>NC_084480.1:28273262-29525762 GCF_030035675.1 Rhineura floridana | reverse complement strand
TATGTATATGTTTGTGTTTAAAAAATGTTACATGATCTCTGAACTGTCATGAGGCCTTCAGTTGTTACGTTGTTACAAGCCTGCTTCGGAGTAGCTGCTTGGTGACAGGTTCTGAGATAGGAGAGGCACAATGGCTTTATGTCGGAAGGCAGAGCTGGGGTCCCAATCCCAGGGAGCTGGATCCCGGAGAGTTGGGAGAAGAGTATTCAGATGGATGGCAGAGGGAAGGGGGAGGAACTTCCCCCCTTTGGAGCGAAGACGAAACAGAGGAACTGCCAGTGATAAGGTCGCTTAGCAATGGGGAGCCTGAGCCCTCCCTGGACATTCTCACGCCTCCCCCTCTTTCAGGCTCAGAGCAAGAGGGGAAAGAGGGAGGGCTGCTCACAGCCGAAAAGCGGGGAGGCAGTTTACCATCAGCCCCTCCCCTATCCCCCATCCTGGAATCGGAAACTTCAGAAGAGGAGGGGGTGATGCGTCCCCCCTCACCGCGCACACGCAGACAGCTGAAAAGACAGGAGAGAAGGGGGGGAAGGCGGGCAGTACCTGAGGGGCAGTTAAGGAGGAGCGAAAGATTGCGCACCCGTTTGGCCCCATCTTAAAGAACAGGTGGGAAGAAGTCCCTTGCTCTGTCAACTTTCTCCCAATGCCGCAGGACCTGTATCCCTGTATTGCTTCATGAGAAAACGCAGTCTTTGTTTGGACATTACCCTAATAAAACACGAATTAACTACAATCGTTGGTCTGGTTCCTGAGTCACATCCTGGGCCTGACAGCTTGACAGAGCCACCTAAATCACCCTCAACGCTCTCTTCACTTGACTGGGACAAGATGTCAAAGGGAGCAGCGGGGGGGACGAACCCCACTTCTGAGACGGAAGAAGTGGAACTCTTGAGGACTAAGGTAGCTGATTTGCAGATGGATGTTCAAGCCCTGCTAGCAGCAGTCAAGGCGCTGAAGACGGATAATCAAACCTTGAAGGCCACGATAGACCAGATGCGAACAGCCCCTCCAGCTGCCGTAGTAAAGGTTCCCACTGGATTGCCCCCAAAATACGCGGGACAAAGTGATCAGTTGGCAACCTTCGTGGCTCAATGTGAGTTATATCTGGATGTCAGGCACACAGAATTTCCAGACGATGGGGCTAAAGTAGCTTTCGTGATTAGCCTCCTGGAGGGAGAAGCTGCAAAATGGGTGACTCCGTATCTCGTGAGAAAGGATACTGTCTTAGGAAGGTACAGAGGATTTATACAGGAGATGACCGAGATGTTTCAAGACCCGCAAAGGGCTGAAACAGTAGCGCGGCAACTAGGCGCTCTGAAGCAAGCTAAAGGGACTGTTTCCGAGTACACTAACGCTTTTAAAATTCTGTCCCAGGAAACTGGTTACAATGACGCCGCCCTGATGTTTATGTACCGGAGTGGATTAAATGCTGAAATCCTGGATGGGTTGGCCAGGACCTCCCCCCCCGCTGACCTACCAGGGCTCATCCGGCTATGCCTACAGATAGATCACCGGATGGAAGGAAGGCGCCTGGAAAGGAAGCAGGAGGTCCCGAGATACTCAGCCTCGGCATCCCGCAACAAGACCCTTCCCACTGCAGGGATGGCAGGTAATGCAACTGAGGGACAGGGAGGGGCTAGGCCAAGACTGTCGGAAGAAGAAAAGGAAAGACGACGCCGGGAACGTTTATGCTTTTATTGTTCAAAGCCGGGCCATGTGGCCAGAGCCTGTGGACTGAAAGGGGGGAAAGCCGAGCCGTCGGGAAACTAGAACACCCAGTCCACGTGCAGGCCGGTGGACTGGGGGCAGCGTTGTATAAAGGCCCCCCAACGATCCAACCTCCCTCAAAGGGGGTGTTGGTCTTGCCTATTCAGATTACAACTTCCAGAGGAGTGGTGTTTAATTCCACTGCCTTAATTGACAGTGGAGCCTCCACAAATTTTATTGATGCAAAGTTAGTCAAGCGTCATGGAATTTCCCGGTGGAAACTGGACGCTCCCCTAGCTGTGGAGACTATCGATGGGAGACCCCTGAAGTCAGGAGGGGTGACACAAGCCACGGAGGAAGTGAAACTTCAAATCCCTGGGCACGAAGAGTTCATTTCGCTATACGTGTCAGATCTCTCGAACTTTGAGGTGATTCTGGGAATGCCCTGGCTAGCAAAGCATGAACCCAAAATAAGTTGGAAGGAGGCGGTGGTGTGGTTCACCTCACAGTATTGCCAGGAGAACTGTCAACCTGAAGGAATCAAGAACACCCTAGCGGGGGCAGTGCAAGAGATCGAGCAAGTGACCCTGCCGCCAAAGTATGAAGAATTCAAAGATGTGTTTGATGAAAAAGAGGCAGAGACTTTACCCCCCCACCGCCCTTACGACTGTGCGATTGACCTAGTGCCAGGAGCCAGCATTCCATCAGGGAGAATCTACTCTCTCACAGAGAATGAGAGGGAGGCCCTGAAGGAATTCCTGGATAAAAACCTGAGGCGAGGATTCATATGCCCCTCACAATCCCCTGCTGGAGCACCACTATTGTTTGTGAAAAAGAAGGGGGGGAACTCAGACCCTGTAACGACTATCACGCATTGAACCAGATCACCATCCCCAACAGCTACCCGCTGCCCCTGATCTCAGAGTTGCTGGACCGACTGCGCTCTGCAAAAATCTTCACGAAGTTGGATTTGAGAGGAGCGTACAATCTGATCAGAATGAAGGAGGGAGATGAATAGAAAACAGGATTCTTGACCGCTTACGGACAGTATGAATACCTGGTCATGGCGTTCGGGCTTTGTGGAAGTCCAGGAATTTTTCAAAAATTCATGAACGACGTGTTTAGAGACTTGTTGGACACGTATGTAATCTGTTACTTAGATGATATCCTGGTGTTCTCAAAGAACCAGGAAGACCACGACCAGCATGTGAAGACGGTGTTGAAGAGACTGAGAGAAAATCACCTGTATGCTAAATTAGAGAAATGTGGATTTGACCTCAAGTCTCTAGACTTCCTTGGATATCGAATCTCAGCGGAAGGCGTGGAGATGGACCCAGGGAAAGTAAGCTGCATATTGGACTGGGGCCAACCTGTCACCAAAAAGGATGTACGTTTTTTGGGGTTTGCCAATTATTACAGAAAGTTCATTCCAGGGTTTTCCAAATTAACAGCTCCTCTGACTGACTGTTTAAGGGGGAAGAAGAAGTTTCAATGGACAGAGAACGCCACCGAGGCCTTTGAGGAGCTGAAGAGAAGGTTTGCTACTGAGCCCATTCTGCGCTTTGCTGATCCGAACCGCCCTTTCGTAGTGGAAGCAGATGCTTCAGATTTTGCCATCGGGGGGGTCCTGCTACAATTAGACCAAGAAGGGAAGGAGCTGCACCCCTGTGCATACTTCTCTCGGAAGTTAAAGCCTGCAGAGAAGAACTACACAGTTTGGGAGAAGGAGCTGCTGGCCATCAAGGACTCTTTTGAAAACTGGAGACAATACCTAGAGGGGGCCTCTCATCGAATTGAAGTGCGCTCCGACCACAAGAATCTTGAAAGCCTCCAAACAGCCAGAAAGCTGAACCAGAGACAGATAAGATGGTCCCAGTTCTTCACTAGGTTTAACTTCCAGATTACTTACCATGCCCAAGCCAAAAACCAGAGAGCGGATGCCTTATCCAGACAGCCACAATACAAAGAAAGTGAATCCGAGGACCAGCCTCAGTACGTAATCCCGCCAGAGAAATTAATGTTGGGAGTATGCCAGCCTTCATGGGAAGAGGAACTCAAAAAGGCACAACAAGAAGATGCAGACATGCTAAAATATCAGCAGGAGACGGGACAAGGTCAAGACTCAGAAGTAACCTTTCACTGGAGAAATGGACTGTTATGGTTCAAAACCGCCAGATATGTGCCAGAAGGGGAATTAAGGCTCAGAATCCTACGCCAGTGTCATGATTCCATCACAGCGGGACACTTTGGGATTTACAAGACCATTCAGAACGTGGCCAAGGACTTCTGGTGGCCTAAAATGCGTCGGGATATTGAGAGTTATGTAAAGTCCTGTTCTGTCTGTCTGCGGACAAAAACACAAACAGGGACACCAGCAGGACTGTTACAACCGTTGCCTGTCCCACACGAACCCTGGAAGGACCTCTCCATGGATTTTATAACTGATCTACCCAAGTCCCAAGGAATGAGAGCCATCTTAGTAGTGGTGGATCTACTTACCAAAATGGCACACTTTCTTCCTTGTGCAGGGGCCTTAGAGGCTAAAGAAACGGCCAAGTTATTCATAAAAGAAGTCTACCGGCTGCATGGATTGCCAAACAGCGTAGTCTCAGACCGAGGAACTCAGTTCACAGCCAAATTTTGGAGAGCAATGTGGAAACAGTTGCAGACGGAATTAAAACTCTCCTCCGCCCATCACCCCCAGACAGATGGGCAGACGGAACGCTTGAACACCGTTTTGGAAAGATATTTACGAAGTTATGTGTCCTATCAACAGATTGACTGGGTATCATATTTGCATTTTGCAGAGTTCGCCTACAACAATTCTCTGCACTCCAGCACTCAACAAACCCCGTTCTTCGCTAATTATGGATTCCATCCTAAAGTCTTTCCAAGCAGCTCAGAAGGAATGCTGGTACCGGCAGCTGAGAACTTCCTTAAGGAATTGCAAGCGGCGCAACAGACACTGAAACAGCAGTTAAACGAAGCCAAAACGGAGTACAAGCGAGTTGCTGACCTGCACAGGAAGGAGCCCCCCCCCTTCAACCGGGAGACCAGGTATGGCTGTCCACCCGCTTCCTCCAGATGCCGGGCAAATGTAGAAAATTACAAGACAAGAGGGTGGGTCCTTTCGAAATAGAAACTCAAATCAATCCCGTGGCGTACCGACTGAAGCTGCCTGACACGTTTAAAATACATCCTGTGTTCCATCGATCCCTCTTAACGAAAGCCGCCCCTCCCAGTGAGTTACGGCCGGAGGAACCTCCCGGAGCTCCACTCCTGGTAAATGAGCAGCTTGAGTTTGAAGTTGAGGAGATCTTAGATTCCAGGATCAGACGCCACAAGCTGCAGTACTTGATTCACTGGAAAGGCTATGGGGTGGCTGACAGATCATGGGAAGATGCAGCTGATGTGCATGCTCCAGAATTGGTAAAACTTTTCCATCAATGTTTTCCCCACCGTCCCAAGCCAGACAAGGGGAGGGGGGCACAGCCTGGGAGGGGGGATGGTGTCGGAAGGCAGAGCTGGGGTCCCAATCCCGGGGAGCTGGATCCCGGAGAGTTGGGAGAAGAGTATTCGGATGGATGGCAGAGGGAAGGGGGATATCACGGGGTGGGTCTTAGTGATGTCACAGGGGTGGGTCCCAGTGATGTCACAGGGGCAGGCCCTAGTAATGTCACTAAGCATGATACCTTAAGCATCAACCACAGTTGCTTGGAGCATACAATTCAAACAAAAACTTTTATCTGATTGGAAATTAAGATAGAAATCTTACCTAAAAGATAGCGCCTGGTAAGGAACATTTAATCAAGTCAACTTGCTTCTGGCTAAAAGGGTTAAGTGCCCTCAGGCCAGGCCGGTCACCAGAAGGCCATTGTAGGAAGAAAGGAGACTAGTGTTGTGGAGATGTTAGATGGGACCACTCAGGAGTAAAGATGGATGCCCCTGAAGGCTGCAATTCTAAACACATTTACTAAGGGACTAAGCCCCATAGAACTCAATAGGACTTCTCAGTAGATATGGTTTGGATTGCATTGTTGGTAAAGCTTGACCAGGGATCCTCTGCAAAGATATCCACATCCAAGCAGGGTTGGCAACCCCCTGCCTGCAATGCCCTGCCCCTACATTTTAACATGGCAGCTCCAAATTTCTTTACAAATTTGATCCTTCATTTCAGAAAGAGGTCTGAGAAATGAGTAAGAGTAAGAAGTTTCTCTACTCTTTTCTGTCTCTCCTGTAGGCTGCTATAAACTCACTTTGACAGCCAACCCAATTCCAGTGAATAATAATTGACAGAGAGAAAACAGACATGGTTTGGTCTACCTTCATAGGCAGCAGCCTGGGAACAACAACAATTGCAGCCACACTTCCCAGTATGTGAATTCTCTTTTACCACTATTGGGCAAGAAATAAACCATCATGCAAACAACAAGGCACATCATTAGTGGGTTTAATGGGGTTGCGCAGAGCGCATGGAACCATGGTTGTTGCTTCTCTGGATGAAAGGGAGTGAGGATAAAGGAAAATGAAATGCAAATAGAAAAACAAAAACAAAAGACAGCAATGATTTCCTAAATGCAATACCATAGCAACCACAACAAGATTCCTATGAGTAAGGCAGAAAACTCAGCATCCTACAACTCAGCATCAGGATTCCTAACCAAAAACCAAAACTAAAAAAGTCCTGGCAGCCAGTTAGCCAGGGTCACAGAAATCCCCATGCAGCACAACCTGACCCTGGGGCTCCAGTTAGTACAGAATCCTGTGGCACGATTGCTGACAACAGTGAGACCCTATCAGCATATAATACCTCTGCTCTGAAATCTGCACTGGTTGCTGATTTGCTACCAGTCCATATTCAAGGTGTGCTTTCCATGTTACAGTGCCATGTAGTACTTGTTCTGCTATTGTAAGAAATCAGTCCTTTAGTGTGGCAGCACCCACTCTTTGGAACTCCCTGCCTATTGACATTAGCAGGTGTCTTCATTGTACTCTTTTTGGCACCTGCTAAAACATTTTTGTTTAGGCAAGCCTATCCAGGCATATAGAAGCTATTATGTTTTTATCTATTTTTAACTCATTGTTGGTTTTATTATTCTGAATATTTTTAAATACCTGTCTGTAACGGTTGTTGCCAATAATTTTATTGTTTAATTCTTTCTGTAAACTGCTTTGAGATTTGTTTTACAATAAAGTGGTATATAAATGTTGTAATTAAAATACATAAATTAATTTCTGAGTCATTGTCGCCCTTGGGTCTCTTTCCATTTTTAGGAACAAAGGAATCTGCCTTATACTGCCTCAGGCCATTTGGTGCCATTTAGCTGAGTACTGATGACACGGACTAGCATTAGCTCTCCAGGATTCCAGGCAATAGTCTTTGCCAGAAATTGAATTTTGGGCCTTTGCATGCAAAGCATATGCCCTACCACTGAGCTACAACCCTTCCCCTGTTTTAAAAATATATATTTTAAAATTGTTCTTTTCAGTTCACTTATGAACGCACATAATACCTAGGGCAGATCCACAGCATTCATTTAAAGCACATGAAGCACATGAATCACGCCACAGAATCATGGGAACTGCAGTTTTTTAAGAGTGGTGGGAACTATAACTGTGAAGGGGAAACTATACTTCCCAGGATTCTTTAGGGGAAGTCATGTGCTTTAAATGCAAGTCAGATGTGCTTTAAACATATTGTGTGGATCTACTTAATCAACTTTGCCTGCATGTAAATCGTTTTTTTTTAATGGAAATGAGCTATAAAGTTTACTGGGTGACCATGGACTACTCACCATCTCTCAGCCTAATCTGCCCCTCAGGATGAAAACAACAGAGGGAAACCATGAGCACCCCATGGAAGAAGGGCACACTTAGAATGTAGAGAAAGTAATACTGTACAACCATAGTGTGAAATCAGATACTTATCGGGACATAACATGAAGAAATATTTATATAAGCATGACTATCAAATATGTTTATTATTTACACAACCTGTAAAGATATTTATAGTGCAATCCTATGTTTGTTTACTCAGAAGCAAGTCCCAATGTATTCAATGGGGCTTACTCAAACAGGGAAGCATGCAGAAATCTGCAACCTCAAGTGATAAAGAACATCATTCACCCAACCCAAAATTCAGAATCATGCCACTTTAAGCTGTTTTGCAACTGTTTATACTTGTTTTTATGGTTATTGGATTTCAGAGGGATTTATTTCTTATTGTGAGTCGCCTTGGTTTCCAGTCTGCAACCCTACCACACAGAGTTGTTGGAAAGACTCCATACACACACACACACATACACACTGGAGATGTAAAAATACATACACCCCATATAATAGTTTATTGTCAAAACCAGTTGGTCATTGCAGAATATGTTTGTTTGTTTTAAAAAAATCAGTATTAGTTTCCTACATAATAAAAAACACAAATTGCTGCAGCAACATGGAGAACTGAATTTCAGATTGGAAAAATGAGAAACTGAGAGAAGTGAAATTGACAGATCCTTCCAACTCTAATGACTACACTACCCAAGGCATACCGTACTAAACCAGTGTGAGACATGCTTACCTATAGCAAAAGTCATCCCTTCAATAGCACCAACAGAGATGTGGGTCTTTTCCATTTTGGTGTTATCAATATGTGTGACTTAGATCACTGTTCTTCAACCTTGGGTCCCCAAATATTGTTGGACTACAGCTCCTGTCATCCTTGGCCATTGGCTAAGCTGGCTTGGTTGATGGGAGTTGTAGACCAACAACAACCCAAGGTTGAAGAACAGTTGTCATACAGAAGAGAAAACAACAATGGCTAGCCATAACCTGTTTGTGATTGTCTTGTGACTGGTATGAGTATCACAGATTCTAGCATGTATTCAGTCTAGAGGTCATACTTCCAACAGAAATGGCTGCTTTAGAAATCATGGATTATGAATGCATGCATTATCGTTGCTCCCTGCTACATATACAAATGGTAGAATGCACCCAGCAGTTCAAACTTGATGCTATCTGTGGTATGTATAGTAACACAGGAAGTTGCCTTAATAGCAAGTCAGGTCATTGATCCATCTAGCTCATTACTGTCTACACCAGGGGTGGTCAGGAGGTAGATAAATGTAATCTCTGGGTGATTTGAAGTACATCAGCAAGGATTTATGACTCTCAATTGTTTAACAATGGCAACAATAGAAGGACTCCACCCCTCCATGCTGTTATATTGCTGAAATGAAAAAAACACTATGGGGTACAGTTAAAGCAGGAGTGGGTTTATGTGAGGAATGACTGTGGTCTTTGTTATGTTCTCAGAATTTTTGAACTCCCTGTGTGTGTGTCTTTGGCACCTGGCTCCAGTTGGTGGATCTCACATTGCCCCGCCAAAAAAGCATTGTGTCACTCTTTGTTTTTCCGTGCTAAATACAGCTCTATGTTTTCCTGTATGATAACTCTATGTTTCTATAGGTCCATAGACTTTGCAAGAAGTGATGCTGTACAAAGTGTTGCCTGTGGACCATCAAAGAACTCTAAACTGGGTTTTTTATTATTATAATTAATGCATAGCAGTTGAGGATTTTTTTAAAAGTTAAAAGTTTCATTTCAGTTTTTTTAAAAACAACAACATTGCTTTGCTTTAACAAAAAACAAACAAAACAACAGAGTTCCTCAGAGCTCTGCAGACATCATTCTAGATCAGCCATTCCCAACTAGTGGGCCACCAGGTGTTGTTGGACCACAATTCCCATCTTTCCTGACCATTGGCAATGCTGGCTGAGGCTGATGGAAGTTGTGGTCCAACAACATCTGGTGGCCCACTAGTTGGGAAAGGCTGTTCTAGATGGTATCCCATTGTAAGGCCTATCAGAGAAGACATTCAGTCATCAGGAAAAAAGGCCACTGTGGAACAGCAAAGTTTTAAAAAATGCACAAGCAAGAATATACGCTATGTGGCCACCTCTTAATTATTTTAAAGTAAGAAATACAAGCTTCCACCCCCACCCCCTTTAAGGGATTGCGGAGGATCTTTTACTTCTCCCACAAACAGCCCCTGGACCTAGTTGTCTGCAATTTGGCAGGTTTAATCTACTGTGGAGAAGCTCCTATGCCTGTAAATTTCATCCACTTTGGCAAACAAGGTGGCAGAGAAATGAAGCTGTCTTTAAATTCCCCATTATAGTGAATGGGGAAACACAGACCTTCATTTTATACAAAGTGTCTCAGGAGCCAAATTACAGACTGAAGTGGAGAATGCTCAGAGGCACTCAGAAACAGACTGGAATTTTTAAAACCACACATATAAGGTGAATTTGGGGGGCTGTGCACATCCCTAGTATATACCTTAATTGCTGTGGTGTAGTGGTTAAGGTGTTGGACTACGACCTGGGAGACTAGGGTTCGAATCCCCACATAGCCATGAAGCTCACTGGGTGACCTTGGGCCAGTCACTGCCTCTCAGCCTCATGAAAACCCTATTTGTAGGGTTGCCATAAGTCGGAATCGACTTGAAGGCAGTACACACACACACATTATATTTTGCATTCATATACCTGGCTGTGAAGCATATGCATAGCACGTCAGATGTGTGTGTATGCATAGGTAAACTGGTACATTTCCTTTAAAATATTTGCAGGAGACAAAAAAGGGGGCTATAGTTTAGTGGTGGAGCACATGTTTTACGTTCAGAGGCCCCACATTCAATCCCCGGCATCTCCAGTTAAAAGGATCACATGACAGGTGATGAGAACATGATGGGCCTCCCAGAACATCTGGCTGGCCGCTGTGCAAACAGAAAAATGAATTAGATGAACCCGTGGTCTGATACAGCTGGGCTCTTACATACTGATGAGAAGGACCACAGTGGAGACGCTGGCCAGCCATTACCAGTCACTGAACTAGAAAAGAAACTAGAAAAACTAGAACTAAATGGATACATAACTTGCATCTCCCTAAACTCAGGCTGTAGCTTAGTGCTAGAGCATGCACTTTGAATGCAAAAAGTCAAGGTTTAATCCCAGGCATCTTCAGATAGAGCTGGGAAAGATTCTGGAGACTTGTGACCAGTCAGCGCAGACAGTACAGAGCTAGGGAGATCGACAGCAGCTTTTCATGTCCCTTTGTTGACTTGTTAAGTACAAGAAGCAGCCAATCAAATTCTAAACATCCTTTCTAAGGGCAAAGCACAATGGGGTTGTGTTGTGCTAGGCCTGCCTTTTTATATATTTTGGATGTGTTTGTAGATTTTCATTTTGTTCTTATATATATATATACATACTTGATTTTAATGTTTGTATCATTTTGTAAGTTGCTTTGGGTTGCTTCTTGTGAAAAAATCAGCTTGGAAAAGTTACTTTTTTGAACTACAACTCCCATCAGCCCCAGCCAGCACTGTGCTGGCTGGGGCTGATGGGAGTTGTAGTTCAAAAAAGTAACTTTTCCAAGCTCTGGAAAAATGCTAATAAATGCTAATACTAATAATATTCTGAGTAAACTCGCATTGGAGTTATTTGATAATATAGAGTGGCCAAGAGTTATCAAATCCCTCCTTAGATAGATTCCATGTGAGGGTGACATGTCCTTTAGGGGAAAAAAAACCTAACCCTGAAGTAAAGAAATTAAGGTTTCTAATGACTGAAAAAGACTGCAATCCTAGTAGAAATTAGTGAGGTTAAAATAATTCCACTCAGTGGCTCTCTAGCATGTTTTTTACTTCCTACTGTTGAGATGCAATTAAATTTATATTGAGAAAATATATGAACTGCTTTGTTCAGAGCAGCAAGCATGGACGTGTCACTTATACAAAATCTTTTCATCTGAAAATTGTCAAGATTTTGTTTTTGATTTTTGCTGTTATTAATATTTTATTGAGGATTTTCACCATAGCAGGCAAAAACATTGAGAATAATATAATATGCTCATTAGAACTTTACATAATTTCATGGATACAATTCAAACAGGCTGAAAGCATCTATTAACACAATCATGAATATGCCCGTGAGCTTGAAGCCCTGTTATTCCCTGGAGTGAGCAATGACAGGAATAAATAAGTACTCTAGATGAGTGTACCTTTAAATAGCATATAATAAAAAGTGAAAATAGCATATAATAAACAGAAAAAAAAGGAAAAGGTGGGGGAAACAACAATGAGGTGAGTCAAGAAATCATGTTTTATCATCCTTAGGGTGGTTATAAGTCTACTTTAGAGAGGGTAATCCTCTGTCTGAAGTTGATTGCAACTGACCGACCCTGTGCCCCCTAAAAGTGCTGGACTACAATTACCATCAGCCCCAGCTACCCAGCCTGGGCCTGATGGGAGTTGTAGTCCAAAATATCTGGAGAACATCAGGTTGGCAAAGTTTGGCTCTATTTGAAGGACTATCCAGTCCAAGCATGATTTAAAGATAAAGAAGGGAGAGTAGCAGTGGCCTTGAACTTGCCCATCAATAGTTAGCAAGGACAGAGGTCACCTGGCCATAGGCTTCCTCATTATGGATTAGGGATGGACAGTTCTCTCAATTTTGGTTCTCTCAGTTTCTCATTTTTCGAAGCTTAAATTCAGTTCTCCACATTTTTGCAGCTATTTGCCATTTTTTTTAAAAAAATTCTGATGAAAATTTTCCAGCTTTTTTTGTGCAATTTTCTCCTAATAAACAAAAATTTGAGGGCAGTTTTGACTAATGTGTGCATTTTTGCAAACAGTTTCTCACTGTATAATGCATTTTGTTTATTGTTTTCACTCATATATTCATGTTATGCACACTTTCCCCTACCATGTGCATTTTTGTAAACATTGGTTGGTTGGTGAAGTACATTGCAAAATTCAAATAAGTGCGAATTTTGAAGGATGGGTGTGTCTTAGTTCTCATATCGTTTTGGAAAGTGACATATTCAGCTCCAAATGCAAGCTGAATTGAATTTCTCCCCCATACCTATTATGGATGCTGACTGCTGATTTTCTCTACTGGTCAGAGCGTAGAGATGGAAGAGGACCACCAAACCACCTGCACACCCCTCCCTAGCCACTCTGAGGCCCATGAGTCCTTTCATAACTGAAAGGAAGAGAAACATTAGCTGTGGCTTATTGACACCCTCTGTCTCTGTGTTTTATGGTATGTTTGTAAATTGCCTTGAGGCGCATGTCAGAGGTAATCCATCGATTACTAAAAACAAAATGAAGACTACATTTTGAGTGGGCTTAGCTTTGTCTAAGACCTTGTAATTCATCCCATGGCAATTGCCTCAGCTTGCTATCTGGTACAGAAAATTGGCCCAGACCAGTAAAGTAAGTTCCAGAGGTTAAAGGGGCTGTTTAGTAGAGGCAGTCAGGTAATAAAGGTGAGGCAGTGGTGAGGCCCATTGAGAGGCTGGGTTAGATTCTTTGCATAGCTCTCCTGCCTCTCATGGTGCCGGCTGTCACTAGGGATGGGAGAAAAATTTGGTTCAGATTGTATTAGCAATGGAGAAGAAATTTGATTCAGTTCGCATTTAAAGTCAAATTTATCAAATTTGCATTTTCCTTAACCACATGAGATCCAAAACAGCCATCCTTCAAAATTAGATTGGAAAAAATTAGAAACGGAGAAAACTGAAACTGAGAGAACTTTCCATTCCCTAGTTTGTCTATAATTCCCAATATTCCTGAAACAATATGCAAGCTGTGGCTGTCCTTTGAAATTCACACTTCTCTAGATTTTGCAGTGCAGTTCTTCAACAACAAAAGCAACAGTAAAAATGTGTATATAAGGGGAACGCATACATCAAAAATGCATATATTGGTGAAAATATATATTTGTGATTCTCTATTTGCTTTTATTTGTTTTATACTGTTTCATTTAGGCTCTATTTTTGTTTTAATGCGTTTTAATATATATTATACATGGTGTACACCACTAAGAGATTTTAAAGCTATTAAGCGGTTTAGAAGTGCTTTTACATAAATAACATTCAAAATGCATTATATTAGGAAAATTCTTTGCAAAAATGTGTTTTATTAGGAGAACATACTAAAATGTTGATGAACTGTCACAAGGAGTTTTTATTTTGTTAAAAATGTACACACTGATGTGGAAATTAGGTGAACTGAAGCCTGGAAAAATGAAACTCAGCTTTCTGCCTGACAAAGATCTAAACTATCATCTCATAAATCTATCTGGTTTGGACAGCAGAGGGGAAATCCTACCCCTGAGTCTGGCAAACCACCAAAGAACATGGACTTCATGTGCATTTTGATGCTCAAGCAGGAAGTTATTGCATTTCAACTGAAAGAGGAAAAGCAAGGGTATTTCCCCATGAGGAAGGTATTTCAGTCTTTACTAACCCTTAAGTAATACTAAACATTAGAAATACAAAAGGAAGGTTGAACTGCTTCCTACACCATGTGTATCTATCTGTGACTCAATGATAAATAACAAGAGCCTTATGAAATCAAGGGGCAGGGGACTCTTCATGTTTGATGTTTTGTTGAATGATCAAGAGCAATCTCACCAGCCTTTGAGTTTTGGTTAATACCAAAAGTTTAGTTTCACGGAAGTGCTGTCACTGAACGACTGGCAATTTGTTTAATTAGCAGCACTAAGAAAGATAGAAAATAAGTTTGTGGAATAGCTGGGCAATGCACATGTTCCCAGAGAGCCTGGTTCTTTCTTTGCTTTTGTTTAACATTGGTTGATTGACACAAGAGACAGGAGTTACTACAACATCAGGCTGTGGGAACTTCTGTTCTGTAGGGAAAGAATTATGTCTCTGATGCCTGATAAACCCCTTGACACAGGCACTTGTAATGGAGCAGAGTTATACACAGGTCTCTGGAAGGACTTTAGACACAGACCTGCAGCATGAGTTCTCTTACACTGATGAAAGGAGAGTGAAGTCTAGAGTTTGGGCTGAACTTAGTGCACAGTTGCGCTCCCTGTTCTTAAACAGTACATTGTTACTGTTTTTTCTTTCAGCCAAATAAAGTGTCATCTGTAAAAAATATGCTTTAGGAAGGATGTCACTTTAAAAGTCCCTACAGGGACTGAGGACTGGGAGTTAGATAAGTTTGCAATTTGCCCAGAAAAAGCAGCCTTATCAGTCAGGCCATTGGTCCATTTAGCGCCATGGGCCTAATTAGGCAGGTCTCTCCATTTGGTGCATGAGGCAATTTCAGCCTATGAGCCCTACACCTGACATTATATATTAAGCAAAGTCATGCCAGGTAAGACTTAGCTCCCTGCCAAAAGCAGGCTTTGCAGTCACTGCCTATCAGCTGATTGCCAGCACCTGCAAAGCCTGGGGCCTTCTCAAGCCCTTGCTGTCATTTTCAGTGTTTGAAAAGGCACAGGGCTTTGCAAGTGCTGACACTCGGCTAAACATAGATGCCTGCAAAGTCCTGTGCCTTTGCCCACACAATTTGATTTCAAACAGCACAGGCAAAGGAAAATGTATGAAGTGATGTCAGGTGCATTGGGAGTAAAGTACCAATGCATGTTACAAGTGATTTGAACCAGTGGGGAGGGGGGCAGTAGATAGAAAGGCAAACATTTCTTTCCTCTGCTGATTCTTCCTCTAAAATGTTGGTTGTTTTTGCAGGCTTTGCTCCTCCCCTTCCTTCTCTTCCTGCCTTTGTTTTCCATTAGTAATGGCTCCCTAAGGGCAGGCCACATGGCTGCTTCAGCATGTATGACATTACCTCTTTGCAGTAATAAACCTTGAGTTTCTTTATTCTTTCAACTACCAGTCTTAACAGACTAGTTATGTCTGCACTCTGCTGCAATATATACACATACATGCCACTAACCTACAGCTCTTCTCTTACAGTCAAAAAGTGTTATGTGTTTGAAATAACTAAAAATGACTGAGCAGTTATTCTCGAGCAACAGGATACCTATAACTTTGCCAAACCCACCCTGCTATTGGTACTCCATACTGTTCCATGATGACACGCCATGTGTTGATTCTGCAACACTAGCACAGCTGAATGAATTTGGATGCTACTGGCAGGTCACAAAACAGAGGGTTTAATCAAGCAGACGGCAGGCTGCCATGCTTTGCTGGAGGACTGCCTATAGTCTAGGGAGTGTGAGTTTGCTGGGGTGTGGTGAATCAAAAAGAACAAAAATGGAAACACTGTACAGGATGACCAGGGCACTGGAAGCAAAGCTCTGTGAGGAGAGACTGGAAGAACTGGGCATGTTTAGCCTTGAGAAGAGAAGACAGGGGAGATATGATAGCACTCCTCAAGTACTTGAAAGGTTGCCACACAGAGGAGGGCCGGGATCTCTTCTCGATCATTCCAGAGTGCAGGACATAGAATAATGGACTCAAGTTGCAGGAAGCCAGATTTCGACTGGACAGCAGGAAAAACTTCCCAGTTGTTAGAGCGGCACGACAATGGAACCAATTGCCTAGGAAGGTGGTGGGCTCTTCAGCACTGGCGGCACTCAAGAGGCAGCTGGACAGCCTCCTGTTGGGTGTGCTTTAAATTGGATCCCTGCACTGAGCAGTGGGTTGGACCCAATGACCTTAAAGGCTCCTTCCAACTCTTTTCTCTGATCTATGATCTCACAATTCTGCGGGAGCGAGCAAGCAACATTTCTGTATGAATTCTGTGTAGGTGTGCAATAACTAAGGCAAGTAGGCTGTGTGTCTGTGTTAAATCTAAACTCTATTAAGATGTTTTTGTTGTTATGTGTCTTTAAGTCGATTTTGACTTATGGCAACCCTATGAATCAGCGACCTCCAATAGCATCTGTTACAAACCACCCTGATCAGATCTTGAAGGTTCAGGTCTGTGGCTTTCTTTATGGAATCAATCCATCTCTTGTTTGGCCTTCCTCTTTTGCTACTCCCTTCTGTTTTTCCCAGCATTATTGTCTTTTCTAGCGAATCATGTCTTCCCATTATGTGTCCAAAGTATGATAACCTCAGGCTTATCTGTTTAGCTTCTAGTGATAGTTCTGGTCTAAATTGTTCCAACATCACATTTCAAATGAGTTGATTTTTCTCTTATCCACTTTTTTCACTGTCCAACTTTCACATCCATACAGAGATCGGGAATACCATGGTCTGAATGATCCTGACTTTAGTGTTCAGTGATACATCTTTGCATCTGAGGACCTTTTCTAGTTCTCTCATAGCTGCCCTTGCCAGTCCTAGCCTTCTTCTAATTTCTTATTGTCTCCATTTTGATTAATGTGTGTGCCAAGGTATTGATAAGCAAAGCAGCTTTATAAATTGTACCTGGCAGCACCTCTTATGAACTGAGTAATTCATCTAGTAATGATATGGAAGATGGCAGAGTGCCTTCTGAATCTGCTGAAGCCCTTTTGGGTAAAGTTTCTTGAAACTTTTAAGAAGCAACTGGAGTGAAAAATGATAATGAGCTCTCATACACTCCTGTGAATCTGTGGCTTGATTATTTAAGGTGTGTGTCTCTTTATGCATCCATATCTATCTATATCGGTTCCATCTAGGGTTGCCAGGTCAGAAGCATCCCAAAACCTGAGAGTTCAGGGGCGGGCCCTAGTGATGCCACAGGGGCGGGCCCAAATAAAGTCACAGGGTGGGCCTGAGTGATGTTACAGGGTGGGCCTGAGTGATGTCACAGGGTGGCCTGAGTGATGTCATTAAGCATGATACATTAAGCATCAACCAGAGTTGCTTGGAGCATACAATTAAAAAAAACCATTTCTCTGATTAGAAATTAAGATAGAAATCTTAGCTAAAAGATGGAGCATGGGTAGGGAACATTTAATCTAGCCTACTTGCTTTCAGCAAGGAAGGTTTAAGCAGAGCTTGGAAAAGTTACATTTTTGAACTACAGCTCCCATCAGCCCAATCTGGTGGCCATGTTGGCTGGGGCTGATGGGAGTTGTAGTTCAAAAAAGTAACTTTTCCAAGCTCTGGGTTTAAGTGCCCTCAGGCCAGGCCAGTCACCAGAAGGCCACTGTAGGAAGAAAGGAGCCCAGTGTTGTGGAGATGTTAGATGGGAGCACTCAGGAGTAAAGATGGATGCCCCCGAAGGCTGCAATTCTAAACACACATACTAAGGGACTAAGCCCCATGGAACTCAACAGGACTTACTTCTGAGTAGTTATAGTTTGGATTGTGCTATTGGTAAAGCTTGGCTAGGGATCTCTGCAAAGACATCCACATCTGAAGAGGGTGGTTTATAACAGATGCTATTGGAGGTCACTGATTCATAGGGTCACCGTAAGTCGAAATAGACTTGAAGGCACATAACTACAGCAATGAAATACAAGAAAAGCTTCACCTGTTGACATTCTGTTAGTCACCTTATTACTTGTGTGCAGCCCCTCCCACCTCACCAGCACAAGAGCAGGCAAATTTGCATCCTATTTTTCGAGTGAGGCAAGTGCCTGATCCACCTACAGTGTCCAGGGCCCAGAAAACCCTGCTGGCATTCCTACTGAGAAATGCCTGGCTCAGATGTTGCTAGGGTTTCAGTCAGCTCCACTACATCTCTGGATGTTAAATCTCTGAGAATCACTATGGGTTGTACTCAACTAAATCCTACCCAGAGCAGACCTATTGAAATTAATAAACCTAAGTTAATTGTGCCTATTAACTTCAAATGGGTGTACTACAAGTAGGGCTGCCATTGAATTGCCCTATGCTTTTGAATGAGTACAGGGCATACTACACAGCAGCAGCCTACAGAAAGGCAGCTGGCACCACAGAGGGGATATGGTGGCAGCAGGGATCCTCGGTAGAAAAACAGAGCTATTCCAAACCAGGCAATGTCTCCTATTTTCAAGGGGGTGAAAAGCTGGGGGTATCTTGCCTAAACCTTCATCTGGCATTCAGCACTTCCCTGCCCCTCACGCTGCCCATCCTGCCTACTCGAGGGAAACTTTAGTCTGCATCAGCACATATCACTTGCTCTTGACCTTGCCAAGGCTGACTGACCTGCTGAAGCTCTCCGATATTTCTCTGTGATATAGCAACATGTGTACAAAGAGACATCTAGCTGAGCATGGTGTGGTTCCCAAAGGTCTCTGGGTTTCCAGAAAGTCAAAGGGTGTTTTCACACTTCAGGAACAAAGAAGCTCTTGCTGTAATTGGGCTTTAATGGGGTTTGCAATGTAAAAGAGACACTGGCCAGAATGCTCATTTGAGTGTTCTGTTGGGGCTGTGATGGAACATCTGCTTTGCATGCAAAAGGTCCCAAGTTCAGCCCCCAGCAGCATCTCCAGGTGGGGCTGAGAATGTCCTTTGCCTGAAACCCTGGAAAGCAGTTGCCAGTCAGTGTAGACAATACTGAGCTAGATGGACAGATGGACTGACTCAGTATAAGGTAGCTTCCTTTTTCCTATGCTTGAAAACTGCCTATCTTTCTGGGTTCCCCCCCTTCCTTATTTATAACAGATGTTAATTCTAAATAAATGAATATGTTATCTGGTCAAAGGGGTCATTAGGAAAGGTATTAAAGATAAAAGTGCTGATATAATGCCATCATACACATCTCTGGTGCAACCGCATTTGGAATATTTGGCATATGGTTGCCTCACCTCAAAAAAGATACTGTACAGCTGGAAAGGGCTCAGAAAAGGGCAACCAAACTTATCAAGGGGATGGAGCTACTCCCCTATGAGGAAAGGCTGCAGCATTTGGGGCTTTTTAGTTTAGAGAAAAGGTGAGTAAGAGGTGTCACTGTAGAGGTGTACAAAATTATTCATGGCATGGAGAAAGTGGGTAGAGAAAAGTTTTTCTACTTCTCTCATCACACTAGCACTTGTGGACAGCCAATGAAGCTGAATGTTGGAAGATTCAGGACAGATGAAAGTACTTCTTCATGCAGCACATAGTTAAACTATGGAATTTACTCCCATGAGAGGCAGTGATAGCCACCAACCTGGATGGCTTTAAAAGATGATTAGACAAGATAAGGCTATCAATGGGCAACTAGCTATGAGGGCCATGCTCTGCCTACAATCAGAGTCAGCATGCTTCTGAATAGCGGTTGCTGGAAACCGCAGGAGGGGAGAGTGCTCTTGTGCTCAGCTCTTGCGTGTGGGCTTCCCACAGGTATCTGGTTGGCTTCTGAGAGAACAGGATGCTGAGCTAGATGGGCCATTGTTATGTTAACCCTGATGGGAGGCAATTCCATTGCCAGACTATGTTGACAGGGGAATGTACATCTGAAAAACGTTTCTCCTCTCGAAGGACCGTGTCTCATCCTGGTAAGGAGATCTTATTTGAAGGTTGTCAGTTAAGAAATGCCTCTGATGATCGGATGCCCTTCATCAAGCCAACAGTTATCTCAGAGGGCAGATCTTTGTGACAAGGTTCAAGCACTTCCAAAGAACCTTGTCTCCCTCTGGTATACATGTTAGAAGCATAACGATCTCTTCAGATGAGGCAGACACTTGATAAGCAGAACATCATGCCCTCAGAGTTGATATTGGCCAGGCACCTTGGGATGATGAAACGCCTGGCTCATCTGACTCCAACTCTGTGCCGGGCTTATTTATTTATTTATTTATTTAAGAAACATATATCCTGCTTTTTACCACGTGTCAAAACGGCTTCACAGAAAAAATACAAAGCACAGAATTTAAAACAAAAAGATAGAATACATCAGAACAGGATTCATGGTGTGAAATAAATCATGAATTTTTCCTAACAAATATTTTTTTCTGCAGTTTTGACTAATGTACACAGTTTTTCAAGCAATTTCTCCTAATACAGTGCATCTTTATATCTTATTTTCACTAATATATGCACTTTTATACACATTTTCCTCTAATAGACATTGGTTGGAGGACAGCATTGCAAAATTTGGATAAAGTGTGTATTTCTTTAAGAAAGTGTGAATTTTATATACTTGATAGATGCAGCTATAAATGTGAATGGAATCAAGTCCCCCCCCCAAATCCCTAGAATAGTAGACCAGGCAGGTCTTTGGTCTTTGGCCTCTTCCAGTAGGGCTCCTCTTATGTTTTCCCTGCTCCTCTTGATCCTGGCCCAGGTTTTCCATCTCTCATTCTTCTAACCACAGACACTTCTGTCCTGCATATCCAGATACCACAGCACCTTGCAGATCTACTTCAGTTCTTCTGCCATAATTTAATTCTGCAAACAAGCTCACCCACATTCCTATGTACCCACAACTTGTCTTTTCTACCCATTTGACATAGGTGCGGTCCTACGCAAGCTCCCTCAGGACCTCAGCAGGGATTGCTGATTTCAAGCACACATGCACGCATGCCACAAGTCTTTGTGTCTCCTTACTCTTCCCAAGTGGGTTTTCCCTCTAGCTCTCCTTTTTTCAAAACCAAATATGGTCACAAAAAAGTTTCAGTCTTGCATGTCCAGATATTTCCCAGGGGTTTTGCAGCCCCCTTATTCCAACATAGTGAAAGCAAGCATGGCCTCATCTACCTCCCCACCGTCATAATGGTACATGTCCTCCTGGGTTACAATGCAACTGCTTATAAAAAGGCAGACAGTTTCTCAGCCCAGCTGGGTTTCCTGTGGGCACTCAGAGAATAATCACTTTCTCTGAGAGCAAACTCCCACCCTCTCATTGAGCTCAATGGGCCTCACTCCCGGGTAAGCATCTCTTGGATCTTTCATTCTGAGGGCTGCTGCCACAGACAAAAGAAGACAAGAAGCCACATGGTGAGTAGCACTTGATTAGGTATCCCAGTCTCCCTTGTTGCCTTTGGGACAGTGCCTACCCATTTGACATAGGGGATATCTATATTCCCATAGTTCCTTTTGGCTACCCATCTGAAGATTCCTGTTCTTTTCAGGCGATCCATAACATGTAGAAGAGAACACATGGAAGCAGAGGAAGAGGAAGGAGGGTTGCATGTGATCAGCGGTCTGTGTGCTAGAAAACAGCCTGGCAAAGGACAGAATGGAGACGAAGGATCCCAACAATGGACATTCATCAGCACTCTACCTCCCTTTCATTGCTGTCATCATCTGTTGTCACAAGCACTGGGCAGCGACAATAGGCCCATTGATGTGAAGTATTTAGCTCTTGTGTCTGAACCCAGACACAGATTGGCTATTTCAATGAGGCCTCAGGTAGACCTGACAAAGGTGAGATCCTTTTCTGTTTGGTCTTTGCCAGGGCTACCTGAAGAAATGCCCCACTCACCATTTAACTTGGCCGTGCAGGTGTTGCTGGTTGCCTGAATTGGAGCCGAGAAGGAATTTTTCCCTGTTGAACCCGAACAGGTTTTTTGCCTTCTCTGCACTGCCTTCCTCCTTAACTATTGAGCCTTCTTAGCTTGTAGCTCAGGAGGAGTTAAAGAGTGGGAGCCATACACAGTACAATCAGAGCTTGGAAAAGTTACTTTTTTGAACTACAACTCCCATCAGCCCCAGCCAGCATAGCCACTAGATTGGGCTGATGGGAGTTGCAGTCAAAAAAGTAACTTTTCCAAGCTCTGAGTACACTTCAGAACAGCCCCAAATAATAAAATTATACAGTTCTCAGAGTTTACACATATATTGCTTGTCTTGTCTTTCTTGGTGCGTTGTCTTGTCTTACTTCCTGGGTTTGGGGGCAAGTCTCTTTGGTCTCTGTGCATAGGATTCTAGACTTAATCCAAATCAAAGCCCATTGAAATGTATGGAACAGCTGCAGAATAAATTATATGTCATATAACGTAATTATATGTCTCACTTGAACAAAGTGTTAGAAAGAATCTTTACACAATGGGATGTGTCCAATGTTGGTTCTACTCAGAGTACAACAATTGAAATGATTGGACATGACTGATTTAGGTTAATTTCAATAGGTCTCCCCTTAGAGGGATGGGGGAGAAATTTGATTATGCTTGCATTTGAATGAGAAACTACCTAATTCACAGTGCTTGAACTAATATGTGAACTGAAACACAGCTAGCCTTCAAAATGTGCCCTTCTCTGAACTTTGTGATGCAGTTCCCCAACACAAAAATATGTAAAGAAATGCATTATACTGTGGGAAAGTGCATAAACATGCCTATATTAGTGATTATAATTGCTTGCAACAAAGTTATGGGAGGAAGGGTGGGATAGACATTTAATAAAACAAAAATGTGTTTGTTAGGAGAAATTCACACTAAAATGCTGCCATTTTCATGAGGCTTTCTTTTATAAAAATGCAAAGTAATGTGGAAACTGAGCAAAAAATGAGAAATTTGGGAAAGGGCCATAGCTCAGCGGCAGAGCCTTTGCTTGGCATGCAAAAAGTCCGAGGTTGAGTCCCTGGCATCCCAGGTAGGTCTGTGAGAGACTCCTGCCTAAAATCTTAGAAAGTCACTGCCTGTCAGCTTGGACAATACTGAGCTAGGTGAACCAACAGTCTGATTCGGTATAAGACAGCTTCCGATATGCCTAATCAAAATTGTCAGATTTGTAAATTGGGCACAACCCTATGTTCACAAATGAAACTGAGTTGCTTTCAGTGGATAACTAGGAAGTAATGAGCAAGAAACTACTTTTAGCATTTGGCTTATAAGGATAGATAAGGCTCAGCTTCAAGACTATAATGGGGGACATGGTACAAGAGGTCACAATGGCAGTGACAACCATCCTGACTCAACAATAGGCTCACTGATGAGCAGTACTCAGTTCTGAGCACTGCTTTCAGGTTGTAACACTTGCCAAATTTACTACTATACAGTTAATGAGATAGTATTATTTTAATATGTTTCCTTTATCATCATGTTTAATTAAACAATATTTAGACTTATGATTGAATGTGACAATAATCTTAATTATAGAACACAATTCCTTGTTTAGTTATACATTTTAATTATATATTTGATTTTTTAAAACTTTTATGCCGCATTATTTTCAAAGAAATCTCATAGCGGCTGACAGGTTAAATAGTACAAACGAAAACAAATAACATCCCAAATTAAATCCAATACAATAAAATGAAAAAATCATAACAGATTTTCATTCTGGTTTCCCTGAAGTTATCCATTTCAGATGAATTAGATATGGTAAACAAAAATGATAATAGAATGTGTGCACACGGAAGGAATTCTTTTATTTTTGCATTCAGTAGCAAAAAAATGAGACTTTTATTATGAATCAGTTGTTACTGTATTATTAATAAATAACATTTATCTGGATTATAACTGCACCTAATTCTTGATCATAAAAAGAAAAAGGCCTCGTCAATCTTTAGGTGGGAACTGGAAGCACTAAGCATTTTTTTGTTTGCTCCCTTCTTAATGGGTTTTCATTCTCCTGTGTTTGCTGAAGGTTTAGAGTGTGATCATGTTTTATCTTCTTTTGTTATTTTTGTTTTATTTCCTATCTATTCTGAAGTATTTTCACTCTGCTTTTCAGCCAAAAATGGTTCCCAAAGCAGATCTCAATTAATTATCAAGAATAAGACAGGTCCTGCCCTCAGGCTTGCAGTTTAAAACAGTGTTTCCCAACCTTTATGAGTACAGGACCCCCTTTGTAAGCTCAAAAACTTTTGTGACACCCCCGCTCCACTAATTGTAATTTTAGCCTATGTTAAGCGACAAAATGGTGCATGGCAAAATCACATCTCCAAATATCACTTTCCATAAAAAGCTCCCTGAAGACAGGCAGGTGTTGCTTTCTTTTCTAAATGCAAAGGTCCAATCCAATTGGGATCCCACTCCACCCCTGACTGACGATGTACAGTCCTCCGGGAGTGAGTCTCCTCCTCCGTTCATGGACTCCTCCTCCATCAGCAAAGAGGGGTCTGCAGTACCCTACGGCCCTTGAGGCACCCTCAGGAACCAAATGATTGCACTAGAGAAAGAGAGAGAGAGAGAGATCAGCGTGGGAAGCCTCAGGCCCAAGGGCAAAATCAGAGCTTGGAAAAGTTACTTTTTTTGAACTACAACTCCCATCAGCCCAATCCAGTGGCCATGCTGGCTGGGGCTGATGGGAGTTGTAGTTCAAAAAAGTAACTTTTCAAAGCAATGCCCCTCACTCACCCTATCTCATCCCCTCCTTGAGTGGTTTTGCCTGGCTGGGATATGCCCTTGAACTCTGATAGTGCTTGCCTGGATAGAGGATGGAGAAGGGGTTTGTGAGCCTATGTCTAGAAACTCACATAGCGTACAAAGTCCACGTTGACATCCATTGCTTCATCTGCTCTTGCCTCAGCCTCACCTGCCACTGGCATGTGGCCCTCGGAAGGTTGCCTGGAAGGGAACACGGCCCATGAGCTGAAAAAGGTTTCCTACCCCTGATACAGATTTTATTATATATGACAGACTCAGGCTTTTGAACTTCTCAGTTGCACATGCTGAGCACATAGCCAAAGAGAGATGGGCGCCCATTAGTAGCTATTTGACTTCTGTCACATGTGTGAAAGTCATATGCAAATAGCACATAAATTGCATGCAGTTGTAATCCTCACCTTCGCTGCGCCTTCGCTTCCAATGCACACTATGTTTTCGGGGGGGGAGGGACTCTTTGGCACTGGATGAGCAGCCAACCCTTGGATTAAAAGTCGTAGCCAATTTCAAAGGGTAAATCTCAGGGAGCCATGGACAGTGCAGTATATATATTTCAGTACAGGCTTTTTCTGGATATTGCTCACCTTAACGTCTGGCTTTCTCCTCCCCCCCCCTTGTTTGATGATCACATCTTACTGATTATGAAATGCAAATTGCCTTCATGCCTGCAGCTCCCCCAAAGTATATCAGCACTGAAAAATATGATGCTGGTTGGCTTTGATGCTTGCATCTGTCTTAGGGTTGCCAGGTCGGAACCATCCAAAAACCTGAGAAAAAGGGGAAGGGCCCTAGTGACATCACAGGGCGGGCCCTAGTGAAATAATGGGGCAGGCCCTGGTGATGTCATGGGGCGGGCCCTAGTGATGTCATTAAGCATGATACATTAAGTATCAACCACAGTTGCTTGGAGCATACCATTCAAAAAAAATTCTCTGGAAATTAAAATAGAAATCTTACCTAAAAAAGGGTGTTCCCAGGTTCAGCTGAAGTGACAAGGTCATTCCTTCTCACAAGCTTAGGGAGCATGGATGGAAATGGACAGCCTTCGTCAGTCTCGAATAAGGTTTTCATGGTAAGTGGTATTCAGAGGTGGTTTACTATTGCCTTCCTCTGAGGCTGAGAGGCAGTGACTGGTCCAAGGTCACGCAGTGAGCTTCATGGCTATGTGAGGATTCAAACCCTGGTCTGCCAGGTCATAGTTCAACACCTTTAGGGAACATTTAATCTAGTTTACTTGCTTCTGGCGAGAAGGCTTTACATGCCCTCAGGCCAGGCCATTATAGGAAGAAAGGAGCTTAGTGTTGCAGAGATGTTAGATGGGAGCACAGATGGATGCTGTAGTTTGTCATGGGTGGCGGGAACTCTAACTGCGAGGGGGAAACTACACATCCAAGGATTCTTTGGGGGAAGTCATGCACTTTAAATGTGAGTTGGATGTGCATTAATTCTTGCTGTGAGCTGCCTTAGTTTCCTCTGTAAGCTAACAAGTAGGGCCCCAGTACCAAAACAAAAAAATTAAAAATTAACACATGGAAGGAATACATCAGGCATAGGGAACCATAGGACTTCCAGTTATGCTTCTGGTCCTGGGGAGTTGCAATTCAGAACCATCCAGAAGGCCTAAAAAAAAAAGAAAAAATTGAAATAAAAGAACATAAGGTTGCCAGTGGTAAACTTACCAGAGTCAAAACCACGAAATTTTAAAGGAATTTATACACCTACACACCTGATCATGTGTAAACAATTAAATAGCTGAAGTTAGTTCAAAGCTTGTAACTAAGCTAAAATCCAATGGGAGTAAGTCCCATTGAACCCAATGGAGCTTACTTCTGAGTAGACATGTATTGGTTTGTAGCAAGAAGTGGGGGATGATTATATTGGATGGCAGCAGTGAAAACAACCCTTAATCCTCTGCTGAAGCTTTCCTCTGAGTAGCTGCTTTTTGTGTTTATTTATACCCCACCCTTTATCCAAAAGGACTGGGAGATGGTTACTTGCGTCTGCTGTATAATGGCCAAGGGTATTGCTAGCAGTAATGCAGTGGCAAATTCAGGAGTGCAGGGTTCCTTCATGATAGTCACAGCCACACCCCTCCCACCTTTCCCCCTTCTGCTGCTGGGTTTAGAATGAGATCCTTGTTAATGCATTCTTCCACAACAGAGGTCCCTAGGAGCCTACAGGCATGAAAGAGGAGTGTATTAGCTACTGAGAAGAGTCTGCTCAGTGCCTTACCTCCTTTTACTCTGCTTGGTTCCAATCAGCAGGAAAGGACAGGGACGCATGTTAGAAGACTCCCCTGTCATGTTGATTGGCTCATAGAATGCTGGAAACACAGGGATTCTGCTGAGACCCTGCTCCCAAAAAAGTAAGGCATCTAAGACTCCCCGAGACCCTGGACGACTATACCCCTGGTTGCTAGGTTCTTGAAAGACTCTGGGCAAAAATCTGCATAAATGTATACAGTGCTTCTGGGCAAATTAAAATACAGTAGGGCCCCACTTATACGGCGGGTTCTGTTCCGGACCCCCGCCGTAAAGCGGAAATTGCTGTAAGGCTTAACCCCATTGACTTTAATGGGGAGTGTTGTGCGAAAATGATGCAAAAATGATGCAAAATGCCACAAAAGCGGCAAAAGCGGCTTTTAAAGAGGGGAGGAAAGCCGCTGCACTAGCAGAACGCCGGGAAGCGGAGCGCCGGGAAGCGGGGCCCTACTGTAGTGTGTGTATACACAATATATTTGAAGCACGTTTCTCCTTCCCCAAAGAATCCTGGGAACTGTTGTTTGTTAAGGGTGCTTGAAATTTTAGCTCTGTGAGGGGTAAATTACATTTCCCACAATTCTTTGTGGGAAGTCTCGCACTTTAAATGCAGAGCTTGGAAAAGTTACTTTTTTGAACTACAACTCCCATCAGCCCCAGCCGGCATGGCCACTGGATTGGGCTGATGGGAGTTGTAGTTCAAAAAAGTAACTTTTCCAAGCTCTGTTTAAATGTATGGTGTGTATGCAGCCTGGGATCTCACTGGCACTGCAGTTTGCTGCCCTATGAGCAAAATAAAAATAAACGTGTTTTTAAAAAGCGGGGCACAGCAGATCTGGTCTAGCACAAAAGACCCAGGGCTCAACCTCCCCTGATAATGCCCCTAGCAATTGCAGATTATTATAAATAATAATAAATGCAGTGTATGGCAAGGAAAAAAGATGGGTTTCTGCCCTGAGATGTTTAGAACAGAAAAATAAGATGAAGTCTTTTTCTGGTTGACCCAATACATTTTAGAGGAAAAGACTCTAAAGCCCAATCCCAAGCCTAGTTACTCCAAAACAATCCTCACAAAATTCAGTGGGCTTTCTCCTACCCAAGTGTGTTTAGGATTGCAGTCTTCATTCTGGAGGAAGAACATACTTTCTTGGAAGTAACTATCATGGGAGGGTTCCCAAAGGGGGCACAAGGCTGCAGCAGGTTTTTCTGAGTAAATGAACACTTACAGAGAGCGAGTCTGCTTCAGCTGGTGCTTGGGAGAAAAAGGCTCCCAAGCACACAAGAGAAGAGGTGAGGGAGCCCTGGGATCGGTGAGGGAAAGAAGCGGGAGGGAGAGAGAAATACTGATGTCTCTCATGCAAAATAAAAAAATAGACAAAAATCAAAGGGGGAGGGTAGAAAAGGGAGGAGACAGGGAGAAAGGATGCCTCTAAATGGGGGGGGGGAAGATGGGACACTATCCTGGGTGAGCTGGAGTCGGAAGCTCTAGAGTGGCTAGAGCTCCCTGGCTACTATATGTAAAACCCTCAAAGCCAGGGGGCTTTGAGGGTTTTACATATAGTAGGGTTTTACATATACAGAGGGGGGGCAAAGGAAGGAGGCGTGTCTGGGAGTCCACAAAAGCCGGAGATTAAACTTCATGGGGGTGAGTCTGACCAGAGGCCAGAAGGGCAAGAGCAGGGCCTGAGTCTCTGGCGATTTGCCAGAGATCTGGTAACGCTAGCTCTATCTATAGATATAAATATACCAGCTTCCAGTAATGGGTTGAGAAATGTTTCAGGAAGTAGTTGTGGCTACAAGAAGCATGTTTAGTATTCCAGGCATTTTCTGTTTAATGAACAAACAAACCTTGAGCTATGCAAGATCTGCCCTGAGAAACTGCACTAACTGATTAAGTTTCTGGTTTTATATACATTTATAAACACAGTTTGTTTTTCCTTGTAGTATCTGCGTACAGTCTTTTTTGCCCAGAGACAGAACAACATGATGCTTATTTTATTTGTTTGTTTGTTTATGTCCTTCCTCCCAAAGGAGCCCAAGGGGGCAAACACATCTCTGATAAAACAATACTATTAAAAATAAAAGCACATATTTAACATGTTTTTTAAAAAACAAAACAATCTAAAAACATTTTTTTAAATTACAAAGCAAAACGTGGGGAGGGGACAGTATATGGCTAAATAGATATGCTGACACAAGAACTTTTGGTTGTGCAAAGGAGCTGTCCTCCCTCTCCTCTCCCCTTGTGTCCCCCTAAATCTGTTCTGGGGTTCCCCCAACCCTCCAGAGAGATTTGGAGAGGGTGCAGGTGGCGCATGGAAAGAGGAGAGGGAGGAGCATTTCCACTGCACAAGTGAAAACCTTGTGCTTAGAGATATATTTAGGTGGATAGTGCCCAGGGCTTGTGGGCACTTATAGGGGCAACAGTGATTTGTAAGGACAGGCAGAAGAGCATTCTTTGTGCTTCCCTCACTCCTACATGGATTGTTATTTCCTGTTCGGGCATGACGTCTGGAGAGGGCTAGACGGACATTGAAAAAGTGTGGCAAAAATGATGCTAACACGCATTCCATTGCATTCTGGGCCATTTGGGTTTCAGGGCAGACTGCACGATTAAACCACTACCAACACACTTAAAATGTCTCACTAGTCCTCTTCAGGCATGCTGCCTGCATGCCAAGGCTACATGCAAGAAAGGTGAGCTGGCATGAACATATTTTGCCCTCCTCCTCATGTATCGCTATACTCATTGGAGGGCAAAATCTGAAGCAGGGAGCCTCCTCTACTAATGCAAAACTGGGGTTCTAAACATACAAGGAGCTTCCTGTACTTGTGGAGTCTAGGGATGGGGAAAATATCCGCTAAATCGGACTTAGTACTGGATTCTGACTTCAATCAACAGTCCGCTATCTTTTTGGACTGGCACTGGTTTCTTGCAGCAGGCTGCGGCTGTAATTGTCACAGATTTCTTGCAGTGGCCGCAGCTGTAATCAGCGTGGATTTTTTTCCAAATTTGTTTCCCGACTTTACATAATTATTTTCATAATTTCCTCTAAGCTGATGCATTTGTAACAGTGTGTAGGTATGATGAATAGGAAAAAGTAAAGCACCATGATCATTTACATAGGCATTTACGTTAAAAATTACGCAATTATTTCCGCAACCAAAACAACAACAATAGTGGATCGAATCGGCAAGTGCCAAAGCAAGGGGGAACAAAAAAGGGGGGATTGGGATTGAACAACGGACTATCGGAATACAAGTGGATTGGAACTAGGCAGCGGACCCCATCCCTAGTGGAGCCCACTTCAGCCCATGGAGCCTTCCAGCTCATGGAGCCAGTGTGGTATAGTGGTTAGAGTGGTGACCTGGGAGACCAGGGTTCAAATTCCCACTTGGCCATGAAGCTCACTGGGTAACCATGGGCCAGTCACTGTCTCTCAGCCTAACCTACTTCACAGGGTTGTTGCGAGGATAAATTAGGAGGTAGAGAACCATGCTTGTATGCTGTCTTGAGCTCCTCAGAGGAAAGGTGGGATATAAATGTAATAAAATAATAAATAAAATGGAGAGCAATGGGCATAGGACCCAGGAACTTAGTACACATCCCTGCTCTTGCATAGCCTTTACACACAAGCATTACACCAAAATAGGACTAATGTCTCTTAATTTTCTTGGTAGAAGACAGAAAAAAAATGTTGCTTGGTTTCCAGCCAATGACAGAGAATATACCCCTTCTTTTTAGCTAAATCTAGTGTTGGCAGTCATTCTTAGGTTCCTATATACAGATTGCCTAACACCTAAAGAGCCAGTGTGATTTAATGGTTAGACTGTGTCAGGGAAGAAACCAGCCCTGGCACTAGCAGGTGGCCAGGCGAGGCACTGGCCAAGGGCGCAGGAGCTCACAAGGGCCCCTCACTCTCACGGGCTTTGCTTTCCTTCGCTAGGATGCCCAGGCGATCAGTCCAGTCTCAAGGTGACTCACAGCCCAGACCCCAATTGGCAGCACACTGACATTCACAGAACATGGGGGGGGAGAAGGAGGAGGTTATGCTGCCTGGTGGATGAGTGAGCCAGAGTGAGTGATGTGAGGCAAAGAGGGTGGGGCCAGAATGGTATGGAGAGGGGAGTGATGGGAGGAGCAGCTGCAGCCACAGGAGATGGAGAAGCATGCGGGACTGGGGACTTGCCATGAAGGCAGCAGCAGCAGCTGAGGGAAAAGCAGAAAGGGGCTCCTTCCAGGGAGCATAGCACCGGGAGCCCGCCAGCTCTTCTGCCTAGCTTAGGTGTGTGTGTGTACCAAAGGGAGAGATGTGGAGGTGGGAGAATGGCAGCCACCACCCTAGCATGTCTTCTTTTCCTATCCTTCAGTCATCATCAATTGCTTTATTTGCTTTTATCCATAAGCCATTACAAAACAAACACAAACATTAAACAATAAAATACATATAAAACCAAAACATCATATAATTACAGACGTACCAAGGTTTACTTATTTAGCTCTTTAAAATAATTCGCTCTGATCTTTTTAGCTGCAAGAGCAAAATTGGCCACCGCGATTGTAACCATATTTTGCTTGTCCGCCAAAAGATCTACTATTAAAATATCGGGAGGGCACACCTCCCTCGAGCTAATCAAGGGCTCCAAAAATTGGTATCTAGGGCTATTGTAGAGTGGGCACCTTAACATATAGTGAGCGAGATCCTCTGGCTCTTTGAGTCCACAAATACAGTAACGCTCCTCTTTCGGAGTTCCCTTATACCTGCCCTCCAAATAGGCTGTGGGCATCGTCTGAAATCTAATTTCAGTAAAAGCTCTACGTAACGGAGCACTTGTTAAAATAATAAAATATGAGGGAATAGCATGGTTTACTTTAAAAAGGGGAAACCACCATGAAAAGGGGGACGACACTATGGTAGCCCTGTCTTGGTCCGCATCAAAATTTAAAACCCAATTGCGAAGCTCCAAAGATGAAAAAGTTGAAAGATTACTAGGGGAAAGGTTATAAAAAGCAAATAATTCCCTGGTGGTTTGAGCCCAGCTCCCGGTCCGGAGTTGTTCTTGCCAGCAGAGTTTAATGATAGAGGAATCATCCAAAATTGAAATTTTCCTCCAAAACCTTAAGATAGCCAGATCAATTTTGGCTGACAATGATGAGAGGCGTAATTCAGCTCTTAAATGGGCAGATGAGGATCCCCGAGGGAGTCTCAAAATCTGTCTCATAAAAGAGTTTTGTAAAGGCTCAAGGCTGGCTTTAAGCAAATAACCCCAAAGTTCTGCCCCGTATAAAATTTTGTGTAGAACTTTGGCGGTAAAAAATTTCAACATTGGGGTAATCAACTGTCCCCCACGGGAATAAAAAAACCTTTTTAGTTGTCCAAGGACTCTTGCTCCTATTAATTTAGTAGCTTCTAAACGGGGCTTCCACAAGAGCTTGGCATTAAAAGTTATGCCAAGATATTTGAAAGATTGAACCTGCTCTAAAGATATCCCATTCAGTGTCCAGTTTGTTTTAATCTTTTTTCGCTTGCCACAAACCATGATTTTGGATTTTGAATGATTAATTTGTAAATGTTGGGCATGGCAGTATTCCTCTAAGCGGATTAACATTCTTTTTAAACCTATTTTGTTAAGGGAAACAAGGACCAAATCATCAGCATATAATAAAGATGAGATTTTTCTTTTCCCCACCGAGGGGGAAAAAAAATTTGGAGAGGCCAATGCGGGGACAATATCATTTATGAAATAGCTGAAAAGAAAAGGGGCCAATATACAACCTTGCTTGACCCATTTCATTGCTGGAATTTCGCGGGAAAGGGCACCATTCCTACCAAGACGGACTCGTAAAAAGTTGGATTGATGGAGAGATCTAATTAGCCACATGAGTCTTTTATCAATAGTGTCTACATTCAACTTAAGCCACAGCAACTCCCTATCAACTGAATTGAAAGCTGAGGCAAAGTCTACGAATGCCATGTAGAGCGATGCTCTCGGGCCTGTTAAGGACTTAGTTATTAAATGCTGTAGAATATAAGCTTGGTCTACTGTATTTCTCCCCTTCCTAAAGCCCGCCTGCTCCTGATGGATGATAGAATACTTGGAGTCCCATTCCATAAGTTTATTTAAGAGGAAACGCCCATAGAGTTTAGCAGTAACATCAAGGAGACTAATGGGTCTATAATTGCAAGGGTCTGAAGGGTCCCCTTCCTTAAAAATAGGTATTATTATGCTAGTGCGCCATCCCGAAGGGAAGGCGCCCGTAGCATTAATATGTGTAAATAAGATAGCAAGAAGGGGTCCCCACCAAGAAATTTCTGTCAAATAAATCTCCGGGGGCAACATATCCTCTCCGGGAGCTTTATTTACACGAAGAGACAAGATCAAATCTCCTATCTCGGCAGTGGAAACTGGGGCCACAATGGCAAAGCGATCGAATCCTCAGAAGGAGGGGGTGGTAAAAAAGAGCCAAACTCAAAAATTTTACTAAAATGTGCAATCCAAGTTTCAGGGAGAACGGGGGGAATGGGAACAAAGTAATTTTGGTTAACCCCCCCCGTACAAGATTCCAAAATACGGAGTCGTTGCCCTGGAGTAGGGCTTGCCCCAAGTCTCTCCAATTGTTTGAAAAAAAGGCCTGTTTTTTCTTTCAGCAGCTTTTTATACGCCCTCTTCATCAATAGTAGTTGAAGAACCGCCTCATCTGAGTTATTACGGCGAGTAAATCTAATTTGGGCACCCAATTCTCGCTTCTTTCCTCGGCATTCCCTATCAAACCATGATTTGGGACCACCTGTAGGTTTGACGGGAGCAGAGGAAGTCACCAACTGCTTAAGAGCAGTGGTGATTTCTTCATATAACCCTAAGATGGTCTCTGGAGTAGAGATTGTCTGTTGGGGGAGCTCAAACAAAGCCATTGTTTCTAAGGAATGTTTTACTGTCATTTCAATGTCTGGTGTCCATTTTAGACGCAACCACTCAGATTGTCCAATACTGGATTATAAATACATGGTAAAATGCTTGCAAAAGGGCCTTGGAGTTTAAGGCAAAGGGGAAGGTGGTTGCTGTCAGGTCTAGATAGGACTGCAAATTCCTTGACAATTGACACTAGTGAGGGGGATCCAAGGATATAATCCACCACACTGGCCCCTTTTCCTGAAATAAAAGTAAAATAACCATGGGAAGAATCCAAATACGATCCATTTAGACAGAGTAATTGCGATCTAATAAGAAGACGAAATAAAGCACACCCATTTTGATTGTGGGACTTATCTCTTGACGACCGTGGTAAAACTGTCAGGTCATCAAGAGAATCCCCGGCTAAATTTCCTAAAATAGGATAACTAGGGCCCAGTCTAGCATTTAAGTCACCGCAGATTATTAACGAATGTGACGGATAATCATATGAGAGTTTGTCCAAGTAATTCTCTAAAATAATCCAGTTAGTCGATGTGGTTTGAGGGCATAAAGGAGGAAAATATACATTCAAACATATAATGGGGGAGAGATCGGTGATGAATATTATTAAGGCCAAACAGAAATCAGGAGTTGGTTCGGGAGGCTCAATTACGGTCACACTCAGAGTGGTGGCTATTAAGGTTGCTATGCCTCCACTACCACGACCTCTGTCAGCTCTCCTCGTTGCCTTTTCCCCCCAGGCTTTATAGCCCTGAAGGAAAAGGGAACGAGGATCCAGGAGCCAGGTCTCTTGGAGGCAAAGAGTATCAAACGATTGTATGAAACTTATAAACTCTAAGTCCCCTGTCTTATTATTCCATCCGGCAATATTCCAAGAGAGGAGGGACAAAGCAGAGGGTGAAGAGGAAGAACAAGTCTCAGTGGACAAGTTGTTAAGATTGCCTACTTGGCGCGAGACTAAAGGACTAAACTGACATTTAACTGATTGTCTCTGTCATTCCTCTGAGTTGCTCAATTCCGTAATTTCAACAATGTCTGGGGCCAACATACAAACATTTGAGATAGGCAAAACTGTAAGATTTCTCTGACAGCATGTAGTAGGGGCCAGATCCACCGGTGAACCTAGTTCTTCAGGGTCCAGGTAACGCATTTCAGTCCACGAGGGGCATGTTGAATTCAGCGCTCTCTTGGGTCGGTGGCTGAAAAGAGATTTATCTCCCATATCATTCAAGACTTGCTTACATGATGGGAAATTTAATTCAGCTGACGTTTGGGGAACAATACTACTCAGAGGAAAGCTACTCGCAGGGTTATTCAAAATGACTGACTGGGCAATAGAAGAGGTGGGCAAGTTAGAAGGAAACGATGTCTGTGAATAAGAGGACAGTGGAACTTCCTCGACAAGGGGGACTACTTTGCCCCCTTGCACGCTTTCTAATAACGTTATAAGGTTGGTCAGTCTAGAAGTAATGTCGGCTTGCTCCTTCTTTGGGAGATCATAGAAGGACCTAATCAATTGGGCTTCTTCTAAGAGGAGGGGTGTGATGTTTCTATATATTAGTGTATATATGGTAAGTGCTGGTTGTTTAGAGTATACATGGTAAGTAGTGAAAGAGGAGGGGGAGTGAATGGGCAATAGAATGCTTGATGATTGGCTGAATGTTTAAAATGGCTGACAGTATAAATGAAAGGATGACAGGTAAATCTGGGTGAATGTGAGGTGGTGAATTGTGGAATCTGGGGGGAAAAGAGAAAGAGTGGATTGCTTGGTGGGGTTTAGAGAGTTGTTTACCAGGAGGGAGGTGGAGTTCGGATTAGTATTGAGTAAAACCATATGCTTATGTGCCTTAAGAAGAAATCTTGTTAATCTTGTTAGCTTTGTTATCTGTAATAAATACTTAATTTGGTTTGCCAAAGGCCTGATCCTTGGCTGGGGTTTCACAGACCAGAAGGGAGGGTAAGGTAATGACCAAGGCTGAAGGGGAACTGTAACAAATGGTGGCAGCGGTGAAGAGAATAACAATACCAGTATTCAGAGTCTCTGGGAATACTAGTATTGGGACGTTACTGGTGGTTGCCTAGCAGGGGGATCTGTTGAGATCTGTGCTAGAGCGGGGAGAGAAATCATAAGAGAGAGCGGTCCGGACTGGTGGAGTCCCTGGTGGTGCCTAGAGACAGGCAGTAACCACGAGCAGGTAGGAACCTGACAGGGAGAGCCAGGGAAGGACGCCTCACATGTGGTGGTAGCGGTGGGATACGAACAACAGGGAATCCAGATACGAACCAAAGAGAGTCCCAAAGACACATGGTGACAAAGGAGACTACGTCACAGGTGTTGGCTGTAGCAGTGAGATACGAATACTAGACAATCCCTAATAGTTGTGTGGCAAACAGAAATAACAAAACAAGATTTCTTGTGAGAGTGACTGGCAAAGAGTATGTGGCAAAGAGTGAGTGAACTCAAACACCATGGCTGAATACATAAAAATGAAAAGAGAGGAGCTGGTGGAGAAGTGCATAACATTCAATTTACCTCATGAGGGTAAAGGGGTAGATGAATTGAGGGTAGCACTTATAGGATTTGCAACTGCCCAGCAAAAACAACCTGTCAGAGAAGAGACCCCAGAAGGATATTTAAGCAATCCCGCTTATATAGAGTACTTGAGAGAGAAGTTGAGGATGGAAGGTGCAGAGAAGGAAAAACAGAGAGAGCTGGAAGCTGAGAGATTGAGGATGGAGGCTGAGGAAAAAGACAAGCAGAGAGAGTTGGAAGCTGAGAGATTGAGGATGGAGGCTGAGGAAAAAGATAAACAGCGGGAGTTGGAAGCTGAGAGATTGAGGATGGAAGGTGCAGAGAAGGAAAAACAGAGGGAGTTGGAAATTGAGAGAATGAGATTGGGGTTTGAGGAGAGGGAGAAGCAACGAGCATTGGATGCTGAATTACAAGTAGAAAAGTTAAAATTTGATAGAGAGAAATTTCACTCTGAGGAGACAAGGAAAGAGAGAGATGGAGCAAAAATAAAAATTACTCCAAAAGACTTTGCTGTCTATGAGCCTGGTCAAGATCCTCAAATTTACCTCAGCACCTTTGAAAAAGCAGCTCAGTTGTGGGGGCTACCTGAAGATAAATACATGCAGTATTTATCAAACCTGATTAAAGGGGAATTGGCTGAGGTATACCAATACTTCCCCTCAGACAAGCCCGTCACCTATGCTGAATTCAAAGAAGCAGTGTTTAAAAGATTCAGACTGGGGCCTGATTATTTTAGAAAGCTTTTCAGAAATTGCCAGATACAGACAGGGAGGTCTTTTGTGGAACTGGGAGCAAAGTTGATGGATATATTTGGAAAGTGGATGAGTAGTGCCAAAGCTCAGTCAGTGGAAGAGGTGAAAAGCCTCATGATACTGGATCAATTATACCATCAGTTACCACCAGAAATAAGGCTCCTGGTCAAAGACCGTTCCCCTACATCTGTGCAGGAGGCCGCAGAGATGGCGGATCACTTCGCCTCTAATAGAACTGGCTGGGTGGGGAAAACATCAAGAGAGTTTAAACCCAGACCATATAGTGCTGGCAGAAGGGATGTGGTACCACAGCGAGTGAGTCCTCCATTAAAATCTGAAGGGCACAGGACACCCCAGAGTGGATCTGTGTACCCTAAAAGTGAGGAGAAATTATGCTACAAATGTGGTAGACCAGGGCACCTACGTTTTCAATGTGAGGTTGCCAACCCCATTAGTAATCCTGCTCAGACAAGGGCAGTGAAAACAGAGCCCAAGGCTTTAGAAACAGCGAAAAAGGTTCAGTTTTGCCAGATAAACTGGACAGAAGTAACAGACCTTGATTCAAGTCTGAGAGAGGAAGTGAGAGTACAAGGGGCAAATTATTGGGCATTGCTTGATACTGGTGCCGCTCAGACATTACTGAGGCCAGATTTAATAAAATCTGAGGTAATATTACCTCAGGAAACTGTGACTATCCAAGGAGTGAGGGGTCAACCAGAAAGTTTGCCTGTGGCCCTGGTGGAAATGACTTGGAGAGGCCGAGAGGGCCGATATAAAGTAGGCATTGCCCAGCAACAAGAACCAGTAATACTGGGAAGGGATGTAATGGGCGCCCAAGGAAAGATCTATGTAGTGACCAGACAGCAAATTGGCAGAGAAAAAGAAGCCATATTAAGGGGGGCTGAAACAAACAGGGTGGAATCTGTTAACCAGCCTCAGGTCACCATAGCAACCACTAGCAGGCCTGCTGAAGAAGACAAACTGTATCAAGTGGTCTCTGGGGAAGAAGCAGAGCAATTCAGGGAAGAGCTGCATAAAGATATCAGTTTGAAGCAGGTAAAGGAACAAGCCCTGACCCAACAGATTCCTTTCACTGACAAACTGAGGAATCAAGTTGTGTGTGAGAATGGGATTTTATATAGACTGTGGATGCCTGCTAAAAGAAAGGATGAATGTGAACTAGTGAAGCAATTGATAGTACCTAGCAAATACAGAACCAGATTGCTAGAGGTAGCCCACGATGTCCCATGTGCAGGACATCTGGGAATAAAAAAGACCAAGAGGAGATTGGCTGCACATTATTATTGGCCAAATATCTCCAAGGATGTAAAACAACATTGTCTATCTTGTGGAATATGCCAAAAGGTGGGAAAGAGTGGAGTAAAGACCAAGGCACCCTTAAAGCCCCTTCCTATAATTGGACAACCCTTTTATAGAGTGGGAATAGATTTGGTGGGCCCTTTTTCCAAACCCACAAGGCATGGCAAGAAATATCTAGTGGTGGTGGTGGATTTTGCTACCAGGTACCCAGATGCAGAAGCACTGAGATCTGTAGAAGCCCCTGTAGTGGCAGAGGCTTTATTAAAAATCTTTATGAGGCTGGGTTTCCCTCATGAAGTGCTGACAGATCAAGGCAGTGTATTCATGGGAGAAGTGATGCAATGTATGTGGAAATGTTGTGGTCTAAAACATCTAAAGACCACTACTTACCATCCCACCACTAATGGGCTAACTGAGAGATTCAATGGAGTTTTGAAGGGCATGATAAGAAGCTATGTTCAAGATCACCCACAAGACTGGGATGAACGTTTGGGATGCTTCTTATTTGCATACAGAGAAGTCCCTCAGGAGTCAACAGGCTTCTCAACCTTTGAACTAATGTTTACTAGAAAAGTGAGGGGACCTTTGGAACTGCTAAAAAATTCATGGGAAGGAACTCTGGGAGAGTACAAAACTTCTGTAGTAGATTTTGTATTGGAATTCCGCAATAAATTAACATCAATGATGGAAGTAGTGAAAGAGAATTTGAGTCATGCACAGGAGAAGCAAAGTTACTGGTATGACAGAACAGCCAGAGAACGTGTGTATGATGCGGGAGATATGGTTATGGCGTTCATACCCAGGAAACATGACAAATTACAGGCTAACTGGGAAGGACCATATACCATCAGAGAAAGGCTTGACACAGTGACATATGTAATCACCACAGACCAATTAAACAAAAGCAAAGTGGTTCATGTAAATATGTTGAAGCCTTACCATACCAGGGATGCACAGGTGTTGCAAGTTACCTTATTCCCTGAGGGAAGTGGGCCTGAACTTCCAGATTTGGTACCGGAAAGCAAAGACAAAGGAGGGGTAGATCAAGTGGAATTGTCAGAGGAGGTGAAGGAGGAAGTAAAAGAGGAGATTCTGAGAGTTTTGAAAACCTATAGGAATCTCTTTAGCAACAAACCTGGCCGAACCAGTATAGTTATACATTCCATTGATACTGGAGATCATGCCCCAATCAGATCTGTTCCGTACCGTGCGAATGGGAAAGTTTTGAATGAGATCAAAAAGGAGGTGGAAGAGATGCTGGAATTAGGAGTGATCAGGGAATCCATCAGTCCCTGGGCCTCAAGTATTGTCCTGGTTCCGAAAAAAGATGGAACGACAAGGTTTTGCATTGATTATCGGCTAATCAATAAAATTACTGTCCCAGATGCGTATCCTATGCCTAGGGTAGACGCTATGTTAGAGTTATTGGGGGCAGCAACCATTATCTCTACACTAGATCTCTGTAAAGGATTTTGGCAAATGGAACTAGATGAGCAATCCAGAGCCAAAACTGCCTTCAGTACACCAGATGGGTTATATGAGTTTGTGACCTTACCCATGGGACTAAGGAACTCACCAAGTTCATTTCAGAGGCTAATCAATACTGTGTTGCGAGGCATGTCAGATTTTGCAGTGGCCTATATCGATGACGTGGCCATTTTTAGCAAGTCGGTGCCTGAGCATGTCCAACACCTGACAACAGTATTGGAGGCCTTAAGAAAAGCAGGCCTCACAATAAAAGCTAAGAAATGCTAAGAAATTAAAGGAAGTAATCTATTTAGGACATAAGGTGGGGAGTGGGAAAATCACCCCCTTATGGAGCAAGGTGGAGGCAATACAAGCGTGGCTGATCTCCTTAACCAAAAAACAAGTAAGGGCATTTCTGGGTGTGGCTGGTTTTTATAGGAAGTTTGTGAGAAATTTTGGGGAAATAGCAACCCCCTTGCATGAATTGACCAAGAAGAAGTGTTCTGAGCGTGTGGTATGGACGGATGAATGTCAGAAGGCTTTTGATCTGCTGAAGCAAGCCTTGTGCCAAGGACCCATATTAATAGCACCAGACTATGAGCAACCATTCATCGTGGCTACAGATGCGTCAGACCTCGCGCTGGGAGTCGTCTTGCTGCAGGAGAGAGAAGGCACCAGACATCCAGTGGCGTATCTGAGTCGCAAGCTGACGCCGAGGGAGAAAAACTATTCATCGGTCCAGAAGGAGTGCCTAGCGGTCGTGTGGGGACTGAACAAGTTGCGCCCATACGTGTGGGGACGAAGATTCACAGTGACTACGGATCATCGGGCCTTGTTATGGTTGCAGACTATGAAAAACCATAACACTATGCTGCAGAGGTGGTCCTGGGCCCTACAGGACTATCAAGTGGACTTCCAGTTCATCAAAGGCAAGGACAATGTACTGGCCGATGGACTTTCCAGGCAAGTGGCTGGGACTGCAGTGACGTGACCAGACAGAGGAACAAAGAAAGACATTTTCCCCATAGAGACTTTTATTTGTTAACGCGACGTATAAATCCTGGAACAGGAATAATACTCTGCCGTTGTTTAAGGGGGGGGAAATGTGATGTTCCTATATATTAGTGTATATATGGTAAGTGCTGGTTGTTTAGAGTATACATGGTAAGTAGTGAAAGAGGAGGGGGAGTGAATGGGCAATAGAATGCTTGATGATTGGCTGAATGTTTAAAATGGCTGACAGTATAAATGAAAGGATGACAGGTAAATCTGGGGGAATGTGAGGTGGTGAATTGTGGAATCTGGGGGGAGAAGAGAAAGAGTGGATCGCTTGGTGGGGTTTAGAGAGTTGTTTACCAGGAGGGAGGTGGAGTTCGGATTAGTATTGAGTAAAACCATATGCTTATGTGCCTTAAGAAGAAATCTTGTTAATCTTGTTAGCTTTGTTATCTGTAATAAATACTTAATTTGGTTTACCAAAGGCCTGATCCTTGGCTGGGGTTTCACAGACCAGAAGGGAGGGTAAGGTAATGACCAAGGCTGAAGGGGAACTGTAACAAATGGTGGCAGCGGTGAAGAGAATAACAATACCAGTATTCAGAGTCTCTGGGAATACTAGTATTGGGACGTTACTGGTGGTTGCCTAGCAGGGGGATCTGTTGAGATCTGTGCTAGAGCGGGGAGAGAAATCATAAGAGAGAGCGGTCCGGACTGGTGGAGTCCCTGGTGGTGCCTAGAGACAGGCAGTAACCACGAGCAGGTAGGAACCTGACAGGGAGAGCCAGGGAAGGACGCCTCACAAGGGGCTCGTCCACCAAGCCTAAGGTACTAACTGGAGCACGATCAGCAATAGGGCTCATTGAAGACGTCACTGCGCAGGGCGCATGGCTTGGCTTATTGATTGAAAAAGACTGAGAGAAGTGCTGCCTTTTGTTGCTTAATAATGGTCTAGTAAAGTCTAAGAGTTGGGAGGAAACCCCATTTACAAAGAATCTCATGATTTGTACCCCAATACTCTCAAAAGCAACTCTGTGCACAAAGACCATAGCTGCTAGGCTTGGGTTCGTAAAGGAGACAATAGCCCAAGCTGACCGTTGGTTATTAGGGAGAAACTCAACATATTTAATATGTGCCACACGAAAACATCCAGGGAGGAGAGAATCCAAAAAATACAACAAGTGTCTTTTCTTATAGCGTTGGGATTTTGGACCAAAAGGCATTGGGTAGTTTAGAAATACCACTGTATCTTGCTTCAGAGTTAGATTCCATTGAATGTGGGATAGGCTTTTCAATGAACACTTCGCTGGACTTTTCGGCTCCAATTCATTCCCCAGCGATGATCCAGCTTGGAGGGAGTTGCACGAACGTTGCCTTCGGGGATTCGATAGAGCAGGATGTAATGGAGGAAGGGCACAATCCTGTTTAGGCGTCGGAAGAATTGTTTCTTTCATAGGCATGCTTAACAGTTTGGCCTTCTTTTCCTTCTTTTCTTTCGACAAAATCGTAGAAGATTGCGCTGTGTCTACTTCTGGGGTCCTGCTTAGAGATTCAAGTAATTTAAATAAAGGTTTGTAATCCAATTTCTTGTATTGCAATGGTTTTGGGTTTTTTATGTTCTTTGGCTTTTTACATGAAATCTTCCCTCGTACCCGCTTTGTTTTTGGCTTGACCACTTTTGACCTTTTTTGTGAGTTCTTGCCTTTGTCAACTTTTGTCTCTTTTGGTCTTTCTCCTTGCTTGAAGTGTCCAATGGCATTTACCAGTATGGTCAAGAGATTGTTACATTCCGAAATAAAAACTTTAATTAAGTCGAGTTCTTTCAAAATCAAGAAGAACCAGCCTGCTGTGGGGATATTGTTAAGTCTAAGGGGAGAATCTGCTCCCATATCAGATGTATTTGAGGGATCAATTCCAGATAGATTCTCCCCACGCTCCCTGGCCTTGTCTTCCCCCTGGAGACGGGTCCAGCTTTCGGCTGCCGCTATTTCTTTTGCCAAATTAAGGGATGGAGCATTAGAAGCGTCCTTCAGCCCATATTGAATACTTTTATAATTCAGAGACCAATCTAGAGGATAGCCTGTTGGAGATGATGGAAGGATCTGCACACTCTCCAATACAGAGATCTCAACGCTTTTTGGTGAAAAATATTGCGTAATCTTGGCTTGTCGAGTATTTAAAGGGGCCGCTTCCTGTTCGGGCATTATACCAAGCTCTTTGCATCTTTTCCTGGTGAGAACCATAATTATATCATACCCTAATGCCTCTAAAGATCACTAAGAATTTCCGACTTCCGGGAAGGGTGACTTAGCCTGTGCCTGCTTTTGAGACGGGCTCCTGCCTCAAAAGAAGCTTATTCAGATATATCAGTCAGTTTTTTCTTTTTTTTTTGACTGATTAGACTTCTCCCGGGTAGGGAGAAACGAAGAGATTAACCTCAAAGCCTATTTTTGTTGGGACGACCAGATCTCATTAATTTATGGGACGAGGTCCAGCCGACGAAGGTGGGACGGATTTTCAACAGCAAGCTCTATCTGTTAAAGCGAACGTTCATCTTATCTTCTAAGAGAGAACGCACTAACAGGCAAGCACCCTTCTTTCTATATTTTTCTTTTACTTGACTTAAATTGTTGCTGTTTAAAAGAGATTTGCCAGATTGATCGGTTTTTGACATCTCACTGGGGAGCCGTAACTTCTCTCTGCTACGCACTAATTAATAGCTTATCTCTGTTTTTGTTGCAAAAAGCTGTCCTGGATTTGCATTCTAAAGATACACACAGAAGAGGGATTTCTATTCCAGATTTTTATTTTGAAAAATATTATACTGTTTTGAGACTACTCTCTTTTTGGTCTATTTTATTTTGACGAATCTGTTTCTTGACGATTGCCATTAATTGCTTCGATCCTGGGAACTGCATTTTGTTTACTTAACTATTGGAGAGATAAGGCTGTCTGCTCTGTTTATACTGTGATGTCACCAAGTTTGGAGTATTAACCCAATTGTTGCTGAAATAAGAAGTGGTTTTCCTATATTTTTCTTTTAAAATGGCAATTAAGAAAGTGGCTGAGAATCTGGAAATAACTATGTTTCAGAGAATAATGAATGAGATTGAGATAACGAAAATTGAATTGAGTAAAATGAAGCAGGAGATTAAAGATATAAGGGTCCCTGTGAGAGAGGTGACCCTGGAAGGGGTCCCTGTGAGAGAGGAGACCCCGGAGATTGGAATAGGGGTCCCTGTGAGAGAGGAGACCCTGGAGACTGGAATAGGGGTCCCTGTGAGAGAGGAGATCCCGGAGATTGGAACAAACGTGGAACAGGAACAAGATTTGGAGTCTATGGACTTTAGAAATAAAATCTATTGTTTGGAACTCAATGTTATCTCTGAAGAAATTAATGAAGATTCTAGAGATAAAGTTATCAATGGCATGGATTATCTTCTGGACTGGAATGATGTGATGGAGCCCAATATAGAGAAAATCTATGGAATTAACTGCAGCCATGTGACAATGGAAAAACTTTTAAGAGATGACCCAGTGTATTTTGAAAAAAAGAACAGAGATATGATTTTACAGCAGTATTTCAGCAACTTATTCAGAATGGATGGCAAGAAAATATTTGGGATAGAGGTAATTCCCATCAGACTCTTATTATATGACTATGGCTTTGACAGCAAGATTATTATGGAATACTGATAATGGAAGATTGGATATTGAAATTACTGGACTTAACAAGACTACTGAAGATGGAAGATGGAAAATGGAACTAATAGAGATAATAGAACAATGGCTACTGAAATTACTGAACCTAACAGATTCTGATGTGATGGATTAATTGAAATGTTTATTTTGACTATGGTTATGACAATAAGATTATCATAATTAGTAATGAGATGGATTAATCGATATGCTTATCTGGAAAAAAAAATTGATAGATATATTTCTTAAAGAATTGAAACCTCTCTTTGACTTTTTGTGGAAAGAATAAAGTAATGTTTATGAGATTTGATGATTAAGTAAGATAACTACTGGAGGAAAGTGATTTTATAATATGACTTAAGAGACAGGATTGCTATATATTATAGACTTATAACTGATTTGATCTTTGACAAATGGGAAGTCAATATTTTACTCTTTATTTTTTTTTTTTTCTTCTTTTCTTTTTTTTCTTTTTGTTTAACTATTTTTGATTTTGTTTTTTGTCTTTGAATGTTTTATGATTTTGTCTTGTATGTTTTATGAAAATCTGAATAAAAATTATTGAAAAAAAAAATAAAAATAAAGATCACTAAGAATTTCCCAAGGTTTCTCAAACAGGGGAAGACAAACAGGGAAAGAAATATGCTGTTAATGAGACAATTCGTTTGGCATGGGTTGCTAAAAGGAGCCCGGCTTCCGACAGCCTTGGGGTCAATCCCTCAGTCTTTCTGTCCCTTTTGCAGCCCTCATTCTCTTCCTTTTCTCACATTCCAAGGGCCCCTCTGACCACCCACCATTCATTTCCTTCCCTTCAGCTTTGCTCGCTACAACCTCCCTCTCACTTGGCTCTCTAACCAATCCTAAACAGATTTATCTCAGTTTGAGCTCCACTGATTTTACTGGGGCTTCCTTCTGAGTAAGCATGCTGAAGTTTGCAGCGTAAAGTGTTGGGATTTGGAACACAATACCTATCTCATTTCCCATCCCACATACAGTAATGCCTCAGTTAACAAAGCAGAGGAGTTCCTGGACATTACTTTAACAGAAAGTTTGATAAGAGAGGTAGTAATAACATGGAAAGAATAGGGATAGGTTCCTATGCGTACTCATAGAAGGTGGGGGCAGCTTCAACGGGCTTTAAAGGGTGCCTACCCAACACCCACACACCCACTCCTCCTCCTTCCCCTCCACACTCAGCCTTGAAGCTCCCTAGGTGACCATAGGCTGTTCCCTGTATCTGTCAGCCCTAATCTACCTCACAGGGTTGTTGTGAGGATAAAAGAGGAGCAAGAATTGCTTGGAAGATAGGTAGGACACACATGTAGTAAGTAAATTTTTGCTGTTTTTCTACAAACTTTTGCTATAACCTATGCAGCTACTGTTCTGGAAACCTATGTCCTCGCTGTGGGAGGCTGTGTGGATCCAGAATTGGTCTCCACAGTCACTTACGGACCCACTGTTAAAGACCTTACCCTGGAAGACAATCTTACTCGGCCACGAGTGATCACCAATGAATGAATGACTGTTCTGGAGTATGAGTTACCAACCATGTCTACTCAAGAATAAACTCTGGTGATTTCACTGAGATAGTTAAGCATGTTTTGGATTGCATATCTGGGTTACATTTTAATGGAATGCAAACAAAACCCTTGCATTGCGCCATCGTTTGAGTTGCACCATCACTTGAAAACCCTTGAGTTGCACCTCTTGTTCAGAACGGCTGAGGTCAATGTTGCATTTAGGACAACAGGGGCCACCAAAGTAATTCACTTTTCAGGTAGCTGCTTTGGCTGGATTGTATCTTTACATTGCACACCAACTGTATGGGTAAGTTGTTCTTAAATTTATATCGGCAACCTGACAAGTAATCCCAGTAGATAAACCTACCTAGTGTCTCCAGTTTGGGTGTCTCTTTTAAAAGATCCAATTTATATGCTGCGGTAAAATAAGGAATCCACCAAATAATAATCAGATTAGCTTTACAGGAATGTGGCAGGCCACTCCTGGTTCCAAAGCTAAAGAACAATGATAGGGAGTAAGGTAAGTTGTCAGTGTAGTTCAGCTACTAATGAACTGTGATTTTCCCTCCCTGTGGGGAATACTGTGCCACGTAGGAGAACTTTATGGATTTTTTTTAATTTAAAGGACTGCCATTAAGAGCTCTGTATGAACAGATTTAGAATGATATTTGTTGAATAAGTGAAAAATAGAGGCTTAGATAAAGTGAAGCAAGTATCTACAATAATAGTTTTTGAAAGTAGATGACAGCCCTCGAGTAACTTTTGGAATGTGTGATGCATGGCAATGTTAATGTTGTACTTTGGGTTGCCACCTTTTCTTTTCTCTGCTCCTGTACCTTTAAAAGAGTCCTGATTAAGGTCTTAAAACTTTTCTAGCATTGAGATAAGAGGCTGCAGGGCTGGAGCACTGCTGGCTTAATATCTGTGTTTCAGGCCAATAAAAAAAACCCAGATAGAAATCCTAGCAGGTACAGGCAAAATGTTTGTAAATGTTGTAAGCCAGGATTAAAATGGATAGAAAATGCTGCCACATAATGTGAAAGCAAAATATATTAAGGTTTGGGGGGTGGGGGGAGCAGGATTGTTAAGGATGAGGTGAATATTATCATAAATCAAAGAGTTTAGTGATGAGATGAACTATAGCAGTGCAGTTACTCAATACTGATAAGGTTCACCGCTGTTTTGATACTTCTGTGATTCTCTCTCTCTCTCGCTGCTTATAGGCTGTAGCTGTGAGGAATTAGCATTATAGTAGGGCCCCACTCATACGGTGGGTTGCGTTCTGGACTCCTGCTGAAAAGCGAAAACCGCTGAAAAGCAGAACTCATTGAATAGAATGGTGCGCGATGCCCAAAAACCGCCGTAAAAGCGGAACAAGCGCCATATGAGTGGGGCTTTAGTCTAATTGCACCTAATTGAGACCACCACATTAGCGAACCGCCGTAAAGTGGGACCTACTGTATAGCAATATTTCTTGAGGAGGCTAATTATACTTGGACAGGAAGGGGCCAGAGATCTCTCAGGGAGAAGGATGTGGATCTTCACAAGATCTGGCCATTTCCAGAAGTTAAGTGCTGGCACTTATTATTTATTTATTTTATTAGATTTATATACCGCCCGACTAGCATTAGCTCTCTGGGCGGTGAACAACAGAATATAAAAATACAAAACATCTCAGTTCTCATAATAAATACAGTATAAACATATATAAAACAATAAATCAAAAACAATTACAACAAAATTTAAAACTAAAACGAGTTACATATTAAAACGCCATAGCAAAGAGGCAAGTCTTAACCTGGCGCCGAAAGGAGAGCAATGTCGGTGCCATACGCACCTCTTCGGGGAGACTGTTCCACAGTTCGGGGGCCACCACTGAGAAGGCCCTAGATCATGTCACCGTCCTCCGAGCCTCCCTATGAGACGGAACTCGGAGGAGGGCCTTCGATGTGGAGCGTAGTGTACTTAGCGCTGATGTAAGCCCATCATGGTTGTTGGCAGGACTAGCACCAACAGCTGGCATGGTTGGGCACCTGCCCAGGCTCCAGGAGGGAGCCCACTGACAAAATCTCCCTAGACTTGCTGCTCCTTTTTACCATTGCATAGGGGCATAGGAAGCTGTCTTATACCATCAGACCAATGGTCTGTGTAGCTCAGTATTGTGTGCACTGACGGGCAGCAGCTCTCTCTGGGGCTTCAGACAGGGGTTTCTCCCAGCCCTACTTGGAGATGCCAGGAACTGAACTGGATGCCTTCTGCATGTATAACAGATGCTCTACCACTGAGCTACGGCACTTCCCCTTGCAACTGGCTCCTTCACCCACTTCTTGCGCTGCCTCGGAAAACATTGCTATAGTAGACACATTAGGATCAGTAGAGGCCACTGCCTGCTTGCTTATTGGCTGTCTGCCTGCCAAGCAAACAAGTGGAGCAATGATAAGGAAGAGGAGGAACAGCAGCAGCCTGTGATAATGGTGGGGTTAGAAGCTAGACTTGTTGCGAGAGGAGGGAGCATGGGGGGTGTCTTGCCCAGTGGTTCTCCAGAACCTGGAGCCAGGCCTGGTTGTGAGATGGTAGTCAGTCAACAGATGGTTGTGCCAGAGCGAAAAGGAGCAAGATATCTGGTTAGCTGCAGCATGGTGACATAAAAAAATGCATCACGACAGAAGCACACTCCATGGTTCCATTGGAAGGACTTACCAAGTGCTATCTACACTGGGACCCTTAGAGATTTCTATTAACAGAGCTGTAATTCCCTCTAATAGTGAACTCAGATGTTTACGTGTGCCTATCATTTTGGGAGTAAAATCCCCCCCCCTTAATCACAATGTGATTTCTACATACCCAGGGAGACTCCCTAGATATGCAGAAGCAGCATATATGTTTGTAACTGGAATGAGGGGGGGTGAATTGCCAGAAAAAACCCAAACCCACCAAAATGGCCCCAAAAGCTCCTATGAGGTCCCTGGGCTGGACAGAACATTGACGCCAGTTAAGCATGTACGAGGGGAGTGGAAGGGTAAATGGGAGTCTCTCATTTACGTCTATAGTAGAGAGTAGCTGACACATGTTGTATCCACATCATACAGTCAAAGCACACGGCTTTCCCCCACTCCAATCTGGGGAATGCTGGTTTACCCCTCACAGAGCTACAATTCTCAGCATCCTTAACAGACTACAGTTTCCAAGATTCTTGCGGGGAAGCCATGTGCTTTAAATGTATGATGTGGATGTGATGATAAGAAGTTAGTGTCAGTTGTAGAAATGAAAACGGGGGTCCTTTTCCAACATGGGAAGGTTGGTGACTAGGTAGGCATGATGTGCACGAGGACTTTGGGGGTAGGAGAACATGCATGCAGCCCCTGCCCCAATCCCACATGTTAGAAAAGAGCCATAGGATGTGCCTTTCCAGTACAATCCTATGCATGTCTGCTCAGAAGTATGTTCCATTGAGTTCAATGGGACCTATTTCCAAGTAAGAGTGTATAAGATTGCATCCTGAGTTCTCCTCATTGCTTGTTCACAGCGGTATGTATTAATGGCTTTGATTTCCATCATGATTTTACTGTACACTTTCAGTGATTATCACAGTTTGATCTGGGCTTTGGTCACTCTCTGCAGAACATTGCAGGGTAGACTAGCTCTTCAGCTGCCATATTACAGAAGTGGATGTTAAACTGTTCTAATTGCAACCATTTTTTGTTTGCATTGCAGACTTCATTGACTTTGCTAGCTTCATGCCTACAGCTATGGAGAAAAAAACGAGTTTGCTCCTCCTCCTGCTGCTGCATGCCACCATTGAAAGCAGCGAGGGATGCTACTGTGACCATTATCCATGGACTCCCTGGGTTAGCTGTTCAAAGACCTGTAATTATGGGACTCAAAGTAGGCATAGGTAGGTGAGAACTGCCGTGTTAGTTGTGTGTGTGTGTGTGTGTATGTGTGTGTGTGTGTGTGTGTGTGTGTGTGAGAGAGAGAGAGAGAGAGAGAGAGAGAAGTAGCCTACTGTACAGAGTCACATCTGTTGCCCCATCCACTTTTGTCTCTGGCCATACCCACTTTGCCTCTGGTCCCCCCGACCACTGAAATATGGCCCCCAAAAGGTTGCTCATATCAAATGCAGCTGGAAAAGGTTCTCCACCCCTGCTGTAGAGGTTTTCCTCCAAATTTTGATTTAACCATGACATGGTGTGTGATGCCCACTTTTCCTTCCCAGTGTCAAACCTGAAACCCCAGTTCAGAATGCATTCATGATAGGCCTCATCACAATAGTTGGCGGAGAAGCCTTCCTAGGAGGGCTGACAAGCTGGCAGACCAAGGGAAGGGTCCTCTTTGCCATAGCTACACTTTTGGATTAGGATTGGCTGAGTGGTACACAAAGTTGATTGGCCAGATAGCAGTAGATTGGCAGAAATGCTTGCAGAGCTTCTCTGAGTTCAGATGGAAGTATAAAATATGTGTGTGGAACAAGAAAGAGAATGTGGCTTTGAGATTTTGGGTTTTTTAAAAAAATCACCTGCATGACATTCTCATTGGTAGGACAGTACCCCAGTGGACAGCCTCCACTGCATGATGTATTGTCATTAGTCATGATGGAAAAGGAATACTAGGGGTGCTTCCAATGTCTCCTCATCTCAGGGTTCACCCACACAGCGATTTAGTGTATGTGTGGCGCTACTTGCATCCCCTTGTAATTCGCATGGATCACATGACATTGCAGGCAAGCAGAAGCTGTCGTGGTTTCCCCCTTTAAATCCATATTAACCCAATCCGGTGATGATGCGAAAAGGAAAGGGAAAACCATCTCAGCTGTGCTGCACTGCGCTCCTCCGCGCTCCTCCTTGTAGGCTCTTTGCTTCAATGTTATGTTAGTGGGCGGGCTCTCATGTGCCCCATCACCTGCTCCCTCTCTCTCTGCTGTGTACAAAAGCTGCAGCAGCCGCTGCCTACTTTGCCTTTCACTCACTCCCCCCACCCCCCATCTGCCTTTCACTCAGGCTTGGACAATGGAGAAGGGAAGGGGGGGTCTAGTCAGTTTCATTTTTGCTTGTCAATTGCACACCAAGGCGCTCTCCTAGCTTCAGCCTTGAACCGGAGGGAGTAAACATGTAAAATTAGAGGGCAAGGCCACAAGGAAACAGCAACTGTAATCCTTCTCAGAGGAATGGAAAACAGTGGATTGGAAGCTACCATTGAGCAAGAAGGGTAGACCTTGAAAAGCTATTACGATTGTAAAGGCAGCATCTTTAGTATGAAGTTAGGCTCCCGTGTGGATAAGCCCTCAGTTTCTCCCTGGATTTCAGAGTTCTGAAGTAGAACAAATGCACTGGAAACTGTCCACTGTCCTTTTTTGATTTCCATATTTTCTACAGAGCACTGTGCATGCAGTTTGCAGCAGCTTTCAGTTCATTAGTGCTTTCCCACATGTGCAAACACATTAGCCAGTCACATGAGACCTGCAAAGAAGTAATCTTGATTGCATCAAGATTACTTCTCTTTCATGTACTGTCCATGTTCAGGAGTGCATGTGAGCATCAATGAAATACTGCACATAAAGAATCTTGATGTAATCATTCATACACTGAGAACAAAGTTGCTTCTTTGCAGGGTTTTATGAATGTGCATTGTTAATGCAGACAATGGAAAAAAGATAATGGGATTTTGGAGTTTGAAGAGGCCTTGGAGTTCATCTAGTCCAATCCCCTGCTCACTGAAGGACCTGCAATGCAGGATGCAACTACAACATTCCTGATAGATAGCCATCCAGCCTCTGCTTAAAAATCTCTGGTGAAGAAGAGCCCACCCCCTCTGCTTTGCTATTGAAGAGCTCTTACCATTAGGACACGGGTGGGGAAACTTAGGCTCATAGACCAAATGTGGCCCTCCAGGTCTCTCCATCAGGCCCTCAGAACTTTCCCCAGGCCACCCTCATTCGCTCTAGGCCACACCCTCACTGGCCCCGTTTCACACCCTGAGTGTTTTTGCTTGGCTGGCATGTGTCCTTATTGATTGATTGATTGATTGCATTTGTATACCGCCCCATAGCTGAAGCTCTCTGGGCGGCTTACAACAATTAAAAACATTAAAAACAAATAAACAAATTTAAAAACACTTTTTTAAAAAAAAGCAATTTAAAAACTCATGCTAAAACTCATGCTAAAATGCCTGGGAGAAGAGGAAAGCCTTGTCCTGGTGCCGAAAAGGTAACAGTGTTGGCGCCAGGCACACCTTGTCAAGGAGATCATTCCATAATTCTTGCCTAGATGGAGGACAGAGAGGGGTGCTGAGTATCTGTAGAAATTAGCCTACCGTACAAGAACAGTAAAATTAACATCTGTTGCTCCACCCATTTTTGCCCCTTGCTCCCCCACCACTGGCATGTGGCCCTTGGAAGGTTGCCCAGAAGCGAATGTGGCCCTCGGTGTGCAAAAAACTTGGTTCCCCAGGTTTGCATTAAGAAGTTTCACCTATTGTTTAGCCAAAATCTGCTTCCCTTTAGGGGAAGGCTAAGCAGCCATCACTCTGCCACCCCTCTCCATTCTAAATTCCCTTTCCCCTAAAACCATTTTTCAAATATAAGAATGAATCCAGGGCCTTTGTTACATGCATATGTACGTAAACATGTCACTTGCCCCTTTAGCTGCCAATTTCCCCCCAACCCGCTTTCAGGCCTCCTCCCCAAAGTTAAGCAAAATCTGAACTGCTTCAGCAAAACTTTTTTTTACTATTCTTATCAGTGCTCTGTCAGATCAGGCAAATGCCTTCAGTCTCTATTCCTTTGTGGATGAGTCCATGTGACTTCCAGAATCCCAGGCCTGTTTCAGGCATGCTTAAGACAAAGGGGTTTCTTGCAGCAACTGATTGCACATTAATTTAGCTTCCTTTGTCCCCATCAGCTAGCAGATTCCAAAATGGAAAGCCTTTTCCTTTGCATGACAGGGATTCCTGGTCACATTCATGCCTTTTTATATTCTAGGCAAATCAAGGTGGATGATTATTATTCCAAAAACTTCTGTGCCCAACTTTGCACCACTCAGGAATCCAGGGCCTGCAACCAGCAGATGTGTCCTATCAACTGCCAGCTTGGAGACCAGCTTGGTCCCTGGTCAGACTGTGATCCGTGTGTTAGAAAACAAGTAAGTGCAAAAGGAACTTGAAAGGGTTGGGTAGAAAAGTAAGGCAATGGGGAAATATGTATTTTTATCTATTAAAAATACACCCTGCTCTTCATTTATACAGATATTAGGGCAGGGTACAACCCATAAAATAAACAAATTCATATATGCCACACATGATTATGACATGTGCATACAGGCCCAGTGCCAGAGGGTGGACAGGTTGGGCACTGGCCAAGGGCCCCTGTGGCTGACAGGAGCCCCTGCTGCTGGGGTTGGGCAGGTGTAGCTCCTGCTCCACAGTCTGTGCTAGCATCAGGTCACATCGGTGGAGCGGAAGCCACCCTCCCAGGCGACGCCTCCCTCCACTGCTGGTGCAGGGTGGCCACACCACTTGCCACAGGCTAGTCATGTTGCCTTGTTAGTGTGCTGCTTGTGCATGCTTACCATCACCCAAGATGGCAGGCATGCATGTGCAGTGTGCTATCACGTTGATGTGGCCAGGCTTATTTAAGACTGCAGTGGCAGTAGTACCACGGTGCTGCTGCCCCTTTCGAGGGCCCATTGCATTCTGTTTGTTTCATTGCACATTTTAATTGTGGATGTCTATTTTAATATTTTGATGAAATGGCTTTACTGTGTATTTTAATTATGGGTGTTTAGATTTTTTGATAATTGGTTTGTATACTTGTAAACCCCTCAGAAGCCATTTTGGCAATTAAGCGGCATATAAATTATATAATAATAGTAAAGCAATAATAACAACAACAACCCTAAGTATCATAATCAACCCTTGTTCTGCCTTTCAGTTTCGTGTCAGATCCCTGACTAGACCCTCTCAGTTTGGGGGACAACCCTGCAATGAGCAACTGGTAGAGTCCCGGAGGTGCTACCCAACCAAACAGTGCAACATGGAGGCAGTAAACTGTGAGAACAAATTCCAGTGTGCAAATGGTAACTCTTCTTTGTATCTTCATTCCTCCAGCCAATTATGCACCATCAAAAGATTTTAAATCATTGTAGACTGTTTGGGCTGAATCCTGCGAAGTCATTGCATGAGCAGAATGACTTCTGCTTGTAAAATGGAACTTCCCCTCCACCCATGGGGCCCCTCCCTAAATCTGTTGTAGAGGAAACACCCATGGCAGATTTGGAGGGTGTGATGTGCATGGAGTGAGGAAAGGAGGGGGAAGGTCCATTGCATAAGCAGAAGTTGCTCTGATAGTGCAATACTTGTTGGATACTTATGTATTTACTTACTTATTTAGCCTCTGCTAGCACGTCTACAGAGCAAGCCTCCATGCCATGGCTCCAGTTCTCTGTATTACTCAGGTTCCCCCATAACTATCCTGATCTACCTGACCACCCACTGTTGTGCTGTCAGAGTCATCCCTGCAGGGAGATCAGAGGAAACTAGGCTCACAACAGTCATTTTCAGTGGAAGCTGCACACGTTTTCCATGATATTTCATTTGGCCTTAAGAATCTGAAAAAAAAAAATACCAGGTGTTTCCTAACCTTTGCTGGACTAGATTTTGTTTTTTGTTTTGCTGGACTACAATTCCCATCATTACTGACCATTGGCCATGCCGGCTGGGACTGATGGGAGTTGTAGTCCAACAACATCTCACCCTAAAGTTGAGAAAGGCTGTGCTAGTCATTAAGGCTATTTGCTTTTCCTGTAGGAATGGAAAACTGTGGCCCTCCAGATGTTGCTGTACTACTACAGTACCCATCAGACTTGATCATTAGCCATAAAGACTGGGCCTGAGGATATTTGGAGCCTAACAACCTCTGGGTATACATCCCTGAATGAAAGAATATATTCTTCTTGTTTTTAATAATAATAAGAATAGCAGCTTCTAACTACTAAAGCTTGGGCATGAAAATATAGCATCTTGACAGGGTTGATGATCACCAACTTGGACGGTTTTAAAAGAGGATTAGACAAATTCAGAGAACAAGGCTATTTATTTATTTATTAAACTAATATCCCACTCTTCCTCCAAGAAGGACCCAAGGGCGGCAAACAAAAACACTCTAAAACATCTTTAAACCAAAAGACTTTGAAACTTAAGTGTGAATGTGTAAGTGGTGACACATGGAGGGAAGGCGGCGGTCATCAACAGCGGATCTGGAAAGGGGGCTGGACAACTTTCCATGTGGATGGAACATGTCTCATCGTGCATTTCCAAGACTGCACTTTTCTTATTTATTTATTTATTGTATTTATTGCACTTGTATACCGCCCCATAGCCAAAGCTCTCTGGGCGGTTTACAGCAACCAAAAACATTAAAACAAATATACAATTTAAAACACATGTTTTAAAAACAATTTAAAACACAATTAAAAAATTTAAAACAATTTAAAACAATTTAACACACATGCTAAAATGCCTGGGAGAAGAGGAAAGTCTTGAGCTGGCGCTGAAAAGATAACAGTGTTGGCGCCAGGCGCACCTCGTCAAACAGATCATTCCATAATTTGGGGGCCACCACTGAGAAGGCCCTCTCCCTTGTTGCCACCCTTCAAGCTTCCCTTGGAGTAGGCACCTGGAGGAGGGCCTTTGATCTTGAGCGTAGTGTACAGGTGGGTTCGTGTTGGGACAGGCGTTCCATCAGGTATTGTGGTCCCAAGCTGTGTAAGGCTTTATAGGTCAAAACCAGCACCTTGAATCAAGCTCGGAAACATACAGGCAGCCAATGCAAGCGGGATTTCTTGGATTTATTTTCCTCCATTTCTTGCAACACATCATGCCAGTTCTTGATCTGCTCACACCAACAGCACCGGAGGTGTCGCTTCATCCCTTAGGTTCTGTTTTAACCTCGAAGAACATCCAAGCCCATTGCTTTGTGCATGAAGTTCAAAGCTCAAGGGTGCATGGATAGACATCTGTTTCCAGATCCAGAATTTTCCTTGTCTGAAAATTCAAAATGTGAACATCTTTCCAGAAGATTATGCAACTTGAGATGTTGTGGTCTGGGTTTTTTTCTGGGTCCCATATTTAAGGTCACATCTCAGTGCTGGCTTGAGAATGCAGGTGCCCCATCAGATCTAATGGATTTTTTTTGGGGGGGGAGAGACTAGATGCCAGAAAAATTAGTACCACCTGTGCATTTGGTACTACCAATTAGTACTACCTATGCAAGAAGAAGGAGGTGTGAAAATTGGAGGGAGAAATATAAATAATTTAAGATATGCAGATGATACCATACTACTAGCAGAAACCAGTAATGATTTGAAACGAATGCTGATGAAAGTTAAAGAGGAAAGCACAAAAGCAGAACTACAGCTGAACGTCAAAAAGACTGAAGTAATGACAACAGAAGATTTATGCAACTTTAAAGTTGACAATGAGGACATTGAACTTGTCAAGGATTATCAATACCTCGGCATAATCATTAACCAAAATGGAGACAATAGTCAAGAAATCAGAAGAAGGCTAGGACTGGGGAGGGCAGCTATGAGAGAACTAGAAAAAGTCCTCAAATGCAAAGATGTATCACTGAACACTAAAGTCAGGATCATTCAGACCATGATATTCCTGATCTCTATGTGTGGATGTGAAAGTTGGACAGTGAAAAAAGGGGATAAGAGAAAAATCAACGCATTTGAAATGTGGTGCTGGAGAAGAGCTTTGCACATACCATGGACTGCAAAAAAGACAAATAATTGGGTGTTAGAACAAATTAAACCAGAACTATCACTAGAAGCTAAAATGATGAAACTGAGGTTATCATGCCCTGACACATCATGAGAAGACATGATTAACTGGAAAAGACCATAATGCTGGGGAAAACAGAAGGGAGTAGCAAAAGAGGAAGGCCAAACAGGAGATGGATTGATTCCATAGAAGAAGCCACAGACCTGAACATACAAGATCTGAACACGGTAGTTCATGACAGATGCTCTTGGAGGTCACTGATTCATAGGGTTGCCATAAGTCGTAGTTGACTTGGAGGCACATAACAACAACAATGCATTTGGAGCTTACCTAGCAACCTCCCGGCTCTGGCCAGGCAAGTCAGAATCTGCATGATCCTTTGAATAATATATTGGATGGTGGCTTAAAGACATAGGCCATACGTGGCTATTAATGGTTATTAGCCACAATGGATATGTTCTACCTGCACTGTTGGAGGCAGTATGCCTTTGAAAACCAGTTGCTGGAATCGCAGGTGGGGACGATGCTTTAGTGCTCAGGTCCTGTTTGCAGGCTTCCACTGTGAGTACAGAGTGCTGGACTAGATGGGCCTTTGGCTAGATCCAGGAGGGTTCTTCTTACACTCTTATGTTCTTCGCAACAGGTCGCTGCATCCGCCGAAACTTGGAATGCAATGGAGAAAACGACTGTGAGGACAATTCAGATGAAAGGAACTGTCGCCGTGTGCAGACTGTGTGCAACAGAAGGCACGAAAGTGTTCCTGGCGTGCAGTTAATAGGCCATGGGTAAGTTATTCTTAGAATCAATTTGCGTTTTCAAATTAGAAATGTAAAAAAAAGCATTACCAATAGAGGAAAAAAATTAATATAGGAATATCTCATACATTCAGATATGCTTTATACATATGCTATTTTTTAAAGAAAAATAGTATATTACAAAGAGCAAGATATAATGATTTTCATACAATGGCTGATGTTAAAACATTTAAATAATTTTAACTTATTTTAATATTGCATTTTTACATTGTAGCAACCCACCCTGAGACCTTATGGTGAAGGGCTAATAAAGCTAATAATAATAGCAAATTTAAAAAACCAGAAAGAAAGAAGTAGTAATTCAGCTTCCTTTACTAGTTCCTTAGAAAAATGTATATTGATAATGTTATGAATAACCCATGGAATATTATGAGCATATCAGATTCTATACAGTCATACAGAAAATAAAGTGTAAGTCCAGATACTGTCTTGAAATGGTCTTTTCCAATGATTTATATAAAGTTTCTATCAGATTATTAGGGGCCTGCCTTTCTTTGCATCTTTTGTAATAAAAATGATTTGATAAGAAACATATTCCAATGGTATAAAATTGGGGAAATATCTACTATCTTTAGAGGACTTCCAATTTGTAGCAATAACAAGTTAAGTCTGACCACAGTCAAGAGAGCATCCATCAATTCTAAATAGTCATCCTGAACAATTCCTTTTAAATAGATGCAAATAAAGCTTGCATGAAAAACTGTATGTATTTTCATGCACAGCTCTCCTAATATACACATTTTGTACACAGGTTTGCCCAGCCTACACATTTTTGCAGACAATTTCCCCTAATATAATGCATTTTGTACATTATTTTCACTAATACACATATCTTTGTGCACACTTTTCACTGCTTTAGGTGTTTTTGCATCCATTTTTTGGTTGGCAAACTGCACTGAAAAATTTGGAAAAGTGCAAATTTCAAAGGATTGTTTGAGTTTTGGTTCATGTATTGATTCAGGAAGTGCAAATTAGGTAGCCTTGCATTAAGATATGAATCAGATAAGTTTCTCCCCCACCCCTAGGCATTATTATCGTTGCTGTTTATTACGTTTATATCCTTCCTTTAGTTACTCAAGAATAAGGTCCATTGACTTTCATGAGCGTATACCTCCCAGTAAATAGGCATAGGCAGGCACATTTATTTATTCACCTGTCCATCTATGGATGAAGAAAAGCTTCTTTGACTGAGGAGTCAAAGCCTTTGATGCTTTTTGTGACCAGCCAGACTTCCTGAAATATTTCCTTTCTTTAGATTTCACCTTCTGGCAGAAGAGAACAGAGGAGAAGTCCTTGGTAATTCTTTCAATGGAGGCAAATGCACACTTGTGAAAAACAATGATACAAGGAAAACGTTCCGTGTTCCAGCAAACATAGAGACTGTCAGCTTTCAGGTAAGCACCACATCTTGCAAGCAACCCCCTCTAGGATGCGCACCTTAAGGTGGTGAGGGGGTTTGAGAGTGTTGAAGAAGCTAAGAGCAATGCCGTTGGGAGTCTAGACCAAGAGGCTAGACCAGACTAAGATGCATCCATACTCAGAGGAAGGCAATGGTAAACCACCTCTGAATATCTCTTACCACGAAAACTCTATGAACAGAGTATCCAAAATGCAACACGAGATAGTGCTGGAAGATGAGACCCCCAGGTCAGAAGGCACTCACCGAGCTACTCGGGAAGAACAAAGGACAATTACGAGTAGCGCTGTAACTAATGACGCAGCTGGGTCAAAGCCGAAAGGAAGCCCAGAGGCTGATGTGCACAGATGCAAAAGGAGAGTCTGGAGTTGTACAATGCACCAGGGTGGTTCGTGACAGATGCTCTTGGAGGTCACTGATTCATAGGGTCGCCATAAGTCGCAGTCGACTTGGAGGCACATAACAACAACAACAACTTGCAAGCAAAAGCTCTACAGTGATTAGAAGGCAAATGATATAGTGCTTTTGCAAGTGAGGACTGGACATTTTCCAGATTTTATTCATGTAAAGCATTTATAAGCCACTTTTCAGGGCCATGCCTTTACAAAGCAACATACAAAAAAGGAATACATACTGTACATACACACTACACATCATAATTGTATATAGTGCTATGACAAAGCAACCCTGAATCATGTAAATTATTTGCACTCTTAGGGAAAGGGGAATGGTGGAAGTACCACAGCAGGGATTAGTTAGTGTGCAACCTGAGGGGTTAAATTCTGTTATTGGTCTGGCTGACAGCAGACTCTGATTGGCTGAAGGTTTTAGTCAGTTGGGAGCTGTCAGTAGGACTGTGCTAGAATTCTGCCCAATTCAGAGTTGGTACTGAATTTTCCATTAATTTGCTTATTCTCAATCGTTGTAGATCGGATTTTAACGTAGCAAATTTCCATAACTATTTTTGAAAATTGACATTTTTTAAAAGAAAATCTACCTCTAAAATATCAGTTTTAAGAATGATAATTTATCAATATTTCAGTTTTAAGAATGATAATTTATCAATATTTCCTTTAAAAATATTGACGTTTCCTTCAAAATACCAATATTTTGAAAGGAAATATAGATATTTCCTTCAAAATAACAATATTTCCTTTAAAAATATTGATATTAATATCAACATTTTTTCCAAACAAAAAAAACATGGATCAGTAAAAGCAGCAGCTAGTGGATAAAGAACGATGCTCAAGATTCTACAACAAAGGCTCTTGCCATATATGGAGCGAGAAATGCCAGATGTCCAAGCTGGATTTAGAAAGGGAAGAGGCACCAGAGATCATATCGCAGACATATGTTTGATAATGGAATGGACCAAGGAATTTCAGAAGAAAATCACCCTGTGCTTTGTAGATTACAGCAAAGCCTTGGATTGTGTAGATCATGAAAAACTATGGAATGCTTTAAAAGAAATGGGGGTGCAACAGCATCTAATTGTCCTGATGCGCAACCTATACTCTGGACAAGAGGCTACTATAAGGACAGAATATGGAGAAACTGATTGGTTCCCAAGCAGAAAGGGTGTGAGACAAGGGTGTATTTTACCACCCTATTTGTTTAATTTATACGCAGAACATATCATACGGAAAGCGGGATTGGACCAAGATGAAGGAGGTGTGAAAATTGGAGGGAGAAATATAAATAATTTAAGATATGCAGACGATACCATACTACTAGCAGAAGCCAGTAATGATTTGAAACGAAGGGTGATTAAAGTTGAAGAGGAAAGCACAAAAGCAGGATTACAGCCGAATGTCAAAAAGACTAAAGTAAGGACAACAGAAGATTTATATAACTTTAAAGTTGGCAATGAGGACACTGAACTTGTCAAGGATTATCAATACCTTGGCACAGCCATTACCTAAAATGGAGATAATACTCAAGAAATCAAAGGAAGGCTAGGACTGGGGAGGGCAGCTGTGAGAGAACTAGAAAAGGTCATCAAATGCAAAGATGTATCACTGAACACTAAAGTCAGGATCATTCAGATCATAGTATTCCCAATCTCTATGTATGGATGTGAAAGTTGGATAGTGAAAAAAGCGGATAAGAGAAAAATCAACTCATTTGAAACATGGTGTTGGAGGAGAGGTTTACACATACCATGGACTTCAAAAAAGACAAATAATTGGGTGTTAGAACAATTTAGACCACTATCATTAGAAGCTAAACAGATGAGACTGAGGTTATCATACTTTGGACACATAATGAGAAGACCTGATTCACTAGAAAAGACAATAATGCTGAGGAAAACAGAAGGGGTAGAAAAAGAGGAAGGCCAAACAAGAGATGGATTGATTCCGTAAAGGAAACCACAGACCTGAACTTACAAGATCTGAACAGGGTGGTTCATGACCAATGCTATTGGAGGTCACTGATTCATAGGGTCGCCAAAAGTCGTAATTGACCTGAAGGCACATAACAACAACATATATGGATGTGAAAGTTGGACAGTGAAAAAATGGATAAGAGAAAAACCAACTCATTTGAAATGTGGTGTAGGAGGAGAGCTTTACGCATACCATGAACTCAGAAAAAGACAAATAATTGTGTGTTAGAACAATTTAAACCAGAACTATCACTAGAAGCTAAACAGATGAGACTGAGGTTATCATACTTTGGACACATAATGAGAAGACAGGATTCACTAGAAAAGACGATAATGCTGGGCAAAACAGAAAGGAGTAGAAAAAGAGGAAGGCCAAACAAGGGATGGATTGATTCCATAGAAGAAGCCACACACCTGAACTTACAAGATCTGAACAGGGTTGTTTATAACAGATGCTATTGGAGGTCATTGATTCATAGGGTTGCCATAAGTCATAATCGACTTGAAAGCATATAACAACAACAAAGGCCTGACCTAAGAAAGACAAACCTCTCTGTTTCTTTCTTCTCTAGCTACACCCTGTTCAGTTTACCTCAGTCAAGTATTATCAGTTTCTTTTCTCTCTGTGGGCTCCATCTACTTTATTCCAGTTGCTCTGCTAACATGGAATACATGGGTTATCAATGGCAAAAGTGTGTACTGAAGAGGCTAAGCATAAATCAGTGAAACAGAAATTCCATAACTGGGGGGGGAAGCACCAGAACTTGTACTCGCCAATCTAACTGATCTTTCCAGCAGGCACAGAAGCAGGACCTCCAAATCAGATTTTAATGTACAGGCAGGATCATTAGTTTAAGAATCAGATCTGTTTTAATGTCAATTCCCATAGTAAACTGACATTACAGCTCTAGTACACTGCATAGCATTTGTATATACTTTTCCAGATGTCTGGTATATTTTATTGGGCTGGGATAGAATTTAGCAACCAGTGCACAATCTAGACAATCTCAACATTTTTTTAAAAAAGTTTCTGATCCTCATGATACTTCTTTTGAAGACACACAGTCCAAGTCTGCAAAAAGCCCCAGTCTTCAAGGAGTGGGAAAACTATGGCTTGGGCAGATGTTTATACTTAAGAATGCCACCTTCCTGCTTGTATCAGTTACCCATTCCTCTTCTTCCTGCTTGTATCAGTTACCCATTCTCCTCTTCTCCTTGCATAATAATATTACTGCTTACAAGGAAAAGGATAACCTCCTATTTAAAAGCTCACAGTTCCGTAAACAACTTCAGTTGCTCCAATCCTGCAAGGGAGACCTACATGTGCAGCTGTATAATCCCATGCTCATCTCTGTTCAGTTTGCTGTGCATGGACTTGAGCATCAGCAGCCAGGGCCCCCAGTCATGCATATCAAAGCTGGTTTCAAAGAGCTCAGCTGTGTTCAGAATGTGCATCACTTCGAAAGGGTAGTGACGATTAGATATTTCTTTCCATGAAGTGGCTTATTAGCTGCAATAAATCTGCTGCAGTATCTGGGTTTTCTAGGTGTGGCCTTGGGTATGTCTTTGTGTCTCTGATTATGGGAAAGTACATAAGATGAATGTCTAAGCGCTTTGATCTATGAAACTATAGATTACTATCCCTAACTGGTTATGGGCATGTGTGAACACAGGAGAAGACTTTTGCATGTACATTCCTAGCTGGACAAGGAGTTACATGTGCAAAGGCAAACTGGGTGCACAAGTCTTGTCCCTATCCACTCGCTATATGTGAGTGATTCTGGTCAAAGTAAGCGGCAATAGCTGTGACTGCCGTTCAGGAGGACAACAGTGGACTGGCTAATCCCTGTTCCTCATACTTCCTGTTGAATAGCTTGCAGCCAGGATGGTGCCCTCCTGATGTTACTGATTTATTTGATTGATCAGTCATGTGCTACCCGATTTTAATTATGTTATAAGTCACTTGGAGACAAGTGACGTAACATAATTAAAAGCCAAGATAATATATCATACATAAAACAAAACAAAAATAAAACAAAACAATAACCACCCCCATACAGCCCCAGAAAGCTTTAGCAGCGCACTAATCCTGGCTACTAAAGCAAAAAATATAAAATCTCACCCATCTTCCAGCAGATAACAAATAAAAATAAAACACAAATGTAAGCCACCACCAACCAGCCCAAGGTCAGGTGTATTATTCTGGGAATTTCCCACCCAGGAGTCTTGGCCAGCTGCTGCAATTAGTGGGGGAGTGGGTCTTCCTCTAGGGATGGGTCAATGGCTCTCCTCTCCTTCCAGAGTGGTCAGTAGCAAAATGCAGGGCAGTAGCAGGTGGATACTGCACCTCTCCTGTTGCTGCTGTTGTTGGACTACAAATCCCTGACCACTGGCTATGCTGTCTGGGGTCAATGGAAGTTGTTAACAACATCTGGAGGGGGGTACTAAGTGCAACATGTCTGACCAGGGCTGTGTAAACCTAATTCAATCTCCTGCATGCACATGAATTAAGACCCACATGTTAAAGCTAAGATCCATAGGGCAGTATCCAATGCTCCTGTTCTATTAGCGCAAGGATTTCTGCTTGCACAACGGAACACCGCACACCCTCCCCAAATCTGCTCTGGAGGGTTGGGGAAAACCCCAGAACAGATTTAGGGTGTGCATTGGGGGGACGACGTTTCCATTGCACAAGTGTAAATCCTTGTGCTAACAGAACAAGAAACTTGGTGCTGCTTTGGATACAAGCCTTGTGAATTATTTTATGGGATTCTATGGGGCATTTCAAGAATTCCTCCAGAGAAAGTATCTCATGGATGTCAGTTTGAGTGGGGTCTCCTCAACCTGTCATGGTCAGCTTCATTCTTTGATGTAATAGCATTTTATAGATAAGTAGGTTGTGAACTTTCATTGAGTTTCCTAAGTGTGGTTTGGATTTCCTTTTACTTAAGGATTTCCAATCCAAAACCAAGATTATTGTGAAGTTAAGCCAGGAATGGTTAAATATTTGCATTTTCTTCCTCTTTGGTGTTCCCCCTCAAGTGTTACAACAAGCGGGGGAACTCTTTTTCAGCATGAGAACCACATTCCTTCCTGGGGAACCTTATGGGGGCCACATGTCAGTGGTGAGCTGGGCCGTACAAGCTCGTGGGGTCTAGCAGAAGAGGGACAGAAAGGCTGCTGCATTTCTGTGCTGGGTACAGAGGAGGGATGGACTGCTGTGTCTCTCCTCTGCCAGTCCACTTCCTTGCCTGCATGGAAGGCCATGCACTTGTCTTGTCTGGCTTCCCAGCTAGTGCTTAACATGAGGCTGTGTTAGTCTGAACACCTCAATAGTCTTAACATTGTAGCCATCTTGCAGGTGTTCAATCTGCATGTGTGAGGAGGGCAGCAGGGCCATGTGCACAAGCCCTACCTCTAACATCCCCATTCCTGCTGGAGACCTTTGTGTATTAAGTGTGAAGGTCTGAAAAGAGATTCTAAGGATATTCAGCTGAGCCCACTTAGGAAGCTCCCTCCATTCACGAATCCTGAATGATCAGGGACCCCAGTTGCAGGGAGGCTTCTAAGCATTTTCAGCTGAATGCACTTAGAATCTTCCTCCATACCTTTCTGTTCAGTGCAGGTCAGGTGTGGAACCAGCACACATAGTGATGATGGGGACAGGGCTAGCATATACAGCCCAGCTCTTCTGTACACATCTTCAGGCAATAATTATCCTGTGCTGTTGTGGCTTGAGGCTCACTGGATAACTGGTAGCAATTACCAGAGACGGGGCAGGCAAACCAGGACTCTGGACAGCTCCCAGCTGGCTGAGCTTTGGAAGATGTTGTCTTAGCAAAAGATCTAATTCTCTGAAGGCTTCTAGTGGCTCCGCCCCTCTAAAAGAGCTGACAAGGGCCTGTAATTTATTCTGCAGGTGTGTGTTCCTATGGGTGGCTCTGGAACAGAAGAGAGTACATGGGAATCATTCCCAGAGTCTGTGGAAAAAGAGAAAGCCACAGTCTTAGGCCTAGATGATGGAAAAAAGGATGCTTGAAGGCTCCCTGAATCCCAAGTGGGGTAACTTGTGAGACATCTGAACCTGAGTCCTCCTTGGGGTAATGCAGTATCCAGATACAGGGGACATGAGAATAATGTTTGAATAAAGCCATATCTTTTCTTCATTGAGGGTATATATTGTAAGACACATGTAACAATATCATTCAAGAGTGTGTATCTATTTTCCCTCTCCATAGGTAGAGAATGAAGAAGATGATGTAGCATCTGATTTCTACAGTGATTTAATTCCTTTAGACTCTGCTTCCTCTAGAAGCAGTTCTTCCTCTGGCTCAGGCAAAAGCTCTTCTGGAATCCCATATCTTTTCTCCAAAAAGAAAAAAGTAAAGGTCACATCCTCATCCTCCTTCAAGGAAGCTGTGCAGGCTTCATATAAAAAGGTACTCATGCTTTTGTCTTCTACCCACCAGTCTTTGTCTACTGGTGCTGCCATGGAAAAGCTTAGGGTTTATTATCCAGCAATCACAAAACCTTTCCTCCACTGAATTACCTGTATTGTGAGCGAGCAGAAAATTGTGTCATAGGCCATGAAAGTGTCGATCGAAGCAGATGACTTTAGAATGTAAGAGGTGGCTTTTCGGGTCATTAGAGGAGGCGAAAGATATATTATTTTTCCATGAACAGGTTATAGGGGTTTTTATTCTTTTTAAAAGACTCCTGATGGGTGAAATTAGATTTTTTTTCCAGTCCCAATGAAGCCACCACAATACAATTTGAACAAGAGTGATCTGCTCTTGTTTACCGATTTCTGATGCAGCAGGAGACATTGGTAGTATTACCTACACTGCAATAGAAAAATACCACTGTCATAAAATTCTACAACGAGTGTCCGTAGAAAATGCACCTGTGTTATAAAGCCACAAGAGTGGCTGTATACTATAGCCAGCAAGGATTTTTCACATTCCACCATGTTACATTGAAAATAGACCCCATGCTATTCTGCTGCCTCCCATAAGCTCTTTTCAAAACAAAAATCTTGTAGTCTTTAACTCAGAAACACTTGCTTAACAGCTCTCTAAGTTTTCAGAGGGGTACACAAAACAGAGAGAATCAAGAGTTCAAAGTGTAAAACAAGAGAAAAAAATCTAGACCCCTGTTGGACTTATTTCTGTCAGTGGTCTCATCATTTGCTGAAATTAATTACAAATCAGCCATGTTCACAGAGTACTTGTAATCCTGTTACTGGCCTTGCCCCATACTCTGTCCGCCATCTTCTGCAGTTTAGAAATAAAAAAAAGGCATGGCTGATTTTTATTTAATATAAGAAATTTAACATTGAAGTCAATGATAAGCATGGGTATGCTCAGTAAGAACCAACTGTCAGTGTTCTAAAAGCCAGACTCACAGCTGTTTGGCTAGGCTAATCAGGTGGCTACACCCACACCAGACATTTATTTCACTTTAGACAGTCATGGCTTTCCCAAAGAATCCTGGGAAGTGTCATTTGTGAAGGGTGCTGAGAGTTGTTAGGAGACTCCTGTTCCCCTGACAGAGCTCTAGTGGGCCAGAGTAGTTTAACAATTAGCCCCTCTTCCCAGAGATTTCTGGGGATTGTAGCTCAGTGAGGATATAATATAGAGTATATAGACCATTCTGGACAGATGGGAGCTGATGGGAGTTGTAGTCCAGCAACATATGGAGGGCACCTCTGTGGCTACTCCTGCAACTGGTAGACCAAGCATTCATTGGGTGATATTTGGCCACTATCTACCATAGCTCAGCCAAAGCTACCTTGCAGATTTGTTGGAGAGAAGTATGTATGTTTTTCTGGAGGAAGGGTGGGGAATACATTGTAAATATATGTTCCTGTGAACCACTACATAGCATTTGGGCATAAGAAACACCACAGTTCAAGGGAATGTGTCATGAGTGAGAGGCCCTTCTCTGTGGTGGACCCCAGTTTCTGGAATGCCCTCCCTTTCTAGGTGTGTATTGTATTGCTATTATACAATTTATAGTGTCAGATCAAGGTGTACATCTTTACTCAGGCTGTTGATGACTGGATATTTTCTCTCCTGCTATCTTGCTGACTCCTGTTTTGCTGCTACTGTGATATTGTTGAGTGTTGTGGTTTTAATTTATGGCTTTAATGGATTGTATATTGTTTTAAATTCATGATATTTTATATATTTGATGTAACCTACCCTAAGTGGGCTATAAGTATAAATAATAAATAAAATAAATAATGTTACATTCCTAATCATGTCTACTTAGACATGGACTTGGACTTTCAAAAACTTAGGACTTTCAAAAAGCTTTCGACAAGGTATCTCACCAAAGACTCCTGAGTAAGCTTTGCAGTAATGGAACAAGAGGAAAGGTCCTCTTGTGGATCAGGAACTCATTAAGCAGCAGGAAGCAGAGAGTGGGAATAAATGGACAGTTCTCCCAATAGAAGGATGCAGAAAGTGGAGTCCCCCAAGGATCAGTATGGGGCTTGTGCTTTTTAACTTGTTCATAAACGATCTAGAGTTAGGGGTAAGCAATGAGGTGGTTAGGTTTGCTGGCAATAATAAATTGTTCAGGGACGTTAAAACAAAAAGAGATTGTGAAGAGTTCCAAAAGAACCTTTCCAAATTGAGTGAATGGGCAGTAAAATGGCAAATGCAATTTAATGTGATCAAGTATAAAGTGATGCATGTCAGGGCAAAAAAATCTTAATCTCACATATATGCTCATGGGGTCTGAACTGGCAGTGACTGAAAGGAAGGAGACCTTGGGGTTGTAGTGGATAGCTCGATGAAGATGTCAATCCAGTGTGCGGCAGCTGTGAAAAAGGCAAATTCCATGCTAGGGATCATTAGGAAAGGTAATGAATATAAACCTGCTGATATCATAATGCCATTGTACAACTCTGTGGTGCAACCACACATGGAATACTGTGTACAGTTCTGGTCACCTGACCTCAAAAAGGATATTGTAGCATTAGAAAAGGTTCAGAAAAGATGATTAAGGAGATGGAATAACTCCCCTATGAGGAAAGGTTGCACCACTTGAGGCTTTTTTGTTTAGAGAAAAGGCAAGTAACAGGTCACATGATAGTAGTTTATAAGATCATGCATGACACGGAGAGAGTGGATAGAGAAAAGTTTTTTTCTCTCTCAACGCTAGCACTCAGAGGCATCCAATGAAGCTGAACGCTGGAAGATTCAGGACAGATTAAAGAAAGCACTTCTTCACCTAGCACATAGTTAAGCTATGGAATGCACTCCCAGAGGAGACAGTGATGGCCACCAACTTGGATGAGTTTAAAAAAGGATTAGACAAATTCTTGGAGGATAATGGTATCAAAGGCCACCAGCTACGCTCTGCCTCCACAGTTGGAGGCAATATGCTTCTGAATACCAGTTGATGGAAACCGCAAGGGGCTGCGGGAGAGTGCTCTTGTGCTCAGATCCTGCTTGCAGGTTTTCCATGAGCACCCGGTTGGCCACTGTGAGAAAAGGATGCTGGACTAGATGGGCCACTGACCTGAGACAGCAGCTCTTCTCATGTTCTTATGATCATAGAAGTAAACTCCATTGAATTCAATGGGGCTTACTCCCAGGTAAATAGGGTTAGGATACGTTATTATCTACAGGAGCAAGCTCTTTCTTTTATTCTTCTGTTTTAGAACTCCAACTTTATTAGGGTCCATAAGGTGATTGCTGTGTCAAACTTCACAGTGAAAGAGTCAGACTTGCACCTCTCTGGAGTGTTCCTACAGGCCCTCAACAGCCTGCCTCTGGAGTACAACTATGCCCTCTACAGCCGGATATTTGATGACTTCGGGACTCATTATTACACATCTGGGTCAATGGGAGGCACGTATGACCTCCTTTATCAATACAGTGCTGAAGAACTGAGAAATTCAGGTACATGGCCACAAGCAAGGAAGATAAGCCCGCACAGTTATTTTAAGAGCCCTGGGGGTATTTTTGGATGGAGGGGGAGCATAAGCAGCAATTTAATTAATTATTTTTCTTTAGTGAGATAATGAAATAGGATATGCTCGAGAGTATATTGTAGCAAATGTCTGAAAAAACTGAGGAAGGGTTGTTTAGATTTTTCATGAAAAGTGCAAAAAGAGGACTTTTAAAGTGATGAGCAGAGCAATAAAAAAAAAACCTTTATGCCAGGCTGAGGCAGTTGTTGGATCAGGTGGAGATGTTCCTCTATCCAGCTTTCCTGGCTCAGGCGACCTCCCCCATTTGACTGCTGAAGATGCAGGCAGGTGGGAGAACCACTGGCAGAGTATCCATGCTGGTAGGGGCCAGAGGAAAGCCCTGAAATTTGGCATTCTGAGGGCAGGGAGGAAGGGGGCAGGGCTGAGTCACCCCCAGATTGGCTAGAAATCCACTTGCCTTCCTCTTTCCTCTGAAATGCTGTGGAGCCTGCAGATCCTTAACTTCCAATATTCTGTGAAGAGAATTTTTTTTATTGGGTTTTATGGATAAACAAATAGAAAAGAAATATGGAATAATAATATTATATATGATTACGGCAGCAAGATTATTATATGCACAAAAGTGGAAAATGGAATCAACACCAACAACGGAAGAATGGCTATTGAAATTAATGGACTTAGTAGAGATGGATAAATTGACATGTCTACTTAGAGAAAAATCGACAGATACATTTCTTAAGGAATGGAAGCCTCTCTTAGACTTTTTGTTGAAAGATCAAAATAAAATGATGATACTGGGATTTGACGATTAATCAAGACAGCCTACGGAGAAAAGGGATTCTGTATGTATACATTAAGGGACAGGTTTGATGTATATTATATACTTATAGCTGATCTGCGACAAATCGGAAGTCAACTATTTTATTTTCATTTTTTGTTGATGTATTGTTATGTTTTTTTTACTTTGTTTTGTTTGTCTTTTGAAAAATTTGAATAAAAATTATTAAAAAAAAAAAAAAAAAAGAGCTGCAGCAGTTGGTGGTCCATTCAGGAATTGTATGGGTTTTTGTTCTGACTTCAGAATGCCATGACTGGGGAGGGGCTGATTCTCAACGCTGGTCCTGCTGGTGCAGAGCTTGGAAAAGTCACTTTTTTGAACTACAACTCCCATCAGCCCAATCCAGTGGCCATGCTGGCTGGGGCTGATGGGAGTTGTAGTTCAAAAAAGTAACTTTTCCAAGCTCTGTGCTGGTGTATCTGACGCTGCTTGCGCAGGAGGTGCGTGGAGAACATTTATAGCTTGCCACTGACTAGATTAACTTCTAGGCCTGGCACCAGGCATGACTGGGCCTTTGGGCACCAGGCTGCCCCGGGCCTGTGTTGTCATGCTCTCCAACGCCCCTTATCGATGCAGCCAGCATGGGCTTTAATAGGCCTGCCCCACCTGTTTCCTGTGTCACTGCATCAGCACACTGTGTGCATGCATGCCGTCACCCAAGATGGTGTCGGGGGCATCAAACCCTTAGTTGATGGCAGGCATTCATGTGTTAGTGTGCTAACATGGTGACGCAGGAGATAGGTGAGGTGGGTGGGCCAATTTAAGCCTGCACCTCCTGCATGGGTGGGTTTCCTGGGAGGGTGGACGTCCCGCTCCAAAATCTGTGGCAGCATTGGATCGCTGATCCCTGCAACCTGATGCTGGCATGGATTGCAGAAGGCCCTTGGTCATTGCCTAACCTGGCCGCCCACTGACGCTGGGGCTGTAAGCTTCAGTAAGGCATGTGCCAATCCACATGGTAAGAGGTCAATGGGCACAAGAGTTGCATGCTTACCATGAGCCACATACAACTGCTTGTAGTTGGGTTCTGTGGATAGAAGTCAGAGTAAGCAGCACTACCATAACTAGGGCAGTTGGACATCAGAATAGGGTGTCTCAAGGTGTCCATCATAAACCTACAAAATCCCTTTTGTCATGTTCTGTACGAATGCACTCAGTGGCAAAGATCTCTCCTCAGTCTCTGTTCTCTTATCTGTAAAATGGGTATAACCTAGGGGTTTCCATTGGTTCTGTGTGTATCCTGAATTTCGAGGCAAATTGGGGAGGTTCAGGGGAGAGTCTCATGGTTCTACATTGGCTCGTGCTGTTAATAATGCATGTTGAGGGAGACCAGGGTTCCTTAAGCTTGCAAGTCACCTGTGGCCTTGGCTATCAAAAAAAAAAAAAAAAAAGAACTTTACCATTCTCCCTCTCCCTTCCCCCTCCCCCCGAGAAGCAAAACCATGTTGACTGGGGAAACATCCAGAGCTCAATAGAGGGAGGGAATGGAGAGATGGGGGGATTTTTCATTTTGATAGACAGGCCTTTATATTTTAATCACAGTGCATTATTTCCCCAGGGTGCTCCAATCACAGACCTTTGGGGGAGGGATTACAAAGTGTGTGCGTGTGTGTGTTTTCATATGGACCTATGCCTTCCCGTAAGCAAAACAAAGAGAGATCTCTCTCCCAGGGTCAAAAGGCAGTGTCCCCCAAAATTCATATTGGGAACAAAAAATTCATATTAGAGAGTAGAGAGAATCCCACTTCTACCAATGACCCTTGAGTAACAGAGTCAGTTCTGTGGAGTGATATTGTCCCCACACCAGTTTTTCCTGGGATCAATGCTCTTTTTTCCAGCAGTTCCTACCACCTTTCATTCCCATTGTACTCACCCCACAAATAGTAGAGTTTGCCCTTGCAAGAGAACCACTGCAGCTATCATTCTGAAATCTGTCAGGCTTAATCCTCTCAGATGGGGTGGCCATGCCTGCAAATTTCATCCAATTCTGGCATGAAAGAAAGGGAAAAAAGTATAGACTTTTGCATTGTTTGAAAAATCAAACTGGTGCACTGCATGAAAACTCCTAGATGTGTCTGCCTAGAATTCAGCAGGCTTGATCCACTCTGGATGAGCTGCTATGCCTGTAAATTTCATTCACTTCTACGCAGAGCTTGGAAAAGTTACTTTTTTAAACTACAACTCCCATCAGCCCCAGCCAGCATGGCCACTGGATTGGGCTGATGGGAGTTGTATTTCAAAAAAGTAATTTTTCCAAGCTCTGCTTCTATGAAAACGAATAAGGATAAAGCCATTTTTAGATTATCCATAATCATGAATGGGAGAGTGGGTGGTGGAACAGATCTTTCCCCCCCCCCAGAGATCTAATTTGATCCCAAATGACAAACTGAATTGTAAAAACAGAGTGCCTCTGAAACAGATCACGGTGCTTCCCAAAATTGCACATGCAGATAAAAGCTGAATCTTGTGGCTTGTGTTGTTTTCAAAGCAACACATGAATGCTGGATGATTTTGTGACTTTTAAAGTATTGGAGAAATGATTTCTCTCCTCTCTTTAGGCTTAACAGAGGAAGAAGCAAATGAGTGTGTCCGGACAGAAACAACTAAGCGTGTCTTTTTCAGAAAGAAAAAGAAAGTGCATACGAGATGCGTCACCAACCGAATGAGCGCTCGTCATGAAGGTGACTATAAAGGATAATGGGTTTCTTACTGTTGTTTCTCTAGTCCAGCAGTGTGTCTTGGGAAAGGATAAGAAAAAGCGATAGGGATTGCCATGGTGAATCCAATGAGTGGCCAGTATATCTCAGTATTTTCCTTGCAAGCGTTGACAATTGAGGGAGCCTGTAAACCCCATATTCAGCTCCCCTGTCTTTATCTGCCTTGCACCTGATATGATATGTGATGGCAGATCTAGGGCAGGAGGGCATGGCTCAGCCTAATGAGCCTAATGTGGAGGCCTAATGGACCTCATTATTCCCGTGGGCCAGATGTTCCCTAAGGCTGGCATATGATCTATGAAGTTACTTCTCTTTACGTCCTCCAGGTTTTCAAAAGTGTCCTCTGCAAGCCATTGTCTGTCTCAACTTTGAATAGAGGCTGTCAGCTTGATCGTTTCTATGGTGACCAAACTCTTGGAAGAAAATCACTCATTTCAAATCTGTTCCAGGTTCTTTTTTGCAGTCCTCTGAAAAGTCTATCTCATTAGTAAAAGGAGGGAGGTCTGAATACGCCGCAGCTCTTGCCTGGGAAAAAAAAGGATATTTCCCAGAACATGCCATTTACACAAATTGGCTAGAATCGACTAAAGACAATCCAATCATCGTTGATTTTGAGGTAGGAAAGGAGAAAGCAGAAACAGGCCTCAACTGCACTATACATTTAAAGTAGTATCATATCACTTTAAACAGTCATGGCTTCCCCCCAAGAATCCTGAGAAGTATAATTTGTGAAGGCTGCTGAGAGTTGCTAGGAGACCCCAATTCTCCTCACACAGCTCCAATTCCCAGAGTTCCCTGAGAAGAGAACGGATTGTTTAACCACTCTGCAAAGTGCAGCTCTTTGGGGAGAAGAGGGATCTCCTAACAACTCTCAGCTTTCTTGACAAACTACTCTTCACATAATTCTTTGGGGAAAACCATGATACTGCTTTAAATGCGTAGTGCAGATGGGGCACAGTAAAAGAATGTATAGGTTTAGGTCCTAAAATGCTTCAGTTTGCTTTTGGATGAGCATAGTCTGGCTGTGAATATTGTGAACATGAAATACAGTTAAATCTATAGGTGAAGGGTTGTAGCTTGGTGATGCAGCATCTGCTTTGTATGCAGAAGGTCCAGGTAAGGCTGAGAATGGACCCTGCCTGAAACCCTGGGCAGCTGCTGCCAGTCAATGTAGACAATACTGAGCTGGACAGGTAGCTTCCTATGTTTCAATATACTTTGTAAAGCGCCTAAAGCTGGTATGGGGAATCTGTGGGATTCTAACTGCTATCATTCCTGACCATTGGCCATTTTGGCAGGGGCTGATGGGGGTCCAGCAACATCTGGAGGCCACAAGTTCCCCATTCCCAAGCTAAAGCAATAATACATTTGTTAGCCTTTATGTTGCCATAAGACTCTTTGTTGTCTTGCTGCAACAGATGACCACAGCTACTCCTCTGGATAATGTTTTCTAGATGCGGTAAAAAGATTTTTTAAAATAACAAAGTCCCTGCCTGGAAGGGATTCACATGGCTCCTTCTCACTAGGGATGGAGAAATTCAATTCAGTTTGCATTTCAGTGTGAACTTACCTAATGTGCACTTTCCAAACCAAAATCAAACCAAAACACAGCCTCTGAATTTTGCAATGCAGTTTCCCAGCCAAGTAATATGTACAAAAATGCATACGCAAGGGGAAAGTATGCATAGAAATGCATATATTATGTTAGTTAGAATAACATACACAAATGTGTCACATTAGGGAAAATTGCTATCAATATAGGGCTATCAATGGCTACTAGCCATGATGGCTGTGCTCTGCCACCCTAGTCAGAGGCAGCATGCTTCTGAAAACCAGTTGCCGGAAGCCTCAGGAGGGGAGAGTGTTCTTGCACTCGGGTCCTGCTTGTGGGCTTCCCCCAGGCACCTGGTTGGCCACTGTGAGAACAGGATGCTGGACTAGATGGGCCACTGGCCTGATCCAGCAGGCTCTTCTTATGTTCTTATGTTCTTATGCTTTGCAAAAATGTGTAAGAGAAGGGGAAACCGCATACAAAAATGTGTATATTGGAAGTAATTTGCACTAAAATGCTTGTGTGAGGAAACACATTGAAAGAAAGAGTGAGGGGGTTGCTCCTCCCCCTCCCACCAACATGCCTGGTATCTAGGGATGGGATGGTTGGCGGGTGGTGGTTCAAAAGCATTCTGTTGACTGAAGAGGCCAGTATCGATTCGAGTTTGTTCTTTGTCCGCTAGCTGCTGCTTTTACCAATCTGTTTTTTTCTTGCAAAAAATTGATATTAATATCAATATTTTGAAAGGACCTGATTGAAAATTTTGAAAGGTATCAATACAATTATTAATATTGATATTTTAGAGTTGGGTTTTTTTTAAAAAAAAAGTTTTCGAAAAAAGCAGGAAATCACTACGTAAAAACCCAATCCACAACAATAGCAAATAAGCAAATTAATGGAAAATTTGGTACCAAATCTAAATTGGGTGGAATTCTAGCACCTCCCTGCTGCTGGTGACATCCCTCCTGCCACAATCCATGGCTGCAAGCACTCTGCAGTCTGGACGTTCAGAGTGCATCAGAAGGGGTGGAGTTCCTCCATGTGAGGGAGAATCCTGACTGGGCCAGGGTTCTCATTGCTTCCTATTCACTTTTTTTATATAGTTAACTACCATTTTGGATGTGGTGAAGGGCTTCCCATGTGCGGTGACTAAACGTCGTAACCTCAGGAGAGCTCTTATCGAATATATGGAACGATTTGACACGTGCCGATGTACTCCGTGTCCCAACAATGGCAGGCCTGTGCTATCTGGAACGGAATGCCTCTGTGTGTGCCAGGCTGGTACTTACGGCGATAACTGTGAGATGCGAGCACCTGATTACAAATCCGGTATATGCATTAATGCAAGTATTTTCACTGTAGTAATACACTATAGGGAAGCAGCCTTTCCCAACTTTTGGGTCCGCAGGTGTTGCTGGACTACAATTCCCATCATTCCTGACCATTGGCCATGCTGACGGGAGTTGTAGTCCAACAACATCTGGGGACCCAACAGTTGGGAAAGGCTTATTTATTGCATTTATATTCCACCTTTTCTCCAAGGAGCTCACACATGGTTTTTCCCCTCCTCATTTAATACCCACAACAACCCTGTAAGGTAGGTTAGGCTGAGAAGCAGCAACTGGCTCAAGGTCACTCACTGAGCTTCATGGGTCAATGGGGATTCAAATCTGGAATTGTCTCCAAGAGCATTTGCTGGCTGCACCCTCGGTTTCAGTTTTTAAGTCTTATTTTAAAACCTTCCTTTATTCCAAACCTTTTGGAATTTCAGCTTAGGTTTTTTACTTTTTATAATTTGGATACCTTGAAGTCCTTACTTTGTCCTTTCTTTATTTCTCTTCCCTTTTTGTTGTTCTCATTTTATTTTATTAGATTGTACACCTTTTAAGGCAGGGATTTGTTTTTTTTTTTAAATGTTTGTACAATGCCATGTGCAGTGTAAGGAGTTAGACTTGATTGCCTTATAGACCCCTTCCAACTCTACTATTCTATGATTCTACACATACACAAATATTTGTGTAAATCTCTATAGAGCCAGAGCCCACTTTGTCAAATATGAAGTAGTTTGCTTCTGATTGTGATGACCTACAAAAGCTTAAGCCAGTATGTAACTATTAGGTTTGAAGGTAACATAGGCACCACTGTTTTTGCTGTAACAAACTTACCCCAGCTATGCCCCAGGCGCAATGCATCTGTTCCCTAGAGGAGCCCAGCACAGTTGTGATGACTGAGGCTGATGAAAGTTGTAGCACAAAACAACGAGCTTAATTAATAGTAATTATTAATAGTAATATTAATAGTAATAGTAATAAAAAAACCTGGTCTCCCAGGTCCCAGTCCAACACTCTAACCACTACACCACACTGTCTCTTGAGCAACATCCTGCTTGTGGAAGCACCATAGCTGTGGAAGCCATGCTCTAATATGCCGGGCTGGCAATGGGCCAGAAGGGTCAGGGGTTCATGGCAGATTAGACACTAGGCCACAGATATAGAAATGAGTGGAGGGTGGTCCATTAGGGCAAATGAGGCACTGCCCCACTAATATCAGTCTGCCCTCAGCCAGCTCCCACCTGCCTGCCTTCTTTCTTACAACCAGTCCAGAGAGCTGCACTGCTTGTCAGCTTTTACCTTAGCCTCAGTGTTGCCTTTTGTAGAACTTAACAGGGAAGAGGATGGGGCCAAGCTAGACTGAGTTGACTCTTCTTCTCATTGACTCTGCCTCCACCTACTGCTTGGGCCCCTTGGCATCCGCCCCACCAGCCACCACTGCTGGAAACAAAGCAAGGATTAAGAGGAGCATCCGGCGTTGGGGAAGATGGAGGCAGCAGCAGCTGTCACAGGCCTTCTAGATCCTGGATCCAGGAGCATTAAGGGAGATGCAGCTCCTGGCCCCTGGGTAACCAGGGCTTCAGATGTTTCTAAAGCTCCCCCGCCAAGGGCTCAGCAGCATTTGAGGAGCAATTGGGAAGAGCCACTGCAGCGCATCAGGAGAAAGAGTGAGATAAGCCTTGAAGAAAGAGGAGAGGGCTGAGGAAGGTCCGTGGCTCAGTGGCAGAGCATCTGCTTTGCATGCTGAAGGTCTCAGGCTCAGTCCCCAGCATCTCCAAGTAGGGCTGGGAGTATCCCCTGCCTGAAACTCTGGAGGACTCAACACTGAGCTAGGTGGACCTATATCCCAGAGATGCCAATCTGCTGTGGATGATGGAAGCACTCTTCAATTAAACCAGGGGTGGGCATTCGGCAGCCTTTACCTGATTTCATGCGACCCTCAGCCTAATTTCAAGTGCCATTTGTGAACGATTAGTTTAGACACACTTCTGGTAAGAGTGATCTTTTCCTCCCCTGGCAGCCTCCTGGACAGTGATGAAATGGGGCAGAAATGAGGTGAGAGGGTGGGAGAGAGAGAAGGGGTGTCAGAAAAGGTATTGAAAATAAAACAGCCGATATCATAATGCCGTTGTATAAATCTATGGTGCGGCCGCATTTGGAATACTGTGTACAGTTCTGGTCGCCTCATCTCAAAAAGGATATTATAGAGTTGGAAAAGGTTCAGAAGAGGGCAACCAGAATGATCAAGGGGATGGAGCGACTCCCTTACGAGGAAAGGTTGCAGCATTTGGGGCTTTTTAGTTTAGAGAAAAGGCGGGTCAGAGGAGACATGATAGAAGTGTATAAAATTATGCATGGCATTGAGAAAGTGGATAGAGAAAAGTTCTTCTCCCTCTCCCATAATACTAGAACTCGTGGACATTCAAAGAAGCTGAATGTTGGAAGATTCAGGACAGACAAAAGGAAGTACTTCTTTACTCAGCGCATAGTTAAACTATGGAATTTGCTCCCACAACATCCAGTAATGGCCACCAGCTTGGATGGCTTTAAAAGAAGATTAGACAAATTCATGGAGGACAGGGCTATCAATGGCTACTAGCTGTGATGGCTGTGCTCTGCCACCCTAGTCAGAGGCAGCATGCTTCTGAAAACCAGTTGCTGGAAGCCTCAGGAGGGAAGAGTGTTCTTGCACTCGGGTCCTGCTTGCGGGCTTCCCCCAGGCACCTGGTAGGCCACTGTGAGAACAGGATGCTGGACTAGATGGGCCACTGGCCTGATCCAGCAGGCTCTTCTTATGTTCTTAAAAACAGAGAGAGAAAGGGTGGCTCTGTCCTCTTTTACCTCTTTACCACAGCCAACAGTGCTGTGATCCCCAACAGATGAGGCCAGCCAGTGAGGTTAGGAAGCGCTATGGTTACATAGATTTGAATTACGCCATGTAATAAAGTCCAGATACATCATCTACACCCTGAGGAGACGGAAGAACTATTCAGCCAGTTTTAAGTCTTGGCTTTAAGTAAATATGTGCCCCTTGCATCTGGTGTTACATTGTGATGAGCCTTGTGGTTAATTCGGATTTGCTCAGGGTATCTTCTCATCTGTTTCAGTTGCTGTGGATGGTTACTGGAGTTGCTGGTCTCCATGGAGTCCCTGTAATGCCTCCCATAAGAGGCAAAGGGCCCGTGCATGTAACAATCCCTCGCCACTAAATGGAGGGAAGCCATGTGAAGGCGAACCTGCGCAAGAGGAAGAATGCTATCTCTCAATATTTGCTGACAAGTACGAGTGAAATTGGGCTGGTTGTGGGAAGGGCCGTAGCTCAGTGGCAGAGCGCATGTTTTGTAAAAAGGTCCCACATTCGATCCCTGGCATTTCCAGAGAGTGCTGGGAAAGCCCCCCTCCATCTGAAACCCTGAAAAGCTACTGCCAGCCAGTGTAGATAGTATTGTTACATGCACCCCAGTCTTTGAGGGGTGAAAGATTTTTGGGGTGGCAGCATCACCTACCTCAGGTTTAGTTTTCTTAGAAGAAAGGTAACTGGAGACTTGGTGTCTGTATCATTTTTTAAATTAATATTTAAGAACATAAAAGTGTTGGAGAATTCTTCTCCTTGGGATCTTTTGCTGGGGGTCCTTGAATAAATGGGAAGACACAGGCTTGAAGCAAAAAGGTAGGCCTTGATTCTTTACAAGCATATGCATATGCACATGCAGGGTCAGCCCCCCCCCCCAAAAAAAACATCCAGGAGAGACTTTACTGAGGCGCTGTGTGCAAGCTGTTTTATAGAGTACAGTTACAGCATGTGACAATGATTTCACCAATCTCATGAGTTCTTGCCCACATAACATCACAGTTCCTCCTCTCTACAATCGTTCCAAACCAATCAGAAAGTATTAGCTAACTCCAGTGGTGATTTCAAGATTCTGTCCATATCATTAATGTCTCCATTGTCCTACTGTCTCTCTAGATTAATGAATTTTGGGACTAGTTGGAACAGTTACTATTGTGAATATGCTTTCAAGCATACTTGGTACATTCCATATGCCATTGTTTCTGATCAGTCAGGCTGACCCAGGTACACCTGGAAATATTTGGACAAGTTCCCTGAGTTAAGTTTACCTCAACTCAGGGTGTTTGGGAATGTATGAGCACCCCCAGTTCTATTCCTTTGCCATAGGGGTTCTTATGTCCTTATACTTTCTCAGAAATCCCATTTCCTTACCTATAAAATACACAACTCATGAAAGAGGATTTTGTTTAAACCCCTGAGCTACACTGTGAAACCACACAGACTAAGGAAAAGACTGGGTGACTCTGGCTAACTAGTATCTTTCAGCCTCAGAAATATAGAGGAGGCAGGCCACCCCCTCTTTCTTAATGAAAAGACCACCTTTTTCTTAATGAAAACACACATAAAGTTGTTATAAAATCTCACTGTTTCTCTTCTTTATACCCTTTGATTATGCTGTAAAGCTTTTTTCCCTCTAGATGGGGCTATGGCTTTACAGCATACGAAACCAAGAATCACTAAAATTCAGTTTCCCAGGATTAACAATATATCTATAAATCATAGCTTGTCACAGGTTAAATGGTCTTTTGATTTTAAACAATAGGCTAATTAATATCTGCCAGTCATGTACCAGCTGATTTGGCAAGAACCCAAGAGTTCAAACTAAGTTTACTTTGCCTGCTTTTTCTATAGATTTTAGGATTCTCTGTGAGCCTGTTCTCAACAGGCCTTCAGGCCTATTCTTAATTCCTTATGATCCTAAACCATATGCCTTCTTAATATCTATGATTATGTGTGGATATATAAAATTCCCCATTAAAAGAACCCTAGAGAGAGGATTCAGAAGCCTTTTTAGCAGGTCACAACAGTAACGCTTTCTCAGGTCTTATTATTTTATCATAACAGCACTAGGGATGGGCAAAAATTTCAATTCAGTTCACATTTCAAGCCAAATCTATCAAATTCACAATTTCCACAACAATATGAGAAGCGAAACACAGCCATCTGTCGAAAAGCACACTTATTTGAATTGTGCAATGCAGTTCACCCACCCACCAGTGTTTACAAAAATGCATATGTTAGAGGAAAGTGTGCATTAAAATGAATATATCTATGAAAATAATGTGCAAAAATGCATATATGATGAGAAATGGCTTACAAAACTGTGTACATTAGTCAAAACTGCCTACAAAACTGAGTTTATTCGGAGAAATTCACACTAAAATGCTGAAGAATTTACTTGATGATTCTGTTGTGTGTGTTTTTTAAAAAAAGCACAAATTGCTGCAGAAATGTGTAGAATTGAATTTAAGATTGGAAAAATTAGAAACAGAGAGAACTGAAATTGACAGATCTTGCCATCCCTAAACAGCACATAGTTAAATTATAGAATTCACTCCCACAAGAGGCAGTGATGGCTAATGGCTACTAGCTACAATGGCTATGTTTACTTCCACTGTTGGAGGCATTGTGCCCCTGAATGCTTCCTAGAAAGTGCAGAAGAGGAAAATACAGTTGCACCAAGGCCCTGCTTGCAGGCTTCCCGCAGGCATGTGGTTGGCTGCTGTGAGAACAGGATGCCAGAATAGATGGACTTTTGATGTTCTTATGTTCTTGTTTTAATTTGTATACTGCCTTGGGATGGATTGTAGCAGGTAGGATATAACTACTTCTATTAATTAATTAATGGCTAAAATGAATTTGCGGGGATGGTGGATAGGAAGCACAATCAGTGACAACAGGCTTTAGCTCCAACCAATGTATGTTCATTAGAACATGTGTAGAGAGAGCTGTCACATCTACAGCTGTGCATGTGGAGAGCTCCCTTCAGGAGCCTTCTATGAAAGTTCTCCACATCCACATACACAATTACAATCAACTCATCTTACCCCTTTGAATGACTGCCAGTCACAGTAGGTAATCCTGGGTTAGATGGACCAATGATCTGTCTTGGTTCCCAACCCCTGCTGTTTACTGTGAGGAGAGGACCATCCATCCCCCATATATCGATGTCCTACATCAAAATCCCAGTGTGTCACAATCTGTGAGTTGCTGCATTGTTAAAAGGCTGCTTTGAGAAGTGAAAGGCTCCAGCAACAGTAGTCCTTTTTATTTATTTGTTTATTTATTTATTTATATCCCGCAGGAGCCCATTTTTATTGCGCATTCATGATGGTTTATGCTCATGCTGTTAACGGGATGGTTATACACCATCCCACTTTCAGTAGTGTTTGCGCCTGCAAAAGTTTCAGGGCAGACTTGGCTTCGGTTCCAATCTGTGCATGCCCCATAACTTCCTGCTGAAATCCTGCAACATTTCATACCACGAGCACTCTGGGGGGTGGGGGAGGTGTCCTGTTCTTTATTTATTTATTTGGCTAATTGTAAAAAGGATTTATATCCCACTATTTATATATTGTAATGTCAGGGTAGTATTCAACGATAAAACATAAAACATCACAAAAACAGTACAAAACGAATATTTAAAATGACTGGCCAGTCAAAAAAGCTTCAGACAGCTGCATTTATTTACTTATTTATTTATTGCATTTATATACCGCCCCACAGCCGAAGCTCTCTGGGAGGTTTACAACAATTAAGAACATTAAAAACAGTTATACAAATTTAAACCATTAAAACCCATAAAAACCGATAAGCAAGTTAAAAGCACATGTTATTCAAATGCTGTTAAAATAGGCCTGTTGGCATAAAAAGGTCTTCAAGAGACTCCTGAAAGTCAAAAGCGAGGATGCCTGCCGAATCTCTGCCGGAAGAGTTTTCTACCGCATGGGATCAGCGACACTAAATAGCCAACTTTTGTTGAGCTATATAGAACAAGAGTGCCCCTCCAGATGGTAATAATATGGTAACACTAGGGAAGTATCACAGAACAACTAATAAAATGGAATGAAGTGTAAACTGTGAAGTATAAACCCACCACTAATGCACAGTTATTGTGTCAAGGACACAGTCTGGAAGGGCCCTTAAAGAGATGGAGAAAAATTCACAGCTTTGAAAGTAACATTCATATGGCTTTACATTGTGATCCCTAAACTTTTATGGTTTTTCATTGTTTCAAACCAGAAACTGAAAGCTTAGAGAAAGGATAAGAGGTTACCCCCCTGCCGAGGATCGAAAGTAGATGTGAAGAAGTATTGCTGGTGGTTCTGTTAAGCAAACAAGGGTTGCGTAAATTCCATAGTTCATTTCTTTTAGGGGGGCTTTGTGCATAAATGATGACGAAGAGAAAAAGGAAATTGACATTTTTGTTGGGCAGCCTGAATCTGGATGCTTTAAACCAGACCCTCCAGAACATGGATTCATCAGGGTGAGTGTTGGAGCATTTGCTTAAATAAATAAAAGAGCCAGCAATATCCTGAAACAGAGTTCTGTGAAACAGCTTGTGTATTCCCTATGCAAACCAAAATTGTGTTTCTAAAACTGTTTAAATGTCGTTTGGAATGTTTAGTGAGTAAAATTCTCCATTTTAATTTCAGAATGAAAAGAACTATTATGCTGTTGGCGAACAAGCCGAAGTTGTGTGTTTTAGTGGATATGATCTTGTGGGGTATCAATTCTTTCTCTGCCTGCCGGATCAAACGTGGGCACAGCAGCCTGTTGATTGCCAGCGTAAGAGCCAGAAAAATCCTTGCCACTAAACTGGCAACTAGAGATAAGAAAATCATAATCAGGGATACATACATCGTCCCTTCGTGTATTCATCCAATGTGTGAGGAGGTTGTGGGGTCACGCTGCCTGGACCCACTGACATGCTCACCGTCAGCAACCCCCTGCCACAGTGAGACCAGGCTCTGCTATATGGAAACTGAGCTATGCACATAGAATTCCTCCACATGAGTGTGGGATCCTGACTCCTGACATAAGGGGTGTGTGCCCCTTATGTGGATGAGCACCTGTCTGTACATGCACAGAGGGGTATTCAATGCTAGTCCTACTTAGAGTAGACTAATTGAACTTAACAGACATAACTAATGTATGTTAGGACTTACATAGGAGTTAGGACTCCTGAGTAGGGCTTAGCTGAATACAACCCTTAGTGTTTATTCTCACTGCAGCAGAATATGCAACTGGCAAGGGTGGCAGTTGGGGGGGGTAGATAGTACACTCTTCTCATGATTTGGGTGAATATGTGAAGGGGGTTGTGCACATCCCCCTAATGCAGAGGTCACCAAACTTTCTGGACCAGTGGCCACATTTGGAATTTTGAGAAAATGCCATGTGCGCCAGTCACAAATGACTGCCTTGAGTGTGTGCCATAACACAAAATGGCTGCCACAGGGACATAGCATAGCACAAAGTGGCTGCCACATCTAGCAGAAAAAGAGGGAGGATCACAAAATGGTGCAGACATGCTTCCCAATAACAAGAACTCCATCAGCAGGGAAAAGACTCCACTCACTCATGAGAGAAATCATTTCCACATCTCCCTTGTTCAGAGCAGACGGGAGGGTGGGTTTTGAGCCCTGGCATCCAATGAAATGTAAGCACGTTCAAAGGGGGTGTGGTCAGTGTAGCAGAAGCCAAGCCAGGACAAACAAGAGCTGAGCAAGAAGAACAAATAATTTCTTATGCGTTGTGGATTTTTGAGGGGATATTTGCTGAGACCTTTCATGGGCACCATAGGAGGTACTGGTGTGTACACTGGTGCCCTAATGAATACCTACACCAATTCAAAGATGGAAATTTCTTTCTAGGCAACTTACTCCCACTGGATCAAGTTGTCAATGTTTAAAGCTTTTTTTTTTTACAAATGTAATATTTGACATATTTGGACACACAGTAATAACAAAACAGTTGAGTGCCTCTTTTATTCCATGTTTAACCTGCAGGCTTTTCACCATAAGATGCTAATCTTTTATTATTATTTTTACTATAGCATCTGCTTGTGTCAGACCATCAGCATCTCCTGATGTCTCCATTTCCCCATTTAAAAGTGAATACAGCGTTGGGGAAACCATCCAGCTAAGTTGCCCTGCCACCTATATCCTAAATGGCCACACCCAATACACTTGTGGGAAAGGCCCATCCTGGAAGCCTCCTGTTTGGAGAGTACTTACCTGCAAGAAAGGTAAAAAGAAAATGAGAATATTCCATGTGGCATAGTGGGAAGTGTATCAGACTAGGACTTAAGATCTTGGATGGACCACGTAATGATTTGTTGGGGTGTTGTATTTTATTATATTACAATTTTAATTCCATGGAATTCAGATTGTAATACAATAAAATGCAATATAAGAAATAAAAGAAGCAATAAAAATATATTAAAATAAATGTGAGCATTTAATGTGATGGATATGTTGTCTCCTGTTTTCAACCACAAATCCATAGACACATCACAGACCACCTGAATGAAGTTTGCAGACCACTGGTGGACCACATGTTGGGAGCCCCTGTTCTAGCATCAATGGAGACTGAGTACTTGTTTTTTCTACATAGTCTACACACAATCTAGAACTATTGCATATTTTTTGCTCCTGAAAAGCACTTCTTGAGAAGCGGTTTCATTCGGGGGGGGGGGGGGAAGCTCATTGCAGATATTTTATACATTACCCTGCAGTGTGTCCATTTGAAAACAGATGTAGGTAGTCCCAGCAATGGGAGGTGCATCCACACCTGCCCAGTGACATTGTGGCTGGGAGTATACCATGATTACAATCACCACTTCTTTCTTCATTCACCTGGGGCGTGTGCAGGGAGGAAAAAGCACGGATAACTTAATCAATGGGAGGGTTTTCAAATGCATACCTAGTAACCACACCTGCCCTTGTGGATGACAGGATCTAGAATCAATCTAGATTGAAAGCAGCATGTTACAGATGAGCGTGAACAATTCTGGACTGAGGAAAACTACATTTTTGCACTACGAATGGGTTAGTGTGAATGGGGCCTCAGAGTTATTGGGAGGATAAAAGTATGTGTGTGGGAAAAAAGCTACATATGCTGCCTTGAGCTCTGGGAGGAGGGTGAAATAAAAATGTAACAAATGGGTGTCCACCAAAACCACCTTTTTATGGACCTCTCTAATATATTATCTTCTTTTCTGGCCCTGCCTTATGACACCTTCAGTCTTAAATGCTTCTCTGCCTCTTTGAGGCCTTTCTCATACCACATTTGAACTTCTTTTTTCTTTCTTATGTTTCCCAACATTTGTCAGTGCTCAGTGCTGAAATCTAGAATGGCATTCATATTTCTAAGCGCCTCAAAAATCATGGCATTGCTGACTTTTGCAGATGATCACACTCAAGCTCAAGGCCGTTGCGGCCCAGGCCAAAAGCAGGCTGGATCTCAATGTGTGTGCCTGTCCCCAACAGAGGATTGTGGGTAAGGAAAGTTTCATTTCTCCCACACACACACATGCACACAGACACATATATGCTTTTTGAAATGTGTATAGCTCTTCACAGGTATGGCGTGGGAAGTTTCAATGCTATTTCAAGGCTTATTGGATTTTCTGTACATGTGCAAATAAAGAGGCGAGAAGCAGACAATAGTTATTAAGTGGCATGATAGAGGCATTGATGCACACGCACATTTCTTTTGTCCCACCGTCACCCCTGGTCAAATAAGTTTTTGAAACACTATCAACCCTCCCCTCCTGCCCACACAAAACCTGTTCGACTAGGAATTAGTGTACACACTGTGAAAGAGAATGCTTCTCATGTACCACTTTCAACCTTCTGAACAACAAAGAATTTTCTGCCTCTATGTCAGATTTGTATGGGTTCCATAAACCTGCCTGGTAAACTTAATGTCATTCTTGATTCCTTGCCTCTCAAATATTCCTTGCCTAGGCAGGCTTCAGGTTACTTCCAGTCATCAGATCTGATGTCAAGCCCCACTTTAAAGGTGATGGAACCTAAGCTGCTCCTTCCATCCAATCAGAGGATGATCCATGAGGGAAAATAAGGCACTGCTCCACCAAGCTTAGTCTTCCCTCAGCCAGCCTCCACTTACAACCAGTCCAGAGGGGGACACTGGGTGTCAGCTTTCTTCTCCTTAGTTTCTGTGTTGCCCTTGTAGAACTCAGCAGGGAGGAAGATGAAGACATAACTAGAATTAGGGCCAGTTCACACAGCAATTTAACATGAGATGGGTTCTACTTGCATGCCTGTTTAATTCGCAGCGATCACATGATGTAGGAGGCAAAGGGAAGGTGTCCTGGTGCTTTCAGCTTTTAATCCACAGCAAATAAATCCAAGTTTAATCCAAAAAGGGAAGGAAAAACCATCTGTGGTTCATATCTCTAGGGGCTTGTAGACTCTTAGCTCCTATGCTTTTGTGAGTCCATGCCCACTCCCTCTTCCTCCCTTTGTTATGTCATTTCCTGCTGGCTCCCGTTCTGCAAGCCTGCTGAAAACAGTGCTTTTTTCCCTTTCTCCCCTAACTTGTACAAAAAAGTATAACATTGTTCAAACAAATATTTGTATTCCTGCTGGATTCTGAAAATACAAATAATCAAACTTAGGGTGTTTTTTTTTTTTATGAAACTTTGGAACAAACTGAGCATGCTCGGTTGCCAAGGTAACCAGAGGACGTGATAGTTTGACTTTAAGAGGGTGTGGTCATTAGGAAGCTGTGTGATTGACTCCCTTCAATATGAACAGAAAACAGCGATTGGAAGGTAGGAAGTGTAATCTTTAAACTCTCATCACGATGGAAAAAGCTTCATCTTTAAAACGGGGTTCAACTCCAGTGTGAATGAGTCCTTAGTTGGTTCTGCCTGTCCTTGGCTGTAGTGCCACCTACTGTTGGCCTCTGGTCTTGTGCCTTAAGAGCCAATGGACACCTGCCACTGCGACTTCCAATGACCTGTGTTGCAGATCTGAGTATTTAGAAATGGATTGTATAGAATGCATTCCTTGCCAACAATCACTTTGAAGCTTTCCATAGGGTCTCCTCTCCAATTCTGGAAAGCTTCCTTCAAGCTTTTATTATCAGTGGGTGTTGACCAGGATGCAACTATCTCCCAACAGACATTCCTAAATGTGTGTTAACTCATCCCTTCATCCCTGCCCAGAACTCTCCAGGTTGCGATCCAGTGGGCATGCTGAGAATCTCAGTGTGTTAAACTAAGCTATAGCCAGGACTATGATGGTTCCTTGCCTTTAAGCAGTGGAGGCTAGCCTTTTAGGGCAAATGGGGCACTGCCCCATCAGTCTCAGCTGGCCCTCAGCCAGCTCTCTTCCCCACCCTCTGCCTTTGTACTTATAGCCCATCTAGATGATGTCCCTGGTTGCCAGCTTCCTACTCCCTCGTGCTGCCTTTGTAGGACCCAACAGGGAGGAGGATGGAGACAAAACTAGGATTAGCTGGCTGTGCCTCTCATTGGCTCTGTTGGCCTCCACGCCTTCCATCCTTTCTGATGTCTGTTTTGCCCTAGTCCTTGTTTTTCTGCATGCACACAGGGAAAGCATTTTAAATTAAACCCTCAAGTAAATCTGTGCAACTCCTGCCACTGCTAGAACTTTACCTCCACAGGCTGCACAACACATGTACTATTGTTGTGTACCTGACTCGGGTTTAAACAATCAAGTTCCTTGACTTAGCTTGCCAGACCAAGGCATCTCTCGTTGGCAGCCTCCAAAAAACCCCTCAAGTATCCTCGATGATATAAGTATCCTCGATGATATAAGACTGAGATGCTGTTGGTGGACGGGTTCTCTGATCGGATGGTGGATCTATACCCTGTCCTGGACGGGGTTACACTCCCCCTAAAGGACCGGGTTCATAGTCTGGGAGTCTTTTTAGACTCTTCCCTCTCACTTGAGGCTCAAGTAGCCTCGGTGGTTAGGAATGCGTTTTACCAACTTCGGTTGGTAGCCCAGCTACGTCCCTATTTGAGTAAAGAGGACCTTACATCAGTGGTACATGCTCTGGTAACCTCACGTTTGGATTACTGTAATGCGCTTTACGTAGGGCTACCTTTGAAGACAGTTCGGAAGCTACAACTAGTGCAAAATGCGGCGGCCAGATTGCTGACAAGGACCAAGCGGTCCGAGCATATAACACCTGTTCTGGCCAGCTTGCACTGGTTGGCAATATGTTTCCGGGCTAGATTCAAAGTGTTGGTATTAACCTATAAAGCCTTATACGGTGCGGGACCATGATACCTTGCGGAACGCCTCTTCCGATATGAACCGGCCCGTGCACTACGTTCTGCTACGAAGGCCCTCCTCCGGGTTCCAACTCACAGGGAGGCCCGGAGGGTGATGACAAGATCTAGGGCCTTCTCAGTGGTGGCCCCCGAACTATGGAACAGTCTCCCTGAGGAAGTACGCCTGGCGCCGACTCTGCTTTCCTTCCGGCGCCAGGTCAAAACCTTCCTATTCTCTGAAGCATTTTAAGTTACATTGATCTAATTTTAAAAATGTTTATTGTATTGTTGATTGTATTTTAATATTATTTTGTTATTCATTGTATTTTTATACTATTTTATGTTCACCGCCCAGAGAGCTATCGCTAGTCGGGTGGTATATAAATTTAATAAATAAAATAAATAAAATAAATAAATAAACCCAAAGGCTGCTTCCTTCTGCATTTTTCCTTTCACTGCTTCGACTAGCCAATAAGTTCTTTCTCTTTCTCCTTTTGGCAGCCACTATTCTGAAGATGTTTGCGTCCTGGATGCAACTTCTGAACAAGCCCTTACAAAGCCCAGCTGTCAGTTCTTGGCAGAAAAATGCCTAGTAGAGGATTCGCTCCATTTCCTGCATTCTGGCCCCTGCCTCAGTGACACTGATTTGAGGTGGGCCAAGGAAAGGGCCAACCTCTCTGCAGGCAGCATAAAGAAAGAGCCCTGTGGCTATGACACATGCTATGACTGGGAGAACTGTGCAGGTAAGTCTGGCTCCTGAGTCCTGCAGTTGCTCTGGGTTGAGGCCCAGCCTGATGTTGAACACAGTGGGTCTCACATGTGGCAATTAGTTACATTAGTCAATTAACTTAATTAATCCATTAAAGCAGGGATGGGAACTTTTTTGGCTCCACAGGCCAAATTTGATGGTTGGGCAAGACCTACTGTCAGTCACCAGGCATCACAGTGATGTGACGTGTGAAGTGCTGCTTAAATGAAGGTTTTTTCCTTTGTTTTCACAGGGGATTTTGATGTAGTTAAAAGCCCTCCAATTTAGCAGGGAATTCTGATGTAAATCCTGCCACGCTGAGCAGGATATAATGCCAGATGATGAATGGGGGTATAAATTCTGCTGCTGTGGCTGCAAGTAACAGAGGTGCATGTAGCCAACTGGGATATAACCCATCAGATAATGTCACAAGTGATGTCAGCTAATGGGCGGGCGGGCGGGCAGGCGTGGTTTGGGGGAAAATGGCCTAGCAGATCAACTTGGGGGCCCTGGAGGGCCACGATTGGCTCACAGCCTGCAGATTCCTTACCCCCTGAATTAAAGGTTGTTGTACCAACTCTTCAGAAGTGCCCCTGATTAATCAGGGTGCAGATTTATTTTTATTCACATCCTCCCCCTATAATTTACCAAACAATGCTAGCGACAAGCCCTGTCTTAGAAAAGGCATTCCCATATGAAGGTGTCTTCCATTGAGCCAGGCCATTAGTCAATCTAGCTCAGGACTGACCTGCTTCAATTGGCAACAGCTCTCCAAAGTCTTAGGCAGTTGTTTCTGCCAGCTCTGCTGGCTGAGATTCTTTTAGGTGAACATGCCAGGGATTGAATCTGGGGCTCTTCTGCGTACAAAATATGTGTGCTACCCCTGTGGCTTCCCCTTCTCCCTTGCTCAGGTTGAAATGCATCTTCCAGGGGCTTCCCCCAGGCACCTGGTTGGCCACTGTGAGAACAGGATGCTGGACTAGATGGGCCACTGGCCTAATCCAGCAGGCTCTTCTTATGTTCTTATTGCTAGGTACCTAAAGCACTTGGGCACAGTCCAACAACAAAAATCTGCATAAAATTTGCATAGGCTAATTTGTATAGTAAATTAATATGGTGGTTGGCTGGGGTCTCGCTAGCACTGCACTTTGTAGTGTGCCCAAGTATCCTGCACTACATGCGGTGAAAGAGGACGGGGGAAGGACTGTAACGTGCTGGCAGAGCATCTGCTTTGCCTTCAGAAGGCCCCCGGTTCAATAGCCAGCATCTCCAGGTAGGGCTGGGAAAGATCCCATTCAGAAATCCTGGGGAGCCACTGCTAGTCACAGGAAAGTAGGAAGCTGCCTTATACTGAATGAGACCCAATGGTACTACTGAGCTCAGTACTGTCTACCCTGACCGGCAGTGGCTTTCTAGGGTTTCAGAGAAGGTCTCTCCCAGCCCTACCTGGAGATGCCAAGGATTGGACCTGGGACCTTCTGCATGAAAAGAAGATGCTCTACCACTGAGCGCAACAGTGGCAACCCCTGATGCTGGCCCTGGTAAACTGAGGGAAAGGACACTGTCAATCCTCCAGGGCAACCCTAGAAGTCCCAAGGTGCCACCAGTGGAGCTGTGATCCCCTTCAGCTCCCAGTTCTGAGTAAAAAAAAAAAAATCCATCTTGAACAAATAGCAGCAACTGAGATGAGAAAGTGCTGTTTGTTTAATGAAGAGGTTCTAGCATGTGTCTCAGTGTGTGCCTGTGCTGTGAAGCAAAATCCCCAGGAGATTATTTGTTCAAGCATTATTGTGCAACGGGGGAAAATATTGTGGTTTTTCCCATAAAGTTACAAAATGTTTCTTGGCTGGCTCATTGCACAGACCAGACCAGCCAAGAGAAGGAAAGGGTGACAGCTGCACAAGCAAAGGTCAAGAGGAGGCTGGTGTGGGAAAGAGACTTCCCTCCCCTTCTGTGAGTTTAAGAAGTCAGAAATTAGTGCACTGTTTCACCTTGGGAGAGCTGAGCACAGCCGCGTAACAATCCTCCAGAAGGCCGAGGAGAAAATATAACTTTTTAATTTTTGACCTGGCAACTCTTAATGTCAAGAAGGGCTGTAGGCGTCCTGGAGAAGGAGTGTAGCTCAGTGGTTGATAGGGAAGGAGGAGAAATTCAATTCCGTTTGTACTGAAAGCTAAATTTATCAAATTTGCGCTTTCTAAAACAATATGAGAACTGAAATGCAGCCATCCTTCAAAATTTGTACTTATCTGAATGTTATGATGCAGTTCTCCAACCAAACAAAGTTTACAAAAATTAATATGTAAAGGGAAAATGTTTATGAACATGAATATACATTAGTGAAAATAACATACAAAGATGCACCATGGTAGGAGAAATTGCTTGCAAATGTATATATTAGTCAAAACTGCATGCAAAAATGTGTTAGGAGAAATTCGCACTAATACGCTGAGGACAAAAAACCACAAATCGCTACAGAACTGAATTTAAGATTGGGAAAGTGAGAAACAGAGAGAACTGAAATTGACAGATCTTTCCATCCCTAGTGGTTGAACACCTGCTTTGCATGCAGATGGTGTTCCAGGTGTTCAATCCCTGGCATCTCCAGGTAGGGCTGGGAAAGACTCCTGCCTGAAATCTTTGGGAGCCTCTGCTGGCCAAGCTAGATGGAGCAATAGTCTAGCTCAGTATAAGGCAGCTTCCTATGGTCCTATGACTTCCCAACCTGTTTCCCCAGGGAACAGAAAATGGTTGCACGCTCCCAGCAGGGATGGGCTGAGATTTGTTTGGTTCACATTTTAAAGCAAACATACCAATTCAATGCTTCCTGAACCAATACGTGAAACAAAACACAGCTCTCCTTTGAAATGTGCCTTTCTACACATTTTGCAATGCCGTGCTGCAACCAAAGAATGTGTACAAACTGCATCAATTAGTGGGAAAGCTCACACAATTTAAAAAATGCATTGTTGGAAGGAAATTGCTAGGCATATGCTAGGCATATACTAGGCAGATTTGTATACCAAAGTGTGCGTTTCTCCTAATTTATAGAAAAATGTGATTAATTTTTTTAAAAAAAGTGGAAATGAATTTAAGACTGGAAAAATGAGAAGGAGAGAAACTAGAACTGACAGATTCATCCATCCCCCCTGTTCCCTGCACCACTCTGGCACGTAGTCAAAAGAGGCAAATCAAGTGATTAAATCCAGCCAGAAATTATAATCTCGATCCTCAGAGGCAAGAAGTCAATGACCCCTTCCCATCTCCTGCCTTTCAGTAACATGGTGCTGTTCCCAGTCTTAAGTCCTGGATCTCAATGGTCAACTGTGATTAATTGTAAACAGTGGGGGGCCCTTTCATGTTACATCAGCACTGCAGGAGGTGCTTTTCTAGAGTTTCATCCCACAACGCTCCTGTAATTTTCAAAGGCATGCTGTGTCACAAACCCCCTTTGTGTGTGCATTGCATGAAGGGACACACATTGGACAGGGAAAGGAAAGCTTGCATGCATAGGACTTCCATGTGCTCTGGAACCCTGAGCATGCAGAATGCCGAAAACAGTGAAGAGGCTGCATGCATAGGCTTTTCTTTGCAGGTATCCATGCCTCATACATCAATCTCAGTGCCATGCAAGTTGGGGGTGGTGCCAGGGGCTCAGCCCCATTCTGTGTAGTTCTGCCTTCCTTCTATAACATTTCCAGCCTTTAATATGCCTGGGTACCATCTGAGTAAAACAAAAAACCCTTTCTGTCTTGTAGAGTCACACAATGCATGCTTCTGCCTGCTGCCTAACCAGTGCCCGCAACGTGAAGAGCACCTTGTCTGCATCAAAGTTAGATACAGAACGATGACAGCCAACCTCTGTACACTGGGGGCAATGACATGTTCCAGAGTGCGCTATAAAATACTACATGAAGGAAGCTGCTTGGACTAAGAGCCATCAGAATCATTGCTGGGCTACTTTTGCTCTGGGCCCCTACATATGGCTTTCATTTCAAAGACTGTGCATTCCAGTTCAGCTCTGTTTTTTCCTGTGGTCTACCTGTGCATGGGGTTCAGGGCTGTGCCAATCTGCCTTTTCTTCAGCTGACTCTCTTTGATCATGTGAAGAGTGTCTTTCATTTGAAGGAAGCCAGCTTCTTTTCTAACAATATGGTCTGTGGACAGAGTGCATCTGAGCTTGTACAGGGTGCCTCTTCTAGGAGGCAAATTTATAATAAAAAATCCAAGGACAGTGCCTCTGAAAATAAGCAGAGTGTTAAATGTTGAAAATATAGATAAAAAATACCAAGCAGTAAGAATTCCATAAAATTAAGGCCAGTTGGCAGTGTCAACCTCGGATGTTTTGCTGGTTGCAATGGCACACACATACACACTGCTATGACTAACACTTGCTGTGCTAGTCAAACATCAGTTCCTGCTTTCACTCTCCCACCCACCCCACATCCTCATGCCATCTGAAGTGTGTTGCTTCAGCTTGCTGCACAGTAGGCCAGCCCTACCAGTTGTTAAATGTAGGCCTCTGCAGCTCTAGACAGCTGACATGAGCAGACAATCTATTTCTTTCAGCTGGCTGACTTCTTACATTCTGCATTGCGAGGAGTACATGTTTTGCATCCCAAAGATCCTTGGTTTGACACCCACCCTTTACACTAGAAAGAAGCTCAGGATGCTAGGCTGGGGAAAATGTCTGCTTTGACACTTTGTCTTGCAGTAGACAGTACTAGGCTAGACGGGCCAATGGCCTGACTTGCTATAAGGCAGCTCCCTGAGTTCATAAGGCTTCTGCTGTTGCCTTTGTCTGGGACACTTCTTGTACCCTCCATTGTATACAATATTAACTCCAGGAGCCAACCAAGAGTGTAAGATGTGCCCCAGAGATGCAAGCTTTCTGCAGCTTTGGGGAACTCACAGAAAAGTGGCAAGGCTCGGGAGAGTCTGCATAATTGTGGCCACTAGCCATGACAGCTACGTTCTACCTCTACTGCCCAAGGCAGTGTTTCTCTCAGTACAAGTTGCAGGGAATCACATGTGGGGTATGTGCCCTTGCTCTCAAGTCCTGCTTGCAGGCTACCAAAAAGCATCTGGTTGTCCACTGTGAGGACAGGATGCTGCTGAACTAGATGGGCCTTTGGTCTGATCCAGCAGGGCTCTTACGTTCTTATTAATGTCTAGTTTTTTGCAAAAGCAAGAGGAAAACCCTTCAGGGTGATGTTGAAAACAGCATTTTTATAGTACAGGGTGCTACATGTCTACTCAGAAGCCAGTCCCATTGAGGTCTATGGGACATTTTCACCGATAAACATGCACAGGATTATAGACTAAGAGAGCAATCCAGTGGTGGTGGGAGATTCTATGATCAAGCAACTGCCATATCCCAAGCCCTGCTGGCTAGCTGTGGGGGGGAGGGCAGAGGTTTTTTCTATATTTTCTATCATTCCATTTATTAGAGAAGGAGGGCCAGGATCTCTTCTTGATCATCCCAGAATGCAGGACACAGAATAATGGGCTCAAGTTACAGGAAGCCAGATTTCAACTGAACATCAGGAAAAGCTTCCTAACTGTTAGAGTGGTACGAAAATGGAACCAATTACGAGGTGGAGGGTTCTCCAACACTGGAGGCCTTCAATAGGCAGCTGGACAGCCACCTGTTGGGTATGTTTTAATTTGGATTGCTGCATTGAGCAGGGGTTAGACTCGATGGCTTTATAGGTCCCTCCCAACTCTACCATTCTATGATTCTAGATTCTATGATCTGCATTTTATTTTCCCTCCCATTTTATTTTCCCTCCCATTGATTCAATGAGAAGGACATTACTATCACAGCCCCAGGGCTGGTGTGAGTTTGGGCCCTTTGGGAGCAAATCAAAGGGAACAAGGGGACTTGGGATCCTGTGGGTCCATGGCCTCCCAAGACACACCTCCAAAACACCCTGTTTTCTCCCATGCCACAAGCGGGTCACTGTTAGGAGGCTATCTTCAACCATGCAGCTTACTGTGAGCATACTGGGAAGCCTCCAGTGGTGTGTGTGTCATCCTACCAATGAGCTTCCCTCTGTGGCAGAGTGACACTTAACACCACTTCCAGCAACTCAAAAGGCCAGCTTTAGGACTATTATGTAATTATTTTTTTAGGAATCCATAGAGTTGTACCTTGTGATGATTGGAATGCATAGTTAGGAGTTCCTGCCTGATGCAAGTGGCTTTTGTATGACTTTATAGAATTCCTTCTGAAATGGTTATCTGTTGCCTCGCCAATATGTGTTTAGCATTAATCAACCTTAACCAAGGGTCCGCTTGACTTAAATTCTGGGAGTAAAGTTTCTGTTCTGTTAAAACTTAACTAATACAAATAAACGTCTGATCAGAAAGGCCAATTCTATTTTTGATGGGCAGCGGAAAAAAATCAACACATATTAAGAGTAGACTGTAGGACTAGAGTTCCAAGTGCTCTTTCCTTTACCACATTATCAACCAGACTTGGCATTTTGTGGCTTCTCACACATGGTTTTCAGTCCACCAAGGTAAGTCTCTTTCTTTGACAGATGTTGATTCTTTTATTTGTTGGGCTATACATATATAAATTCAGAAAAAATATGCAACTATATGAATTGCCATGCTGGATCAGATGAAGACCTATCAGGTTCAGTAAACTCTTTTAGAACAAAGGCCATCCAGATGCCTCTAGGAAGCCCACAAGCGGGGCTTGAAAATGGCCTCCTGTTGCTTCTGAAGACAGAGATTCCATTTTGTTGTTGCATTCTCTCTAATAGCAAATGCAACTAGTAAGTGCCGACAGAAATGGAGCCATCGACATAGGAGGAGGAAGTATCAATGTGCTCTCAGACATAAGAAACATCTTTCAAAGAAAAGCCAAATGAGGACTAGGTACACTTTGCAGCAACAGAATGTTGAGAGACAGGTGGAAAAGAAAAGCTGAACATGGGAGGGGGGCTGGTGGAGGAGGAGGGCTTTGCATTGGATGGATGGCTTGAACCCTGAATTGGAACACTCTTGTTGGGAAGTCAGGAAACCTTGCAATATTTTGTTGTAGTGCCCCCTTGTTATGGCTAATTGCCATTGAATAGACCTGAATTTCTTAATCCTTATGCAGAGCTGCCTAAATGAGTAGCCTTCACTGCATCTTGTGGTAGAAAATGCCATACATTAATTACATGTTGCATGAAGAAGCACTTTCTTCAGTCAGTAAGAAGCACTTTACTTCAGTCAGTAAGAATCCAACAGGAGCACTAATCAGCTTCAGCAGGGGATACCAAATTCTAGAAACTCTGGAGAGCAGAGTCAATTTCCTTGTATATTCACTCCATATGAACTATATTCCTCCTTAATTGCCTTCCCCCTCAATAAATTAGGAGAGATTTCTTCAGCCTCATGATTATTTTAGGCTGCATATGAGCCAGTGTGGTGTAGTGGTTAAGATGTTGGACTACGACCTGGGAGACCAGGCAATGATAAACCACCTCTGAATATCGCTTACCATGAAAACCCTATTCATAGGGTTGCCATAAGTCTGAATCGACTTGAAGGCAGTCCATTTCCATTTCATAGTCCTACATAATTTTAGTGGGGTGCTTGCTGGAGAAGTATACTAATTTCATGTTAACACACAAACTTAACACACAGGTGCTCACTTTCTACCACTGAGCTATGGCCCTATTTTGATTTGTTGACAATAGGACAGTGTATTATTTATTTTAAAATATGTATATATCATCTTTGAGAGTGGACTATTGCCATAGGTAAAATAGATGTATGTGCATCCATCCTTTGTAGCTTGATACTTTCAGACTATGGAAAGAACCAGTCTGGTGATCCTTGTCCTACTGAGCACTGTAATTAAGAAAAGTTTTGGGTGCTTCTGTGACCATTATCCCTGGAGTTCCTGGTCCAGTTGTTCAAAGACTTGCAATCATGGAATACAAAGCAGATCAAGGTTGGTATAAGCAACCACAAGATGTTTTTCCCTTCAGAACACAGACTTTTTTTGCCTTGATCAACAACAAACTCAAACATTAATTTGAGAGATACGTTATAGAAATAATAGTATTGTTATTTATTGAATTTATGTAACCATCCATCAATAATTATTCCCTTTGTCTTGACAAAGAGGAGAGAGCTTGTTTTTTATTATTTGTTTCACTTATGAATCACTTCCCATGAGGCATCTCAAAGCGCCTTATAATATAATATATATAAAACAATTAGATGTAGAGGATAAAAACAGTTAAAAGAATTGCATATATAGAAACAATTTTTAAAAACAATTATAAATACAATATAGTTTAAAATAACAACAGCACATATATAAAATAAATCCAAGGCACATACCAACTGGGATAAAGGTTTTAGAAGGCTTGTTAAAAGAGGAGCATTTTTATCAGGTGTCACAAAAACAATAGTGAATAGTGTCTGATACACAGTGGAAGGGCATTCCAAAGTGTAGGTGCCACAACACTAAAGGCCTGATTCCAACATCATAAAGAACAGACCTCCAGATAGGATGGTATCTGTAAGACACCTTCTCCTGCAAAACAGTGATTGACTGGATATGTAAAACTATGCAAGTAAAATCTTCCCAAATTAGTTGCAACCATCAATAATTGGTTCCAGATCGAGGGGCAGGACTCTCGGCAAGGTGTCCTCAAGGAAAAAATCCCACCCCAAGCAAGCTTAACGGGGGTGGTGGAGTGAGCAGCACCAGAGACAGGTAGCAGGTGACAATGTACATGTGCAAAACCTCCCCATAGAAAGGGGATTCTGATTGGCCCAGGATTCCCACCTGATATGGAGGAGTACCATGTACATAAATCACTAGGTGCATAGGGCCACGTCTCGTGCTCGCCACATGGGCAGACAGGTGTGTAGTCAGGATACACGTTGCTAGTTGGGGTGGATCTGTTCTCTGCCTTGGAGGAATATGTAAGGTATGGGATTGTGTGTACCCCCTATCTCCCTGTCCTGAAAATCAACACTGATTTAAGCATCTTCATCTTGCAGAGAAAGAGTCTATGATGCCTATTATTATAAGAATTCTTGCGACAGATTGTGTGCCTGGAGTGAAACTCGGGTCTGTAACCAGCAAGCCTGCCCCATCAACTGCCAGCTCAGTGACTGGGGCACCTGGTCAGAGTGTGACCCATGTGTTAAAAAACAAGTAAGCAAATTTAACACGCAAGAGTGCGTGAACAAACTAGAACTCTGTGATTTCCCTTTGCTTTCAGAGACAGCATGCACAATTTAGAAAACATAAGAAGATGAATGGAATACATTCCAAGAAAATGGGCAACTCCCCATACAGTACTTTAGGGTTGCCAGGTTCAGTCCCTGAGACTGATCCTGTATCTTTAGGAGAAGAGAAAGTCAGCCAAGTGCAGGTGTTCTTGAAACCCTGTAATGGGAAAAAACACAAGGTGGAATTCTCCCTTCCCCCTGCACAACTTTTAAAGATATAGAAGACCTCTTGGTTGCCAGGCTCAGCCTCCAAGAGGTCTTTTGTATCTTTAAAAGTTGTGCAGGGGGAAGGGAGAATTCCACCTTGTGGTTTTTCCCATTACTGGGTTGCAAGAACATCTGCACTTGGCTGACTTTCTTTTCTCCTAAAGATACAGGATCAGTCTCAGGGATTGAACCTGGCAACCCTACTTAAGATGTTTGCAGTGTAAAGCTCACAGTAATAGGCTATTCAATTACTGATCTTCTAGCACAGGCAGGCTCCTGAGTTGATGCTACTGTCTCAGCAGTGGAGATGTTCTTCTGCGCCTGGTTTATTATGCAAACAGTGCATATGCAGTCAGGTATGGTTCTAGAAGGAGTTACTACAGCACAAAGCTGAAGTAACCCCCAGCAGTATTTGGCAGCTTAAATGCATTTAATGCTATCATTTGGATTGGTGGATTGGTGCAACAGTTAACCCCTAGTGATTCCTACCCAATTCTCCTCCTCCTCCTCTACCACCACCACCTTCCTGCTTTGTAAACCTGATACTAGGGAGAGATTTGGTTCAGTTTGCATTTAAAGGCAAACCTACCTAATTTGCAGTTCCCAAAACTAATTCACATTAAAATGCTGATAAATTTTCATGGGGGCTTACAAAAAAAAACTGATGTGGAGAACTGAGTTTCAGATGGGAAAAATTAGAAACAGAGGGCTCATCTACATGGAAGCATTTCTTCATAGGAAATACACTTCTTTTACCTTCGCTTTTCATTTGCGTCATCTGCAGATGACCAAGCATGCTCAGTTTGTTTTACCAGCAGCAGTAGGTTCCTTAAACAAAACAAACCTGAAGTGTGAATATCTGTGTTTGCCCTGGTAGGATACAGCTGAAATACAAATCTTTGTTTGAGCAGTCATATGCTTTTGCGCACAAGGTAGGGGGGAAAGAAAACAAAGGCACCATTTGCAGCAACATAAAAATAGCCAGAATGGAGAGGAACTGGAAGTTGCTTGTCAGCCTACAGGAAATAAAATGAACGGAGGAGGAGGAAGTGGGGATAGAGAGGGGAACAATTGACACACCCACCTAAAAGCATTGGAGCAAAGTGTCTGCAAGCACTAGAGAAAGGGAGTGAAGACATTTTTTCCTTCTCTTTTTGTATTATCAGTGGATTGGGTTAGTATGGATTTACAGGGGGGAACTGTGTGATAGGTTCTGTTTGCTGGTCACGTCATGTGAACCATGCAAATTTAAATGAGATGTGAGTAGCACTAAACACACATTAAACCACTGTGTAGATGAGCCCAGAGAGAAACTGAAATTGAGAGATTTGCCTATCCCTATCTGACACAAATCCTAATCAACATAAGGTTGGGCTGATTTAAACGTAATGAAATGTGGTTGCCCTTGGGCATTGGAAAACTTTAGAACTACCTTTTTTGGAAATTTGTATAGATGTTGAAAAGCTTATTCATCTCCAGATTTTAAGGGGGAAGATCTATTTAAATCTCAATGACATAGTGTATGTATACCAGTTGATAATCATTCTGGTTAGATGTTGTTTGTTTTATATATAACAATCTGCCATTATTAGTTTTGAATGGAAGTGTGGCAACATCATGAGCAACCATCCTAGCTTTCTCGTATAGTGGGTAAGACAGGAGCTCTGAGCCAGGAGCTTGTCCAGGTTCAACTCAGAGCCCACTGTGGACTCTCTCCATAGCCTTAAGGACACTAATATCCTCAGCCTCAACTACCCATCTGAAATTCAAGGATAAGATTACTAGTCTACCATGTAGGGCTGATGGAAGGGCTAGTGAGATAATCTATGCAAAGCACCATATGCATAAGTGTTTGCCTAACTTTGTGAAAGGTAAAGAACTATGTGGGCCATAGCCTAACCCACTGTAGTCGGAAGGTAGATTGACATCTATTCTGGGAGATCTGTGGGTAATCTGCAGTAGATCAGCAAAGATTCCCAAGTCCATTTTTTTTCAATGCCAGCAACTATATAGCATTCCCCATCACCACCACTACCACCTCCATATTAGGCCGGTGAAATGAATTAAACTTGTGGGGGATCCCAAGAGTGGGTTTTTGAGCGAATGAACTGTAAACTCTGGTCTGGTACTGAAAACAGAGTGCTGGGCTAAGAATGTGCTCACAGAAACTTTGTTCCTTGTTTCTAAATGTATGCTCACAGACAAACAAACACCACCCCAAGCCATAGATTTGCTGTGGTTGGTGGATTTTTGAGATTCTAGTATGAAACTCATTCCAATCTGTATGTAACCTTGGAAGGCTGCCTCTTTTGAGGGAAAGGTATCCAGTCTTAGGAAAAGATATTTGGAATCTAGTTTAGGCTGCTGTGGTGAAGATTCTGAGTTGTAAAGATATACATTCATTTTGGCATCTATCCTCTAAATTTTAATGTTTAAACTCTAGCAAAAAGAAATGCATTTTATTTTATGCATTTTAAAGTGAAGTTTAAAATGTATTTTATTTGCATGTGGAGTTTACATGTACTTAATTTTGTTCTCTTTTTATATGGTCTACAGACTAATTCAATAAAACTCTGTTCTATAGTAAATATATATATATATTACGTGACTCTCACAAGCTGAAGTCAGCCTGTGCCTGACCTAACCCATTGAATTCCTGCTAAACTTCTATGTGACATCTGATGTTCCATCAGGACACCTGCACACCTTTGAAGCTTAATCTTCACAACTCTATGGGCCAAGAACTTGTGTTATTTTAAGAGCAGTGAAACCTCAGGTTCTCTATATACTGCATTCCACATCCAGTGCCAAATGCCATATTTGTATAATCCAGTTACAGACACTTGATCTACATGCAGATGCAGCACAGAAGCTAGAAACACCATATTATTATTTCGTCTTTGTATTTTCACTTGTTTCATCCCTTTCAGTTTCGTGTCAGGTCTCTGCTACGCCCATCTCAGTTTGGAGGTCAATCCTGTACTGAGCAGTTGGCAGATTTCCAGAGATGCTTCCCAAGGAAAATATGCAGGATAGAAGAAGTCAATTGTGGGAATAAGTTTGAGTGTGAAAATGGTAATTTCTGTATTATATATCTCTTTGTAGACCACAATTGATGCATGCCCATATATTTCTTAGATTCTGAACCTCTTGACCTGAAGTTCCCAAACTTTCCAGGCCTAAGCAAGGGCACATTGGGAAATCTAAGAAACTGTTGCAGCCTCTACAAAATACCATTTCACAGAAGAAAAACTGGCCGTGCTCAGATAACCAGTGATCATTTTTTTTGGTTAAAAAAAATTAAGTTCCTGTACTCATATCTTGGTCAAAGTGCTGTGGGTGCTAGCACAAAATGGCAAAAAAAAGGGGATGGCACTACATACCAACCTGCTGCCCTCAAGTGCAGTAGAGGACTCTGTCTCATTGTCAGTATTGAAGTAAGATTCATCTGCCAGCCCAGACAGCTTTTTGTATTTGGAAAGCTGGGTGGGGGCATCTTGCCCTTTGCTCAAGCAACAATGTGTTTGTCCCATTCCTGTGAATGTCCAGCCTTTTTCATCTTACCATATGTGTGCTAACAGCATGATCTGCGGCTTCTCAAAGTGTGATAAGTAACTTGCTCAAAAGTGTACCCCCACAGGTCTTAACAAGTTAGATTTGTTTCTAATGCTGATTCATTACTGCAGGCATGATGCACCTGTTGACTCTCCAGATGTTGCTGAACTACAACTCCCATCAGCCCCAGTAGGCATGGCCAATGGCCAGGCATGATGGGAGTTGTAGTTCAGCAACATCTGAAAGGCTAAAGGTTCCCCACATCTGCATTACTGAAAGCAGTACTCTTGCTGTATTCAGTAGGATCTTTACATCTGTCCAGGAAGTTACTAATTCCAGATTAATTTGAAGGCCTTTAAACCATCCAGGGCATAAATCCCTCTTTAAGGTACTGTTTTGCTTCATGACCTGTCAATTTAGAGCACCCTTTTTCTTTTTCTTAAACCAGCATGTTTCTTATACTAGATTGGACTAGATCTTCAGTACACTGCAGTGCTGTTCAATTAGCACTAACACACCTTGAGTTGTGCCACAGGGGCTACTGCTTCTTAGCAAGAAGTCATTCCTGAAATGTGTCATGTTACCGTTATTTCTCCAAAACAGGCCGTTGCATTGCCAGACAACTGAGATGCAATAGAGAAAATGACTGTGGAGACAATTCAGATGAAAGGAATTGTCAGGGGACGAAGACTGTGTGCAACAAGAGAGCCAAGAGCCTACCAAGTGTGCATCTCATGGGCCTTGGGTATATTGCTTCCGTTTGAACTTCACATGAGTAGCTTAGTACAACACTAGTACAATAACACTAGTACAAAATCACAGGACATAATGAGCAGCTCTGTGTGATGTTTGTTTGTGTCTTGGACTCAGAGTGCTGGTGAAGGATCCAATGTCTGAATGCTCTCTCTTTCATATATATTAAAAGAAGGGTCACCAACCCGACATCCATGTGCAACAGCTCACCTGCCAGTACCTCCAATGGCGCCCGTAAATATCCCCTCAAGAATTCACAATACATGAGAGACTGTTTGCTCCTGTTCAGCCTCTCCTACATTAAATATGCCCTCTTAAACATGCCTACATTTTATTGGGTGATCCACCCTCACTTCCATTTTGAATACAGGAGAGGTGCAAAGAGCTTCTCTCTGTGAGTGAGTGCAGTGGTGACTGATATGGGTGCCTTCTTCTCCATTGAATGGGGGGGGCACTGACAGAGGGCATGCCCACATCATTTTATGGTCCTGTCTCTTTTTAGAAGTGGCAGTCATTTTGTGTCATACCACACCCCAACAGCAACCATTCTGTGACTGGCATCTATTTTGAAATTCTTGAAATGTGGAATGGTCCAAAAAGGTTGCCAACTCCTGTATTAAAGAATCTCCTTGGACTTTCAAAACTATGACACAGCTACATCTGTTCCTGCTGTAAATATCAATGTGAATTCCTAGTCAAATTGGTTGGCAAAAACTCACCAGCAAATCTTTGCTCACGGGGTGGTAATTGCTCTCAGGTCCATCTAGGGTAGCCAAAGGAGGCAGAATACCCAGAGACAGCATAACAACAATTAGCAGTGAGTATGGTGGAGTGGAAGGCAGAGCAACCCTTCGAAAACTGGTGTTGCTGTTGCTTAAGGGGACAGGGCTGGGGTGGAGTGGCACTATGGGGGTGGAGTGGGACTATGAGGGTGTAATGGCTGGACCACCACTGTCAATGCAACACTCCTGTTGGTGCACCTGCACAGCTTCAATCCCATCACCATCTTGCCCCATCCAAGTAAACAGCGGTGACAATGGTGTTGGGAGAGCGGCTCCATAGCTGTGCCCCAACACATGTGCTCCTACTGATAAAAATGGCTACTGATAACCACACCCACACACACAAGCTAACACTTATTAGCTATTACTAACAGGAAAAAAGCAAGGTGCAAATTACATGTTATAGTGAGATGTGTGGGCACTTCTGCGCTGACCTGCATCTCCCTAGTAATGTGTGATTGATTGATATCACACGGCCACTCCACTTAACTGACTCCCCAGCATGCAAGGTGGGGAATGAAATGTTAATACAATACCCTACTTGTGAGTAAGTAATGCGTGCCTAGGGCTTACCTCTCCATCTAACCTACCTCACAGGATTGTTGCGAGGATCAAGTAGAGAGAGGGGAAGATTCACATACACTGCCCTGAATTGTTTGGCAGAAGGGTGGGATATAAACAAAACAAATGAAAATAAATAGTCAACATATTGTGGCTTTACATACATATGAAAATAAGGCAGACAGGTGTACAAATGTGGGTGGCTATCAGTCCTACTTTATAGAAAATGCTCTCTTATAAGGGCCGCCCAGTCCACATTTCGCTTAAAGATAAAGAGCCTTAAAAGAGGAGAGCAGCGATCTTGCAGGTCCCCATCCGCAGTTAGCACCTGGACTGCAGACTGAGCAGGCACACAGACACCCAGTCAAAAGCATTCACATTATTGTAAGACATACTGTATTTCTATTTAAATTATACAAATGTCTACATTTGCATCTGTACATATCAGCTAACATATGAAATTGGCATGTAAATCCTTTTTTTATCTTTTTCTTTTTGATGATCTGTAAGTGACCGCTTAAGAACAAATTTGGTATGAGCCAAGAACAAAAGCCACCTCTTAGTTCTGTATAGCCTAATCATCCTTTGCTTCATTTCACTCTAGATACCATATTCTGGCAGGAGAGAGCCCAGGGGAAGTCCTCGACTCTTCTTTCAATGGGGGGACCTGTGTCCTGGTGGTGAGCAAAGACAAAAGGAGCACATTCCGTGTGCCTGCAAACCTCGAGGCCATCAGCTTTCAGGTGATTGACAAGGCCTTCTGCAGGGCTAGCAACTCAGCTGGCAAAGGGAGCCCAGTCAGAGGATGGACTGAGGTCCCCAGGCTTTCCTCCAGGTTTTCCTAGACTGTGCTGCAGGGATGTGGCCTTTCAGATGTTGCTAGACTACTTCTCCCATATAATTCTAATAATTGGCCATGCCAGAGGGGGAGAATGGGACTTGGGAGTCCAACTACATCTGGAGAGCCACAGGTTCTCCATTCTTGCTGTATTGTCACCATTGGGGAAAGGGGCATAGCACAGTGGCAGAGCATCTGCTTTTCATGCAGAAGATCCCAGGTTCAATTCCCAGCATCCCCAGGTAGGGCTGGCAGAGAACCCTGTCTGAAATCCTGCAGAACCACTGCCACTAAGCTAGAAAGACAAATGGCCCAACTTGGTCTAAGTCAGTTTGCTTCCTGTGAAAGAAAGGACCTCTTTCTCTCAGTCCAGTGGGTATTAATGAAAGACTGTTGCTTATTCCAAAAGTTGATAGGTGCTTAAAGCACTTGGAGCACAGGCCCATGATGCAAAGTTGCATGGAATTTGCATAGGTTAATTTGCATTTAGAGAAGCCTCGGTGAAATTAACATGGTGCACCCAGCTACTGCATTAGTAAAGTAAAAGTAAAAACAATCTTTTAAATTTAAAAAGGAGAGGGAGGGACAGGAGGCTAGAGGTCTGCTGCAAAAGACCCAGGATCCTCTCCACCACAGCTGAAAAATGCCCCTACCTTTGACCATGCCATGGGGCTGCTGAGAGTCAGAGTCCAGCAACACCTGGAGGGCCATAGGTTCCCTATTCCGGCTGTAAGGTAAGTGAGTATTATTAGCACCCCAATTGCAGATAGGGTGACTGAAGCTGAGAATGTGACAGCTTAGTGGGTTCATGGCAGACATTCAAATTGGAGATTATCTGACAGATAGCTCAGGCTGCAATCCTAACCCTGCTTATCTGGGAGCAAGCCCCATTGAATTCAGTTGGACTTACATATGAGCAGACATTTTAGGATTGTGCTGTCAGTCTCTTAGCCACTACACTAGACTAGCTGACCTATGTAATATTCTATATAAATGGTATAAAATTCTGAAGAGCGCAGTGATTTATATTTTTCCTTTGAAATGCATTGTAACTTTGTTTTCTTTTGTAAATACTGACTTTTTTTAAAAAAATGGAACCTTTTCACATTATTTATGTTTAAAACAATTTGGCAAAACATCATGTTTCATCCACTGTGCTGTGTGCTACCAGCTTTCATTCTACCATTCCCTCTAATCCACACATGATTTTCTGGATCTCTCTTGACAGGTGAAGCATCAAGAAGATGACCTGAAAACAGATTACTACACAGACTTAACACCCTTGATACGTTCGTATAGTAAAAAAGAGTCTTCCAAGAGACACGAGAAAGATTATTCTGGAATCCCGTATTTTTGGGGCTCAAAATCAAACACAGAAGCTACATCATCAGCTGCCTTCCAGGAAGCCATTAAATCATCCCATAAAGTGGTGAGAAGTTGCAGCTCCATAGTCAGCCTCCATCTACTGGGCGCTTTCCAGAGATTTTGGACTACAACTCCCATCAGTCTCAGTCAGCACAGCCATGTTGGCTGGGGCTGATGGGAATTGTAGTCCAAAACAAGGCATCAGGTCGATGAAGGCTTTCTTTAGTCATGCCAATGCATTGTTTCCTTTTCTTTCCCACAATCAGCTGGCACAGAATTCAAAGGGTGGTTTTAAGCAAGTACTTAATCTAGCTCAATATGATGGCAGCAGTGCCCATCTCAGTAGCCCAGATCCTTCCAAAATGTCTACTTATTGAGTAAGCTCCATTCAGTAAAGGTCCTTTCCAATGTTAATTAAAAGTATCTTGTTCGCAGGTTGATCCCATTTTACTACTTTTCTGCTCAACATGACTGGCGAATTAGTGCTGAATTGCCCCTTATTAGATACGTTGTTAAATTAGGTGTGATGACATCATGTCACTACTCACAATACAGGTATTTGTGTGAAAGAGTACACACTTGTTGATTTGTTCAGCTCAGCTATTGTGTACACAGGTTTTGTTGTTATGTGCCTTCAGGTTGATTACAACTTAATGGTGACCCTATGAATCAGCAACCTTCAATAGCATCTGTTATATAAACCACCCGCTTCAGATCTTGTAAGTTCAGGTCTGTGGCTTCCTTTAGGGAATCAATCCATTGCTTGTTTGGCCTTCCTCTTTTTCTACTCCCTTCTGTTTTTCCAGCATTACTGTTTTTTCTTGTGAATCATGTCTTCTTATTATGTGTGCAAAGTATGATAAACTCAGTTTCATCATTTTAGCTTCTAGTGATAGTTCTGGTTTAATTTGTTCTAACATCCAATTACTTGTCTTTTTTGCAATCCATGGTATGCACAAAGGTCTCCTCCAACACTACTTTTCAAATGAGTTGCTTTTCTCTTATCTGCTTTTTTCACTGTCCAACTTTCATATCCATACATAGAGATTGGGAATACCATGAATGATCCTGACTTTCGTGTTCAGCTATCCAGATTTGCATTTGAGGATCTTTTCTAGCTCTCTCATAGCTGCCCTCCCCAGTCCTAGCCTTCTTCTAATTTCTTGCCTATTGTCTCCATTTTGGTTAATGACTGTGCTAAGGTATTGATAATCCTTGACAAGTTCATAGAATCATAGAATAGTAGAGTTGGAAGGGACCTATAAGGCCATCAAGTCTGAAGCCCTGCTCAGTGCAGGAATCCAAATCAAAGCATTCCCGACAGATGGCTGTCCAGCTGCCTCTTGAATCCCTCCAGTGTCGGAGAGCACACTACCTCTCTAGGTAATTGGTTCTGTTGTCGTATGGCTCTAACAGTTAGGAAGTTTTTCCTGACGTTCAATCGAAATCTGGCTTCCTGCAACTTGAGCCCATTATTCTGTGTCCTGCACTCTGGGACGATTGAGAAGAGATCCCGGCCCTCCTCTGTGTGGCAACCTTTTGTGTACTTGAAGAGTGCGATCATATCTCCCCTCAGTTTTCTCTTCACAAGGCTAAACATGCCCAGTTCTTTCAGTCTCTCCTCATAGGACTTTGTTTCCAGTCCCCTGATCATCCTTGTTTTCCTCCTCTGAACCTGTTCCAGTTTGTCTGCATCCTTCTTGAAGCACGGAGACCAGAACTGGATGCAGTGTTCAAGATGAGGCCTAACCAGTGCTGAATAGAGGGGAATTAATACTTCACGCGATTTGGAAACTATACTTCTGTTAATGCAGCCTAAATCGCATTTGCCCTTTTTGCAGCCACATCACATTGTGGGCTCATATTCAGCTTGTGATCAATGACAATTCCAAGATCCTTCTCACATGTCGTATTGCTGAGCCAAGTATCCCCCATCTTATCTGTGCATTTGGTTTCTTTTTCCTAAGTGTAGAACTTTGCATTTATCCCTGTTGAATTTCATTCTGTTGTTTTCTGCCCAATGCTCCAGCCTATCAAGGTCCCTTTGAATTTTGTTTCTGTCTTCCATGGTATTAGGTGTGCCCCCCAATTTTGTATCATCTGCAAATTTGATAAGCACGCTCTGTACCTCCTCATCCAAGTCGTTAATAAAAATGTTAAAGAGCACTGTGCCCAGGACCTAGCCCTCTGGTACCCCACTCGTTACTTCCACCCAGTTTGAGAAGGAACCATTCAGAGGCACTCTTTGAGTACGATTCTGGAGCCAACTGTGGATCCACCTGATAGTTGTTCCATCCAGCCCACATTTAGCTAGCTTGCTAATCAGAATATCATGGGGCACTTTGTCAAAAGCTTTGCTGAAGTCGAGATATATTATGTCCACAGCGTTCCCACAGTCTACAAGAGAGGTTACCTGATCAAAAAATGAGATAAAATTAGTTTGGCAGGATTTGTTCTTCATAAATCCATGTTGGCTCCTAGTAATCACTGCATTGTTTTCAAGGTGCTTATAGATTGACTGCTTTATAAGCTGCTGCAGAGTTTTTCCAGGGATTGATGTTAGGCTGACTGGTCTGTAGTTCCCCGGTTCCTCCTTTCTGACTTTTTTGAAGATAAGACAACATTAGCTCTCCTCCAGTCATCTGGCACTTCATCAGTCCTCCATGATTTCGCAAAGATAATAGACAGTGGTTCTGAGAGTTCTTCAGCCAGTTCCTTCCATACTCTAGGATGCAGTTTATCGGGCCCTGCCGATTTGAACTTGTTCAAAGTGATTAGGTATTCCTTGACTATTTGCCTATCAATCTCAAGCTCCAATCCTGCCCCTTCTACTACATGTTTCCTGGGAGGGTCATAGACCCTTTTTTGGGAGAAGACTGAGCCAAAGTAGGAATTGAGCACCTCTGCCTTTTCTTTGTCATCTGTTCTCATTTTGCCATCCTCAATGAGTAGCTGTGCTACCATTTCCTTTCTCTGTCTTTTACTATGGACGTACCTGAAGAAAGCTTATTTGTTGCTTTTGGCATCCCTTACTAACCTCAGCTCATTCTCAGCTTTAGCCTTCCTGACACCATCCCTGCAGTTCCGTGATACCTGCCTCTACTCTTCCTTTAAGGCCTGGCCTTCTTTCCTAGGGTTGCCATATTCCAGTTCCACAAATCCGGACAGGTTAATTTGCATATTATGTAAAGTATTTGCATATTATGCAAATTATTTGCAAATTATTTGCATATTATGCAAATATTTGCATATTAATACTTGGATTGTCCAGTTGTTTTGTTTTTGTGCCTAGGAATTACCACCAAAAACTGGGGAAAGATGTGAGAAATCTTTTTTTTAAAAGCAACATTTTTAGCCTTAAATGCCTAGACTCTAGTTTCCAACACTATGGAGTATTTATTAATTGATTAAGAGAATTTATATTCTACCCTTTTGCTGTTAAAAACAGAGCTCAGCACAGCTTACAAATATAATAAAAACAATAAAAATACACAATCAATATAAAAACATAATAAAAACACAAAATAGCAACAAACATAAAGTAAGTCAGGGCAACAATACAGTTAACCATATACGATATATTTCAAAGATGTGGTGGGTGGAGAAAAACAAGAAGCCAAAATGTTAGGAAAAGGAGTCTTTCACACCACATGCTCAGTTCTAAATACTGTTGCAGCAAGCTTTACAAGTTCCTCCAGTATTCCACTGGTGCAGGCACTCAGACATTCAAAGTATCTGTATGGTTCTTAGGTTTTATAAAAGCAGAGCTTTGCTTAACTCAAAATTTCTTCTCCCTTTGATCAACCACATCTACACAGGTTCCACCTCCATACTCAAAATGAAACTGGGCCTGGAAGTATGCAACAACCCCACACATACCTTGCTAATTAGATTACCAATGCCAGGATGTCTGTCTTATCGACTACTCTCCTGCTCTGCCCCCCCCCCCGCCCATCATGAAAGACCCAGTCCTGGGCTCAGAAAGAAAATAAATATCTGGTCCTCTTCAAATTATTGATAAGCCTCTTGTTTTAATTGAAATAATAATTATAAATTCTTGTTCTTATCACTAATGGGAGTTAATTATCTTGCATATGCTGCTGTTGCTTCTATGGCTGTAACAGAGTGAGGTTAAAGATAAGTGAAATGCAAATAGGGAAAAAACAACACAAAAGGCAGTAACACTTTCCTAAATGTAATACCATACCAACCACAACAAGATTCTTATGAGTAAGGCAGAAAACTAAGCATCTCACAACCAAAAATATGATAAATGAAGAAATATTTATATAAAAGCATGACTATCAAATATATTTATTATTTACACAAACTGTAAAGATATTTATAGTGCAATCCTAGGTTTATTTATTCAGAAGCAAGTCCCAGTGTATTCAGTGGGGCTTACTCAAACAGGGACAGAAATGCAACTTTAAGTGATAAGCAACTTCATTCACACAACCCAAAATTCTGAATCATGCCACTTTACACTGTTTTGCAACTGTTTTTATACTTGTTTTTATGGTTATTGGATTTTAAATGGCTTTATTTCTTGTTGTGAGCTGCCTTGGTTTCCAACCCTACCTCACAGGGGTGTTGGAAAGATTCCATACACGCACACACTGCAGATGTATAAATACATACAGCCCATATAATAGTTTATTGTCAAACCAGTTGGTCATTGCAGAAAAATCAGTATTAGCTTTAAAAAAATCAGTATTACTTTCCTACAGCATAAAAACTGTAATACCTAAGTAAGCCCTGCCTACTTGCTTTAAAATAGGACTGGAGGGCACAAACACAATTCTTTTTTACATTCACTCCAAAGTCCCATTGATTTTCAGCACATTCATAACCATGTCTACTCAAAAGTAAGTCCTATTGAATTCAATGGGATTTACTCTGGGCATATGGGATTAGCATTGCTTTTACAAAAAGCAAGCATTGGGAAGGTTTTCAAAACACTGCCCAAGATCTGACTCCTGCACACAAGAGGAAAAACACCTGAAATGTATATACTTACCCAATTTATGAGATTTTCAGATAAACAGGGTGAAACCACCATTTTGTTTTCTAGACACTGCCTCAGGTCAATGAAACTGAAACACAATCCCTGATTGGCTGCAATCCTGAACAGGCAGGGTTAAAGCTACGAAGTGCTATACAGTACTGTTTAAAGAAAGATTTAACAGTCGGGGGGGCGGCTGACGTTTTTATAATAATAATAATAATAATAAAATTTTATTTAGCAGACGCCCATCTGTCCGACTGAACGGACACTCTGGGCGACTTACAATATAAAATACAATATAAAATACAATCTACTCATATACATAATCATCACATTATTAATATCATAACATCTCATCTGAAGACCATCTTACATTAATACAATGTAAAACCTAACCCACCCCAGAGATCCCATAGGCCTGCCTGAAGAGCCAGGTCTTCAAGGCTCGGCGAAAAGTCAGTAGGGAGGGGGCATGCCGAAGGTCAAAGGGAAGTAAGTTCCAGAGGGTGGGGGCCACGATCGAAAAAGCCCTCTCCCTGGTCCGCACCAACCTAGCTGTCTTAGTCGGTGGGACCGAGAGAAGGTTCTGTGAGGCTGATCTTGTTTGGCGGCATATTTGGTGATACTGGAGGCGCTCCTTCAGATAAACTGGGCCGGAACCGTATAGAGTTTTAAAGGTTAAAACCAACACCTTGAATTGGGCCCGGTATACAACTGGCAACCAGTGTAATTCAATCAACACTGGGGTGATATGATCGCGGCGGCGGGTCTGCTTTATTAAGCGTGCCGCCGCGTTTTGTACCAGCTGGAGTTTCCGGACCGTCTTCAAGGGTAACCCCACGTAGAGCGCATTACAGTAGTCTAATCGAGAGGAGATCAGGGCATGTATCACTCGTGGGAGCAGATGTATGGGAAGATAGGGTCGCAGCCTCTGTACTAGGTGAAGTTGGTACCAAGCTGCCTGGCTCACTGCAGAAACCTGAGCCTCCATAGACAGCTGGGAGTCCTTCCGGGAAGGGTGACTTAGCCTGTGCCTGCTTTTGAGACGGGCTCCTGCCTCAAAAGAAGCTTATTCAGATATATCAGTCAGATTTTTTTTTTTTTTGACTGATTAAACTTCTCCCGGGTAGGGAGAAACGAAGAGATTAACCTCAAAGCCTATTTTTGTTGGGACGACCAGATCTCATTAATTTGTGGGACGAGGTCCAGCCGACGAAGGTGGGACGGATTTTTAACAACAAGCTCTATCTGATAAAGCGAACGTTCATCTTTTCTTCAAAGAGAGAACGCACTAACAGGCAAGCACCCTTCTTTCTATATTTTTCTTTTACTTGACTTAAATTGTTGCTGTTTAAAAGAGATTTGCCAGATTGATCAGTTTTTGACATCTCACCGGGGAGCCATAACTTCTCTCTGCTATTCACTAATTAATAGCTTATCTCTGTTTTTGTTGCAAAAAGCTGTCCTGGATTTGCACCCTAAAGATATACACGGAAGAGGGATTTCTATTCCTGATTTTTATTCTGAAGAATATTATATTGTCTGAGATTACTTTTTTCCTAGTTCATTTTATTTTGACGAATCTGTTTTCTCACGACGCCATTAATTGTTTCGATCCTGGGAACTGCATTTTGTTTACTTAAGCATGGAGAGATAAGGCTGTCTGTTCTGTTTACGCTGTGATGTCACCAAGTTTGGAGTATTAACCCAATTGTTGCTGAAATAAGAAGTGGTTCTTTTATATTTTTCTTTTAAAATGGCAATTAAGAAAGTGGCTGAGAACCTGGAAGTATCTATGTTTCAGAAAATAATGGATGAAATTGAGATAACGAAACGAACCCTGCGACAGGGTTGTAAGGAGCTGAAAATTGAAATGAGCAAAATGATAGGGGTCCCTGTGAGAGAGGAGACTCTGGAGACTGGAACAAACGTGGAACAGGAAAAAGACCTGCGACAGGGTTGTAAGGAGCTGAAAATTGAATTGAGTAAAATGACACAGGAGCTTAAAGAAATAGGGGTCCCTGTGAGAGAGGAGACCCTGGAGACTGGAATAATTGAATTGAGCAAAATGTCACAGGAGCTTAAAGAAATAGGGGTCCCTGTGAGAGAGGAGACCCTGGAGACTGGAATAATTGAATTGAGCAAAATGTCACAGGAGCTTAAAGAAATAGGGGTCCCTGTGAGAGAGGAGACCCTGGAGACTGGAACAAACGTGGAACAGGAAAAAGATTTGAAGCTTATGGATTTTAGAAATAAAATCTATTGTTTGGAATTTAATGTTATCTCTGAAGAAACTAAGGAAGATTCTAGAGAGAAAGTTATCAATGGCATGGATAATCTTCTGGACTGGAATGATGTGATGGATGGAATTAACTGCAGCCATGTGACAATGGAAAAACTTTCAAGAGATGAGCCAGTGCATTTTGAAAAAAAGAACAGAGATATGATCTTACAGCAGTATTTCAGCAACCTATTCAGAATGGTTGGCAAGATAATATTTGGGATAGAGGTAATTCCCATCAGACTCTTATTGTATGACTATGGTTATGACAGCAAGATTATTATGGAATACTGATAATGGAAGATTGGACACTGAAATTACTGGATTTAACAGGACTATCGGAAGATTGGACACTGAAATTACTGGATTTAACAGGACTATCGGAAGATTGGACACTGAAATTACTGGATTTAACAGGACTATCGAAGATGGAAGATGGAAGATGGAACTAATAGGGACAATAGAATAATGGCTATTGAAATTATTGAACCTAACAGATTCTGATGAGACGGATTGTTTGAAATGTTTATTTTGACTATGGTTATGACAATAAGATTATTATAATTAGTAATGAGATGGATTAATTGATATGCTTATTTGGAAAAAAATTGATAGATATATTTCTTAAAGAACTGAAACCTCTCTTTGACTTTTTGTGGAAAGAACAAAGTAATGTTTATGAGATCTGATGATTAAGTAAGATAACTATTGGAGGAAAGTGATTTTATAATATGATTTAAGAGACAGGATTGTTATATATTATAGACTTATAACTGATTTGATATGTGACAAATGGGAAGTCAATATTTTATTCTTTATTTTTTTTTTTTGTTCAATTATTTTTGATTTTGTTTTTTGTCTTTGAATGTTTAGTTTTGTATGTTGTATGAAAATTTGAATAAAAATTATTAAAAAAAAAAAAAAATAGACAGCTGGGAGTCCAAAATGACCCCGAGACTGCGGACCTGGTCCTTCAGGGGCAAACTCACCCCATTAAGTATCAGGTCAAAATCACCCAACCTTCCCTTGTCCCCCACTAGTAATACCTCAGTCTTATCGGGGTTCAGCTTCAGCCTATTCTCTCCCATCCATCCACTTACAGACTCCAGGCACTTGGACAAGGTATCCACAGCCAACTCTGGTGAAGATTTAAATGAGATATAGAGCTGCGTGTCATCCGCATATTGGTGACACTGCAGCCCAAAACTCCTGATGATGGCTCCCAGCGGTTTCATATAAATGTTAAATAGCATGGGAGAGAGGATAGAACCCTGTGGCACACCACAGTTGAGGGGCCAAGGGTCTGAAACCTCATCCCCCAACACTACCCGTTGATATCTACTGGAGAGATAGGAACGGAACCACTGTAAAACAGTGCCTCCAATTCCCAGTCCCTCCAGGCGACTCAACAGGATACCGTGGTCGACGGTATCGAAAGCCGCTGAGAGGTCCAGGAGGACGAGGAAGGTATGTTCTCCCCTATCCAACGCCCTCCTCATATCATCCACCAGAGCGACCAAGGCTGTTTCAGTTCCGTGTCCAGTCCTGAAGCCCGACTGGAAAGGATCTAAATAATCTGCTTCCTCCAAGTGTGTCTGTAGCTGCTTTGCCACCACATGCTCAATTAACTTGCCCAAGAACGGTAAATTGGAGACTGGGCGAAAGTTGTTTAAATCTTGGGGATCCAAGGAGGGCTTTTTCAGAATAGGTCTTATCACTGCCTCCTTGAGGGGCAATGGCATTACACCCTCCTCCAAGGATGCATTTACCATTGCCTTGATCCCATTGCCCAGTCTCTCTTTACAGCTCATAACGAGCCATGAAGGCCAAGGATCAAGTAAGCAAGTGGTTGGTTTTACAGTAGAGAGCACCTTGTCCACTTCATCAGAGAGAAGAGGCTGAAACCGATCCCAGCAGACCGGATTGCAACTGGCCGCCTCTGGACCTCTACTTGTAACCACGACGTACGGAATCTTGTCCTTTAGGTGCTCGATTTTATCGGCAAAGTGTTTAACAAATGCGTCACAGGAGGCTTTTGATTGTTCCATAGGTTCCTGTGCTACTGGACCGACCAGGCTTCGGACCACTTGGAACAACCTCCTGGGACAGCACTCTGCCGACGCAATAGAGGCAGCAAAGAATTGCCTCTTTGCTGCCTTTGTTGCCCGCTGGTAGGCCACTATTGCCGCTCTAACCAGTGTCCGATCACCTTCAGTGCACGATTTCCGCCATCGGCGCTCTAGTCGTCTCACTTCCTGCCTCAGACTGCGTAACCGTGGTGTATACCAGGGTGCAGTCTGAGTTCTATTCAGGAGAAGAGGACGTTTCGGTGCCACCCGGTCTATTGCCCTAGTGATCTCCCTATTCCACTCCATCACCAGGGCTTCGACCGGGTGGCCTTCAATTAGCTCCAGATCACCCAGCGCATTTAGGAATCCAATAGGCTCCATCATGCGTCTGGGGCGGACCATCCTAATAGGTCCTTGTCCCCTGCGGAGGGTGTGCGGCACAGAGAGATCCAATTTCACCAGGTAGTGATCTGACCATGACACAGGGCTAGAAGAAACAGTCCCCATCTTCAGATCACTTTCCTTCTCTCCCGCGACAAATACAAGGTCAATGGTATGGCCGGCTACATGGGTGGGACCCATATTACTTAGGTGCAGTTCCCATGAAGTCATGGTTTCAATGAAATCCCGAGGGGCTCCAGTGAGAATGGCCTCGGCATGCACGTTGAAATCCCCCAAAACCAATAAGTTCGGGGTAAACAACCGTACAGCCGCGACCATCTCGAGCACCTCGGCCAGGGAGTCTGCCGTGCAGCGGGGTGGGCGGTACATCAGCAGAATTCCTAAACTGCCCTTTGGTCCCAACCTCCAGTACATACAATCAACAAACTTGGTCACGTGGAGAGGAGGTCTGGCGAAAACCAAGGACTCTCGATAAATAACTGCCACACCCCCTCCCCGCCTACCAATCCTCGGCTGCTGTGCATATCGGAAACCCGCTGGACACATGGCCTCAAGTATAGGAGCCGAGGCCTCGTCCAGCCAGGTCTCCGTAATGCACGTCAGGTCTGCATGCTCATCCAAAATAAGATCATGGATGAGTGATGTTTTCTGAACTACAGACCTGGCGTTATACAACAGCAGTCGAAGATTGGATGGAGTCTTACATCCCCCAGTTATCTTCTGGTTTAGGGCAGGCCCGGAACAAGGGATGGGTACAATACATCTATCCCTTGTTCCCCTAACCTGGCGTGGCCTGCCACCTCCGCCCATCCAGGGTCTGCTGCCAAGCCTCACGATACCGTGGCTCCCCACATTATTCCCCTCCAGCTTACACATGTCCCCCTCCCCGTCTGCCGATCAGGCAGGCCCCCCACCCCTAAAATTAGCTTAAAATTAAAATTAAAAAAAATCAAAATGAAAATAAAGATAAAAATAATAATAAAATAAAATAAAATAAAAAATAAAAAATAAAAATATATAGAATGAATTAAAATAAAATAAAAATAAATAAATAAATAAATAAATAAAATAAAAAATAAAAAATAAAAAATAAAAAAATAACAAAATTGAAATAAAAAATGAAAAATAAATAAAATAAAATAAAATAAAATAAAAGCCTCCGACTTCCTTGATCCAGATGACGTTGGAGGAACTCGCTTCCATTCGCTGGCACTTCTTTTTAACTCCTGCTGCCAGTCACTCTCTCCTGTCCAAGCAAGATGTCCTTAAGCCGCCAAGCAAGGGCGGCAGCAGCACGGCCACAGCAACGGGCGCAAGCCGCATCAGCGGCAACGATAACAAAGACGCCCCAATGGGCCGCGGCGACGGGCATAGGCCGCAACAACAGCGGCGAGGAAACATCCGCCCCACCGAGCAGCCGCGGCGGCAGCAGCAGAACAATCCAAGCCACGGCCCCAAGCGCCGGCCCCGAAGGCGCAAAAACACCAGCCACCAGAAACGTCCGGGCCAGGCACAGCAATAGCGGCACGCAGCAAGAAGGCAGCAAGCGACACAGCCGCCGTACCAGCAAACACAGCCACACCCACAACGGACGGGGCCACCCGCAGCCAACCAGCCACCGCAACAGCAACAGCAACCAAGCGCCCCGAAGAGCCGCAGCTGGAATAGGAGGCGGCAGGCCGTAACGAAGCCCCAGGCCACAGCAACCATGGCGTCGGAAAAGCCAGCGTCAGTCCAAGCAAGAGGCAAAAATCACAACCGGGAACGCCTCCCGGCCCAAAGTAAAAACGCCGGCCACAGGTAAGGCACGGGGAGATCTCCACAGGATGGTATTAAAAAAGGGGGAGACAACGCGCTTGCTCACCCCTTCACACAATCCAGAATGGTCCAGGAGCCTTTCAGAGATGTTTTAAAGATATTAATTGATGTTATTGATGTTAAATGTAAATGTTAAATGTTAAGGCGACGGAGGAACTCCAATCCACATCCTCCTACTTCGCCGCCTGACGGTATATATCTCGAGAACCGGACCACCTAGAAACTTAATTTTTTTTTTAAATTAAAGCTGAGAATCCGGGCCACCTAAAGGACTAGTCGGGTGCCGGGTGGCATGCATAGAATTCGGGTAAAACCTGGCTAACCGGGCAATATGGCAACCCTATTCTTTCCACTTCCTGTATGTGTCCTTTTTTTGTTTTCAGGTCCTCTCTAAGCTTTTTATGAAGCCACATTGGTTTCTTCAGCTGCTTCTCCCCTTTTTTCCTTGTTGGAATTGCTTGCTATTTCACTTTTAGAATTTCCTTTTTTAGAAACTCCCACCCATCTTGGACTCCTTTTCTCATTAGGGTCGCTTGCCATGGAACTGTACTTATAATTGTTCTGAGTTTATTGAAATCAGCTTTCTTGAAGTCCAGTGTGCGTGTATGGCTTTTGCTTCTGTTAAAATCAAGAATTCAAGTATAGTGTGGTCACTTTCCCCCAGAGTTCCTGCAACTGCCACTTCCATCCCACTGCAGTTCATCATGTGCCAAACCTAATTTGGCTCACTGTTCACTGTGGCAAAATTACATAATTTACATAATTTACATCATGAATGATGTAAATTACATAAGTGTCATTGCCATTGTGGTGTTTGCTCCATTCATTTAAATGCAAATGGGGGAAAACAATCAGTTACATATCATTTGCAGACTGATAGCCACAATGACAGCAAATCCCAACTGTATTCTCTGGAATGATTTTCCGTTTGGGGCTTGGGATGAATAAGTGAACACTTGCAATTTCCACCCCAATTTCTGTTTCTTTCTGAATTTTCTGACATCCCTAAGCCAATTGTACACTCATTGAATGTAATGTGTGAACATCCCACTTCAGCACCTGGGTGTCTATTTTGTTTGTTTGCTTGCTTGCTTTTGCAGGTTGCTCCTGCTGGTCCTTTTTGCTTGCACATTCGGAGTAAACAGGTGAACAAGCAGCAGCAGGAAAGACAACTAGCAACAGAGCCAGAGGGCTCAAGGGGGTCACTGGGATCCCTGCAAGGGTGCAAGCCTCTGCAGGTGTTCAACAATGTCACCTTCTGATGCTGCCTCTGCCAAGTCCTCTCTCGATCACCTGCAAGTCAAGCACTAGACCAGGAATGGAAAACCTGTTGCCCACCCAGACATTTTTAGACTCTAGCTCCCATCATACCTCACCATTGGCCATGCTGGTTGGAGCTGAAGGGAGTCAGAGTCCTAGAGGGCCACAGGTTCCTCATCCCTGAACTAAGCTGTTCATCATATAGGCTAGGATTTTCTACTGCGGCTGCCAAAATGTATATGTAGTTAAAAAAGGAAAACGGAGAGAGAAACTAATAATGCTCATAATGATCTTTGTTTGTTTGTTTAGAACTCCAACTTTATTAGGGTTCATAAGGTGATTGCTGTGTCAAACTTCACAGTGAAAAAGTCAGACTTGCACCTCTCTGGAGTGTTCCTACAGGCCCTCAATAGCCTGCCTCTGGAGTACAACTATGCCCTCTACAGCCGGATATTTGATGACTTCGGGACTCATTACTACACGTCTGGTTCAATGGGAGGCAAATATGACCTTCTTTACCAGTACAATGAAGAGCAGACAAGAAACTCAGGTGTGCCTATCTATGTTTTAAGAAAAGAATTTTCAGTGTTCAGGTAGGTGATGGTGGTAGAGAAACCACGTGTTTTGGTATTTCTGTACTCTGGGATTGTGAGATTCGCTTGGAAATCAAGAGGTGAAAGAAATTAGATGTTAAGACAGCTTTAAGCTGGAAGTGGAATAGCAGCTCTGCTTCCAGACATGTGGAATCCAAATATTATTTTGTAGAAAGTGCTCAGCCCCCTTTTTCCCAGCCAGAAACATGGGGGTGCGGAGTGATTTTCACTGGGACCATTGTGTGCTGGGAAAGGGTGAAATACTGTGTTCCTCCCAACTGTTCTCCTGATCACAATTGTCTTCCATTGCAGCTGTGGAGGGATGGAGAAAATGGATATAAAAAAATATTTTTGGGGAGGAAAAGGACTGTGGTTTGAGTGTGCCTTGTGGCCATTACTACTAGCCACTACTACTAGCCGCTACTACTGTCAAGGATCAGACACTAACGTTCTTTATATCATGGATGATCAGTTCTTCTTTGAGAAAGTTAATCTGCTGTTTTTATTGTTGAATGGCATCTAGGTTTAACAGAAGCCCAAATGGAACACTGTGTGAGAACAGAAACAAATAGTTATATTTTCTTCTTTAAGACAACAGAGTATCATGAGGAATGCTTCAGAAATAAAATGACAGAGCGCTATGAAGGTAGCTATCCTATCCTCATACTCTGCATTAAAGATTCCCATGAGTCTAGTTGAGAGGTAGCCAATGTGGTGCCCTGCAGGTGTTGGTGGCCTTCAACTCCCATTATTCTCATGGCCAGTGATCACAGATGATGGAAGTTGCAGAACAGCATCATCCGGAGGCATCACATTGGCTACCACTGGTCTAGCTAGACTCTTTCCACACTCCAGTGACATTTGGAACTATACCAGCAGTAAGCTATCTCTTCATGGGGAAAATTACCATGTGCATTCATACGTGGTTATGTTCATGTAGGCAGTTCACAAAGGCAGTTTGCTTCTGATCTTCCAGGGTTCTTAACCATGTGGAGAGCATCCAGAAGTAGAAAAGGCTCCCTGCTGCAGAAATTACATGTTGATGTGAGCATAGAACTAAAGATGCAGTCCCTCATAATCCTTTTCTACTTGTGTTGCACTTTCATAGCTATTATGCCTGAAAACAGCTGTAGTCAAAGACAGGCTAGAGATAGATACAGGGTTGGGCAGGCAAGAGAGACCATCTTTTGTACTAGCCATTGTAACAAGTTGTCAGACTAGACTGGAAGGAAGGAAGGAAGGAAGGAAGGAAGGAAGGAAGGAAGGAAGGAAGGAAGGAAGGAAGGAAGGAAGGAAGGAAGGAAGGGTTTTATAGGGCTTGGTACCTCTCCAGTAGTTTGCAAGGTCAGCTGATCATTTTCAGGCTGAAGGGTCAGTTGACATCACTCAAGCCAGTACTGCAGCCTGGAGGGCACTCTTGCCCTATGGAGCCTCATCAAAGTGGCTGGTTGAAGGTTCAGACCAATAGGGGTACAGGAGGTAAGATACCGAAGGCTGGCAGCTGGAAGTCCCAATTAGTGACCCTCCCTTGTCACCTTATAGTTTGTATGTATTCTGCATTTGCTGATTTCATATCCATCTTAGGTTCCATGTTGAAGTCATCTGAGCGGTCTGTTTCCTTGGTCAAGGGTGGACAGGCAGAATATGCTGCAGCCCTAGCCTGGGAGAAAAAAGGATCTTTCCCGGGACAAACTACCTTTACCAACTGGCTGGAATCAACCAAGGAAAATCCAGTTGTGGTTGAGTTTGAGGTAAGAGAGAGGGAAAACAAAATAATAGTAGATGTGAGGATTACAGAGCTTACTGCAATAGTGAGACATTCACTTCTCCAAGAGGAAAAAAGAAGTGAAGATGCTGCTCATTTGCATGTATGCTAATTTATTTAAAATTGCTCATTCTCTGTGCAAGTCCCGATTGCTCCCATCGCTGCCTAGTTCTGATCTGCTTGTGTTCCTATAGTCTGTCATTCCATCCCGATCTGCCCTTTTTTTGTTTCTGCTTGCTTTGCCTCTTGCCGATTTGATCCGATGGGGTTTTGTTTTGTTTGCGAAAAAAAGCATAATTTTTAACATAAATGCCTATGTAAATGATCACGTTGTTCCACATGGTTTATTTTTTTCCTATTTATCACACCTACACGCTGTTACAAATGCATCAACTTAGATGAAATTACGAAGATAATTTTGTAAAATTGGGGGATTTCTTTTTAAAAAAAATCTGTGCCGATTACATCCGCAGCCTGCCGCAAGAAATCAGTGCTGGTCAGAAAACATATTGGACTCTCAAATTCAGTTGGAATCTGGTACTAAGTCCTATTTAGTGGATGTTCTCCCCCATCCCTACTCCCGTTTCCTTTAATCTGTGCTGGGGCATCTTGCCAGTAGTTCTTCCTTAGAGCTGTAATTGGCCTGCCCTTGTATAGAAACAACAGAAAACACCAATAACTTTTGTTTTGTCTTGGTTGTTGCCCAAACAGGTGTTTCCTTGACTTAGGGAATTTCACTCCAACATTTGAAAAAGCCAGTATGATTCCTTCTTAGGTGACCCCCATTCTGGATTTGGTGAAGAACTTCCCATGTGCTGTGACCAAGCGCAATAATCTCAGGAAGGCTTTTTCAGAATATATGGGTAAATATGATCCATGTCGATGTGCCCCATGTCCCAACAACGGTCAACCTGTTTTATCTGGAACCAAATGTCTCTGTGTCTGCAAAGCTGGAACTTATGGTGATAACTGTGAGATACAAGCTCCAGACTACCAATCAGGTATTTAGCATAAGTATGTTGTCTCATACAATTTGGCCCAAGGTAATTTAGCTGTGAAATTTTGTACCGACTGGAGTAACCAGAGAGTCTTCAAAGGCAGCTCCATGTACAATGCATTGGAGCAATCTAACCTGGAATGCCGGTGCTTGTGCTAAATGATTGAGATGCAATCTGTTCATCATATGCATGATCCTATCTGAGTGGCCGGCCAAAAATAGTTTTTGCTGCCTTGAGCAGCTGCAGTACTCCATCTTTGGGGTGTATCCCAGAATCCTTTGCAAAGTTGCTGGGTCCAGTCTTGGAACAAGCAGGTGTGTACAATGCAAGAGGTTGTTGTCTAACATCCACTGCAGCATTGAAAGGGATCCTGGAGCCCCCACCCATGTCATGCATGACTTCATGGGTGCCTATAAAAATATTGCTGCCCCAAGAGGCCACTTGCTTGCCTGTATGGTCAGGTCTGACCTGCTAACTGGAGCATCAAACAGAAAAGCAGAGTGGCAATGTAAATGAGCAAGGAGATATTTCATTGGGTTTTATGCTCCAGATTACACTTGGCTCAAGGTGAGAGTGTTGTCTGTTACTCTCTGGATCTCTTCTTTGGAATGGCTGTTGTGTTTTTATAGTTGCTTTATTTGCTGCTTTATTGATCTTTGTTTTATTAGAATTGTGATTTTAAAAAGTCTGTTTTATTTTCTATGTCACCCAGAGAACATGTTACTGGACGACTGAATAAATGGATTGAATGAATGAATGATGGACTTGGCTGCATAAGATGTGATGATGGCCACATTTTTGATGGTTTCAAATTAAGACAAAACGGTTACATATGATACGCTCCCCAAAAAGGAGCAAGAACTCCTATGCATTCTAACATAGGACACTTCCTTATACTGAGTCAAACCATTGGTCCATCTGGTTCAGCATTGTCTACAATGGCTCTCCGGGGTTTCAGACAGGTTCTCTCCCAGCCCTGTTTAGAGATGCCTTGTACTGAACTGCAGATCTTTTGAACAGAAAGTATGAGCTCCACCACTGATTTGCAGCTCTTTACATAACCATAAGCCAGACTTTCTGCTTATTGTGGTTTGTTGCTAGGGCTAGGGCTTTGCTCTTTCCCTGGCACGAGTAGGATAAACAAACTAAGAAGCCTTGGCTTCCCATTGCATCTGAACCAGAAAGCATTATATGTTCCTTCCTAAGAAGCTACAATCCCCAATTCCAGCAGTAAGCCATGGCTTAAAGTTTTCTAGTGGTTATGGCTTGTTAGTGTTTTTTTTTTATTCTGCTCATATTAGGGGAGGAGTGGGGCCAGAGTGATTGGGCAGTGTGCAACAATGCACTGCTGTCTGTTCACAATAAACCAGGATAAGGCAAAAAGTCTGGTTTATTACATATGAATGGAGCCATTGAGTTTGGTAACAGCCATTCTGTTGCTGTCAGTGGTCTTTGGATGAGATCACAAGGGCATCTTGTTGTTTTGAATGCTAGTTGCAGTAGATGGCTTCTGGAGTTGCTGGTCTGCATGGAGCACGTGTGATGCATCTTTTAAGAGGAGAAGGACTCGGTTGTGTAACAACCCCCCACCTACAAGTGGAGGAAAACCTTGTGAAGGTGAAGGAGAAGAAGAGGAAGACTGTTACATCTCACTCTTTGCAGACAAGTATGAATCATACCATTTATATAGTGCCACCAATGGACATGCTCCTTTGCTCAAACTCAAACTACACACTATACAGTTCAATCTGCCCAGCCCCTTGTTCATGCCATTGTCACCAGCACCTGCAATGTTGAGGGTGGAATACAAGTGACTGTGTGTGCACTAGAGGAACTGGATGTGACTGGATAAAAACATATTTGTCCCCTTTCAAAGCCATCAAGTAGATGCAACTCAAGGAGTGCTGGCACTAGGATTCTGGAGCCACCCCTTAACCTGGAAGATGTGGGCAGTATTTATTTTATTTATTTGATTTCTATCGCTCCCTTCCTCCCAGTAGGAGCCCAGGGTGGTACATAGGAGCATAGGAAGCTGTATTATGTCAAGTGGAACCATTGGTTCATGTAGCTCAGTATTGTCTACACCATCCATCTCTGACCTTATGCCCTCCAGAAATTTGGACTACAACACCCATCAGGCCCAGCATGGCCAATGGTAATGGATGATGGAAGCTGTAGTCCAAAATATCTGGAAAGCATTAGGTTGGGGAAGGCTAGTCTACAGTGACTGGAGGTGGCTCTCCAGGGCTTCAGTCAGGGATTCTTCCCAGCCCTACCTGGAGATGCTGGGAAATGAACCTAAGACCTTCTCCACAGAAAATACATGCACTTCCACTAAGCTATTACCTTTCCCTAACCGTGTATCTCATGGTTTCCTGAGTGCCAAATGCAAAATTAGAATGAAAGCAGTGGAAGCTGGTCCACTGGGGCTAGTGGGGCACTGTCCCACCAACTTTAATATGCCCTCAGCCAACCCAGACTTGCTGCCTTCTTACTTATAACCAGTCTAGCAGGTGGCCCTGGCTATTATCTTCCCCCTCCTCCTCCTCTTCAGTGTCAGTATTGCCCTTGTAGAACTTGGCAGGCAGGAGGATGGGGACAAAACTCTGATTAGTTGACTTTGCTTCTCACTGGCTACAGCTCCACTGACTGTTGGGTTCACTACCTTCCACCCCACCAGTCCCAATATCAGCCACCACCGAATGACAGTACTGTCAGAGTGGGTGTGGTTTCGCTGGTGTTTGAACCCTTCTAGATCCATGCCTCCCAAGATCTAAAACTCTGATTCTGTGTGAGTGTTTGTTTACAGTTTTTCTTAATATATTCCTAACTCATACATTTCAGAGGTGCTCCTTGCATAAACGATGATGAAGCCATAAGAGAGGTAGAAGTGTATGAACCGGAACCAGACTCGGGATGTGTGACTCCAGCACCACCAGAAAATGGATTCATCAGGGTGAGGAGCATTTCACAACTGCAATGGAAGGTGTTGAGGCAGGCCTAGGAGGATCCCAATCTTCTGGTGGAAGATTTTGGCTAGTCAGAGCACTAACCCTGGAATGCCATTTTGTGCTCTTGGGATCACCTTTTTGAAATGGTCTTGTGAGCATGTATGGATTTAAATATTATATCAAAACTAGTTAGCCATCCACCAAACCCTGAGATTGAGAGGTCATTGAAGGATAACTTCATACAATTTAAGGAGGCCTGGATTAAGTTGTCCTTCTCCCTGGAGGGGATGATGTGTGTCAACCCAGTTTTATTCCTGGTCATCCCATTGCTGCTTAGAAAGAAGCTGCATGGTATACTTAGCTAATTAGGTATTATTACCAAAATTAGGTATTATCTCCAAACACTAACCCTCAGAGTTATCTAGCTCTAGCTCATGTCAGTGAATAACCAACTTAATGGCCTATTCTTACACTGATTGCAGAATGAGCAAACACATTATTCCATTGGAGAAGAAGCCGAAGTTGTCTGCCTGAGTGGTTATAATCTTATAGGCTACCAGTTCCTTAGGTGCCTGCCGGACAACACATGGATTCAGCACGCGGTCGAGTGCCAACGTAAGAAGCAGCAGAACAACTTTGATGGAAAGCAGGGATGGGGAACCTGTGGCCCTCCCGATGTTGTTGGACTCCATCAGCCCCAGCCAGCATGACCAGTGGTCAGATATGACAGGAGTTGTAGTCCAACAGCATCTAGAGGGTCACAGGTTCCCTGACCCTGATGTAAAGAATAGGAATGAAGTGGTATATTATCTATGGGCGGAATCCAACATTGTGTGAGTGTTCTGCTCATGCAATGGGACTTCACGTTCCTCTTCTCCTGCAGCCTCCCATGTACACTCAAAATCTGATCCAATGGGTCCCTACAATCCTCCAGAGTCGATTTTGAGGGCATGTGGGAGGTTCTGAGGGAGGTGAGAGGAAAAGGAAGTCCCATTGTGCAACCAGAAGTCTGTTCTACTCACACACATACAGCACTGGATACAGCACTATAAAAACAAATCTGGAGTGGGACAAATGGTAATACTTTGTCTTGGCTGTCTACTCCAAAGGTACCAGGTACCATATTGCCTTCAATGGTATGCACTGTGCATTCGAGCCCTTTGCCCAATCTAGTATCAAGTCTTTCAAACTTTAGAATTCTCACTATTTTCTTTGAGAAGCTGTTCAATAGCAGTATGACAGCATCTAAGAAGGTCTGAATTAAGTCATCATTCTCCCAGGAGGGGATAGTGCATGTCAATCCAGCTTTGCTCCTTATTGTAGGAGCCTAGGAAGCTGCCTAAAACTGAGTCAGACCACTGATCCATCTAGTTCAGTATTATCTACACTGATTGGCAGTGCCTCTCCAGGGTTTCAGACTGCAGACATTTTCATCCCTACCTGGAGATGCTTGGGATTGAACCTGGGACCTTCTGCATGCAAGGCAGATGCTGTGCCACTGAGCTATGGCCCTTCTCCAAAGGCTGTTGCTTTCGTGGCTGATCTACCTTGGCCCCTTACTGGGGAGGAATCAGTCATGTGAACTCAGCTTGGACTCTCTTCCCTGAAAGTGCACTGAAATGAAAGGTTCAGACTCCTGCAACTTTCTTGGTCTGTTGGGAGGGAGCCTTTGAGGGTATAAGCAAGCATAATCAGGCTGCCATTCATATGGTATAAAGGTAACATATAGCCTAGCTGTCACATTACTTTTTCAAGATGTGGGATGATTCCCACCTTATTTTTTTCCATCCAAGAATTGCTTGTTCACTCTGACATTTACATTTATTTCTTAAACTGCAGCATCGGCTTGTTCCAGACCATCAGTCTCCAATGCTATTGAGATTTCCCCATTTAAATTTCAGTACCAGATTGGGGACATCATCCAGCTGAGTTGCCCAGATGGTTATGTTGTTACTGGCCAAAAGAAGTATACCTGTGGGACTGATTTATCCTGGGGCCCTCCTGTTTTGAGATCACTTACGTGCAAGAAATGTAGGTATCTACCAATACCAGTTTCTGTACTTGTGACATTGCGTTTGTTGTACATTTCCCATTTACTGTATTTTTCTTTTGTGTCATTCCATGCTAAATTCTCACGAGGGGAGTAACCACTTGCATGCACAAATTGTGATATCAAATGCAGTCCACCAGCCGGGATATGGTGGTCCATCAAGGACTCAATAAACCCGGCTTGCTAGTTGCTTGGGGCTGCAAACAAAGTGTTGTTGAGCCTTCAGTGGGCAATGATACATGGTTGGTGGGTTGTGTTCAACTTGGTAGTCTGCAGGTTGTCCAGGTCTGTTCTAAATAGAGATAAAAATGTGAAAAAATCATATAAAACAGTTGCAGGAGGAGGCAAGTGCATATAATGATATTTGTTGACATAACTAACTTCTGTCCTTCTTCCAAACAAGCTAGGACAATGAAACTTTGTTTGTCTACTTATCAGCCCATTTTAAAGCCCAGTGGAGACTGGTGACTCCGATGTGTAGTGAGGCAGTGAATCTGCTCCTGGTTTTAGTCTGAACTTTCAAGGAGCTGTCCAAGGTTCTTCATCTTTGTCTGAAAGTTCAGACAAAATTCGGAGCAGATTCACTGCCCTGCTAACATCAAAGCCAACAGTCTGAACTGCCATTCTGGGATACTTGTTCAATTACTTTTCTTTTCTTTTCTTCAGATGGGCAAACTAATTCAAGAGGGAATTGTAGCCTTGGACAAAAGGAAGTGGTGTCTCAGTGTGTCTGTATGTCTCCTGAGGAAGACTGTGAGTAAGTAAGCATGATGAGATGAATGATAACGATCAGTCAGGTCATGGCCTGCCAGTTGCTCAACAACCTTCTTCTTGTTGCAGTTTTAGGCAGGCAACAAAAACAGGAGGGCTGTTGAGCCCCTGCTGTCCCACACAATACATAAATGCCATCCTGCAGTCTTCTCAAAGCACACAAACAAGCAGGAGGAAAACCACCTCAGACTTTGGGAGTCCTCAAAGCTCTCTGAAATAACAACACAACCTTAACCTGAAGTCAAAATGCCAGCAAAAGGGCATAGATTTTTCCAGAAGTGTTGGTGCCATTGTTCTATAGAAGGGATCATCAAACTTTTTGGGTCTGTGGGCACATTGTAAACCAGAGAAAGTCATGGGCTGCAACACTGCAGCCTATTTTATTGGCTACAATAGAATGCTTCTTTCAAGCCTAACTTTGGGGAGGGGATCCTGTGGGCACCAGAGAAAGCCTCTGTGGGTGCACGTGTCGTCCCACATTGGTGACCCCTGTTAAAGTGTTGGTTCCATTGTCAATAAGGCTCTGTCCAGGGTAACCCACCATCACATGCACACATATATTCTATTTCAAATTTTTCAGTGACTCTCTGATAACAGCAGATTGGGTAAAATCCTGACTTCTCTTCATGGGGTCCATATGTTGATGTTACAGATACAGTCAGGACAGGTGGGGAGGAGTCTTGAAGCTCAGTGATCTATAACTGCACATTAACATTCTGGAGGAAGAACTATTCTGTCTCCAGCTTGAAATTACTAATACCTACAATCCCAAGCCTAGGAAAGGACTTTATGGAGAACTAGATGGTTTTGAAGGGAAATGCATTTCTATCTAGTGTAAGATGGATGCACCTGTCAAGAGCAACTATGACTTAGTTTTGTCCTAAAGAAAGGTTTCAGGCATGAATTGAAGCCCAAGACAGATGCTCTGTAAGGATTCCATTTACAAAGCAGTTAAGGCCTTGGCATCTCTTGAGCTCAGGAGCAAGTTGACAATGTGAGCAATTTGCTTTCAATGCAAATTAAGTATTTTATTTATTTGTTTGTTTTATAAAACATTCTTCCCATAATACAAGCATAAGTACACAAAGCTGGGATAGGGGAAATTCATTGCAGATCATATAAAGATTGCTGAATATTGGGTACCCAGTGTTTAAAATGTTATAGAAGATTGGATGTTCAAGTGATGAATCAGATTGTAAAAATGCCACCTAAGCAATGGCCACCTTGTCTTCAAGTCCTCACCTTGATCTCTTGACAGTCTCTTCTCTGAAGATATTTGTGTACTGGATGCAGCGTCTAATGAAGCCCTTACAAAACTGGGCTGTCATTATCTGGCTGAAAGGTGCAAGGGCTCTGAACAGTTCCATTTCCTCCATTCTGGACCCTGCCACAATACCAGTTTGAGCTGGGCCATTGAGAGGACACGCCTTTCATTGAACAGCACAAAGAAAGAACCCTGCAGATATGATATATGTTATGACTGGGAAACATGTTCAGGTAGGTTTCTTCCACACTGCAGTCTTTCACCCAAAAGGGTGAACTTTTGAAATGTAAGATGAAAGGCATGTTGAAACATACAATTATGCATGAGGGGAAAAAATCAGCTAATCCATTAATTACAAAACAATATATAATACATGTTACAATTATTAGAATATAAATCCAAGCAATCAAAGTATGTGTGTGTGTGTGTGTGTGTAACACACACATACACAATACCACAATTTTATTAATTGATGATGATATTTTCCTTTTGCTATTTGGTAAAATTAGCTTATAGTTTGTGACCAACAATTGTTTCTCTATGCATCCAATTCCAGCAAACTATGGTTTGCCCACAACCCAGGATTGCAAACCACAAGTTTGGAACCATGAACAATTAGAATTCCCAATCCTGCAGGAGCCTTTGAGTATACAACTATACATGTGAAGGCCCTCTCCCTACAGGTGCTTGTGCTGTATGCATGTAATGTTGGGCTGGGACTATTCACCACAGCCCCGCTCCTTGCCCCTCTGTCACTGAACATAGGCACCATTAATTCCCCCAAAGGGCTACTGTCTTCAATGGATCATTTAATATAACATGGAGGTAACAAGAGGATGAATGATTGAGTCCAGGTCTGATCTCTCCAGGGGAGGATGGAATTCACATATAAATCAAAGTTGGTAAAAAAAAAAAAAACTAGCCACTTCTGTCACTTGCTCCCACTATGTCCCGTTTGACCAAATTTTACCTACCTTCTGGTTTGCCTATTTGCTAATGGGTGATCAAACACAGGCCCGGTTCCAGCAGAGGGTCAGGTAGGGCACTGGCCATTCCTCTAGGAGCTCAGAGGTGCCCCTCACTGGTCCCAGCCCAAGGGGGGAAGGATGGGAAAAGAAGGTGAATGAGCATGCACCAAAAGGAAGACAAGTGAGTGTTATGAGTGGGCATTGGCCCTGGGTGACCCACAGAGCCACCACAAGGCCTCCCTTTCCTCCATGCCATATGGTGGTGCGAAGGCAGGCAAGTGGATAAAACTGGGCAGAGAGTGGACAGTGACATGAGGCAGCCTGCATGAGTGGGGGAGGCTTAACCAGGCCAAGATTTGTTTTACTTTAAAGGGGTGAGGCCAAGCAGGAGGAGGAGTGATGTTTGAGGAGGAAAGCAAGAGGACAAGGAGCCCACTGATAGCCTCTGCCCAAGAGCCCCCAGAAACCTGGAGCTGGCCCTGATCAGATGAAATACTTTCGTTAATGTCTTTTCATTTGCACTGTTCTGTATACTTGCTTGGGAGGTCAGTGTCACTGAAATCTAAAGTGCTTATTACTGAGCAGAAAAAAATGGAGAGGACCATGCTGCTAGTTTTGGAGACATTTCAAATTCATAATATTAATGTGTGAGAGCCATGTTTATTTATAGCTTTATGGAGGAAAGAGAGGGCAGAAGAGAACTTTTTTGGGTGAGTAAGTCTCCATAAAAATGAAACTTCGTGTCAGTGTTTGTTATGCAACTTGTTGTTCACTGTGCAACAGGGTGATAACAATGGTGGGTTTTCTCATAAATTGCCTTGGATGAGAACACATGAATAAGTTTTCTACCAGGAAAATGATGGCTTGTCTGGTTAAATTCTTCCTTCTCCCCATCTCCTAGTATGATCCTCTCTCTTTTAGCTGCAAGTAGAAGCCAAGCCTTCCACATCTGAAGCAACAGCAGTCTCACTCATTCTTCCTTGCAATATGAATGAGAACCATTTTTTGGAAAATAGCTTATAGTGACTGGAGGCAGAGAAATCATATCCCCTCTGGAATTTATGGCTTGGATGTAGGCCACATCCACACCCAACATTTATTCTACTTTAAACAGCAATGGCTTACCCCAAAATATCATGGGAAGTGTAGTTTGTGAAGGGTGCTGAGAGTTGTTAGGAGCCCATTCTTCCCTCGCAGAGCTACAATCACCAAGGCTGACTGTTAAACCACTCTGGCCATTGGAGTTAGTTGGCTCTGCCTGTCATTGGTTCTGGCTCCACCTACAGTTTACTATTAGCCCTACCTCCTCCTGGGGAGCCATCTTTTCTTTTAAAGAAAAAACATGACCTGGAAGAGTCTGATAAGACCAGATCATCTGGACTGGATGTTTGGGACTGCAGGGTATGTGTGTATGTGTATGATTTCCTCCTGTCCCTCTAAGTTTGCCTCTGCACCAGATGGAGGTTTGTGGCCAGAGAACATGACAGATTTGGATGCAAAGGCAACCTATGGTGTGTCACAAGCTATGATCAGGCATTTTTAAGCACCGTGTGCAATCAGAAGAGGAAGCAGGGAGCGTGGGAGGTTTTCACTGGCTTACTCTTGTAATGTCAGGTCATGGTTTGGCATTACGTCTGCATGGCTCCAAGGCAATGTTCCAAATTCTACAAAACTATTCTGCTAATGGATGCGCAACTGATTTCTTCTGGTGATAGGCGATGGGTATTTTAGCTGCTACTCCTAAATTAGCAACCACTGTTGGCACTGTGATTGAATGGCCTCAAAATGTCAAAATGAATGTATGATTTGTGCTTGCAGGAGACCTTGCCATGCGAAAGAAGTTTCTATAGAAATGGGCAACGTCTGCATTATTCTGTAATGATGAATTCTAAGATTACATTAAACAAGGTGTACTCCCCCCCCCGTAATGTGATTCCCTTTTCTCTCTATATATTTTTAATACATTTTTAATATATGTCTTGACTTGGTCTTCCATGGTATTTCCCTTCCACCTCCACCTACTTGCAGCAGAGCCCGCTGATGACTGGGAGTGGGACTGAGCAGCTAGAACTGGCTCAGGCCATGATGGAGGCAAGCCTTCCCTTGCTGGTAGTTGCCAGGCAACAGCTCCCAGCAATGTCCTCTGAGGCAAGGGAGTGGTGCTGAGCCTCTGGATCTCATTCAACCGATGATAAAGGCAAATCTTCCCTTGGATGTCAGAGATTTAACCTGGGACCTTTTGAGTGCTCTACTACTGAGCTATAACCTTTCTATTGAGTATTATTTATTTATTGCAAAGAAGAAAGCACTTCTACAATTAACTACTACACCCCTGCATGACGAGACACCTACCAAAGCCACACTGATTGGGAAAGGACCCAGCACTGACTGTTCTTGCTTACTTTTCCCCCTCCCTGTAGACTGAAAACTCATTGGGTTGTATTCAACTTAGTGCTAAGCAGATCATTCCATCAGCACAAGGATTTCTCCTTGCGCAACAGAAGCATCTTCTCCTCCCTAAATCTGTTCTGAGGTTTTCCCCAATCGGCCAGCATATATTTGGGGATGGTGTGAAGCCCATGTGAGGGAAAGAGTGGGGGTATTCCTATTGCACTCGTGCAACTTTTTATTTGAATTCCTCCCACTGTTACCCCCCAGCAGGAATAAGGATGAAATTCAGTAGGTTCTGAGTATAATATCAGTCTTGCTAATAGAAATCATGATGGTTCTGTACTACCTCCAGGATCAGATGCAGTGTGCCTCTGAACCCCATTTAATATTTACAACTTTACATGTAATGTGCTCTGTATAGGACTGGCTGTGGAGTATGTCTGGAAAATTCAACTGGTTCAGAGTACTGAGGCCAGACTCTTAACAAAGGCTGGTTATAGGGCCCGTGTGACCTTCCCTCTGCCTTGTTACAATAGTGTCACTGGCTATCAGTCCATTCCTAGGCACAATTCAAAGTGCTGGTTATAACTTACAAAGCCCTACACAACTTGGGACCTGGTTATCTGTCAAAAAACCATTCCCCCCATTTGAGCCTGCCCAGGTTTTAAGACCCTTAGGAGAGACCCTTCTATGTGTCCCACCATCTTCCGAATCACATTAGGTGGGAAATTCAGACAGGGCTTTCTTGAGGGCTGTCTCCCAGGCTTTGAAACTCCTTGCTGGGGGGGGGGCACTAGGCCCATCTCCGATACCCCTAAGTTGACTTGTTCAAATATGTTGAAACTGGTTTGAATTGGTTGTTTTTATTGGATGTTTTACCTGCCTTATTAGGAGTTCTTGTTCATGTTGTATTATTGCTGGTCTGTCGTATTTTACATTTATTGGATTTGTGATGGTGTTGTTAGCTGCCTTCAGTACCATTTGATGGGAAAGCAGATAAAAAATAAATATACAACAGCAAGAGAGGGCTGTTGCTTTTATTTTCATCCTGCTTTGTGGGCTTCCCATAGGCATCTTGTTGGCCACTGTGGGAAACAGGGTGATGGACTAGACAGGCCTCTGATCGTCTTACGTTCTAAACAAGGGGTGGGGAACCTTGTAGTTCAGCAACATCTGAAGGGCCCAACTCCCATCATCCCTGGCCATTTTTTGCTGGGGCTGATGGGAGTTGTAATTCAGCAACATCTGGAGGGCCAAAGGTTCCACACACTTGCTCTAAACCAAAACAAACCATTCTCAGCTGACCCTAAATCCATCCCTATTCACAGAAACAGAATCACAGTGTACCTGCTTGCTTCCATACCAGTGCCCAAGGGATGAGGGCCAACTTTATTGCATCCAGACTGGATCTGGACGCCGGAAGAGGACATCCACCCTCTGTGCATTCGGAGCCATGAAATGTGCCAAGATGAGAACAGAACTCTTGCATCCTGGGAAGTGTTTGCCTTAAGATGGATGTCAAGACTCATCTCCTTACAGAAAGAAATCCAGATAGACTGATTTCAGTAATGCAGTATATTCAGAATAAATACCTATGGGTGTTGATACTTTGGTATCTATTTAGGACAATTACTGAAGTATGGAGTGCTTTATAATGTGCCCTTAAAGTAGAGCACTGCTGAAAATGTCAAAAATGTATTTTTCAGCCATTCCGTATGTGTGTATGTGTAAAAAAAAAAAACCTCACCCCAAAAGGGAAAAGCAAGAAACTTCTCTGAAATGTTTGAGAAGGGGTTACGATTTACTTTACTTAATCTTATGAAGTGGCCAAGGGTTTCCTTTTTTTTCCTCATCAGCCCCTCCCCCCACACAATCAATGGGAAAATGGCACTTACATCAGCCACTACCCTCACTCACAGAGAGAAGCTCTTTGCACCTCCCCTCTTTTCAGAATGGAACAGAGGGTAGATGTCCAGTCCTGGCATTCTACGAAATGTGGGCATGTTTAAGGGGACAGATCTAATGTAATAGAGGCTGCACCAGGGCAAATGGGAAATGAGCAGGAAGAGCAAACACTCTCACGCATTGTGGATTTTTGAGGGCATATTCAGTTTTTTATTAATTGGTTTTCTTTGCAGATGTATCAATGAAAGGAAAGGAAAATCAAAGAAAAAGCAAAAATAAATAAAAATATTGAAGGTAGAAAATTTTTAAAAAAGTTAATATATGAATATTACTACTAAATAACAATAAACTATCATCAGTTTACATTAGATACAATAACGATCAGTATGTGCACCTTGAGTTAAGCATACAAGTTAATATAAGCCCTCCAGATGTCCAAATAGGTACCCGCTCAAAACTGACATCTGTATGAAATATGTTCCATTGTAGCCAGGGCAGAGAGGACTTCAGTTCATTGCATAACAGAGGGTGGGTATTTATCCTTCCAGGCTTGATGTTTCTTGGCTACCAGCAGGGCTCACAAAATCTACTTTTGTTGCCCTGCTATTAACCCTCATACCACAGGGATATTATTTAAAAGTGCACAAACATCTGGCAACTCATTTTGAGAAGCATACTGTCACTGGCTATGGTGGCAGAGCACAGTCATCATGGCTAGTAGCTATTGATAGCCTTATTTTCCATGAATTTGCCTAAACCTCTTTTAAAGCCCTCCAAGTTGGCAGCCATCGCCAGCTTTTGTGGGAGAGAATTCCTTAGTTTAACTATGTGTGATGTGAAAAAAAAAATGTTTGTTTATCCTGCATCTTCCAACATTCAGCTTCATTGGATGTTCCCGAGTTCTAGTGTTATGAGAGAAAAACTTTTCTCTATCCATTTTCTCCACACCATGTGTAATTTTATACACCTCTATCATGTCTCCTCTTACAGAAGACAGCCTTCCAATGGGAGAAAATCTTCAATTAACACCCATTGTCCCAGCCTCGTGGTCCAATATACTTTGCCCTGATATCCTGGTGAGTGGGATTGACTTTGCTGGTGTGAGGAAGCCTGGGGTTTTCAGAAACAAATCGTAAGAGGCGCATGCTTCAATGCTAGTAAAACAGAGAGAGAGAGATAAATCATATGTATGGGCTAGCACTTCAGAATGGCACAGGAGGACAGGGGAGGGGACTACCAATATTCCTGGCACTTCTGAGGTCATGGGGTGCCATGTTGCAGCGCGTGTTGACATGATCCAGAGAGGCGGCACTGAAGCAGGTTCGATCAGAAATAATACAGGCCAGGCAAAGTACTTTGTAAGAGTCTTTTACTGACATTAAGCTTAACTAACGCAGTCCTCCTTCCATACAACAATCCCCCACACCAGAGCTGCCGTGAGTCCTGTTCTTATCAGAGCTGTTGCCCTTGCCAACCAGCTGCTGGCCTTGACAGACCTGGCATTCTCTCTTGCTCTGTTTAACCCTTTTCCTTCAGGTTTTCAGAACCTCTTTCTGTGAGACACACAGATAGCATAACAGGTCAACAGCCCCCACCTGTGACTCACAGAAAGCAAAATACATATATCTTATTTCAATTTTACAATACAAATTTCCATTCCAATTCATTTCAATACATTTCAATACACATATGTACATATCATTTTGTTGTTCATTACTTTGATACAGTCTCTCTGTCCATTACATTTCTTGTTTTGTTTCTTTATTCATACAATATACATGTCTGTTGATTTTATTTGACAACATTTTCTCAGAGTCATTTACATATCATTCTTCAATACAGTACTTCCACATTAAATCCATTGTATCTGTGTCTATTGGCCCTTCTTTTACCCATTCTGTAGGATATTCATCTGTCTCATCTTCCTTGTTTTGTGTTACATTAAATGTGGATCTATGTGGCGGTTTTCCTTTTGTTGTTCTCTCAGAACGTCTGACACTGTCAATTTCCATTGCTTCTTCACTCTCATCTTTTATTGCTCCTGCACTTGAGCCTGCACTTGTTCCTGGCACTTCTGTGTCCTGCATTACTATGTCCTCACCTCTAAGTCTTTTAATGTTACGTTTGCCACCCTTAATCAAATCAGTTAACGCATCTCTTAATGGTATTTGAGGACCAAAAGGAATATCTGCTGCACCCTGTTTGCTTGCATCATCAAGCACAATTGTTTGACTATTTTTCCATGGCTGATCTACTACTTTTATGCTTCTGCTAAGTACTACTTGTTGCGTTTCAGGTACCCAGATTCTATAAAACGCATTCTGAAATCCCAAAACACGACCTGCCTGAGCTCTTGGGGCCATTTTTCCATGTCTTTTCTGTCTAGCAACATGTACCCAGCACTTTGCTCCAAAACGCTCAATATGTGTTAGCCTGGGGTTTCTCCCTGTCAACTTCTCGTAGGGAGACATTCCAATCATTCTGTGTACAAGACGGTTTTGTATGTATACAGTATATAAAATACATTTCCCCCAATATGTATTATTCAATTCTGCATCTGCTAACATTGCTCTCATTGAATCCTGCAGAGACCTGTTCCTTCTCTCTGCTGTCCCATTGGAAAATGGGGAGAAGGGAGCAGTGAGACTTTGGGTTATTCCCTTCTTTTCCAGATATGTTTTCAATGCATTACTTGTAAATTCGCCCCCCTGGTCTGATTTAATATTTTTAATAATAACCCCATGTTGTGTCTCTGTTCTCTGTATAAATGTGCGTAATTTATCCTCCGCTTCACTTTTCTTTTTCAATAAATACACGTCCGTAAATCTAGAAAAATCATCAACAATCACTAAGTAGAATCTTGCCCCTCCTTTTGAACACTGTAGAGGTCCTGCTAAGTCTACATGAATGAGCTGATAAGGTTCCGTGGTAGTGCTTTCAACGCTCTTATTTATGGGTGCCACTGTCATTTTTGCTTTATAGCATGCATCACACTCCTCTACATGCTCACAACTTGTTAGCTTAAGTCTTTACTATGCTTTGGGGTGTTTTTAATTTTCTCGAAGTTGGCGTGCCCTAATCTTCTGTGCCACTCATGAATGCAATTATCGTGTACGTTTTTATTAACTCTTAACCAGGCACATGTTGGTTCAGCATGCTCACTCTGTACTATAAACACTGAGTCCTGCAACGTCCCCTGCATACATATTTCATTGCCTTTCTGTACAATGCATCTATTTCTTTCAAAAGTCACTTTACAACCGAGTTGAGTCAATTTTCTCACTGAAGGAATATTACCTTTCCAATTAGGAACTAAAAGTACATCTGTCAATATTGTTCTAAGATTACTCAACCTGATAGTGCCTCTGGCAATCGCGTCTCTCGTTGATCCGTAGGCTAGATAAATCTTCTCTTGAACAGGCTTTGAAGTGTAAAACAAACTTGCGTCAGTAATCAGGCAATTACACACTCCGCTATCCAGAAGCCATTTAGAGCTAAGTGTTTTATTGTCCTCCTCAGTAATAAAGTTTACACTTGGTTTCTGCCATCCATAGTCCCTGTTTCTTCTTTTCTTATTCAAACAATGTCTTTGTATATGTCCCCGGGACCCACAAAAATAACATGTTTTATTTTCTTGCCTGTTTCTTGAATAATTCTGTTGTGATGCTTCAGCTTCTTTAGACTCAGTCCTTTTACTCTCCTGTCTTCTGTTCCATTCCTGTTGCAGTTTTTGCTCTACAAAGTCCAAATTTAAAGTCCCATCAGGTAAAGTTTCCATACTTGTCACCAAATGGTCCCATTTTTGATCAAATGAAGATAAAATGATATAAACCATTTGAATGTCACTGTGATTTACTCCTCTATCTTGAAGATCAGCAAACAATCTACGAAATTCAGCAAGATGCTCACTCATAGTCACTTCATCTGTAAAACGCATCTGATAAAGTTTCCGCGCTAAACACAGCCGGCTCCCTGCTGTTTGTTGCACATGGGCAGCCTTTAACGTTTCCCACATTTGGTGTGCTGTCGGCTCATTCCTTACGTGTAGCAGTTGAGAATCAGACAGCCCTAGAGTAATAAATGCTTTCGCTTTCTCGTCTCTCTTCGTCCACGCTGCTGATGGAGCGGCCGGAGGGGGAATTTCCACCATGTCATACAAATCTTCTTTGACCAGAACTGCTTTCATTCTCCACTTCCAACTGGCATAATTAACGGCACTCAATCTTTCCATCGACATCCCGGTTGACAGGTTCATCACCATGTTGCTCACTCTTTTACTTGCCTCTCTTTTGCTGCTTCCTATCTCTTCAGCAATGTATCAGAACAGCTCCAGAACCTCCTACTTTGGACCGTATGCTGGGCCCATAACCCGTGTTGCAGTGCATGTTGACACGATCCAGAGAGGCGGCACTGAAGCAGGTTCGATCAGAAATAATACAGGCCAGGCAAAGTACTTTGTAAGAGTCTTTTACTGACATTAAGCTTTACTAACGCAGTCCTCCTTCCATACAACATTCCCCCACACCAGAGCTGCCGTGAGTCCTGTTCTTATCAGAGCTGTTGCCCTTGCCAACCAGCTGTTGGCCTTGACAGACCTGGCATTCTCTCTTGCTCTGTTTAACCCTTTTCCTTCAGGTTTTCAGAACCTCTTTCTGTGAGACACATAACAGGTCAACATGCCATCCCATAGGTGCCCATTGTGTTAGCTGTCAACACAACATTAATCTGTTGGGTTAGCCCTTAACTACCAATACACAGGTATTGGTAATTTAGAATGCTATATGCAGCTCCCCATTAGGGCTTCCCCGTTGTGTCCTCAAAGGTGTGACATTCCCCTCTAGGGAAACCACTGCATCTGGAAAGATCCTAGGTCTTTCCTTGCAGTATGATCACTGACGTGCCTTAATATCTGCTCTCAGACATCTGCTATCATGCCTCCTCTGCTTTCAGCCAATTGTCAAGAGCATTTTGTCCAACTTTGCAGGTTAGAAGCAGCAGAAGAAAGCTCTTCCTCCTTGATTAATGCCCTAGAGTCAGGCTTATTGTTTGCTCTTGTGTAACAGGCAGGCTTCTAGTTATGCAGCATAGCCTGGAGGCTTTTACGCCCATCCTGAATGTTCTGCCTAGAGAGAGGTCCTGTGATGCTTCTCTTTAGCATTAGTTCTGCACTGACGGTACCTTCTCCCTTCAGCCAAGTGCAAGGTAAGAATTGACATCTATCACTTTGCCCATTTCTCCAGTGCAGAGAATTTCCCCAGTGGCTGGCTTGATAAACAATCCTTCTAAAGTGAAGAAAAATTGGTAAAAGCATTAATCAAAGTTACGTCAAGCTTTGAGTTATGGGGGTGGGGCAGGAAACCTGAAAGTCCAACAATTCTGACTTATGCTACCTTCTCTTGAAAGGTACTTTTGCACAAGAAAGAAGGCAGAGGTAGGCTCTTCAGCCAGAATACATTTTACCAGTACAAAGATGACCGCTTCTATTGTTGCTTCTAGGGATGGGGGAGAAATTTGATTCAGTAGGCATTTAAAGGTAAATTTACCAAATCTGCACTTTCCAAAACAATATGTGAAATGCAGCCATCCTTCAAAATTCACGCTTGTCTGAATTTAGCAACGCATTTCTCCAGCCAAGCAATGTGTACAAAAAGGCATACAGTAGTGAAAATAACACAGAGAAATGCATTATATTAGAAGAAAAATGCTTTGCAAAAACATTTATATTAGGCAAAAGTGCATACAAATATGTGTATATTAGGTGGAAGTTGCAACAGAATATTAATATAAGGAGGTTTATGAACAGGAATGACACCACCACCATTTTAAAAACATTTATTGATTCAAGATACATATTGTCATGATCTTGGACTGTATAGTCCATCTGCTTACTTTAAGACAATATGAAATAACTGTTGTAGGTTATTGCAGGCCTTATGCAGCTAAAGACCTATCAAGCAAGATGCACCCCATGAAACCTGTATGTTGGCCTGCCAGAGGCTTGGAAGCCCCACAGTTATTGCAGTTACAGACCGGCAGCAAACACAGAAAGCAAACCACATTTTGAAGGAATCAATATTGCCATCTAGGGGGTAAGACCATTAGGTCTGGAATCTAAAATTACCTAAGTAGACCACTGCCTAGTTCCCATGCTCTGTCATACTCTACCACAGTCAACTTTTTCAAACATACACTGAACCTCAACTTGCAGAATGGGACTAAATTATGGGCCCTCCAGTAATCTCAACTATGGAGCCCACTTTCTCTCTGCGTTATTTCTTCTTTCTCTTTCCTCTTCTTCTTCCCTTTCTTTTTCTCTCCATTTCCCCCCTCAATCTCCCTCTCTTTCTTCGTTTAAAAGACAGCAATCCTTTCAAAAATATAAGACAGTTAAATCATGGAGTTGCCACCGGTATGATCTGCCTTAGGTTATTAGTCCTGATTACCCATCATTTCAAGTCCAGGCACTTTAGAATCTAGCACAATCAAGTAACAGAACTAAATACGAGGTTATGCGTATATTTCATTCATTCATTTATTAAATTTGTATCCCACCCTTCCTTCCAAAAAATCCCACAGCAGATAGGAGGAGGTTTGATTCTCAATGGGTGGGATCAGCAGGCACAGAGAGCAATTTAACAGCACATCTGTAGTGTCCTCAAATGCACCCCTTTAATTCCGCCCATACAAATGAATGGTTGCCATTCAGCCCACACACAAAAAGAAAGCACCACACTTGGATACACATTTGCAATACAAAAAGTCTACTCTGTATGTGACACTGCATGGCCTGCCTCTCTCTGGCAGGTAGCTGTGTGCATGGGGTGTGTGTGTGCTGCAGTCAGGTATCGCTGTAATATACGTCTTCTGTCCTTGTATGACCTACATAGTGATGGTCATTTTGCTAGTTTTAATAATCCCAATAGCCCCAGTCCCCTGATCCATTATTATTATTATTTTATTTAGAAGAATGTATAGACTGCTTAGAGAGCCAGTGTGGCATAGTGGTTAGAGTGTTGAACTACAACCTGGGACACCAGGGTTCGAATCCCCACATAGCCATGAAGCTCACTGGGTGACCCTGGGCCAATCACTGCCTCTCAGCCTCAGAGGAAGGCAATGATAAACCCCCTTTGAATACCGCTTACCATGAAAGCCCTATTCATAGGGCCGCCATAAGTTGGAATCAAGTTGAAGGCAGGCCATTTCCATTTCATAAACTGCTTAACCAAAAAATATCTAAGAGGGGTACGTAAAACAACATGAAGCACATCAATATACAGATATAATCAACAAGCATGGGTATACATAGCTAAATTACAGTGGAGAGTGGTGGTGCTGATGTCAGTGGGGCACTGAATCCACTGTGGGTTTTAGTCCAAACTTCCAAGGAATTGTCCAAGGTGCTTTCACCTTGAAAGCTGTGAGTAAAACCTAGAGCTGATTCACTGCCCCGCTGACATCGGAGTCACCAGTTGCCACTGGCAATCGTATGTCTGGATAGGCTTGATGAAATAAGAAAGTTTTCAGCAAGCACCTAATACAGTGTGCAACACACCGTAAAACCCATCCTGCTACTGACGCATCGTGGTTATCCTAGTACAGTAAGAAAATATATTAGGGATTTTGTACATCACAGGGTCTTATGCTGACAACAATGATGCTCTCGCCCTGGCACTTGAGGAGGCCAGCCTCGCATTCAGTCATGGTCTGCTGGGCAACACTTCCTTCCACCTCAACACAAATGCTTATTCCTGAGTGACCGCATTGTCCAGCTTCCTTGCATGTGCACTGGTTGGTTGGATCTAGACAACAGCCACAAATTAGCCAGATAACCCAAACAAATGGAAAAATTAGACCAGTAATTAATCTGAATTAACAAAGCTAATGCAGAAAGACCAAAAGAAGCCAACTGATCTGTTCAAAGCTGGGGAAACGGGGTGTGGGGGAGTTTTCATTGTATCCACTCGGGGCAGGACAAGAAACAATAAGTTTAAATGATACAGGGAGTTACATTACATGAAGTTGCCTTATACAAAGTCAAACCATTAGTCCATCTAGCTTAGTACTGTCTGCACCAGGGACCCCCAGCCTTTTTGGATCCAGGGCACATATGGAAATCTAAGGTACTGTTGTGGGCACTGCAAAATATTCATTTTGCTAGTTTGCTAGTTGAAAATATTCATTTTGCAGAAGAGAAACCTGCAATGTTCAGAGCCACGACCTAAAAAACCTGGCAAAACACACACAAAAGCAAGCAACATCCCCCCCCCAAAAAACAGGCACCCCTCAATCAAAATAAAGTCTAGTTTATTTTTATTTTAAAAAATTGGGAAGAGCAGGGAACCTTGGTGAGTGCCATGGGGGATATACAAGGCCACAATGGTGCTCGTGGGCATCACACTGGGGATCCCAGATCTACACTGACTGGCAGCAACTCTCTGAGGTTTCAGACAGTTTTCCCCCAGCTCTACCTAGAGATGTTCAACTGGGGACATTCTGCATGCCAAACATGTTCTCTGTCACTTATAACGTACTCATCTCACGAGTTCCAATGAGCAGGAATGGGGAAGCTGTGGCCCTCTAGATGTTGTTGGACTTCTATAAACCCTGACTATTGCTCTTGCTGGCTGGGGCTAATGCGATGTTAGAGTCCAACCAGATCTGGAGGGACACAGGTTTGCCATTCCAGATATCAACTTTCTAGTCTGTCTTGGGCCTTTGCTGCGATAACTGCTCCATATCGGGCTCCCCCTGCCCCAAGGTATGAGGAACTGATGGTGGACAATCCCCAACATCTGCAACCAGTAGAGTGGTGAAAGGCCCCTGCTTAAGCCCCGAGTGAGCTGCTTGTTCTGTGGTATTCCTGAGGGGCTAGTATGGGTTGAAGCATCCACAAATTGCATTCTCTGGCCAGATCTTTTGGTGGGGAAGGTTGTAGGGGAAACCTCTTACCGTGGCATGTCTCCCACAGCTGGCACGAGCCACAAGGCTTAGGAGATGCAGCAGGAGTCCTGCAGTTTTCCTTGCTGACCAACGCATACTGCCTCCCCATGCACTCAAGGGCATGTAGCTTACAGACAGTCAGCCACGTGCTTTTCTTGGTTCTTTGGTCTGTAGCACAGATGTCCAGGGAAGAGCTGGAAAGAAAAGCAGAAAATCTCTTAACGTGAGGCTGGACTTAGCACTCTTTACAACAGGGGTGAAGAACTTGTGACCCTCCAGCTGTTGTTGGCCTCCAACTCCCTCCCACCAGCCCCAGCTGGCACGACCAATGGTTAGGAATGGTGGGAATTATAGTCCGGCAACATTGGAAAGCGTCTGGTTGGGAAAGGCTGATCTAATCCATTATTATATAATATGACTGGCTTCATCTCTCCAAGGCCTCAGGCAAGGAGGAGTCTTTCCCAGTCTTGCTACACAAGATCTAAATAGACGTGTCAGGACTGAACCACTGAACTATGTGCCTTCCCCTTTTTTTCTGATTGGCAAAATTCACTCGCCATGACTCAAGACATTGATGTGGTGTCACTATAGTTCACTTGGCCACAGACAGCATGACTGAGCCACGCTGGGCTCAAGATGGGGGGGGGGAAACAAGCATGCAAACAAGACCAGGGGTGGGGTTGGTGCGTGAAGCAGGAGCAACTCCCTGTGTGTGTATATGTGTGTACACACACATACACATGTATATACCGGGTATACAGTAGTTATTTCAGGATAACTCTAAGATCATAATCTACATCTTGACTATGAAAACCAGATCTCTGCCTTCTTTCTCTCTGTTGCAGCAGTATCCTCTTTTTTTTGCAAAGGCAATAAATATTTCCAGCATTTGTTTCAGTCTGTGACAAAATCAGTCCCAACTGTCATTCATGGGCTAGCTACAGTCCAGCCTGTGGTGCATTCTAAAGGCACTGGGGCCCCTCCAGAGGACCTTTTTATTATTCATGATTATTTGAGCTCATGATGAAATCTGGGCAGTTATCCCACTTTCAACACTGTTTGCACCTGCAAAAGTTTCAAGGCGGACAAACAGCTTCCTTTGCAATCTGTGCATGTTCTGTCACTTCCTGCTCAAATCCTGTAAGTTTTCATAACCCAAATGTTCTGCGGTGTGAGCTTATTTTTGTCCCGCTTTTGTTGTGCTATAACACGAAAGTGCCACTCCAGACAGCAATAATATGGTAAACTGAGGAAGCATCACAGAACACCTAATAAGGCAGAATTACGTGTGGACACTTCAGTGTAAATCCACCACCAATGGACTCTTACTGTGTCAATGACATGTCACAGAACATACTCATAAAAAAACAAAACACCAGTTCTGGAGGGGCCCTTAGGAATAAACTGCAAAGAAGAATGTCAAGCTGGGCACATATTACTTTAACGTCACCCCGGATCCATCTGTCATTGTCACAGGACAGATTCTCCAGAACTGTTGTGCACACAGGGTGACGGATTATTTATTACTTATCTTTCCAATGTTCCCCAAACAAAGCCATCCATTTTTATTTCACATCCTCACTTGTGTTTGTCACCTTAGATCCTGCTGGGACCACTTCTGTAAATCTGCAGAAAATATATTTTGTTTCCTTTTCTTTCCCTATTCTACAGATCAAGCAGAACCAAGGCTCTCTTTCCACCTACTGTTCATTTAGCTGAATTTTATCTCCAGTAATACCAAATGACAGATCTGTCAAGCCAGGTAAAATGATGAAAAAGACAGTATTTTATTGTAAACAAAACTCCATTTATTTCTCCAAAGCTCTAACCTGCCAAGCCCTTGGTGGATTTACTTGCTTAATAGAAATGGGATACCAACAGCAACTCACCCACATTCATATGGCATCTTACACACACATTTTGTCTGTTGGACTTTCTCCCACGGTTGGCATTCAGGTCCAACAGGTTCAGTATTAGCCATGCTGGGAACTGCAGTGAAAGAACAAACACAAGATCTGGAAGACGACAGTAAGACAAAGCCATACTGCTACCCTTGCATTTATTCCAGAATATTCCCATTCGCTTCAGTGGGGAGATTCACACAGTGCCATTCTGAGCCAGGGATCAAGCTAGTGCTTAGTTTAGAGAGCTTGTGTAGTGCAGTGGCTAGAACCCTGAGCTATGAAACAGTAAGTTTCCAATTTGAATCATGTCTCTGCCACAGACTCACTAGGTGGCCTTAGGCAAGCCACTTAGCCCCAGCCCCCATACTTACCCTACAGGCAGGAAGGGGAGGCAGGATAATAATATCGGATCATCATACAGGACTTTTGTAAGGATTACCACTAGATAATGCATGCAAAGTGCTTTGAACGCTTGAAAGTGCTGCACAATTGTTAATCATCATCACCACCATCATCATTGTCATCATCATCCAAAACCAGAGGTGCTAAGGCTGAAGTAAGGATGGAGGAGAAACGGGATTTGGGTTGCCTCTCTGAAACCCTGGAGAACCACTGGCACCCAGTGCAGATAATACTGAGCTAGACGGACCAATGGCCTGACTCGGTACAAAGTAGCTTCTGATGTTCCTCTCAATGGATGGACTATTCTGGAAGGAGAGTGCCACTTGGGAATCCCAGCGCAGCTGTCTCTGCCTCATTCCCTGGATATGCGTCAATGTGGAAGAAGAAGAGCCAGTCCCTTTTTGCCAACTCAGAACACACAGAGGTCTGATTTGCTTTGGCGGCCCCCCTCAAAACCAAGTGGGGAAGCAAGATCAGATAGTATTAGGGGTGGGGGCGAAATTCGATGCGGTTTGCATTGAAAGACGAATCTATCGAATTCGCGCTTTCCAAATTATGACAATAACCAAAACACAGCGATCCCTTGAAATTTGCACTTATCCAAATGTTGTGATGCGGTTCTTCAACCAAAAATCCTTACAAATATGCATAAAGGAAAATGTGGTTAACAACGAATATATTGGCAGAAATAATATACAAAAATGTGTTAGGAGAAGTTGCTTTCAAAAATGTGTAGAATAGTCAGAACTGCATACAAAAATATGTTTATTAGGAGAAAATCACAGTAAATTGATGAATAAAATCACAAATTTCTGCAGAAATGTGGAGAACTGAATTTAAGATTGAAATATGAGAAACGGAGAAATCCCAAACTGACAGATCCTTCCACTCTTGGTTAGAAATGATAATGCCATCAACATTTTATCCTACGGCTAGCCTGTATCTATGCACAAATAAAACCATCTATCACAAAGGCAATGCATGACTACAGTGACCTTTGTAACCCCAAGGCATGCGCTGTGCCCCCGAGATATCTTGCCACTCAGAGACCAGAGTGCACATAGCAATATATGAGTAATAAAACGGACTAACAGAAAGACAAAAAAGAAAACCACACAAATTTACATCTCAGGCCTCACTCCTTGACTGCCATAAACCCCATCAGCTTTGATGATTAGCCTATTTGTGGCCTTTTCTATTACAGAACCTTGATCCTGAATTATTTCTACTTGAAACGTAATCCCACCTCAACAAAAAAATAATTAAAAAATCCTCCTCTTTGCAGCCACTTGCACAACCAGACCTGTCTTTTCTCTCTAGTTCACACTACAGTGAAGCAAAAAGAGGAAACCATTGATTTTTTCATAGTACTATGATTCAAAAAGGCCAATTACGTTTACTCTATAACCTCTCACAAAGACAGCTAATCCAGTCCATCCATTTTTAATATCCACGTTTTAAGACTCTCAATTCTTTTGTACATCTTTTTTTATGAACTATGTTGAGGTTTTTTCAGCATTCTCTGTCTTTATCACTGATGTTTTTCTCCTCCCACACTGTGATGAAGTGGTCAGCAGCTAGCAACCTTTGGCTGAATTTAACCTTCAAGCACAGGGGAAGGCAACGTGGTGCCCTCCAGATGTTGTTGTACTACAGTTCCCATCAGCCCTCACCATTGGCTATGCTGGGAGGGAGCTGTAGTCCAGCAGCATCTGGAGGGGCATGACACTGGCTATCTCTGATCTAGTAGTAATCATGGGGCAAACTCCAAAATGGGGAGGGGGAGTTTGGAGCCAAATTGTAGATACTCACTCTGTATTTTTAATAGAATCCCATACCTTCTAGATCCTAAATCTATCCATATCTGGAAACATAGAAAGTTCCCTTACACCGAGGCAAACCACTGGTCCATCTAGCTCCGTACGGTTGAGGTTGACATTGGCTAGCAATGGCTCTCCAGGGTTTCGTGCAGGAGCCTTCCCAAGACCTTTTGCATGCAAACCATGTGCTCTAGCACTGAGCTATGATCCTTTCCTAATCCCTAGCTGCAACATTCTCCAGATCCCTTTCCATCATCCTCTCACACTGTGAAACCTACCAGTGCAAAGAGGGACTGATGACGGGGAAAGCTCCAGGTGATACCAAAACTGGGACTGAGAACTGGGTGCTATGGTGCATTGTTGCTGCATAAATCAATAATGCAGGGAGCCACAGGAAAAGTAGTTTTCCATGGCTCCCTCAACCCTTGGATGTTGCAGCAAGCATGTACTACAGCAGTCTGAAACCCTCTCCCATTGCAAAAGAGGGAAAGAGAGAAGTTACAACTACCAGCTGGCTCCAAATAAACAGATAATTGCAGTCACTTTTGCTTACCAGGAAAGGGGGGAGGGATGAGACTGTGGGGATGCAAATACACTGGTGAAGCCGATTCAGCACTCTTGCTGGTACATTTGCACTGTGTTGGCCTCCCCATCATCTCACCTCTTCCCCTCCTAGTAAGCAACAGTGATTCACCTGCTGGGAACTTAGCATAGTGGTTCTGCAAGCTATGTCTGAGCAAAAGGTAGTTCTTGAAAACACACAAAGATTACAAGACTTCTCCTCCTTCAAAGGGAAAAGTTTATATAAACACCAGTTAACATCTCTAGGCCCAATGAATGAGTCATCTTTGGATTATAGGATGTTGTTAACTGAGCTGGTCTTAACCTGGTCAGTGCTTGGATAGGAGGCCGCCCTGGCGGCCTACAGAAGTTGCTCTGAACTTTCAAAGGAAAAGCAGGATATACGTGTGTAAAAAACAAAAATTCCTACCAGCTGGTGACTCCATGTCAGTGGGGCAGTGGAATCTGCTCTGGGTGTTAGTCTGAACTTTAAAGCACCTTGAACAGCTTTTTGGAAGTTTGGACTAAAATCCAGAATGGATTTCACTGCCCCACTGACATGGAGCCATCACTGCCTTCAGGAGAAAGTGCCATTTCATCTTTATTTGGACCCAAGAGTCATCATGGGACATACCTCTCCTCTGGCACTGGATGTCATTGACATTAGGAGACCATTTCAGGCTAGGTTCACACAAAAGGTAAGCTGCTCCTTCCAGCTGCATGCCATCTGGGCAGGACAGTTTTACTTTCTCTCCAATTTGATATGAAGGTTTCACTGGGTCTCCTCTCAGTCCTCCTTCCAATGCAGGTAAGACACAAGCTATTTCTAAGGAAAAGAAGTGGAAAGCAAACAGTGTAGGCTGGTCCCTTAGGGTGAATGAGACACTACCTGCCAATCTCAGTCTGCCCTTAGTCAGACCCCACCTGCCTGGCTGTCAACTTCCTCCCCCTTCATCTAATGTTTGCCTTTGCAGAACTCAGCAAGGAGGAGGATGGAGGAAAAAAAACTAGAATTAGTTGGCTCTGTTTGTCATTGGTTCTGTCTTTGCCTGTCATTGGCTCTGGCTCCACCTACTGTTGGCCTCCCTGCTTTCTGGCCAGTGGACACCGACCACCACTGGAAGCAAATACAAGTATTTTCTGTTTCTATAGGTTGTTTATTTTCTCTCTCCTCTGGATGGTTTAAGTTTCCATAGTCCACAACCTTTCAGATCCAGGACCTAACCTCAGCCAGAAACAAGGGGACCCATTTTAAATATTTTCTTTCACTAAGTATGCCCATCTTTCTTCCTCTCATTTTCCCTTTCTGTCCCTCCTTATGCCTTCTATGTTTTTTTTTTAAGTTAACAATAAACAAGGAAAGGGCACTGTAATAATCGATGGGACCCAGCACAGGTCAGTGTTCTAAGACAGGGGACGGGAATATTTCCCAGCCCAGGGTCACATTCCAGCCTAGGCATCCCTGTGGGGACCTCAAGCCAGTGTTGGGTATGGCAACGGGAAGAGACTCTTATCCTTATACAACAGGCAACAGTCCAGCTACACAAAAGCCAGAGGTTTCTCTCCATCCAACAGGCATAATTACAACTGAAGGTCATATTCCAGCCAACCAAAAGGAGAGGGGTGTGGCTTGGGAAAAGGGGCATGGCCTGAAGAGACCCCCGAGGGCTACACAGAGAGGCCTGGAGGGTCAGATCTGGTCCCAGGGTCTGAGATTCCCTATCACTGTTCTAAGGCAAGGGCTGAGCTCCTTCCTTACCCCATCAAGGATTATAGATGAATCCGTCATACATTTGGGTAGGTGGTTAAATGATCAGATTAGGAAAAAGGATACCCAGAAACAAATTGCCACTCAGGGTAGAGACCCACTTACTGTTCTGCCGGTCCCAGTGCATCTCCACCTCCATTTCCTGAAAATGGGGGCATACCACGTGAATCAAACCCCGCCCCTTTTTACTGTAAACCTTGGTGGGATCAGGTCCAGTGCGTTTTTTAAAAATTTGCTTCAAAGAGATTTCACAATTGGCATACCAAACCGTTCCCCCTTCAGGTGTGGCCAATGGAAACGCTTTGCTGCAGGCAACTAGTGTGCTCACAAGCATAGCCATACAGTTCAAGACTTTCGGCCAATCACTCTGTCTGTCTAAACTATCTCATAAGGCTGTTGTGAAGATAAACCACAGGGCAGGAGAATCATGTGTGCTACCCAGAGGTCTCCAAAGGAAAGGAAGAATAAAAAGGATTAAAAACACCTTTTTGTCACTAGCCTTTGAGGGCTGGGAAGTGAAAATAAACACTTCTCTACAGTTACCTATTGTTGCTGCCCATTCAACCCCCCCCCCGCCCCCGGCAAAGGCTCCTCTGCCTTGGACACCTGCATGGCAGGCAGAAATTCAACAATGGCATATGTTCCTGGCACAGAAATGTAAATGGGGAACCGTACTTTTGCAGCCAGGGTTATAGATACATACTCTGGCAGCTCATCTGTCCAACAATCCAATTGAAGCCTTCACCGCATGTAGCAACAGAGTCCCCCACAAGAGCATATCCATTATTACAGGTGTACATGATGCTTTTCCCCACAGGATATGATGAATCAGCATCCTATAAAGAAGAAAACCTGAGGATTGCTCAATGAGCGGACGACCAAAACAAACCCTCCCTCTGAATCCTTACATGCTTGAATAATTCTTACAGAATTAATCAAAATATACAGTATTATGGATTTATTTGTTTGCATTTTTTATTCATCAGCACTATGGCCTAGGACCTGGACTTGGACTTTTCTGCCCATGAAGTGTTTGTAAACTTGTAGTAAAACAGCAATGCAATTCTATACATTTGTACTCAGAAGTAAATCCCACTGGGCAGTATTTAACTAAACAGTTGTGCAAGAGCAAGGATTAGCACTAGCACAATTGGATTCCCCACTCTTCTCCCCCTATGCATGCCTCACACCATCCCCAAATCTGCTCCAGAAGGTTGGAGGAGTCCCCAGATCAGATTTAGGGTGCACGCAGAGGAAGGAGAGGGAGAGAACATTCTGTCATGCAAGATGAAATCTTTGCACTGACACAACATTCACTGTAGTGTTACGATGAACACAACCTATTGAGTTCAATGGGGGTTACTCCTGGGTAATGGGAAATTGTAGTCAACCTGGTGGCCTCCAGATGTTGCTTAGGCTATAACTCCCATAAGCCCTGAGCACTGCCCATGCTGGTTAGAGCTGATGGGAATTGTAGTTCTACAACACCTGGAGGTGACCAAACTGGCTACCTTTGGGGTATAGAATTGCAGCCTAAACCAGTCTTTCCCAACCTTTGGGTACCCAGATGTTGCTGAGCTACAACTCCTATCAGCCCCAGCCAGCATGGCCAATGGCCAGGAATGATAGGAATTGTAGTCCAGCAACCTCTGGAAACAAGGTTGGCTTAAATTATATTCCTCTACCTACACACAGAACCTGGATAAGGAGAACAATTTATATTTCACCTACTTGAACGTATCCATTTTCCAAGGGAGGAGGTGATGGGCAGGATTCTGTGCCAAATGCAGACACATCAAAACAGTGTGGTTCTATTGAACTACAAAGCAAAACATTTTAAAAGACCATGATTTATTTCAGAGTTCACCTTTCATTTCAAAACGCATTACTTTCCAGGGAGGTCTGTTTCTGTAAAGCCATTAAACGTCAATCAGATGAAAATTGTCATCATCTGGAGATGGACAACTCCACCCACCCCCATACAGAAACAGGAGCTGTGTGATACTCATTAGTTTTTTCCCTAGTGCCAGTCTAAATAAAATGCTCCAAACCCTTGAACCTCACATGAAAATGTTAGCTTGAGTCAAGGCTTTTTCCAAGTGTCAAATCAGATTCAAAGACTCGCTTTCGTAACATAATTTTAAAAAATCATTTTTTTAAAAAAATGTGTCTATATCCTGATTTTACAAGTTACAACTAGGGATGTCAGAGAATTCTGACGAAAACAGAAACAGGAGTTGAAATTGCCATGGTAGATTATTCTTGCTATGTCCAGAACGGAAATCAATCCAGCAAATATGATTCTGCTTTCAGTCTCGAAATGATATGTAATTGATCATATTCCCTGCCCCTCCATGGGCATTGCATTTGCATTAAAAAGAATGGGGTGGAATAACATAATGACAACGTAACTTATATAAGTTACATAATTAATTATGTAAACTATATAATTACATAATTTTGCCACTGTAGATAGCAAAATGAATAATGTAAATTTTTGGTGGAAGACAAATTGCAGCAGAATGGAAACAGTGCTGCATGCGACAAACACAGGGTGGAATGGAAAACAATGTTTTCTTACATCCCTATTTATAGCTGGATTTATTGCACTCTCTTAATTTCAGCAATGCTGCCACATTAGGTCCCCATTAACAATTCACTGAGGAAACTTTTGTGTGCAGTTTGTGGTAACCCACTCTTGCATCCTGTAAAAAAAACTGCCCCCATGTTGTTTCATATTTTGTTCGTATTACTTTATGAGCACAAAATAAAAAAGTAGAATGTGTGGCAAAATTCAATGTTCATTTATAATGGGAAGAGGGAAGAAGATCGATACAAAAAGCCTGAATGTATACATGCCATATAGACCTATATTCTATGAGTTTACATCAGGGATAGCCAACATGGATCCCTCCAGAAGTTGCTGGACTCCAACACCCATCAGTCCCACCCCAATCATCAAGGATGATGGGAGTTGAAGTCCAATGCATCTAGAACAAAGGTGGGGAATCTGTGTCCCACCAGATTTAAAACTTTACACCATGGATAGCCAAGGTGGTACCTTCCAGATATTATTTGGACGACAACTCCAATCAGCCTCATCCAGCATGAGCAATAGTCAGGGATGATGGCAATTGTAGTCCAGCAATATCTGGAGGGTACCACATTGACTGCCCCTGCATTATACCATTTCCGACAAGTCTGAGATGACTCCAGGACTGTGCACTCCATATTTCCTCTTTGCATGTTTCATTTGCACCTACCGAAAATGTTGCAACTCCTCATCCTCACACTGACGGCTTTCTACTGCTTCTCCAATGCAGGACCTTCCGCCACCACTGGGATAGGGGTTGTTACAGCTTCGACTTCTCAATTTCCTTCCTCCTGTACAAGAACTCCAAGAGGACCAGCAGCTCCAGCTTCCATCAAAGACTCCTTCATAAGGGCAAGAAAGGTCTCACATCATTTCTCAGTAGATCAGACACAGCATACTGTGCAACACGGCAATCCCATAAATCCACCTGCACCCTCCTCCCTCTGGAGGGAAGAGCTTGAAACCTGGACTACATTAGGATATTTGCTATATTTGATTTCCTCACCGAGTGATGGCTTTAAGTTATCTACCTGTAGGTCTTAGCTTCAGTCGTTCCTACTCTGAGAGGTGAAAATAGCTGAGCTGTTAACTGTTACCTGGCTATATAGTTCACACATTGTTGCAAGTGCTTCAGCACAGCAGTGTGCCAATTGCTTATCCTTCAGCACAAATGTTCCTCACATGTGAATTATGAGTATTCATTGCTTGCCTTTGACTAAGTCTTTGTGTAGCTCTGCTGCCCAGTTTCAGAGTTTTGTGTTAGAATCCCTGAGTAATTTTCTAGCATTTATAGAACCTGAGATATGAGGGGAAATATACAGACGTTATTCTCATTTTTGTGTGTGAGAAACTAGCCTGCTTCCCACTTTCAGTGTTTAACTTTGCCCCCTCCTTTAAAAATTCCTGTGGACTCCCAAGGACACAGATTTGTACATCTGAGTGAATGGCTTAGCCTTAGATAATGTGGTAGGTAATTATCTCCACCCTGCAAGCTACCACTTTGCATTAGAATGTCCTCCTCCGAGCCACTATTTTGCATCTAGGTTTGGTTGCTGGTTCTTTGAGGTCTATTTATTTCTTTATTTAACAAAATTTACATACCCCTTGATTGTGAAAAACCTCTAAGCGGTAAATCATCAATAAATGGTTAAAAACGAGTAATCAAAACATTTTGTTTAAAAAAAATTAAAACCACAATAGACCAAAAAGAGATTAAAACACATCAGCAGCTGTGTGTCTGGGTAGGCTTGCCTAAACAAAAACATCTTAAGCAAGTGCCAAGAAGAGTACAGGGAAGGCACCTTCCTGATGTCAATAGGCAAGGAGTTCCAAAGTGTAGGTGCTGCCACACTAAAAGAACAATTTCTTACAACTGCAGAATGAGTATTATGTGTAACAGTGCTGGTTCTGCAGATCGAAGCAGTTGAGTCAGCACATATGGAGTAAAAAGAAGAAAAGTTACAGTAGATCCTGCAAGTCCACGTCTGGTGTCGAACAGCCCACAGACAAAGGTTGGTCCTTTCATGCTCTAAGTGACTTCAAAGTACAGTGACATCATGTATATGTGTGGGTGGGAGGAAGGCAGTGTTACACATTGCTCAGCCTACTTTAAATACTTCCATTCTAAAGGGTGCTTTATAAAATCCTATAAAGTCCTATAAAGCCCTATACAGCTTAGGACCAGGATATCTGAAAAGTCATCTCACCCCTTATATATCCAGTCGATCATTGCACTCTACATGTGAGGGCCTCCTGCAGAAAGCATCTCATCTAGAGAGCTGCTTTACACAACATAGAAGGGCACTATGGTTGTAGCAATTACCTTTTGGAATTCATTCCCCTTAAATATTAGACAGGCACCGTCTTTTTGGAGCCTATTGAACACCTTCCTCTTTCAACAAGCCTTTTAAGTAGAGACCTTATCCCAGTCTGTATCTGTGCTGGAATTGTTTTTTAAGATGCTTTTTGAGATTTGCTTAGTTTTTAAAGATTTTTTTTTAAGATGTTTTGTTTTTAAGACGTTTTATAGGTGTTTTTAGTGGTTTGTTGCATGTTTTCCGCCCTGGGCTTCTTTGGGAGAAAGGGTGGGATATAAATTTAATTAATAAATAAATAATTAAAAGAGAAATGACTTGCCAGGCTGGTCTTGTACAAGAGTTCCCAGTTCACAAGCTGCTCCAAAAGTATATGGTTTGCAGAAACACAGACATTGAGTTCCTACAATGGCTGGTTCACCACCATTTTGACATGGCTGGCATCTGCAAGGATCATTTTCACTCATGTACTCTTCAATGGCTTGCTTCAGGTGATGCCTTTTGACTGATGCGCAAGGTACTTCCTTCACCAACTCATATAGTGGTGTGAGCTATATATATAATTAACATGTTCAGCTGTTTATTTATTTGTGTTAAAAATGTCATTCATACTAGAACATAGGGAGGGGGAGAAATGCAAGTCATTTCCAATTTAAAAGCAAATCTATTAAATCCACACTTTCTGAAACTATAGGAGAACTGAAACACAGCTGTCCTTTGAAATCCGATGGAAGGATCTGTCAATTTTAGTTCTCTCAGTTTCTCATTTTTCCAATCTTAAATTTAGTTCTCCACATTTCTGCAGCAATATGCAAATTTTGTTTAAAAAAATCCTCATGAAAATTCTTCAGCATTTTAGTGCAAATTTCTCAATAAACACATTTTTATATGCAGTTTTGATTAATGTACACATTTTTATTTATTTATTTATTTATTTATTTTATTATACTTGTATACCGCCCCGTAGCCGAAGCTCTCTGGGAGGTTTACAGTAACCAAAAACAAATACAATTTAAGATACATCTTTTAAAAAACAATTTAAAACACAAGCTAAAACGCCTGGGAGAAGAGGAAAGTCTTGACCTGGCACCAAAAAGGTAACAGTGTTGGCGCCAGGCGCACCTCGTCACAAAAATAGTTCCGTAATTTGGGGGGCACCACTGAGAAGGCCCTCTCCCTTGTTGCCATTCTCCGAGCTTCCCTTGGAGTAGGCACCTGGAGGAGGGCCTTTGATCTTGAACGTAGTGTACGGGTGGGTTTGTATCGGGAGAGGCATCAGGTATTGTGGTCCCAAGCCATGTAAGGCTTTATAGGTCAAAACCAGCACCTTGAATCGAGTTCAGAAACATAAAGGCAGCCAGTGCAAGCGGGCCAGAATCAGTTTTATATGTTCGGACCATCTGGTCCCTGTTACCAATCTGGCCGCTGCATTTTGCAGAAGCTGCAGTTTCCGAACCGTCTTCAAAGGCAGCCCCATGTAGAGTGCATTGCAGTAATCTAATTTGGAGGTTACCAGAGCATGGACAACTGAAGCCAGGTTATCCCTGTCCAGATAGGGATGTAGTTGGGCCACCAACCGAAGTTGGTAGAAGGCACTCCGTGCCACTGAGGCTACCTGAGCCTCAAGTGACAGAGATGATTCTAGGAGAACCCCCAAGCTACGAACCTGCTCCTTCAGGGGGAGTGCAACCCCATCCAGGACATTTTTGCAAGCAATTTCTCATTATAATGCATTTTTGTATGTTATTTCCATGAATATATTTATATGCACACTTTTACTAAATCTGTGTATTTTTGTAAATGTTGCTTGGTGGGAGAACTGCATCACAAAATTCGGGTGTGAATTATGAAGGATGGCTGTGTTTCTGTTTTTATATTGGTTTGGAAAGTGCAAATTCATATTTAAATGCAAACTGAATCAAATTTCTCCCCTAACCCTAATCCTAACTGATCTTGCTTCCCCACTAGGTATCGGGGGTATGTGCCAAAACTAGACAGACTTCTGTGTTTTGAGCTGGCAAGAAGGGACTGGCTATTCTTCCTCCACGCTCACCTGTATCTAGGGAAGGATGCAGGGAAAGGTGAGCCCTGAATTTGATAGATTTGGCTTTAAATGCAAACTGAGTCAATTTTCTCCCACATCCCTAGGTACAACTTAGCCAAAGTTAAACACTTTTAAATCCTGCTATTAAAATCAGTGGGTGTTAAATGACCCTTATTTTGGCATTTCCAGTTGGTTCACTCAAGATCTGGCTTCACTCAAACATATTTAGCAATGATAGCAAAACTGAGCATCCTCAGACCATTCCCTGGACCCTCAGTCTTGAATACTTTATGGTAGATTATTTATTTATGTATTACCTTGCCTTTCAACACATTTCTAGAGCAACTTATTATTCATTTACTAAATTTCTATCCCACCCTTCCTCTCAAAAGGACCTTTCAAAACAACAACAATAAAATAAACAGATTGCAAACAACAACAGTGAATGAACAGCCAAATATAAGCAGAGGATAAAGCAGTTGCAGTGCAGAGTAAAACACTTTAAGAATTAAAATTATATTTGGTATTTTTATATGTGGGTGTCTTCCTGATTTACATCTGATTTTTTGTGTTTTTTTGCAAAATATAAAGCAAACCCACCTTCTAGCAGATACCTCAAAAAAAAAAAAGCGGGCAGAGTTTTCATGCCAAGAGGTACCTGTTTGTTTGTTTGTTCTGCATTTATCTAGATAAAGTTAGCCACTAACCTAAAATAATGTTTGCTATGTGATGCCTATACCTGACAAAACTTGTTCATGTGGGCTGCACAGTTGGCAAGCATTCTGAACATGTGTCTTAATAACACTAAAAGCAAAAACACTGAACTGCAGAACTTAAATATGACATCTTGAAAGGTCTGCATATAAGTGCTTAGAGCTCATTAAGCTAGATGCCTAATTGAGTATTTAAATGGACTGCCTTCAAGTCGATCCTGACTTACAGCGACCCCATGAATATTCACAGGGTTTTCATAGTAAGCGGTATTCAGAGGTGGTTTCCTATTGCCTTGCTCTGAGGCTGAGAGGCAGTGACTGGCCCAAGGTCACACAGTGAGCTTCATGGCTGTGTGAGGATTTGAACCAGTCCAACACCTTAACCACTACACCACACTGGCTCTCTTTGACTGAGTATAGTGACCTGAATTAAATTGAAAACAGGGTACAATGCTCTCAGTGATTTCTGCTTTTTAAAAAATTATTTTCTTTGACCTATGTTGAATAGGGGAACAGGGGAACACACTGACTGACTGAGATAAAATAAAAGGAAGATGGAAGCAACACACTGAAGAACTCTATAAAAGAGATGACAGGATGACAGATTCATTCATGGAGGAACCATATGATGAAGAACCAGAAATTTTAGAATGTGAGGTGAAAGCTGCTCTTAAAATACTTGGAAGAAACAAATCACCAGGAACAGATGGCATACCAATAGAGTTGATACAAGCTACTGAGACTGAATCTGTCCAAAGTTTGACAAAAAATTGTCAACAAATATGGAAAACTAAACAATGGCCCACAGACTAGAAGCATTCAATATACATCGCAATTCCAAAGAAAGGGGATCCCAGGGAATGCAGTAATTATCAAACTATTTCCTTAATATCCCACACAATTAAAGTAATGCTCAAGATTCTACAACAAAGACTTCCGGGAAGGGTGACTTCGCCTGTGCCTGCCTTTGAGGCAAGCTCTCGTCTCAGAGGAAGCTTTTTCAGGTTTAAAATCAGTCAGAACGTTTTTTTTTTACTGGTAAAGACTTTCTCCCGGGCAGGGAGAAACGTAGAGATTAACCACAAAAGCCTGTGTTTGTTGGGAGGACTGGATTTCATTAGTTTATGAGAGAAGGTTCAGCCAGCAGTGCCGGACGGACTTCCAAACAAGCTCTAACTGATTAAGCGACACGTTTATCTTTTCTTCAAAGGAAAACGGATTTTAACAGGCAAGCATCCTTCTTTCTATTTTTATCATCTGGTTTAAATTGTTGCAGCAAAAAGAGATTTGTCAATGAATTAGCTATAAAGAATCCCTGGGTGAGTTATAACTCTTCTCTTTCATTCACGAAATTAAGGAGGAAAGAAATTGAAAAAGCTTATCTTTGTTATTATTGCAAAAAGCTGGCCTGAAATTTGTGCATTTTAAAGATACAAACGGATGAGGGATTTCTATTCCGAGGAGAAAAAAATAAATAAATCTGTTTTATGAACTTTTGGAGTATTATATGTCTGGGACTATTTTTTTTGGTCTATTTCATTTTGACGAATCTGCTTGTTCACGATGCCACTAACTGTTTTGATGCTGTGAACTAAATTTGTTTTGCATTCCTGAACATATAAGAGATAAGGCAGGCTGTGCTGTCTACACTGTGATGTCATCAGGCTTGGAATATTAATCCAATTGTTGCTGGAATAAGAAGTGGTTTTGTTGTTTTTTTCTTCGTGGTTTTAAGAATGGCAATCAAGAAAGTGGCTGAGATCCTGGAAGTAATTATGCTTCAGAAAATAATGGATGAGATTGAGATAATGAAACAAACCCTGAGACAGGGTAGACAGGAGATGAAAATTGAATTTGGCAAAATGAAGCAGGAGCTTAAAGAAATAGGGGATCTTGTGAGAGAGGAGGTTGATGAGATCAGAGATACAACTGGACAAGCATTAGAAGATGAAAAAAAGAAAAATTAAAGGGAAGATGCAAGCCCTGGAGATTGGAACAAATGTGGAACTGGAAAAAGACTTGGAGTTTATGGATATTAGAGATAAAATTTACTGTTTGGAATTCAACGTTGTCTCTGAAGAAATTAATGAAGATATTAGAGATAAAGCTATCAATGTCTTGGATAAATTTCTGGACTGGAATGATGTGATGGAGCTTGACATAGAAAAAATCTATGGAATTAATTACAGATATGTGACAATGGAAAAACTCTCAAGAGATGTGCCAGTGCATTTCGTAAAAAAGAAGAACAGAGATATGACTTTACAACAATATTTCAGCAACACATTCAGAATTGATGGCAAGGAAATATTTGTGATAAAGGAAATTCCCATCAGACTCTTATTATATGACTATGGCTATGACAGCAAGATTATTATGGGATATTGATAATGGAAGAATGGCTACTACTGAAATTACTGGACTTAACAGGATTATTGAAGATGGAAGATGGAATTAACATTGATAATGGAAGAATGGCTGTTGAAATTATTGGACCTAACATATTTGATGAGATGGATTAATCGACATGTTTATTTGGAGAAAAATTGATAGATATATTTCTCAAGGAATTGAAACCTCTCTTTGACTTTTTGTGGAAAGAATAAAGTAATGTTTATGAGATTTGATGATTAATTAAGATAACTACTGGAGGAAAGTGATTTTGTAATATAATTTAAGAGACAGGTTTGTTATATATTGTAGACCTATAACTGATCTGCGACAAATCGGAAGTCAACATTTTATTTTATTGTTTAATTATTTTTGTTTTGTTTTGCTCTGTTTTTGAAAATTTGAATAAAAATTAATGATAAAAAAAAAGATTCTACAACAAAGACTCTTACCATATCATATATGGAGCGAGAAATGCCAGGTGCCCAAAAGCTAGATTTAGAAAGGGAAGAGTTACTAGAGATCATATTGCAAGCATATGTTGAATAACGGAACAGACCAAGGAATTTCAGAAGAAAATCACCCTGTGCTTTATAATTACAGCAAAGCCTTTGATTGTGCAGATCATGAAAAACTCTGGAATGCTTTAAAAGAAATGGAGGTGTCGCAGCATCTGATTGTCCTGATGTGCAACCTATACTCTGGACAAGAAGCTACTGTAAGGTCAGAATATGGAGAAACCGATTGGTTCCCCATTGGAAACAGTGTGAGATGGGTTTATTTTATCACCCTATTTGTTTAATCTATATGCAGAACATATCACAAGGAAAATGGGATTGGACCAAGATGAAGGAGGTGTGAAAACTGGAGGAAGAAATATCAATAATTTAAGATATGCAGATGATACCGTACTACTAGCAGAAACCAGTAATGATTTGAAACAAATGCTGATGAAAGTTAAAGAGGAAAGCACAAAAGCAGGACTACAGCTGAACGTCAAGAAGACTAAAATAATGACAACAGAAGATTTATGTAACTTTAAAGTTGACAATGAGGACATTGAACTTGTCAAGGATTATCAATACCTCGGCACAATCATTAACCAAAATGGTGACAATAGTCAAGAAATCAGAAGAAGGCTAGGACTGGGGAGGGCAACTATGAGAGAACTAGAAAAGGTCCTCAAATGCAAAGGTGTATCACTGAACACTAAAGTCAGGATCATTCAGACCATGGTATTCCAGTGAAAAAAGTGGGTCAGAGAAAAATCAACTCGTTTGAAATGTGATGTTGGAGGATAGCTTTACACATACCATGGATCATGAAAAAGACAAATAATTGCATGTCAGAACAAATTAAAACAGAACTATCACTAGAAGCTAGAATGATGAAACTGAGGTTATCATACTTTGGACACATAATGAGAAGACATGATTCACTAGAAAAGACAATAATGCTGGGAAAAACAGAAGGGAGTAGAAAAAGAGGAAGGTCAAACAAGAGATGGATTGATTCCATAAAGGAAGCCACAGACCTGAACTTACAAAATCGGAACAGGATGGTTTATAACAAACGCTATTGGAGGTCGCTGATTCATAGGGTAGCCATAAGTCGTTATTCACACACACACACACACACACACACACACACACACAGAGAGAGAGAGAGAGAGAGAGAGAGAGAGAGAGAGAGAGAGAGAGCAAGCTCAGTGGCAACTTCCTTTTACTGTGAATAGCATTTTGGGGGAACTGCAATGAAAGAGAAAAAGCAAAGTGAAAAGCTTTATTTTTAAAAAGTGTTTATAAAATCAGCTAACTCACCCTAAATGGAAGACTTGTATAATGCACCAGGGTGGCAATGGCTATGGAATATATGGAGTAATACTGAAGTTAGGGATACAAGCTCATAAGCTTCCCATTGATGGCCTCCACCCTTCTCTCGGGATGCCTGTCCGTTTTATTCCTCCTTTTGCACTTAAAAACAGCCAATAACCCTTTTCACATGGTCAGGGATGCTCAAGTGGAGGGCACTGTGGTCACTGCCTCACTTCTGACATCAGCACATTGAAGTTCCTTTGTAAAAACAGAGCCTATGCATGCATGGCATGGCATGCAGGAAGGCTTTCTGTGTGTAATGGTGTGTTCTGGTTCCCAACCGAAGAAGCAGTCTCAAGACTCAGAGACTGGATTGTGTGCATGAAGCTTTAATCCAGAAGTCAGTACAGGAACACAGCATCACACTCTAGGCTCAAATCAGAATACAAAACCTAGAGCAAACTAGGCATGTCTCAGGATACAAACACATAAGACCAAATATATCTCAGGAACAAATTAGGCAATAGACATTGTCACAACAAATCTAAACAGGCTCCACTGCACCTTTCTATCAGAAGGCCACTTGTATTCTACGGATTAATTCTGGCTGTTTCTAGCCTGCTCTACAAGATAGGTGCTTCTTCTGAAAGCACAGAGCATTTACTATAACTCAAGCCTCTCCATTCCTTTCATCAGTACTGGCAACCCCCTCCTCAACATCTGTACCCCACTCTTCATCTGTCCAAAGGTTTTCATTGGGGCCCATGACATTGTGGACCTTGCATTTTGCAAGGCACCAGATCACATACACACATATTGAGGACAGAGGAGAAATTTGATTCAGTTCACATTTAATGTGAACCTACCTAATTCACACTTCCTGAACAATATGAAAACCAAAACACAACTATCCTTGGAAATTCATACTTCTCCAAACTCTCTGTGATACAGTTCTCCAGCCAGAAAAATGCATATATTTGGGAAAAGTGTGAAAAAAATGTGTGTATTAGGAACATAAAAAGCATTATATTAGAAGAAATTGCTTGCAAAAATGTGTACATTAGGCAAAATTGCACACAAAAATATTGATACCAGGAGAAATGGGTACTAAAATGCTGATGAATTTTTGTGAGTATGTTTTAACACAGTGGTTCCCAAACTTTATGAGTTTGGGACCCCCTTTATAAACTCAAAAAATTTCATGACCCCCTCCCCCAGGGAGGCAGGCTAGCTGCCAGGAAGGAAGGGAGAAAGCAGCCTTTCCTTGCAGCCGTGCTTCTGTTTGCTCCATAAAAAGCCCTCTTCTCTCATTCTGAGTAAGGGCGTTGTTACCAGTGTCAGTGCGAGGAGACGGAAGTTGGTGATAGTAATCCCCTCTTTTTCCTGGTATCTCTACCCTCAGCCTCCTTTGGCGTCTGCCATGTATTTTATAGGCAGATGCCTGCCCTCGGTGCACCTGAAAGACGTTCTGGTGCTTCAGCAAAAGTCCTCCCCTCTCGTTTAGAGCAATTTGTCATCTGCAGTGGCAGTGGGAAGCAGAGAGTGTCCAGGGAGTTAAGACCTCTTAAAAAAATTAATAAATAATTTATTTTTCTACTGTTCGCGGCCCCCTCTGGATTACTTCACAGCCCCCTGGGGGTCACGGCACCCAGGTTGGGTACCATAGAATCATAGATCATAGAATCATAGAGTTGGAAGGGGCCTTGTAGGCCATCGAGTCCAACCCCCTGCTCTTGTTCTCCATACCGGCTATCATCCTCGTCGCCCTCTTCTGAACCCGCTCTAACTTGTTTATATATTTCTTAAAATGAGGCGCCCAGAACTGAACGCAGTATTCCAGATGAGGCCTGACTAATGCAGAATATAGTGGGACTATTACTTCCCTCAACCTGGAAACTATAGCTCTGTTTATGCAGCCCAAAACCGCGTTTGCCTTTTTTGCCGCAGCATCACACTGCTGGGTCATGTTCAACTTGCGATCCACTACAATTCCAAGGTCCTTCTCACGTGCACTACTGCTAAGCCGCATATTTCCCATCCTGTACCCGTGCATTTTGTTTTTGTGGCCTAAATGCAGAATCTTGCATTTGTCTTTACTGAATTTCATTTTATTAATTTCAGCCCAATTTTCTAGTCTATCCAGGTCCCTTTGGATTTTATTCCTGTCTTCCATTGTGTTAGCTATCCCTCCCAGTTTGATATCATCCGCAAACTTCATAAGGCTTCCCTCCACCCCGTCATCTAAGTCATTGATAAAAATGTTGAAGAGTATTGGCCCCAGGACAGAACCCTGTGGCACTCCTCTCAAAACCTCCTTCCAGTCCGAAGCAGAGCCACCGACGACCACTCTTTGAGTACGGTTTTCCACCCAGTTGTGAATCCACCTGACAGTATTTCCATCTAGTCCACATTTGACCAGTTTGCTAATCAAAAGGTTGTGGGGGACTTTGTCAAACGCTTTGCTGAAATCTAGATAGATGACATCTACAGCATTTCCACCATCTACTAAGCTAGTGACCTGATCAAAAAAAGAGATGAGATTAGTTTGACAGGATTTTTTCTTGACAAACCCATGCTGGCTCCTACTAATCACAGCATTGTCATCTAGATAATTGCCAATGGACTCTTTTATTATCTGTTCTAATATCTTTCCCGGTATTGAAGTCAGACTGACTGGCCTGTAATTCCCCGGATCTTCTTTTTTACCCTTTTTAAAGGGCGGGACGACGTTTGCCCGTCTCCAATCCTCCGGCACCTCTCCCGTTCTCCAGGATTTCTCAAAGATGATGGCAAGAGGTTCCGAGAGTACATCCGCAAGTTCCTTCAATACTCTGGGATGCAGTTCATCAGGCCCTGGAGATCTGAACTCATTTAGGTTAACTAGGTATTTCCTGACTATCTCCTTATCAATCTTGAACTGCAATCCTGACCCCTTACTGAGATTGCTACCGATGCAAGGTTGCACACTGTTCCCTTTTTGGGAGAAAACGGAGGCAAAATAGGCGTTGAGCAGTTCTGCCTTTTCCTTGTTATCTGACAACATTTTGCCATCCTCATTGAGCAGCAGTCCCAACATTTCCTTGGTCTTTCTCTTGCTTCGAACATATCTGAAAAACCCCTTTTTGTTGTTCCTCGCTTCCCTCGCCAGCCTCAGCTCATTCTGGGTTTTAGCTTTCCTTACGCTATTCTTGCAAGCCCGACCCGCTCGTCGGTACTCTTCCTTGGTGATGCGTCCTTCCTTCCATTCTTCCATTCATACATGCTCTTTTTTACTTTTACCTCCTCCACCAGTCTTCCGTGTAGCCACATTGGCTTTTTCCGATGTCTTCCGTTTTTCTTCCTCTTTGGAATTGTTTGCGATTGAGCTTTTTGTAATACCTTCTTCATGAACTCCCATGCTTCTTGGGCTCCTTTTTTCTTTAGTCTATCTAGCCACGGGATCCTACCCATCATTTCCCTGAGCTTGCTAAAATCGGCTTTCCTGAAATCCAAGGTCCATATTTGACTATATTCTTCTTTGGCTTTCCCCAGAATCACGAATTCCAGCATTACGTGGTCACTTTCCCCCAAGGTACCGACCGCTTTAATTCCCATGACCAATTTGTCCCTGTTAGTTAAGGTCAGGTCCAGGATTGCCCCTTGTTCCTTCTCCTACTTTTTGAAAGAGGAAATTATCAGCAAGGCCCATCAGGAATTTGTTGGAGGTTTTGTGCTTCGCAGAGTTTGTCTCCCAGCAGATATCCGGGTAGTTGAAGTCCCCCATCACTACTACTTCTTGCCTCCTTGAGATTTCAGATATTTGTTTGAGAAAGGCCTCATCTACCACCTCTTCTTGGCCAGGGGGTCTGTAGTAGACACCTACTACCATGTCGGTTTTATTTGTTTCTCCATTTATTTTTACCCAAATGGTCTCTACCGGACCACTTTGTTCGCTCTCTTGGATTTCCATAGAGGTGTATTTGTCTTTGACGTATAACGCTACTCCCGTTTTAACAAATGTGGAAGTGTGAAGAACTGAAGTTAAGAGTGGGAAAATGAGAGAAACCAAAATGGACAGATTTGTCCATCCCTAGGAAGCATGCAATTGTTATGCATGTAGACTCTGTGCAGAGGATCAGATCAACATGGGGAGGTCGGTAGTGGGGACCACAAGCAAGATAAGATGTAAGAGCCTGCTGGATCAGGCCAATGGCCCATCTTGCCCAGCATCCTGTTCTCACAGTGGCCAAAGAGATGTCTGTGGGAAACCTGCAAGCAGGCCCTGAGAGCGATAGTCTCCCCACTTGTGATTCTCAGCAACTGGCATTCAGAAACACCCTCCTGCTCCATGTGTTGAGAACTGGTTTTGATTGTGTAAGAAGGGGTCATCTAATTCCACAATCACACAAATCCAAGTCTTACCTTTTGCTTTATTACACTGGGTAAATGGGACACCGATCTGGCCCAAAAGGCATATTGCTGAGTATTTGTCACAGGATTGTGTATGTTGAAGTAGCTTAGGCCAGCTACAGCTGCTGGACTCCCTCCCTGTACAAATGGGTCAGCTTTGATCTGATTGCTGCTGGCACCTGGAAGCACATGTAGAAAACAGCATATAAAAAAAGAAGCATTTTCTATTGTCATGAATGTGTGGCACATGCAATTAGCAAGTAAAGAGGGTTTAAGAACACATACATTAAGTATGGTACATTGCTGGTGGCTCATACGTTGACTGATTATATGTAATTAAAGTGGAAGGAATGCTTTTAAAGTATGTTTGGGGAACAACAGAGGTAGATTGGACCCTCTTCTGAAGGATCCATATAGTCCTCCATTTTGTGCCTAATGCTCATCATGCACTGCAAGGCTCCAGAAAGCAAGGCAATGCCAGATCCATGCTGAAGGGACTATGAGAGAGTAGAAGGTCCTTCATTCTTTTTGATTGCCTTTTTTTTAAAGTATATTTATGTCCTGTCTTTTTTCCACTATGGTGCTCAAGGCAGTGTACATGAGGTTCCCAGCCAGTTTTCCATTCAGGCACTGGCCACACCTACACCTGCTTGGGTTCAGCAAGGTGGCTGCATCATTTGCCTTTGGATCATGCCTAGCCCCATCTTTCATCTTGTAATGTATTAGCACAACTGGCTTGCTGCACCAGGAAGTGCCTGAGTTCTCTCTCAGGCGCTATGTTTTCCATTCCAGTTCTGTACTGCAAGCAGAAATCTGCTACCTGGACATGCTCCCCTCCACCTTCCATGCATTCGGTCAACATGTGAAGACATTGTACATGTGTACTTATGATTAAGTAATTTTTTAATGTTTTTAATTGTAACCGTTTTTAGAATGTTTTCAACTGTTTTGAGTGAGTGAGTGAGTGAGTGAGTAAGTGAGAGAGAGAGAGAGAGAGAGAGATTGTTTTGTTAATGCGTTTGCTGCCCTGGGTTTCTTTGGGATGAAGGTAGGATATAACAATAATAACAATAACGTGCATTAGTTCTTCCAAGTGACACGGGACCCTGGCCCAATCAGGGTCCCAAGTTGTGTGGAAGAGCTCAAGTTGTCTTCAGGTCAACTGGATGTGTGGAAGGTGTGGATGGAAGTCATGGTGTGGTTTGCTGTGCATGTCAGCAGGGACAAAGGCTAGCCAATGTGGCCTCACAACCTTCTTCTCATGTTCTTTTAGCATATGCGTGTGTGTGTGTGCGTGTGTGTGTGTGTAGGTCTACAGAGAACCCCCTACAGAGAACCCCAGGATATAACTATGCAGATGGGGAGGTGCTATTGTTGATTCTTAATATCACTGAGGAGTAGGGTGGGAATCAGACCCAATGCTGTTCCCATAACGTTTCTCATATAAATGAACAGTTACCACAGGGCTTAGAGGAAGGCAATGGTAAACCACCTCTGAATACCTCTTACCATGAAAACCCTATGAATATATCCAAAAAGAATCATAGGGTCGCCATATGTAGTAATTGACTTGAAGGCATATAACAACAACATACCACAGGGCAAAGTAAAACACTGACTTTCAGTACTCTGTTGTGGTGAGAGCAAAATCTACTTGCAGGCCTCTCATAGTCATCTGGTTGGCCATAGTGAGAAAAGCATACTGGACTAGATGGGTCATTGGCCTGATCCAGCAGGGCTCTTTTTATGTACTTATGCCCTCCACCCCTTGACAATATGTGGCCCTCACTGTCAAGGATCCTACCCTGAGTTGTACTTGCCAAAAGTTCTCCTTGCAATGTGGAAGCCCTCCATTATACACCCACAATAACAATGGGGATTTTGCTAGTTTCTTTTATTGGTTGATTTATTCTAAAGATTTATATCCTGCCTTTTAGTTCCAGGTGACTTACATCTGAATTAAAACAAAACAAGAATACAATAGAATCAATTTTTTAAAAATAATTATTACAGCAAAGGAGGACTATTAATAAAACTGCAGCATGAAACACAAAACACCATTAGCAACCATAAAACACTGATAAAACTGCCCATTAAACGCCTATGGGGGGGAGCCATTTTAACCTGGTACCTAAAATTTAATAAGGTAGGTGACAGCATCTAACTGGGGGCAATTGGGGTATCACCACGGCAAAGACCCTGTCTCTGATTAGTGGTCACCAGATATCTGAATTCTGAAGGTGGTGGCACCTTGAGAAGGACCTCTGAAGATAGTTATTAATCAATCTTAATGAACTGACAGATTAGTACAGAAGCTGGCAATATTTAGATATGGGCCTTTATGGATCAATACCAGCACTCGAATTGAACCAAGAAACACAGAGAAAACCCACATATTTTAACATGGATGTTTTCCATGCAGCTAGTCCCAAACAACAAACTGGCCATCAGGCTGTCTCTGCCAAGGAAGGGTTACGGTTGGTCCACTAACCTGCTGAATTTTCCTCTGAACAGCTCAAGAGCCCAAACTCTTAATAGGATCATCTCACATATTTACTTGCCTTAGTGAAACATTCAGTTCATTAACCTGGATGGCTACTACTGATCAGGGAGCCTCTCCAAGAATCATTTACCTGATGAGTGCTCAAGGAGTTCATCCAGTTTGTGGCATTCCGTTTTCTTCTTCTTTACGAACCAAAAATTCCAGCCTGACGTGCTGCATTTGTGCATGTCTGTCATGCTCAAACCTAGTCCAAAAAAGCAGCCATTAACCTTGACTGTGGAATGAATGAAAGATCAATGCAATAATTTCCAGTGTGCAGGAGGACTTCCTGCGGAATTTTTTCCCAAGGTAGCTTGGACCTTAATCAAATCTGTTTATTAAGAGTTGTATCCTACCTTTCTGCCTAAAAAAAGAAAGCCTCCAACGCGGCTTACACTTAAAAAAAAAAGCTCAAACAGACTAAAAAAAACAATAATTACTTCTGTGACCAGTGTTGACTTTTTTTGCATATGCAATTCTAATTGGGAGCAATTATAGAAATGCAGAAATAAATAAATAATGGGCAGCATCCAAATAAACAGTTCCAATAGTGCAAGGACTTTTACCTGTGCAGAGGAACTTCTTCACCCTGTCTCCTGTGTGACCCCTAAAGCTGCTCCAGAGGGTTGGGGGAACCCAGAACTGATTTAGGAGTTGCACAGGGCCTGGAAGTGGAGAGGTAGGGGAAGTTCCATTGCACAGCTAAAAGTCCTTCTGCTAGCAGAACTGTTTCATTGGATACTGCCTTATGTAGTCAAAACAGCATTACCCATGCACAACAGGGAGGCATCACAACGCTTTGGGGAACCCAAAGTTTCCAGAAGTACAAAAAAACCTTTTAGAAATAAGACACTAAGGGGGGTGGGAGGAACTCCAAAAACACTCCAATGAGGACTGTGCATGCTCAGTGGGCCCAGAATGGTGACTGACGTTGGTGGGAGATGGAAATAAGGGGGAAGGGGGACAGAATAGCTTGCTTGGAGACATTAATGGTAACACTCCATGCTACAACACTGTGTTGCAGCTAAGGATCAGGGAAAGATTTGATTTTGTTTACATTTTAATGAGAAACTGCCTCATTGGCTCAGCAATACGACATGTGAGAAGGATCTTGGAATTGTCGTTGATCACAAGCTGAATATGAGCCAACAGTGTGATGTGGCTGCAAAAAAGGCAAATGCTATATTAGGCTGCATTAACAGAAGTATAGTTTCCAAACTGCGTGAAGTATTAGTTCTCCTCTATTTGGCACTGGTTAGGCCTCATCTTGAGTACTGTGTCCAGTTCTGGTCTCCGCACTTCAAGAAGGATGCAGACAAACTGGAACAGGTTCAGAGGAGGGCAACAAGGATGATCAGGGGACTGGAAACAAAGCCCTATGAGGAGACACTGAAAAAAGTGGGCATGTTTAACCCGAAGAAGAGAAGACTGAGGGGAGATATGATAACACTCTTCAAGTACACGAAGGGTTGTCACACAGAGGAGGGCCGTGATCTCTTGTCGATCATCCCAGAGTGCAGGACACAGAATAATGGGCTCAAGTTGCAGGAAGCTAGATTTTGATTGAACAACTTCCTAACTGTTAGAGCCATACGACAATGGAACCAATTACATAGAGAGGTAGTGGGCTGTCCGACACTGGAGGCATTCAAGAGGCAGCTGGACAGCCATCTGTCAGGAATGCTTTGATTTGGATTCCTGCATTGAGCAGGGGGTTGGACTTGATGGCCTTGTAGGCCCCTTCCAACTCTACTATTCTATGATTCTAGATTCTATGATCTGTATTTCCCAAATTAGTAAGCAAACTGAAACTCAGCTATCCTTTGAATTGTGGACTTCTCCAAATTTTGTGATGAAATTCTCCTACCAGAAAATGGTACAAAAATGCATATATTAGGAGAATCGGTACATAAAAATACAGATATTAATAAAAGTAACATTCAAAGTGCATTCTATTAGGGGAAATTGCTTACAAACCTGTGCATATTAGTCAAAATGACACAAAAAAGAGAAATTCACATTATAATGCTGACAAATTTTCATGAGGATTTTTTAAAAAACCATATCTTTTTGTAGAAATGTGGACAACTGAATTTAAGATTGGGAAAAAATGAGAAACAGAAATTGACACATTTATCCATCCCTAGTTGCAGCCCCCACTTGTAGTGTTTATAAAACCAGCAGAATCCATGAAGAGAAAAGGGAGACAAGTGATTAATTAAGTGCTATCACAAGCCTTGGTATGTTTTTAAAAAGCCACCTAACTAAAAATGTTTCAATGGCTGCCTTAATGTTTGTAATGTGGGCATCTGCTGAATGAAGCTGGGGAGGGTATTCCATAGTCTGGTGTCACTACAGAAAAGGCCCACACTTCCTCTGCATTTCCCCATCACTTTCCTTCCTGTAAAAAGTCCAGTTTTTTAAAAAGCAAGTTTGATGTACAAGCGAGCCAAATCCACTTTAATTATACCACCTGAATTTTGCTGGTGTGAGGATAAAACAGTGATGGTGTTGTGCCTCTGCGAGTCCTTGCAGGAGGCCCCACCAGCAATAAACAAGCTCAGGCCGGAGGATACGCCTCTCCTCTCAGCCTGCAGAGGGGCGCGTAAGCAAGCGCTTGCCTGGATACCACCAGCATGAGAGAGCTGTGTATTTCCTGGATAGGCTGTCCATATCTTAGGCATTGTGGGTGGTCATCAGCCGGAGTCTCGAGTCCCAGGCCCGTAGAGATTGATTAAAAAGCCTGTTGGGCCTACTAGCGCCCTGTTCGGCTTGATTGGGGGACTGCTGATACTCAGGTGGTCTCACTCAGGGTGGCAGGAGTCCTCTTTGCAAGTAGAAGTTCTCTCTTTTTTCCTATTCTGTACTGCTATCTTTTCTTCCCTCCCCGTTACACCAGACTGGCCCGTAAGCATTTAAATGTGGTTCTGCAATGCAGGGAGAGAGCTATGCAGAGGCTCACACGTGTCTCCTCTTCCAACTTGAGCTGATTTGTGTTGTCTCTCTCCTAGTGCTGTTTAAGGCTAGCATCAATTGTAACCACAGAAGTGCCAAGAGTGAGGCATGGGCTTGATGAGGAATAGGTAAGAGGAGAGCTGAGAGAAGCAGGTGATAGGAATTGTTGAGATGTATTCCAGCTTGCTTGCAAAGTGAGCAGTTTAGGGGAACAGAGATAAGATGGTGATGCCCTCTAAAGCAGCATCCAAAGGAAGTTGAGAGGAGAAAAGGGATATGGAGAAGGAAACTCTCACACTTACATCAAATAATAAGGAAACAAGAAATAGAGGCGCTGGAGTTAGGGTCTGACACAAAAAGTCCCAGTGGTGAGCCTAAAACAGGAGATTGATGGAGCATAAGACAATTAGGGGTAAGAAGCAGGATAAAAGACAAGCCTGGAGGACGGATCCTCTGGCCCACCCAGTATACTCTGAAGTAAGAGTACAGTGGTACTCTAAGGATCGTCTTAGGTGGGAAGTGGTGGATAAACACAGAGTGAATATAACAGCTGGTATTCCATTGAACCCCCCTCCTCCCTGCAAAAGCAACAGTCTGGAAGTGCCCTAGATTCTACCCTTGGTTAAGAACATAAGAACATAAGAAGAGCCTGCTGGATCAGGCCAGTGGCCCATCTAGTCCAGCATCCTGTTCTCACAGTGGCCAACCAGGTGCCTGGGGGAAGTCCACAAGCAGGACCCGAGTGCAAGAACACTCTCCCCTCCTGAGGCTTCCGGCAACTGGTTTTCAGAAGCATGCTGCCTCTGACTAGGGTGGCAGAGCACAGCCATCATGGCTAGTAGCCATTGATAGCCCTGTCCTCCATGAATTTGTCTAATCTTTTAAAGCCGTCCAAGCTGGTGGCCATTACTGCATCTTGTGGGAGCAAATTCCATAGTTTAACTATGCGCTGAGTAAAGAAGTACTTCCTTTTGTCTGTCCTGAATCTTCCAACATTCAGCTTCTTTGAATGTCCACGAGTTCTAGTATTATGAGAGAGGGAGAAGAACTTTTCTCTATCCACTTTCTCAATGCCATGCATAATTTTATACACTTCTATCATGTCTCCTCTGACCCGCCTTTTCTCTAAACTAAAAAGCCCCAAATGCTGCAACCTTTCCTCATAAGGGAGTCGCTCCATCCCCTTGATCATTCTGGTTGCCCTCTTCTGAACCTTTTCCAACTCTATAATATCCTTTTTGAGATGAGGCGACCAGAACTGTGCACAGTATTCCAAATGCGGCTGCACCATAGATATATACAACGGCATTATGATATCGGCTGTTTTATTTTCAATACCTTTCCTAATTATCCCTAGCATGGAATTTGCCTTTTTCACAGCTGCCGCACACTGGGTTGACATTTTCATTGTGCTGTCCACTACAACCCCAAGGTCTCTCTCCTGGTGGGTCACCGCCAGTTCAGACCCCATGAGCGTATATGTGAAATTCAGATTTTTTGCTCCAATATGCATAATTTTACACTTGTTTATATTGAATTGCATTTGCCATTTTTCCGCCCATCCACTCAGTTTGGAGAGGTCTTTTTGGAGCTCTTCGCAATCCCTTTTTGTTTTAACAACTCTGAACAATTTAGTGTCGTCAGCAAACTTGGCCACTTCACTGCTCACTCCTAATTCTAGGTCATTAATGAACAAGTTGAAAAGTACAGGTCCCAATACCGATCCTTGAGGGACTCCAATTTTTACAGCCCTCCATTGGGAGAACGGTCCGTTTATTCCTACTCTCTGCTTTCTGCTTCTTAACCAATTCCTTATCCACAAGAGGACCTCTCCTCTTATTCCATGACTGCTAAGCTTCCTCAGAAGCCTTTGGTGAGGTACCTTGTCAAATGCTTTTTGAAAGTCTAAGTACACTATGTCCACTGGATCACCTCTATCTATATGCTTGTTGACACTCTCAAAGAATTCTAATACGTTACTGACTTTCCCTTGCAGAAGCCATGCTGGCTCTGCTTCAGCAAGGCTTGTTCTTCTATGTGCTTAGTTAATCTAGCTTTAATAATACTTTCTACCAGTTTTCCAGGGACAGAAGTTAAGCTAACTGGCCTGTAATTTCCAGGATCCCCTCTGGATCCCTTTTTGAAGATTGGCGTTACATTTGCCACTTTCCAGTCCTCAGGCACGGAGGAGGACCCGAGGGACAAGTTACATATTTTAGTTAGCAGATCAGCAATTTCACATTTGAGTTCTTTGAGAACTCTCGGGTGGATGCCATCCGGGCCCGGTGATTTGTCAGTTTTTATATTGTCCATTAAGCTTAGAACTTCCTCTCTCGTTACCACTATTTGTCTCAGTTCCTCAGAATCCCTTCCTGCAAATGTTAGTTCAGGTTCAGGGATCTGCCCTATATCTTCCACTGTGAAGACAGATGGTTACTAGAAGAAAGAAATTCTCCTGCATGGAGAATAATTCTTTGGGATTATTCTGTTGTTCAAATGTAAGAATAGAAGGCATTTTGTTCACAAATTCATTGCTTTACTATTTGGGAATGAGTACCCCGGCATACTACCTTTTGCTTTCGTACTATCTGTATCGACATGAAAAAGAACTTTGTAATATCCTCCCAAAGATCCAGAGTGCAGGAAATGCGTTCCAAACCGTTCAATTAGTCTTCGGTATGCATTGTATTCATAGAAGGCTGGAAGGTTAGCAAGCTCTTTCCAGAAGGGCTCAGCAAGATTTAGAAATTCTGGCTGTTTATTGATGAACTGAGCAACTTCTACATTGTTTTCGATAACCATAAGTAGGTTACTCTAGGAAGGCAAAAATAAAGAAATCATGCAGTTGTTTTCACAATGGCAGAAGAACATTTATAAAAAGAGCGATTCACAGCTGTTGCCTTCTGAATTAAGAATACTTTGCTTAGTTCCACATGCTGGTTAGCTTTTTGGTTTCAAAGTTCAGCAAACAAGGACATATAAAGATTTCAAGATTTCTGGTAAGGGATGGAGAAGAAATTCAGCTCTATTCACATTTTAGTGTGAACATACTTAATTCACACTTCTCAAAACAGAACACAAATTGAAAAGCAGCGATCTTTCAAAAATTTGCATATTAGGCAAATTTGCATAGAAAAATGTGTATGTTAATAGTAATGCTTATGAATTTTTAGAACTTTTTTTTTTAAAGTCTGGGCCCAGACGATGCTCTGAAGGCACATGAAGCCACCACCTTGCTGTAGTTAAGCAGATCTGGGTCTGGTCAGTGCCTGGATGGGAGACTGCCTGGGTACCACATGTACAGAGTCTTAAGCACCACAGTGGAAGAAAGACACTTTACATATAAATATACTTTAAATAGAAGGGTTCTATAATGAAAGAAAGGTGGGTAAGAAATAAATAATTTTAAAATTGCAAACTGATAACAAATGTGGTGAATCGAACTTAAGACTGGAAAATTGAGAAACTGAAACTGACATATGTATCCATCGCTAGGAACAATGCACACGTGGGGCAGCTGCTCTCTGCATGGGCCTCCTCCACTATACAAGCCAAAGCCTGCAACAAGGTGGGTGCAGATTCCCAGATCTGGGGTTGCTCAATTGACAGAAGCGTGAACAGGGCAAACAAATAGGTAGATCCTGCTGTATTCACAGCACACTCTTCAGTACCCAACATCTCCTTCCACCTCCCTCCACACACTTCCATATGTGAACTGTCAGCTCATGCTTCTGGGTAGTATCCAACCATTGCCATATTTTATCATAAGCCCTGCTGTTCTTTGACACAAGGTGAAAAGTCAGGTCCCTAGAAGAGCCCTGGAAATAATCCCAGAAAAGTTACTAGCCTATAAAAATATCTACTAGCTTGCTAAGAGGGTAGGATCATGGATATACAGCCTACCAGCATCTTAGCAGCCTAGGGTTTTTTTTAATGGCCTTCTAACCAAGCAATCTGACCCTCCTCTGACAGCCTGTTATTCACCTGTATGGAATTCCTGGATGCCTTTGGCTACCAAGCATGGAGTTAAATGCAAGTCTGTTCTAGAATCAAGATCCAAAGAGCTACTGCTTGCTCACACCAATTGGTGTTTTCAAAAGTCATTTGCAGCACAGGGAGAATGGGGGATCTGGTGTTCCAGATGCATAAGCTTAAAGCAAACATGGGAATCCTTAAATTGCTGAGTGGCTTTTTGGATCTTGGTCTACATCTTGTATACAATGGCAGCTGATGTTTAAGCAATAAGTGCTTGATTTGGGGGACATTTTTAGGGATGGGCTTCACTCTTTGGTTCTCGTCCATGTTTTGGTATTCACAACTGGCTTGTGGTGCCAATCCGCACCATTGTCCCCCCCCCATTCTTTTTTTTTTTTCTATTTCCCATCTGCTTGTAAAAGCTAAGGAAATTGCTAATGCTGTTGGATCTTTCTATGGATGGTCTCTTGGGTTTTCTATTTAAATTTAAATTAGGCAGATCATCGCCTGTTAATTCTGCCTCTTGCCTCAGGTTACTGAGCAGCAGTGCTGACCAAAGATGTTAATGGTGATTGTTATCACCTCATTAAGACAGAAGTCAAAGGAATACACATTGCAGCACTTCAGAGCAAAGCTGTTAATAACAATGTCAAATTAGCCACAGATTTGTTTTTTTTAAAAGTCAGTGTTGCTGACAGTCGCAAGCATTAGTCAAACCTGATCCGAAGACAAACAGGATTTACAGATTCTGACAGAACTTAAGATTCTAACAAATCTGAAAATGCCAAAAATTGCCCCCCATCTCTAGACATTTTACTTTTTTTGTTCTAAAGCCACCCTAGGATGCACTTTGGGTCACACTGTCCACTAGGATGAAAGCAAGTTTTTGCCAAGACTGGTGACGAGTATCAGGAGAGGAGAAGTAGAAAGCAGCATGTTCAGTTTCTGAATTTTGTATAAGTAGATGGATGCAGTCGTGAATACAGTACTGCTTCTGTGGGCTTGTGACTGCATCCCCAACATCTCTGCTCAATCTATACATATTTTTTATTTAAATATATTATTCCAAAAGACAACAACAAGTCTCTCCAAAAGTCTCTCTTTCCAAGAAAACAACTGTTTAAAGAAGGAGTAGGGAACCTGTGGCCCTCCAGATACTGTTGGACTGCAACTGCCATCAGCCCCAAACAGCATGGCCAATGAACAGAGATGATGGGAGTTGTGGAGGGTCACCGATTGCCCACCTCTGCTGTAAAAGGTGGCCCTGATCTTCCTGTAACTTAGAGAGAGAAGGGCACAAAGCGCTGTGTACCTTTGAACTGCTTTCTTCACATTTAGCTGTCGTGTACCGGTGGTAATTGTTTCCAGTTTCACGATTCTCTGTATGTTTCATATAAGCCCAGCTACTGTTGTAAAACTCAGTGCTGAAGTCATTCTGAACGGTCACCTATAAGAAAAAGGAACAAAAAGTACCTTTATAAATCTTTTTTTTCTGGAAAGAAATAAAATATCGACAATGAGATTCTCTTTCTTGGCATACATAGCTGTTGCCCCCTCACTAGCTCTTTTCTTGGGAGAAGGTACAATAACAACTCATGTTACCAACAATTGAGTATAAAACATTAAAATTTATTATTATTATTATTGCTTATATCCAAAATGGCTTAGTGTATCAATACACTTAGGCTGCAATCCAATATACACTTTCCTGGGAGTAGGTCCCATTGAACCCAATGGAGCTTACTTCTGAGTAGACATGTACTGGACTGCAGCTTTAGTTTAATAAAAATCCTCCCCTCCCCCATTTCTGTTAGCGCTACCAGGTGGGTACCCCAGACACCCTTTTCCCTTTAAAGCTTTTGTGATGCGCTGCAAGTCCTTCAGACAGCCCTTGCCCCTCCCCTTTAACCCCATTCTGCCCTGTGAGATGGAAGAAAATGAGGCAGGCAGGCAGGAAGAGACACCAACGCGGCCTGTCCCAGTCACTCAGACTGTCCTCTCCCTCCACAGGGCCATCATTCTCTCCCAGGAGAAGGAAGAAGGGCTTCGGGAGGGGGTTGTTGGCGTTTTATGTATTTATGTATTTATAAGAAGCATTTATATACCAGCCTCTCGCAAAACATCACAGCAGCATGCAACATAAAAACATTTAAAAACAAGACAAAACAATAATTAAAATGACTGGCAGCTCAACAAAAACATTTTAAGCAGCTGCACAGGCCTGACAGATGCCTCAAAGTCCAAAGTGAAGATGCGTTTGTGTTTTACTTTTATCTGCTGGTGAGTGGGTGGGCGAACTGTAAAACTGCAAAACACCTTGGGTGCCTTGGCCAAAAGGCGGTATATCAATCTAATAAACAAACAAACAAGCAAGCAAACAGGGCATCTAGTAGGAGCTGAAATAGGGATCTAAGTGTCTTGCCTTTATTGCTGAAATGAAACCCACAACAGAATTATTACCTGCCACCATCTACTGAATGCACAGTAGTACAGGTAGTTATTTGGCGGAGAGGCCCAGGGTAGGGATGTGGGGTGATATATGGCAGGTCAGAGGTAGCCAGTATTAGGAACATAGGAAGCTGCCTTATACAGAGTCAGAGTATTCATTCATCTAGCTCAGTATCATCCGCACTTACTGGCAGAGGCTCTTCAAGGTTTCAGGCAGGGGTATCTCTCCCCCGGAGATGCCAGGGATTCAACCTGGGACCTCCTGTATGCAAAGCAGATGCTCTCCCTACCACTGAACATCAGTCCTCCCCAGAAAGTTAATTTGTGGAGTCTGTGATGCGTCCTTCCCTGGCTCTCCCTGTCAGGTTCCTACCTGCTCGTGGTTACTGCCTGTCACTAGGCACCACCAGGGACTCCACCAGTCCGGACCGCTCTCTCTTATGGTTTCTCTCCCCGCTCTAGCACAGATCTCAACAGATCCCCCTGCTAGGCAACCACCAGTAACGTCCCAATACTAGTATTCCCAGAGACTCTGAATACTGGTATTGTTATTCTCTTCACCGCTGCCACTATTTGTTACAGTTCCCCTTCAGCCTTGGTCATTACCTTACCCTCCCTTCTGGTCTGTGAAACCCCAGCCAAGGATCAGGCCTTTGGTAAACCAAATTAAGTATTTATTACAGATAACAAAGCTAACAAGATTAACAAGATTTCTTCTTAAGGCACATAAGCATATGGTTTTACTCAATACTAATCCGAACTCCACCTCCCTCCTGGTAAACAACTCTCTAAGCCCCACCAAGCAATCCACTCTTTCTCTTCTCCCCCCAGATTCCACAATTCACCACCTCACATTCCCCCAGATTTACCTGTCATCCTTTCATTTATACTGTCAGCCATTTTAAACATTCAGCCAATCATCAAGCATTCTATTGCCCATTCACTCCCCCTCCTCTTTCACTACTTACCATGTATACTCTAAACAACCAGCACTTACCATATATACACTAATATATAGGAACATCACATTTCCCCCCCCTTAAACAACGGCAGAGTATTATTCCTGTTCCAGGATTTATACGTCGCATTAACAAATAAAAGTCTCTATGGGGAAAATGTCTTTCTTTGTTCCTCTGTCTGGTCACGTCACTGCAGTCCCAGCCACTTGCCTGGAAAGTCCATCGGCCAGTACATTGTCCTTGCCTTTGATGAACTGGAAGTCCACTTGATAGTCCTGTAGGGCCCAGGACCACCTCTGCAGCATAGTGTTATGGTTTTTCATAGTCTGCAACCATAACAAGGCCCGATGATCCGTAGTCACTGTGAATCTTCGTCCCCACACGTATGGGCGCAACTTGTTCAGTCCCCACACGACCGCTAGGCACTCCTTCTGGACCGATGAATAGTTTTTCTCCCTCGGCGTCAGCTTGCGACTCAGATACGCCACTGGATGTCTGGTGCCTTCTCTCTCCTGCAGCAAGACGACTCCCAGCGCGAGGTCTGACGCATCTGTAGCCACGATGAATGGTTGCTCATAGTCTGGTGCTATTAATATGGGTCCTTGGCACAAGGCTTGCTTCAGCAGATCAAAAGCCTTCTGACATTCATCCGTCCATACCACACGCTCAGAACACTTCTTCTTGGTCAATTCATGCAAGGGGGTTGCTATTTCCCCAAAATTTCTCACAAACTTCCTATAAAATCCAGCCACACCCAGAAATGCCCTTACTTGTTTTTTGGTTAAGGGGATCGGCCACGCTTGTATTGCCTCCACCTTGCTCCATAAGGGGGTGATTTTCCCACTCCCCACCTTATGTCCTAAATAGATTACTTCCTTTAGTCCAAACTGGCATTTCTTAGCTTTTATTGTGAGGCCTGCTTTTCTTAAGGCCTCCAATACTGTTGTCAGGTGTTGGACATGCTCAGTCACCGACTTGCTAAAAATGGCTACGTCATCGATATAGGCCACTGCAAAATCTGACATGCCTCGCAACACAGTATTGATTAGCCTCTGAAATGAACTTGGTGAGTTCCTTAGTCCCATGGGTAAGGTCACAAACTCATATAACCCATCTGGTGTACTGAAGGCAGTTTTGGCTCTGGATTGCTCGTCTAGTTCCATTTGCCAAAATCCTTTACAGAGATCTAGTGTAGAGATAATGGTTGCTGCCCCCAATAACTCTAACATTGCGTCTACCCTAGGCATAGGATACGCATCTGGGACAGTAATTTTATTGATTAGCCGATAATCAATGCAAAACCTTGTCGTTCCATCTTTTTTCGGAACCAGGACAATACTTGAGGCCCAGGGACTGATGGATTCCCTGATCACTCCTAATTCCAGCATCTCTTCCACCTCCTTTTTGATCTCATTCAAAACTTTCCCATTCACATGGTACGGAACAGATCTGATTGGGGCATGATCTCCAGTATCAATGGAATGTATAACTATACTGGTTCGGCCAGGTTTGTTGCTAAAGAGATTCCTATAGGTTTTCAAAACTCTCAGAATCTCTTCTTTTACTTCCTCCTTCACCTCCTCTGACCATTCTACTTGATCTACCCCTCCTTTGTCTTTGCTTTCCTGTACCAAATCTGGAAGTTCAGGCCCACTTCCCTCAGGGAATAAGGTAACTTGCAACACCTGTGCATCCCTGGTATGGTAAGGCTTCAACATATTTACATGAACCACTTTGCTTTTGTTTAATTGGTTAGTGGTAATTACATACATCACTGTGTCAAGCCTTTCTCTGATGGTATATGGTCCTTCCCAGTTAGCCTGTAATTTGTCATGTTTCCTGGGTATGAACGCCATAACCATATCTCCCACATCATACACACGTTCTCTGGCTGTTCTGTCATACCAATAACGTTGCTTCTGCTGAGCTTGACTCAAATTCTCTTTCACCACTTCCATCATTTGTTTCACTGGTTCACATTCACCCTTTCTCTCAGCAGGCATCCACAGTCTATATAAAATCCCATTCTCACACACAACTTGATTCCTCAGTTTGTCAGTGAAAGGAATCTGTTGGGTCAGGGCTTGTTCCTTTATCTGCTTCAAACTTATATCTTTATTCAGCTCTTCTCTGAAATGCTCTGTCTCTTCCCCAGAGACCACTTGATACAGTTTGTCTCCTTCAGCAGGCCTGCTAGTGGTTGCTATGGTGACCTGAGGCTGGTTAACAGATTCCACCCTGTTTGTTTCAGCCCCCCTTAATATGGCTTCTTTTTCTCTGCCAATTTGCTGTCTGGTCACTACATAGATCTTTCCTTGGGCGCCCATTACATCCCTTCCCAGTATTACTGGTTCTTGTTGCTGGGCATTAATGCCTACTTTATATCGGCCCTCTCGGCCTCTCCAAGTCATATCCACCAGGGCCACAGGCAAACTTTCTGGTTGACCTCTCACTCCTTGGATAGTCACAGTTTCCTGAGGTAATATTACCTCAGATTTTATTAAATCTGGCCTCAGTAATGTCTGAGCGGCACCAGTATCAAGCAATGCCCAATAATTTGCCCCTTGTACACTCACTCCCTCTCTCAGACTTGAATCAAGGTCTGTTACTTCTGTCCAGTTTATCTGGCAGAACTGAACCTTTTTCGCTGTTTCTAAAGCCTTGAGCTCTGTTTTCACTGTCCTTGTCTGAGTAGGATTACTAATGGGGTTGGCAACCTCACATTGAAAACGTAGGTGCCCCGGTCTACCACATTTGTAGCATAATTTCTCCTCACTTTTAGGGTACACAGATCCACTCTGGGGTGTCCTGTGCCCTTCAGATTTTACTGGAGGACTCACTCGCTGTGGTACCACATCCCTTCTGCCAGCACTATATGGTCTGGGTTTAAACTCTCTTGATGTTTTCCCCACCCAGCCAGTTCTATTGGAGGCGAAGTGATCCACCATCTCTGCGGCCTCCTGCACAGATGTAGGGGAACGGTCTTTGACCAGGAGCCTTATTTCTGGTGGTAACTGATGGTATAATTGATCCAGTATCATGAGGCTTTTCACCTCTTCCACTGACTGAGCTTTGGCACTACTCATCCACTTTCCAAATATATCCATCAACTTTGCTCCCAGTTCCACAAAAGACCTCCCTGTCTGTATCTGGCAATTTCTGAAAAGCTTTCTAAAATAATCAGGCCCCAGTCTGAATCTTTTAAACACTGCTTCTTTGAATTCAGCATAGGTGACGGGCTTGTCTGAGGGGAAATATTGGTATACCTCAGCCAATTAACTTTTAATCAGATTTGATAAATACTGCATGTATTTATCTTCAGGTAGCCCCCACAACTGAGCTGCTTTTTCAAAGGTGCTGAGGTAAATTTGAGGATCTTGACCAGGCTCATAGACAGCAAAGTCCTTTGGAGTAATTTTTATTTTTGCTCCATCTCTGTCCTTTCTTGTTTCATCAGAATGAAACTTCTCTCTTTCAAATTTTAACTTTTCTACTTGTAATTCGGCATCCACTGCTTGTTGCTTCTCCCTCTCCTCAAACCCCATTCTCATTCTCTCAGTTTCCATCTTCAACTTCTCAGCTTCCATCCTCAATCTCTCAGCTTCCAAGTCTCGGTTTATCTTTTTCCTCAGCCTCAAAGACCCGCTGCTTTTCTTTCTCATCAGCCTCCCTCCTCAATCTCTCAGCTTCCAACTCCCTCTGCTTATCTTTTTCCTCAGCCTCCCATCTTAACTTCTCTCTCAAGTACTCTATATAAGTGGGATTGCTTAAATATCCTTCTGGGGTCTCTTCTCTGATAGGTTGTTTTTGCTGGGCAGTTGCAAATCCTATAAGTGCTACCCTCAATTCATCTACCCCTTTACCCTTGTGAGGTAAATTGAATGTTATGCACTTCTCCACCAGCTCCTCTCTTTTCATTTTTATATATTCAGCCATGGTGTTTGAGTTCACTCACTCTTTGCCACACACTCTTTGCCAGTCACTCTCACAAGAAATCTTGTTTTGTTATTTCTGTTTGCCACACCACTGTATCTGGATTCTCTGTTGTTCGTATCCCACCGCTACTGACACCACGTGTGATGCGTCCTTCCCTGGCTCTCCCTGTCAGGTTCCTACCTGCTCATGGTTACTGCCTGTCACTAGGCACCACCAGGGACTCCACCAGTCCGGACCGCTCTCTCTTATGGTTTCTCTCCCCGCTCTAGCACAGATCTCAACAGATCCCCCTGCTAGGCAACCACCAGTAACGTCCCAATACTAGTATTCCCAGAGACTCTGAATACTGGTATTGTTATTCTCTTCACCGCTGCCACCATTTGTTACAGTTCCCCTTAGCCTTGGTCATTACCTTACCCTCCCTTCTGGTCTGTGAAACCCCAGCCAAGGATCAGGCCTTTGGTAAACCAAATTAAGTATTTATTACAGATAACAAAGCTAACAAGATTAACAAGATTTCTTCTTAAGGCACATAAGCATATGGTTTTACTCAATACTAATCCGAACTCCACCTCCCTCCTGGTAAACAACTCTCTAAACCCCACCAACCAACCCACTCAGTTCTCTTCTCCCCCCCCCCGATTCCACTCTCACTCTTCCTTTTATACATTCAGCCATTTTAAACACTCAGCCAATCATCTCGCATTCTACTGCCCATTCACTCCCCCTCCTCTTTCACTCCACTTACCATGTATCTTCTAAAACAACAACACTTACCATATATACATTAATATAGGAACATGACAGAGTCCACTGCCCCAAGCCTCATAGACTGAACTGTGCTCCTCAAAGGTACGTTAGCCAATGTGGTGCTCTTCAATTATTGTTGGACTACAACTCTGATCAGCTATCAGAGGTCACTGATTCATAGGGTCGCCATAAGTCGCAATCGGCTTGAAGGTATATAACAACAACAACAAAACAACTCTGATCAGCCACTGTCAGCATAGCCAGCAGCCTGGGATCAGGGCCGGATTATTCATTAGGCTTAGTAGGCTGAACCCTAGGGGCCCGGAGCTCTTGGAGGCCTGTGGGGCACTGGCCCGAGGGCCCCTGGAGCTACAGGGGGCCCTCCGCTCTCCTTCCACGATCCATGGAAGCATCCGCAGACCGCCATCCCCCTGCTTTACCTACTTTTCCGTTGTTTTTTGTGGCGCACAGATTTGCCATCAATAATGATGGCAGCCGAGGTTTCCTTAAGGGGCTGAAGCCTCTGCCACCATCTTGGCTGATGGCACGCATCAAGAGATGATGGCAGGAGAGAATGTGGGCAGCAGCACTGCAAATGCAAGGCTGGGGAACTTCAAGCTTAGGGGCTGAATGTGGCCCTCTAGGCCTCTCTTTCTGGCCCTTCTGATTCTCCCCAGGCCCTCTCTTCACTGGTCCTGCTCCATGCCTCTTGCTTGCTTGACTGCATGGATCTCTGATCTTTGCCTGACAGAAATATAGCCTACTGTGTAAGGTTGCAGGCACACTTTTTGCCAACTGCTGGCCTGCCCCCCCCCCAAAAAATGTTGTCCATGAGGGAATGTGGCTCTTGGGCTGAAAAAGGTTCCCCACACATTGCATATGCTGATCAAACAGCCCTGTGCCTCTGATGTTACTTCCTGATGCCTACTGGAAAACCCGTAGAGCCACCCTTTCCCTTGGCTGCTGCTAGTAGTTGATGAAACTAGGCCACTTTCACATGTTTTTGCCCATAATTCCATTCTGTTTCTGCATTCATCTGCAAATTTCTTTAAAGTTCCTCTCAAAATAAAATTTAAATACCTAAAATATGTAATTTACATATATAAATGGGTATTTTCTCCCAAATTTTCATGCTTAAAATTTATAATTTATCTTAAGATACGTATTTAAATGCAATTTTTCTCTTAAAAATGCGTATCTAAATGAAATATAGGCCTGAAATATTATTCAGGTAAAGCTTTGTAACTTCTTTCTGCAGGATGTCTCAACTGGCCACCAAATTTTTGCAACTATTTTTTTTCCTGGTCAGCCTGAACCCTCAAGATAATGCAGATTTCCCCCCTACTTTTCATTTTTAAAAGTTTGTTCAGATAGCATTTTTAAGCAAACCAATCTAATTCACATCTCTTGGACTAATAAATAGTTCAGAACATAATCATTAGGGCTGTGCACAAGATCCAAATCCCAGATCCCTAACCGAATTGGGTTGATTCAGTTCAACTTGGGATTTGGCCAGATCAGTTTAAGGCAGCCACAGGTCCACATGGAGTGTCAAAAGGGTTGTCAAACAGAAGGCAGTTTGGTGGCAAGGGGGAAAGGGAGAAGGAAATACACCGGCAGTCTGTATGCATCTCCTTCATCTCGACTAAATGTGTAATCAGGGTTTATAACCCTGATTAAACATATGATCGGGGTGGTTGGGAGATGGATATACATATACATACACACACACACACACACACACACGTAATTGTGATTAACAAAACAGAGCCTGGGTGAAGTTCTGTTTGTTGCTTTCAAAACTCTCTCCCCCTCTCTCCATATGTGTGTGTGTGTGTTGTAATGAGAAATCAAATACTGGGAATTTTTAATCTTTGATTCATCTCAGTGAACCAGAGTTTGGAAAGCCTGCAACAGCAACGATTCCTGGGAGACAGCTCCTCTGAGACCTCTGAGTACATATCTTGCAAACCTGAAGGTACAGACTTCCTGGCTCCTATGGAAATTTGGAGAATGTCACCCAGTAAGAACAGGTGCTCCTTTCAAACAAAGGAAATGTTTATGATAATCTAAAACCTTTAGGAGGAGACAGAATAGCTCCTTTCAAACTGGGAAATGTTATGCATTTCTAAGCCTTTGGAGGAGACAGGATAGCTCCTTTCAAACTAGGAAATGGTCTGCATAACCCTTATGATAGTCTTAAAGGAAGAGGTAGAACATTAGGAGTTCACAGGTAGGAGATTACAGTCGTTATCTGGGAATTCCCCAAGGCATGGTTTCTGGAAAAACAACACATTCCTTGACTGATGATCCTAAATTCTTTCATTGTTCTTGTTTGTCACGTCCACATCTTCCTGGAGTCATTTACATTGGGTTTACATTGGGGTCAGTTTAGTTAGGAAAAGGTATAAATGAGGAGTGACAAGGGGTGGGCAGTTCCTCGTCTGAAGGGCTCCAACAGCTGCTTTTCTGACCAACGCACGCTAGCATCTTTGGGACAATTTCAGAGCTATAGATTTGGGTGAGAACTTTCAAATCTGGCGCTGGTTACAAAGGGCGGAGCTTTTGCTTATTGGGCTAGATACGAAAGTCTCTCTCTCTCAGCCTTAGTCTTGCAGCAACTCTCCAGGAAAGGTATATGCAACTATCTGGGCCTTTTTCTTTCCTTTTTTCTTTCTGTGTGGGTGAGCTTAATGTGAAAGTGTTTATAGGGTTAGTCTCTTTGCTTTAGTCTATCCAGTGTTGCTGAATGAATGAATAAAGCTGCTCAATGTTAACTGCAATTGTAAACTGCAATATTTTGCCTTGTTTCTTCTCTTAATAAAACCACTCTTTATTTTTACTTTCAGTGTGTGTCATTGGGTTAAGGGTAAATTTATACATACTCTGGGGGTGACGTGCGTGTAACTCCAGCAAAAGTTCCTACTGCTCTCGCTTGATATGGGAACTTGCATTTCTAGTGAGCTCTGCTCATGAGGAAGTTCAAGGTCCCTTCGTAACAGTATATATATATATATTTACATACCTATTTTGTGATGAAAATATTATAAATTTAGAACTTTAGAAAATGATAGGGTTTTTTATTTTTAGGATTGCTGAAGTTTTGTAAACCTAGTTTGTGATACCTTTGTGAACCCCTTTGTTGAATTTTACATTGTTTTAGCCATTCAGCAGTATTTTTTTAACATATACTTGGTGAGGTACATTGCAGCATATAACAATAGTATGAGTTGTATTTTCTAATTCATGTCAAAGTACATCATCAGTAATATACATCCTCAGTTGGGAAGTTTTTTATTTATTTTACCCTTTTCATTTAAATCTGAAATTCCAATATTTGTTTTCACAATAGAATATTTATGTATTTTAATTGTATTTTATGTATTTTAATTTATTTTAATGTTTTTGTGATTTTATTGTTTGCAATTTTATTATGTACGTGTTTGATTTTATTTTTGTAATATTTTTTGTAAGCCGCCCTGAGTGCCCTATTATAGGGTAGAAGGGCAGGATAGAAATACTTAATAAAAAAAAATTGCAGTTAACTACAAATTTCTGTACTTTTATACATGTGGAAACAGGATGGGATGGATTTATGAATGAACAAGTGCAAAATTGGCACTGACTGGAAAGAGACTGGCCCATCCATTGGAAGGACCATAGCTCAGGGGCAGAGCATCTGACTTGCATGGAGAAGTCCCGGGTTCAATCCTGGGCATCTCCATGTATGGCTGGGAGAGAATCCTGCCTGAAACCCTGGAGAGTTGCTGCCAGTGTAGACAATACAAAGAGAGATGAACCAATGGTCTGACAAAGTATAAAGCAGCTTCCTATGCTAACCAAAGCAGCTTGCCAGGTGGGGTAGAGCTGCTACACTACCTCCCTAACAGGTGGGTCATTGTTGCTCGCCAGGAGGGTTGTGATGGTGGTAGGTTGCCATGTGCAAGTACTCCAGCTGAGCCAATGCCAGTGTGTTTGCATTACACCAGCCTCCTCGCCTGTCCCCTTCCTGGTAAGCAACAGTGCCTCACCTACCCCAAAGTAGCATCTGCCTAGGGATGGATGGATCTGTCAATTTTGGGTCTCTCACTTTCTCATTTTCCCAATCTTAAATTCAATTCCTCATATTTCTGCACGTTTGTGATTTTTTTAAAAAAAAATTGATATGAAAATTCACCAGCATTTTAGTGCAAATTTCTCCTAATTAACACATCTTTACATGCAATTTTGCCCAATATACACATTTTTGCAAGGCAATTTCCCCAAATATAATGCATTTTTGCATGGTGTTTTCATCAATATATCATTTTTTATGCACACTTTACCCTAGTATATGCATTGTTCTACACATTACTTGGCTAGAGAACAGCATTGCAAACTTCAGAGAAGTGAGAATTTTGAAGGATGGCTGTGTTTCAGATTGTGTATTGTTTGGAAAGTGTCAGGTGGGTTTGCCTTTAAATGCAAATGTAATTGGCAGGTTGCTTCTTTTCCGATTCCTTGATAACATTATGGCTGAAAGCAAGCAAGCAAACACACCTGGAATGTGTAAGCAAGGACACTGTCACTCAGCCGATAATATTCTCTCTGGTCCCCGCTGAACACCTTTCTGCATTGGCCACCAAAACTCTTTGTATGGATGACTCCACCTCTGCTCTCACCCGTAAGAGCATCAAAGCTGCAACCAATCAGAGTCACAACACAGATTGTTAAGTTCACAGGATTTAGAAACGTCAATTGTTAACTAAATGTTAGTGTACATCTGTATGAAACTAAATTATGCAAAGAACAAGGTACTCTATAATGAAATTTTGTACTGGCAGAGCCATGATGCAGATTCCTGCCATAGCAGGTTACATCAGGATGTTTTTTAAAAAAATGTTCCCCTTGATAGTGTCAACAGAGAACAGCAAGTACCTGATAATTCTAATGCATTTTATCTCTATGGCAACTGCCCTTGCAAAGTCCCATTTCTAGGTAAAATTAATGCAACTTGACAGACAACAATGGCCAATCTCCTCACATCTTTTTCCCTTGTGTTCAGTCTGAATGGAGGTCACCCACATGGCCACAGGAACACACAAAAAAGGTAATTGATTTTCTTTGCAATAATCACCTATCCTTTATGCTGAAGTTCTGGTAAACACTGAGAGCTAAGGAATAGCAGCAGCAGCTCATGACCAGTCCTATGAATCACTGGACTGAGATGGTACAGTATCTCTTGTCCATCTACAACATAGAGATAATTACACTGGCTGAGGCAATTATTGCATGTTGTACTGCCCTGAGCAGTAGGAAGTTTTGTTTGTTTTTAGGGAACAAGTGTATCCAATGCTATTCCTACTCAGAGTAGACCCGTTGCAGTTAATGGACATGAGTAACTTAGATGCATTCATTTCAATGAGCCTATCTTGAGTAGTCAGCCTTTTATAGGGCCAGTTTACTTGTGAAGTGAAAGAACTGGAGTCTTGTGTGATTTTATTTGTACTGGGGGACAAGGAAGCGGTCAGATAGGTGAGAAAGGAACATTTGGAATTACTGCCTCCCCCCCTCCCAATTCAACAACTTCAAGAGCTCAGTCTCCTTTAATGATTCTATTTTAATTCCCAGAAACAGCTTTCTTTCAAAAGCCATTTCTATCTGGCAGGAGGCAACGTGGGACAGTGTGGCCCATTCCATTGCCTTGGGAGGGCCTCTCAGCCATTTGGCTCCTCCTCTCCTGAAACGGAATCCCTCACTGGCCATTCCACCTGGGCATTTAACTGTATGGAGAATTTGCTTCTTTACCTCTTCCCTTCCTAACCCTTTTTCCTTTTGTATTGTGTCTATTAAAACATAAACCTGCAAGTAGGCAGATGTACTATTTTCTCAATATTATGTATAGAGCCTAGAAAACCTAAGGTGTTGCTGTTATTATCTAACACATCATCATAATTATCTCCCATGCTTTTACTCTCCAGCTCTTATGCAATCATGATAATCATCATCATCATTTTTATTATCTCCCACATTGCCGTTCTTCAGCTATTATGACTGACAGTGGCTCTCCAGGGTTTTGGACAGCAGTCTTTCCCAGTCCTACCTGAAGAAGGGAGGGATTGAACCTGGGACCTTCTGCATGTAAAGGACTCCTATGGGGAGGAAGGGCGGGATGTATATACACCCAATTATTTGTCTTGTTTGCAGTCCATGGTTTGCAGTCCATGGTATGCGCAAAGCTCTCCTCCAGCACCACATTTCAAATGAGTTGATTTTTCTCTTATCTGCTTTTTTCACTGTCCAACTTTCACATCCGTACATAAAGATCGGGAATACAATGGTCTGAATGATCCTGACTTTAGTGTTCAGTGATACATCTTTACATTTGAGGACCTTTTCTAGTTCTCTTGTAGCTGCTGTCCCCAGTCCTAGCCTTCTTCTGATTTTTTGAGTATTGTCTCCATTTTGGTTTATGACTGTATATATATATATATATATATATAAATTAAAATAAAATAAAGAAGATCCTCTACCGATGAGCTATGGCCCTTTCTCATCTCCATCACTATTGCTCTCCAGCTCTTAATGCAAGCAAAAGAGATTTCCATTATTTATTTATTTATTATTTGATTATTTGATTTATATCCTGCCCTTCCTTCTAGAAGGACCCTAGGGAGGCAAACAAAAGCACTAAAAACACATTAAAACATCATAAAAACAGACTTTAAAATACATTAAAACAAAAAATCTTTAAAAACATTTTTTTTTAAAAAGCTTTCAAAACATCTTTAAAAAAGGTTAAAAACATTTTCTTAAAAAAGGTTTAAAAACATTAAAAAGCAATTCCAACACAGACGCAGACTGGGATAAGGTCTCAACTTAAAAGTCTTATTGAAAGAGGAAGGATAGTGAAACACTTTCTAGCCATCAGTGGCCTCAGGGCTGTTGTCAGGAGTTGGCAGTGTCAGGCACCTGCCAAGGCCCATGCCCTGGTAAGGGCCCCACTTTCAAGCCCTGGAACCTCCTGGCTTCGCTGCTTCTCTTCCTTGCTGTAGCTTCCAATGCACCTGTCTTCTCCAAGCAAGCAAGCAGTGAGAGGAGGAGCAGTAACCTCTGCATGCCTTGACCTCTCTTTGTGGGAAGTGGTGAAGCTTGTCTCAGAGGGAGAAACAGGAAAATAAGCTGTAGCAACAGTGGGAAGCAAGGAGGAACAGATGGGCATGCCCTGGAATGCCTCCCAGAATGGCCCCATCAAAGAAGCAGTGGTAGTTATTCAGCTAGTGAAAAGATAATCTCATTCCACACAGCCACAGCACAATCTAGATGGAATGCTTTGAACACTTGAAACTACATAAACACCTGAACCCTCTATAAAAGCTAAGGGATGTCATTATTCATAAATAACAGACAATCATTGCACTGAGACTAGTGAAAACTATGACGGAAACTTACCCTGCTCCTGTAAGCTCTACATTAGGAGGTGGCTTAAGGGGTGGTTTAATGTTTTCACACACCATCTTGATCTCTTCACATTGATCTTCATCAGCACCATCTTCCTCACAGTCATGATCTCCATTGCACACCAAGGATTTGCTAATGCACTGACCTATGGTCATAAAGACAGATAATACGGTGTTAGTGAAGAAACTCTTGAACCCAGCTTTTTTATTATTATTATTATTATTATTATTATATCCATCCTTCATCCTGAGGTTCCAGGGCGGGTTACAACAGTTTGAAATACATCATTAAAACAATTTTAAAACAACTTGAAATCACAAACATCACAAAACATAGGGTGGGTCATAAGAATATACATTTTTATAGAGAGAACAGATCTCCTTCAAAACTCCTTCTCCATCATCTAAGCCTGGGATCCCCCGTGTGGTGCCCTTGAGCAGCACAGTGTCCTGAGCCACCTCAATTGGCACCAGTGCTCTCCACTGTCAGAGGCAGGATGCCCCTGAATGCCGACTGCTGGGAATCACAAGTGGGTAGAGTGCTAATGAACTCGGGTCTGACTTTCGGGCTTCCCATAGGTATCTGGTTGGCCATTGTGAGAACCGGATGCGGGACTAGATATGTCTCTGCCCTGATCCAGTAGGCTCTTCTTATATTCCCATGGAGGCCTCCGTCCTATAGTGTTTTTCTTTTCTCTTTTAATTTTTCGTGGGCAACACTGAGCAGGCTGAAAAGCAAAGTGCCTTCAGCTTCCCTTTTCCCTATGCCTGGTTTTCTGTTTCTTTTCTTTCTTTTTTGCTTTGTGTTTGCAGGTGGGTTTTGCCAGTTTTTTGTGGCTTTGGGGGATGGATGCGTTTCTCTGAGCATCCCCAGTTTTCCTTCTGTGAAATGGGTCGTTTTGTTTTGCAGGGCAAATGTGTGGTTTGATATCTGGGACTCAAGCCTAATCTCTGCCTCATGCTTAGTTTCTTGGGAAGTTATCCTTTGTGACAAGGTGGGTCACCACTCTCACCATGACAGGCATTTGATGGTGGTGCTCATGACACTTCCTCAGATTTCTGAATGTACTCCCTGGCCCAAAATGTTTGATCTAAACAACATACCAAGTTCACACAAAATATATCCTTTGCCTGTTTAAATTTAAATTTCACAGAACAGAAGCTGACACGGGGCCATTGTGAACCTCACTGACATAAAAGGCCTTAGTTTGCCTATGACCTTTACTAGATCAACATGTACTATCAACCGCCAGTCTTGGAAACCTAAAAATAGCAAATCTCATCTGACTTGTTTCTGCCTCCACTTCCGTTATGTTTCAGGCTTTCAATCTTATCTTTCAGTCTCTGGTTTGATGCTCCACCTCAGCATGCCATATCATACACACCAGTTAACACTTGCATTCTCAGATCTCCCTCTTTTTTTGCCTCAAACAGATCACATTGGCTTCAGCAGTGGCCACTTGGTCTTGAAGCAACATACCCGATGAACATCTAAAACGATCACCACATCCGTCTTCGGTTGGACACCCTCTTGTAGGAACACACGGGCGGGATTCAAATGAATTCCCCAAACATGGATGTCCTCCAAACTGCCCATAAACTGCTATGGTCCTTCTGCGAATCTAAATCCAAAAACAATCCTTTAGGCTAGGGGTATGTTCAGATAGTGCTCTTAGGGAGAAACTAGATCGGTGGTTCCCAGCCTGGGGATTGGGAAGTCAGTGGGGTTGCAAAGAGCAAAGCAAGGAATTATTTAATTAATTAATGGTTGGTCTGTGCACCATCAACTTGCAAGCCTGAACTATGTGTGCGTGCAGCTACCTCCACCTCCCCTTCCTTCCTTCCAATGGGCACAGTCAGTTCCTGCCACACACAGCCCTGAGCAGCACGGCATGCGAGCAAAGGAGGCGCGTGTAATGTGAATGCATTAAGAGAAGGGGCCGGCTGGGCTTATTTAAGCTCCAGCACCTCTTCTCCCCCCTTTTGTTAGTGGCAGTGGGGAAAGATTGATTGTGCTGATTGGCTCTGGCTGTAAAGACCTCTGACCTCTGACCCTGGCAGGCGGCCACCTGCCAAAAAAGGAATGGGACAGAGTCCCAGAGCATTCCCCCATGAAAAGACATCTGGGCACTTGTTAAAAAAATTCACTGTATAGTTAACTTATAGTACAATGTATACCTACTCAGAAGAAAGTCTCTTCATATTTAATGGGGCTTACTCCTAGGTAAATCAAGTTGTAGTAATCATATCAGATTAAGATTCTGTTGAAGCTTTGAAGCTATACTACTGTCTTGCAGTGGGGGAGGGATATGGGGCTTTATAGTACAAAGACGCATCATTCTGGTTAAAGGAAGTAAAAAAATTATGTCTATAATATAAGGACTTAGGATGCAATCCTAACCAGGTCTACTCAGAAGCAAGTCCAACAGAATGGAGTTTATTCCCAAGTAAGTTTATTCCCAAAATTAAAATGGCCAGAAAAGGAGACTGCAGCCTTCTACACAACAACCATATGAGGCAGGTTAGGCTGTTGGTTGGCAGGCTCAAGGCAGTAAGCAAGCAAGCAAAAAAATGATGGGTAAAGTAAGTTTTAAAATGTGCTTAGTGTATTTTTGTTGCTGTTTAGCAAGGCTTTGGGTGTGTTTTCATACAGTTGTATATATTTATTTTAAATTTTAAAATATGTAGTCTAAATTTTGTTGTTTTTATTCTTGAGTTATTTGCATGGTTTAGGGTTGGCATTGTGTCTTTAACAGCTGTGTGGTAGGCAGAAATTAAATATAAATTAAATTAAGCCTTGTCTAGTTTGGGAATACAATTATGGGGAAAGCTTCATCTGTTGACATTCTGTCTGATAGACATATTATTACTGTCGTATGGAGCTTCCTGCGCCAAGAAGAGGAGCATCATTATATACAGATGGAACACTTAAAGCCAGAGTCCAAATACCCTGGCATCAACCAGGCTCTGTTCACCACTCTAGGTAGTTTACTTTTATCTCCTTCCATTCATTTCCTTCAAAATTTGTTTATATTGCTATAACCTGCTTTGGAACCTTCGGGTGAATGGTAGGTAATAAATATCATCATCATATTTGTTGTTGTGATTATTAAAAAGCAACATTATTTAATGCTTCAATCTGTATTTTTTTCAATTAACAGAGACTAATATTACAACAATTAGCATGTGGGGGTTGTGAAAATTTTTGCGGTGACAAAGGGGGTCCACTGAACTAGATGATATGTTAGCTCTGTATCTGTGTCCTTCACTGCAAGGGGAATTTCACAAAATGCAGGAGGGGGTGACAATATGGACCTGGAATCTAGCATGAGGGACAGAAGGTCTTTAACCCTTTGCCTCTTCACTATGGCCCTAATTTAGATCCTCCTCCCCCAATGCTGGCAATTTGTTGCAGTGAGACCTGGTTAGGAGATCTGGTACAACAAACCTGATTCCTCAAAATATTCTTTTTACAATAAGGAAAGTGACGGTGGCATATACACCATACATTTAAAGCACATGACTTCCCCAAGGAATCATGGGAATTTTAGTTTATCTTTGACAAAGCTACAATACCTACAGTTCGCAGGATTCTTGGGGGAAGTCATGTGCTTTAAATGTATGGTGTGTAAGCAGCCAATGGGAAAATGCACAGGAAAGTTTGGGATAACACTGGCTTTGATGCAATGCTGTTTAACCTCCCTGCAAACAAATCAGAATGAATGCTCAGTAAATAGCCAACATTGTCCAGTCTCCTAGCAAACAAATCACAATGAATGCTCAATAAATAGGTCTTCTGGAAGCACCCATAGTCATCGGCTGGCCTGATTTTAAGTGATGGCTGCAGATGGAAATCTAGGGTACAATCCTTCTGGAACTTCTCCTGTGCCAGCCCTATTGAAAGAATGGGCTATGCAACAATGCTGTTGTACAGTACCCATTCCAATGGACACTTGAGCAGGAGAACTTCCAACTGATTGTGCCCTAGACCAAGGGTCGGCAAGTGGTAGATTGCAATCTACTGGTAGATCTTTGGGTGATCTGCAATAGATTGGCACTGGTTTCTAATTCTCATTTGTTTGACAGCAACAGTAAAATAACATTTTCCTCCTAAATTAGACTGATGAAATTTGGAAATGAAGGAAAGCTAACCAGGAATTAACTTTTGTGTGAATAGACTTTTGTGTAAAAGGACTATGACCTTGGTTCTGCTCTAGTACTGAAAATAAATCCATAAGATTCAGAATGTGCTCCAAGGCTGGCTGTGTGTGAGTGTGTCTGTGTTATTTGCACTTGACTCTGGTTGATAGATCTTGGGGTTACAGAAAAAGCAAAGTAGATCAGACAAGTCTGAGGTCTGCTTGTTTCAGTCCCAGACTCCATCTATAACCATCACTGAAAATTAACTTAACATATTGCTGTTTTATTGAAAGTATATTTAAATTAACTAACGATAACTAAAGAAGATAGGGTAGTCATATCTTCAAAGTCTTGGGTAACTAAATAACAATGATTATGATGATGGCCCAGGTAGCATATAAATGGCACATATTTATAATACTGTACCTGAGTCTTAGTACAGCCGTCACATTCTGACCAAGGACCAAATGGATTCCAGCTGCAGTGGACTGGAGAAGCTCTGATGAGTTTAGGGAGAAGGAAAGATATTGTCAAGGATTGCAACATTGGGAGAAGGGCCATAGCTCAGTGGTAAAGCACATGTCTTGCATGCAGAAGATCCCAGGTTCAATCCCCAGCATCTGCAGGCTTGGAAAAAATCCTATTTGAAACCATGGACAGGGATTCCCAGTCAATAGGCAATCCTGCGATAGATTCTGACTCAGTATAAGTTCTGTATAACATTTTGGAAGCTTGAAGAAAGCCAGCCACATAGATGTGGGACAATACCATAGAAAGGGACTTGCTGGTCTTGTAACAGACTCAAAGCAATATTTCCCTGTCTGTCTTTGAAAACATTATCTCCTTCTTGGCAATCTCGATGAGGCCCACACTTGGTGAATGGCCTAGAATAAGCCACTAGCTTGTATCCTAACTGAGGGATGGAGGAGAAATTCTGTTTTGTTTGCAATTTAATGAGAAACTACCTAATTTGCACTTCTCAAGCCAATACGCAAACCAAATCACACCCATCCAAAATTTGCACTTCTATGACTTTTGCGATGCAGTTCTCCAGCCAAACAATATGTCCAAAAATGGATATTCTAGGGGTAAATGTGCACAAAAACACAGATTTTTGTGAGAACAACATACAAAAGTGCATCATATTACAGAAAAAGTGCTTGTAAAAATGTGAGCATTAGCCTAAAATACATACAACAAATGTGTTTAATAGGAGAAATGTGTACAAAAATGCAATGAGGATATATTTTTTAAATCACAAATTGCTGCAGAAATGTGGAGAACTGAAGAGTGGAAAAATGAGAAATTTAGGCTCCATCTGCATTATACATTTAAAGCAGTATCATACCACTTTTAAAAATCACGGCTTCCCCCAAAGGAATCCTGGGAAATGTAGGTTGTAAGGATGCTGAGAGTTGTTAAGAGACCTCTATTCCCCTCACAAAGCTACAATTTTCAGAGTGGTTTAACTTCCAAGGGAGCGCTGTGAGGTGAATAGGGGTCTCTAAACAACTCTTAACAAACTAGTTCCCAGAATTCTTTAGGGGAAACCATGACTGTTTAAAGTGGGATGATACTGCTTTAAATGTATTGTCCAGATTGAGTCTTAGAAAACTGAAAGAGTGCATCCCTTCCAATCACCCTGTTTGAGACTGCAACATCCAAACTAGGATTGCAACATCCAAAGCATAAACTATGCTGCTAATGCCCTCTGAGCATTTTCTTGGGAGAAAGTCCCATGGAGTTCAGTGGAATTCAGTTCTGAGTAAATATGGTTAGGATCTGCCTCATGTTTACTCACTAGGCATTTGTTCCCCTGCTGCTGGGCTGCTCCAATGCTCTGCCTGCCTGGCCATAGCTCTTCCCTTCTCTATTACTGTTCAAAGCCACTCCTGTTACATACAGTATCTTTTAGAGGAGTGGAGTAGGCAGTGATTGCTGCAGCTCCACCACAAGGACAAAAAAAATTACAGCAGCTCTTGCTGGCACTGGAAAATGTGACACTAGACTCTAACCATTTTTACTCGAAAGTCCTATTGAACTCAATAGGGCCAAAGCAGATGTGATGCAGGATATTTTATTTTATTTTAAAGCTGTAGGGCAAGTGTGGGGAGCCTTTGGCCCTCCAAATGTTACTGAACGACAACTCCCATCATCCCTGGCTATTGGCCATCCTTGCTAGGGCTGATGGGAGTTGTAGTTCAGCAACATCAGGAGGGCCATAGGTTCCCTGCTTCCGCTGTAGGGCATTCCATTGTTTATCACAACAGCAAAGCTGGGGGAGTAGTTTGGTCCTCCCCCTTGGGCTGGGGAAGAGAGTGCTTATGCTTCCCTCCACATTCCATCCCCCTACCTTAATTGCTCCCAAAGATGCTCTTAGGTCTGGGTATGTGTGTGGTTCCCCAGATGTTTTTGGACTACAACTCCCATCATCCTTGGTCATTGGCTAAGCTGGCTGGGGTTGATGGGAATTGTAGTCCAACAACATCTGGGGACCCAAGGCTGAAGAACAATGGTATAGAAGATATGGATAAATGTATCATGCCAATTCACACCCCATTCCCATCTCCTGCAAGATTTCAGCAACTTTGGGGGGGGGAGAGATTTGGATTAGCACAGGATCAAAGGCTTAAAACACCCTCTCCCCTCAGCACTGACACTCCAAAATGGAGTCTTCAAATGCAGATCTCCCACATCATGCCTATGTTGACTCTTGGCCCCCGCTAGTGCTTAGGATTGCAGATAAACCAGCCTTCTCCAACCTGGTGCCCTCCAGATGTTTTGCCCTCCAACTCCCATCAGCCCCAGCCAGCATGGCCAATGGGCAAAGGATCATGAGTATTGTAGTATAAAACACCTGTATAGTACCAGTTTGGGGAAGGCTAAGCTAAGGTATAGCAGTGTGTGGTGCTGGTTGGTCTATGAGGGCAAATAGGGTGCAGCCCCACCAAACTCAGTCAGCCCACACCTACCTGACTTCTTACATATAACCAGCCCAGGGTGTGGTCCTGGGTGTCACCTTGCTGACAGTGTTCTGATGATACTGCTGTTGTACATGCATTGCACTGAGCTCTCCAAACCTCTCCATCTCAGGTACCCGCAGCTACACTCAGCATTAGGAAGGCAGCTGAGCAATGCTGCCATGCCTGTGCTGCCTCACTAACAGCTACTGTCTAGATCAGCCTTTCCCAACTAGTGGGCCACCTGGTGTTGTTGGACCACAACTCCCATCAGCCTCAGCCAGCATTGCCAATGCTCAGGAAAGATGGGAATTGTGGTCCAACAACATCTGGTGGCCCACTAGTTGGGAAACGCTGGTCTAGATGATCTCCAAGGTACCTTTGAACTCCAAAACTCTTATGATTTCTATGTTAATATGAAAGAAACTTTATATGGAGATTGTACATAGAGTAGCCATCTTAGAATCATAGAATCATAGAGTTGGAAGGGGCCTTGTAGGCCATCGAGTCCAAGCCCCTGCTCACAGCAGGAAATCCACAGCTAGAGCATCTCCCGCAGATAGCTGTCCAGCTTCTGCTTGAAGACATCCAGTGAAGGGGATCCCACCACCTCCCTAGGCAGTCGGTTCCATTGCCGAACCGTCCTTACTGTCAAGAAGTTCCTTCTAATGTCCAAGAAGTTCCTTCTAATGTCCTTCTAATGTCTTTTTCCTCTGACAGAGCTCCTGTAGAGGCCACAAGTTTGAATGTCTGCTTCTTGTGCAGCTGTTATTAAAGTTAGAGGACCTATCTGTCTGTCTGTTTACAAGTTGAATTTCTCAGTGTTGTGCAGCTTTTACAAACACAGTAGCCCTACCAGAGAAAAAAGTTGGTAACCTGGGGGGTAGATATTACCATAAATCCTAAGCCTATACAAGAACTACTCACCTTAAAAAAGCAGGAAAGGAGCCCACAATTTCTATCAGAATGAAGAGTTCAAGGGTCTAAAAAGAGAAAAGGGGAGGGAGAAATTATTGTTTTCTGTATATGATTGGCTCACATTTGGCCTGCTTTCCCAAGTGTCACAGGACAATCTTAACCATGTCTACTCTGAAATAAATCCTAGTGAATGCAAGCGGGCTGACTCCCAGGTAAGTGGGGTTAGGATTGCATCCTAAATCAGGTAGACCGCAACTACTAGCAGATGCTGGTAGAGTTACTGCTGAATTTAAATTCTAATTATTGCTGCTGCTGCTCTTACACCATCAACATTCCTTTCCCACCTCTTTATTCTGGCAGTGCTGTGCCCATATTGGGATTTTTGGCTGCCGCCACTCCCCCCCCCCAAAAAAAACCCCTGCTTTGGATAAATGAATATGACATTAGCCTTTGTTTCGCTGGCAGAAATTGGCTCAATGATCATCTTACCTTCATGTTGGGAAAAATGCCCAGCTACACGGCAACTATCAGTGAAAGAAACATTTCTCCTTTGGGACAAGAACACAGTTCAGAACCAGGAGGAGCCGTCGTCAGTCAGTCTGTCTCAAAACGTCTGGAGAATGACTCTGCCTGGCTGTTTTGCTTTTTCTTTCACAAGAGAAGCTTTAAGCAATACAGAGGAATGTTAATGCTAACCCATCTCATCTCCCTGGGGACACAAACAGCCTGTGCCTGTAACTGCTCAAATATATTAAAATGCTATTTTTTTTTAAAAAAAAACTAGATTATAAATCAAAGCTTGGCATATTGCCAAGGAGTAGAATATAGCTCTGATTTAAAAAAAAGACTATAGGAAGCAGTGTTGCAGCAAGGTAGGGTGTTTATCCATCTAAGCCAATGTTACCTACTACCTTGACTGCATCTGCTCTCCAGGCCAATTAGGGAAGAGCCGTAGTTAAGTGGAAGAGCATCTGTTTTGCATGCAGAAGGTCCCAGGTTCAATCCCTGACATCCCCAGGTAGGGCTAGGAATGTCTTCTGCCTGAAACCCTGGCAAGCCTCTGCCAGTCAGAGTGGACAATGGTGAGCTAGATGGACCAGTGGTCTGAGTCAGTGTAAGTTCCAGGAAGCCAGATTTCAGCTGAACACCAGGAAAAGCTTCCTAACTGTTCGAGCAGTACGACAATGGAACCAATGACCTAGGGAGGTGGTGAGCTCTCCGACACTGGAGGCATTCAAGAGGCAGCTGGACAGACACCTTTTGGGTGTGCTTTAATTTGGATTCCTGCATTGAGCAGGGATTGGACTTGATGGCCTTATAGGGCTCTTCCAACTCTATGATTCTATGAAGTCAGCCTCCTATGTTCCTGTGTCTCAGAAGATAATCTTTCCCACCACCTGCTTCTACTTCGTCCTTTTATCTGGAGGTGCTAAGGACTGAACCTGGGATCTTTGCATGTAAAACAGGTTCATGCATAAGAGCCTAATAGTAAGGAAAATAGTAGTTTAAAACTGCCCCCCTTTTTTCCTCCGTCTCCTGACTAAAGCTGTAATTTTCCTATGAAAACAACTGGACCAGACATAGAGATAAGGGGTCTGGGCAGAGGAGGAAAGTTTAGCTAACCCAGGCATAGCCAATGTGGTGCCCTCTAGATGTTGTTGCACTACAACTCCTATCAGCCCTAGCCGGCATGGCAATTGGTCAGGGACAATGGGAGTTGTAGTCCAACAACATCTGGAGGGCACCACATTGGCTACCCATAAGTTAGCCCTTTGATGATTAAATATATTCCTGATGCAGGTGTGAATTCTCATCTTGAACCAAGACAAAACAGACATCTGCCTTCATTTTGTTTTGGATAAACACAAAATAGTTTAGACAAAAGGCACGCCTGCCAAAGTTGGCCCTGAATATCCCCCAGAGTTGTGATTTCACAATTATTTCTTGACAATTCACACAGTATATTCATTCACCTGAACATTTAGGTTGGGATTGCTGGCTTGTGTTGTTTATCTGACAACTATTCCTCTGTTTGTGTATTTCTTTCCTAATAAAGATGTGTGCCTTGTTTCCATTTGTGCTAAACACAGATTTATTTGCTGAATGAAGTTAATCTTTTGGCATCCCACCGTTTGGCATTTCTCTTGTTTGTTTGTAACATGTTATCTCTATTGAAGGCTGAGGGCCAAACTAAAGGAGCTAGTGTTTTAAAAAGTGAGGTCCCATTTGCAATACACATTTAAAGCAGTATCATACCACTTTAAACAGTCATGGCTTCCCCCAAAGAATCCTGGGAACTGAGACTTGTAATTGGACCTTTTCCCCCCTCATAGAGCTGGAATGCTCAGAGTTCCCTGGGAAGAGGCATTGACTGTTAAACCACTCTGGGACTTGTAGCTCTGTGAGGAGAACTGGGCTTTCCTAACAACTCTCATCAGCCTTTACAAGCTACAGTTCCCAGGTTTCTCTATGGGCAGCCATGACTGTTTAAAGTGGTATGATAGACCTTTAGCTGTATAGTGCAGAAGGGGCCTAAATTGCAGGCATGGGGAGGGAAGGGAGTGGTACAGATCAGGACCCTGGTGTGGACAGCAGGGGAGGCTTTATCCACTTCCCTTCTGCTATGATCCCAATACAGATCAATTCCCAGGGTCTGCTGTTTGCTTTGGGAAAAGCTCTCACTGGAGCGGGAAAACAACAGAGGTGGATGGTCAGTTCCCACCTCCCTGTGTGCAAGAGTCAAAACAGACATTTGCAGCGTCTGCCCTTGCTATTTCTAAACAAAAAACAAGCACAGGAGAGGAGATGATGGTGATGGTGATGGTGATGATGGCAATAATAGTAATAATTAATTAAATTACTATTCCACCTTTCCTCCCAAAGGAATCCATGCCAGCAAACACCAAAGCGGTAAAACAATACTATTTAAAAAACAACAAAAACATCTAAAAACATGGAAAAACATGGAAAAAATCTAAAAACATTCACATCTCAGCTAATAATTTCAAAGATGCCAGAGATAGTATCTTTCAGCCATCAAATGCCTGGCTGAATAGGGCTTGTTTTTTAAAAGTTCCTTCTGAAAGATAATAAGGAGAGAGAAGACACACCTCACCAGGGAGGGCATTCCACAAGCAGGGAATCACCACTGAGAAGGCCCTTGTCACAGGCTAAGCAGGCAGCACCCAGCAGCAGCAGTAGCATCAACAGGGCCTCCCGTGCTGATATTAGGGCCAAAGATGATTGATACTGCAGGAAATCCTCTTTTAGGTACTTGGGAGCCAAGTTGTTTAGGACTTTATATGCTAGTAAGAACACCTTGAATTGGGCCTGGAAATACACTAGTAGCCAGTGCAGCTCTTTCAGGATGGTGACACATGGTCCCATTGGCCTGCCCTGCTTATAAGGGTGGCGCAGGCATGACTGGGTCCTTGGGCACTAGCCTGCCCTGGGCCCACAGTGCTGTAAGGCCAAACACTCCTGCCATATACAGGTGGTGTGAGGCTTAAATAAGCCCATGTGCTCCACCCACCTGTCTCATCAGCGCATTTGTGCCACTATCTTGCCACTATCTAGGCTGATGGCAGACCTGTACCCACAGAGCATGGGGCATTCGTGCCGATGCACTGATGTAACAGGTAAGTGGAGCAGGCAAGTTTATTTAAGCCCTGTGCTGCCTGTATTGGGGGGTGGGGGTCCACGGGAGCTCCCACTTTTGGATCCATGGCAGTGTCAGGTCACTGAGTCCTGCAACACAACGCTGCCACACTTGATGCTGCCATGGATCACCAAGAGGGAGCTTCCCTGTCCCTCTCTCAGGGGCTCCTCTGGGGCCCTCAGCCAGGGCCCAACCTGGCCCTACTGCTTACCAACCTAGCAGCTGCATTCTGCACTAGCTGCAGCCTCCAGACTGTCTTCAAGGGAACCCCACATAGACCACATTACAGTAGTCTAGGCAGGAAGCCACCATCAGCATGGACAACTGAGGCCAGGCTATCTTAGTTCAAGATTGGTCACTGCTGGTGAACCAGACTAACCTGGGTATAAGCACTCCCAACCTGGTTCCCTCCTGATGTTTTGGACTACCACTCCCATAAGCTCTAGCCTGCACAGACATTGGGAAAAGATGCGATAGAATCTCTGTCTGGTCAATGGGACAGTTGAGGAACTTGGAAATGAGGAAAGGAAAACATGAGAAAGATGAGACAAAATGACACTGTAACCTTCTGCCCTACACGTATTTGTTCAGTGCAATAACTGATGAAAAACTTGCTTCACAGATAGACAATCCTGAGACCTAATGTCTTGGGTCTAATTGGATGTTTATACTTGGGTGTCTTTAGGCTGCTTCCATCTGGCGTCTAGCCGGGACACAAAACAAGGCACTTCCTAAGAAAGCATTTATTCTTCCAAAAGTGCTGTGCTCTTCTGAAGAGCCCATTATATTTCCTTATTAGCTTTTGGCTCTTTTCATGCAACAGACATTCAGGTTCCTCCTTAAATTTCAAGTGCCCTTGGACTGTAACAACATCACACCCATTAAAATTGATTTTAAGTTGTGTATCTTTGGAAGTTCTCTGATTTTGATCTGAAGATTGCAGTTGACAGAGAGCCTAACTCATCCCTTGATGTACCCTCTCTGTTAATGTACAATAATTCCCCTTTCCATTCATTATCTGTTATGTTCCTAGATGCCAACTCTTTGCCTCTATTACTTCTGCAGATGGTGAGGATCAAATTACAGCTGGAAAGAGATAGAATGCCGGGTTGATACATTCTTCGCTTGGGAAATTGGGTTTCAGCAAGAGCTTCTGGACTTGTTTCTGTTAGCAAATGTCATCCTCCTTTTTCTAATTAGCTGTAATTAGCTGGCTCCAAAGCTCTTAAGTTATTTATCACATTTCAGGGACTAATAGAATGTGCCTGGGGACATGCCTTTCGGAAATGTGTCAAATGACGGTGTTTGGCTATTTTCTGCAGCACAAATGGTTCTTTCCCAGGGGGCTTTAATGGAAGCAAAGTTTCATATGTGAGTAATCAATCTTCTGTTGCATCCAAGGAAAACAAATAATTTATTTGCACAGTCATGCAACAGGTGATATAATCACACCTACAATGAAAAAAAATACTAACAGAAGGCCTAGGATCCCCACTTTCTAGAAGGCAGCAGTGGAGACTGGTGGCTGCGATGTCAGTGGGGCAGTGAATCCACTCTGGGTTTTAGTTCAAACTTTCAAAGAGTTGTCCAAGGTGGACAGCTCCTTGAAAGTTTGGACTAAAACGACTTCCCAGGAGGATCCCTACGCCTGTGCAGCCTCCGAGACGGGCTCCCGTCTTGGATGAAACTTATCCAGGTTAAATTCAGTCAGAAGGCTCTTTTCTGACTGGGAATAATTTCTTCCGGTTAAAGAAGAAACGTGAGATTTCCCACATAGCTTTGTTTTGACTGTTGGAGTCTGGAATTCGTCAGAATCGTCTGTCTTCCAGCAGCTCAGACAGAGCGAGGATTTTTATGCTAGCTCAGCTGGATAAGTGACCCGTTTTTTTTTATACGGATTAACAGGCAAACATCCTCCTGTCTACATTCATCATTTTCTTATCTATACAGCTAAAGAGATTTGTCAAAGTAACAGCAATTGAGATAACCTAGGTGAGGTAAGACTTTCCTCTTTTTGTTCGCGGAGCTAGGGGGGAAGAAAATATAAATAGCTTATCTTTTTTTTATTGCAAAAAGCTGACATGGAAAATGGCATTCTAAAGATTACAACGGGCGAGAGATTTCTGATTGGAGGAGATAAGAAATCTTTTTGATCTATGGTAGGGACTATTTTTTCTGATCTACTTTTTTTGTTTGACGAATCTGCTCATTCTCTCTGCTACTAGCTATTTCGACGCTGTGAACTAAAGCTGTTCTTACACTTTCAGGCAGATAAGAGATAAGGGCTGTCTAGCGTGTGACGTTAGTTTGTTGGAAAAATTAACTCCTTTGTAACTGGTTAAAGAAATAAGCTGCTCTTTGTTTGGGACATTGAAAATTGAAGGAGTTTTGTTCCTTTGGCTTTAAGAATGACAATTAAGAAGACTATGGATGTACAAGAAGGGACTTTATCTCTAGACATGTTTCAGAAAATAATGAATGGGATTAACTCAATAAAACAAGAACTGAGAAATAATAGACAAGCGTGGAGAATTGAATTTTATGAAATGAGACAGGAGCTGAAAGAAACTCAGGATTCTATGAGAAAGGAGAATAAAGATAGATCTGGAAAACAAAAAAAAGATGAAAGAGAAATTAAAGGCAAGGTTCAAACTATGGAGATTGGCTTAATTATGGACATGAAAAAAGATTTGGATTTCCTGGCTGTGATGGATCCTGGAGACAAATATTACAGTTTGGAATTCAGCGCTGTCCCTGAAGGAATTGAAGAGATTGGAGATAAAGATATTATCGGTTCAAAAAAATTCTTGGACTGGAAGGATCTGATGGAACTTGAAATGGAGAAAGTTAACAGAATTAATCCCTGTCTTGTGTCAATGGAAAAACCTTCAAGAGATGTACTAGTGTATCATGTGGAAAAGAGGAACAGAGATGCGGCTTTGCAACAATACTTCAGTGATACGTTTGGATTTGATGGCAAGAAAATATCTGTGATGGAGGAAATTCCTATCAGACTTTTATTATATGACTATGACAGCAAGATTTTTGGGTGCGTAAAGATGGAAGATGGAAGATGGACCCAATATGGATAATGATAGAAGAGCGATTTAAAATCACTGGACTTAGTAGATTTGATGAGTTGGATTAATTGGCATGTTTATTTAGAAAAAAAAATTGATTGACATATATCTCAAGGATTGGAAACTTCTCTTTGACTTTTTGTGGAAGATTAAAATGATATGATGTTAATGAGATTTGAAACCAACTAAGATAACTGTTGGAGGAAGGTGATTTTATAATCTATTAAGAGATAGGTCTGTTACCTATTATAGATTTATAGTTGAATTATAGTGTTTTGAAATTACTGGATTTAGTAGATTTGATGAGCTGGATTAATTGGCATGTTTATTTAGAAAAAAATTGATTGATATATATCTCAAGGATTGGAAACTTCTCTTTGACTTTTTGTGGAATATTAAAATGATATGATGTTAATGAGATTTGAAACCAACTAAGATAACCGCTGGAGGAAGGTGATTTTATAATCTATTAAGAGATAGGTTTGTTATATATTATAGATTTATAGCTGAACTATGACAAATCGGAAGTCAATATTTTTATATATATGCATTTTTTTGTATTGTATTAGTTATTGATTTGTGTTGTTTTCTTTTTGTATTATTTTGGTTTTGAAAATTAGAATAAAAATTAATTGAAAAAAAAAAAAAAAGAAAGTTTGGACTAAAACCCGGACATCGGAATCACCAGCCTCCACTGGAAGACAGTCTCTTTTTTTGAAGATAAAGCTCCAGAAGAAGGGACACAAGGGCCTTGAAGCTGCCAATCAACAATTAGCACTTGGACAGTAGATTGAGCAGGAATGTAGAGATTGCCTGGTCACAGGCTTCCCCTCCGTGGGGAGATGTGATGTATTTCTATGGCAATTATAGAAATTATATACCCATGAAAATTTTATCGGTGTCCTCTTTTGGTGATGCATAAGTGACCAGCCTGGGCAGGTCTGTAGCAAGAAAGCTTTGCTTTGGTGCGTCTAATGATATTCTGAAGGGAGGGGCCATCATAAGTTAATGCAAAGTATGATGTGAACCTGTTCCAAATTGGTGGGCATTCAACACTTACATTTTAAGATTTTATTACAAGCTTGACAGCAGGCCAATTCTGCTCTTCAGATCCACTCAGTGGAGGGGGTTAGGAGCAAAGGTGACTCCCTATTGGCTGAGATGAGCTTCTCCAGCAGAGGAACATGTCCATTGTGAAAGCCTCCACTACACCTCCAGATAGCTCTGGTTGTAGTAATTGACTGCAGGACCCAAAATGGGGATAGGGCATGGGCAGGACAGGCAGCCATACTGAGATCCATGCAGTAAATCCCCCACACACTGGCAAGGCTTTGGAAGCGATAGATGATCTATCACTATGTGCCCCCTCCAGTTATTGCACCATTATTTACTTATTTATATATTAGCTGTCTAGTCCACCCTTCATCAAATTAATGTTCCCAGGGCAGGTTGGTGTAATGAGCCCAGATTCTAGCAGCAATCAAGAGTCAGAGGCTGCAGAGTCTCCAGGTAAGGATTCTCCAGCTCCGGGAGCAGACCTGGTTCAGGGCTCTGAGCTGACTAGGGGAGATCTGAAGACGTTCAAGCTAAAGTGTTGGCCGGAGCCTAGGAGAAGTGGTCGGGGGGGGGGGGAGACTTAAAAAGACTCAGTCTGCTTGCAACCTTTGTCAGAGCATGTTGCTTGCTTGGAGCTACCTGAGATCCTGCAACTCCTGTCATGCCTTGCCTCGTGGGATGACGGGACATGTACAGTATAAAGCAGTATAAAACCATACCACACATTAGGTCTCTGATTCATAGGGTCTCCATAAGTTGTAATCGACTAGAAGGCACGCAACAACAACAACAAAGTAATAATAAACTACATCTAAAAAGCATTATTAATCTGAATTTTATTTTCATTTACATTATTTGACAAAAAAGAATGTAAACGTATCAGACTGCTATTAAATTATTTTAATTAAAATAAAATATCTTTATAAAATGACAAGGGTGCTTGTCACTTTTTCAAAAGACTGTATTTTATTTTAACTAAAATGAGTTAGTAGCAGCCTAATACACTCAAAGTCATTGTATCAACTCATTTTGATTAAAATAAAAATACAATTTTAATAAAATCTAAACAAATCATATGCCAAGCGTTCACAGATCTGGAACCAGTTTACTTCCTAGCAAGCAGTCAGGCAGGATGCTGCCCACATGTCTCTCCATCTCGCTCTTCATGCAAAAGGGCTGAGAGCAACGAGGTGAAACAAGAGTGATAGAGCCACTGCTGCATGCGAAGTCCTCTTCCTGGCCTTAAGTATGGCAGAAGGGCTCTCTGTACTTCTGATTATATTTTCTGAATCAGCACCAATATGGGAAGGCCTGGAACATGCTTCATGGACCTCACCATCACAAGTCCCAAATAAGATTGGGCCAATTCTTGGAGGGGGGGATCTGGGCATTGCTCGAGTCGGGTTGAGACAGCCCTGGATTGCTGCAGGCCAGGTTGGGTGGCCCAGAGTGATCTGGCACTTTCTGGGGGTGGGGGCACCAAGCAGGAAGGAGAGGCAGGCATCAGGCAGGAAAAAGGAGGGAAAATGCGAAAAGGCCAAGAGTAGGAGGGACCTACCTGGCCGGCTGCATCTTTCTAGAAGGTTGGAGTTTCTGCTTGGACTGCTTCCTGCCTAACCTCCCCTTCTTCCTGCCTGATGCGCCGCCCCCTATTGCAGCACTGCACAGGATGGAATCTCTGCTTACCAGTTGGTAAATGCAGCTTTCCATCCTGTATGGTGCAGGTTGCTGCCTCTTTTGGAGGTGCTTCCTTGCCAGGAAGGCAGCACCCTGCAGGATTGAACCCTCCTGCTCTTGGTCGGGAAAGGGGGGGAAAGAGATGCAGTGTATCCTCCCCCTCATCATATGTTTAATTAGTGTTTTAAATTCCTACTTAAGCATTAGCTCCATCCTCAGATTGATCCAGGATCAGATTGGGGGGTAGATGGGGTGGCCCCGGGTCTGCACGGGGTGGGCCTGCCTTATCCAGGGCCCCCAAATTGGGGGCCCTTAGTTACTAGTCTATCAAAAGGAGTTTTCCCCCCAATTTGCTGGTACATATTTGTACATACAGCAGTAACATCGGAAGCTGCCTTATACTGAATCAGGCCATTGGTCCATCTACCTCAGTACTGTGTACACTGACTGGTAGTGGCTCTCCACAGGGTTTCAGACAGGGTTCATTCGCTGCCCATCCTGGAGATTCCAAGGATTGAACCTGGGACCTGGTGCATGCAAGGCGGTTGCTCTTTCCACTGAGCTATGGCTTGACTGGTGCTTATTGGTGTGTTGTTTCCCTGCCCCATTTTGTTATGTAGGACTTTATTTTGGAGTCAGTATACTGAAGATGAACGGTGGCTGTCTATTAAAAATATAATAAAATGAATCCCCTCTCTAAAGGGGAATGTCAAGTTGCTTTTGGTGGCATGGCATTATCAATATGTATGGAACTGTAAATAGCTCCTTTACATGTGCCTGTGTGGGTGGTACATAGCACCAAGCACATGAAAAAACAGAGTTGGATCCAGACTTCAGCACAATCCCCACCATGTCTACCTATTGAATTCAAAGGGCTTCCTCCCAGGTAAATGGGGTTAGGACTGAAATAGTCTGAATTCCATAGCACTTAGTGTAATGCATACACTTACAAAGTCATACAAATACAGTAGGGCCCCGCTCATACGGCAGGTTCTGTTCCGGACCACCGCTGTAAAGCGAAATCTGCCGTAAAGCGGAACGCATTGACTAGCATTGTCTAAAATGGCGCCCGATGCCCCAGAAACGCTGTAAAAGTGGAACAAGCGCCGTAGGAGCAGGGCCTTTCTGCAATTGACAACCGCTGTATTGGTGGAATGCTGCAAAGCGGAGCGCCACAAAGCGGGGCCCTACTGTAAGCTATATTGAATTCACTATTCTGTGGATCAAATAAATTCATGTCAAACTTGACTGTGCTACGAGTGGGTTCCTCAGCTAGTTCTCAGTGATTCCCTCTCAAGTGTAGCTTAATTATCATGACATTAATTATCATGACCGTATCTTCCCATAAGAGCCTCTCTAAGCCCTGAGATCATCGGGGGGGGGAGGCCCTTCTCTCGGCCCCGCCATCCTCACAGGTTTGGTCTGGTGGGAACATGGGAGAAAGCCTTCTCGGTGGCCGCCCCAAAACTTGGAAGTCTTTCCTAGGGAGGTTAGACAGGCTCCCTCCCTGCTGTCCATCCGTTGGCTGGTGAAGACTTTTCTGTTCTGATAGGCTTTTGGGAACTGACCTCAGGGGCTATTAAATAGGTTGCTGGTTTTGGTGATTTGTATTTTGTAGGGTTTTTTTAATCACTGTTTTTGGAAAATGGAAATGGACTGCCTTCAAGTCAATTCTGACTTATGGTGACCCTATGAATAGGGTTTTCATGGGAAGAGGTATTCAGAGGGGGTTTACCATTGCCTTCTTTTGAGGCTGAGAGTCAATGACTGGCCCAAGGTCACCCAGCGAGCTTCATGGCTATGTGGGGATTCAAACCCTGGTCTCCCAGGTCATAGTCCAACACCTTAACCACTACATCACACTGCCTCTCCACTATGTTTTTAATGGTTTTAATTTTATAGTTAATTTAATTACATTTTAATTATAACTTCTGTATTGTTTTATTTATATGTTTTTAACTGTATTTGTTTTAATTTTTATAAGCCGCTTTGAGACCCAGTTCTGGGGGAAAGGTGGGATGATGATGGAGTAGTTATTCTGGGTTTATTTCAGCACAGATTATCTAATGCGTATGACTTGCCAGCAGAAAAATGGACCCCAGGTTCACTTTTAAGGTTCTCAGGTTGTTATTACAGCTGAACATGCCACCCTTCTACTCACATTGTGAAGGTTCGCTAGGGTGCACTTCACCATAGTCAGAGCTGAGCTAATCATTCCCTTCCCCTGTCTGTAACCTTTGCATGGAAGAAAGAGACGTGAGGAAGAATTGCCAAGGAACTGATGCCATTTTAGAATGTTTGAAATTGCACTTGGACATATAAATCAGAGGAAGTCTTGGGGGGTATTCACACATTACTCTATACCCAGGTAGAAGCCCCCTGAACCTGGGTTCTGCTGCTCTTGAGAAAGAGTCTACACATGTACCAGTACCCTGAAGAAAGAGATCTTTTGTTCATGATTCTCCCTGCATGCTGTCCACCTGAAGCTGATCATGAGCAATTAGTTTTTCTTCCCCGGGGACAGCCTGAGGCTTTGTTTTAGCAGCAGCTGCTGCCTTCAGAAATGAGCTCAAGGAAACATCAGTTGCTGGAGCCACGGAGGGGGAAAGAAGAATAAAATTAAAATGGAGGCAAGGGCAAGAAAGAGGGAAAGGAGGCCAACTTGAAGCAGAGCTTCTGTGTGCAGGCAATGGGTAAGCTTAAAGGAAGGAGGCAAAAAAAGGGGGGAGCTTTGCAGGATGCACACTGCAATTTTTAAAAAGTTTACAGTAGGGCCCCACTTACCGGCACTTTGCATTCTGGCATTCCACTAATGCGGCGGCAAGGGGGAATCCCCCTTTTTAAAGCCGATTTTGTGGCATTTTGTGACATTTTCACATCATTTTCATGCAATGGCCCCATTGTAGTCTATGGGTTCTGCTTTACGGCAATTTCTGCCTTACAGCGGGGCCCGGGGCCCTACTGTAGTCAGAAGTAAGTTCAATTGAGTTCAGTGGGGCTTACTCCTGGGTAAGCAGAGTTAAAAGTGCCTAAAAATTTCAGAGATTCTGTCAGGGAAGCTAGAGTGAGGAATGGACTGTCTAAATTGTTAAATTGTTTTACAAACAAATAGAATTCATGCCTCTTGTGGTCTCAGACAAGTGAAAATTGCTCTACTGAGAGAAGGAAAAAGGAGGCAGGGAAGTAGAGACCTAGTGAGGGGAGATAAGTGGGGCAGCTTCTGAGGGCTCATACTATATTTCTAAAAATGTCTACTCAGAAGTAAGTCCCATTTCCTTCAATGTGGCTTACTCACAGGTATGTGGAATTAGGATTGCCTAAAAAAGAGCACTTCCTGTCAGGGAAGCTAGAGTTAGGTATGGACTACCTAAATTGTTAGTTTTTAAAAAGATCAGTTTGGTTTGCATTTACAGTGCCTAACCATGCCTACTCTAAAGTAAATCCCATTCAGTTCAGTGGGACTTACTCCCATGTAAGAAGGATTAGGATTCCAGCCCCATAGAAGAAACAGTTGGGGGGTAGAGAAAGGGAGGGGAGAGAGTTTGTCTATGTGTCTGCTCACAGTACAGTCCTAGCCATGTTTACTCAGAAGTAAATAAGTGGGGTTTGGATAGGATTGCAGCATCACTTTGAGGTGAATGTAGGGTAGGGTTGTCAGGCCTGGCCTCCAAGAGGTCTTCTGTTTCTTTAAAAGTTGTGCAGGAGGAAGGGAGAATTTCACCTTGTGGTTTTTCCCATTACAGTGTTGCAAGAACACCTGCACTTGGCTGACCTTCTCTTCTCCTAAAGATACAGGATCAGTCTCAGGTCCTGAACCTGGCAACCCTAGGGAGAGGTGAAAGAACAACAGAGAGGTAATGAAGAGAGAAAAGGCTGCGGGAGCATCCTAAGGCTCTGAAGCAGAACTTGTGTGGCCCCTGTGGGCTCCGCCAATGGAAATTGCTATCTTGAGAGAAGGTGGAAGGATGTATCACTAATCTAGTAAAGGCATGGGGAGAAAGACTTAGGAATGTGAAGCTATAGTGCAGTCCTAACTATGTTTATTCAGAAGTAAGTTCCACTGAGTTTAATGGGGCTTACTCCTGAAGTGAAAGTGAACATAGAATTACAGCTTTTAACATCTAAATTCAATTCTTTCCCTTAAATACTAGGTGATTTATCAATAAATATTATAAAATTTATAAGTCTGTTAAATGTTCAATGTGTCATTATGACTCTTGTTGTTGCACAGCTACTCTTCAGGATTGTGCCACAAATAGATTCCAAAAAGTCTGCTTTAAACTTGCTCCAAACCCCTGTCGCATATAATGAATAATAGCTCAGTCACAACTGCAATAATAAAATAACTTAATGGCTAGGTAACATATTGCTCAGAAATAGTTACTAATAAATAATAGAAACTTTGGGTAATAGTTATCCCTTGTGTCTTAACATAATCCCAAGCAGGTTTACTCAAAAGTAACTTTCACTGTTCAATGGATCTTACTCTCAAGTAAATGTGCATAGAATTGTAGGCTTAATTTTATTTAATGCCTTATTTTCTTTACGTCTCAACTTTCCTGCAAAGAGCTCAGGGTGACATACGTGGTCCTGCACCTCCCCAATATATTGTCAGAATAGCCCTATGAGGTAGTTTAGGCTGAGAAGGTGACTAGCTCAAAAGTCACCCAGTGAATTTCATGCCTGAATGAGGATTTCAGGCCCTAGTCCACGAGTCTTATCCCTACATCACACTGGCTTCAGAAGTCTCCGGAAAACCATCAGGGAGGAAGCAGAAAGGGCTTCTTGGGGTAGGGTATTCCAAAGCTTGGGGACCATAGTAAAAAGGCTCTCTCCTGTGTGTCTGTCAGTCTAACATCTTTCATTCCAGGCACGCAGAGGACACTAGAGGCAGATGACCTTAAACGCCAGGCAGGTACATATGGGTGTAGGCAGTCCCTCAGGTACATTGGTCCAAGGCTGTTTAGGGCTTTAATGGCCGGAACCAGGACTTTGAATTGGGCCTGGGAACAAATTAGGAGCCAGTGGAGTCGGTAAAGCACAGGGGTGATATGCTCCCTGCACCGTGCTCCAGTTAACATTCTGGCTGCTGTATTTTGAACCAACTGTAATTTCCAAACTGCTTTCAAAGGCAGCCCCACATAGAGTGTGTTACAGTAAACAAGCCTCAATGTCACCAATGAATGTGTTACTGTGGCCAAGTCAACTGCTTCTAGGAATGGATGCAGCTCGTAGACCAGTTTGAGCTGGCCAACACACCCCTGGTTACTGCAGCCACCTGATATTCAAGCTGCAGGGCAGGATCCAGGAGGACTCCCAAACTGTGGACCTGTTCCTTCAAGGGGAGTACAACCCCATCCAGAACAGGTTGTAACCCTATCCCCGGCACAGTTTCCCCCTTGACCAGCAACACTTCCTTCTTGTCTGGATTAAGTTTCAGTTTGTAAGCCCACATCTTCCATTCACAGACTGCAGGCATTTAGGATAAGCACTCCCTCCCTGCGATCATGTGGTAGGGAGAGATAGATTTGAGTGTCATAGCATATTGATGACATTGTACTCCAAATCTATGGATGACCTCTCCCAGCGGTTTCATATAAATGTTAAAGAGCATGGGAGACATAATGGAACCCTGCGGTACCCCATAGGACAACAGCCAGGGGGTCGAGCAGTAGTCTCCCAGCACCACCTTCTGGGTCCTGTGCATCAGGTAGAACCAGAGCCACCATAAAACAGTGCCTCCCAATCCCATCCCAGCTAGACCGCCCAGAAGGATACCATGGTCAATCATATTGAAGGCTGCCGAGAAGTCCAGCAGCACCAACAGGGATGCATTTCCCCTGTCTGATGCCCAGCATAGGTCATCAAGCAGGGTGAACAAGGCAGTCTCTGTCCTATGACCAGGCCTGAAGCCTGATTGAAAAGGGTCTAGCTAGTCCAATTCATCCAGGAAAACTTGGAGCTGAGCAGCCACTACCTTCTCAGTCACCTTGCCCAAAATTGGGAGATTAGAGACTGGGCAGAAGTTGTTAAGATCCACAGGGTCTAACGGAGGTTTCTTTAACAAAGGTCTTATTACAGCCTCCTTCAACAATGTTGGCACAGAACCTTCCCTTAGGGAGGTGTTAATTAAATATGCCAACCAGTCAACCACTCCCACTCTGGCAGATTTGATTAACCAGGATGGGCAAGAGTCAAGAGAACAAGTAGTGGCCCTCGATTCTCCCAGAATCCTGTCCACATCCTCAGGCTTTACAAGCTGAAAAGTATCCATAGAAAAATGACCAGAGGAAGCCTCGGGGACATCTGGCACAACTGTAGTTAATGAGGAGTCCAAGTCAGTCTGAATGTGAGCAATTTTATCTGCAAAGTGCCTTGCAAACATGTCACAACGAGTGACTGATGGCTCAGAGTCTAATATAGGGCCAGAACCCAAAAGATCCTAGACCACCTAGAAAAGCATCGCCGGACAACACTGAGCAGACACAATGGTGGCAGAGAAGTTAACTTTCTTCATTGCCATCACCGCCACATGATAGGCTTGAAAATGAGCTCTAGCCTGTGTTCGGTCGGAAGCAGATTCAGTTTTTCTCCATCATCACTCTAGTTGTCATCCCTGCCGTTTCATCAGGCCCAAGGTTTAAGTAAACCAAAGTGTACTATAGGCCTTCCCTGGGGGGAGAGGGTGCTTTGGAGCAATACTGTCCACCGCCCAGATCACCTCCGTATTCCAGAGATTGACCAGGGCGTCAGCAATATCGCCAGCCATGCTGGGAATATCCCCCAGAGCAGTCAGAAAACCATCTGGATCCATGAGTCTCTGGGGCAGACCATCTTAATCGGTCCTTCACCCCTGTGAAGGTTACAAGAGGCACAAAGTCTAAACCTTGTCAGATGGTGATCTGTCCATGACAACGGAGTCACTAAGAACCCCTCCACCCTCAGATCACCTTCTTCCTGTCCTGAACAAAACACAAGATCAAGTGTATGTCCTGTTACATGCGTTGGTCCAGATGATATTACAGACAGACCCATGGTTGTCATGGCAGCTATGAAGTCCTGAGCCAGACCTGTGAGTCTAACCTTAGCATGTATACTGAAGTTGCCCAGGACAATCAGCCTTGGGAACTCCAACACTAACACCAAGACCAGCTGCACCAGCTCAGGGAGAGAGACTGTTGGGCAGCAGGGTGGACGGTACACCAACAGAATCTCCACTCTGTCTCCTTGACCCAATGCTAGGCACACACACTGAAAGCTGGAGGTGTTAGGGACAGGGTACCTGACAGGAGAGATACATTCCCTGCAGACAATTGAGACCCCACCTTCTCGTCCCCTGGATCCAGGCTGCTGGAGTGCCACAAAACCTGGTGGGCAGAGCTGGGAGAGACCTACTTTGTCTTGGTCATTTAGCCAGGTTTCGGTAATACAAGAAAGGCCAGTGCATTCTGTGATGCCCCTGTATTTATAATACTGTAAATATGGTAAGTGTGTGTTTATTAGAGTATATATGGTAAGTAGACTGAGTGAGAGGGGGAAGTACATGGGCTGGAATGCTGGAGAATGTTGTATTATGATTGGCTGAGCATTTGAGTGTCTGAAGGTATAAATGAACATACATAAGAACATAAGAAGAGCCTGCTGGATCAGGCCAGTGGCTCATCAAGTCCAGCATCCTGTTCTCACAGTGGCCAACCAGGTGCCTGGGGGAAGCCCACAAGCAGGACCCGAGTGCAAGAACACTCTCCCCTCCTGAGGCTTCCAGCAACTGGTTTTCAGAAGCATGCTGCCTCTGACTAGGGTGGCAGAGCACATCCATCATGGCTAGTAGCCATTGATAGCCCTGTCCTCCATGAATTTGTCTAATCTTCTTTTAAAGCTATCCAAGCTGGTGGCCATTACTACATCTTGTGGGAGCAAATTCTATAGTTTAACTATGCGCTGAGTAAAGAAGTACTTCCTTTTGTCTGTCCTGAATCTTCCAACATTCAGCTTCTTTGAATGCCCACAAGTTCTAGTATGAGAGGGAGAAAAACTTTTCTCCATCCACTTTCTCAATGCCATGCATAATTTTATACACTTCTATCATGTCTCCTCTGACCCGCCTTTTCTCTAAACTAAAAAGCCCCAAATGCTGCAACCTTTCCTCATAAGGGAGTCACTCCATCCCTTTGATCATTCTGGCAACCCTCCTCTGAACCTTTTCCAACTCTATAATATCCTTTTTGAGATGAGGCGACCAGAACTGTACACAGTATTCCAAATGCGGCCGCACCATAGATTTATACAACGGCATTATGATATCGGCTGTTTTATTTTCAATACCTTTCCTAATTATCCCTAGCATGGAATTTGCCTTTTTCACAGCTGCCGCACACTGGGTTGACATTTTCATTGTGCTGTCCACTACAACCCCGAGGTCTCTCTCCTGGTCGGTCACTGCCAGTTCAGACCCCATGAGTGTATATGTGAAATTAAGATTTTTTGCTCCAATATGCATAATTTTACACTTGTTTATATTGAATTGCATTTGCCATTTTTCCGCCCATTCACTCAGTTTGGAGAGGTCTTTTTGGAGCTCTTCGCAATCCCTTTTTGTTTTAACAACCCTGAACAATTTAGTATCGTCAGCAAACTTGGCCACTTCACTGCTCACTCCTAATTCTAGGTCATTAATGAACAAGTTGAAAAGTACAGGTCCCAATACCGATCCTTGAGGGACTCCACTTTCTACAGCCCTCCATTGGGAGAACTGTCCATTTATTCCTACTCTCTGCTTTCTGCTTCTTAACCAATTCCTTATCCACAAGAGGATCTCTCCTCTTATTCCATGACTGCTAAGCTTCCTCAGAAGCCTTTGGTGAGGTACCTTGTCAAACGCTTTTTGAAAGTCTAAGTACACTATGTCCACTGGATCACCTCTATCTATATGCTTGTTGACACTCTCAAAGAATTCTAATACGTTACTGAGACAGGACTTTCCCTTGCAGAAGCCATGCTGGCTCTGCTTCAGCAAGGCTTGTTCTTCTATGTGCTTAGTTAATCTAGCTTTAATAATCCTTTCTACCAGTTTTCCAGGGACAGAAGTTAAGGTAACTGGCCTGTAATTTCCGGGATCCCCCCTGGATCCCTTTTTGAAGATTGGCGTTACATTTGCCACTTTCCAGTCCTCAGGCACGGAGGAGGACCCGAGGGAAAAGTTACATATTTTAGTTAGCAGATCAGCAATTTCACATTTGAGTTCTTTGAGAACTCTCGGGTGGATGCCATCCAGGCCCGGTGATTTGTCAGTTTTTATATTGTCCATTAAGCTTAGAACTTCCTCTCTCGTTACCACTATTTGTCTCAGTTCCTCAGAATCCCTTCCTGCAAATGTTAGTTCAGGTTCAGGGATCTGCCCTACATCTTCCACTGTGAAGACAGATGCAAAGAATTCATTTAGCTTCTCTGCGATCTCCTTATCGTTCTTTAGTACACCTTTGACTCCCTTATCATCCAAGGGTCCAATCGCCTCCCTAGATGGTCTCCTGCTTTGAATGTATTTATAGAATTTTTGTTGTTGGTTTTTATGTTCTTAGCAATGTGCTCCTCAAATTCTTTTTTAGCATCCCTTATTGTCTTCTTGCATTTCTTTTGCCAGAGTTTGTGTTCTTTTTTATTTTATTCATTCGGACAAGACTTCCATTTTCTGAAGGAAGACTTTTTGCCTCTAAGAGCTTCCTTGACTTTGCTCGTTAACCATGCTGGCATCTTCTTGGCCCTGGCGGTACCTTTTCTGATCTGCGGTATGCACTCCAGTTGAGCTTCTAATATAGTGTTTTCCTGAGCTAGATGGACCAATGGTCTGACTCAGTACAAGGCAGCTTCCTATGTTCCTATGTGGCCAGCTGGCCAGCAGCCAATTAAATGAGAAGCAGGTGTGTGGTCCAAAATAGTCATCAGTCAAATTCCAGAGCACCAAGCAGGGATAAGATGGGCGAAACATACATAGCGGTGAAGAGATTGCAGTATCACTGATGCACAGCTGAAAGAGATGGGTATATGGTACATGGCAGGAGTTGCCAATTTTATTGGCCAGTGGGCACATTTGGAATTTTGAGAAAGTGCCATAGGCTCCAGTTGCAAAATGGTTTCCATGGAGATGTGGCACAACATGAAGCAGTTACCATGTATGGGTGGCATGATGCCTCTCCATCATCCACCCCATCAATTGGGGTGGGGGTAGGGAAGCACCTACAGCAGCCACCATCATACTTGCTCAGAGAGAGAAGCTCTTTGCATCTTTCTTCTGTTCAGAACAGATGGGAGGATGGGTGTCCAGTCCTGGCATCCAACAAAATATGGGCATATTTAAGGTTGTGTGTTCAGTGTAGGATAGACCAAGCCAGTGCAAACAGGAACTGAGCAAGGAAAACAGACCCTTGTGCAATGTGGATTTTTGAGGAGATATTCACAGAGACTTTTCATGGGTGCCATAGGGGGTACTGGTAGGTACATTGCTACCTGCAGGTGCCACATGGCAACCCTTAGTTATAGAGTCTGTTATATGGAGTTTATGAATTTTTCATTTTTATTGTATTTGTGTTTGGTTATTTTATTGTATTACTATTCTGTCCTGAGATCTTTAGTTTATTAAACAGGAGGTAATGTTCCAGTCTTACTAATTTGAGATACTTCTCACACACTCCCAGCACTTTACCCCCAACATGATGGGAAATCAGCATTCACTAGTGTGACATTTATCCTGCTTTTGTTTATGAATTTTGTAACTGAGCAAAACTCCATTAAACAATATTTCTGAAGTGCTGAAACGTTTACAAAAGGTAATGTCTTAAGTCTTGTGTGGACAACTGGAATGTAACCGTGTTCGTTTTTTAAAAGGGAGCATGCACAAAAGGTTTTAAAACCTGTAGACAGAATTAATGATTGTTCTGTTATGCAAAGTGACAAGTTTCTTGATGAATTTCAGATTGCACCAAATATACTGTGGTACTGTGATTTTAAAAAGAATCAGATGAACATCTCTATCCTATCTAAAGTATTTTTCTACCTCTCCTTCAAAATGGATGTAATGTTTCTTCTTTCCTGATGGCATTTATTTTTCATAGTGTAATATACTGTAAATTATTGTGTGTAAAGAGATCAGAAGGATCCCTGGAAAATATATTTCCCCGGATTCACAGTTGAGACTGTAGAGTTGAGCCAGTTAGCTGTTTATGAACGAAATTTGAGAATCTCTGTATGTATAAAAATTAGTTTCTCTAACATTCTTTAAAGCTTATGTTTGTAGGATGCATGCTGAAATCCTTTATCCTTGTGAATGTGTGTTTCTTGCAGCTATCAACTTTGCTAATATTTTTAAAGAAATAAAGTGGAGTGTCCCACTTTATTGTTCTTTTTAATATGACTCCACTTTAATTTTAATTTCCCTACTGACCTTTTCAAAATCACAGTCATTAGAATCACTTATTTCCCCCAAAAAAATAATTTGAGCAGATACAAGTGGTTAGCTGGGAACACACTGACCTCTAGTGGCAATCAGTGTTTGTGCTGTCCACAATAGGCCTGCACACTATAACCCTTCAGCTATATATTGTGGTAGAGTGCCAGTTGATAGACAACAGTCTGATTTTGACACTCCCAAGCAAGCGGCAAAAGCTATTTTGACACTCTCAGGCCAGCGGCAAAAGCAGGAATTTTACATATGACTGATGTGCTGTGATTGGCTTGCTAGGGCCCAGCCCTGCTGCTCTCTGCCTGCTTTCACCTGCAGAGTGATGCTATAACCCCATTCCATCCACTAAATGTGCAAGTGGGCTTCAGTGCCACTAGCTGAATTATCACTGGTAGCAGCCCAGAAAAAAGCCCCCAAATTGGGCAGTCCAGGGCTGGGGCTCATCCACCACAGGATCGACTGGATCCCAAGCCAGACCTACTGCTGTCACATCATGGCATCAGGCGCAATCAGAGCTTGGAAGTAACTCATTATTTTTAATGAGTTACTTGTAATTCGTTACAATTTTAAATAACGAGTGGGTAATTCCATTATATTTGGCAAGTAATGGAACGACTAGTAATTTCCCTACTTTTCAGCTGCAACTTTAACGTTTCCACGTTAGGTTGCACGTTACTTGGGGGCGGGAACAAGGGGAAGTCAGCTCCTGGCTGTGATTGGTTAACACAAGACATGCGCCTCACACTGATTGGACCTCTGCGCAGACTGTCTCTTCCCTCGTGATCTGTGTTAGGAGGCACGAGGGAAGAGGTGAATAGGCAGGGCCTGCTAGCATCTGAGAGGACAAAATGGACACCAGAGGAAAAAGCCAGGGCAAGGACAATGGAGGAGAAGGCAGCAGCAGAATGGCAAAGAGCTGTGGAGGTGAGTGACGATGATTTGTGTGTGTGTGTGTGTGTGTGCCCCCCCGCGGCACTGTTCTGCCCCCCCCACCCCCACCCCGTGGCACCGTTCTGCCCCCTGCCCCCCCGCGGCCCCCTCCATCAATCACAAGGCACTTCTGAAACTTCAGAGCTTGGAAAAGTTACTTTTTTGAACTACAACTCCCATCAGCCCTAGGCAACATGGCCACTGGATTAGGCTGATGGGAGCTGTAGTTCAAAAAAGTAACTTTTCCAAGCTCTGGTTCCTCCCCCCCCTTTTTGAACTCTCCCCCTTGTTCCCATGCATACCTGTGTGCTGTATTTATCCAGACAGAGCACTCCTGCCTTTTAAAATGCCGGCTAGCTTTTTATTGTATATTTATTTGAACTCCATCTTTGTTTTTATTTGTATTTTTGTCCTGTTTAATCACAAGACTGAATTGTATGTGGAATTGTATGTGGGACAAAAACTGTCTCAGTAATAATAATAATAATAATAAAAATAAAAAATCATTAGGTGTATAATAAATGGCTTAAGGCTGATTTTTTTGTTCTTGGCAGAGATGAGGTGAGACGTAGGGTCCTTGCAGCTCCTCCTCTCAGTCCCCCAGCTCTCAAATTCATGTTCTGTGAGAAAGAGAGAGATTCCCAGTCCCAGAGAGAGACAACTGCTGTAAACCCCATTCTCTCACCTCTTGTAGGAAAAAATCCATTTATTGCAGCTGAATATCTGGGCAATGTAAAATAAAAATGTTTAACTGATTAATCCTCTCCCTTTCAATAAACTGATCAATTACATTTCAATTGATTTACTTATCACCAAGACTTCAAATCTATGAGAATTTCCAGAATATAATAATTAAAAGGAGTGCAAGACAATGAAGAATTCAATACAGAAGCTCTAGGGCACACAGTTACAAAAAATCAAGGCTGATCTTTGTTATTGTTTCATGCATTCCCCAGTACAGTAACATACAAAATTACTCTAAAAACAATAAACAAGTGTCTCATATTAAAACTCATTCTTACCAATAAAAATAGGCCCCACTGATTAATCAACTCTCCTTTTAGTTAATTAATCTGCTGAAAATTAAAGCTTGTAGCCCTAGAGTTGGTTTTTTTTTAAAATCATTTGACCAGGAAGACAAGTACCGTTCAGTTCGCATACAGTGAATTTCAGAGTTGAGATTAATCTGTTCTCATCACAGCCCAGGCTTGTGTATTTACGTGCAAGCCCTTTCTTGATGACATTGCCATGTGGTGACCAAAGCAAGGAGGAGAGAAGTCTCAGGCTGTGTGGTGCAGTTGCTGCAACACAATTGCTGCCTAGAAAAGAATGTGCAGGTGCAAAAAGCAGAAGCTCAAGTAAGCTTCAATAAGATGAACAGTGCCAAAGCTGCACAGGCTGCAATAGGCAATGTTGAGGGGTTTCATCATTACTGCTTTTTAGGAAGTGAAGGTCAACCACTGTCAGTGCCGCCCTGGGCTCCTACTGCGAGGAAGGGCGGGATATATATAAATATAAATAAATATATATATATACAGAAAGAAAGGAGAGATGTAAAGGAGAGTATTTCTTTAGATGTTACCCTACTTTCCATTTTTGCTTTCTATTTGCTTCTAGCCCTATTCTGTCACTCTCCAGTACACATGAAGAAGGGGCAGTGAGGGCAACTCCCAAACCTGGGTGTTGCGCCTCCAAGTTAGTTACTTAGAACTAGGTATGCCTTTCCTATCTACGATGTATTTCTATAAATGAAATAGCTTTTCTTATTTTACTAAGTCTTAAGTCTCAGTGATCTCAGTGCAGGGTAAAAGCCTGCCACAAACACACACATTGGCGCACACAAGCATCATAGACTGTTGACAATCTCTGCTAATATCTATACAAATGTACATAACATGCATCACCTGAACTCACATGATCTAGAGTTACCTTAGATCTTGCAAGATTTGCAAATGAGAAGCAATAGGGTTTTATATCAGTTCTGATTGTCTATTGGGCTATCATAGGTTATATGTTTTTTTCATTTTCTATGGCGAAAACTCCAACTTCAGTGGAATTTATGTGATGTGTTCTAATCATTTGAATTTGGCTAATGAATGCTTTATTCTTTCATCAGAACTTTTGCAGTAGTACTAAAATATTAATAAAAAAGAAAAGGGAAAGAAAAAATACTTTACATACATCATTCAGCTGTATTGCTAATTATAGATATAGATATAAAAGATAAACGGCATTTTGTCAAAAGTATTTTTGTCTACATTTTATACCTCATCCTTGGTTTTCCAAGCTTGGCATGGAATGCTTCTCATACAGAATTAATTTGAAATGCTGCATATTTATTATCATAATCATAATATTCAAAATAAAAAATATATGTACCGCCTTCAAGTTGATTCCAACTTATGGTGACCCTATGAATAGGGTTTTCATGAGGCTGAGAGGCAGTGACTGGCCCAAGGTCACTCAGTGAGCTTCATGGCTATGTGGGGATTTGAACCCTAGTCTCATTTTGTTCTCACAACAACCCTGTGAGATAGTAGGTTAGACTGGCCCAGGCAGGGTTATTTAGTGAGCAAAAATGATGCAAATAGGATCTCTTTTAATTGTGCTATCGACCTGCTTACTTCCACTCTGACTGGGGGATCTTGCAGCATGGGGAAGAGATGGGGGCACATCACAGCTGAAGTTCACCCACATAGGAGCATTATCTCTTGTTTATTACACAGACGCCTGTTGCAGGTTTTGCTGCTGAGAGCAGCAGTCAGTTAGTGCGGCCACTTGCGTCACAGCTTGTTGATCCTGAGGAGGCAAAACTAGAAAGTGAGGTTCAGAAAGGAGGCCCTGTGCACGAGGAGGAGGAGGGCATGAAGCAGTGCCAGTTGCCCACAGCCACATCTGCAGAACAGCAAGTACCATGGTTTGGCTTTGAGAAAGCTTGTACATTTGTGAGCCAGAGTGGGAAAAATGTTGTTGTACGATGCAATTACTGCCTTCCAAGGATCAAAAATCTGAGATCAGCTGTTTCCTCCTCATCCAATGTGAAGAAACATTTTGAGGTAAGCCTTTGTCATGCTGGTCCTCAAAGAGTGTCCATTGTCTATTGATGTTTAAATTGTGAAGTTCCTCTTCCATTTTTTCTTGGATTCATGCTTTGTTCTTCTTCCTCAGAGGGCACACCCTGAGAAGCTGAGAGCAATTGAAGAAGCAATAAAGGCAAGGAGACGTGGCCTTCCTGAACCAATGCATGACACCCCTCCTCCCAAAATGCTGAAGCAGCAGCAGACAACCCTTGAGAGGTGGGGATCTGGCAGGGATCTGCTTCTTCTGGCAGCCTGCGTACACCCTCGCTTCAAACTAGATCGGCTGGAATCGTGTCAGGCCACCACCCATACCAACAAGTAAGAACATTAGGGAAGCCCTTTGGGTGGATTACTCCAAGGGAAATGTTGTCTCAAGGGAGGCATCAGAGGGCTTAAGGTGGTAGGCAGGGGCTGGTCCTTTTCTTCCTGGGGCTCCTCATCACAACCTTGGGTTGCTGCAGGTAATCCTTAAGGGTCTGCTGTGCTGCCCCATGAGTGTGGTGACTTGGTCACCTTCCTACCTTCCATGTCATCATCCACAGGCTCAGGCTGGACCCTGAACCAGGGGACATGACAAGCATCAGGAAATGAAGAGCAGATGATGGTTTCCTAACATATATGTGTTAACATATCCTCTCTCTTTCTTAGATACACAATGGAAGCCTTGCTGAAAGCCGAAATAAAGATGGGTGTACTTAATGAGGACAGTGATCAGTCTTCAGATAAAGACCAGGAAGGAGATGACTTAGAAGATGACTTCTTTAACTTTCTGCCCCAGGGCAAGAAGTCAGCAGTGGACACTGCTGAGGAGGAACTGGTGAGGTACCTGAGGTCTCCCAGCAGGGAAGTGTCATCACTCCATGGCTTTCCACGTGTGCTGCGGTGTTTTTTGCAGCACAACACAGGCATGCCTTCAAGCGCCGCAGTAGAACGCCTGTTCAGTACTGGTGGCAACGTAATGACTGTCAAAAGACATTCCTTGTCTGACATGCTCTTTGAGCATCTTGTTCTTTTGAGACATAACAGAAACATATTATAAAAGCATTTCAAGTGTAAAATTTGATTTCAAGAGTTGGGGTATCTTCATTGCTTGGGGGGATGTGAGATTCTGTTATGCCATTATGTTAATCTTATGGATAATTTTTTTTATTCTACTACCCCCTGTATGTGAGTGTTTATTTTTAATATTGTTTTAGGCTTCTTAGATGTGCAGCAGCCAAGGCCAGCACCTTGTAGGAGTTTTTTTTAAAAAGTAACTGAAATGTAATTGTAGTGATTACTTTTGAGAAAAAGTAAAGTAATCAGTTACTTTCAGAGCAATTGTAATTGTAACGGTAATTACTCCTTTTGGGGCCAAGTAATTGTAACTGTAATTTATTACTTTTTAAAAGTAATCTTCCAAGCTCTGGATAGGAGGGAGAATCACTGAGATCCTCCGGGGGAGCGCTGTTAGTTGTCCTCCATGTTACAGAGGCCCAACTGGCCTCCATTAGAAGTTGGGCGTTTAGTGGTGCCGGCCGGTCCCAGGCTGTAGATCCACAGGGCCTTGGTTTTCCAAGGATTCAGCTTATTAGCCTTCATCCAGCCCCCTGAACAATGAACCTCCTTCAGAGGAGGGGGATCTTTTGCTAGGGATAAGAACAAGCACTTTGTCCTGAAATGTGCCTAAATGGTGTATATATATATAACCCAAGAAATGCAGGTCCAAACCAAGATAAAGCAAAGCTTGCTTTTATTGAGAGAGAGAGAATAGCATTACAGAATCACTTGGGTGCATGGCAGCTTAATCATTAATATCCTTACCCATTCATAACATCAAACTAAAGAGATTAAAGAACCCTATTACTATAAAAAGTAGGAATGATTACCTCTCCTAGGCCCTGAGAGGGCAACTAAATACAGCTGAAGTTATTTGAAAGAGCTCTGATCCAAAACCAGGATGGAATCTCTTGGTCTCAAGGTTTTGCACCGAGACCCAGAGTTTCTCCCTGGTTCTGTCCCTGCAGTCCCTCGATGTGTTCCTTGAGAGCGTAGTACACGTGTTGGAGCTCTGAACTTCCTCAGCCCCCCCTTCTCCTTCTCCTCTGTAGATTCAAGCCTCATTTTTAAAAGACTTTTTCCTCTCTCCCCTCAAGGAGGGGTCTGGGAATCTGCTGATTTTGTGTGTGTGTGTGTCTGCATGAGAGTTTCTTACTGACCCTGAAAAACTAAGGCTTCTTCTAATGAACAATGGAGGATTCTACTATGAGTGAGGGAAGTCTGCCAAAGAATAAGATAACATTTATGCAGTAGCTTTTAGTTAATTTTGTTTCTTAACACTGCCCTTGTTCTTCACACAATACCTCTGGAACGCATAACCAGCCATACCATCGGGTGGGGGTGTGTGAGAGTGGGGGTGGGAGTATAGTTCCTGGCCTTGCACCTCCTGGGTTCCCCTTAAACCAAAATGGGGTTAGCCAAACAATCATAACACCAGTACATGTGTGTTTATGGAAAAGAGTTGGAATTTGGCTAATAAAACAACAGTCTGACATCAGACTGCTCTGATGTCTGTTAAGGTGTGATTGATGCAGGGTGCTTTTTCCACAAGCAGAGCATTTATACAGTGCATTGCCTGTATGGATTCTCCTCCAGTGGACAATCTAGTCTGAGCAATCATTGAACCTAGTTCTGCAATCCATGCATATGTATGGTTTTCCCCTGCATGTGTCCTCTCGTGCCGGATGAGGTGCGCTCCACGGCCAAAGGTTCTTTCACAAGATGAGCACTTGTATGGCTTCTCCCCAGTGTTAATCCTCTTGTGCACCACGAACATGGACTGCTTCCTGAAGCTTTTCCCGCAATCCGCACATATGTATGGCCTCTCTCCTGTGTGGAAGCTGTGGTGCCTAATCAGGTGCGAGGAGCGGCCACACCCTTTCCCACAATAGAAGCATTTGTAAGGTTTTTCTCCTGTATAGATGTTCATGTGCACTATGAAGCTTATAAAGGGTTGCTGAAGCTTCGCCCACAGTCCGCGTAGATATATGGCTTCTGTCTGGTGTGCTTTCTCTTGTGCACAATGAGCTGGGAGCTGCAGTTAAAGCTTTTCCCATAATCAGAGCACTTGGTTTCTCCCCTGTGTGGATTCTCTGATGTCGGACACGTTGTGCTCTGCAGGTGAAGCTGTTCCTGTGGTCCAAGCATTCGTACAGTTTTGCTCTGGCGTGGGTTCCTTCTTGCAACATAAGCTCATGCTCCCAGGTAAAAATGTCCTCACATGTTTTTTCTCTTTCATCCTTGAGGATTATTTTTTGGACTATACTCTCCTTGGGACCCTCATCTTCCTGAGAAGGAAGCGGTCCATTCTCTTCCTTCCATGGGCAATTACCTTGCCAGCTCTCAGGGGCTTCTCCCTGGTCAGGAGGGTGAGACACCATCTGCTCCTTACTTCCCAACAGCATCCAGTGCAGCTCAGCTTCCCCCAGATTTTCCAGCTGATGTCTTTCCTTCTCGCATCTCCTCTGGTCATCTATTGGGATAAAAAGAGAATCCAACCTAGAAATCATCTGTTTGTCAAAGGCAGAAAGGAACCTTCAGTCAGGTTGTGCACTTGGGGAAGAGGGCAAAACCTGGGGACGTGTTTTTTTTTTTATTAATCAATGACTTAGATGATGGGGTGGAGGGAAGCCTTATGAAGTTTGCGGATGATACGAAACTGGGAGGGATAGCTAACACAATGGAAGACAGGAATAAAATCTAAAGGGACCTGGATAGACTAGAAAATTGGGCTGAAATTAATAAAATGACATACAATAAAGACAAATGCAGGATTCTGCATTTAGGCCACAAAAACAAAATGCACGGGTACAGGATGGGAAATACCCGGCTTAGCAGTAGTGCGTGTGAGAAGGACCTTGGAATTGTAGTGGATCGCAAGTTGAACATGACCCAGCAGTGTGATGCTGCGGCAAAAAAGGCAAATGCGGGTTTGGGCTGCATAAACAGAGCTATAGTTTCCAGGTCGAGGGAAGTAATAGTCCCACTATATTCTGCATTAGTCAGGCCTCATCTGGAATACTGCGTTCAGTTCTGGGCGCCTCATTTTAGGTTCAGAAGAGGGCGACGAGGATGATAGCCGGTATGGAGAACAAGTCTTATGAGGAAAGGTTGAAGGAACTTGGCATGTTCAGTCTGGTGAAGAGAAGGCTGAGAGGCGACATGATTACACTCTTTAAGTACCTGAAGGGCTGTCACATAGAGGAGGGTACAGATTGGTTCACTGCTGCCCCAGAGGGTAGGGCTAGGTCTAATGGTTTTAAGTTGCAGGAGCGTAGATTCAGACTGGACATTAGAAGGAACTTCTTGACAGTAACGGCAGTTCGGCACTGGAACCGACTGCCTAGGGAGGTGGTGGGATCCCCTTCGCTGGATGTCTTCAAGCAGAGGCTGGACAGCTATCTGCGGAAGATGCTCTAGCTGTGGATTTCCTGCTGTGAGCAGGGGGTTGGACTTGATGGCCTACAAGGCCCCTTCCAACTCTATGATTCTATGATTCTATGAATGAAACGAAGTGTCCTGGAAATGGGCATGGCTGGCTGGCACTGTAAATAGGAGCACTTCATGCAGCAACTGCAGGTCCCACTTGTTGCACTGTGGAGTGCTCCAATTAGAGCGCCAGCCAGCCAGCTAGCCATGCCCACTTTAAGGATACTCCATTCCACCCCCGCCTCAGTTTTCTGTCCCTACCACACACTCATTCAACATTGCATGCCTATAGAGCATATCACTGGGAGGTTTGGGGGATTTTTTCCCAACTGCAAGACTTATTTTGCCTTTTAAAAAAAAGTGTCTACTTCTGCAACCCCTCCCAAGCCTGTGGATAACTCCTTCTTGTGTATTTGTCTGGTGCTGCTTTGGCTACATAAGAATGAGTTTGTTATTATTAAATAATAATGATATTCCGGTTGTTTTAAGGGATCGATGCATTCTCAAAGCTTATCAGGTACACCTGAGGTCTAGGAAAAGTCACTCGGGACTGCTGCTTGTAAGTTGAACCAAAATCCTGCATCTTCTTCACGCTGGTGCACTGTCTTAGTTCGACTGAGGACAGCGTACATACCTTCCATGACTTTCCCAAAGAATCCTAGAAACTCTAGTTTGTTAAGGATGCTGGGAATTCTAGCTCTGTGAGGGGTAAACCACAGTTCCCACAATTCTTTGTGGGATGCCCCGTGCTTTAAATGTGCTTTACATGTATGGGTTCTTCTACTCCCCGTAGTCCAGAAGCCAGGCAGACTGAGGCACTTCTGCCCTTAAGAAAGACACCAAGACCTGCTTAAAACACGAGCCAGAATTTCTTGACCAAAGTTTCTTCCTTTGCACTCCAGGGCACTCTCTAGGGAGATCGCCTTCCTTCACCATGAAGAAAGATGTGCCCCCGCCCAGAGCAGTGGGCTGGATGAGGGCTAATAAGCTGAATCCTTGGAAAACCAAGGCCCTGTGGGTCTACAGAATGGGACCGGCACCACTAAACGTCCAGCTTCTAATGGAGGCCAGTTGGGCCTCTGTAACATGGAGGACAACTAACAGCGCTCCTCTGGAGGAACTCAGCGATGGAGATGGGATAGAAGGGCTCAGGCAGTCCATAAATCATGCTGGATCCAAGCTGTTCAGGGCTTTGTATATCAACAGAGGAACCTTGAACCTGGTCTAGTGAAATCAAACTACAGACTTTGCTTCCTTAATCCTTTTCAGCAATGCTTAATTCCTTAAAAGAATATTAATCTGCTGGCACCACAAAGACTGATTTCGTTAAAATAAAGTCATGGCTATTTATATATTTATATAAAATATTGTTATGAGCATGGGGGGGGCTGGAATGGATGATTTCTGTGGGTCACCTTTCCAGCCTCTGATTTGGAATCCTATGCCTGGGAGGCTGGTTCTGCTAGCCAGATGAATCTCCTTTGTTAATCAAATAGAGTGGCCAGGTAGTTAATGGGCCTGTTTAATTGCCCCGGCAACTGGTGAAAGGGCTAGGAAGATCCTTTTGTCATTTTAAACTCTACTGGAGGAGAGTCTCTCCCCCCACTCCTGGGCGGGCAGAAGTGTGTTTGGAACTGGAAGTGGGTGTACTGGAGAACTAGGGCTGCAGGCATGCAGAGAGGCTGGCTCCCTGCATGGTGGCGATAGGATGCCCCTGCACCTAGATGGAAAAGCTGGATATTAGACTGCTGATGCCTTGAACCCCTCCATCCTAAGCTCAGGTTGGAATGTGTGTACATAAATAAACCATATTTCATAAAGACACCGCAGTCTCTGCTGGCCTTCTTCCCAAAGGAAACCAAACCCTGGATGGGCGCAGGGACCCCCTGAAATCTCACCGCTCGGAGATTGGGGGAGGCACGCAACAATAGATAAATATAACCTTTATCTCAAACTGTATGTTATGACAGACGTTCTGCCCGGCCCTCAGGAATCTTCCCAGGCCATGCCCATCACAGGCCCAGCTCCAAATCCTCCTCAAGTGCTTTTGTGTCCTTGGAACTGTGATGAGGCCTGTTGCTTAAGTGGACTGGAGAGATGGGAAAGTGCAGAAACCTTTGATTTTTGCATAACTGGAATGGAGCCGAATGTACAAAGATAAGTCACGGCCGTTGCTCCACCCACACTTGCATTTGGCCATGCCTACTTTTTGCCTCTGGCCCTGCCCCCCTCTGGCATGGAGTCCCCAGAACGTTGCCCGCAAGGGAAGGCCATCCTTGGGCTGAACTATCTTCCCTAGCACAGTATGAGTACAGATGAAGGGTGGGCTATAAAACTTTTTAATATTAAAAGAGCAATCAAATAAATCATAGCTGAGTCACACCCACAATTGTGAGGTGTGTGAAGAGATGAGGCCTCCCCAGCTGTTGCCACAGGCTGTGGACTGCCTGTGGCATCACAGAAGCACATGGCCGTTGAGTGGATATAAAGGGGGGCCAAGTGGACTGAGGCAAAAGCATGGCCTGGTCTTTCACTTGGAGAAGGTGAATTGGCAAATGCAAGGAGGTGATCATCTGGCTGCGGGATGTCATCATTATTATCAGCGATAATGAGGCAAGTTTACTTGCTGAGCGGGATCACGGCTTGAAGGTGGCTGCTACTCACCTCTGAAGCTGGTTGATGTCTAGCGATGGACCTAGCGGAAGCTGGCAGTGTGTATGGAAGCCAGTGGATTTCGCATTCGGAAGCTGGCGGATGCCGCAAGGCTGAAGCAGGCGGATGTTTGTGGAGGAAGCTGTTTGACGGTCGATATTTGTGGGTTGAAGCCGGGGAACGAATGTGAATGGATGGGGAGGGGCGAGAAAGGGGCGGATGTTGTCGCTGGCGTTTTCACGAATGTCGGATGGCCGTGTGTGTGTGTGTGAGTGGAGTTTCGGATGCGGTAAAGGGGTTGGGTGGGTGTAAGTGTGTGAATGTGACAAACCGGTGGATGTACCATGACTAAATGACACCAGTGAATGTTGGTAGGTGGAAGCTAGAGGATGAAGTTGCCAGGCGGATGCTGGTGGAGGTGCCTGGGTGAGGCTGTTGGATAGTTGCCATCCCCCTCATTGTCTGTGTTTTTTTCCTTCCAGGGGTGTCTCTGAAGCTAGTGAGGTTTTGGAAGAGACTACCTGTGAGAGCAACAAAGAGGACTGCAAGGCTTAAAGAAGCCAGCTTTTATTTCTAAATAAAATGGTTTTTTGTATTCATCTCCTGTGGAGTCCCTTGCTTTATTCAAAAACAGCTAATGGGAGATCAAATCCCAGAGCGTTATGGTGTGCCTCTCCCTGGTATGAGTATACATGAAGCCATAGCTATACATGAGGCTAGAAATATTTTAATAATAAATGAATACATCACTGCTGAGGTGTCCTTACCATTGTCAGGCTGAGGGAGGTTGTGCTGTTACTGTGGGCAAGGGACTGCCTGTGAAGTCACGAAAGGACATGGTGGCTGAGAGGAAGAAGGATGCCGGGGGGGGGGACGAATGGAGGGAAGGAGCCCAGGAGGGAGGGGGAGGCTGAGGGGAAGTGCTGTCAAAAAAGGAATGTAACTGAGGATTCTCCTTGCCTCCATACACACCAATAAACACCTTAGGAGGATCTCATGGGTTTGGAAAGCTCTTTTATTTGTAATATGCCTGCTGGGGCTGGTGAGGAACTTGCTTCAGGATCCATCAATGACAACTTTGAAGAGCCTCAGTGCAATCTAAGAGCTCAGCATCTAGGCTTTGAAGAGGACCTGGGTTCAAATCATGCCTGCAAGGGAAGGGGGAGATGTTATTTTCTCAGCTTCCCCTTCTCCCTCCCAGCACCAGACAAATACACAAGAAGGAGGTATCCACAGGCTTGGGAGGGGTTGCAGAAGTAGATACTTTATTTCAAAAGGCAAAATAAGTCTTGCAGTTGGGAAAAAATCCCCCAAACCTCCCAGTGATATGTTCTATAGGCATGCAATGTTGAAGAGGGAGGGGATAGGAGCAGAGCTTGGAAGTAACTCATTATTTTTAACGAGTTACTTTTAATTCGTTACAATTTTAAATAACGAGTGGGTAATTCCATTACATTCGGCAAGTAACGTAACGAATAGTAATTTCCCTACTTTTCAGCTTCAACTTTAACGTTTCCACGTTAGGTTGGACGTTACTTGGGGGCGGGAACAAGGGGAAGTGAGCTCCTGGCTGTGATTGGTTAACACAAGACATGTGCCTCACACTGATTGGACCTTCGTACAGTTTCGCTCTGGCGTGGGTTGCTTCCTGCAACATAAGCTCATGTTCCCAGGTAAAAATGTCCTCACATGTTTTTTCTCTTTCATCCTTGAGGATTATTTTTTGGACTATACTCTCCTTGGGACCCTCATCTTCCTGAGAAGGAAGCGGTCCATTCTCTTCCTTCCATGGGCAATTACCTTGCCAGCTCTCAGGGGCTTCTCCCTGGTCAGGAGGGTGAGACACCATCTGCTCCTTACTTCCCAACAGCATCCAGTGCAGCTCAGCTTCCCCCAGATTTTCCAGCTGATGTCTTTCCTTCTCGCATCTCCTCTGGTCATCTATTGGGATAAAAGAGAATCCAACCTAGAAATCATCTGTTTGTCAAAGGCAGAAAGGAACCTTCAGTCAGGTTGTGCACTTGGGGAAGAGGGCAAAACCTGGGGACGTGTTTTTTTTTTTATTAATCAATGACTTAGATGATGGGGTGGAGGGAAGCCTTATGAAGTTTGCGGATGATACGAAACTGGGAGGGATAGCTAACACAATGGAAGACAGGAATAAAATCTAAAGGGACCTGGATAGACTAGAAAATTGGGCTGAAATTAATAAAATGACATACAATAAAGACAAATGCAGGATTCTGCATTTAGGCCACAAAAACAAAATGCACGGGTACAGGATGGGAAATACCCAGCTTAGCAGTAGTGCGTGTGAGAAGGACCTTGGAATTGTAGTGGATCGCAAGTTGAACATGACCCAGCAGTGTGATGCTGCGGCAAAAAAGGCAAATGCGGGTTTGGGCTGCATAAACAGAGCTATAGTTTCCAAGTCGAGGGAAGTAATAGTCCCACTATATTCTGCATTAGTCAGGCCTCATCTGGAATACTGCGTTCAGTTCTGGGCGCCTCATTTTAGGTTCAGAAGAGGGCGACGAGGATGATAGCCGGTATGGAGAACAAGTCTTATGAGGAAAGGTTGAAGGAACTTGGCATGTTCAGTCTGGTGAAGAGAAGGCTGAGAGGCGACATGATTACACTCTTTAAGTACCTGAAGTGCTGTCACATAGAGGAGGGTACAGATTGGTTCACTGCTGCCCCAGAGGGTAGGACTAGGTCTAATGGTTTTAAGTTGCAGGAGCGTAGATTCAGACTGGACATTAGAAGGAACTTCTTGACAGTAACGGCAGTTCGGCACTGGAACCGACTGCCTAGGGAGGTGGTGGGATCCCCTTCGCTGGATGTCTTCAAGCAGAGGCTGGACAGCTATCTGCGGAAGATGCTCTAGCTGTGGATTTCCTGCTGTGAGCAGGGGGTTGGACTTGATGGCCTACAAGGCCCCTTCCATCTCTATGATTCTATGATTCTATGAATGAAACGAAGTGTCGTGGAAATGGGCATGGCTGGCTGGCACTGTAAATAGGAGCACTTCATGCAGCAACTGCAGGTCCCACTTGTTGCACTGTGGAGTGCTCCAATTAGAGCGCCAGCCAGCCAGCTAGCCATGCCCACTTTAAGGATACTCCATTCCACCCCCGCCTCAGTTTTCTGTCCCTACCACACACTCATTCAACATTGCATGCCTATAGAACATATCACTGGGAGGTTTGGGGGATTTTTTCCCAACTGCAAGACTTATTTTGCCTTTTAAAAAAAGTGTCTACTTCTGCAACCCCTCCCAAGCCTGTGGATACCTCCCTCTTGTGTATTTGTCTGGTGCTGCTTTGGCTACATAAGAATGAGTTTGTTATTATTAAATAATAATGATATTCCGGTTGTTTTAAGGGATCGATGCATTCTCAAAGCTTATCAGGTACACCTGAGGTCTAGGAAAAGTCACTCGGGACTGCTGCTTGTAAGTTGAACCAAAATCCTACATCTTCTTCACGCTGGTGCACTGTCTTAGTTCGACTGAGGACAGCGTACATACCTTCCATGACTTTCCCAAAGAATCCTAGAAACTCTAGTTTGTTAAGGATGCTGGGAATTCTAGCTCTGTGAGGGGTAAACCACAGTTCCCACAATTCTTTGTGGGATGCCCCGTGCTTTAAATGTGCTTTACATGTATGGGTTCTTCTACTCCCCGTAGTCCAGAAGCCAGGCAGACTGAGGCACTTCTGCCCTTAAGAAAGACACCAAGACCTGCTTAAAACACGAGCCAGAATTTCTTGACCAAAGTTTCTTCCTTTGCACTCCAGGGCACTCTCTAGGGAGATCGCCTTCCTTCACCATGAAGAAAGATGTGCCCCCGCCCAGAGCAGTGGGCTGGATGAGGGCTAATAAGCTGAATCCTTGGAAAACCAAGGCCCTGTGGGTCTACAGAATGGGACCGGCACCACTAAACGTCCAGCTTCTAATGGAGGCCAGTTGGGCCTCTGTAACATGGAGGACAACTAACAGCGCTGCTCTGGAGGAACTCAGCGATGGAGATGGGATAGAAGGGCTCAGGCAGTCCATAAATCATGCTGGATCCAAGCTGTTCAGGGCTTTGTATATCAACAGAGGAACCTTGAACCTGGTCTAGTGAAATCAAACTACAGACTTTGCTTCCTTAATCCTTTTCAGCAATGCTTAATTCCTTAAAAGAATATTAATCTGCTGGCACCACAAAGACTGATTTCGTTAAAATAAAGTCATGGCTATTTATATATTTATATAAAATATTGTTATGAGCATGGGGGGGGGCTGGAATGGATGATTTCTGTGGGTCACCTTTCCAGCCTCTGATTTGGAATCCTATGCCTGGGAGGCTGGCTCTGCTAGCCAGATGAATCTCCTTTGTTAATCAAATAGAGTGGCCAGGTAGTTTATGGGCCTGTTTAATTGCCCCGGCAACTGGTGAAAGGGCTAGGAAGATCCTTTTGTCATTTTAAACTCTACTGGAGGAGAGTCTCTCCCCCCACTCCTGGGCGGGCAGAAGTGTGTTTGGAACTGGAAGTGGGTGTACTGGAGAACTAGGGCTGCAGGCATGCAGAGAGGCTGGCTCCCTGCATGGTGGCGATAGGATGCCCCTGCACCTAGATGGAAAAGCTGGATATTAGACTGCTGATGCCTTGAACCCCTCCATCCTAAGCTCAGGTTGGAATGTGTGTACATAAATAAACCATATTTCATAAAGACACCGCAGTCTCTGCTGGCCTTCTTCCCAAAGGAAACCAAACCCTGGATGGGCGCAGGGACCCCCTGAAATCTCACCGCTCGGAGATTGGGGGAGGCACGCAACAATAGATAAATATAACCTTTATCTCAAACTGTATGTTATGACAGACGTTCTGCCCGGCCCTCAGGAATCTTCCCAGGCCATGCCCATCACAGGCCCAGCTCCAAATCCTCCTCAAGTGCTTTTGTGTCCTTGGAACTGTGATGAGGCCTGTTGCTTAAGTGGACTGGAGAGATGGGAAAGTGCAGAAACCTTTGATTTTTGCATAACTGGAATGGAGCCGAATGTACAAAGATAAGTCACGGCCGTTGCTCCACCCACACTTGCATTTGGCCATGCCTACTTTTTGCCTCTGGCCCTGCCCCCCTCTGGCATGGAGTCCCCAGAACGTTGCCCGCAAGGGAAGGCCATCCTTGGGCTGAACTATCTTCCCTAGCACAGTATGAGTACAGATGAAGGGTTGGCTATAAAACTTTTTAATATTAAAAGAGCAATCAAATAAATCATAGCTGAGTCACACCCACAATTGTGAGGTGTGTGAAGAGATGAGGCCTCCCCAGCTGTTGCCACAGGCTGTGGACTGCCTGTGGCATCACAGAAGCACATGGCCGTTGAGTGGATATAAAGGGGGGCCAAGTGGACTGAGGCAAAAGCATGGCCTGGTCTTTCACTTGGAGAAGGCGAATTGGCAAATGCAAGGAGGTGATCATCTGGCTGCGGGATGCCATCATTATTATCAGCGATAATGAGGCAAGTTTACTTGCTGAGCGGGATCACGGCTTGAAGGTGGCTGCTACTCACCTCTGAAGCTGGTTGATGTCTAGCGATGGACCTAGCGGAAGCTGGCAGTGTGTATGGAAGCCAGTGGATTTCGCATTCGGAAGCTGGCGGATGCCGCAAGGCTGAAGCAGGCGGATGTTTGTGGAGGAAGCTGTTTGACGGTCGATATTTGTGGGTTGAAGCCGGGGAACGAATGTGAATGGATGGGGAGGGGCGAGAAAGGGGCGCATGTTGTCGCTGGCGTTTTCACGAATGTCGGATGGCCGTGTGTGTGTGTGTGAGTGGAGTTTCGGATGCGGTAAAGGGGTTGGGTGGGTGTAAGTGTGTGAATGTGACAAACCGGTGGATGTACCATGACTAAATGACACCAGTGAATGTTGGCAGGTGGAAGCTAGAGGATGAAGTTGCCAGGCGGATGCTGGTGGAGGTGCCTGGGTGAGGCTGTTGGATAGTTGCCATCCCCCTCATTGTCTGTGTTTTTTTCCTTCCAGGGGTGTCTCTGAAGCTAGTGAGGTTTTGGAAGAGACTACCTGTGAGAGCAACAAAGAGGACTGCAAGGCTTAAAGAAGCCAGCTTTTATTTCTAAATAAAATGGTTTTTTGTATTCATCTCCTGTGGAGTCCCTTGCTTTATTCAAAAACAGCTAATGGGAGATCAAATCCCAGAGCGTTATGGTGTGCCTCTCCCTGGTATCAGTATACATGAAGCCATAGCTATACATGAGGCTAGAAATATTTTAATAATAAATGAATACATCACTGCTGAGGTGTCCTTACCATTGTCAGGCTGAGGGAGGTTGTGCTGTTACTGTGGGCAAGGGACTGCCTGTGAAGTCACGAAAGGACATGGTGGCTGAGAGGAAGAAGGATGCCGGGGGGGGGGACGAATGGAGGGAAGGAGCCCAGGAGGGAGGGGGAGGCTGAGGGGAAGTGCTGTCAAAAAAGGAATGTAACTGAGGATTCTCCTTGCCTCCATACACACCAATAAACACCTTAGGAGGATCTCATGGGTTTGGAAAGCTCTTTTATTTGTAATATGCCTGCTGGGGCTGGTGAGGAACTTGCTTCAGGATCCATCAATGACAACTTTGAAGAGCCTCAGTGCAATCTAAGAGCTCAGCATCTAGGCTTTGAAGAGGACCTGGGTTCAAATCATGCCTGCAAGGGAAGGGGGAGATGTTATTTTCTCAGCTTCCCCTTCTCCCTCCCAGCACCAGACAAATACACAAGAAGGAGGTATCCACAGGCTTGGGAGGGGTTGCAGAAGTAGATACTTTATTTCAAAAGGCAAAATAAGTCTTGCAGTTGGGAAAAAATCCCCCAAACCTCCCAGTGATATGTTCTATAGGCATGCAATGTTGAAGAGGGAGGGGATAGGAGCAGAGCTTGGAAGTAACTCATTATTTTTAACGAGTTACTTTTAATTCGTTACAATTTTAAATAACGAGTGGGTAATTCCATTACATTCGGCAAGTAACGTAACGAATAGTAATTTCCCTACTTTTCAGCTTCAACTTTAACGTTTCCACGTTAGGTTGGACGTTACTTGGGGGCGGGAACAAGGGGAAGTGAGCTCCTGGCTGTGATTGGTTAACACAAGACATGTGCCTCACACTGATTGGACCTTCGTACAGTTTCGCTCTGGCGTGGGTTGCTTCCTGCAACATAAGCTCATGTTCCCAGGTAAAAATGTCCTCACATGTTTTTTCTCTTTCATCCTTGAGGATTATTTTTTGGACTATACTCTCCTTGGGACCCTCATCTTCCTGAGAAGGAAGCGGTCCATTCTCTTCCTTCCATGGGCAATTACCTTGCCAGCTCTCAGGGGCTTCTCCCTGGTCAGGAGGGTGAGACACCATCTGCTCCTTACTTCCCAACAGCATCCAGTGCAGCTCAGCTTCCCCCAGATTTTCCAGCTGATGTCTTTCCTTCTCGCATCTCCTCTGGTCATCTATTGGGATAAAAGAGAATCCAACCTAGAAATCATCTGTTTGTCAAAGGCAGAAAGGAACCTTCAGTCAGGTTGTGCACTTGGGGAAGAGGGCAAAACCTGGGGACGTGTTTTTTTTTTTATTAATCAATGACTTAGATGATGGGGTGGAGGGAAGCCTTATGAAGTTTGCGGATGATACGAAACTGGGAGGGATAGCTAACACAATGGAAGACAGGAATAAAATCTAAAGGGACCTGGATAGACTAGAAAATTGGGCTGAAATTAATAAAATGACATACAATAAAGACAAATGCAGGATTCTGCATTTAGGCCACAAAAACAAAATGCACGGGTACAGGATGGGAAATACCCAGCTTAGCAGTAGTGCGTGTGAGAAGGACCTTGGAATTGTAGTGGATCGCAAGTTGAACATGACCCAGCAGTGTGATGCTGCGGCAAAAAAGGCAAATGCGGGTTTGGGCTGCATAAACAGAGCTATAGTTTCCAAGTCGAGGGAAGTAATAGTCCCACTATATTCTGCATTAGTCAGGCCTCATCTGGAATACTGCGTTCAGTTCTGGGCGCCTCATTTTAGGTTCAGAAGAGGGCGACGAGGATGATAGCCGGTATGGAGAACAAGTCTTATGAGGAAAGGTTGAAGGAACTTGGCATGTTCAGTCTGGTGAAGAGAAGGCTGAGAGGCGACATGATTACACTCTTTAAGTACCTGAAGTGCTGTCACATAGAGGAGGGTACAGATTGGTTCACTGCTGCCCCAGAGGGTAGGCCTAGGTCTAATGGTTTTAAGTTGCAGGAGCGTAGATTCAGACTGGACATTAGAAGGAACTTCTTGACAGTAACGGCAGTTCGGCACTGGAACCGACTGCCTAGGGAGGTGGTGGGATCCCCTTCGCTGGATGTCTTCAAGCAGAGGCTGGACAGCTATCTGCGGAAGATGCTCTAGCTGTGGATTTCCTGCTGTGAGCAGGGGGTTGGACTTGATGGCCTACAAGGCCCCTTCCATCTCTATGATTCTATGATTCTATGAATGAAACGAAGTGTCGTGGAAATGGGCATGGCTGGCTGGCACTGTAAATAGGAGCACTTCATGCAGCAACTGCAGGTCCCACTTGTTGCACTGTGGAGTGCTCCAATTAGAGCGCCAGCCAGCCAGCTAGCCATGCCCACTTTAAGGATACTCCATTCCACCCCCGCCTCAGTTTTCTGTCCCTACCACACACTCATTCAACATTGCATGCCTATAGAACATATCACTGGGAGGTTTGGGGGATTTTTTCCCAACTGCAAGACTTATTTTGCCTTTTAAAAAAAGTGTCTACTTCTGCAACCCCTCCCAAGCCTGTGGATACCTCCCTCTTGTGTATTTGTCTGGTGCTGCTTTGGCTACATAAGAATGAGTTTGTTATTATTAAATAATAATGATATTCCGGTTGTTTTAAGGGATCGATGCATTCTCAAAGCTTATCAGGTACACCTGAGGTCTAGGAAAAGTCACTCGGGACTGCTGCTTGTAAGTTGAACCAAAATCCTACATCTTCTTCACGCTGGTGCACTGTCTTAGTTCGACTGAGGACAGCGTACATACCTTCCATGACTTTCCCAAAGAATCCTAGAAACTCTAGTTTGTTAAGGATGCTGGGAATTCTAGCTCTGTGAGGGGTAAACCACAGTTCCCACAATTCTTTGTGGGATGCCCCGTGCTTTAAATGTGCTTTACATGTATGGGTTCTTCTACTCCCCGTAGTCCAGAAGCCAGGCAGACTGAGGCACTTCTGCCCTTAAGAAAGACACCAAGACCTGCTTAAAACACGAGCCAGAATTTCTTGACCAAAGTTTCTTCCTTTGCACTCCAGGGCACTCTCTAGGGAGATCGCCTTCCTTCACCATGAAGAAAGATGTGCCCCCGCCCAGAGCAGTGGGCTGGATGAGGGCTAATAAGCTGAATCCTTGGAAAACCAAGGCCCTGTGGGTCTACAGAATGGGACCGGCACCACTAAACGTCCAGCTTCTAATGGAGGCCAGTTGGGCCTCTGTAACATGGAGGACAACTAACAGCGCTGCTCTGGAGGAACTCAGCGATGGAGATGGGATAGAAGGGCTCAGGCAGTCCATAAATCATGCTGGATCCAAGCTGTTCAGGGCTTTGTATATCAACAGAGGAACCTTGAACCTGGTCTAGTGAAATCAAACTACAGACTTTGCTTCCTTAATCCTTTTCAGCAATGCTTAATTCCTTAAAAGAATATTAATCTGCTGGCACCACAAAGACTGATTTCGTTAAAATAAAGTCATGGCTATTTATATATTTATATAAAATATTGTTATGAGCATGGGGGGGGGCTGGAATGGATGATTTCTGTGGGTCACCTTTCCAGCCTCTGATTTGGAATCCTATGCCTGGGAGGCTGGCTCTGCTAGCCAGATGAATCTCCTTTGTTAATCAAATAGAGTGGCCAGGTAGTTTATGGGCCTGTTTAATTGCCCCGGCAACTGGTGAAAGGGCTAGGAAGATCCTTTTGTCATTTTAAACTCTACTGGAGGAGAGTCTCTCCCCCCACTCCTGGGCGGGCAGAAGTGTGTTTGGAACTGGAAGTGGGTGTACTGGAGAACTAGGGCTGCAGGCATGCAGAGAGGCTGGCTCCCTGCATGGTGGCGATAGGATGCCCCTGCACCTAGATGGAAAAGCTGGATATTAGACTGCTGATGCCTTGAACCCCTCCATCCTAAGCTCAGGTTGGAATGTGTGTACATAAATAAACCATATTTCATAAAGACACCGCAGTCTCTGCTGGCCTTCTTCCCAAAGGAAACCAAACCCTGGATGGGCGCAGGGACCCCCTGAAATCTCACCGCTCGGAGATTGGGGGAGGCACGCAACAATAGATAAATATAACCTTTATCTCAAACTGTATGTTATGACAGACGTTCTGCCCGGCCCTCAGGAATCTTCCCAGGCCATGCCCATCACAGGCCCAGCTCCAAATCCTCCTCAAGTGCTTTTGTGTCCTTGGAACTGTGATGAGGCCTGTTGCTTAAGTGGACTGGAGAGATGGGAAAGTGCAGAAACCTTTGATTTTTGCATAACTGGAATGGAGCCGAATGTACAAAGATAAGTCACGGCCGTTGCTCCACCCACACTTGCATTTGGCCATGCCTACTTTTTGCCTCTGGCCCTGCCCCCCTCTGGCATGGAGTCCCCAGAACGTTGCCCGCAAGGGAAGGCCATCCTTGGGCTGAACTATCTTCCCTAGCACAGTATGAGTACAGATGAAGGGTTGGCTATAAAACTTTTTAATATTAAAAGAGCAATCAAATAAATCATAGCTGAGTCACACCCACAATTGTGAGGTGTGTGAAGAGATGAGGCCTCCCCAGCTGTTGCCACAGGCTGTGGACTGCCTGTGGCATCACAGAAGCACATGGCCGTTGAGTGGATATAAAGGGGGGCCAAGTGGACTGAGGCAAAAGCATGGCCTGGTCTTTCACTTGGAGAAGGCGAATTGGCAAATGCAAGGAGGTGATCATCTGGCTGCGGGATGCCATCATTATTATCAGCGATAATGAGGCAAGTTTACTTGCTGAGCGGGATCACGGCTTGAAGGTGGCTGCTACTCACCTCTGAAGCTGGTTGATGTCTAGCGATGGACCTAGCGGAAGCTGGCAGTGTGTATGGAAGCCAGTGGATTTCGCATTCGGAAGCTGGCGGATGCCGCAAGGCTGAAGCAGGCGGATGTTTGTGGAGGAAGCTGTTTGACGGTCGATATTTGTGGGTTGAAGCCGGGGAACGAATGTGAATGGATGGGGAGGGGCGAGAAAGGGGCGCATGTTGTCGCTGGCGTTTTCACGAATGTCGGATGGCCGTGTGTGTGTGTGTGAGTGGAGTTTCGGATGCGGTAAAGGGGTTGGGTGGGTGTAAGTGTGTGAATGTGACAAACCGGTGGATGTACCATGACTAAATGACACCAGTGAATGTTGGCAGGTGGAAGCTAGAGGATGAAGTTGCCAGGCGGATGCTGGTGGAGGTGCCTGGGTGAGGCTGTTGGATAGTTGCCATCCCCCTCATTGTCTGTGTTTTTTTCCTTCCAGGGGTGTCTCTGAAGCTAGTGAGGTTTTGGAAGAGACTACCTGTGAGAGCAACAAAGAGGACTGCAAGGCTTAAAGAAGCCAGCTTTTATTTCTAAATAAAATGGTTTTTTGTATTCATCTCCTGTGGAGTCCCTTGCTTTATTCAAAAACAGCTAATGGGAGATCAAATCCCAGAGCGTTATGGTGTGCCTCTCCCTGGTATCAGTATACATGAAGCCATAGCTATACATGAGGCTAGAAATATTTTAATAATAAATGAATACATCACTGCTGAGGTGTCCTTACCATTGTCAGGCTGAGGGAGGTTGTGCTGTTACTGTGGGCAAGGGACTGCCTGTGAAGTCACGAAAGGACATGGTGGCTGAGAGGAAGAAGGATGCCGGGGGGGGGGACGAATGGAGGGAAGGAGCCCAGGAGGGAGGGGGAGGCTGAGGGGAAGTGCTGTCAAAAAAGGAATGTAACTGAGGATTCTCCTTGCCTCCATACACACCAATAAACACCTTAGGAGGATCTCATGGGTTTGGAAAGCTCTTTTATTTGTAATATGCCTGCTGGGGCTGGTGAGGAACTTGCTTCAGGATCCATCAATGACAACTTTGAAGAGCCTCAGTGCAATCTAAGAGCTCAGCATCTAGGCTTTGAAGAGGACCTGGGTTCAAATCATGCCTGCAAGGGAAGGGGGAGATGTTATTTTCTCAGCTTCCCCTTCTCCCTCCCAGCACCAGACAAATACACAAGAGGGAGGTATCCACAGGCTTGGGAGGGGTTGCAGAAGTAGATACTTTCTTTCAAAAGGCAAAATAAGTCTTGCAGTTGGGAAAAAATCCCCCAAACCTCCCAGTGATATGTTCTATAGGCATGCAATGTTGAAGAGGGAGGGGATAGGAGCAGAGCTTGGAAGTAACTCATTATTTTTAACGAGTTACTTTTAATTCGTTACAATTTTAAATAACGAGTGGGTAATTCCATTACATTCGGCAAGTAACGTAACGAATAGTAATTTCCCTACTTTTCAGCTTCAACTTTAACGTTTCCACGTTAGGTTGGACGTTACTTGGGGGCGGGAACAAGGGGAAGTCAGCTCCTGGCTGTGATTGGTTAACACAAGACATGTGCCTCACACTGATTGGACCTTCGTACAGTTTCGCTCTGGCGTGGGTTGCTTCCTGCAACATAAGCTCATGTTCCCAGGTAAAAATGTCCTCACATGTTTTTTCTCTTTCATCCTTGCGGATTATTTTTTGGACTATACTCTCCTTGGGACCCTCATCTTCCTGAGAAGGAAGCGGTCCATTCTCTTCCTTCCATGGGCAATTACCTTGCCAGCTCTCAGGGCTTCTCCCTGGTCAGGAGGGTGAGACACCATCTGCTCCTTACTTCCCAACAGCATCCAGTGCAGCTCAGCTTCCCCCAGATTTTCCAGCTGATGTCTTTCCTTCTCGCATCTCCTCTGGTCATCTATTGGGATAAAAAGAGAATCCAACCTAGAAATCATCTGTTTGTCAAAGGCAGAAAGGAACCTTCAGTCAGGTTGTGCACTTGGGGAAGAGGGCAAAACCTGGGGATGTTTTTTTTTTTTTATTAATCAATGACTTAGATGATGGGGTGGAGGGAAGCCTTATGAAGTTTGCGGATGATACGAAACTGGGAGGGATAGCTAACACAATGGAAGACAGGAATAAAATCTAAAGGGACCTGGATAGACTAGAAAATTGGGCTGAAATTAATAAAATGACATACAATAAAGACAAATGCAGGATTCTGCATTTAGGCCACAAAAACAAAATGCACGGGTACAGGATGGGAAATACCCGGCTTAGCAGTAGTGCGTGTGAGAAGGACCTTGGAATTGTAGTGGATCGCAAGTTGAACATGACCCAGCAGTGTGATGCTGCGGCAAAAAAGGCAAATGCGGGTTTGGGCTGCATAAACAGAGCTATAGTTTCCAGGTCGAGGGAAGTAATAGTCCCACTATATTCTGCATTAGTCAGGCCTCATCTGGAATACTGCGTTCAGTTCTGGGCGCCTCATTTTAGGTTCAGAAGAGGGCGACGAGGATGATAGCCGGTATGGAGAACAAGTCTTATGAGGAAAGGTTGAAGGAACTTGGCATGTTCAGTCTGGTGAAGAGAAGGCTGAGAGGCGACATGATTACACTCTTTAAGTACCTGAAGGGCTGTCACATAGAGGAGGGTACAGATTAGTTCACTGCTGCCCCAGAGGGTAGGGCTAGGTCTAATGGTTTTAAGTTGCAGGAGCGTAGATTCAGACTGGACATTAGAAGGAACTTTTTGACAGTAACGGCAGTTCGGCACTGGAACCGACTGCCTAGGGAGGTGGTGGGATCCCCTTCGCTGGATGTCTTCAAGCAGGGGCTGGACAGCTATCTGCGGAAGATGCTCTAGCTGTGGATTTCCTGCTGTGAGCAGGGGGTTGGACTTGATGGCCTACAAGGCCCCTTCCAACTCTATGATTCTATGATTCTATGAATGAAACGAAGTGTCCTGGAAATGGGCATGGCTGGCTGGCACTGTAAATAGGAGCACTTCATGCAGCAACTGCAGGTCCCACTTGTTGCACTGTGGAGTGCTCCAATTAGAGCGCCAGCCAGCCAGCTAGCCATGCCCACTTTAAGGATACTCCATTCCACCCCCGCCTCAGTTTTCTGTCCCTACCACACACTCATTCAACATTGCATGCCTATAGAACATATCACTGGGAGGTTTGGGGGATTTTTTCCCAACTGCAAGACTTATTTTGCCTTTTTAAAAAAAGTGTCTACTTCTGCAACCCCTCCCAAGCCTGTGGATACCTCCCTCTTGTGTATTTGTCTGGTGCTGCTTTGGCTACATAAGAATGAGTTTGTTATTATTAAATAATAATGATATTCCGGTTGTTTTAAGGGATCGATGCATTCTCAAAGCTTATCAGGTACACCTGAGGTCTAGGAAAAGTCACTCGGGACTGCTGCTTGTAAGTTGAACCAAAATCCTGCATCTTCTTCACGCTGGTGCACTGTCTTAGTTCGACTGAGGACAGCGTACATACCTTCCATGACTTTCCCAAAGAATCCTAGAAACTCTAGTTTGTTAAGGATGCTGGGAATTCTAGCTCTGTGAGGGGTAAACCACAGTTCCCACAATTCTTTGTGGGATGCCCCGTGCTTTAAATGTGCTTTACATGTATGGGTTCTTCTACTCCCCGTAGTCCAGAAGCCAGGCAGACTGAGGCACTTCTGCCCTTAAGAAAGACACCAAGACCTGCTTAAAACACGAGCCAGAATTTCTTGACCAAAGTTTCTTCCTTTGCACTCCAGGGCACTCTCTAGGGAGATCGCCTTCCTTCACCATGAAGAAAGATGTGCCCCCGCCCAGAGCAGTGGGCTGGATGAGGGCTAATAAGCTGAATCCTTGGAAAACCAAGGCCCTGTGGGTCTACAGAATGGGACCGGCACCACTAAACGTCCAGCTTCTAATGGAGGCCAGTTGGGCCTCTGTAACATGGAGGACAACTAACAGCGCTCCTCTGGAGGAACTCAGCGATGGAGATGGGATAGAAGGGCTCAGGCAGTCCATAAATCATGCTGGATCCAAGCTGTTCAGGGCTTTGTATATCAACAGAGGAACCTTGAACCTGGTCTAGTGAAATCAAACTACAGACTTTGCTTCCTTAATCCTTTTCAGCAATGCTTAATTCCTTAAAAGAATATTAATCTGCTGGCACCACAAAGACTGATTTCGTTAAAATAAAGTCATGGCTATTTATATATTTATATAAAATATTGTTATGAGCATGGGGGGGGCTGGAATGGATGATTTCTGTGGGTCACCTTTCCAGCCTCTGATTTGGAATCCTATGCCTGGGAGGCTGGCTCTGCTAGCCAGATGAATCTCCTTTGTTAATCAAATAGAGTGGCCAGGTAGTTTATGGGCCTGTTTAATTGCCCCGGCAACTGGTGAAAGGGCTAGGAAGATCCTTTTGTCATTTTAAACTCTACTGGAGGAGAGTCTCTCCCCCCACTCCTGGGCGGGCAGAAGTGTGTTTGGAACTGGAAGTGGGTGTACTGGAGAACTAGGGCTGCAGGCATGCAGAGAGGCTGGCTCCCTGCATGGTGGCGATAGGATGCCCCTGCACCTAGATGGAAAAGCTGGATATTAGACTGCTGATGCCTTGAACCCCTCCATCCTAAGCTCAGGTTGGAATGTGTGTACATAAATAAACCATATTTCATAAAGACACCGCAGTCTCTGCTGGCCTTCTTCCCAAAGGAAACCAAACCCTGGATGGGCGCAGGGACCCCCTGAAATCTCACCGCTCGGAGATTGGGGGAGGCACGCAACAATAGATAAATATAACCTTTATCTCAAACTGTATGTTATGACAGACGTTCTGCCCGGCCCTCAGGAATCTTCCCAGGCCATGCCCATCACAGGCCCAGCTCCAAATCCTCCTCAAGTGCTTTTGTGTCCTTGGAACTGTGATGAGGCCTGTTGCTTAAGTGGACTGGAGAGATGGGAAAGTGCAGAAACCTTTGATTTTTGCATAACTGGAATGGAGCCGAATGTACAAAGATAAGTCACGGCCGTTGCTCCACCCACACTTGCATTTGGCCATGCCTACTTTTTGCCTCTGGCCCTGCCCCCCTCTGGCATGGAGTCCCCAGAACGTTGCCCGCAAGGGAAGGCCATCCTTGGGCTGAACTATCTTCCCTAGCACAGTATGAGTACAGATGAAGGGTTGGCTATAAAACTTTTTAATATTAAAAGAGCAATCAAATAAATCATAGCTGAGTCACACCCACAATTGTGAGGTGTGTGAAGAGATGAGGCCTCCCCAGCTGTTGCCACAGGCTGTGGACTGCCTGTGGCATCACAGAAGCACATGGCCGTTGAGTGGATATAAAGGGGGGCCAAGTGGACTGAGGCAAAAGCATGGCCTGGTCTTTCACTTGGAGAAGGCGAATTGGCAAATGCAAGGAGGTGATCATCTGGCTGCGGGATGCCATCATTATTATCAGCGATAATGAGGCAAGTTTACTTGCTGAGCGGGATCACGGCTTGAAGGTGGCTGCTACTCACCTCTGAAGCTGGTTGATGTCTAGCGATGGACCTAGCGGAAGCTGGCAGTGTGTATGGAAGCCAGTGGATTTCGCATTCGGAAGCTGGCGGATGCCGCAAGGCTGAAGCAGGCGGATGTTTGTGGAGGAAGCTGTTTGACGGTCGATATTTGTGGGTTGAAGCCGGGGAACGAATGTGAATGGATGGGGAGGGGCGAGAAAGGGGCGCATGTTGTCGCTGGCGTTTTCACGAATGTCGGATGGCCGTGTGTGTGTGTGTGAGTGGAGTTTCGGATGCGGTAAAGGGGTTGGGTGGGTGTAAGTGTGTGAATGTGACAAACCGGTGGATGTACCATGACTAAATGACACCAGTGAATGTTGGCAGGTGGAAGCTAGAGGATGAAGTTGCCAGGCGGATGCTGGTGGAGGTGCCTGGGTGAGGCTGTTGGATAGTTGCCATCCCCCTCATTGTCTGTGTTTTTTTCCTTCCAGGGGTGTCTCTGAAGCTAGTGAGGTTTTGGAAGAGACTACCTGTGAGAGCAACAAAGAGGACTACAAGGCTTAAAGAAGCCAGCTTTTATTTCTAAATAAAATGGTTTTTTGTATTCATCTCCTGTGGAGTCCCTTGCTTTATTCAAAAACAGCTAATGGGAGATCAAATCCCAGAGCGTTATGGTGTGCCTCTCCCTGGTATCAGTATACATGAAGCCATAGCTATACATGAGGCTAGAAATATTTTAATAATAAATGAATACATCACTGCTGAGGTGTCCTTACCATTGTCAGGCTGAGGGAGGTTGTGCTGTTACTGTGGGCAAGGGACTGCCTGTGAAGTCACGAAAGGACATGGTGGCTGAGAGGAAGAAGGATGCCGGGGGGGGGGGACGAATGGAGGGAAGGAGCCCAGGAGGGAGGGGGAGGCTGAGGGGAAGTGCTGTCAAAAAAGGAATGTAACTGAGGATTCTCCTTGCCTCCATACACACCAATAAACACCTTAGGAGGATCTCATGGGTTTGGAAAGCTCTTTTATTTGTAATATGCCTGCTGGGGCTGGTGAGGAACTTGCTTCAGGATCCATCAATGACAACTTTGAAGAGCCTCAGTGCAATCTAAGAGCTCAGCATCTAGGCTTTGAAGAGGACCTGGGTTCAAATCATGCCTGCAAGGGAAGGGGGAGATGTTATTTTCTCAGCTTCCCCTTCTCCCTCCCAGCACCAGACAAATACACAAGAGGGAGGTATCCACAGGCTTGGGAGGGGTTGCAGAAGTAGATACTTTCTTTCAAAAGGTAAAATAAGTCTTGCAGTTGGGAAAAAATCCCCCAAACCTCCCAGTGATATGTTCTATAGGCATGCAATGTTGAAGAGGGAGGGGATAGGAGCAGAGCTTGGAAGTAACTCATTATTTTTAACGAGTTACTTTTAATTCGTTACAATTTTAAATAACGAGTGGGTAATTCCATTACATTCGGCAAGTAACGTAACGAATAGTAATTTCCCTACTTTTCAGCTTCAACTTTAACGTTTCCACGTTAGGTTGGACGTTACTTGGGGGCGGGAACAAGGGGAAGTCAGCTCCTGGCTGTGATTGGTTAACACAAGACATGTGCCTCACACTGATTGGACCTTCGTACAGTTTCGCTCTGGCGTGGGTTGCTTCCTGCAACATAAGCTCATGTTCCCAGGTAAAAATGTCCTCACATGTTTTTTCTCTTTCATCCTTGCGGATTATTTTTTGGACTATACTCTCCTTGGGACCCTCATCTTCCTGAGAAGGAAGCGGTCCATTCTCTTCCTTCCATGGGCAATTACCTTGCCAGCTCTCAGGGCTTCTCCCTGGTCAGGAGGGTGAGACACCATCTGCTCCTTACTTCCCAACAGCATCCAGTGCAGCTCAGCTTCCCCCAGATTTTCCAGCTGATGTCTTTCCTTCTCGCATCTCCTCTGGTCATCTATTGGGATAAAAAGAGAATCCAACCTAGAAATCATCTGTTTGTCAAAGGCAGAAAGGAACCTTCAGTCAGGTTGTGCACTTGGGGAAGAGGGCAAAACCTGGGGATGTTTTTTTTTTTTTATTAATCAATGACTTAGATGATGGGGTGGAGGGAAGCCTTATGAAGTTTGCGGATGATACGAAACTGGGAGGGATAGCTAACACAATGGAAGACAGGAATAAAATCTAAAGGGACCTGGATAGACTAGAAAATTGGGCTGAAATTAATAAAATGACATACAATAAAGACAAATGCAGGATTCTGCATTTAGGCCACAAAAACAAAATGCACGGGTACAGGATGGGAAATACCCGGCTTAGCAGTAGTGCGTGTGAGAAGGACCTTGGAATTGTAGTGGATCGCAAGTTGAACATGACCCAGCAGTGTGATGCTGCGGCAAAAAAGGCAAATGCGGGTTTGGGCTGCATAAACAGAGCTATAGTTTCCAGGTCGAGGGAAGTAATAGTCCCACTATATTCTGCATTAGTCAGGCCTCATCTGGAATACTGCGTTCAGTTCTGGGCGCCTCATTTTAGGTTCAGAAGAGGGCGACGAGGATGATAGCCGGTATGGAGAACAAGTCTTATGAGGAAAGGTTGAAGGAACTTGGCATGTTCAGTCTGGTGAAGAGAAGGCTGAGAGGCGACATGATTACACTCTTTAAGTACCTGAAGGGCTGTCACATAGAGGAGGGTACAGATTGGTTCACTGCTGCCCCAGAGGGTAGGGCTAGGTCTAATGGTTTTAAGTTGCAGGAGCGTAGATTCAGACTGGACATTAGAAGGAACTTTTTGACAGTAACGGCAGTTCGGCACTGGAACCGACTGCCTAGGGAGGTGGTGGGATCCCCTTCGCTGGATGTCTTCAAGCAGGGGCTGGACAGCTATCTGCGGAAGATGCTCTAGCTGTGGATTTCCTGCTGTGAGCAGGGGGTTGGACTTGATGGCCTACAAGGCCCCTTCCAACTCTATGATTCTATGATTCTATGAATGAAACGAAGTGTCCTGGAAATGGGCATGGCTGGCTGGCACTGTAAATAGGAGCACTTCATGCAGCAACTGCAGGTCCCACTTGTTGCACTGTGGAGTGCTCCAATTAGAGCGCCAGCCAGCCAGCTAGCCATGCCCACTTTAAGGATACTCCATTCCACCCCCGCCTCAGTTTTCTGTCCCTACCACACACTCATTCAACATTGCATGCCTATAGAACATATCACTGGGAGGTTTGGGGGATTTTTTCCCAACTGCAAGACTTATTTTGCCTTTTTAAAAAAAGTGTCTACTTCTGCAACCCCTCCCAAGCCTGTGGATACCTCCCTCTTGTGTATTTGTCTGGTGCTGCTTTGGCTACATAAGAATGAGTTTGTTATTATTAAATAATAATGATATTCCGGTTGTTTTAAGGGATCGATGCATTCTCAAAGCTTATCAGGTACACCTGAGGTCTAGGAAAAGTCACTCGGGACTGCTGCTTGTAAGTTGAACCAAAATCCTGCATCTTCTTCACGCTGGTGCACTGTCTTAGTTCGACTGAGGACAGCGTACATACCTTCCATGACTTTCCCAAAGAATCCTAGAAACTCTAGTTTGTTAAGGATGCTGGGAATTCTAGCTCTGTGAGGGGTAAACCACAGTTCCCACAATTCTTTGTGGGATGCCCCGTGCTTTAAATGTGCTTTACATGTATGGGTTCTTCTACTCCCCGTAGTCCAGAAGCCAGGCAGACTGAGGCACTTCTGCCCTTAAGAAAGACACCAAGACCTGCTTAAAACACGAGCCAGAATTTCTTGACCAAAGTTTCTTCCTTTGCACTCCAGGGCACTCTCTAGGGAGATCGCCTTCCTTCACCATGAAGAAAGATGTGCCCCCGCCCAGAGCAGTGGGCTGGATGAGGGCTAATAAGCTGAATCCTTGGAAAACCAAGGCCCTGTGGGTCTACAGAATGGGACCGGCACCACTAAACGTCCAGCTTCTAATGGAGGCCAGTTGGGCCTCTGTAACATGGAGGACAACTAACAGCGCTCCTCTGGAGGAACTCAGCGATGGAGATGGGATAGAAGGGCTCAGGCAGTCCATAAATCATGCTGGATCCAAGCTGTTCAGGGCTTTGTATATCAACAGAGGAACCTTGAACCTGGTCTAGTGAAATCAAACTACAGACTTTGCTTCCTTAATCCTTTTCAGCAATGCTTAATTCCTTAAAAGAATATTAATCTGCTGGCACCACAAAGACTGATTTCGTTAAAATAAAGTCATGGCTATTTATATATTTATATAAAATATTGTTATGAGCATGGGGGGGGGCTGGAATGGATGATTTCTGTGGGTCACCTTTCCAGCCTCTGATTTGGAATCCTATGCCTGGGAGGCTGGCTCTGCTAGCCAGATGAATCTCCTTTGTTAATCAAATAGAGTGGCCAGGTAGTTTATGGGCCTGTTTAATTGCCCCGGCAACTGGTGAAAGGGCTAGGAAGATCCTTTTGTCATTTTAAACTCTACTGGAGGAGAGTCTCTCCCCCCACTCCTGGGCGGGCAGAAGTGTGTTTGGAACTGGAAGTGGGTGTACTGGAGAACTAGGGCTGCAGGCATGCAGAGAGGCTGGCTCCCTGCATGGTGGCGATAGGATGCCCCTGCACCTAGATGGAAAAGCTGGATATTAGACTGCTGATGCCTTGAACCCCTCCATCCTAAGCTCAGGTTGGAATGTGTGTACATAAATAAACCATATTTCATAAAGACACCGCAGTCTCTGCTGGCCTTCTTCCCAAAGGAAACCAAACCCTGGATGGGCGCAGGGACCCCCTGAAATCTCACCGCTCGGAGATTGGGGGAGGCACGCAACAATAGATAAATATAACCTTTATCTCAAACTGTATGTTATGATAGACGTTCTGCCCGGCCCTCAGGAATCTTCCCAGGCCATGCCCATCACAGGCCCAGCTCCAAATCCTCCTCAAGTGCTTTTGTGTCCTTGGAACTGTGATGAGGCCTGTTGCTTAAGTGGACTGGAGAGATGGGAAAGTGCAGAAACCTTTGATTTTTGCATAACTGGAATGGAGCCGAATGTACAAAGATAAGTCACGGCCGTTGCTCCACCCACACTTGCATTTGGCCATGCCTACTTTTTGCCTCTGGCCCTGCCCCCCTCTGGCATGGAGTCCCCAGAACGTTGCCCGCAAGGGAAGGCCATCCTTGGGCTGAACTATCTTCCCTAGCACAGTATGAGTACAGATGAAGGGTTGGCTATAAAACTTTTTAATATTAAAAGAGCAATCAAATAAATCATAGCTGAGTCACACCCACAATTGTGAGGTGTGTGAAGAGATGAGGCCTCCCCAGCTGTTGCCACAGGCTGTGGACTGCCTGTGGCATCACAGAAGCACATGGCCGTTGAGTGGATATAAAGGGGGGCCAAGTGGACTGAGGCAAAAGCATGGCCTGGTCTTTCACTTGGAGAAGGCGAATTGGCAAATGCAAGGAGGTGATCATCTGGCTGCGGGATGCCATCATTATTATCAGCGATAATGAGGCAAGTTTACTTGCTGAGCGGGATCACGGCTTGAAGGTGGCTGCTACTCACCTCTGAAGCTGGTTGATGTCTAGCGATGGACCTAGCGGAAGCTGGCAGTGTGTATGGAAGCCAGTGGATTTCGCATTCGGAAGCTGGCGGATGCCGCAAGGCTGAAGCAGGCGGATGTTTGTGGAGGAAGCTGTTTGACGGTCGATATTTGTGGGTTGAAGCCGGGGAACGAATGTGAATGGATGGGGAGGGGCGAGAAAGGGGCGCATGTTGTCGCTGGCGTTTTCACGAATGTCGGATGGCCGTGTGTGTGTGTGTGAGTGGAGTTTCGGATGCGGTAAAGGGGTTGGGTGGGTGTAAGTGTGTGAATGTGACAAACCGGTGGATGTACCATGACTAAATGACACCAGTGAATGTTGGCAGGTGGAAGCTAGAGGATGAAGTTGCCAGGCGGATGCTGGTGGAGGTGCCTGGGTGAGGCTGTTGGATAGTTGCCATCCCCCTCATTGTCTGTGTTTTTTTCCTTCCAGGGGTGTCTCTGAAGCTAGTGAGGTTTTGGAAGAGACTACCTGTGAGAGCAACAAAGAGGACTGCAAGGCTTAAAGAAGCCAGCTTTTATTTCTAAATAAAATGGTTTTTTGTATTCATCTCCTGTGGAGTCCCTTGCTTTATTCAAAAACAGCTAATGGGAGATCAAATCCCAGAGCGTTATGGTGTGCCTCTCCCTGGTATCAGTATACATGAAGCCATAGCTATACATGAGGCTAGAAATATTTTAATAATAAATGAATACATCACTGCTGAGGTGTCCTTACCATTGTCAGGCTGAGGGAGGTTGTGCTGTTACTGTGGGCAAGGGACTGCCTGTGAAGTCACGAAAGGACATGGTGGCTGAGAGGAAGAAGGATGCCGGGGGGGGGACGAATGGAGGGAAGGAGCCCAGGAGGGAGGGGGAGGCTGAGGGGAAGTGCTGTCAAAAAAGGAATGTAACTGAGGATTCTCCTTGCCTCCATACACACCAATAAACACCTTAGGAGGATCTCATGGGTTTGGAAAGCTCTTTTATTTGTAATATGCCTGCTGGGGCTGGTGAGGAACTTGCTTCAGGATCCATCAATGACAACTTTGAAGAGCCTCAGTGCAATCTAAGAGCTCAGCATCTAGGCTTTGAAGAGGACCTGGGTTCAAATCATGCCTGCAAGGGAAGGGGGAGATGTTATTTTCTCAGCTTCCCCTTCTCCCTCCCAGCACCAGACAAATACACAAGAGGGAGGTATCCACAGGCTTGGGAGGGGTTGCAGAAGTAGATACTTTCTTTCAAAAGGCAAAATAAGTCTTGCAGTTGGGAAAAAATCCCCCAAACCTCCCAGTGATATGTTCTATAGGCATGCAATGTTGAAGAGGGAGGGGATAGGAGCAGAGCTTGGAAGTAACTCATTATTTTTAACGAGTTACTTTTAATTCGTTACAATTTTAAATAACGAGTGGGTAATTCCATTACATTCGGCAAGTAACGTAACGAATAGTAATTTCCCTACTTTTCAGCTTCAACTTTAACGTTTCCACGTTAGGTTGGACGTTACTTGGGGGCGGGAACAAGGGGAAGTCAGCTCCTGGCTGTGATTGGTTAACACAAGACATGTGCCTCACACTGATTGGACCTTCGTACAGTTTCGCTCTGGCGTGGGTTGCTTCCTGCAACATAAGCTCATGTTCCCAGGTAAAAATGTCCTCACATGTTTTTTCTCTTTCATCCTTGCGGATTATTTTTTGGACTATACTCTCCTTGGGACCCTCATCTTCCTGAGAAGGAAGCGGTCCATTCTCTTCCTTCCATGGGCAATTACCTTGCCAGCTCTCAGGGCTTCTCCCTGGTCAGGAGGGTGAGACACCATCTGCTCCTTACTTCCCAACAGCATCCAGTGCAGCTCAGCTTCCCCCAGATTTTCCAGCTGATGTCTTTCCTTCTCGCATCTCCTCTGGTCATCTATTGGGATAAAAAGAGAATCCAACCTAGAAATCATCTGTTTGTCAAAGGCAGAAAGGAACCTTCAGTCAGGTTGTGCACTTGGGGAAGAGGGCAAAACCTGGGGATGTTTTTTTTTTTTTATTAATCAATGACTTAGATGATGGGGTGGAGGGAAGCCTTATGAAGTTTGCGGATGATACGAAACTGGGAGGGATAGCTAACACAATGGAAGACAGGAATAAAATCTAAAGGGACCTGGATAGACTAGAAAATTGGGCTGAAATTAATAAAATGACATACAATAAAGACAAATGCAGGATTCTGCATTTAGGCCACAAAAACAAAATGCACGGGTACAGGATGGGAAATACCCGGCTTAGCAGTAGTGCGTGTGAGAAGGACCTTGGAATTGTAGTGGATCGCAAGTTGAACATGACCCAGCAGTGTGATGCTGCGGCAAAAAAGGCAAATGCGGTTTTGGGCTGCATAAACAGAGCTATAGTTTCCAGGTCGAGGGAAGTAATAGTCCCACTATATTCTGCATTAGTCAGGCCTCATCTGGAATACTGCGTTCAGTTCTGGGCGCCTCATTTTAGGTTCAGAAGAGGGCGACGAGGATGATAGCCGGTATGGAGAACAAGTCTTATGAGGAAAGGTTGAAGGAACTTGGCATGTTCAGTCTGGTGAAGAGAAGGCTGAGAGGCGACATGATTACACTCTTTAAGTACCTGAAGGGCTGTCACATAGAGGAGGGTACAGATTGGTTCACTGCTGCCCCAGAGGGTAGGGCTAGGTCTAATGGTTTTAAGTTGCAGGAGCGTAGATTCAGACTGGACATTAGAAGGAACTTTTTGACAGTAACGGCAGTTCGGCACTGGAACCGACTGCCTAGGGAGGTGGTGGGATCCCCTTCGCTGGATGTCTTCAAGCAGGGGCTGGACAGCTATCTGCGGAAGATGCTCTAGCTGTGGATTTCCTGCTGTGAGCAGGGGGTTGGACTTGATGGCCTACAAGGCCCCTTCCAACTCTATGATTCTATGATTCTATGAATGAAACGAAGTGTCCTGGAAATGGGCATGGCTGGCTGGCACTGTAAATAGGAGCACTTCATGCAGCAACTGCAGGTCCCACTTGTTGCACTGTGGAGTGCTCCAATTAGAGCGCCAGCCAGCCAGCTACCCATGCCCACTTTAAGGATACTCCATTCCACCCCCGCCTCAGTTTTCTGTCCCTACCACACACTCATTCAACATTGCATGCCTATAGAACATATCACTGGGAGGTTTGGGGGATTTTTTCCCAACTGCAAGACTTATTTTGCCTTTTTAAAAAAAGTGTCTACTTCTGCAACCCCTCCCAAGCCTGTGGATACCTCCCTCTTGTGTATTTGTCTGGTGCTGCTTTGGCTACATAAGAATGAGTTTGTTATTATTAAATAATAATGATATTCCGGTTGTTTTAAGGGATCGATGCATTCTCAAAGCTTATCAGGTACACCTGAGGTCTAGGAAAAGTCACTCGGGACTGCTGCTTGTAAGTTGAACCAAAATCCTGCATCTTCTTCACACTGGTGCACTGTCTTAGTTCGACTGAGGACAGCGTACATACCTTCCATGACTTTCCCAAAGAATCCTAGAAACTCTAGTTTGTTAAGGATGCTGGGAATTCTAGCTCTGTGAGGGGTAAACCACAGTTCCCACAATTCTTTGTGGGATGCCCCGTGCTTTAAATGTGCTTTACATGTATGGGTTCTTCTACTCCCCGTAGTCCAGAAGCCAGGCAGACTGAGGCACTTCTGCCCTTAAGAAAGACACCAAGACCTGCTTAAAACACGAGCCAGAATTTCTTGACCAAAGTTTCTTCCTTTGCACTCCAGGGCACTCTCTAGGGAGATCGCCTTCCTTCACCATGAAGAAAGATGTGCCCCCGCCCAGAGCAGTGGGCTGGATGAGGGCTAATAAGCTGAATCCTTGGAAAACCAAGGCCCTGTGGGTCTACAGAATGGGACCGGCACCACTAAACGTCCAGCTTCTAATGGAGGCCAGTTGGGCCTCTGTAACATGGAGGACAACTAACAGCGCTGCTCTGGAGGAACTCAGCGATGGAGATGGGATAGAAGGGCTCAGGCAGTCCATAAATCATGCTGGATCCAAGCTGTTCAGGGCTTTGTATATCAACAGAGGAACCTTGAACCTGGTCTAGTGAAATCAAACTACAGACTTTGCTTCCTTAATCCTTTTCAGCAATGCTTAATTCCTTAAAAGAATATTAATCTGCTGGCACCACAAAGACTGATTTCGTTAAAATAAAGTCATGGCTATTTATATATTTATATAAAATATTGTTATGAGCATGGGGGGGGGCTGGAATGGATGATTTCTGTGGGTCACCTTTCCAGCCTCTGATTTGGAATCCTATGCCTGGGAGGCTGGTTCTGCTAGCCAGATGAATCTCCTTTGTTAATCAAATAGAGTGGCCAGGTAGTTTATGGGCCTGTTTAATTGCCCCGGCAACTGGTGAAAGGGCTAGGAAGATCCTTTTGTCATTTTAAACTCTACTGGAGGAGAGTCTCTCCCCCCACTCCTGGGCGGGCAGAAGTGTGTTTGGAACTGGAAGTGGGTGTACTGGAGAACTAGGGCTGCAGGCATGCAGAGAGGCTGGCTCCCTGCATGGTGGCGATAGGATGCCCCTGCACCTAGATGGAAAAGCTGGATATTAGACTGCTGATGCCTTGAACCCCTCCATCCTAAGCTCAGGTTGGAATGTGTGTACATAAATAAACCATATTTCATAAAGACACCGCAGTCTCTGCTGGCCTTCTTCCCAAAGGAAACCAAACCCTGGATGGGCGCAGGGACCCCCTGAAATCTCACCGCTCGGAGATTGGGGGAGGCACGCAACAATAGATAAATATAACCTTTATCTCAAACTGTATGTTATGACAGACGTTCTGCCCGGCCCTCAGGAATCTTCCCAGGCCATGCCCATCACAGGCCCAGCTCCAAATCCTCCTCAAGTGCTTTTGTGTCCTTGGAACTGTGATGAGGCCTGTTGCTTAAGTGGACTGGAGAGATGGGAAAGTGCAGAAACCTTTGATTTTTGCATAACTGGAATGGAGCCGAATGTACAAAGATAAGTCACGGCCGTTGCTCCACCCACACTTGCATTTGGCCATGCCTACTTTTTGCCTCTGGCCCTGCCCCCCTCTGGCATGGAGTCCCCAGAACGTTGCCCGCAAGGGAAGGCCATCCTTGGGCTGAACTATCTTCCCTAGCACAGTATGAGTACAGATGAAGGGTTGGCTATAAAACTTTTTAATATTAAAAGAGCAATCAAATAAATCATAGCTGAGTCACACCCACAATTGTGAGGTGTGTGAAGAGATGAGGCCTCCCCAGCTGTTGCCACAGGCTGTGGACTGCCTGTGGCATCACAGAAGCACATGGCCGTTGAGTGGATATAAAGGGGGGCCAAGTGGACTGAGGCAAAAGCATGGCCTGGTCTTTCACTTGGAGAAGGCGAATTGGCAAATGCAAGGAGGTGATCATCTGGCTGCGGGATGCCATCATTATTATCAGCGATAATGAGGCAAGTTTACTTGCTGAGCGGGATCACGGCTTGAAGGTGGCTGCTACTCACCTCTGAAGCTGGTTGATGTCTAGCGATGGACCTAGCGGAAGCTGGCAGTGTGTATGGAAGCCAGTGGATTTCGCATTCGGAAGCTGGCGGATGCCGCAAGGCTGAAGCAGGCGGATGTTTGTGGAGGAAGCTGTTTGACGGTCGATATTTGTGGGTTGAAGCCGGGGAACGAATGTGAATGGATGGGGAGGGGCGAGAAAGGGGCGCATGTTGTCGCTGGCGTTTTCACGAATGTCGGATGGCCGTGTGTGTGTGTGTGAGTGGAGTTTCGGATGCGGTAAAGGGGTTGGGTGGGTGTAAGTGTGTGAATGTGACAAACCGGTGGATGTACCATGACTAAATGACACCAGTGAATGTTGGCAGGTGGAAGCTAGAGGATGAAGTTGCCAGGCGGATGCTGGTGGAGGTGCCTGGGTGAGGCTGTTGGATAGTTGCCATCCCCCTCATTGTCTGTGTTTTTTTCCTTCCAGGGGTGTCTCTGAAGCTAGTGAGGTTTTGGAAGAGACTACCTGTGAGAGCAACAAAGAGGACTGCAAGGCTTAAAGAAGCCAGCTTTTATTTCTAAATAAAATGGTTTTTTGTATTCATCTCCTGTGGAGTCCCTTGCTTTATTCAAAAACAGCTAATGGGAGATCAAATCCCAGAGCGTTATGGTGTGCCTCTCCCTGGTATCAGTATACATGAAGCCATAGCTATACATGAGGCTAGAAATATTTTAATAATAAATGAATACATCACTGCTGAGGTGTCCTTACCATTGTCAGGCTGAGGGAGGTTGTGCTGTTACTGTGGGCAAGGGACTGCCTGTGAAGTCACGAAAGGACATGGTGGCTGAGAGGAAGAAGGATGCCGGGGGGGGGACGAATGGAGGGAAGGAGCCCAGGAGGGAGGGGGAGGCTGAGGGGAAGTGCTGTCAAAAAAGGAATGTAACTGAGGATTCTCCTTGCCTCCATACACACCAATAAACACCTTAGGAGGATCTCATGGGTTTGGAAAGCTCTTTTATTTGTAATATGCCTGCTGGGGCTGGTGAGGAACTTGCTTCAGGATCCATCAATGACAACTTTGAAGAGCCTCAGTGCAATCTAAGAGCTCAGCATCTAGGCTTTGAAGAGGACCTGGGTTCAAATCATGCCTGCAAGGGAAGGGGGAGATGTTATTTTCTCAGCTTCCCCTTCTCCCTCCCAGCACCAGACAAATACACAAGAGGGAGGTATCCACAGGCTTGGGAGGGGTTGCAGAAGTAGATACTTTCTTTCAAAAGGCAAAATAAGTCTTGCAGTTGGGAAAAAATCCCCCAAACCTCCCAGTGATATGTTCTATAGGCATGCAATGTTGAAGAGGGAGGGGATAGGAGCAGAGCTTGGAAGTAACTCATTATTTTTAACGAGTTACTTTTAATTCGTTACAATTTTAAATAACGAGTGGGTAATTCCATTACATTCGGCAAGTAACGTAACGAATAGTAATTTCCCTACTTTTCAGCTTCAACTTTAACGTTTCCACGTTAGGTTGGACGTTACTTGGGGGCGGGAACAAGGGGAAGTCAGCTCCTGGCTGTGATTGGTTAACACAAGACATGTGCCTCACACTGATTGGACCTTCGTACAGTTTCGCTCTGGCGTGGGTTGCTTCCTGCAACATAAGCTCATGTTCCCAGGTAAAAATGTCCTCACATGTTTTTTCTCTTTCATCCTTGAGGATTATTTTTTGGACTATACTCTCCTTGGGACCCTCATCTTCCTGAGAAGGAAGCGGTCCATTCTCTTCCTTCCATGGGCAATTACCTTGCCAGCTCTCAGGGGCTTCTCCCTGGTCAGGAGGGTGAGACACCATCTGCTCCTTACTTCCCAACAGCATCCAGTGCAGCTCAGCTTCCCCCAGATTTTCCAGCTGATGTCTTTCCTTCTCGCATCTCCTCTGGTCATCTATTGGGATAAAAAGAGAATCCAACCTAGAAATCATCTGTTTGTCAAAGGCAGAAAGGAACCTTCAGTCAGGTTGTGCACTTGGGGAAGAGGGCAAAACCTGGGGATGTTTTTTTTTTTTTATTAATCAATGACTTAGATGATGGGGTGGAGGGAAGCCTTATGAAGTTTGCGGATGATACGAAACTGGGAGGGATAGCTAACACAATGGAAGACAGGAATAAAATCTAAAGGGACCTGGATAGACTAGAAAATTGGGCTGAAATTAATAAAATGACATACAATAAAGACAAATGCAGGATTCTGCATTTAGGCCACAAAAACAAAATGCACGGGTACAGGATGGGAAATACCCGGCTTAGCAGTAGTGCGTGTGAGAAGGACCTTGGAATTGTAGTGGATCGCAAGTTGAACATGACCCAGCAGTGTGATGCTGCGGCAAAAAAGGCAAATGCGGGTTTGGGCTGCATAAACAGAGCTATAGTTTCCAGGTCGAGGGAAGTAATAGTCCCACTATATTCTGCATTAGTCAGGCCTCATCTGGAATACTGCGTTCAGTTCTGGGCGCCTCATTTTAGGTTCAGAAGAGGGCGACGAGGATGATAGCCGGTATGGAGAACAAGTCTTATGAGGAAAGGTTGAAGGAACTTGGCATGTTCAGTCTGGTGAAGAGAAGGCTGAGAGGCGACATGATTACACTCTTTAAGTACCTGAAGGGCTGTCACATAGAGGAGGGTACAGATTGGTTCACTGCTGCCCCAGAGGGTAGGGCTAGGTCTAATGGTTTTAAGTTGCAGGAGCGTAGATTCAGACTGGACATTAGAAGGAACTTCTTGACAGTAACAGCAGTTCGGCACTGGAACCGACTGCCTAGGGAGGTGGTGGGATCCCCTTCGCTGGATGTCTTCAAGCAGAGGCTGGACAGCTATCTGCGGAAGATGCTCTAGCTGTGGATCTCCTGCTGTGAGCAGGGGGTTGGACTTGATGGCCTACAAGGCCCCTTCCAACTCTATGATTCTATGAATGAAACGAAATGGGCATGGCTGGCTGGCACTGTAAATAGGAGCACTTCATGCAGCAACTGCAGGTCCCACTTGTTGCACTATGGAGTGCTCCAATTAGAGCGCCAGCCAGCCAGCTAGCCATGCCCACTTTAAGGATACTCCATTCCACCCCCGCCTCAGTTTTCTGTCCCTACCACACACTCATTCAACATTGCATGCCTATAGAACATATCACTGGGAGGTTTGGGGGATTTTTTCCCAACTGCAAGACTTATTTTGCCTTTTTAAAAAAAGTGTCTACTTCTGCAACCCCTCCCAAGCCTGTGGATACCTCCCTCTTGTGTATTTGTCTGGTGCTGCTTTGGCTACATAAGAATGAGTTTGTTATTATTAAATAATAATGATATTCCGGTTGTTTTAAGGGATCGATGCATTCTCAAAGCTTATCAGGTACACCTGAGGTCTAGGAAAAGTCACTCGGGACTGCTGCTTGTAAGTTGAACCAAAATCCTGCATCTTCTTCACGCTGGTGCACTGTCTTAGTTCGACTGAGGACAGCGTACATACCTTCCATGACTTTCCCAAAGAATCCTAGAAACTCTAGTTTGTTAAGGATGCTGGGAATTCTAGCTCTGTGAGGGGTAAACCACAGTTCCCACAATTCTTTGTGGGATGCCCCGTGCTTTAAATGTGCTTTACATGTATGGGTTCTTCTACTCCCCGTAGTCCAGAAGCCAGGCAGACTGAGGCACTTCTGCCCTTAAGAAAGACACCAAGACCTGCTTAAAACACGAGCCAGAATTTCTTGACCAAAGTTTCTTCCTTTGCACTCCAGGGCACTCTCTAGGGAGATCGCCTTCCTTCACCATGAAGAAAGATGTGCCCCCGCCCAGAGCAGTGGGCTGGATGAGGGCTAATAAGCTGAATCCTTGGAAAACCAAGGCCCTGTGGGTCTACAGAATGGGACCGGCACCACTAAACGTCCAGCTTCTAATGGAGGCCAGTTGGGCCTCTGTAACATGGAGGACAACTAACAGCGCTCCTCTGGAGGAACTCAGCGATGGAGATGGGATAGAAGGGCTCAGGCAGTCCATAAATCATGCTGGATCCAAGCTGTTCAGGGCTTTGTATATCAACAGAGGAACCTTGAACCTGGTCTAGTGAAATCAAACTACAGACTTTGCTTCCTTAATCCTTTTCAGCAATGCTTAATTCCTTAAAAGAATATTAATCTGCTGGCACCACAAAGACTGATTTCGTTAAAATAAAGTCATGGCTATTTATATATTTATATAAAATATTGTTATGAGCATGGGGGGGGGCTGGAATGGATGATTTCTGTGGGTCACCTTTCCAGCCTCTGATTTGGAATCCTATGCCTGGGAGGCTGGCTCTGCTAGCCAGATGAATCTCCTTTGTTAATCAAATAGAGTGGCCAGGTAGTTTATGGGCCTGTTTAATTGCCCCGGCAACTGGTGAAAGGGCTAGGAAGATCCTTTTGTCATTTTAAACTCTACTGGAGGAGAGTCTCTCCCCCCACTCCTGGGCGGGCAGAAGTGTGTTTGGAACTGGAAGTGGGTGTACTGGAGAACTAGGGCTGCAGGCATGCAGAGAGGCTGGCTCCCTGCATGGTGGCGATAGGATGCCCCTGCACCTAGATGGAAAAGCTGGATATTAGACTGCTGATGCCTTGAACCCCTCCATCCTAAGCTCAGGTTGGAATGTGTGTACATAAATAAACCATATTTCATAAAGACACCGCAGTCTCTGCTGGCCTTCTTCCCAAAGGAAACCAAACCCTGGATGGGCGCAGGGACCCCCTGAAATCTCACCGCTCGGAGATTGGGGGAGGCACGCAACAATAGATAAATATAACCTTTATCTCAAACTGTATGTTATGACAGACGTTCTGCCCGGCCCTCAGGAATCTTCCCAGGCCATGCCCATCACAGGCCCAGCTCCAAATCCTCCTCAAGTGCTTTTGTGTCCTTGGAACTGTGATGAGGCCTGTTGCTTAAGTGGACTGGAGAGATGGGAAAGTGCAGAAACCTTTGATTTTTGCATAACTGGAATGGAGCCGAATGTACAAAGATAAGTCACGGCCGTTGCTCCACCCACACTTGCATTTGGCCATGCCTACTTTTTGCCTCTGGCCCTGCCCCCCTCTGGCATGGAGTCCCCAGAACGTTGCCCGCAAGGGAAGGCCATCCTTGGGCTGAACTATCTTCCCTAGCACAGTATGAGTACAGATGAAGGGTTGGCTATAAAACTTTTTAATATTAAAAGAGCAATCAAATAAATCATAGCTGAGTCACACCCACAATTGTGAGGTGTGTGAAGAGATGAGGCCTCCCCAGCTGTTGCCACAGGCTGTGGACTGCCTGTGGCATCACAGAAGCACATGGCCGTTGAGTGGATATAAAGGGGGGCCAAGTGGACTGAGGCAAAAGCATGGCCTGGTCTTTCACTTGGAGAAGGCGAATTGGCAAATGCAAGGAGGTGATCATCTGGCTGCGGGATGCCATCATTATTATCAGCGATAATGAGGCAAGTTTACTTGCTGAGCGGGATCACGGCTTGAAGGTGGCTGCTACTCACCTCTGAAGCTGGTTGATGTCTAGCGATGGACCTAGCGGAAGCTGGCAGTGTGTATGGAAGCCAGTGGATTTCGCATTCGGAAGCTGGCGGATGCCGCAAGGCTGAAGCAGGCGGATGTTTGTGGAGGAAGCTGTTTGACGGTCGATATTTGTGGGTTGAAGCCGGGGAACGAATGTGAATGGATGGGGAGGGGCGAGAAAGGGGCGCATGTTGTCGCTGGCGTTTTCACGAATGTCGGATGGCCGTGTGTGTGTGTGTGAGTGGAGTTTCGGATGCGGTAAAGGGGTTGGGTGGGTGTAAGTGTGTGAATGTGACAAACCGGTGGATGTACCATGACTAAATGACACCAGTGAATGTTGGCAGGTGGAAGCTAGAGGATGAAGTTGCCAGGCGGATGCTGGTGGAGGTGCCTGGGTGAGGCTGTTGGATAGTTGCCATCCCCCTCATTGTCTGTGTTTTTTTCCTTCCAGGGGTGTCTCTGAAGCTAGTGAGGTTTTGGAAGAGACTACCTGTGAGAGCAACAAAGAGGACTGCAAGGCTTAAAGAAGCCAGCTTTTATTTCTAAATAAAATGGTTTTTTGTATTCATCTCCTGTGGAGTCCCTTGCTTTATTCAAAAACAGCTAATGGGAGATCAAATCCCAGAGCGTTATGGTGTGCCTCTCCCTGGTATCAGTATACATGAAGCCATAGCTATACATGAGGCTAGAAATATTTTAATAATAAATGAATACATCACTGCTGAGGTGTCCTTACCATTGTCAGGCTGAGGGAGGTTGTGCTGTTACTGTGGGCAAGGGACTGCCTGTGAAGTCACGAAAGGACATGGTGGCTGAGAGGAAGAAGGATGCCGGGGGGGGGGGACGAATGGAGGGAAGGAGCCCAGGAGGGAGGGGGAGGCTGAGGGGAAGTGCTGTCAAAAAAGGAATGTAACTGAGGATTCTCCTTGCCTCCATACACACCAATAAACACCTTAGGAGGATCTCATGGGTTTGGAAAGCTCTTTTATTTGTAATATGCCTGCTGGGGCTGGTGAGGAACTTGCTTCAGGATCCATCAATGACAACTTTGAAGAGCCTCAGTGCAATCTAAGAGCTCAGCATCTAGGCTTTGAAGAGGACCTGGGTTCAAATCATGCCTGCAAGGGAAGGGGGAGATGTTATTTTCTCAGCTTCCCCTTCTCCCTCCCAGCACCAGACAAATACACAAGAGGGAGGTATCCACAGGCTTGGGAGGGGTTGCAGAAGTAGATACTTTCTTTCAAAAGGCAAAATAAGTCTTGCAGTTGGGAAAAAATCCCCCAAACCTCCCAGTGATATGTTCTATAGGCATGCAATGTTGAAGAGGGAGGGGATAGGAGCAGAGCTTGGAAGTAACTCATTATTTTTAACGAGTTACTTTTAATTCGTTACAATTTTAAATAACGAGTGGGTAATTCCATTACATTCGGCAAGTAACGTAACGAATAGTAATTTCCCTACTTTTCAGCTTCAACTTTAACGTTTCCACGTTAGGTTGGACGTTACTTGGGGGCGGGAACAAGGGGAAGTCAGCTCCTGGCTGTGATTGGTTAACACAAGACATGTGCCTCACACTGATTGGACCTTCGTACAGTTTCGCTCTGGCGTGGGTTGCTTCCTGCAACATAAGCTCATGTTCCCAGGTAAAAATGTCCTCACATGTTTTTTCTCTTTCATCCTTGAGGATTATTTTTTGGACTATACTCTCCTTGGGACCCTCATCTTCCTGAGAAGGAAGCGGTCCATTCTCTTCCTTCCATGGGCAATTACCTTGCCAGCTCTCAGGGGCTTCTCCCTGGTCAGGAGGGTGAGACACCATCTGCTCCTTACTTCCCAACAGCATCCAGTGCAGCTCAGCTTCCCCCAGATTTTCCAGCTGATGTCTTTCCTTCTCGCATCTCCTCTGGTCATCTATTGGGATAAAAAGAGAATCCAACCTAGAAATCATCTGTTTGTCAAAGGCAGAAAGGAACCTTCAGTCAGGTTGTGCACTTGGGGAAGAGGGCAAAACCTGGGGATGTTTTTTTTTTTTTATTAATCAATGACTTAGATGATGGGGTGGAGGGAAGCCTTATGAAGTTTGCGGATGATACGAAACTGGGAGGGATAGCTAACACAATGGAAGACAGGAATAAAATCTAAAGGGACCTGGATAGACTAGAAAATTGGGCTGAAATTAATAAAATGACATACAATAAAGACAAATGCAGGATTCTGCATTTAGGCCACAAAAACAAAATGCACGGGTACAGGATGGGAAATACCCGGCTTAGCAGTAGTGCGTGTGAGAAGGACCTTGGAATTGTAGTGGATCGCAAGTTGAACATGACCCAGCAGTGTGATGCTGCGGCAAAAAAGGCAAATGCGGTTTTGGGCTGCATAAACAGAGCTATAGTTTCCAGGTCGAGGGAAGTAATAGTCCCACTATATTCTGCATTAGTCAGGCCTCATCTGGAATACTGCGTTCAGTTCTGGGCGCCTCATTTTAGGTTCAGAAGAGGGCGACGAGGATGATAGCCGGTATGGAGAACAAGTCTTATGAGGAAAGGTTGAAGGAACTTGGCATGTTCAGTCTGGTGAAGAGAAGGCTGAGAGGCGACATGATTACACTCTTTAAGTACCTGAAGGGCTGTCACATAGAGGAGGGTACAGATTGGTTCACTGCTGCCCCAGAGGGTAGGGCTAGGTCTAATGGTTTTAAGTTGCAGGAGCGTAGATTCAGACTGGACATTAGAAGGAACTTTTTGACAGTAACGGCAGTTCGGCACTGGAACCGACTGCCTAGGGAGGTGGTGGGATCCCCTTCGCTGGATGTCTTCAAGCAGGGGCTGGACAGCTATCTGCGGAAGATGCTCTAGCTGTGGATTTCCTGCTGTGAGCAGGGGGTTGGACTTGATGGCCTACAAGGCCCCTTCCAACTCTATGATTCTATGATTCTATGAATGAAACGAAGTGTCCTGGAAATGGGCATGGCTGGCTGGCACTGTAAATAGGAGCACTTCATGCAGCAACTGCAGGTCCCACTTGTTGCACTGTGGAGTGCTCCAATTAGAGCGCCAGCCAGCCAGCTAGCCATGCCCACTTTAAGGATACTCCATTCCACCCCCGCCTCAGTTTTCTGTCCCTACCACACACTCATTCAACATTGCATGCCTATAGAACATATCACTGGGAGGTTTGGGGGATTTTTTCCCAACTGCAAGACTTATTTTGCCTTTTTAAAAAAAGTGTCTACTTCTGCAACCCCTCCCAAGCCTGTGGATACCTCCCTCTTGTGTATTTGTCTGGTGCTGCTTTGGCTACATAAGAATGAGTTTGTTATTATTAAATAATAATGATATTCCGGTTGTTTTAAGGGATCGATGCATTCTCAAAGCTTATCAGGTACACCTGAGGTCTAGGAAAAGTCACTCGGGACTGCTGCTTGTAAGTTGAACCAAAATCCTGCATCTTTTTCACGCTGGTGCACTGTCTTAGTTCGACTGAGGACAGCGTACATACCTTCCATGACTTTCCCAAAGAATCCTAGAAACTCTAGTTTGTTAAGGATGCTGGGAATTCTAGCTCTGTGAGGGGTAAACCACAGTTCCCACAATTCTTTGTGGGATGCCCCGTGCTTTAAATGTGCTTTACATGTATGGGTTCTTCTACTCCCCGTAGTCCAGAAGCCAGGCAGACTGAGGCACTTCTGCCCTTAAGAAAGACACCAAGACCTGCTTAAAACACGAGCCAGAATTTCTTGACCAAAGTTTCTTCCTTTGCACTCCAGGGCACTCTCTAGGGAGATCGCCTTCCTTCACCATGAAGAAAGATGTGCCCCCGCCCAGAGCAGTGGGCTGGATGAGGGCTAATAAGCTGAATCCTTGGAAAACCAAGGCCCTGTGGGTCTACAGAATGGGACCGGCACCACTAAACGTCCAGCTTCTAATGGAGGCCAGTTGGGCCTCTGTAACATGGAGGACAACTAACAGCGCTCCTCTGGAGGAACTCAGCGATGGAGATGGGATAGAAGGGCTCAGGCAGTCCATAAATCATGCTGGATCCAAGCTGTTCAGGGCTTTGTATATCAACAGAGGAACCTTGAACCTGGTCTAGTGAAATCAAACTACAGACTTTGCTTCCTTAATCCTTTTCAGCAATGCTTAATTCCTTAAAAGAATATTAATCTGCTGGCACCACAAAGACTGATTTCGTTAAAATAAAGTCATGGCTATTTATATATTTATATAAAATATTGTTATGAGCATGGGGGGGGGCTGGAATGGATGATTTCTGTGGGTCACCTTTCCAGCCTCTGATTTGGAATCCTATGCCTGGGAGGCTGGCTCTGCTAGCCAGATGAATCTCCTTTGTTAATCAAATAGAGTGGCCAGGTAGTTTATGGGCCTGTTTAATTGCCCCGGCAACTGGTGAAAGGGCTAGGAAGATCCTTTTGTCATTTTAAACTCTACTGGAGGAGAGTCTCTCCCCCCACTCCTGGGCGGGCAGAAGTGTGTTTGGAACTGGAAGTGGGTGTACTGGAGAACTAGGGCTGCAGGCATGCAGAGAGGCTGGCTCCCTGCATGGTGGCGATAGGATGCCCCTGCACCTAGATGGAAAAGCTGGATATTAGACTGCTGATGCCTTGAACCCCTCCATCCTAAGCTCAGGTTGGAATGTGTGTACATAAATAAACCATATTTCATAAAGACACCGCAGTCTCTGCTGGCCTTCTTCCCAAAGGAAACCAAACCCTGGATGGGCGCAGGGACCCCCTGAAATCTCACCGCTCGGAGATTGGGGGAGGCACGCAACAATAGATAAATATAACCTTTATCTCAAACTGTATGTTATGACAGACGTTCTGCCCGGCCCTCAGGAATCTTCCCAGGCCATGCCCATCACAGGCCCAGCTCCAAATCCTCCTCAAGTGCTTTTGTGTCCTTGGAACTGTGATGAGGCCTGTTGCTTAAGTGGACTGGAGAGATGGGAAAGTGCAGAAACCTTTGATTTTTGCATAACTGGAATGGAGCCGAATGTACAAAGATAAGTCACGGCCGTTGCTCCACCCACACTTGCATTTGGCCATGCCTACTTTTTGCCTCTGGCCCTGCCCCCCTCTGGCATGGAGTCCCCAGAACGTTGCCCGCAAGGGAAGGCCATCCTTGGGCTGAACTATCTTCCCTAGCACAGTATGAGTACAGATGAAGGGTTGGCTATAAAACTTTTTAATATTAAAAGAGCAATCAAATAAATCATAGCTGAGTCACACCCACAATTGTGAGGTGTGTGAAGAGATGAGGCCTCCCCAGCTGTTGCCACAGGCTGTGGACTGCCTGTGGCATCACAGAAGCACATGGCCGTTGAGTGGATATAAAGGGGGGCCAAGTGGACTGAGGCAAAAGCATGGCCTGGTCTTTCACTTGGAGAAGGCGAATTGGCAAATGCAAGGAGGTGATCATCTGGCTGCGGGATGCCATCATTATTATCAGCGATAATGAGGCAAGTTTACTTGCTGAGCGGGATCACGGCTTGAAGGTGGCTGCTACTCACCTCTGAAGCTGGTTGATGTCTAGCGATGGACCTAGCGGAAGCTGGCAGTGTGTATGGAAGCCAGTGGATTTCGCATTCGGAAGCTGGCGGATGCCGCAAGGCTGAAGCAGGCGGATGTTTGTGGAGGAAGCTGTTTGACGGTCGATATTTGTGGGTTGAAGCCGGGGAACGAATGTGAATGGATGGGGAGGGGCGAGAAAGGGGCGCATGTTGTCGCTGGCGTTTTCACGAATGTCGGATGGCCGTGTGTGTGTGTGTGAGTGGAGTTTCGGATGCGGTAAAGGGGTTGGGTGGGTGTAAGTGTGTGAATGTGACAAACCGGTGGATGTACCATGACTAAATGACACCAGTGAATGTTGGCAGGTGGAAGCTAGAGGATGAAGTTGCCAGGCGGATGCTGGTGGAGGTGCCTGGGTGAGGCTGTTGGATAGTTGCCATCCCCCTCATTGTCTGTGTTTTTTTCCTTCCAGGGGTGTCTCTGAAGCTAGTGAGGTTTTGGAAGAGACTACCTGTGAGAGCAACAAAGAGGACTGCAAGGCTTAAAGAAGCCAGCTTTTATTTCTAAATAAAATGGTTTTTTGTATTCATCTCCTGTGGAGTCCCTTGCTTTATTCAAAAACAGCTAATGGGAGATCAAATCCCAGAGCGTTATGGTGTGCCTCTCCCTGGTATCAGTATACATGAAGCCATAGCTATACATGAGGCTAGAAATATTTTAATAATAAATGAATACATCACTGCTGAGGTGTCCTTACCATTGTCAGGCTGAGGGAGGTTGTGCTGTTACTGTGGGCAAGGGACTGCCTGTGAAGTCACGAAAGGACATGGTGGCTGAGAGGAAGAAGGATGCCGGGGGGGGGACGAATGGAGGGAAGGAGCCCAGGAGGGAGGGGGAGGCTGAGGGGAAGTGCTGTCAAAAAAGGAATGTAACTGAGGATTCTCCTTGCCTCCATACACACCAATAAACACCTTAGGAGGATCTCATGGGTTTGGAAAGCTCTTTTATTTGTAATATGCCTGCTGGGGCTGGTGAGGAACTTGCTTCAGGATCCATCAATGACAACTTTGAAGAGCCTCAGTGCAATCTAAGAGCTCAGCATCTAGGCTTTGAAGAGGACCTGGGTTCAAATCATGCCTGCAAGGGAAGGGGGAGATGTTATTTTCTCAGCTTCCCCTTCTCCCTCCCAGCACCAGACAAATACACAAGAGGGAGGTATCCACAGGCTTGGGAGGGGTTGCAGAAGTAGATACTTTCTTTCAAAAGGCAAAATAAGTCTTGCAGTTGGGAAAAAATCCCCCAAACCTCCCAGTGATATGTTCTATAGGCATGCAATGTTGAAGAGGGAGGGGATAGGAGCAGAGCTTGGAAGTAACTCATTATTTTTAACGAGTTACTTTTAATTCGTTACAATTTTAAATAACGAGTGGGTAATTCCATTACATTCGGCAAGTAACGTAACGAATAGTAATTTCCCTACTTTTCAGCTTCAACTTTAACGTTTCCACGTTAGGTTGGACGTTACTTGGGGGCGGGAACAAGGGGAAGTCAGCTCCTGGCTGTGATTGGTTAACACAAGACATGTGCCTCACACTGATTGGACCTTCGTACAGTTTCGCTCTGGCGTGGGTTGCTTCCTGCAACATAAGCTCGTGTTCCCAGGTAAAAATGTCCTCACATGTTTTTTCTCTTTCATCCTTGAGGATAATTTTTTGGACTATACTCTCCTTGGGACCCTCATCTTCCTGAGAAGGAAGCGGTCCATTCTCTTCCTTCCATGGGCAATTACCTTGCCAGCTCTCAGGGCTTCTCCCTGGTCAGGAGGGTGAGACACCATCTGCTCCTTACTTCCCAACAGCATCCAGTGCAGCTCAGCTTCCCCCAGATTTTCCAGCTGATGTCTTTCCTTCTCGCATCTCCTCTGGTCATCTATTGGGATAAAAAGAGAATCCAACCTAGAAATCATCTGTTTGTCAAAGGCAGAAAGGAACCTTCAGTCAGGTTGTGCACTTGGGGAAGAGGGCAAAACCTGGGGATGTTTTTTTTTTTTTATTAATCAATGACTTAGATGATGGGGTGGAGGGAAGCCTTATGAAGTTTGCGGATGATACGAAACTGGGAGGGATAGCTAACACAATGGAAGACAGGAATAAAATCTAAAGGGACCTGGATAGACTAGAAAATTGGGCTGAAATTAATAAAATGACATACAATAAAGACAAATGCAGGATTCTGCATTTAGGCCACAAAAACAAAATGCACGGGTACAGGATGGGAAATACCCGGCTTAGCAGTAGTGCGTGTGAGAAGGACCTTGGAATTGTAGTGGATCGCAAGTTGAACATGACCCAGCAGTGTGATGCTGCGGCAAAAAAGGCAAATGCGGTTTTGGGCTGCATAAACAGAGCTATAGTTTCCAGGTCGAGGGAAGTAATAGTCCCACTATATTCTGCATTAGTCAGGCATCATCTGGAATACTGCGTTCAGTTCTGGGCGCCTCATTTTAGGTTCAGAAGAGGGCGACGAGGATGATAGCCGGTATGGAGAACAAGTCTTATGAGGAAAGGTTGAAGGAACTTGGCATGTTCAGTCTGGTGAAGAGAAGGCTGAGAGGCGACATGATTACACTCTTTAAGTACCTGAAGGGCTGTCACATAGAGGAGGGTACAGATTGGTTCACTGCTGCCCCAGAGGGTAGGGCTAGGTCTAATGGTTTTAAGTTGCAGGAGCGTAGATTCAGACTGGACATTAGAAGGAACTTTTTGACAGTAACGGCAGTTCGGCACTGGAACCGACTGCCTAGGGAGGTGGTGGGATCCCCTTCGCTGGATGTCTTCAAGCAGGGGCTGGACAGCTATCTGCGGAAGATGCTCTAGCTGTGGATTTCCTGCTGTGAGCAGGGGGTTGGACTTGATGGCCTACAAGGCCCCTTCCAACTCTATGATTCTATGATTCTATGAATGAAACGAAGTGTCCTGGAAATGGGCATGGCTGGCTGGCACTGTAAATAGGAGCACTTCATGCAGCAACTGCAGGTCCCACTTGTTGCACTGTGGAGTGCTCCAATTAGAGCGCCAGCCAGCCAGCTAGCCATGCCCACTTTAAGGATACTCCATTCCACCCCCGCCTCAGTTTTCTGTCCCTACCACACACTCATTCAACATTGCATGCCTATAGAACATATCACTGGGAGGTTTGGGGGATTTTTTCCCAACTGCAAGACTTATTTTGCCTTTTTAAAAAAAGTGTCTACTTCTGCAACCCCTCCCAAGCCTGTGGATACCTCCCTCTTGTGTATTTGTCTGGTGCTGCTTTGGCTACATAAGAATGAGTTTGTTATTATTAAATAATAATGATATTCCGGTTGTTTTAAGGGATCGATGCATTCTCAAAGCTTATCAGGTACACCTGAGGTCTAGGAAAAGTCACTCGGGACTGCTGCTTGTAAGTTGAACCAAAATCCTGCATCTTTTTCACGCTGGTGCACTGTCTTAGTTCGACTGAGGACAGCGTACATACCTTCCATGACTTTCCCAAAGAATCCTAGAAACTCTAGTTTGTTAAGGATGCTGGGAATTCTAGCTCTGTGAGGGGTAAACCACAGTTCCCACAATTCTTTGTGGGATGCCCCGTGCTTTAAATGTGCTTTACATGTATGGGTTCTTCTACTCCCCGTAGTCCAGAAGCCAGGCAGACTGAGGCACTTCTGCCCTTAAGAAAGACACCAAGACCTGCTTAAAACACGAGCCAGAATTTCTTGACCAAAGTTTCTTCCTTTGCACTCCAGGGCACTCTCTAGGGAGATCGCCTTCCTTCACCATGAAGAAAGATGTGCCCCCGCCCAGAGCAGTGGGCTGGATGAGGGCTAATAAGCTGAATCCTTGGAAAACCAAGGCCCTGTGGGTCTACAGAATGGGACCGGCACCACTAAACGTCCAGCTTCTAATGGAGGCCAGTTGGGCCTCTGTAACATGGAGGACAACTAACAGCGCTCCTCTGGAGGAACTCAGCGATGGAGATGGGATAGAAGGGCTCAGGCAGTCCATAAATCATGCTGGATCCAAGCTGTTCAGGGCTTTGTATATCAACAGAGGAACCTTGAACCTGGTCTAGTGAAATCAAACTACAGACTTTGCTTCCTTAATCCTTTTCAGCAATGCTTAATTCCTTAAAAGAATATTAATCTGCTGGCACCACAAAGACTGATTTCGTTAAAATAAAGTCATGGCTATTTATATATTTATATAAAATATTGTTATGAGCATGGGGGGGGGCTGGAATGGATGATTTCTGTGGGTCACCTTTCCAGCCTCTGATTTGGAATCCTATGCCTGGGAGGCTGGCTCTGCTAGCCAGATGAATCTCCTTTGTTAATCAAATAGAGTGGCCAGGTAGTTTATGGGCCTGTTTAATTGCCCCGGCAACTGGTGAAAGGGCTAGGAAGATCCTTTTGTCATTTTAAACTCTACTGGAGGAGAGTCTCTCCCCCCACTCCTGGGCGGGCAGAAGTGTGTTTGGAACTGGAAGTGGGTGTACTGGAGAACTAGGGCTGCAGGCATGCAGAGAGGCTGGCTCCCTGCATGGTGGCGATAGGATGCCCCTGCACCTAGATGGAAAAGCTGGATATTAGACTGCTGATGCCTTGAACCCCTCCATCCTAAGCTCAGGTTGGAATGTGTGTACATAAATAAACCATATTTCATAAAGACACCGCAGTCTCTGCTGGCCTTCTTCCCAAAGGAAACCAAACCCTGGATGGGCGCAGGGACCCCCTGAAATCTCACCGCTCGGAGATTGGGGGAGGCACGCAACAATAGATAAATATAACCTTTATCTCAAACTGTATGTTATGACAGACGTTCTGCCCGGCCCTCAGGAATCTTCCCAGGCCATGCCCATCACAGGCCCAGCTCCAAATCCTCCTCAAGTGCTTTTGTGTCCTTGGAACTGTGATGAGGCCTGTTGCTTAAGTGGACTGGAGAGATGGGAAAGTGCAGAAACCTTTGATTTTTGCATAACTGGAATGGAGCCGAATGTACAAAGATAAGTCACGGCCGTTGCTCCACCCACACTTGCATTTGGCCATGCCTACTTTTTGCCTCTGGCCCTGCCCCCCTCTGGCATGGAGTCCCCAGAACGTTGCCCGCAAGGGAAGGCCATCCTTGGGCTGAACTATCTTCCCTAGCACAGTATGAGTACAGATGAAGGGTGGGCTATAAAACTTTTTAATATTAAAAGAGCAATCAAATAAATCATAGCTGAGTCACACCCACAATTGTGAGGTGTGTGAAGAGATGAGGCCTCCCCAGCTGTTGCCACAGGCTGTGGACTGCCTGTGGCATCACAGAAGCACATGGCCGTTGAGTGGATATAAAGGGGGGCCAAGTGGACTGAGGCAAAAGCATGGCCTGGTCTTTCACTTGGAGAAGGCGAATTGGCAAATGCAAGGAGGTGATCATCTGGCTGCGGGATGCCATCATTATTATCAGCGATAATGAGGCAAGTTTACTTGCTGAGCGGGATCACGGCTTGAAGGTGGCTGCTACTCACCTCTGAAGCTGGTTGATGTCTAGCGATGGACCTAGCGGAAGCTGGCAGTGTGTATGGAAGCCAGTGGATTTCGCATTCGGAAGCTGGCGGATGCCGCAAGGCTGAAGCAGGCGGATGTTTGTGGAGGAAGCTGTTTGACGGTCGATATTTGTGGGTTGAAGCCGGGGAACGAATGTGAATGGATGGGGAGGGGCGAGAAAGGGGCGGATGTTGTCGCTGGCGTTTTCACGAATGTCGGATGGCCGTGTGTGTGTGTGTGAGTGGAGTTTCGGATGCGGTAAAGGGGTTGGGTGGGTGTAAGTGTGTGAATGTGACAAACCGGTGGATGTACCATGACTAAATGACACCAGTGAATGTTGGCAGGTGGAAGCTAGAGGATGAAGTTGCCAGGCGGATGCTGGTGGAGGTGCCTGGGTGAGGCTGTTGGATAGTTGCCATCCCCGTCATTGTCTGTGTTTTTTTCCTTCCAGGGGTGTCTCTGAAGCTAGTGAGGTTTTGGAAGAGACTACCTGTGAGAGCAACAAAGAGGACTGCAAGGCTTAAAGAAGCCAGCTTTTATTTCTAAATAAAATGGTTTTTTGTATTCATCTCCTGTGGAGTCCCTTGCTTTATTCAAAAACAGCTAATGGGAGATCAAATCCCAGAGCGTTATGGTGTGCCTCTCCCTGGTATCAGTATACATGAAGCCATAGCTATACATGAGGCTAGAAATATTTTAATAATAAATGAATACATCACTGCTGAGGTGTCCTTACCATTGTCAGGCTGAGGGAGGTTGTGCTGTTACTGTGGGCAAGGGACTGCCTGTGAAGTCACGAAAGGACATGGTGGCTGAGAGGAAGAAGGATGCCGGGGGGGGGACGAATGGAGGGAAGGAGCCCAGGAGGGAGGGGGAGGCTGAGGGGAAGTGCTGTCAAAAAAGGAATGTAACTGAGGATTCTCCTTGCCTCCATACACACCAATAAACACCTTAGGAGGATCTCATGGGTTTGGAAAGCTCTTTTATTTGTAATATGCCTGCTGGGGCTGGTGAGGAACTTGCTTCAGGATCCATCAATGACAACTTTGAAGAGCCTCAGTGCAATCTAAGAGCTCAGCATCTAGGCTTTGAAGAGGACCTGGGTTCAAATCATGCCTGCAAGGGAAGGGGGAGATGTTATTTTCTCAGCTTCCCCTTCTCCCTCCCAGCACCAGACAAATACACAAGAAGGAGGTATCCACAGGCTTGGGAGGGGTTGCAGAAGTAGATACTTTCTTTCAAAAGGCAAAATAAGTCTTGCAGTTGGGAAAAAATCCCCCAAACCTCCCAGTGATATGTTCTATAGGCATGCAATGTTGAAGAGGGAGGGGATAGGAGCAGAGCTTGGAAGTAACTCATTATTTTTAACGAGTTACTTTTAATTCGTTACAATTTTAAATAACGAGTGGGTAATTCCATTACATTCGGCAAGTAACGTAACGAATAGTAATTTCCCTACTTTTCAGCTTCAACTTTAACGTTTCCACGTTAGGTTGGACGTTACTTGGGGGCGGGAACAAGGGGAAGTCAGCTCCTGGCTGTGATTGGTTAACACAAGACATGTGCCTCACACTGATTGGACCTTCGTACAGTTTCGCTCTGGCGTGGGTTGCTTCCTGCAACATAAGCTCATGTTCCCAGGTAAAAATGTCCTCACATGTTTTTTCTCTTTCATCCTTGAGGATTATTTTTTGGACTATACTCTCCTTGGGACCCTCATCTTCCTGAGAAGGAAGCGGTCCATTCTCTTCCTTCCATGGGCAATTACCTTGCCAGCTCTCAGGGCTTCTCCCTGGTCAGGAGGGTGAGACACCATCTGCTCCTTACTTCCCAACAGCATCCAGTGCAGCTCAGCTTCCCCCAGATTTTCCAGCTGATGTCTTTCCTTCTCGCATCTCCTCTGGTCATCTATTGGGATAAAAAGAGAATCCAACCTAGAAATCATCTGTTTGTCAAAGGCAGAAAGGAACCTTCAGTCAGGTTGTGCACTTGGGGAAGAAGGCAAAACCTGGGGACGTGTTTTTTTTTTTATTAATCAATGACTTAGATGATGGGGTGGAGGGAAGCCTTATGAAGTTTGCGGATGATACGAAACTGGGAGGGATAGCTAACACAATGGAAGACAGGAATAAAATCTAAAGGGACCTGGATAGACTAGAAAATTGGGCTGAAATTAATAAAATGACATACAATAAAGACAAATGCAGGATTCTGCATTTAGGCCACAAAAACAAAATGCACGGGTACAGGATGGGAAATACCCGGCTTAGCAGTAGTGCGTGTGAGAAGGACCTTGGAATTGTAGTGGATCGCAAGTTGAACATGACCCAGCAGTGTGATGCTGCGGCAAAAAAGGCAAATGCGGGTTTGGGCTGCATAAACAGAGCTATAGTTTCCAGGTCGAGGGAAGTAATAGTCCCACTATATTCTGCATTAGTCAGGCCTCATCTGGAATACTGCGTTCAGTTCTGGGCGCCTCATTTTAGGTTCAGAAGAGGGCGACGAGGATGATAGCCGGTATGGAGAACAAGTCTTATGAGGAAAGGTTGAAGGAACTTGGCATGTTCAGTCTGGTGAAGAGAAGGCTGAGAGGCGACATGATTACACTCTTTAAGTACCTGAAGGGCTGTCACATAGAGGAGGGTACAGATTAGTTCACTGCTGCCCCAGAGGGTAGGACTAGGTCTAATGGTTTTAAGTTGCAGGAGCGTAGATTCAGACTGGACATTAGAAGGAACTTCTTGACAGTAACGGCAGTTCGGCACTGGAACCGACTGCCTAGGGAGGTGGTGGGATCCCCTTCGCTGGATGTCTTCAAGCAGAGGCTGGACAGCTATCTGCGGAAGATGCTCTAGCTGTGGATTTCCTGCTGTGAGCAGGGGGTTGGACTTGATGGCCTACAAGGCCCCTTCCAACTCTATGATTCTATGATTCTATGAATGAAACGAAGTGTCCTGGAAATGGGCATGGCTGGCTGGCACTGTAAATAGGAGCACTTCATGCAGCAACTGCAGGTCCCACTTGTTGCACTGTGGAGTGCTCCAATTAGAGCGCCAGCCAGCCAGCTAGCCATGCCCACTTTAAGGATACTCCATTCCACCCCCGCCTCAGTTTTCTGTCCCTACCACACACTCAGTCAACATTGCATGCCTATAGAACATATCACTGGGAGGTTTGGGGGATTTTTTCCCAACTGCAAGACTTATTTTGCCTTTTTAAAAAAAGTGTCTACTTCTGCAACCCCTCCCAAGCCTGTGGATACCTCCCTCTTGTGTATTTGTCTGGTGCTGCTTTGGCTACATAAGAATGAGTTTGTTATTATTAAATAATAATGATATTCCGGTTGTTTTAAGGGATCGATGCATTCTCAAAGCTTATCAGGTACACCTGAGGTCTAGGAAAAGTCACTCGGGACTGCTGCTTGTAAGTTGAACCAAAATCCTGCATCTTCTTCACGCTGGTGCACTGTCTTAGTTCGACTGAGGACAGCGTACATACCTTCCATGACTTTCCCAAAGAATCCTAGAAACTCTAGTTTGTTAAGGATGCTGGGAATTCTAGCTCTGTGAGGGGTAAACTACAGTTCCCACAATTCTTTGTGGGATGCCCCGTGCTTTAAATGTGCTTTACATGTATGGGTTCTTCTACTCCCCGTAGTCCAGAAGCCAGGCAGACTGAGGCACTTCTGCCCTTAAGAAAGACACCAAGACCTGCTTAAAACACGAGCCAGAATTTCTTGACCAAAGTTTCTTCCTTTGCACTCCAGGGCACTCTCTAGGGAGATCGCCTTCCTTCACCATGAAGAAAGATGTGCCCCCGCCCAGAGCAGTGGGCTGGATGAGGGCTAATAAGCTGAATCCTTGGAAAACCAAGGCCCTGTGGGTCTACAGAATGGGACCGGCACCACTAAACGTCCAGCTTCTAATGGAGGCCAGTTGGGCCTCTGTAACATGGAGGACAACTAACAGCGCTCCTCTGGAGGAACTCAGCGATGGAGATGGGATAGAAGGGCTCAGGCAGTCCATAAATCATGCTGGATCCAAGCTGTTCAGGGCTTTGTATATCAACAGAGGAACCTTGAACCTGGTCTAGTGAAATCAAACTACAGACTTTGCTTCCTTAATCCTTTTCAGCAATGCTTAATTCCTTAAAAGAATATTAATCTGCTGGCACCACAAAGACTGATTTCGTTAAAATAAAGTCATGGCTATTTATATATTTATATAAAATATTGTTATGAGCATGGGGGGGGCTGGAATGGATGATTTCTGTGGGTCACCTTTCCAGCCTCTGATTTGGAATCCTATGCCTGGGAGGCTGGCTCTGCTAGCCAGATGAATCTCCTTTGTTAATCAAATAGAGTGGCCAGGTAGTTTATGGGCCTGTTTAATTGCCCCGGCAACTGGTGAAAGGGCTAGGAAGATCCTTTTGTCATTTTAAACTCTACTGGAGGAGAGTCTCTCCCCCCACTCCTGGGCGGGCAGAAGTGTGTTTGGAACTGGAAGTGGGTGTACTGGAGAACTAGGGCTGCAGGCATGCAGAGAGGCTGGCTCCCTGCATGGTGGCGATAGGATGCCCCTGCACCTAGATGGAAAAGCTGGATATTAGACTGCTGATGCCTTGAACCCCTCCATCCTAAGCTCAGGTTGGAATGTGTGTACATAAATAAACCATATTTCATAAAGACACCGCAGTCTCTGCTGGCCTTCTTCCCAAAGGAAACCAAACCCTGGATGGGCGCAGGGACCCCCTGAAATCTCACCGCTCGGAGATTGGGGGAGGCACGCAACAATAGATAAATATAACCTTTATCTCAAACTGTATGTTATGACAGACGTTCTGCCCGGCCCTCAGGAATCTTCCCAGGCCATGCCCATCACAGGCCCAGCTCCAAATCCTCCTCAAGTGCTTTTGTGTCCTTGGAACTGTGATGAGGCCTGTTGCTTAAGTGGACTGGAGAGATGGGAAAGTGCAGAAACCTTTGATTTTTGCATAACTGGAATGGAGCCGAATGTACAAAGATAAGTCACGGCCGTTGCTCCACCCACACTTGCATTTGGCCATGCCTACTTTTTGCCTCTGGCCCTGCCCCCCTCTGGCATGGAGTCCCCAGAACGTTGCCCGCAAGGGAAGGCCATCCTTGGGCTGAACTATCTTCCCTAGCACAGTATGAGTACAGATGAAGGGTTGGCTATAAAACTTTTTAATATTAAAAGAGCAATCAAATAAATCATAGCTGAGTCACACCCACAATTGTGAGGTGTGTGAAGAGATGAGGCCTCCCCAGCTGTTGCCACAGGCTGTGGACTGCCTGTGGCATCACAGAAGCACATGGCCGTTGAGTGGATATAAAGGGGGGCCAAGTGGACTGAGGCAAAAGCATGGCCTGGTCTTTCACTTGGAGAAGGCGAATTGGCAAATGCAAGGAGGTGATCATCTGGCTGCGGGATGCCATCATTATTATCAGCGATAATGAGGCAAGTTTACTTGCTGAGCGGGATCACGGCTTGAAGGTGGCTGCTACTCACCTCTGAAGCTGGTTGATGTCTAGCGATGGACCTAGCGGAAGCTGGCAGTGTGTATGGAAGCCAGTGGATTTCGCATTCGGAAGCTGGCGGATGCCGCAAGGCTGAAGCAGGCGGATGTTTGTGGAGGAAGCTGTTTGACGGTCGATATTTGTGGGTTGAAGCCGGGGAACGAATGTGAATGGATGGGGAGGGGCGAGAAAGGGGCGGATGTTGTCGCTGGCGTTTTCACGAATGTCGGATGGCCGTGTGTGTGTGTGTGAGTGGAGTTTCGGATGCGGTAAAGGGGTTGGGTGGGTGTAAGTGTGTGAATGTGACAAACCGGTGGATGTACCATGACTAAATGACACCAGTGAATGTTGGCAGGTGGAAGCTAGAGGATGAAGTTGCCAGGCGGATGCTGGCGGAGGTGCCTGGGTGAGGCTGTTGGATAGTTGCCATCCCCCTCATTGTCTGTGTTTTTTTCCTTCCAGGGGTGTCTCTGAAGCTAGTGAGGTTTTGGAAGAGACTACCTGTGAGAGCAACAAAGAGGACTGCAAGGCTTAAAGAAGCCAGCTTTTATTTCTAAATAAAATGGTTTTTTGTATTCATCTCCTGTGGAGTCCCTTGCTTTATTCAAAAACAGCTAATGGGAGATCAAATCCCAGAGCGTTATGGTGTGCCTCTCCCTGGTATCAGTATACATGAAGCCATAGCTATACATGAGGCTAGAAATATTTTAATAATAAATGAATACATCACTGCTGAGGTGTCCTTACCATTGTCAGGCTGAGGGAGGTTGTGCTGTTACTGTGGGCAAGGGACTGCCTGTGAAGTCACGAAAGGACATGGTGGCTGAGAGGAAGAAGGATGCCGGGGGGGGGACGAATGGAGGGAAGGAGCCCAGGAGGGAGGGGGAGGCTGAGGGGAAGTGCTGTCAAAAAAGGAATGTAACTGAGGATTCTCCTTGCCTCCATACACACCAATAAACACCTTAGGAGGATCTCATGGGTTTGGAAAGCTCTTTTATTTGTAATATGCCTGCTGGGGCTGGTGAGGAACTTGCTTCAGGATCCATCAATGACAACTTTGAAGAGCCTCAGTGCAATCTAAGAGCTCAGCATCTAGGCTTTGAAGAGGACCTGGGTTCAAATCATGCCTGCAAGGGAAGGGGGAGATGTTATTTTCTCAGCTTCCCCTTCTCCCTCCCAGCACCAGACAAATACACAAGAAGGAGGTATCCACAGGCTTGGGAGGGGTTGCAGAAGTAGATACTTTCTTTCAAAAGGCAAAATAAGTCTTGCAGTTGGGAAAAAATCCCCCAAACCTCCCAGTGATATGTTCTATAGGCATGCAATGTTGAAGAGGGAGGGGATAGGAGCAGAGCTTGGAAGTAACTCATTATTTTTAACGAGTTACTTTTAATTCGTTACAATTTTAAATAACGAGTGGGTAATTCCATTACATTCGGCAAGTAACGTAACGAATAGTAATTTCCCTACTTTTCAGCTTCAACTTTAACGTTTCCACGTTAGGTTGGACGTTACTTGGGGGCGGGAACAAGGGGAAGTCAGCTCCTGGCTGTGATTGGTTAACACAAGACATGTGCCTCACACTGATTGGACCTTCGTACAGTTTCGCTCTGGCGTGGGTTGCTTCCTGCAACATAAGCTCATGTTCCCAGGTAAAAATGTCCTCACATGTTTTTTCTCTTTCATCCTTGAGGATTATTTTTTGGACTATACTCTCCTTGGGACCCTCATCTTCCTGAGAAGGAAGCGGTCCATTCTCTTCCTTCCATGGGCAATTACCTTGCCAGCTCTCAGGGCTTCTCCCTGGTCAGGAGGGTGAGACACCATCTGCTCCTTACTTCCCAACAGCATCCAGTGCAGCTCAGCTTCCCCCAGATTTTCCAGCTGATGTCTTTCCTTCTCGCATCTCCTCTGGTCATCTATTGGGATAAAAAGAGAATCCAACCTAGAAATCATCTGTTTGTCAAAGGCAGAAAGGAACCTTCAGTCAGGTTGTGCACTTGGGGAAGAAGGCAAAACCTGGGGACGTGTTTTTTTTTTTATTAATCAATGACTTAGATGATGGGGTGGAGGGAAGCCTTATGAAGTTTGCGGATGATACGAAACTGGGAGGGATAGCTAACACAATGGAAGACAGGAATAAAATCTAAAGGGACCTGGATAGACTAGAAAATTGGGCTGAAATTAATAAAATGACATACAATAAAGACAAATGCAGGATTCTGCATTTAGGCCACAAAAACAAAATGCACGGGTACAGGATGGGAAATACCCGGCTTAGCAGTAGTGCGTGTGAGAAGGACCTTGGAATTGTAGTGGATCGCAAGTTGAACATGACCCAGCAGTGTGATGCTGCGGCAAAAAAGGCAAATGCGGGTTTGGGCTGCATAAACAGAGCTATAGTTTCCAGGTCGAGGGAAGTAATAGTCCCACTATATTCTGCATTAGTCAGGCCTCATCTGGAATACTGCGTTCAGTTCTGGGCGCCTCATTTTAGGTTCAGAAGAGGGCGACGAGGATGATAGCCGGTATGGAGAACAAGTCTTATGAGGAAAGGTTGAAGGAACTTGGCATGTTCAGTCTGGTGAAGAGAAGGCTGAGAGGCGACATGATTACACTCTTTAAGTACCTGAAGGGCTGTCACATAGAGGAGGGTACAGATTAGTTCACTGCTGCCCCAGAGGGTAGGACTAGGTCTAATGGTTTTAAGTTGCAGGAGCGTAGATTCAGACTGGACATTAGAAGGAACTTCTTGACAGTAACGGCAGTTCGGCACTGGAACCGACTGCCTAGGGAGGTGGTGGGATCCCCTTCGCTGGATGTCTTCAAGCAGAGGCTGGACAGCTATCTGCGGAAGATGCTCTAGCTGTGGATTTCCTGCTGTGAGCAGGGGGTTGGACTTGATGGCCTACAAGGCCCCTTCCAACTCTATGATTCTATGATTCTATGAATGAAACGAAGTGTCCTGGAAATGGGCATGGCTGGCTGGCACTGTAAATAGGAGCACTTCATGCAGCAACTGCAGGTCCCACTTGTTGCACTGTGGAGTGCTCCAATTAGAGCGCCAGCCAGCCAGCTAGCCATGCCCACTTTAAGGATACTCCATTCCACCCCCGCCTCAGTTTTCTGTCCCTACCACACACTCAGTCAACATTGCATGCCTATAGAACATATCACTGGGAGGTTTGGGGGATTTTTTCCCAACTGCAAGACTTATTTTGCCTTTTTAAAAAAAGTGTCTACTTCTGCAACCCCTCCCAAGCCTGTGGATACCTCCCTCTTGTGTATTTGTCTGGTGCTGCTTTGGCTACATAAGAATGAGTTTGTTATTATTAAATAATAATGATATTCCGGTTGTTTTAAGGGATCGATGCATTCTCAAAGCTTATCAGGTACACCTGAGGTCTAGGAAAAGTCACTCGGGACTGCTGCTTGTAAGTTGAACCAAAATCCTGCATCTTCTTCACGCTGGTGCACTGTCTTAGTTCGACTGAGGACAGCGTACATACCTTCCATGACTTTCCCAAAGAATCCTAGAAACTCTAGTTTGTTAAGGATGCTGGGAATTCTAGCTCTGTGAGGGGTAAACTACAGTTCCCACAATTCTTTGTGGGATGCCCCGTGCTTTAAATGTGCTTTACATGTATGGGTTCTTCTACTCCCCGTAGTCCAGAAGCCAGGCAGACTGAGGCACTTCTGCCCTTAAGAAAGACACCAAGACCTGCTTAAAACACGAGCCAGAATTTCTTGACCAAAGTTTCTTCCTTTGCACTCCAGGGCACTCTCTAGGGAGATCGCCTTCCTTCACCATGAAGAAAGATGTGCCCCCGCCCAGAGCAGTGGGCTGGATGAGGGCTAATAAGCTGAATCCTTGGAAAACCAAGGCCCTGTGGGTCTACAGAATGGGACCGGCACCACTAAACGTCCAGCTTCTAATGGAGGCCAGTTGGGCCTCTGTAACATGGAGGACAACTAACAGCGCTCCTCTGGAGGAACTCAGCGATGGAGATGGGATAGAAGGGCTCAGGCAGTCCATAAATCATGCTGGATCCAAGCTGTTCAGGGCTTTGTATATCAACAGAGGAACCTTGAACCTGGTCTAGTGAAATCAAACTACAGACTTTGCTTCCTTAATCCTTTTCAGCAATGCTTAATTCCTTAAAAGAATATTAATCTGCTGGCACCACAAAGACTGATTTCGTTAAAATAAAGTCATGGCTATTTATATATTTATATAAAATATTGTTATGAGCATGGGGGGGGCTGGAATGGATGATTTCTGTGGGTCACCTTTCCAGCCTCTGATTTGGAATCCTATGCCTGGGAGGCTGGCTCTGCTAGCCAGATGAATCTCCTTTGTTAATCAAATAGAGTGGCCAGGTAGTTTATGGGCCTGTTTAATTGCCCCGGCAACTGGTGAAAGGGCTAGGAAGATCCTTTTGTCATTTTAAACTCTACTGGAGGAGAGTCTCTCCCCCCACTCCTGGGCGGGCAGAAGTGTGTTTGGAACTGGAAGTGGGTGTACTGGAGAACTAGGGCTGCAGGCATGCAGAGAGGCTGGCTCCCTGCATGGTGGCGATAGGATGCCCCTGCACCTAGATGGAAAAGCTGGATATTAGACTGCTGATGCCTTGAACCCCTCCATCCTAAGCTCAGGTTGGAATGTGTGTACATAAATAAACCATATTTCATAAAGACACCGCAGTCTCTGCTGGCCTTCTTCCCAAAGGAAACCAAACCCTGGATGGGCGCAGGGACCCCCTGAAATCTCACCGCTCGGAGATTGGGGGAGGCACGCAACAATAGATAAATATAACCTTTATCTCAAACTGTATGTTATGACAGACGTTCTGCCCGGCCCTCAGGAATCTTCCCAGGCCATGCCCATCACAGGCCCAGCTCCAAATCCTCCTCAAGTGCTTTTGTGTCCTTGGAACTGTGATGAGGCCTGTTGCTTAAGTGGACTGGAGAGATGGGAAAGTGCAGAAACCTTTGATTTTTGCATAACTGGAATGGAGCCGAATGTACAAAGATAAGTCACGGCCGTTGCTCCACCCACACTTGCATTTGGCCATGCCTACTTTTTGCCTCTGGCCCTGCCCCCCTCTGGCATGGAGTCCCCAGAACGTTGCCCGCAAGGGAAGGCCATCCTTGGGCTGAACTATCTTCCCTAGCACAGTATGAGTACAGATGAAGGGTTGGCTATAAAACTTTTTAATATTAAAAGAGCAATCAAATAAATCATAGCTGAGTCACACCCACAATTGTGAGGTGTGTGAAGAGATGAGGCCTCCCCAGCTGTTGCCACAGGCTGTGGACTGCCTGTGGCATCACAGAAGCACATGGCCGTTGAGTGGATATAAAGGGGGGCCAAGTGGACTGAGGCAAAAGCATGGCCTGGTCTTTCACTTGGAGAAGGCGAATTGGCAAATGCAAGGAGGTGATCATCTGGCTGCGGGATGCCATCATTATTATCAGCGATAATGAGGCAAGTTTACTTGCTGAGCGGGATCACGGCTTGAAGGTGGCTGCTACTCACCTCTGAAGCTGGTTGATGTCTAGCGATGGACCTAGCGGAAGCTGGCAGTGTGTATGGAAGCCAGTGGATTTCGCATTCGGAAGCTGGCGGATGCCGCAAGGCTGAAGCAGGCGGATGTTTGTGGAGGAAGCTGTTTGACGGTCGATATTTGTGGGTTGAAGCCGGGGAACGAATGTGAATGGATGGGGAGGGGCGAGAAAGGGGCGCATGTTGTCGCTGGCGTTTTCACGAATGTCGGATGGCCGTGTGTGTGTGTGTGAGTGGAGTTTCGGATGCGGTAAAGGGGTTGGGTGGGTGTAAGTGTGTGAATGTGACAAACCGGTGGATGTACCATGACTAAATGACACCAGTGAATGTTGGCAGGTGGAAGCTAGAGGATGAAGTTGCCAGGCGGATGCTGGTGGAGGTGCCTGGGTGAGGCTGTTGGATAGTTGCCATCCCCCTCATTGTCTGTGTTTTTTTCCTTCCAGGGGTGTCTCTGAAGCTAGTGAGGTTTTGGAAGAGACTACCTGTGAGAGCAACAAAGAGGACTGCAAGGCTTAAAGAAGCCAGCTTTTATTTCTAAATAAAATGGTTTTTTGTATTCATCTCCTGTGGAGTCCCTTGCTTTATTCAAAAACAGCTAATGGGAGATCAAATCCCAGAGCGTTATGGTGTGCCTCTCCCTGGTATCAGTATACATGAAGCCATAGCTATACATGAGGCTAGAAATATTTTAATAATAAATGAATACATCACTGCTGAGGTGTCCTTACCATTGTCAGGCTGAGGGAGGTTGTGCTGTTACTGTGGGCAAGGGACTGCCTGTGAAGTCACGAAAGGACATGGTGGCTGAGAGGAAGAAGGATGCCGGGGGGGGGGACGAATGGAGGGAAGGAGCCCAGGAGGGAGGGGGAGGCTGAGGGGAAGTGCTGTCAAAAAAGGAATGTAACTGAGGATTCTCCTTGCCTCCATACACACCAATAAACACCTTAGGAGGATCTCATGGGTTTGGAAAGCTCTTTTATTTGTAATATGCCTGCTGGGGCTGGTGAGGAACTTGCTTCAGGATCCATCAATGACAACTTTGAAGAGCCTCAGTGCAATCTAAGAGCTCAGCATCTAGGCTTTGAAGAGGACCTGGGTTCAAATCATGCCTGCAAGGGAAGGGGGAGATGTTATTTTCTCAGCTTCCCCTTCTCCCTCCCAGCACCAGACAAATACACAAGAGGGAGGTATCCACAGGCTTGGGAGGGGTTGCAGAAGTAGATACTTTCTTTCAAAAGGCAAAATAAGTCTTGCAGTTGGGAAAAAATCCCCCAAACCTCCCAGTGATATGTTCTATAGGCATGCAATGTTGAAGAGGGAGGGGATAGGAGCAGAGCTTGGAAGTTAACTCATTATTTTTAACGAGTTACTTTTAATTCGTTACAATTTTAAATAACGAGTGGGTAATTCCATTACATTCGGCAAGTAACGTAACGAATAGTAATTTCCCTACTTTTCAGCTTCAACTTTAACGTTTCCACGTTAGGTTGGACGTTACTTGGGGGCGGGAACAAGGGGAAGTCAGCTCCTGGCTGTGATTGGTTAACACAAGACATGTGCCTCACACTGATTGGACCTTCGTACAGTTTCGCTCTGGCGTGGGTTGCTTCCTGCAACATAAGCTCATGTTCCCAGGTAAAAATGTCCTCACATGTTTTTTCTCTTTCATCCTTGAGGATTATTTTTTGGACTATACTCTCCTTGGGACCCTCATCTTCCTGAGAAGGAAGCGGTCCATTCTCTTCCTTCCATGGGCAATTACCTTGCCAGCTCTCAGGGGCTTCTCCCTGGTCAGGAGGTTGAGACACCATCTGCTCCTTACTTCCCAACAGCATCCAGTGCAGCTCAGCTTCCCCCAGATTTTCCAGCTGATGTCTTTCCTTCTCGCATCTCCTCTGGTCATCTATTGGGATAAAAAGAGAATCCAACCTAGAAATCATCTGTTTGTCAAAGGCAGAAAGGAACCTTCAGTCAGGTTGTGCACTTGGGGAAGAGGGCAAAACCTGGGGACGTGTTTTTTTTTTTATTAATCAATGACTTAGATGATGGGGTGGAGGGAAGCCTTATGAAGTTTGCGGATGATACGAAACTGGGAGGGATAGCTAACACAATGGAAGACAGGAATAAAATCTAAAGGGACCTGGATAGACTAGAAAATTGGGCTGAAATTAATAAAATGACATACAATAAAGACAAATGCAGGATTCTGCATTTAGGCCACAAAAACAAAATGCACGGGTACAGGATGGGAAATACCCGGCTTAGCAGTAGTGCGTGTGAGAAGGACCTTGGAATTGTAGTGGATCGCAAGTTGAACATGACCCAGCAGTGTGATGCTGTGGCAAAAAAGGCAAATGCGGTTTTGGGCTGCATAAACAGAGCTATAGTTTCCAGGTCGAGGGAAGTAATAGTCCCACTATATTCTTCATTAGTCAGGCCTCATCTGGAATACTGCGTTCAGTTCTGGGCGCCTCATTTTAGGTTCAGAAGAGGGCGACGAGGATGATAGCCGGTATGGAGAACAAGTCTTATGAGGAAAGGTTGAAGGAACTTGGCATGTTCAGTCTGGTGAAGAGAAGGCTGAGAGGCGACATGATTACACTCTTTAAGTACCTGAAGGGCTGTCACATAGAGGAGGGTACAGATTGGTTCACTGCTGCCCCAGAGGGTAGGGCTAGGTCTAATGGTTTTAAGTTGCAGGAGCGTAGATTCAGACCGGACATTAGAAGGAACTTCTTGACAGTAACGGCAGTTCGGCACTGGAACCGACTGCCTAGGGAGGTGGTGGGATCCCCTTCGCTGGATGTCTTCAAGCAGAGGCTGGACAGCTATCTGCGGAAGATGCTCTAGCTGTGGATTTCCTGCTGTGAGCAGGGGGTTGGACTTGATGGCCTACAAGGCCCCTACCAACTCTATGATTCTATGATTCTATGAATGAAACGAAGTGTCCTGGAAATGGGCATGGCTGGCTCGCACTGTAAATAGGAGCACTTCATGCAGCAACTGCAGGTCCCACTTGTTGCACTGTGGAGTGCTCCAATTAGAGCGCCAGCCAGCCAGCTAGCCATGCCCACTTTAAGGATACTCCATTCCACCCCCGCCTCAGTTTTCTGTCCCTACCACACACTCATTCAACATTGCATGCCTATAGAACATATCACTGGGAGGTTTGGGGGATTTTTTCCCAACTGCAAGACTTATTTTGCCTTTTAAAAAAAAGTGTCTACTTCTGCAACCCCTCCCAAGCCTGTGGATACCTCCCTCTTGTGTATTTGTCTGGTGCTGCTTTGGCTACATAAGAATGAGTTTGTTATTATTAAATAATAATGATATTCCGGTTGTTTTAAGGGATCGATGCATTCTCAAAGCTTATCAGGTACACCTGAGGTCTAGGAAAAGTCACTCGGGACTGCTGCTTGTAAGTTGAACCAAAATCCTGCATCTTCTTCACGCTGGTGCACTGTCTTAGTTCGACTGAGGACAGCGTACATACCTTCCATGACTTTCCCAAAGAATCCTAGAAACTCTAGTTTGTTAAGGATGCTGGGAATTCTAGCTCTGTGAGGGGTAAACCACAGTTCCCACAATTCTTTGTGGGATGCCCCGTGCTTTAAATGTGCTTTACATGTATGGGTTCTTCTACTCCCCGTAGTCCAGAAGCCAGGCAGACTGAGGCACTTCTGCCCTTAAGAAAGACACCAAGACCTGCTTAAAACACGAGCCAGAATTTCTTGACCAAAGTTTCTTCCTTTGCACTCCAGGGCACTCTCTAGGGAGATCGCCTTCCTTCACCATGAAGAAAGATGTGCCCCTGCCCAGAGCAGTGGGCTGGATGAGGGCTAATAAGCTGAATCCTTGGAAAACCAAGGCCCTGTGGGTCTACAGAATGGGACCGGCACCACTAAACGTCCAGCTTCTAATGGAGGCCAGTTGGGCCTCTGTAACATGGAGGACAACTAACAGCGCTCCTCTGGAGGAACTCAGCGATGGAGATGGGATAGAAGGGCTCAGGCAGTCCATAAATCATGCTGGATCCAAGCTGTTCAGGGCTTTGTATATCAACAGAGGAACCTTGAACCTGGTCTAGTGAAATCAAACTACAGACTTTGCTTCCTTAATCCTTTTCAGCAATGCTTAATTCCTTAAAAGAATATTAATCTGCTGGCACCACAAAGACTGATTTCATTAAAATAAAGTCATGGCTATTTATATATTTATATAAAATATTGTTATGAGCATGGGGGGGCTGGAATGGATGATTTCTGTGGGTCACCTTTCCAGCCTCTGATTTGGAATCCTATGCCTGGGAGGCTGGCTCTGCTAGCCAGATGAATCTCCTTTGTTAATCAAATAGAGTGGCCAGGTAGTTTATGGGCCTGTTTAATTGCCCCGGCAACTGGTGAAAGGGCTAGGAAGATCCTTTTGTCATTTTAAACTCTACTGGAGGAGAGTCTCTCCCCCCACTCCTGGGCGGGCAGAAGTGTGTTTGGAACTGGAAGTGGGTGTACTGGAGAACTAGGGCTGCAGGCATGCAGAGAGGCTGGCTCCCTGCATGGTGGCGATAGGATGCCCCTGCACCTAGATGGAAAAGCTGGATATTAGACTGCTGATGCCTTGAACCCCTCCATCCTAAGCTCAGGTTGGAATGTGTGTACATAAATAAACCATATTTCATAAAGACACCGCAGTCTCTGCTGGCCTTCTTCCCAAAGGAAACCAAACCCTGGATGGGCGCAGGGACCCCCTGAAATCTCACCGCTCGGAGATTGGGGGAGGCACGCAACAATAGATAAATATAACCTTTATCTCAAACTGTATGTTATGACAGACGTTCTGCCCGGCCCTCAGGAATCTTCCCAGGCCATGCCCATCACAGGCCCAGCTCCAAATCCTCCTCAAGTGCTTTTGTGTCCTTGGAACTGTGATGAGGCCTGTTGCTTAAGTGGACTGGAGAGATGGGAAAGTGCAGAAACCTTTGATTTTTGCATAACTAGAATGGAGCCGAATGTACAAAGATAAGTCACGGCCGTTGCTCCACCCACACTTGCATTTGGCCATGCCTACTTTTTGCCTCTGGCCCTGCCCCCCTCTGGCATGGAGTCCCCAGAACGTTGCCCGCAAGGGAAGGCCATCCTTGGGCTGAACTATCTTCCCTAGCACAGTATGAGTACAGATGAAGGGTGGGCTATAAAACTTTTTAATATTAAAAGAGCAATCAAATAAATCATAGCTGAGTCACACCCACAATTGTGAGGTGTGTGAAGAGATGAGGCCTCCCCAGCTGTTGCCACAGGCTGTGGACTGCCTGTGGCATCACAGAAGCACATGGCCGTTGAGTGGATATAAAGGGGGGCCAAGTGGACTGAGGCAAAAGCATGGCCTGGTCTTTCACTTGGAGAAGGCGAATTGGCAAATGCAAGGAGGTGATCATCTGGCTGCGGGATGCCATCATTATTATCAGCGATAATGAGGCAAGTTTACTTGCTGAGCGGGATCACGGCTTGAAGGTGGCTGCTACTCACCTCTGAAGCTGGTTGATGTCTAGCGATGGACCTAGCGGAAGCTGGCAGTGTGTATGGAAGCCAGTGGATTTCGCATTCGGAAGCTGGCGGATGCCGCAAGGCTGAAGCAGGCGGATGTTTGTGGAGGAAGCTGTTTGACGGTCGATATTTGTGGGTTGAAGCCGGGGAACGAATGTGAATGGATGGGGAGGGGCGAGAAAGGGGCGCATGTTGTCGCTGGCGTTTTCACGAATGTCGGATGGCCGTGTGTGTGTGTGTGAGTGGAGTTTCGGATGCGGTAAAGGGGTTGGGTGGGTGTAAGTGTGTGAATGTGACAAACCGGTGGATGTACCATGACTAAATGACACCAGTGAATGTTGGCAGGTGGAAGCTAGAGGATGAAGTTGCCAGGCGGATGCTGGTGGAGGTGCCTGGGTGAGGCTGTTGGATAGTTGCCATCCCCCTCATTGTCTGTGTTTTTTTCCTTCCAGGGGTGTCTCTGAAGCTAGTGAAGTTTTGGAAGAGACTACCTGTGAGAGCAACAAAGAGGACTGCAAGGCTTAAAGAAGCCAGCTTTTATTTCTAAATAAAATGGTTTTTTGTATTCATCTCCTGTGGAGTCCCTTGCTTTATTCAAAAACAGCTAATGGGAGATCAAATCCCAGAGCGTTATGGTGTGCCTCTCCCTGGTATCAGTATACATGAAGCCATAGCTATACATGAGGCTAGAAATATTTTAATAATAAATGAATACATCACTGCTGAGGTGTCCTTACCATTGTCAGGCTGAGGGAGGTTGTGCTGTTACTGTGGGCAAGGGACTGCCTGTGAAGTCACGAAAGGACATGGTGGCTGAGAGGAAGAAGGATGCCGGGGGGGGGACGAATGGAGGGAAGGAGCCCAGGAGGGAGGGGGAGGCTGAGGGGAAGTGCTGTCAAAAAAGGAATGTAACTGAGGATTCTCCTTGCCTCCATACACACCAATAAACACCTTAGGAGTATCTCATGGGTTTGGAAAGCTCTTTTATTTGTAATATGCCTGCTGGGGCTGGTGAGGAACTTGCTTCAGGATCCATCAATGACAACTTTGAAGAGCCTCAGTGCAATCTAAGAGCTCAGCATCTAGGCTTTGAAGAGGACCTGGGTTCAAATCATGCCTGCAAGGGAAGGGGGAGATGTTATTTTCTCAGCTTCCCCTTCTCCCTCCCAGCACCAGACAAATACACAAGAGGGAGGTATCCACAGGCTTGGGAGGGGTTGCAGAAGTAGATACTTTCTTTCAAAAGGCAAAATAAGTCTTGCAGTTGGGAAAAAATCCCCCAAACCTCCCAGTGATATGTTCTATAGGCATGCAATGTTGAAGAGGGAGGGGATAGGAGCAGAGCTTGGAAGTAACTCATTATTTTTAACGACTGCAAGACTTATTTTGCCTTTTAAAAAAAAGTGTCTACTTCTGCAACCCCTCCCAAGCCTGTGGATACCTCCCTCTTGTGTATTTGTCTGGTGCTGCTTTGGCTACATAAGAATGAGTTTGTTATTATTAAATAATAATGATATTCCGGTTGTTTTAAGGGATCGATGCATTCTCAAAGCTTATCAGGTACACCTGAGGTCTAGGAAAAGTCACTCGGGACTGCTGCTTGTAAGTTGAACCAAAATCCTGCATCTTCTTCACGCTGGTGCACTGTCTTAGTTCGACTGAGGACAGCGTACATACCTTCCATGACTTTCCCAAAGAATCCTAGAAACTCTAGTTTGTTAAGGATGCTGGGAATTCTAGCTCTGTGAGGGGTAAACCACAGTTCCCACAATTCTTTGTGGGATGCCCCGTGCTTTAAATGTGCTTTACATGTATGGGTTCTTCTACTCCCCGTAGTCCAGAAGCCAGGCAGACTGAGGCACTTCTGCCCTTAAGAAAGACACCAAGACCTGCTTAAAACACGAGCCAGAATTTCTTGACCAAAGTTTCTTCCTTTGCACTCCAGGGCACTCTCTAGGGAGATCGCTTTCCTTCACCATGAAGAAAGATGTGCCCCCGCCCAGAGCAGTGGGCTGGATGAGGGCTAATAAGCTGAATCCTTGGAAAACCAAGGCCCTGTGGGTCTACAGAATGGGACCGGCACCACTAAACGTCCAGCTTCTAATGGAGGCCAGTTGGGCCTCTGTAACATGGAGGACAACTAACAGCGCTCCTCTGGAGGAACTCAGCGATGGAGATGGGATAGAAGGGCTCAGGCAGTCCATAAATCATGCTGGATCCAAGCTGTTCAGGGCTTTGTATATCAACAGAGGAACCTTGAACCTGGTCTAGTGAAATCAAACTACAGACTTTGCTTCCTTAATCCTTTTCAGCAATGCTTAATTCCTTAAAAGAATATTAATCTGCTGGCACCACAAAGACTGATTTCGTTAAAATAAAGTCATGGCTATTTATATATTTATATAAAATATTGTTATGAGCATGGGGGGGGCTGGAATGGATGATTTCTGTGGGTCACCTTTCCAGCCTCTGATTTGGAATCCTATGCCTGGGAGGCTGGCTCTGCTAGCCAGATGAATCTCCTTTGTTAATCAAATAGAGTGGCCAGGTAGTTAATGGGCCTGTTTAATTGCCCCGGCAACTGGTGAAAGGGCTAGGAAGATCCTTTTGTCATTTTAAACTCTACTGGAGGAGAGTCTCTCCCCCCACTCCTGGGCGGGCAGAAGTGTGTTTGGAACTGGAAGTGGGTGTACTGGAGAACTAGGGCTGCAGGCATGCAGAGAGGCTGGCTCCCTGCATGGTGGCGATAGGATGCCCCTGCACCTAGATGGAAAAGCTGGATATTAGACTGCTGATGCCTTGAACCCCTCCATCCTAAGCTCAGGTTGGAATGTGTGTACATAAATAAACCATATTTCATAAAGACACCGCAGTCTCTGCTGGCCTTCTTCCCAAAGGAAACCAAACCCTGGATGGGCGCAGGGACCCCCTGAAATCTCACCGCTCGGAGATTGGGGGAGGCACGCAACAATAGATAAATATAACCTTTATCTCAAACTGTATGTTATGACAGACGTTCTGCCCGGCCCTCAGGAATCTTCCCAGGCCATGCCCATCACAGGCCCAGCTCCAAATCCTCCTCAAGTGCTTTTGTGTCCTTGGAACTGTGATGAGGCCTGTTGCTTAAGTGGACTGGAGAGATGGGAAAGTGCAGAAACCTTTGATTTTTGCATAACTGGAATGGAGCCGAATGTACAAAGATAAGTCACGGCCGTTGCTCCACCCACACTTGCATTTGGCCATGCCTACTTTTTGCCTCTGGCCCTGCCCCCCTCTGGCATGGAGTCCCCAGAACGTTGCCCGCAAGGGAAGGCCATCCTTGGGCTGAACTATCTTCCCTAGCACAGTATGAGTACAGATGAAGGGTGGGCTATAAAACTTTTTAATATTAAAAGAGCAATCAAATAAATCATAGCTGAGTCACACCCACAATTGTGAGGTGTGTGAAGAGATGAGGCCTCCCCAGCTGTTGCCACAGGCTGTGGACTGCCTGTGGCATCACAGAAGCACATGGCCGTTGAGTGGATATAAAGGGGGGCCAAGTGGACTGAGGCAAAAGCATGGCCTGGTCTTTCACTTGGAGAAGGCAAATTGGCAAATGCAAGGAGGTGATCATCTGGCTGCGGGATGCCATCATTATTATCAGCGATAATGAGGCAAGTTTACTTGCTGAGCGGGATCACGGCTTGAAGGTGGCTGCTACTCACCTCTGAAGCTGGTTGATGTCTAGCGATGGACCTAGCGGAAGCTGGCAGTGTGTATGGAAGCCAGTGGATTTCGCATTCGGAAGCTGGCGGATGCCGCAAGGCTGAAGCAGGCGGATGTTTGTGGAGGAAGCTGTTTGACGGTCGATATTTGTGGGTTGAAGCCGGGGAACGAATGTGAATGGATGGGGAGGGGCGAGAAAGGGGCGGATGTTGTCGCTGGCGTTTTCACGAATGTCGGATGGCCGTGTGTGTGTGTGTGAGTGGAGTTTCGGATGCGGTAAAGGGGTTGGGTGGGTGTAAGTGTGTGAATGTGACAAACCGGTGGATGTACCATGACTAAATGACACCAGTGAATGTTGGCAGGTGGAAGCTAGAGGATGAAGTTGCCAGGCGGATGCTGGTGGAGGTGCCTGGGTGAGGCTGTTGGATAGTTGCCATCCCCCTCATTGTCTGTGTTTTTTTCCTTCCAGGGGTGTCTCTGAAGCTAGTGAGGTTTTGGAAGAGACTACCTGTGAGAGCAACAAAGAGGACTGCAAGGCTTAAAGAAGCCAGCTTTTATTTCTAAATAAAATGGTTTTTTGTATTCATCTCCTGTGGAGTCCCTTGCTTTATTCAAAAACAGCTAATGGGAGATCAAATCCCAGAGCGTTATGGTGTGCCTCTCCCTGGTATCAGTATACATGAAGCCATAGCTATACATGAGGCTAGAAATATTTTAATAATAAATGAATACATCACTGCTGAGGTGTCCTTACCATTGTCAGGCTGAGGGAGGTTGTGCTGTTACTGTGGGCAAGGGACTGCCTGTGAAGTCACGAAAGGACATGGTGGCTGAGAGGAAGAAGGATGCCGGGGGGGGGACGAATGGAGGGAAGGAGCCCAGGAGGGAGGGGGAGGCTGAGGGGAAGTGCTGTCAAAAAAGGAATGTAACTGAGGATTCTCCTTGCCTCCATACACACCAATAAACACCTTAGGAGGATCTCATGGGTTTGGAAAGCTCTTTTATTTGTAATATGCCTGCTGGGGCTGGTGAGGAACTTGCTTCAGGATCCATCAATGACAACTTTGAAGAGCCTCAGTGCAATCTAAGAGCTCAGCATCTAGGCTTTGAAGAGGACCTGGGTTCAAATCATGCCTGCAAGGGAAGGGGGAGATGTTATTTTCTCAGCTTCCCCTTCTCCCTCCCAGCACCAGACAAATACACAAGAGGGAGGTATCCACAGGCTTGGGAGGGGTTGCAGAAGTAGATACTTTCTTTCAAAAGGCAAAATAAGTCTTGCAGTTGGGAAAAAATCCCCCAAACCTCCCAGTGATATGTTCTATAGGCATGCAATGTTGAAGAGGGAGGGGATAGGAGCAGAGCTTGGAAGTAACTCATTATTTTTAACGAGTTACTTTTAATTCATTACCATTTTAAATAACGAGTGGGTACTTCCATTACATTCGGCAAGTAACGTAACGAATAGTAATTTCCCTACTTTTCAGCTTCAACTTTAACGTTTCCACGTTAGGTTGGACGTTACTTGGGGGCGGGAACAAGGGGAAGTCAGCTCCTGGCTGTGATTGGTTAACACAAGACATGTGCCTCACACTGATTGGACCTTCGTACAGTTTCGCTCTGGCGTGGGTTGCTTCCTGCAACATAAGCTCATGTTCCCAGGTAAAAATGTCCTCACATGTTTTTTCTCTTTCATCCTTGAGGATTATTTTTTGGACTATACTCTCCTTGGGACCCTCATCTTCCTGAGAAGGAAGCGGTCCATTCTCTTCCTTCCATGGGCAATTACCTTGCCAGCTCTCAGGGGCTTCTCCCTGGTCAGGAGGGTGAGACACCATCTGCTCCTTACTTCCCAACAGCATCCAGTGCAGCTCAGCTTCCCCCAGATTTTCCAGCTGATGTCTTTCCTTCTCGCATCTCCTCTGGTCATCTATTGGGATAAAAAGAGAATCCAACCTAGAAATCATCTGTTTGTCAAAGGCAGAAAGGAACCTTCAGTCAGGTTGTGCACTTGGGGAAGAGGGCAAAACCTGGGGACGTGTTTTTTTTTTTATTAATCAATGACTTAGATGATGGGGTGGAGGGAAGCCTTATGAAGTTTGCGGATGATACGAAACTGGGAGGGATAGCTAACACAATGGAAGACAGGAATAAAATCTAAAGGGACCTGGATAGACTAGAAAATTGGGCTGAAATTAATAAAATGACATACAATAAAGACAAATGCAGGATTCTGCATTTAGGCCACAAAAACAAAATGCACGGGTACAGGATGGGAAATACCCGGCTTAGCAGTAGTGCGTGTGAGAAGGACCTTGGAATTGTAGTGGATCGCAAGTTGAACATGACCCAGCAGTGTGATGCTGCGGCAAAAAAGGCAAATGCGGTTTTGGGCTGCATAAACAGAGCTATAGTTTCCAGGTCGAGGGAAGTAATAGTCCCACTATATTCTGCATTAGTCAGGCCTCATCTGGAATACTGCGTTCAGTTCTGGGCGCCTCATTTTAGGTTCAGAAGAGGGCGACGAGGATGATAGCCGGTATGGAGAACAAGTCTTATGAGGAAAGGTTGAAGGAACTTGGCATGTTCAGTCTGGTGAAGAGAAGGCTGAGAGGCGACATGATTACACTCTTTAAGTACCTGAAGGGCTGTCACATAGAGGAGGGTACAGATTGGTTCACTGCTGCCCCAGAGGGTAGGGCTAGGTCTAATGGTTTTAAGTTGCAGGAGCGTAGATTCAGACTGGACATTAGAAGGAACTTCTTGACAGTAACAGCAGTTCGGCACTGGAACCGACTGCCTAGGGAGGTGGTGGGATCCCCTTCGCTGGATGTCTTCAAGCAGAGGCTGGACAGCTATCTGCGGAAGATGCTCTAGCTGTGGATCTCCTGCTGTGAGCAGGGGGTTGGACTTGATGGCCTACAAGGCCCCTTCCAACTCTATGATTCTATGAATGAAACGAAATGGGCATGGCTGGCTGGCACTGTAAATAGGAGCACTTCATGCAGCAACTGCAGGTCCCACTTGTTGCACTGTGGAGTGCTCCAATTAGAGCGCCAGCCAGCCAGCTAGCCATGCCCACTTTAAGGATACTCCATTCCACCCCCGCCTCAGTTTTCTGTCCCTACCACACACTCAGTCAACATTGCATGCCTATAGAACATATCACTGGGAGGTTTGGGGGATTTTTTCCCAACTGCAAGACTTATTTTGCCTTTTAAAAAAAAGTGTCTACTTCTGCAACCCCTCCCAAGCCTGTGGATACCTCCCTCTTGTGTATTTGTCTGGTGCTGCTTTGGCTACATAAGAATGAGTTTGTTATTATTAAATAATAATGATATTCCGGTTGTTTTAAGGGATCGATGCATTCTCAAAGCTTATCAGGTACACCTGAGGTCTAGGAAAAGTCACTCGGGACTGCTGCTTGTAAGTTGAACCAAAATCCTGCATCTTCTTCACGCTGGTGCACTGTCTTAGTTCGACTGAGGACAGCGTACATACCTTCCATGACTTTCCCAAAGAATCCTAGAAACTCTAGTTTGTTAAGGATGCTGGGAATTCTAGCTCTGTGAGGGGTAAACCACAGTTCCCACAATTCTTTGTGGGATGCCCCGTGCTTTAAATATGCTTTACATGTATGGGTTCTTCTACTCCCCGTAGTCCAGAAGCCAGGCAGACTGAGGCACTTCTGCCCTTAAGAAAGACACCAAGACCTGCTTAAAACACGAGCCAGAATTTCTTGACCAAAGTTTCTTCCTTTGCACTCCAGGGCACTCTCTAGGGAGATCGCCTTCCTTCACCATGAAGAAAGATGTGCCCCCGCCCAGAGCAGTGGGCTGGATGAGGGCTAATAAGCTGAATCCTTGGAAAACCAAGGCCCTGTGGGTCTACAGAATGGGACCGGCACCACTAAACGTCCAGCTTCTAATGGAGGCCAGTTGGGCCTCTGTAACATGGAGGACAACTAACAGTGCTCCTCTGGAGGAACTCAGCGATGGAGATGGGATAGAAGGGCTCAGGCAGTCCATAAATCATGCTGGATCCAAGCTGTTCAGGGCTTTGTATATCAACAGAGGAACCTTGAACCTGGTCTAGTGAAATCAAACTACAGACTTTGCTTCCTTAATCCTTTTCAGCAATGCTTAATTCCTTAAAAGAATATTAATCTGCTGGCACCACAAAGACTGATTTCGTTAAAATAAAGTCATGGCTATTTATATATTTATATAAAATATTGTTATGAGCATGGGGGGGGGCTGGAATGGATGATTTCTGTGGGTCACCTTTCCAGCCTCTGATTTGGAATCCTATGCCTGGGAGGCTGGCTCTGCTAGCCAGATGAATCTCCTTTGTTAATCAAATAGAGTGGCCAGGTAGTTAATGGGCCTGTTTAATTGCCCCGGCAACTGGTGAAAGGGCTAGGAAGATCCTTTTGTCATTTTAAACTCTACTGGAGGAGAGTCTCTCCCCCCACTCCTGGGCGGGCAGAAGTGTGTTTGGAACTGGAAGTGGGTGTACTGGAGAACTAGGGCTGCAGGCATGCAGAGAGGCTGGCTCCCTGCATGGTGGCGATAGGATGCCCCTGCACCTAGATGGAAAAGCTGGATATTAGACTGCTGATGCCTTGAACCCCTCCATCCTAAGCTCAGGTTGGAATGTGTGTACATAAATAAACCATATTTCATAAAGACACCGCAGTCTCTGCTGGCCTTCTTCCCAAAGGAAACCAAACCCTGGATGGGCGCAGGGACCCCCTGAAATCTCACCGCTCGGAGATTGGGGGAGGCACGCAACAATAGATAAATATAACCTTTATCTCAAACTGTATGTTATGACAGACGTTCTGCCCGGCCCTCAGGAATCTTCCCAGGCCATGCCCATCACAGGCCCAGCTCCAAATCCTCCTCAAGTGCTTTTGTGTCCTTGGAACTGTGATGAGGCCTGTTGCTTAAGTGGACTGGAGAGATGGGAAAGTGCAGAAACCTTTGATTTTTGCATAACTGGAATGGAGCCGAATGTACAAAGATAAGTCACGGCCGTTGCTCCACCCACACTTGCATTTGGCCATGCCTACTTTTTGCCTCTGGCCCTGCCCCCCTCTGGCATGGAGTCCCCAGAACGTTGCCCGCAAGGGAAGGCCATCCTTGGGCTGAACTATCTTCCCTAGCACAGTATGAGTACAGATGAAGGGTGGGCTATAAAACTTTTTAATATTAAAAGAGCAATCAAATAAATCATAGCTGAGTCACACCCACAATTGTGAGGTGTGTGAAGAGATGAGGCCTCCCCAGCTGTTGCCACAGGCTGTGGACTGCCTGTGGCATCACAGAAGCACATGACCGTTGAGTGGATATAAAGGGGGGCCAAGTGGACTGAGGCAAAAGCATGGCCTGGTCTTTCACTTGGAGAAGGCGAATTGGCAAATGCAAGGAGGTGATCATCTGGCTGCGGGATGCCATCATTATTATCAGCGATAATGAGGCAAGTTTACTTGCTGAGCGGGATCACGGCTTGAAGGTGGCTGCTACTCACCTCTGAAGCTGGTTGATGTCTAGCGATGGACCTAGCGGAAGCTGGCAGTGTGTATGGAAGCCAGTGGATTTCGCATTCGGAAGCTGGCGGATGCCGCAAGGCTGAAGCAGGCGGATGTTTGTGGAGGAAGCTGTTTGACGGTCGATATTTGTGGGTTGAAGCCGGGGAACGAATGTGAATGGATGGGGAGGGGCGAGAAAGGGGCGGATGTTGTCGCTGGCGTTTTCACGAATGTCGGATGGCCGTGTGTGTGTGTGTGAGTGGAGTTTCGGATGCGGTAAAGGGGTTGGGTGGGTGTAAGTGTGTGAATGTGACAAACCGGTGGATGTACCATGACTAAATGACACCAGTGAATGTTGGCAGGTGGAAGCTAGAGGATGAAGTTGCCAGGCGGATGCTGGTGGAGGTGCCTGGGTGAGGCTGTTGGATAGTTGCCATCCCCCTCATTGTCTGTGTTTTTTTCCTTCCAGGGGTGTCTCTGAAGCTAGTGAGGTTTTGGAAGAGACTACCCGTGAGAGCAACAAAGAGGACTGCAAGGCTTAAAGAAGCCAGCTTTTATTTCTAAATAAAATGGTTTTTTGTATTCATCTCCTGTGGAGTCCCTTGCTTTATTCAAAAACAGCTAATGGGAGATCAAATCCCAGAGCGTTATGGTGTGCCTCTCCCTGGTATCAGTATACATGAAGCCATAGCTATACATGAGGCTAGAAATATTTTAATAATAAATGAATACATCACTGCTGAGGTGTCCTTACCATTGTCAGGCTGAGGGAGGTTGTGCTGTTACTGTGGGCAAGGGACTGCCTGTGAAGTCACGAAAGGACATGGTGGCTGAGAGGAAGAAGGATGCCGGGGGGGGGGGGGGGACGAATGGAGGGAAGGAGCCCAGGAGGGAGGGGGAGGCTGAGGGGAAGTGCTGTCAAAAAAGGAATGTAACTGAGGATTCTCCTTGCCTCCATACACACCAATAAACACCTTAGGAGGATCTCATGGGTTTGGAAAGCTCTTTTATTTGTAATATGCCTGCTGGGGCTGGTGAGGAACTTGCTTCAGGATCCATCAATGACAACTTTGAAGAGCCTCAGTGCAATCTAAGAGCTCAGCATCTAGGCTTTGAAGAGGACCTGGGTTCAAATATGCCTGCAAGGGAAGGGGGAGATGTTATTTTCTCAGCTTCCCCTTCTCCCTCCCAGCACCAGACAAATACACAAGAGGGAGGTATCCACAGGCTTGGGAGGGGTTGCAGAAGTAGACACTTTCTTTCAAAAGGCAAAATAAGTCTTGCAGTTGGGAAAAAATCCCCCAAACCTCCCAGTGATATGTTCTATAGGCATGCAATGTTGAAGAGGGAGGGGATAGGAGGGAGAATCACTGAGATCCTCCGGGAGAGCGCTGTTAGTTGTCCTCCATGTTACAGAGGCCCAACTGGCCTCCATTAGAAGTTGGGCGTTTAGTGGTGCCGGCCGGTCCCAGGCTGTAGATCCACAGGGCCTTGGTTTTCCAAGGATTCAGCTTATTAGCCTTCATCCAGCCCCCTGAACAATGAACCTCCTTCAGAGGAGGGGGATCTTTTGCTAGGGATAAGAACAAGCACTTTGTCCTGAATTGTGTCTAAATGGTGTGCATATATATAACCCAAGAAATGCAGGTCTGCAATCACTGTGCCAGCTCCAGAAAGGTTCAGTGGTTTGTCTGCCCCTGCAAAGTGCATCCTAGATCTCTGATATTATAAAGAGACCACACTGCACAGAGTAGAAGAACGCTATTTAGCAGACAGAGTAGAGCCGTGAGTAAATCATAATACTGTGAGAGCAGGTTTTAGCAGTAATATTTAGTATTAGAACTGGGGCATTGGGAAAGCATGCTCCTGTTTTCATCTGTGAAGTCAGAGACTGTGCAGTTGAAGTTGATCCAACAAAATGAATTTACTCCTCATTGTGGCGCCCTTCCCTGGCTCTCCCTGTCAGGTTCCTACCTGCGCGTGGCTACTGCCTGTCACTAGGCACCACCAGGGACTCCACCAGTCCGGACTGTCCTTTTTTATTTTTTCTCTCCACGCTCTAGCACAGATCTCAACAGATCCCCCTGCTAGGCAACCACCAGTCACGTCCTAATACTAGTATTCCCAGAGACTCTGAATACTGGTATTGTTATTCTCTTCACTGCTGCCACCATTTGTTACATTTTCCCTTCAGCCTTGGTCATTACCTTACCCTCTCTTCTGGTCTGTGAAACCCCAGCCAAGGATCAGGCCTTTGGTAAACCAAATTAAGTATTTATTACAGATAAGAAAGCTAACAAGATTAACAAGATTTCTTCTTAAGGCACATAAGCATATGGTTTTACTCAATACTAATCCGAACTCTACCCCCCTCCTTCTCCACTCTCTCCTGGTAAACCACTCTCTCAAACCCACCAAACAACCCACTCTTTCAGCTCATCCACCACCCAGATTCCACTCCCTTTTATATGTTCAGCCATTTTAAACACTCAGCCAATCATCTAGCATTCTACTGCCCATTCACTCCCCCTCCTCTTTCACTCCACTTACCATGTATCTTCTAAACAACCAACACTTACCATATATACATTAATATAGGAACATCACACTCATCTCTTAGGGTATACTCCCAAAGGAGTTTTTCAGTGCAGTCCTATTTATGTTCCTAGAAGTATGTCCTACTGGACTTACTAGTTAAAGTGTTTTTGGGTGGATCGCAGCCAACTTTTGTTTAAATGGTTCTGTATTGTAACTGCAAAACCAACATTGGCTAGAATGAGCATTTCAATTAAAAACATTTTCTATTCTATCCTACATTAATCCTCCCACATGAGCAACAACAGGGAGAGCCTCAAAGGTGTTCATTTCCTATTATTTATTTAAAAATGTATATGTTACTTTTCATTTTGAGAACAAATACCAAGGCAGTTCACTACCAAATAAAGTGAACAGCAAAAAAAAGTTTAAAATAAATTTTAGTCTAAAATGTTTATACCAAATTCCTCAAAACTATTATGCCTTCAGATCATGATAACAACAACAATAATGGTGGTGGCAGCAATAATAATAACAACATACTTACCTGTTTTTTTAGATATATATACCACATTTTGCACAGGCCACAGGGTGGGTTATAATAAAACAAGTAAATAAGAATGCATAGAATCTATTAAAAAAACCTACAATCCATTGAAACAACAAATCAATAAATAACAATTACTAATAGCAATGCCGTTCTCCAAATGTCCTCTGAAAAAGATGTCTTTTAAAAAAAATGTAAAAATAGTTAACATTTCCAGTGTAATAAAACCAATAAAAACAGCAATAAAAACATTCTATTGCTTGATAATATAATAGGGGAATACAAAACAAAGGGGGGAGTAGTATATTGAAAAAAATGTATCAGAGAATATCATTAAATCTACAGTTTTCACATTCCTGGAATGGATTCTTTAAAAAGATCTGACCAGTTTCTTTAATATTGCTTCTAAAGGGGAAGTATTGACCAATTATTTATTCCATTGTCTATGTCTCTCAGCAAGCCTGGATGGAGTGGTTGGATGTAAAAACATATCTATTTATATATGTGTGTGAATCATGCTAGTCCCCCAGATAAGAAGCAACTACAAAAAGCAAAGAGTACAGAACTTTATCCACAGGGAATCTATCCTACAATCTGCTCATTTCAATAGTCCCGTCGATATGAACAGAACTGCTGCAAGGGTATATTGCTTGTAGATCGGGCAGTTTACTAGGGAAGTCAATCTTTTGTACGCTGGAACTGAAAAATGCATCTTATTGGGGGGGATGGGAAATAAAGATACACTATGCAAAAGTAGGGAACAGAGAAGAACTAGGAATTGTGGGGAAATGGGGCCTAGGAGACAGAAATGAAGCAGGAGAAAGACATTGAATTCTGTGAAGCCAATAATTTGTTTCTTGCAAACACATTTTTTGAGCAACCGAAAAGACAACTGTACATATGGACATCACCAAATGGTCAATATAGGATTCAAATTGATTATATAATTGGTAGCAGAAGATGGAGAAGTTCCATACTTTCTGCGAAAACAAGACCAGGAGCAGACTGTGGTACAGATCATGAACTGGTTGTATCGAAAATCAGAGTAAAGCTAAAGAAGACCAACAAAGCAGTCATAATGCCAAAATACAATTTAAATAACATCCCAGAAGCATATAAAGATCAAATAAGGAACAGGTTTGAGGCTTTCAACTTAGTTGACAGAGAACCAGAAGAACTATGGAATGAAGTCAGAGACGTTATCAGGGAAGAATGCAAAAAGACAATACCTCTAGTTAAAAAGAGAGAAAGACCTCAATGGATGGCTGACAAAACTCTTAAAATGGTTAAAGAGAGAAGGAAAGCAAAAGCAAAAGGAGATAGAAACACCATCAGAACCCTAAATGCAACAATACGCGACTAGTACGTAGGGACAAAGAGAACTATTATAATAGTTACTGTATAGAAACAGAAGAGGACAACAAAAAGGGTAGAACAAGAGCCCTATTCCAAAAGATTAGAGAAATGAAAGGGAAATTTAAACCACGAGTAGGGATGTTGAATAATCCACAGGGAAACACACTGACTGACCGAGATGAAATAAAAGGAAGATGGAAGCAATACACTGAAGAACTCTATAAAAGAGATGACAGGATGGCAGATTCATTCACGGAGGAACCATATGATGAAGAACCAGAAATTTTAGAATGTGAGGTGAAAGCTGCTCGTAAAATACTTGGAAGAAACAAATCACCAGGAGTAGATGGCATACCAATAGAGTTGCTACAAGCTACTGAGACTGAATCTGTCCAAATTTTGAGTAAAATCTGTCAAGAAATATGGAAAACTAAACAATGGCCCACAGACTTGAAGTGTTCCATATACATCCCAATTCCAAAGAAAGGGGATCCCAGGGAATGCAGTAATTATCAAACTATTGCCTTAATATCCCATGCAAGTAAAGTAATGCTCAAGATTCTACAACAAATGCTCTTCCCATATATGGAGCAAGAAATGCCAGACGTCCAAGCTGGATTTAGAAAGGGAAGAGGCACCAGAGATCACATCACAAACATATGTTGGATAATGGAACGGACCAAGGAATTTCAGAAGAAAATCACCCTGTGCTTTATAGATTACAGCAAAACCTTTGACTGTGTAGATCATGAAAAACTATGGAATGCTTAAAAGAAATGGGGGTGTCACAGCATCTGATTGTCCTAATGTGCAACCTATACTCTGCACAAGAGGCTACTGTAAGGACGGAATATGGAGAAACTGACTGGTTCCCAATCGGAAAGGGTGTGAGACAGGGGTGTATTTTATCACCATATTTGTTTAATCTGTAGGCAGAACATATCATACGGAAAGCAGGATTGCACCAAGATGAAGGAGGTGTGAAAATTGGAGGGAGAAATATCAATAATTTAAGATATGCAGACGATACCATACTACTAGCAGAAACCAGTAATGATTTGAAACAAATGCTGATGAAGGTTAAAGAGGAAAGCACAAAAGCAGGACTACAGCTGAACGTCAAGAAGACTAAAGTAATGACAACAGAAAATTTATGTAACTTTACAGTTGACAATGAGAACATTTAACTTGTCAAGGATTATCAAAGCTTGGCCCAGTCATTAAATAAAATGGAGACAATAGTCAAGAAATCAGAAGAAGGCTAGGACTGGGGAGGGCAGCTAAGAGAGAACTAGAAAGGGTCCTCAAATGCAAAGATGTATCACTGAACACTAAAGTCAGGATCATTCAGACCATGGTATTTCCGATCTCTATGTATGGATGTGAAAGTTGGACAGTGAAAAAAGCGGATAAGAGAAAAATCAACTCATTTGAAATGTGGTGTTGGAGGAGGGATTTGTGGATACCATGGACTGCAAAAAAGACCAATGATTGGGTGTTAGAACAAATTAAACCAGAACTGTCACTAGAAGCTAAAATGATGAAACTGAGGTTATCCTACTTTGGACACATCATGAGAAGACATGATTCACTAGAAAATACAATAACGTTGGGAAGAACAGAAGGGGTAGAAAAAGAGGAAGGCCAAAGAAAAGATGGATTGATTCCTTAAAGGAAGCCACAGACCTGAACTTACAAGATCTGAACAGGGTGGTTCGTGACAGATGCTCTTGGAGGTCGCTGATTCATAGGGTCGCCATGAGTCGCAGTCGACTTGGAGGCACATAACAACAACAATGCATAAAAGACAGGCAAAAGCAGCTGTTTTATTTACACCCCATCTGCACTTTATATGTAAGCAGTATCATAGTATTTTAAAATGGTTTCTCTCAAAGGATCCTGGGGACTGTAGTTTGGGAAGGGTGCTGAGAGTGGATAGGGCCAGAGCTTGGAAAAGTTACTTTTTCAACTACAACTCCCATCAGCCCCAGCCAGCATGGCCACTTGATTGGGCTGATGGGAGTTGTAGTTCAAAAAAGTAACTTTTCCAAGCTCTGGTAGGGCCCCCCTGTTCCCCTCGCAGAGCTGGTTTAAAGACCAACCCCTCTTCCCAAGGAATTATTATATCATGAGAATAAACTCTGTGAGGGGAACAGCAGTCTCCTAACAACTTTCATCTCCCTTAACAAACTACACTTCCCAGGATTCTTTGGGGGGGGGAACCATGACTTGTTAACATGGTACCATACTGCTTTTAAATCTTGATATATCTTGGGTTGCAATTCCATACAGACTTATCTTGGACTAAGCCCCTTTCAGCACAGTGGGATTTATGCATAGGATTGTGCCCTTAGCAGTTTTCATTGCACTTCCTGACACGTTCCATACAAATTTGCAGGACACCGTTTGCTTCCGTGTCCCTCAAAATGGACTTTATTAACTCTGTTCGCCACATACACACGGCCGGGGTGTGCTAGCATTACTATTATTTGTAATTTATTATGTGTTTATTATTCTTTAAAATGCTTCCATCTGATCTACAGGCAGCATAGAGCGCGAGGGGACAGACGAAGCAAAAACTGCTCGGCCTCCGCTCTAACTATCTAAATTGCGTGACGTCACTTCCCGGCTGGTTCCAGGCGCCCCCCTTCCTTGTGTCAACCCTTTCTCCTTCCGTCCTAATCTCCTCGACTGCGCCGGAGCTATGCAGAGCTTGCGCTTCCTTTGCCGGAAACTGTAGCGAGGATATTGCGGAAACTGGGGGCAGGGCTAGTTCTCTTTCGTTCTGGCGGCTGAAGAAAGATGGTGAGTGTGGGCCGGGGGACGGCGAGGAATCCTTCACCATCCGTTCTTATTCAGGGCCCTCGGGCCGGGGGCGCGTAAGCAAGCGCTTGCCTGAACACCACCATCACGAGAGAGCCGTGTATTTCCCAGTTAAGCTGTCCGTATGTTAGGCGTTGTGGCTGGTCATCAGCCGGAGTCCCGAGTCCCAGGCCCGTAGAGATCGATTAAAAAGCCTGTTGGGCCTACTAGCACCCTGTTCGGCTTGATTGGGGGACTACTGATACTCAGGTGGTCTCACTCAGGGTGGCAGGAGCCCTCTTTTCAAGTAGAAGTAATCTCTTTTTTCCTATTCTGTACTGCTATCTTTTCTTCCCTCCCCGTTACACCAGACTGGCCCGTAAGCGTTTAAATGTGGTTCTGCAATGGGAGGTGGGGGGAGGGCTATGCGGAGGCTCACAGGTGTCTCCTCTTCCAACTTGAGCTGATCTGTGTTGTCTCTCCTAGTGGTGTTTACGGCTAGAATCAATTGTAACCAAATGTGTGGCTGTAACGCTGGTGTACTTAACTAGTAGCGTGTTGGTAGAGAGTGCTCTACACCGTTGCTGAATATTTTTGGGCAAAAGGTCATTCTGGTCTGACAATACTGATGTAGGCTGTTTGTGTTTATAAATAATGCCACTACAAAACACTCTAGAAAGCTGAGCTATAGTCATTTCTTGCGCAGTTCCTTTTATATTGCGTACATTGGGTTGTATGCCATGCTAGTTATACTCAGAATAGACCCATCGAAATTAATAAACATTACTAACTTAGATCCATTAATTTCAGTGGGTCTCTGAGTAAGACTAGCATTGGATACAATCCATTATGTTGTATAAAGTTTATATGGGTGCCCTGATAGTGATGCTGTGGCTAATACAGAAATTTGTATTAAAATGTTTAAGGGTCTCACAGCGAACTATGTGAATACTGAAAATGCTTTACAACCTGGTTCCTGTCTGTATTTACTCAGATTTAAGCCTCATTTCAATGGGGCAGAAGCTTTAAGTATGTATCCATAGGATTACATCCCTATATTTTATTGAGTTTTGCTTTTAGTATATCTGCAAAGCATGCACAACTATAGCAATGAAAGGTGAACTAAAAAACAAAAAGGCTGGTAGATAATAAGGGCAAGGATCAGCATCCATAGGTTCTGGTCATTCTCTGGGTTTTCAGGCTGCAAATAATGTTTTTGGTAATTTAAAACATTTATATAGTGCATTTCAAGGAAACTTTCAAAACTCTTCCTATATTCATTTTAGTAATCCCAGCGGTAGCCTAGTATTGACTCTGTTTTGCAGATTGGAGGGCTAATGCTGAGGGAGTAGTGGGTTGTCTAAAGTCAAGTGAGTTCACAGTAGTGGTGAGATGTGAATGATGATTTTTTAGCCCACACATTTAACCACTCCTCTGCACCAGCTTGAACACTTTCTTATACTGTAGTATTAAACATTTTCTAGATATGTTTACTTTAGTAATATTACACTGGGTTATAATAGTATGTGCATAAACATTCTATTTATGTTTTAGACAAAAGGAACATCATCCTTTGGTAAGCGTCGCAATAAAACGCACACTTTGTGCCGTCGATGTGGGTCCAAGGCCTATCATCTCCAGAAGTCCACCTGTGGGAAATGTGGATATCCTGCTAAGCGCAAGAGAAAGTGTAAGTGCAGAACTTTGCAAAATGCAGGAGTAGTTTTGACACTTATACATGACTGGCCCTGTGATCTTTTGCTGTTTCAGGAGGCATGGTGCTGCAAATATATAAATACAAATAGAGTTTCTGTGAAAATATTTTGTCTGAGAAAAACAGTGTATAATTAGTTTGATATAGCTTTGTATTTAATAGTTTTTAGCTTATAGGCAGTCAGAAATTCTGTGTGGCATTGGGCTGGTGAAGGAGGGACAGGTTGCTCCATCCTTCTTGTGCTTGATAGAGAGCAGTTTCCCTCTGTGACCAACATAGAAATTCAGGCTGCTAGCCTCCGAACATGCTAATAAAAAAAGTAAGGTATATGTGTTTTTTACAGGGTCAATTTTAAAAATGTAGACTAGAACGTAACAAAACGCTTCCATATTATTTTCTGAGATTGCTATTCATAATTTCCCCCCTTGGCCTTTTCAGAGCAAATCAGCATGGGTATAATGGTTAGACTGTTGAACTAAGGAGAGCCAGTGTGGTGCAGTGGTTGGAGTGTTGGACTATGACCTGGGAGACCAGGGTTCGAATCCCCATGCAGCCATGAAGCTCCCCGGGTGACCTTGGGCTAGTCACTGCCTGTCAGCCTCAGAGGAAGGCAATGGTAAACCACCTTTGAATACCGCTTACCATGAAACCCCTATTCATAGGGTCGCCATAAGTCGGGATCGACTTGAAGGCAGTCAATCAGGCAGGTTGAACTAAGATTGGAGTGTTTCATATCCTTAGTCAAGCCATTTTGCTCAGTGGTTGACCTTGGGCTAGACACTCTCTATGCCTCATCTGTGAGCATAAAAACAGGTAGGGAAAAATGAGATCTAAATGCAATAAATAGTTTGTATACCACCTCTTTTAGTGTCACTTCATATAATTTATTTTTGTCTTCTAGACAACTGGAGTGCTAAGGCCAAGAGGCGCAACACTACCGGAACTGGCCGTATGAGGCATCTGAAAAAGGTCTACCGGAGATTCAGGTACAGTAATATACATCTGATGTTATAGAAAATGTGTACTGGAATGCAGTGTACTTAATTTAATGCAAGATCTATGTAAATACATGTCGTAAACTGTCTTGAGTGTTTGTTAAAATGGGCAGGGCATAAATATTTTTAATACATTAAAAGTAATGAGTTTTATATCCAGCTAGGTTTTCCCCAGAGTAGACCAATTGCAGCTAAATGTGCCTTTTGTCATGTTCATTATAGTGTGAATAGCAACAGAGCAGTTAAAGGTGCATTCTAATTCAGGGGAAGCTGGCATAAGTTGTGCTGGAGCAAGGGATGCCCGCGTAAAGTTCTGCTGCATCCAGTTACTATTTAGAAGCCTCTGAATTGGTTGAACACCATTTCAGCTGGGAGCTGTGTGCAGGGACCAGAAAGTAAAAGCCTGCTCTCCCAAATATCCCTACTGGGGAGTAGGCCCTCTCCATTGACTTCTATTGTAATTTATTTTCTTAGACTGACCTTTTTCCTGGCATAACTTTTCCGTGGATTGGGAACTGCAGGAGTGCTCTGAACACAAGTTGGATGTGGCCTAAGTCCCTCACCTCGGCCACGGCGCCAACACACCCCTTCTTTGGGCCATATGCCAGCTCCACTTGTGCTGCTCTTGGCTGAGCTGGCAGGGTCCCGGCTGAGCCAGGCTGAGGCACGCTGGCTGAGCCGGAACCAGCTGGCTCAGCTGAAGATCTGCCACATCCAACTCCCCTCAGCCCAGTGTAAATGAAAGTGGGATTACTCCTTAAATGGGGTAAGCCTCATTGAGCTCAGTGAGACTTGCTTCTGGGTAAACCTGTATACAATTACCGTATATTCCGGAGTATAAGACGACTGGGCGTATAAGACGACCCCCAACTTTTCCAGTTAAAATATAGAGTTTGGGATATACTCACCGTATAAGACTACCCCTGCTTATGACATGCAGGTACTTAGCAGGAAAACTGTCACTTATAAACTTACAAATATTAATATTTGGATTGTCCAGTTGTTTTGTTTTTGTGCCTAGGAATTACCACCAAAAACTGGGGAAAGATGTGAGAAATCTTTTTTTTAAAAGCAACATTAAATGCCTAGACTCTAGTTTCCAACACTATGGAGTATTTATTGATTGATTAAGAGAATTTATATCCTGCCCTTTTGCTGTTAAAAACAGAGCTCAGCACAGCTTACAAATATAGTAAAAACAATAAAAATACACAATCAGAGAAAAACAAGCCAAAATGTTAGGAAAAGGAGTCTTTCACACCACATGCTCAGTTCTAAATACTGTTGCAGCAAGTTTTACAAGTTCCTCCAGTATTCCACTGGTGCAGGCACTCAGACATTCAAAGTACTGTATGTTTCTTAGGTTTTATAAAAGCAGAGCTTTGCTTAACTCAAAATTTCTTCTCCCTTTGATAACCACATCTACACAGGTTCCACCTCCGTACTCAAAATGAAACTGAGCCTGGAAGTGTACAACAACCCCACACATACCTTGCTAATTCGATTATCAATGCCAGGATGTCTGTCTTATCGACTACTCTCCTGCTCCCCCCCCCCACACACACACACATCGGGCATCATGAAAGACCCAGTCCTGGGCTCAGAAAGAAAATAAATATCTGGTCCTCTTCAAAGTATTGATAAGCCTCTTGTTTTAATTGAAATAATAATTATAAATTCTTGTTCTTATCACTAATGGGAGTTAATTATCTTGCATATGCTGCTGTTGCTTCTATGGCTGTAACGGAGTGAGGTTAAAGATAAGTGAAATGCAAATAGGAAAAAATAATACAGAAGGCAGTAACACTTTCCTAAATGTAATACCATACCAACCACAACAAGATTCCTATAAGGCAAAAAACTAAGCATCTCACAACCAGTCAGGATTCCTAACCAAAAACCAAAAATATGATAAATGAAGAAATATTTATATAAGCATAACTATCAAATATATTTATTATTTACACAAACTGTAAAGATATTTATAGTGCAATCCTAAATTTATTTATTCAGAAGCAAGTCCCAGCGTATTCCATGGGGCTTACTCAAACAGGGACAGAAATGCAACCTCAAGTGATAAGCAACTTCATTCACACAACCCAAAATTCCGAATCATGCCACTTTACGCTGTTTTGCAACTGTTTATACTTGTTTTTATGGTTATTGGATTTTAAATGGCTTTATTTCTTGTTGTGAGCTGCCTTGGTTTCCAACCCTACCTCACAGGGGTGTTGGAAAGACTCCATACACACACGCACACACTGCAGATGTATAAATACATACAGCCCATATAATAGTTTATTGTCAAACCAATTGGTCATTGCAGAAAAATCAGTATTAGTTTTTAAAAAATCAGTATTAGTTTCCTACAGAATAAAAACTACAATACCTAAGTAAGCCCTGCCTACTTGCTTTAAAATAGGACGGGGGGGGCAGAAAGAGAACACAAACAATTCTTTTTTATATTCACCCCAAAGTCCCATTCATTTTCAGCACATTCATGTCTACTCAAAAGTAATTCCTACTGAATTCAATAGGATTTACTCTGGACATATGGGATTAGCACTGTTTTTACCCCCAAAAGCAACTATTGGGAAGGTTTTCAAAACACTGCCCAGGATCTGACTCCTACACACAACAGGGGGAAAAACTGAAATGTATATACCTACCCAATTTATGAGATTTTCAGATAAACAGGAGGGGAAACCACCATTTTCTGGCCTCGCAATGAGGTTTTGCAGACACTGCCACCAAACAAACACTTCACTGATTGGCTGAAATCCTGAACGGGCGGGGTTAAAGCTACGAAGTGCTATACAGTAGTTTAAAAAAAGATTTAACCGGGGGGGGGGTGCCTGACATTTTTATATATATCTCGAGAACCGCACCACCTAGAAACTTAATTTTTTTTTAAAATGAAAGCTGAGAATCCGGGCCACGTAAGGGGCTAGCCGGGCGCCGGGTGGCATTCTTAGAATCCGGGTAAAACCCAGCTATCCGGGCAATATGGCAACCCTAATAAGACGACACCCGGCATATAAGACGACACCCGACTTTGGAGAAGATTTTCCAGGGTTAAAAAGTCGTCTTATATGCCGGAATATACGGTACACTTGTAAATAGCTTTAATTGGGCAGTTTATTATGATAGAATAGCAGTCCTAATCTATGACCAGATATGTACATAGCTGGGAAGAACGTAAGGCTTTATATTACCTGGTAGTGTATATTGAAGTTAATTATACAGCTGAAAACGGTGCGTGAGTTTTTTAACCTCAATGCTTACCTTTCCCCCACACCCACATGGGTATTGTATATCCTTGCAACTGAGAATTACAGTTGATGCATCTGACAAAGTGAATTCTAATCCATGCGGTTTTATGGCATAATGCATTTGTTAGTCTTTAAGGCAGGTTTCTGTTGCAATAAACATGGCTACCTCTCTGGAAAGGTTTTTAAAAGGGTGCATTAAAATGTTCAGTATGCTGGGCAGAGTTGTAATTAATGTGAGTTTGCTAAACTAAAAATTACATGGATTATGGATTTTAGTAGCTTGTCTGTGATGTTCTTAAAAAAATAAAATGTCTGAACATCTGAGTTCATAAGTGATTTCATCTTGTAACTGAGACAAGCTTACCAAGAACAGTAAAATCAGACAAATGGAAATGATCACTATAGAACACTTGCAGAAGGTACTAACTCTTATTCATCTTGTATATGCAGGAATGGATTCCGTGAAGGAACTGCGCCAAAGCCCAAGAGAGCTGCTGTTGCAGCATCCAGCTCATCTTAAGGACTCAAATGTCTGTTTAAAATAAATGGCCTGAACCATGAAGAATAATTGTCATCTTTACATATTCTTCAGTGTCTCCTGTTCCACATTACTGAGATGTTTGTCCGAGCTTGATTATTCAGATAGTTTCTGATGGATAGTATAATCTGAAATTTGATGGGATGAATATATAAAAGTTCATTTTCAAATACACAAAACATTTTTTTTAAAAAAGCTTTGTACCTGTTGTGTGAATGCTCATTTTGGTAATATGGTACAGTTAGATATGCCTCATTCTAATGAAGCTGAAGATGTGCCAAGAGACATTTTGATCAAGAAACTTAAAAAATACAAATTAGATTTTATTGGAGTGTCCATAACTCACTTTGTATATTCACATATAGAGGATGGTCATTTAGACTTAATCTTCAACTTGCTTGCTGAAATCCTCAACCTGCAGTCCTACAGCTATACCAAAATGAAATTGCACTAGGGATGCTCTGAGATTGCAGAGGTGCGTTATTAATACAGTTGGCAGTGGTAAACAAAGTACAAATTGCATAGAAAAAATGCATATTTTCCAGACACTAAATATTTACTAAGGTTCTGTTGTGCCACTGAGCATTTGTCCTATCTGTGCTTTGTTGGCCGTTACAGCAAACATTGGTTTGCTTATATTGTTTTCAAGGTGAAGACTTGATTTAATTTCCGACATTTTGGGAGTGCTGTCAAAGAGCTGTGTGTCAGGTGTGGGTATTTCAGTGGCCCTGATGTTGTAGCAATGACTTCCAAATAATGGGACTGGATGCGCCTGGGTCTTGCCAGTGGTTTGAAAATGATACAGCAAAAGGGGGCTTTCACATCTGGAATACTCAAAACATTTCACTGCCAGTAAGAGGACACAAGGAGAGTCTTCAACTTAGTAGAGTTGACACTGTTCATCCTCCTGACCTAAACAATCATACATTTTAGTTTGTTCAGTAAGATTATAAGTATACTAATCTTTATAAACAATTTAAATGTTGATTTTTTGTGCAAGAGAGAACGTGCCAGGCAGTAGTGAGCAAAGTTTATCCTTGCTTTATTATCCTGCTAAAGTTGCCAACTTGTGGTGAATTAGAGTTAAGGTATATTGTGTGATACCCAGTGTTAGTAATCTTTGGAGTGGACACTTTGAAATCAACCATGTTTAAGAGGGTCTGCTCTTAAGTATGGCTAACAAAAGATATCATCCAGGGTATTTAATATATTGCCAAAGTTGCCAGTTTTAAGTGGAAATATATTCTGTGCAGTGTGCAAACAACCTCTAAGTTAAGTATTGTTTGATAAAGTATTATGGCTGTTGCTGCCATCAAATCACAAATAGCATCTGTCTCCATTGACTGAATCAGAATCATGGATCTGGTGCTTTCCAGTGCCGCCATGATGTAAACATGGATCCATATGGAGCCTCATTTTTACAAGGGATCTCCATCAAATTATCGGTCACTTCTTGGTAGTTATGTTGTCATCCCATGTAAAAAGACAATTATGTGCCTTGAATCAATTTTGTGATTCTGAACCTGTTTTATTGATCTGATGTGTGTGTACATGTGACACTTCTACCTCTACCTTGATTCTCCTGACTTAAAGGGGCACCTCATATTCTTCCAAAGCGTCAAGGCGAGTTAAGCAGCAGAGCGAGTTCGGCAGCAGGGCGAGGAGGCCAGGGCCCCCCACTCTGCCCGTCTGTTCCCTGACCTCAACTAAACCGCAGTCTCCAACCCATTGACATAATAAACCTTAAACAAAACTATGCAGGTAAGAAGCCAGCAGGGGTGTGGGGGCTTTCCAGTGTTTTGCACCGCCTGCAGCATGTACGACTATCTGCCTGTTGGACAGAAGTCGTGGGTGTGCTCTCGGTGCAATGAGCTCCTGGCTCTCCGGGAACGACTTCATTTCCTTGAGGCCAAGGCGGCGGACCTGGAAAAGCTGAGAGAGGTAGAGAGGTGTGTGGAGGCCTTCAGGGACGTTATAGCTGTGTCCCACTCCAACGATGATAGCTCTCCTGCTATCATGGACAACGATGGTCTCGGGGAAGGAGAGCATCCAGCTGAGGAAGAGGGAAACGATCCCTTAGAAGGGACCCATTCCTTGGGGGATGAGCAGCTATCCTCTTGTGCCGAGGATATATCTCCAGGGGGTGGAGGGATCCTTGTAGTAGGTGATTCGATCATTAGGAACATAGACAGTGGGGTGTGTGATGGGCATGTAGACCGCAAGGTGTTTTGCCTGCCTGGTGCGAAGGTTTAGATAGTTTGGTAGACAGTGCTGGGAAGGAGTCAGTGGTCGTGGTGCACGTTGGCACCAACGACATGGGGAAATGCAGCCGTGAGGTCCTGGAAGCAAAGTTTAGGTTGCTAGGTAGGATGCTGAAAGCCAGGACCTCCAAGGTGGCTTTCTCTGAAATGCTACCGGTTCCACGCGCAGGACCAGCCAGACAGACCCAGCTTCGCAGTCTCAATGCGTGGATGAGACGATGGTGTCGAGTGGAAGGGTTTGGATTTGTTAGGCACTGGGGAACATTTTGGGACAAGCCGGGTCTGTACAAAAGGGACGGGCTCCACTTGAACCAGAATGGAACCAGACTGCTGGCACTTAAAATTAAAAAGGTGGCAGAGCAGCTTTTAAACTGACTGAGGGGGGAAACCCGACAGGAGCTGAGAAAGGTCCGGTTCGGAATAAACCTCCCCCCTGGGATAAAAACCAAAGAAATGATGAAATTTTAAAAGGGGTAGGCCTAGAAGTAGGCATTGTGAGAGCAGGGGCACAGGATATAAATTCAAAACATCAAAATTACCACAGGCCTAACCACAAGTGCCAAAGACACTTGAAGAGAGACACTGCTTACAAGTGCCTGTACGCTAATGCTAGGAGCCTGCGAACCAAGATGGGAGAACTGGAGTGCTTGGTCTTAGAGGAGAGCATTGATATAGTGAGCATAACGGAGACCTGGTGGAATGGAGAAAACCAGTGGGATACGGTTATCCCTGGATATAAACTATATCAGAAGGACAGGGAAGGACGTATTGGTGGCGGAGTCGCTCTATACGTGAAAGAAGGCATTGAATCCAGCAAGCTCGAAACCCCCAAAGAGGCAGACTCCTCCACAGAATCGTTGTGGGTGGTGATACCATGCCCCAGGAGGGACTTAATACTGGGAACGATCTATCGTCCCCCTGATCAAAATGCTCAGGGAGACCTTGAGATGAGATATGAAATTGAGGAAGCATCCAAACTAGGAAATGTGGTAGTAATGGGTGACTTCAACTACCCGGACATAGACTGGCTGCATATGTGTTCCAGTCATGACAAAGAAGCAAAGTTTCTAGATATTCTAAATGACTATTCCCTAGACCAGTTGGTCATGGAACCGACCAGAGGGACGGCAACCCTGGACTTAATCCTCAGTGGGGACCGGGACATGGTGCAAGATGTAAGTGTTGTTGAACCGATTGGGAGCAGTGACCACAGTGCTATTAAATTAAACATACATGTAACTGGCCAATTGCCAAGAAAATCCAACACGGTCACATTTGACTTCAAAAGAGGAAACTTCACAAAAATGAGAGAATTGGTAAAAAGAAAGCTGAAAAACAAAGTCCAGAGGGTCACATCACTCGAAAATGCTTGGAAGTTGTTTAAAAACACTATATTAGAAGCTCAACTGGAGTGCATACCGCAGATCAGAAAAGGTACCACCAGGGCCAAGAAGATGCCAGCATGGTTAACGAGCAAAGTCAAGGAAGCTCTTAGAGGCAAAAAGTCTTCCTTCAAAAAATGGAAGTCTTATCCAAATGAAGAAAATAAAAAAGAACACAAACTCTGGCAAAAGAAATGCAAGAAGACAATAAGGGATGCTAAAAAAGAATTTGAGGAGCACATTGCTAAGAACATAAAAACCAACAACAAAAAATTCTATAAATACATTCAAAGCAGGAGACCATCCAGGGAGACGATTGGACCCTTGGATGATAAGGGAGTCAAAGGTGTACTAAAGAACGATAAGGAGATTGCAGAGAAGCTAAATGAATTCTTTGCATCTGTCTTCACAGTGGAAGATATAGGGCAGATCCCTGAACCTGAACTAACATTTGCAGGAAGGGATTCTGAGGAACTGAGACAAATAGTGGTAACGAGAGAGGAAGTTCTAAGCTTAATGGACAATATAAAAACTGACAAATCACCGGGCCCGGATGGCATCCACCCGAGAGTTCTCAAAGAACTCAAAGGTGAAATTGCTGATCTGCTAACTAAAATATGTAACTTGTCCCTCGGGTCCTCCTCCGTGCCTGAGGACTGGAAAGAGGCAAATGTAACGCCAATCTTCAAAAAGGGATCCAGAGGGGATCCCGGAAATTACAGGCCAGTTAGCTTAACTTCTGTCCCTGGAAAACTGGTAGAAAGTATTATTAAAGCTAGATTAACTAAGCACATAGAACAAGCCTTGCTGAAGCAGAGCCAGCATGGCTTCTGCAAGGGAAAGTCCTGTCTCAGTAACCTATTAGAATGCTTGAGAGTGTCAACAAGCATATAGATAGAGGTGATCCAGTGGACATAGTGTACTTAGACTTTCAAAAAGCGTTTGACAAGGTACCTCACCAAAGGCTTTTGAGGAAGCTTAGCAGTCATGGAATAAGAGGAGAGGTCCTCTTGTGGATAAGGAATTGGTTAAGAAGCAGAAAGCAGAGAGTAGGAATAAACGGACAGTTCTCCCAATGGAGGGCTGTAGAAAGTGGAGTCCCTCAAGGATCGGTATTGGGACCTGTACTTTTCAACTTGTTCATTAATGACCTAGAATTAGGAGTGAGCAGTGAAGTGGCCAAGTTTGCTGATGACACTAAATTGTTCAGGGTTGTTAAAACAAAAAGGGATTGCGAAGAGCTCCAAAAAGACCTCTCCAAACTGAGTGAATGGGCAGAAAAATGGCAAATGCAATTCAATATAAACAAGTGTAAAATTATGCATATTGGAGCAAAAAATCTTAATTTCACATATACGCTCATGGGGTCTGAACTGGCGGTGACCGACCAGGAGAGAGACCTCGGGGTTGTAGTGGACAGCATGATGAAAATGTCGACCCAGTGTGCGGCAGCTGTGAAAAAGGTAAATTCCATGCTAGGGATAATTAGGAAAGGTATTGAAAATAAAACAGCCGATATCATAATGCCATTGTATAAATCTATGGTGCGGCCGCATTTGGAATACTGTGTACAGTTCTGGTCGCCTCATCTCAAAAAGGATATTATAGAGTTGGAAAAGGTTCAGAAGAGGGCAACCAGAATGATCAAGGGGATGGAGCGACTCCCTTACGAGGAAAGGTTGCAGCATTTGGGGCTTTTTAGTTTAGAGAAAAGGCGGGTCAGAGGAGACATGATAGAAGTGTATAAAATTATGCATGGCATTGAGAAAGTGGATAGAGAAAAGTTCTTCTCCCTCTCTCATAATACTAGAACTCGTGGACATTCAAAGAAGCTGAATGTTGGAAGATTCAGGACAGACAAAAGGAAGTACTTCTTTACTCAGAGCATAGTTAAACTATGGAATTTGCTCCCACAAGATGCAGTAACGGCCACAAGCTTGGATGGCTTTAAAAGAAGATTAGACAAATTCATGGAGGACAGGGCTATCAATGGCTACTAGCCATGATGGCTGTGCTCTGCCACCCTAGTCAGAGGCAGCATGCTTCTAAAAACCAGTTGCCGGAAGCCTCAGGAGGGGAGAGTGTTCTTGCACTCGGGTCCTGCTTGCGGGCTTCCCCCAGGCACCTGGTTGGCCACTGTGAGAACAGGATGCTGGACTAGATGGGCCACTGGCCTGATCCAGCAGGCTCTTCTTATGTTCTTATGTTCCTCTAGTCTCCCAGATCACGCCCCTTTCCTGCCTCCCTACACTCACTGTTGCTCCACTTTGTTAAGGTGCATGAGCCTTGAAAAGCACATACGGCTGAAATAGAAAGTGGGAAAAATATTTTTTCAAGGGGAGAGACAAAAGTAACACGCTATCATGATAAGGGGGGTGCTCAGAGGCTTTGCAGGCACCAGTATAAGTCCTTAAGTGTGCTGTATTGGCAACTCCAGACCTAAACTTTATTTTGAAGTGACATTAGTGTACCGGTCACAGACCTATCATTTCCCCTACTTTTAACTTGTGATGTGATCCAGTCCTTTCTCTCTGATAGGCGCCAACAGGTAGCATTGGGTGACGAGGTTTCAGACCCTTGGCCTCTCAATTGTGGTGTGCCACAGGGTTCTATCCTCTCTCCCATGCTATTTAACATCTATGTAAAGCCGCTGGGAGAGATCATCAGGAGATTTGGGCTGCAGTGTCACCAATATGCGGATGACACTCAGCTCTATCTCTCATTTAAATCTTCACCAGAGAGGGCTGTGGTGACCATGTCCAAGTGCCTGGAATCCGTGAGTGGATGGATGGGCAGGAACAGGTTGAAGTTGAACCCTGATAAGACCGAGGTACTACTTGTGGGAGACCAGGGAGGGTTAGGAGATGTTGACCTGGTGTTTGGTGGGGTGAAGTTGCCCCTACAGGACCAGGTCCGCACCCTCGGGGTTGTTCTTGATTCCAAGCTGTCCATGGAGGCTCAGATTTCGGCTGTGAGCCGGGCAGCTTGGTATCAATTACACCTTATACGTAGGCTGCAATCCTACCTCCCTGTTCAACAGCTCCCGCTCGTGGTGCATGCCCTGGTCACCTCTCGATTGGACTACTGTAATGCGCTCTACGTGGGGTTACCCTTGAAAACGACCCGGAAATTACAGCTTATACAGAATGCGGCGGCGCGCTTACTTACCAACAGCCGCCGCCGGGATCACATCACGCCAGTGTTGTTTGACCTACACTGGCTGCCAGTTGTTTTCCGGGCCCGATTCAAGGTGTTGGTTTTAACCTTTAAAACCCTGTACGGTTTCGGCCCAGCTTACCTGAAAGAACGCCTCCACCGCCACCAATTATGCCGCCCAGCTAGATCAGCCACACAAGGTCTTCTCTCAATCCCTCCAACCAAAACAGCTAGGTTGGTGGGTACTAGGGAGAAGGCCTTTTCTGTGGTGGCCCCCACTCTCTGGAACTCCCTCCCATATGATCTTCGACATGCCCCTTCCCTAGATGTATTCCGCAAGGCCCTGAAGACGTGGCTATTCCAGCAAGCCTTTGAGGTCATTGGGTAAATCACCATGATTCTGTCATTTATCGTATGTTGTTATTATAATTGCTTTTATATGTATTGGTGACTGTCCAGTATTTTACCTATTGTTATTAATGTGATTACATCTGTTATTGTATTTTATCTCTTTTAATGTACGTCGCCTAGAGTGGCTAATTGCCAGACAGGCGACAAACAAATTAAATATTATTATTATTATTATTATTATTATGTGGATGTAAGTATGCAGTCCTGCACCTACTTAGCTAGGAGTAAGTCATGGAATTCAGTGGGGCTCCTCAGGATTTTTACTGCTAGTCATTTTTGCTCTTGCACTCACAGTAATTGGGAATAACAATAGTTCCTTTGATGGAATCTTAAGCTATAGAAGTGCAACTTTCTGTCCCAGAATAATGCAGTAGTTAATGTGTTGGGTCTGGATGTGGGAAGCCATGTTTCAAGTGCCCGATGCTTTGGTTGGCCTTGGGCGTATCTCTTTGAAGAACATAAATAATAGATCAGTGTATCATGTTTTGGATGCCACTTGATTAATTTTTTTTAAAGCTACATCACAATGTGGTAGGATCTGGAAAGCTGGCCAATTGGTAAACCCATGTGATAGACTGGCGTCCAAGGAAGATCAGTGCCCGTTTCAGGGTATTGTATATTGCTATTAAGGATATTGTATGAACAGTCTGGCTCATAAATCTTATGTCTAGATTACTACTGAAGCATTGAAAATAAGCATGTTAAAGGGAATTCTAGAATGGCATCCAACTTTTTATGGCACAGACTCTTGACTTTTCAAGGAGAAGAGATGAATGAACATCATGCAATACAAACCTAACAATAAATTTAAGGATCAATCTGTTCCATGAACTGGAAAATCCAATATGCTGCTGAATACTGCTTTGCAGGCCTCCTTAATGTGAATTGGTCCATAGCATCAAGTAGAGGTCAATTCATGTCATGCTCAAACAAGTGCTAGAGCAGAAAATCAATATTGTTACTAACCAATACCAAAGGACTTCGAATCAATGTTTTTTAACAGTGCAGAATAAAACTGGCTTCTCCGTGCTATGCAAAATCTATCCTTTCTGTGTCTGGATTGGTGTATCAATGCTGATGGAAAGCAACATGCCAGGATTGAAAACCAAGACACGGTTATCCTTGCACTGTTTTTTCCTGTGCCTTTAACTCCTATATGACAGGTAACAATCTTAATTGGTAGGTGGGAGATACAGTAATGTTCAAGATCTCTCTCTCTCTCTCTCTGTCTCTCTCTCTCTCTCACACACACACAGACACACACACTTATTTGTAGAATGCTTTGAGCCATATGAAACCAAAACTTGTAGAAATGCTTGTGTCTGGGTTGACCAATTCAGCAAGTACAATGCTTTTGATTCACAATCTTGCTTCTCCCCACCCACCCTATCCAAATGTCTGTTAAATCAATCAGGCAGGGAACCCCTACACCTCTACCCAAGCCTCAGAATTCTACCCAGCCCACACCACTCACTGGCCCTGTTTTGGAGTGTGGCCCTCTTGTCTGAAAAAGTTTATCCACCTGTCTTAAATAAAGGGGCATGCTGTTCTTCCTCTATAGCTGTGCAAAGTCATACTTGTTTTGTAAACCGTTTAGTTTATCGAAACATGAGTGGGGGGGAGGGAGAGAAGTTTCTTATTGCATAGGCCACTTTTAAAACATGGTTATCTCCTGGCTTTATAAGTTACTCATTGGCAAATAAGTATATGAAGATACATTTTGGCATCATGCCAAGTTTTGTTTTCCTCCACTCCAAAACAGGTGCTTGATGTAATAGTTGACAATGTAAAGAAGCACTTAATTGTTTATGCATAAAGGCTGAATAATGTCTAGAACTGAATCTCATGGGATAGCTGGCTCCAAAGCAACTGCCAAAATCAATGCAAAAACAACACAATCCAGGTAACAACACAACATGTCAAGTACCTTACTAAATATGTAGGATGATATCCAAATAAATCACATTCAGAGTACACTCTTTTAAATGGATGGACTTAAATAACATAAGCCTACTGATTTCAGTGGGTCTACTCTGACTAGCATTGGATACTGCCCATAGATTAGACAATGACTTGCATTACTCAGAATCTTCAAACTAGTAAAAACTGGAAGAAAGCTATTTCAGGTATGTCATTTTACACTTTCCTTAGGTGCCTTCTTTGACAGTATGGGCCTGAATAGGTAAGAGTTCACTAAGTTTATGTCCTCTGTGTCCACCAATATCTGACATTTCAGGAACAGTGTCTTGGGCTCTCCCCCCCCCCCAAAAAAAGAAAGTGTGCACCATTTCAATGTGTAATAGAATAGTACAGTAAATTGCATACATCTGTAAGCCAGGTTCCTCAATTTTTTTGCAGTTAATCCTAAATACTATATAAATCTTAAATGCAATAATCTCTAATGTCCAAAACCAGATTTTTCTTACAGGTTAATGTCACTCCCGGAGTTAATAATCACTGCAAGAGCACACGGAAGTTTTTTAAAAAATCAGCATAACTGGGACTTTGTACATTGTTCAATACTGGGTTAACTGACTTAAAAAGCAACACTAATAAAAGTAGCAAAATGCATATTTCTGAATAGTTCTGGAGTTATCTTTTAAAGTGTACGTGTATATAAAGAAACTGCCTTCTGGATCAATTGTCTGTGTAAGATCGCTTGATAGTGTCTGGTCACTGACAAATACTGTTGAGTAGGTAGCAGTAGCTGTGGCTCAGTGGTTGGAGTCCTGCTCTGTGGAGTATACAGTGCAGGTACTTGTTCTGCTGCTGTAGCTCAGAGGTAGAGAATGTGCATTGTGTGCGGAAGGTCCCAGTTCCATCCCCAGCATTTGTTAGGCCAGACAACACTGAGCTAGGTGGACCAATGCTCTGTCTGTGCCCACTCAACCTCTTTTTGCTTCTGATGCCCCTGTGCCTGGTCGGGCATGGAAAAGACGGATTTGGCCTTTTTGGGGGGGGGGAAGACCACAGTTCTGTAAATGCATGTGTTTCTGTGGAGCGGTAATTTAGACGCAGAAGGTTCCAGGTTCAGTCTCTTGTTGCCAATTAAAAGGGTCAGGTAGCAAGTTGTGGGTAAGTTTCTTCCTTGGGCCCTGGAGACCCACTCCCAACCAGAGTAGGCAATATGGGCCATTAGGTGGACAGATCTAGTAGCTGCCTGTATATTTTTTATACAGTAGGGCCCTGCTTTACGGCACTTCGCTTTACAGCACTTCGCTAATGCAGCGGTCTCAATTAGACTAAAGCCCCACTCATATGGCGCTTCTTCCGATTTTTCAGTGGTTTTCAGGCATTGCGTGTCATTCTATTCAATGAGTTCCGCTTTTCAGTGGTTTTCGCTTTTCAGCGGGGGTCCGGAACATAACCCACCGTATGAGTGGGGACCTACCGTATAGGCCCAGGGGATTCCAAGTTTTATCTTTGGCATTTCCTATTAGGATCTTGGGTACCAAAAAGAACTCTGCATAATGCAAGGCACTATCACAGTGCCCATCAGGCTCTTGCTGCCTCCTGTCAATGAAGTGATTTATCCGTTTACTTGCATGGGGTGGGGGAACCCTCATCCCTGGAAAAAAAAACACTGGTGGGGGAGCTCTCCCCCATAAAGGGCCCTGTTGCCCTAAGGGTTGTGTGTGTGTATGTGTGGCAGGGGCCTTTCCAAAAATGTCTGGAGGTGGGGAGACACAAGCTCCCCATGCAAGTCTATTGAGAAATTGCTTCATTGATTTGAATGAGAGAAGGTATGTGCACTTGTTATTGGGATACTCCCAATATTTTGGAACTAGCCATACCACTTACAGCAGCCATTTTATGAGTAGCCACGCTCTCCATGGCAGGCATTTTATGGTCATGTCCACAACACTTTAACATTTCAGAAGAGTTCAGTCATGGACCCCAAAAGTTGGGGACCTATAACCTTGGAGAGTGACTGCCAGAATGAGAGAGATACACTGGGCTAGGTAAACCATTGCTTTGACTTTGTACATTCAGGTTTTGTATGCCTTAAGTCCACATTCCTAGTGCCAAAGGCCACCCTGCAGCTTAAATTTTTTTGTTAAATATATATCCTGCTCTTCCTTCCAAAGGAGTCCAGGGTGGTAAACAAGCGATAAAACAATAAAACCAAGATCTCTACTTAAAAGGCTTGTTGGAAGAGGTAGGTCTTCAGTAGGTGCCAACAAGACAACAGATAGCATTTGTATTTAATGGGAAGAAGTTCCAAACCGTAATGAAGAGTGCTACTGCTGGAACTGGAGAAAGCATTTTGTTTGTAATACTGATTCCATGAGGTGAATTTCAGAGGGTGGCTGCTATTTGGTTATAGACATGCATGGATCAAAGCCAGTGACATGCAATAATGCAAACAAAGCCAGATCTAATAACAGCATTACCAAAAAGTGCTTATTTAATTGTCCTTTCCAAAAAGTGTTAGCACTTGTGTTTTGTACTGTGCTGAGTATTCTGCTAGCCTAATTAAGGTCTGGCACGGAGGCATTTTATTAATAATGCAGTCCTATGCACAGACACTTAGGACCATCTCCCATTTAATACAGTGTGACTTACTTTTGAGTAACCTTGGACTGAATCCAGGCTGTGTATGAAATAGTGGGTGTGTTTTTAAAATGGAAGAGAAGGGAAGCTGTGACTCAGCTTTTTTCCCTTGCTTATTACACTTCCTTTGACATCTTGGCTCTTGGCCAGTGGTTCATTTCTAAAGAGAGAAACCAACGGAAGGGTGTTTGAACTGTTCTGGATAGGTTTAGTAACTTTTCCTTAACTGATTGCTACTGTGACTTTTTAGTATTGGCCTGGCCTGCAAAAATTAGACAGGTGAAAATTTTCCTATCTGCCAGGAAATGTTTGAATGTGCTTAATTTCTGTGGACATGTTTAGTTAGAGTATAAAAATCTAATATCCAGACATTTGATAACTATACTTTGGTCAGACAGCTGTGTAAGACAAAGAGCTGTTTAAAAATATGGGGTGAGTGGGTGGGTAGGTTGGGGAAATCCTAGATACATCTATGTGGAAGTAAGGTCCTTCTGCATTCAATGGCACTCAGTTGTACCTAAGTGTGCCTGCAACTGCAGTCTTAATAAGCATTAACATTCCCCATGTATAAGGGGTGTTGCAACTACCAAGTCATGCATGAGGCACTCTTCCCATGTTCAGACGTCTACATAAGGCTACTGTTGGATCAGACCAAAGGCCTATCAAAGTCCAGTATCTGTTCTCACTGTAGCCAACCAGATACTTATGGTAATCCAACAAACAGGACATAAGCACAACAGCACATTCCTGCTTGTGATCCCCAGCAACTGCATACTGCCTCTAATCTTTTACTGATGCTTCATGCGCACCAGGAAGGCATTAGAAGTAGCTTTGTAAGCATAATGTATGTGGATGCAACCCTCAATGCCCACTCATCCATTTCTGAGCTTCCCAGTGCCATCCCTAAGAACAGCAAGAGCATGCAAATCATGCATAAAATAAAAATGCCTCTACCTTCTACTTGGCTATTCTTCTTTTAGGCTACAGCACTTGACAAGAGATAAAAGGGAAGAGTCCTTCCTAAAAAAACAACATAGTCTTTAAAGTGCTGCAAGATTTTAACAAATTTAAGAACATATATCCTCCTGGACCAGGCCAAAGGCATCCTATTCTCTCAGTACCAACCAGATACTAATGGGAAGCCAGCAAGCAGGACCTGAGGGCATCAGCAATCTGCCCTTCTTTGGTTGCCAGAAACTGGTAGTCAAAAGCATACTGCCTCCTACAGTGCAGGTAGAACATAGCAATCGGGGTTAGCAGCCATTGGTATCCTTATCCTCCAAGAATTTGTCGCATCCTCTTTTAAAGCTGTCCAAATTGTCAGCCACCAGCGGGCCGATTCCACAGTTCAACTATGTGTGGTGTGTGAGGAAACAGATTTATCGAGGTGTAAATTGTGCATCTGATGAAGTGGACTGTAGTCTAGGAAAACATATGCCAATCATCGAATTGCTGCAATCCTAACTATGTCAGAAGTTAAGCCGCCCTGAATTCCAGGGGATTTAATTCCACAGGTCAGTGGGATTAGGGCTGCAGCACGAAGCCTTTGAGGTGCCACAAGGCTCTCTGTTGTTTTTGCTGCTGGAATCTTAATAGGGCGAGCCCTCAGGAAATTATTTTTAAAAATAATTTCTCGTGGTCTGTCCCTCCCATCCCACGCCCCCAGTCTGCGAAAGGGGAATAAGGAGCCATAGTCTCCCTTCTGCGGGTGTCGAGGCGGGCAAGCGGGCGGGCGCTTCTGTCGTTGAGCCGTCTCCTCTTCGCCCTCAGTCCTCGCCGCCGGTGCCTCCCTCGTTACAGTCTCGACTCGCTTTTCTTTCTCTCCTCCTTTCTTTTCTCCTGTCGGGGAGGGGAAGCCAGTCTCGTTCCTCGCTCTCTTGTGCGCAGGCTCGGCTCTCGGCGGAAGATGGCGGCGGCGGCGGATAAACAGAAACACGAGCACGGGCGGGTGAAGATAGGGCACTACATCTTGGGGGACACGCTGGGCGTGGGCACCTTCGGCAAAGTCAAGGGTGAGCGCCTCAAAGGGAGGGAGGGAGGCGGTAGCAGCAGCAGGAGCTGCGCTCACCTTCCTTCTCTCTCTCTCTCTCTCTTCCCCCCCCCCCGCCACCCGGCTAATTTGCGGTTGGGGTAGTGGTGACGGTGATGGGGTCTGTGCCCGTGTCATTTCCTCCCTATAGCTCTGAGGGGGCAAAACCGGCGCCTTTGCCTAAAGGGGATTGGGATGAGGCGAGGACGGGAGGGGGGCGTTGCTTAGTATCCTGGGGAGGGGTTGCATCAGTGGGAGCCCACCCCCCAAGTTTTGCAAAGCGGGGCTCCCTTTTGGGGGAAAATGGGGACTCCCCCTCTTAATGATGGTTTGCGTTCGATAGGGGGCTAACGGTATTTCCCCATCTCTAAGATAAATATATCAATAAGGGCGGCTGTTTAATAAAATCAGTAGCTGACAGCGTACAAAACCTTACCAAGATCTTTCTCTTTATGGCTTTGGTATATGCCTGTTTAGCTGTAAGTTGAATAGGGTTCCCTCCTGTGCAAGTGGGCATAGGTGTGCAGTGCAGCCCAACCCTATGCATGTTTACTCGTAAGTAAGGGCTCACTCAGTTCAGTGTATAGGATTGTGTTCTGTCAGCCTGATCCTAGCAAACATGTTTGCTCAGATGCAAGTCCAATTGAGTTCAGTGGGTTCCTGGACTGCAGCCTTGCAGTGCAATCCACTGCCTGTTTTAGATGGAAGTAAGCCCCACTGAGTTCAGTCTGACTTACTCCCAAGTAAGTGTACGTGCTGTGACAGCTTGGATGATTCATAGTGGTTATAACTTGTGTAGTTCTCAGTTAGTGCCTGTGGAGCAAAAGTCTGTAGTTCTGTCAACTCACCTTCAGCCTCTCCCTCTTACTGTCACCTTGCAGCCCCTCCTGCTGCTCCCAGCTAGGGCTAAGTTCCCTGTTCCCCAGCCAGTTTCAACCAGTCCAGGACTGCATGCTTTTCTACTCTTCTCTTCCCATTCCCCATAAGCAGCATTTGCCGAGATCTGTCCTAAAAATAATATGGTAAAATAGGGAGGTAGACTGGCAACAAATATGCCAAGGTAGAGAATTGTTGTGCTCTGTCTGGAAAACTTAGCAGCAGCAATCAAACAATTTAAATTCTTTAGCAAAAAGAACAGACTAGCATGCTAAAGCCAAGGTGATTGATGTGTGTATATGGATTCTCAAGTGCATGGTGTTCTTAAAATCTTTTTTCCTTATAAACAAAGTCAAGGGAGGAATTTGCTACTCTGCTATTTCTTGCAAAAAAAATCTCTAAATTCACAGTTGGAGATATGCTAATGGGGGCTTTGATCTTACAAGCTGATTCTAAGTGTATTTACTCAGATGCAAGTCTCAGAGACTTAAAAAAAAGCAAAGGGATAAACAAAACCACAAGATACACTTATTGCAGTAACTCGGAATCATCAAATAATAACAACACATCAAAATAATAAAGACAAAGTAATAAAGACAAAGCAAGCTGAAATAAATGAAGGTTTGCTTTGCCTTCAAAATCCTAATAGCTTTGTAGTTTGTGGTAACACATTCCAAAATTATGGTGCCACAGCAGAAAGAGACCTATCTCATCATTCACATATAACAGTCAGACAGTGTTTTGGCCATTGGGATCATACTTGAGATTCCATCACTCCATCCTTTCATGTTTCAGTTCCCTCCCTCACTTCCTGGTTCCTGTTTTTGCATTTGAATCAGGCAAGCCATAAGTCATAGTTTTCCTGAATTAGGAAATGAGGAAGGGAATCCAGAGTGTAGGAGGGGGTGCGTGAGCCCAAGTAATGGTCCCTGCAGCCAAGGAATGGTTAGGTGTGCATCTACAGCCAAACCACAGTTAGATGTGCCTTGAGCTTAACTCAGGTTCCACTTAATTTTGGTAAAAATTAACTTTGTTACATCCCTCTTCTTTCATATTGTGGGTGTGGATGTAGTGTGGTTGGTGGGTGGGGTTCAGTTTCCTTCTCAGCAGTGTTCTCCTTGGAACCCTTCCATGGGTCCATGAGTGAGAGGGTTGCAACTGGAAGCATGATGGGGACATACTTACCTCATAAGAATCAATATTTGTTGCCCCTTGATTTTCATAACTGTTTGATTGGTTAATGAGCAAAGTCAAGGAAGCTCTTAGAGGCAAAAAGTCTTCCTTCAGAAAATGGAAGTCTTGTCCAAATGAGGAAAATAAAAAGGAACACAAACTCTGGCAAAAGAAATGCAAGAAGACAATAAGGGATACTAAAAAAGAATTTGAGGAGCACATTACTAAGAACATAAAAACCAACAACAAAAAATTCTATAAATACATTCAAAGCAGGAGACAATCTAGGGAGGCGATTGGACCCTTGGATGATAAGGGAGTCAAAGGTGTACTAAAGAACAATAAGGAGATTGCAGAGAAGCTAAATGAATTTTTTGCATCTGTCTTCACAGTGGAAGATATAGGGCAGATCCCTGAACCTGAACTAACATTTGCAGGAAGGGATTCTGAGGAACTGAGACAAATAGTAGTAACGAGAGAGGAAGATCTAGGCATAATCGACAATATAAAAACTGACAAATCACTGGGCCCGGATGACATCCACCCGAGAGTTCTCAAAGAACTCAAATGTGAAATTGCTGATCTGCTAACTAAAATATGTAACTTGTCCCTTGGGTCCTCCACCGTGCCTGAGGACTGGAAAGTGGCAAATGTAACGCCAATCTTCAAAAAGGGATCCAGAGGGGATCCCGGAAATTACAGGCCAGTTACCTTAACTTCTGTCCCTGGAAAACTGGTAGAAAGTATTATTAAAGCTAGATTAACTAAGCACATAGAAGAACAAGCCTTGCTGAAGCAGAGCCAGCATGGCTTCTGCAAGGGAAAGTCCTGTCTCAGTAACCCATTATAATTCTTTGAGAGTGTCAACAAGCATATAGATAGAGGTGATCCAGTGGACATAGTGTACTTAGACTTTCAAAAAGCTTTTGACAAGGTACCTCACCAAAGGCTTCTGAGGAAGCTTAGCAGTCATGGAATAAGAGGAGAGGTCCTCTTGTGGATAAGAAATTGGTTAAGAAGCAGAAAGCAGAGAGTAGGAATAAACGGACAGTTCTCCCAATGGAGGGCTGTAGAAAGTGGAGTCCCTCAAGGATCGGTATTGGGACCTGTACTTTTCAACTTGTTCATTAATGACCTAGAGTTAGGAGTGAGCAGTGAAGTGGCCAAGTTTGCTGATGACACTAAATAGTTCAGGGTTGTTAAAACAAAAAGGGATTGCGAAGAGCTCCAAAAAGACCTCTCCAAACTGAGTGAATGGGCGGAAAAATGGCAAATGCAATTTAATATAAACAAGTGTAAAATTACCGTATATTCCGGCGTATAAGACGACTGGGCGTATAAGACGACCCCCAACTTTTCCAGTTAAAATATAGAGTTTGGGATATACTCGCCGTATAAGACTACCCCTGCTTATGACATGCAGGTACTTAGCAGGAAAACTGTCACTTATAAACTTATAAATATTAATATTTGGATTGTCCAGTTGTTTTGTTTTTGTGCCTAGGAATTACCACCAAAAACTGGGGAAAGATGTGAGAAATCTTTTTTTTAAAAGCAACATTAAATGCCTAGACTCTAGTTTCCAACACTATGGAGTATTTATTGATTGATTAAGAGAATTTATATCCTACCCTTTTGCTGTTAAAAACAGAGCTCAGCACAGCTTACAAATATAGTAAAAACAATAAAAATACACAATCAAAGAAAAACAAGCCAAAATGTTAGGAAAAGGAGTCTTTCACACCACATGCTCAGTTCTAAATACTGTTGCAGCAAGTTTTACAAGTTCCCCCAGTATTCCACTGGTGCAGGCACTCAGACATTCAAAGTACTGTATGTTTCTTAGGTTTTATAAAAGCAGAGCTTTGCTTAACTCAAAATTTCTTCTCCCTTTGATAACCACATCTACACAGGTTCCACCTCCATACTCAAAATGAAACTGAGCCTGGAAGTGTACAACAACCCCACACATACCTTGCTAATTCGATTATCAATGCCAGGATGTCTGTCTTATCGACTACTCTCCTGCTCCCCCCCCCCCACACACCGGGCATCATGAAAGACCCAGTCCTGGGCTCAGAAAGAAAATAAATATCTGGTCCTCTTCAAAGTATTGATAAGCCTCTTGTTTTAATTGAAATAATAATTATAAATTCTTGTTCTTATCACTAATGGGAGTTAATTATCTTGCATATGCTGCTGTTGCTTCTATGGCTGTAACGGAGTGAGGTTAAAGATAAGTGAAATGCAAATAGGAAAAAAAAACACAGAAGGCAGTAGCACTTTCCTAAATGCAATACCATACCAACCACAACAAGATTCCTATAAGGCAAAAAACTAAGCATCTCACAACCAGTCAGGATTCCTAACCAAAAACCAAAAATATGATAAATGAAGAAATATTTATATAAGCATAACTATCAAATATATTTATTATTTACACAAACTGTAAAGATATTTATAGTGCAATCCTAAATTTATTTATTCAGAAGCAAGTCCCAGCGTATTCCATGGGGCTTACTCAAACAGGGACAGAAATGCAACCTCAAGTGATAAGCAACTTCATTCACACAACTCAAAATTCCGAATCATGCCACTTTACGCTGTTTTGCAACTGTTTATACTTGTTTTTATGGTTATTGGATTTTAAATGGCTTTATTTCTTGTTGTGAGCTGCCTTGGTTTCCAACCCTACCTCACAGGGGTGTTGGAAAGACTCCATACACACACGCACACACTGCAGATGTATAAATACATACAGCCCATATAATAGTTTATTGTCAAACCAATTGGTCATTGCAGAAAAATCAGTATTAGTTTTAAAAAAATCAGTATTAGTTTCCTACAGAATAAAAACTGCAATACCTAAGTAAGCCCTGTCTACTTGCTTTAAAATAGGACTGGGGGGGGCAGAAAGAGAACACAAACACAATTCTTTTTTACATTCACTCCAAAGTCCCATTGATTTTCAGCACATTCATAATCATGTCTACTCAAAAGTAATTCCTACTGAATTCAATAGGATTTACTCTGGACATATGGGATTAGCACTGTTTTTACCCCCAAAAGCAACTATTGGGAAGGTTTTCAAAACACTGCCCAGGATCTGACTCCTACACACAACAGGGGGAAAAACTGAAATGTATATACCTACCCAATTTATGAGATTTTCAGATAAACAGGAGGGGAAACCACCATTTTCTGGCCTCGCAGTGAGGTTTTGCAGACACTGCCACCAAACAAACACTTCACTGATTGGCTGAAATCCTGAACGGGCGGGGTTAAAGCTACGAAGTGCTATACAGTAGTTTAAAAAAAGATTTAACCGGGGGGGGGTGCCTGACGTTTTTATATATATCTCGAGAACTGCACCACCTAGAAACTTAATTTTTTTTTAAATGAAAGCTGAGAATCCGGGCCACGTAAGGGGCTAGCCGGGCGCCGGGTGGCGTGCTTAGAATCCGGGTAAAACCCGGCTATCCGGGCAATATGGCAACCCTAATAAGACGACACCCGGCGTATAAGACGACCCCCGACTTTGGAGAAGATTTTCCAGGGTTAAAAAGTCATCTTATACGCCGGAATATACGGTATGCATATTGGAGCAAAAAATCTTAATTTCACATATACGCTCATGGGGTCTGAACTGGTGGTGACCGACCAGGAGAGAGACCTCGGGGTTGTAGTGGACAGCACAATGAAAATGTCGACCCAGTGTGCGGCAGCTGTGAAAAAGGCAAATTTCATGCTAGGGATAATTAGGAAAGGTATTGAAAATAAATCAGCCGATATCATAATGCCGTTGTATAAATCTATGGTGCGGCCGCATTTGGAATACTGTGTACAGTTCTGGTCGCCTCATCTCAAAAAGGATATTATAGAGTTGGAAAAGGTTCAGAGGAGGGTTGCCAGAATGATCAAAGGGATGGAGTGACTCCCTTATGAGGAAAGGTTGCAGCATTTGGGGCTTTTTAGTTTAGAGAAAAGGCGGGTCAGAGGAGACATGATAGAAGTGTATAAAATTATGCATGGCATTGAGAAAGTGGATAGAGAAAAGTTTTTCTCCCTCTCTCATAATACTAGAACTCGTGGACATTCAAAGAAGCTGAATGTTGGAAGATTCAGGACAGACAAAAGGAAGTACTTCTTTACTCAGCGCATAGTTAAACTATGGAATTTGCTCCCACAAGATGCAGTAACGGCCACAAGCTTGGATGGCTTTAAAAGAAGATTAGACAAATTTATGGAGGACAGGGCTATCAATGGCTACGAGCCATGATGGCTGTGCTCTGCCACCCTAGTCTGAGGCACCATGCTTCTGAAAACCAGTTGCCGGAAGCCTCAGGAGGGGAGAGTGTTCTTGCACTCGGGTCCTGCTTGCGGGCTTCCCCCAGGCACCTGGATGCTGGAGTAGATGGGCCACTGGCCTGATCCAGCAGGCTCTTCTTATGTTCTTATGATTCTCATGGTAGCTGTTCGTCCTGCCTTTTGACTTGGGCTGGCCCTTGTTTAAGCTTCCATAACGACGATACCTGGAGCAGTGCTTCTCCAGATCACATGTGAGGAAAGTGTTCCATCAAATATAGTGGCCCTGCTGATTTAATGCCTTAGAGATAATAATAACTAATATCTTGAATTACTCAGTCATAGTGTTGGTCAGTGTTCTTCAAACTTGAGTCTCCAGATGTTGTTGGACTACAACTCCCATCATCCCTGCCCAAACTTGCTAAACTGGCTGGGGATGATGAGATTTGTAGTCTAACAACATCCGGGGATTCAAAGTTGAAGAACATTGGTATAGGTGAACCAAACGATAATGGCCTGATTTGCACATAACTTTAAAACAGTTAAGCTTAACAGTGGTTTAAATAGAACATGTAGCATGCTAGTGTAAGGAGAGAAAATTGCAGCCTCTTCGCTCCTCCCCCACTCCTGCTGCTGTGCTATCAGGAGCTGAGGCATGGTTTGGCTTAGTGTTACATCCAAACCCAGGTTCATGGTTTGTTTGGAGGTTACAAACCATGCGTCCAGATTCAGACTTCACCCTAAGCCAAACCATGGCTTAGCTTGCAGCAGTCTGGCAACCATAAGCTTAACTATGGTTTAAACTGATGTGCTAACAAGGCTAATGCGTCTTCTTTGCCTGACTCTAGTAAGCAGCTGGGTGGTAGAATTTTATGCCACTTGGCGCCTCCAGGCTGTCTTTCTTATAAAGAGCGCTACATAAATTGACCTGAGAAGTTACAAGAGCATACGTGCTGTGGCAAATCCCTTTCTTCATGGACAGATGGTGGACTGCTTACCAGATGCAACTGGTTAAATCCACATTAAGGTTTTGTTTGTATTAGTCAGTGGCTGTGATCTATTGGCACCTAATATCTGACAAGGAGAGCTTTTGTCACAGCAAATAATCACTCTGCATTTGCAGGGACAATGCAGCGGAAGATCCTCTCTGCTATTTGTCCAAAGAGATAAGGTACAGATACCTGTTCCAGCTTCTTGCTGAAATGACTTATTGGTCTACTCAGCAGAAAGTTCAGCATCTATTTGCAAGCTCCATTAATGTAGCCTCTTTCTGTTGCTAAATTGTGCACACACACACAAAAATCAAAGCAGTAGTTTATTTGCTGTTCGTTATGTTTGATTTATACACTTGAGAGTAAACTTTGTACTGGAACCGCAAGTCTGCCTGACAATGTTGTGTGTAACTTGTTCACCAGAAAGCATTGGCCAAACAAATACCTGCCATTTTTTATTATTATTATTATTATTACTACTACTACTGCTACTACCACCTGCTCTTCATCCCATGGTCCCAACATAGGAAACAGCAATTTAAAATACAACATTAAAAACAGTTGGAAGCAAATTAAAATCACAAGTATAGGGTGGGTCTTAAAAATATACAACTCAATTGTCAAAGGTCAGGATAAAGAGGTGTAGCTTCAGCATGCCTTGCCTAATTTGGTCCCTCGTGCTAAAGTTGGATCATTTGTAATCAGTGTGGCACTAACAGACTAGTACACATTTAGACTACATAATGCATATCAAACGTAAGTAGGAACTAATGAATTGTGATTTTCCAGGGGGCCTTGTAAGGCGATTACTACACTTATTAAATATGATGGATTAGGCTATTAGCAAAGATGAATAGAAAATGAAAGTCCTATCGCTGTTTGTTCCTTTTCTTTCTTAATTCTGTACTTGCTGTGTGACTGTAATGTGTTCCAGCTACTCTGGCCAACAAGATGGAAGTGTTTGTCTTGTAGCTTGATTCTCCTGTGCACATTTTTTTAGAAGTTCAGTGAAGTTTGATGGCACTTATTCCCAAGAAGGTATGCATAGGGTTGCCGAGTTAGAACAGCAGTTGGTAACCTATTTTTAGCCTTTTCATGAAGTAACTAAAGGTGGGTATCCGTTTATATTCTTGATACATGTATGCAAGGTTTGTTTGATGGGATTGCTTTGTGATATCATTAATAAGACAAGTAATTGGCAGGCCTGTTTAAAAACAAATAGAATGAGAACAGTGTCTGTAACATGTCTGCCTAGTAGCTTTAAAAAAATTAGGTGGTATAAGCTGTTAACACAAATCTCAGTGAAGAAATTATTTCTCTTGTTGCAAGTGCTCTGTGGGCAATACTATGAAATATATTAAGCATCTGCTGTTGTGCTTGCTGCTGTCTGAGACAGGATTTTCAGTTGAATGAATCACTAAATGTACAAATCGAAGTGCCAATTTCTAACAGTGTTCCAGCATCTCTGACTAATATCAACAAAACAATTGACATAATGAGGGGGGAATGTTGGTGTGATAACTTTGTCGGGCAAGTTGTTTGAACCCTCGTGTGCAGGATTATTCTGGGGGCATCTGTGAAAAGTAAGCAAGTGTGGAAGGTGCATTCTGTATGTATGTATGCATGTGTGAAACATTTATACCTTGCTTCTTCCAACAGAACGCTGAAGCAATGTGATTTTGGGGCTTAAGTGGCTGATGGAATCAGAATCATTGTGTTAATTTTTGGATAAAGTACAGCAGACGCTTGGTTCTTTTCCTGTACTTCACAGGAAATTGCAGCCTGAGTTGCCTCTGTGTAAGGTCTGGTTTGTGTTGCAAAAAAGAAAAAGAAACCAGTCAGTGGCAAGAAATAATTTTCTTCCACAACACAGAGCTCTTGTAATTCAGTTTTTGGCTAAAATGAGAACTTCACCGTCAACTTGTCAAATATTTAAAGGCTTTTGTGCCAACACTAAATATTTAGGAGCATTGTGCAGCTAGGCATCTAAGGAGTTTTCAGTCCTATTGGGCCATGCATGACAGTTGTATAGTACTACATTTGTTTGATTCTGTTAGCGTATCCAGCAAAAGCTATGAAGTCCAACAGTAAGGTCCGTGGCTCAGTGGTAGAGCATCTCCTTTGAATGCAAGAGGTCCCAGTCTCTGGCATCTCCATATAGGGCTGGGAGAGATCCCTTCCTGAAACCCTAGAGAGTTGTTGTCAGTCACTGTTGACAATACTGAGCTAGATAGAACAATGGTCTGACTCGGTATAAGGTAATTTGCTAGCAGCCTCTTATAGCTTTGTTTTGGGCTTTGTTTTGAAAGAAGATCATCTCCCTTCAGAGTCTGTTCTGTAGGCCAAATGTGATTGACGGTGTGATTTAACAACAACTTCTTCTTCTTACTCCTAGTTTCACTTACAACTGAGCTTTAGCATTTGTGAGTGGATTGCTGTAGGGTAGAGCTTAGTGGCACCTGACAGTGTGGAAGCTGGCCATCTCTGCTGTGTGTCCTCTAGTCTATACTAAAAGTGATCTGTTCTCTGAATGATGGTCCTTATGTCTCCCACACAGTACGTTCACGTACAAGAGGGAAGTGTCAGCAGATTTGGGGAGCCCTATGTATGGTGTGGTGGTTAAGATTTGGACTACGACCTGGGAGTCCAGGGTTTGAATCCCCACACAGCCATGAAGCTCACTAGGTGTCCTTGGGCCAGTCACTGCCTCTCAGCCTCAGAGGAAGGCAATAGTAAGCCCCCTCTGAATGCTGCTTACCATGAAAACTCTGTTCATGGGGTCGCCATAAGTCGAGTTCGACTTGAAGGCAGTCCATTTCCATTTCATGGATTCCAGAAGTACAAAAAAGTCTTTGGTGAGGAGTTGTGTGGTTTTAAAACAACAACCACCCAAAACAGCCCAGTCAGGTCTAAATGTGCTCAGCGGCCATGGAATGCTGACTGATTATATGGGGGCACAGTGGAAAAAATGGGAGGGATGGGGAATAGACTGGAATATCCTGGGCTGGCACATTCCATACTGCAACATTTTGTTGCAAGACCCCTTTGTCTTGTGTAAAGCAGTGTTTTCCTAGTGGGCAGGTACTATCTTTTGCTGAGACTTTCACATGCAGCCTGATCCTATACATATTTACATGGAGGTCAGTCCCACTGTATTCAGTGGATAAGTGTATATGTGACTCCAACTTTATGTAGAAAACTGGAGTCCCCTACCTCTAAAGGTTTCAGATCGTGAAATCAGTTTAGAACCCATTGGGGCAGAAAAATATTAATCTGATTATTGTATTGCCCTGCTAATTTCTCAACATGTCAGTTTCCTTAGTAAAAGAACTGTAATTGTTTGCAGAAATACATTTTTATAGGCCTTAAAGTGGTGGTCTGCATTCCTTTTGGCACTGAGGCTTATACAAGGAGGGTGCATGATGATGCCTTCTCTGTTGTGTCTCACTGACTTTGGAACACCCTCCCTAGAGAATCCTACATTGCATTATCTCAGAGAAATGATAAAAGCCAATGTGTTTTCCCTGGCCATTGACAATATTGATATCTTAGCTGCTGATAGTTTTAGAGGGAGTTGGTATTACAAAGATAATGATAATTCTTACAGGTTTTATTGTGTGGGTGTGGTATAGTGGTTAAGGTGTTGGACTAAGGCCTGGGAGACCAGGGCTCAAATCCCCACATAGCCATGAAGCTCACTGGGTGACCTTGAGCCAGTCACTGCCTCTCAGCCTCATGAAAACCCTATTCATAGAGTCGCCATAAGTCAGAATCAACTTGAAGGCAGTACAAAAAAATAGTCTCTACATTGCCCTGGGCAGCTGCATAACTGGAAAGGTAATAATAATAAACTACTTTGGTTGCTAAAGAACCATAACCTGGTTTGAGCATTTCTGGCTGGCTAATCCATGGTTTTTCTCCCAGAGGCCTCTTACTATCATCATTTATGGCATGCAGGGTTGTATGCTTTATGTTTCATAACAGAACAAGACCTAGTCTTAGCAAGGCTACTATTTTGACCTGAGTCAGTGGTACTGCTATATTTTGTGTATCTTGAATCAGATTCTGCTGTGCTTTGTTATGAAAAACAATACTCGTGTTCTGGCATTAATGTTTTCTCTTCTAATTGTTACACACATACTTTTAAATTTTTGTTGAAACAGGCCTTCGCTATGCAGGCCATGCGCCAGGCTAAACATATCCCCCTAAGGTTCAAAACCTGGCTTTGTTACTGTGTATGATAGCTGGAAGTAATGTGAACACAGTGCAGAGATATGCATATTGGGTACTGTACCACTGAAGACTGGCAGCCATCATTCAGTCGCCAATATCTATCTGGGTTCAGCCTACCTTAATCCAGGTTTAGGCCATTCAAAACCACTTAATTCATGCTTGTAAATAGTCAGTTGCCTAGGGTGAGTTAAAAACCCCTCTAGATGAGCAGGACATAAAGTTTTCTCTCTCTCTTTACTGTGCAAGACCGTTAGACTCCAATCGTACCCCCATTTCCTTGGGAATAAGCCCTGCAGAATTCAGTGAAACATCCTTCTGAGTAGACATAGTAACGATTGCAGCAAATGACCAGCATAAGTATTTGAGACCAAATAGGCTAGTAAAATAAAAATGAGGGCTAGTAACTTTTTGTGAGCTGATTTGGTAGGCTGACGGAAGTTGCTTCTCTTTGGAAGTTAATATTTTGTATTTGAGTATCTTGTGCTCTGATATTAGAATAGCCTGTGTTTAGCGTCCTCACTTCGGGCAGGAAATAACTTGAGAAGGAGGGAATGGAAAGCCCGCTCAAGTTATTTCCCACAGAAACCAAGGCAATGATATGAACTGTTCGAGCTTGCTTTGAACTTTACAATTCAGTTGCTTAGGTGAAAGCAGCGAACTGTCACCAGCAAATTTTGTGTTGGCTCCTTTGAACACTTTCTGCTCACCAGAGATTCTCCTAATTTTTTAATTAAAAGGATGCAATTTGACAAATTTAGTTTGGCTGGCTGGCTGATCTTGAGATCTTCTAGAAATGGAACAATAAGGCTAAATTACTTTCTACTTGAGGAACTGTAAGAAGCAGCTGTAAAGGTGAAGAGAAAGTTAGTTACCAGTGACCAAAAAGTAACTAGGCATAGATAGATGGTTCCCTCTCTACATATTAGTAGATTTGTATAGAAAAGAATATTTCCTTCCAAATTTCACAGTCACCCTTGTGGTGGGGGGAAGCTACTTGTTGATTTTAAGGGATTCTCTCTTCATCTAAACATTTGGCTGTGGTCTGGGAGTTGCGGCATATGTTTTATGAATCATGTCATAATAATAATAATAATAATAATAATAATAATAAATTTAATTTCTGTGTCGCCTATCTGGCCAATGGCCACTCTAGGCGACGTACAAAATCATTAAAATACAATTAATAAAATACAGTGATACAATATAAAACAGTGTAAAATCAATAAATCTGCAACAACAGTATTAAAAGAGGGCAGGAGGCATTACAGTTATAGCAGTTAACCCTCCCCAGAAACCCCGAAGGCCTGTTGAAAGAGCCAGGTCTTTAAGGCTTTCCGAAATACATTTAGGGAAGAGGCGTGCCGGAGATCTTGTGGGAGGGAGTTCCAAAGAGTGGGGGCCGCCACTGAGAATGCCCTCTCTCTAGTACCCGCCAATCTGGCTGTTTTTGTTGGCGGGATTGAGAGAAGGTCCTGTGTGGCCGATCTTGTCGGGCGGCATAATTGGTGGCGTTGAAGGCGCTCCGTAAGATAAACTGGGCCGAAACCGTGTAGGGATTTAAAGGTCAATACCAACACCTTGAATTGGGCTCGGAAAACAACTGGAAGCCAGTGTAGATCGAACAACACTGGTGTGATGTGATCCCGGCGGCGACTATTTGTAAGTAATCGAGCCGCCGCATTTTGTATAAGTTGTAATTTCCGAACCGTTTTCAAGGGTAACCCCACGTAGAGCGCATTACAGTAGTCCAAACGAGAGGTGACCAGGGCGTGTACCACTTGTGGGAGCTGGTGATCAGGAAGGTAGGGTTGCAGCCTTCGTATGAGGTGTAGTTGATACCAGGCTGCCCGGCTCACTGCCGAAATCTGAGCCTCCATGGACAGCCTGGAATCAAGCACAACCCCAAGGCTGCGGACCTGGTCCTTCAGGGGTAGACTCACCCCATTGAACTTCAGGTCAATATCGCCCAACCTTCCTTTGTCCCCCACAAGTAGTACCTCGGTCTTATCAGGATTCAGCTTCAGCTTGTTCCTTCCCATCCATCCACTCACGGATTCCAGGCACTTGGACAAGGTCTCCACAGCCGACTCTGGTGAAGATTTAAACGAGAGATAGAGCTGAGTGTCATCCGCATATTGGTGACACTGCAGCCCAAATCTCCTGATGATTGTCCCCAGCGGTTTCATATATATGTTAAATAGCATGGGAGAGAGGATAGAGCCCTGTGGCACACCACAATTGAGAGGCCAAGGGTCTGAAACCTCTTCCCCCAACGCTACCTGTTGGTACCTGTCGGAGAGAAAGGAATGGAACCACTGTAATACAGTGCCTCCAATTCCCAATCCCTCCAGGCGAAGTAAAAGGATACTGTGGTCGACAGTATCAAAAGCTGCTGAAAGATCGAGGAGGACAAGAAAGGTGAATTCTCCCCTGTCTAATGCCCTCCTCAAATCATCTACCAGAGCGACCAAGGCTGTTTCAGTTCCGTGACCAGTCCTGAAACCCGATTGGTATGGATCCAAGTAATCCGTTTCATCCAAGTGTGCTGACAACTGGTTGGCCACCACTCACTCAATGACCTTGCTCAAAAATGGCAGGTTCGAAATTGGGTGGAAGTTATTGAAAACTTGGGGATCCAAGGAGGGCTTCTTTAAGATGGGCTTTACAATTGCCTCCTTGAAGACTGATGGCATCACACCCTCTTCCAAGGATGCGTTTACCACCGCTTTGATCCCCTCGCCCAATTTCTCTCTGCAGCTCATAAGGAGCCACGAAGGGCAAGGATCAGTAAGACAAGTAAGACTTCCTCATACATATTTCTCTCTTGGTACAGGGAGGCTAGCTGTGATAGATTTAAAAAAAACTGGAAAGTTTGCGTAGGAAATGAATGGCTTATCTCAGGATCTGAGGTTGTTGTTATGGGCCTTCAAGTTGATTATGACTTATGGCGACCCTATGAATCAGCGACCTCCAATAGCATCTGTTACAAACCACCCTGTTCAGATCTTGTGAGTTCAGGTCTGTGGCTTCCTTTATGGAATCAATCCATCTCTTGTTTGGTCTTCCTCTTTTTCTATTCCCTTCTGTTTTTCCCAGCTTTATTGTCTTTTCTAGTGAATCATGTCTTCTCATTATATGTCCAAATTATGATAACCTCAGTTTCATCATTTTAGCTTCTAGTGATAGTACTGGTTTAATTTGTTCTAACACCCAATTATTTGTTTTTCTCACGGACCATGGTATCTGCAAAGCTCTCCTCCAACACCGCATTTCAAATGAGTTGATTTTTCTCATATCCACTTTTTTCACTGTCCAACTTTCACATCCATACAAAGAGATTGGGAATACCATGGTTTGAATGATCCTGACTTTAATGTTCATCTTTGCATTTGAGGACCTGTTCTAGTTCTCTCATAGTTGTCATCCCCAGTCCTAGCCTTCTTCTAATTTCTTGACTATTGTCTCCATTTTGGTTAATGACTGTGCCAAGATATTGATAATCTTTGACAAGTTCAATGTCCTCGTTGTCAATTTTACAGTTACATAAATCTTCTGTTGTCATTACTTTAGTCTTCTTGACATTCAGCTGCAGTCCTGCTTTTGTGCTTTCCTCTTTAACTTTCAACCGCATTTGTTTCAAATCATTACTGGTTTCTGCTAGTAGTATATCGTCTGCATATTTTAAAATTATTGATATTTCTCCCTCCAATTTTATATCTGTAAATATTATGTTTATATTTATAAAGCACAGGGTGATTTTCTTCTGAAATTCCTCTGTCAATTCCATTATCCAACATGTTTGCAATATGATCTCTGGTGCCTCTTCCTTTTCTAAATCCAGCTTGAACATCTGCCATTTCTCGCTCTGTATATGATGAGTCTTTGTTGTAGAATCTTGAGCATTACTTTACTTGCATGGGATATTAAGGCAATAGTTTGATAATTACTGCATTCCCTGGGATCTCCTTTCTTTGGAATTGCGATGTATATTGAACACTTCCAGTCTGTGAGCTATATGTTTAGTTTTCCATATTTGTTGACAAATTTTTGTCAAAATTTGGACAGATTCAGTCTCAGGAACTTGTAGCAACTCTGTCGGTATGCCATCTATTCCTGGTGATTAGTTTCTTCCAAGTATTTTAAGAGCAGCTTTCGCCTCACATCCCAAAATTTCTGGTTCTTCATCATACGGTTCCTCCGTTAATGAATCTGTCATCCTGTCATCTCTTTTATTGAGTACTTCAGTATATTGCTTCCATCTTCCTGTTATTTTATCTTGGTCAGTTAGTGTGTTCCCCTGTTGATTCAATATCCCTAGTGGTTTAAATTTCCCTTTAATTTCTCTAATCTTTGGAATAGGGCTCTTGTTCTACCTTTTTTTGTCCTCTTCTATTTCTATACAATAACTATTAGTAGGCCCTATAGAAAGTGATCTTGTCTGTATATTAGGCTGTGCCACGCAGCTCTTATTAGTACACTAGAGAGCTCAGCAAGAGGCTAAGGTTTTTTGTGGTTAGTTTGCTCCTCGTGCTGAGAAGTGAAGCCAGAAAAGTTTTGTATTGACGGTAAACCATAGTTTATTGTGATGTGCAAATTGAGCGTATTTGTTATTTAGCTCAAAATTTCCATGAAGGAGACAAATGGTTTTGAATCCTAATTGTGGTATACATTTTACATGAGCTCTTATTGTAAGATGTTTAACCATACAAAGGTTTGGGAATTTCTCAGATCGCAAAGAGACGCACAAAATATACTCCTGTCTGCACCAAATGCATGGATTGCTTTTCTGTGTTCTCAAATGGGAAAATAGAATCTGTTTTATGCTTGACTTGCCAACATTTGTGCTCTTTATTATTAGGGAGGGACCATAGCTCAATGATGGAGCATGTGCTATACAGGTAGGTGGTCTCTCGTTCAATCCCTGGCATCTTCAGTTTAAAAAAGGATCAGATAGCTCTGTGCCCTCCAAATATTTTGGATGACAACTGTCATCAGCCCCAGCTAGCATGGCTCAAGGTCAGGGATCATGGAAGTGATCTCTTAAACATCTGGAGGGCACAAAGTCAGCTGAGATAGGCGATGATATAAAAGTTCTCTGATTGAGATCCTGGGGAGTTGCTATCAATCAGAGTAGGCCCTAGATGTACACATAGCAATCTTACATCAGGTCAGACTGTGTTGTTCAGAATTGATAGTCTGTTTTCTCCCATTCCATGCTAGTAAAATGAATTTTTAATTGGTGCTGAACATATCAACCTGCCACATGTCATGATAAGCCTTAAGCCATGGTATTCTGTGAACAAACAAATCATGCTTGCTTTGCTCCTCCCCACTCATGCCAGTGGAAACAAGCCGCTATTCCTGGCTTTGCATTGCATCTGAATCAGGGATCATGGTTTCTTTTGCTCCAAACAAGCCATGATCTGTAGCCAAATTCCCCCCCCCCTTGGCTTACCACTTGTGGTTTGTTCGAGTGAAGCAAGCCATAATCCATAGCTTGGACATTGTGCTAAGCCCACAGTTGTGGTTTATTTCCTCCATCGCTAGCAGGGAGGAGACAAACAGCTCAGATAAGCATGCTCATTAACTGTGGGGTAGATTACTGTGGCGTAGTATGACATGTGAACAAACCAGTCCATGTAGCTCAGCATTTTGTACTCCTGGGATCCCCAGTGTGGTGCCCATGAGCATCACAATACCCTCAGACACTCCTTTGGTGCTTGTCAAGTCCTCCTGTCCCTCCCAAATGTTAAAAAAATTAAGGTGGGTTTTTTTAGCTGTTTGTTTTGGCGGGTGCCTTTTGTTTGTTTTGGAGTGTGTGCAGCTGTTTTGCCTGTTTGGAGGAAGAGGGATTCTCAGTATTGCCAGTATTTCTTCTGAGAAATTGATATTTTATGGTGCCCGCAACAGTTTTGTAGATTTTCAGATGTGCTTTCGGCCCCAAAAGGTGGGGGACCCTGGTGTACTTTAACCTGTAGTGGCTCACCAGAGTCTTATGGAAATGTCTTCCCTAGCACCTACTAACTAAGATCTTTTTCATTGTGATGCCAAGGATTGAGCCGTTTTGCGTGGAAATAATATGCTCTTATTGCTCAGCAGCAACCCTTCAGTGCTGTTACGATAATGGAAATGCTTCACTATTTTTTTCTCATGTTCCATTGGTCTTATTGGCAACATATATTGTACCAATTAGATATTGGTATCTTAGAAACGTCTGTGTACACCTCCTGTTTCTGTAGCAAAACAGATTGTAAACTGAAACTAGGCATTAAAATCTAACTAGGAAGTCTTGTGGATGTATTCTGGAACATGTCATAGTTAAACATCTGTATTGTTTGGCTTACCTCCCCATGTGAAGATGTGTTAATTGATGGTAAATTATTAATGGAACCAGTCTCCTAAAAGAGGGGCAATATCTTCTCTTCATGGGCTAAGTGTTGCAAAATGTGCTAGAAGCTATTCTGTTTCACAGAACTCCTGTCTAAGCAAAATAAGCTTTCAAACATTAAAAGAAAAAACCAAGCATAGATTTCAATACCTTCTGAGTAGTGTACTATTTTCACAGAATCATTGAGACCAGAGTATCCCTTCTTTTGATACACTCTGTTTTTTCATGTACAGACTTTGTCTCTGAGGTTAATTACCTGGTTCACACATAATGCTAGGCCAAACTGTGGCTTAGTTCGAGTGAGCGGGTTCCTGGAGCAAAGATTGTGGCTGCTTTTTTCTCCCTTGGTCCTCCTGCACTACCCAGAACTTGGGTTTAGTAGTATGTATGACCCTGGGTTCATGGCTTGTCTCACTCCAGTCAAACCCTAAGCTATAAACAAGGGTTGTTCTTGGTTTGCTACTCATGGTTTGTCTTGCTCCAAACAAACCATGAGCCTGGATTCAGACGTAATGCTAAGTCAAACCATGTTTAGTCTTGGGTAGTGTGGCAGCAGCAGGACTGAGGGAGGAGTACAGCTGCCATGATCTTTGTTGCAAGAACCTGCACATTTGCTTACTCGTGCCAAGCCACAGTTTGACTTAGGGTTACATGTGAACTGGGCCAATGTCTGGCTAGTCAGTTTTGTGTGTGCGTGATGGTACTCACCAGTACAGAGAGTACAATCTTTTTTTTCCTGCCCATGGCAACCGTTTTGTGCTGGCACCCACGGCACTTCTATCAAGACATGAGTACTAGCACCTCATTATTTTTATTAAAGCAGTATGGCCAGTAATATGTCTTATTTAAATTTTGAGAGTTAAATAATCCCCAGAGGTCTTGAATAGCTTTGACCTTCTTAGTGTATACCTCTTTGCTTTCTTTTAACTAGGCTTCACATTTTACAATCCTTTTCAATGTTTCTGTGTTGGGTTTTTCTGAACACTTTCCCATTTCCGTAGTTGTTACTGCTTCCAAACAGCTGTCTTAACTGTTGTACCACTTGCACACTGCTTTTGATTGAGTTCTGAGTCACCTTTCCACTGATAGTTGTGAAAACAACATGTTCCGAGCCTTGATCTATTATTAAGTGTATTTTGATTGGACTTCTAGTGCACCCATCCCGAGAACTTGAGGCAGGTAACAAGCTGCTTGTTGTACCACTTGAACCTTTGGTAAGTCTCCAGGGAAGAGACTTGTAAAGTTGAGGTTACCAATAACACCACCTCCTGTGTCCTTGCCGTCCTGATATATTTTCATTTATATCCAGAATTTTGGTTTTTACCCAGGCATTTTCAAATTTCGGTTGTCACATGCCCCCCCTCTTTTGCTGTCTTCCTAATTTCACCTTGAGTTTGAAGATCACCATATAAACTTGCAATTTGAAAACAAGATGATGATCTCATTCATGGATTCATAAATCCAAATTTCCCCAGAGATTGTATGATGATTGCATTTTTCTTCTCTGTGATTTTTTCGTGGCTGTTTCTATTCAACAGTAATGTCTCCCTTTATAAGACAGACGGTTTCTTCAGAAACCAAAGTTTTCTGCTTTCTGCATAAAGTGAATGCTGGCAGGTTGTGGAGTGGAATTCTGTATCATCTTTGTGCTGTATAGAGCGGCAAGCAACTATTTATCATTTATGTGGATCTACACTTTCACATTCCAAAAAGACACCCAGGTAAAACGTAGCTTGAAAATGAAGGCTTCTTGATAGGAATGCAATAATAATTTTAAAAAAGCATGTACAATACCTCTTGTGAGGCTTGGAGAAAATTATGGGAGACACAAGGGAGGGGAGGGGTATCATCCGAAATAATAGTTTCCATGCTTTTAACTAAGTCTATATTATCTTTAATTACCACCTTCACAACAATCGGTTCTCACCTCTCCCTACATTGACACACTGTTGCTAATATCCACGGTTGGTAGAGTTTTGACCCTATCTGCATGGTGCAATATCACCCAATTCTCCTCTAAAGCAGTCTTGCACACAAGTCTGTGCAAATTACAAAAACTGTCATCTCTGCCCACGTAGGTCTACTAGCCCTTTTTTTGTCCTATAAGAAGAAAATGGGTTACGGTTTTAAAAAGCTTTCCTGCTTTATTCTGCTCCAAGTTGCCTGGAGGCAATTCAGTTATTGTACGTTCTTCACTGTAGAATCATGAGACAATAGTTGAGCCTTGATTCTTTTTGCTGGGGTAAACAGGAATCCCCCCCTCCTTTTTGTAAATTTGACTGTTCAGGTTTGGGCTCAGTGGCCTTATTAGTGCCTTCCAGCACTACTATTCTATGATTCTAGTCCATAAGTGTGTGGGGTGCAGGGTTAATGAGAGGACCCTTTAATCCTCTCAATTAGGAAGCCCAGAAGAAAGCTTTCTCATGTTTTAATTTTTCTGTCTGATGTTTTGCTTGCTGTTTGATTTATGGCATTTTATTGCATTCTGCTGAATAGTTCATCGGTGGGGAACCTTTTTCAGCCAGCCACATTCCCTTCTGGCCAACCTTCTGGGGGGCACATAACAGTGGTGGGTGGGGCTAGAGGTGAAAGTGGGTGGAGTAACAGGTGTAAATGTTACCTTTGTACAGTAGGACCAGTTTCTACACCCCTTTCTATCCTCTGTCCAGGCAAGCGTCGGATTAGTGCTCTTTTTACATCCCCGTATTAACACACTGTTGCCAAGATCAACTATTGGCTGACTTGTGACCCTATTTGCAATGTGCAGTCTCACCCGTTTAATAATTGTTCTTCTAAAACAGTTTAAGGAGACATTTCAGCCAGGCCAAAACACTCAAGGAGGGTGCAAAGGAGGGCCGATGAGGTGCGCAGTCTGGGAAGTATAGTGGGAAGGGGTATGGCGTAGGGAGAGTCCTGAGGGGTCAGAGAGAACAACTTGGAGAGCCGCATTGGGCCTCCGCCTCTGAGGTTTCCCACCCCTGGCATATTTTGTTTTAATATGCTGTCTAACGCCTTGGGGGGCCTTTGGGATGAAAAGCATTGTAATAAATAAATTGTAATAATTTAACTTGTGCTTTGTTCACCTGAATGGTTACTTCAGTTTTTGATAATACTTCGCGTGCTTTAACTGTGCATGGCTTTCACTGAGAGAATAATGAAAGCCAGGGAAGTGCATGAGGACAGATTCTTCCTGAAGTTTTGCTCGATAGGAACATTCCCAGAGTAGGGCCCATTCCCGTCTTTTCCCAGGTACCTCTCTTCATCATGTAGAGAGAAGGGCTGGAACATAAGAAAAGCCTTGCTGGGTCAGACCGAAGGTCCTCCTCGCCCACTGTTCTCTTTCCCCCAGTGGCCGACCGCATGCCTACATGAAACCCACCAGCAAGGCATGAAGGCAACTACCTTCCCGTATTGTTTTCCTCCCCTCCCATCTCCAGTGGCTGATATTTGTAGGTTCCACATAACCATCTTGACTAATAGCCATTTTCAGGCCTGTCCTCTTTGTATTTGTCTGCGAGGCTCATTGCTTTCCAGAAAGCAGAGTGGCTCTCCTCCTGGCATAAGTTCGATCCTCTTTTGGTAGAAGGTGGGGATATATGTTAGCTGAGCTCATGCCATCACAACTCACTTAAGGACCACCTGCACAATGAGGGAGCTGTTGGGGCAACCTGACCCCTGTGTTTAGTTAACTTAAAGAAGTCCCGGCTAGAAAGCTCTTGGTGCCTTCCTCTCCTGAAGAGACCACCAAGGGCCTGAAACAAGTTAGCTGTGTTTGTTGTTTTGTCTGTTGTAACTTGTATGTCGCATTAGTATTACATTCTAAATTGCCTCAAATACCTTGGTAGAAAGGCAGTATACAAATGTAGTAAATAAATAAAACTGCATGTGAACAATCTTGAAGGAAGGTGCATCCTGCTGAATAACTCCTGCAGAAGTACCCTGTGCACTTGCCCACCCCGTCTGAGCCTCTTTTAGGGTAAAGATGCCTGATACAGCATTAATGAAATACTTTATGAGAGCCTCTGGATCTCTGGTGCTTTTTGAAATGATACTTGCCAACTCTGGCTAAACTGTCTTTCTTTCTTGTAGTTGGCAAACATGAGCTGACTGGGCACAAAGTGGCAGTGAAGATCTTGAACAGGCAAAAGATTCGCAGCCTTGATGTGGTGGGGAAAATCCGCAGAGAGATTCAGAATCTGAAGCTTTTTCGGCATCCGCACATAATCAAGCTGTAAGTTCACGCATGTTTCTGTTCAAGAACAATCCGTCCAACTATGGGCATTCCTTGACAAACTGAGCTTTCCTGTTCAGTGGACAAAATGAATGTTGGCAAGGTTTTCTGGTGTGATTCTTGTTTCTTCTTTGTGCTATAAACCAATAATGGCAAGCAACTATTTATAACTCACAGGGAGCCAGAAAACACTTGGCTAAAATGTCAAGTGTAGGGTTCTTAGCACAATAACAAGAATGGAAAATAACTCCCCTGAGGCATGGGGAAGACAATGGAAGCCTGGTTAACTATGTGGAGGGTATGTTTAAGTATTAAGTATTGGGTAATGCAGTTGCCTCTTGGCAAGCAGTTAAATGGCAACCTGTTCCTGCATGCACTCTCTCTTGTTTCTGACTGCCTGCTTGTGTTGCAGCTGTGGTAGGTCCTAGGAATCCGCCACATCATCATCACTTTAAGTATTATCATTGAATGTATACCCCATCTTCCTCCAAAAGTACACAAGGTAGCTTAACAAAATGAACACAGTACAAAACAAGATAAAAGTATAGCCTAAACACAAGACACAATGCAACCTGAGAAGCCAAACCTGCCGCAGTTAAAAACAAACCAGCAGCAGATGAGACAGTAATAGATTGGATGGCACTCCCCTCCTCTCCTCTGGCTCCAGTTTCCTTTGCCAGCCTCAACCAGGGTCTCCTCTTAACCAAGGTTTGAAACCCGGATTTGAGGTGGCTTCCGTAGTTCAGAGGGAACCTCATTAGTAGTAATACTGGTTGCCAGGCATGCTGATGTAACATGAAACCCCAGTTAAGTTAGGGAGATTCTCACTAGAGAGGGGGAGGAACAGGGAGATGAAGTGCATGCTCCCATGATCCCCTTGCTGTGTTGTAACCCTGGTTGAAGATATTGAGAATGCTACATTTGCATTGCTTCTGTGTGCCTTATCCTTTTACTACATGCAGTTCACCCGACATATGTGTTAGTTGATCAAGAACCTGCCTTTTCAGAGCCTCCTCTCCTTGCCTTAATGCCATCCCAAGCTGTGGAAGCTTTTGCCACAGTCAAAGGATATCATCCCTTTCCTGATACATAGTAAAACAGACTTGGTGGTTGAAATGTTCCCCACATTTCCACGCAGCAGTACTGTAGGTTTTCTGTGTGGGGTTTCTTTTGTCCAGGATAGTCCAAGCAGTCCCTGAAGGCTTCCATGCGTCTGGGGCATTGATCAAAGTTAGTGTGGTTTGCTTGCAGGTGGAAAAGAGCTGCTCTGTATCTTTCCTGACACAGAAAATCCTATGATAGCTGCTTGTGTGAAGGAAAGGTCATGCTTTACAGTAGGGTGGGGAAACTTTTTCCTACCAAGGTCCATTTTACCTTGGCCAAAACCTTTTGGGATCTGCATTCCATTACTTGTGTCTGGAGCCACAATGAGCGGGGCCAGAGCCAACAGTGGGTGGAGTTACAGATGTGATTCTTTGTTCGCGCTTACATGGGAATAAGTCCTATTGAAGTCTGTGGGGTTTACTTTTGAGTAGGCATGCAAAGGATTGCACTGATAGACTGCAGCATTCAACTTCAGAAACACAGGAAGCTGCCTCATATTGAGTCAGACCATTGGTCTATCTAGCCCAGTATTATCTCCACTGACTGGCAGCAGTTCTTCAGGGTTCCAGGCAGGGTTCTTTCTCAGCCCTACCTGCAGATGCTGGGGACTGACCCTGGGAATCTTCTGCATGCAAGACAGATGCTCTACCACTGAGCCATGGCCCTTCATCAAATTCTTGACAAAGAATTTGATTACTGCATAATTTGAAGATTGGATTGTGCCCTCTCTCCAGGCAAAGTAAAGCTGTTTTAGGTTCTTTTGAACAGTATGCCAAAAGGCTTTGATTGGCTCATAAAATAACACTGTAGCAGTACTGAGTAGTAGCATGGGCAGAAGGACTTAGATAAGTAGCAGTCAAGTCAGATTCTCTTCATTGTGGGTATCTATGACAGTTTTTTTGAAAATGTCTCCTGATATGATTGGAGCCATAAGGGAATTAAAAGATGCCAGATGTCACTCATGCACCTAACGTTTCCATCAATGAATTAACCGTGGCTGAAATCCTATGCACTTTGAACATGGGAATAAACTCTATTGAACTTAATGAGACTTATCTATATGCTGCCTTTAATTAAGAGAGCTGCTCATTTCTGTATGATGCAAGTCTATATGGTGAGTTAGCTAATATATCATTTTTTCTCAGGTACCAGGTTATCAGCACACCATCTGACATTTTCATGGTGATGGAATATGTTTCAGGAGGTGAACTGTTTGATTACATCTGTAAAAATGGAAGGGTAAGACTCCAGTTTTTCAAAGTCCTAACTTTATATTTTGCAACCTTTGATGGGCCTGTTGCACAGGATTGTGAGTTGGCTTAGACTGGACATTAAAAGTGAATTGCACAAAAAGTAATGCTTGTGTGAGCTGTCTGCTTACATGAACATGCTCCTTTCTGTATTTTAGAAAATCACAATTGCACAGTTCACAGAAGGGAAAAGTGAACTCTTGAGTGCATTCTGTTGCTCATGTTACACTGTTCACATGATCAGACCACTTTGTATGAACTGTGTCTTTGTGCAAGGTAGTCCTTATTATGTGTTGGGGCCCAATTTCTGGCTTACTTAAAAATACCATTGACTCTGGGAGTGGTTATTAGCAATAACAGGTGATAAGGTGCATAAAATGTTCACACAGAATTTTCAGGACAGAACACTATATGTAATCAAATACCAGTGGCGTCTTACCATTTCTGGGGTTGACTTCTGAGGAAAGTATCCACAATCAGTACTTTTGATAATTAGCTGTACACTTCTAATAGCAGTAACCCTAGTACTGTATGTCAGTTAGTATTTTTACTCATTTTTCCCGTGGAAGCAGATGCAAAATAATGGGCAATGAAACAGAAATGTGAATTGCTGACATTCTTTTTAACAGTCAGTACATGTCATCATGTATTTCGGACTGCAACTTTTGTCCTCTTTCCAAGATAGATATATTTGTGTGATGGTTGTATAGCTGCACACTGATAAGAAGCTGAACCAAAAGGCATTTGCTTAGGCTGCAGTCTAACCTGTAGCTTCAAGGTTGTAGGTTGATAGTTGGTCCCATAGCTCAGTGATAGAGTATGTGTTCTGCATGTAGAAAGTTCAGTCACTGGCATCTCCAGTTAGAAGTATCAGGCTCATTCTGCCAGAGATCCTGCATGGCCATTTCCAGTCAGAGTAAAGACTGGGCAAGATGGGCAATAGTCTGACCTTATATAAGTTGGCTTCAGATGTGTTTTCCAGTGTGCTTATTTGAGCTCCTGTTAAAGCAAAGGCTTCTCCATCCGTTTCATTGTTGGGGAAAGCTTTGAGTATCAATTTCCTTTGCAAATGCCAGGCACAGCTTGATGTGAGAACTGCAGGTATGGTCTGATGGAGCTTTGCATGAGAGCCTCGATCTTGGAATAGTTAGTGGCAAAAAGATTCAATATTTTTTAATTGAACCAGTGTTTTTTATCCAGAGGGATTCTTAGCATTGTTTTGCAAACAAAACATTTTTGGCATTAGTTAGAATGCCAGATTCAGGGAGCATTGCTTGACCTCTTTAATTTTACTGTCAGAATAGCTGTTCATATGTAAAGTTGCAAATTCCCTTATTAGCATTGCTAAAAGGGTATGGCAGTTTTCAAAGAGTTGGGTTGAGTTGGCGGTTTTAGGGGGGTGGTTTTTTTTTTTTTAAGTGTTAAAATTTTAAACCAGGTTCATTGTCGTTATTAAGTAAAATGAATGTGACAAGGTGTTTTAAGAAGCTGTTTTCTGAATCATGAAACATCAGTGTTGACACTTTCGAAAGACTGAGTGCCGATTTTTAGGAGGCAGGAAAGTTCTTAATCCAGATCTTGCTACTACCACTAAATAAGAAAAACTTCTTTACTGATTGCTACTTTTTTGCATCTCTATTGCATTTCATCATTCTCTCCCCACCCCATTTTTTAAAAACTGGAATATGTTTGGCATTCTAATGCCACAAAGCTGTCATGCTCTACCATTAAAATATATTGGAAATGCTCAGATGTCTTGCAGTATGTGTGTGTTCTAAAAAATGTGCTCCTTTTTTGTCCCCCCTCCCCTCTGTTGTTAGCTTGATGAAAAGGAGAGTAGACGTCTGTTCCAGCAAATCCTTTCTGGTGTGGATTATTGTCACAGGCATATGGTAGTCCATAGAGACTTGAAACCTGAAAATGTACTGCTTGACGCACACATGAATGCCAAGATTGCTGATTTTGGTAGGTTTCTTTTGAAGTGTGACTCTTAATTTTTTGATATACATTGAACATTTAGGTAGTACTGAGTTTCAGGAACTGGAACTCCAATACTGAACAGAAATGTCTGACTTCTGGCACTAGATTTTCTTTATCTTTTTAGGAAACAAAGGAGAGAAGGCTTCTCAGAGCGTCCCCAAAAGTTTTATTGTAGTTGCTAACTTCCAAAACACGTTGACGATTTTCAGGGGCAATTGTTTTTGTTGGAACACTGCAGAAAAATAATGTTGAGGCTTCTTCCATGCTTTGGTTTTGGCATATTTAGGAAACATTTAGCTCAATATTGCTGCTGTTTGTAGCTCTTAAAAAATCAAAACACCTTTCTTGAAATTTTCAGCAGCAAAATAACAACTAAAAGAAATTAGAGCAAAACAAGAAATCCACACAAACTCAACAGCTCAATAATTAGTCTGCATCAAATGATTTTATGGAATGTTAAATTCAGTGTTGACTAACGGAAGGTGACGATTAGCTTCTGTGTCCAGATGATGTTCACATTTTATTTTAAAAAAGCCTCAGTACAAGATACTTTAATAAAAGTCATAGGAATGAAAAAATAAGTGCATTCTGTATACTTGCATTTAATTTTGAACAGTATTAGCCAAAATGTTTACTTTGGAATTAAATTCAAACTATCAACACACAACTTGGTGAATATATTGGATCAAAGCTGATGCCACAGCTTGCTTTCCTGAAGCTTATGTAATGTGACTTGCCACCTGATCCTGTGCATGTTTACTTGGTAGTAAGTCCCACCTGAGTCTGGTGCATAGTAAGTCCCACCTGAATTCCATCAGGACTGTTGAAGCAACCCTGAGTAGGACTGCATCCTTAATAGTGCCATCCCATGCATGTTTACTCAGAAGTTAACTCCCACTGTATTCAATGGGGCTTTCTTCCAAGTAACTGTGTGTAGAATTGTGAGCACTAGTCTTCGTTGCTTCAGTATCAGGGCTGCTTCTGTGGATTGGCATTTTAGCATCAGTCATCCTCTGTGTCAGGATTCTCCCACCCTCTTTTGAGGAAAGAGCCTGAAAGTTTATTATACAGTAGGGCCCTGCTTTTCGGCGTTCCGCTAATACGGTGGTTTTCAATTAGAGTAAGGCCCCACTCATACGGCGCTTGTTCTGCTTTTACAGCATTTTTCGGGCATCGGGCACCATTATATTGACAGAGTTCCGCTTTTTGGCGGGTTTTGTTTTTCGGCGGGGGTCTGGAACGTAACCCGCCATATGAGTGGGGCCCTACTGTATCTCCAGAGACCAGAAGAGTCTCTCTCTCCCCCTCCCCGAATTACATTTATTCCTCTTGTGGATTTTGTTTGTATGATGTTTTGGGAGCCAGTTTTTGGCTAAAAAACTGAGTATAATCAGTTGTAAACTAGAGAGAGCCACAAACATCTGCCTTGTGGACCATCCATACAAAGAATGCTTGGCATATTAATATAGAAATACGCTACATAATCCTGGTATTTCTTTTGTAGATATAGTGGATTAGTACCTGCCCTTGTAAAGAGCTTTGAGGTCGCTGATAAAAGGTGCTATGTAAATGCCATTCAGTTATTTCAAAGGTACGGTGCTCACGTACAATTGGGAGTTGGGCACATTGCCACATCTTGGCACACTTTTCCTCTCCAGTGGACTGCTACATATAAAAACCAAAATGCTTTTGGGTAGGAAGTGACTTTACTTTTAAAAATATATATATAATGTAGCTTTAACTTTCCAGTATTAAATATAGTTTGGAACAATATAAACAAAGGAAGTTACCTTCCACCGACTTGGATTATTGCCCATTTGGCCTGCTGCATCTATTCTCACTAGCAATGGCTGTGCTTGGTGTCAGGCAGAGATTCCAACCCTTTTTATTGTTTGTTTATTATTATTTATTATATTTATTAGTCATTTTTTTCCAAATCGGAAACTCAAAGCAACATACAACAGTTGTTACTGGAGATGCTAGATGCTGAACCTCTGGACTTCTGCATACAATTATGTTCTCTGTTGCTTGAGATACGGCCTTTCCCCACGTGTCTCATAAAGCTATGTTGGTGACTGTGCCACACACACATACATGACCCTTTGCAAATAGAATAAGTAATCTGCCTGAGATTGCCTTTAAGGGGAGATGGGCTGTCCTGTTATGGCAGGGGTGGGGAACTTTTTTGGTTCAGTGGGCCAGATCCTTATCTGTCCTCACCCCTGCAGGCCAACTTTGACAGGTGGGCAGAACAACCCACCTGCCAATTACATGACATTATTAAGACATCAGATGATTGACATGTGGGAGTGGCAGCACAAGGGACTTTGCCAACCCTATGCTCAGCGCTTTGGAAAGCACTGCACATAAGGCTGGCGAGGCATTTTGCACAGCCATTCCCACCCAATAGCCAGCTAGCTGTTGAGCGCTTGGGAACCCCTGCAAGCCTTGTGCAGCTGATCCAGAAGGTTGGGCTCTCCTGCTGATTAGCTGATGGGTGATAGAGCCAAAGCGTGCTTTTTACAGGCATTGGCTGCACGAACGAGTTACCTGTAGGGAACTCTTTTGCACACCTGATCCAGCACACTTCAACTTTACCACCCAGCAGCTGATGGGCAGGAGAGCCAAAGCCTGATTTTCCCCTTGCCAGTACACATCTGGGAGCACACTCTAAGGCTCCCAGTTGTCCATTGGCAGCTGCCTCTCTACCTGTCGCACACCTGATATCATATATGATGTCAAGTATGGAGTATGTGGATATGGTTTGAGGAAAACTGCTTTGCTGGCCAAATTTTAACCCGTTTGGTCCATGGGCTGTGGAGATTTCCCACCCCTGTGCTTTGGCCATGCTTTGCAAAGGTCTCAGCAGAGCTGTATCTTTTGATCTAACTATACGCACTTGAGCAGCATGATGTATCTGGCTTCTGGCTACCATTGTAGCTCCAGCTTTGCTGAAGAACTTCTTGGTCCTTTCCCCTTGCTGCAAGTTCTTTCTCTCTTTGCTTCAGAAGCAAAATCAAAAACATGCTACAACTTGTAAGGAGTGAAGGCTTCGAGTTGAAGTGGTGGCACATCAGCTGAAAGAGACTTTGCTATGAAAGAGACCACCACAGTACCTTTTTATGTGAAGGATACATGAAACACCATTTCCTTCTTATGGGTGATTGTCCAGTGTTACTCATATTCAGAGTAGACCCATTGAAATCAATGGACTCCAGTAGATTACTTGGAGTATGACTTGTTTGGATATTTATTTATTATTTAATTTATATCCCGCTCTTCCAGCAGGAGGATATCGCCTTATGATTTCAAATTCAGATGTGTCACCTATAAAATAAGCTTGTCCTTGGGTGACAGTGAAGTTTCATATTAATTACTTTACTAGCTTCTTAAACTGATGCAGAGGAATATTTCCTTTGTACTTTCTGGGCTATACCTGGTGTGATGGTGGTGGTGCTATTATTAAGGTTGATATTTTCTGTTTGGACTCTTAAGCTCCCTTCAGAATGCAAATTGTCTTGTTACAAGCCTCAAAATAGTTAATTAAATTTCCCCTATAATTTATGATTGACTTTATTAGACTCTGTACATCTTCATTCCAGGGCAGTACCATATGACCAATTTCTTTAAATTATTGTATGTTTGGTGTCCCCATTGGTGTCATTGATTTTTTTTTCTGTCTGTAAGTATAAACCCAGGTAACAGATACACTAATAATTTATTTCAGGTTCAGATACACTAATATATTTTTTAGCACTGTGAGAGGCTTTAATGTATGTTATTTAATGTATGTTATCTGTGGCCAGTCCTCTTCATTTGAACTTCTGTGCATTTTCAGGCCTCTCAAATATGATGTCAGATGGAGAATTTTTAAGAACAAGCTGTGGTTCTCCTAACTATGCTGCTCCAGAAGTAATTTCAGGAAGGTAGTTTCTCTTCTTGGATAAATGTATATATGTATTCTCAAAAACAAAGTCCTACTCTTCAGTGTTAAAGCTGCAAGGTAGATTGCAAAACTTCCAGGTTTGAAAATTTGAAATTTCTGGCTTTAGTGATTTCTTTTGGTTAGTCTCTGTTCTTTCTATGTATAAGACTGTGAGCTGGTTCAGACAATCATATCTTGCCAAGGTCTGAAGGAGACTTGCATTCGCAAATGCAGTCCTTTTATTTCTCACTTTTATGCGAGCCATTTCATCCAAACTGGGAAGCTATGATTAACTGCAAGACTTCTGGCCTGTCTACATGAAAGGAGGAACGAAGGGGCTGCATGCATGCCCACAAGATTTATGTTTATCTCCCACAGAGCTGCCCTGCTGACAGTGGTGTCGCTACCACTTCCTGGGACGGTGTGGGGCAAAGCAACTGAGAGGTTGGGGGCTGCCCAAGCACACCGGCAGACCCAATGTGGTACTTACACTGGTATGCCCACACAACCCCAAACTTGCAGCTGCCCTATCCCGCCACATCCTGGTAAGTGGCAGCAACACCGTTGTTGGCAGGGCAGCTCCACCAGCTGCTCCTGATAACTCTGCTTCTTTTGCAAGATAATGATCAGCCAAACACTGCCTATGACTTGCCCAAGTAGTAAAAAGAAAAAGAAAAAGCAGTCTTAATCCTTCAACTTTGTGAAAACATGCAAGCTTTTGGCTGTAATGATGATGATACTCTTTTTTTTTTAATCTGCCTCGAAAAATAATTTCAGTGTCTTAAGAACCAAGGCAATTATGATCCTAGAAGGTTTTTTCCCCTGGTTTTGCCTTATTGGTTCTTAGAGACGCAGTCTTTGTGGAAAGCACATTGGTTGATATTCCATTAGTATTCTTAGCGCTGTTGTGCTAGCGGAGGCATCCACTTATGGAAAAGATGGGGAGGTGATTTCACAATAGATTTTGTGGGGCTGCTGGATGGGAATCAGCAAAAATCACCCCCTCCTCTTCTCTGAGCAGATGCGTCCTAATAGATTAAAAGCTCTTGTGCTGGTGCAAGGGCACCAGCTGGATGTCACCCATTTTGTTAATATGGAGGGCTTGCTTCCTGTTTCATAATTTTTGTAATTAGGTGCTACTTGGTGCAAGAATGTGAATATTTATACCTAAAGTAAAATGTGCTTTAAAAGCTCCTTGACTATTCAGTACTTATTATAATTCTATGGCAGTGGCTAATGTTGTTGGTTTGAATTTGATTTATTGCATTTGTACCCTTCCTTTCATGCAAGGATCTCAGGTTGGCGTACATGGGCATATTCTGTTTTATCCTCACAATTATCTTGTGAGGTAGGTTAAGCTGTGTTATACAGGCAGTGCAGATGTTAACACTGCACATCCTTTAACTACACTTAAACAGGCTATGATCAGGTCATGAAATCAGGGGCTGTATCCCCCTTCATACATAAATTCCCCTGCCAGCTTTAACTAGTTAGTCATTATATAATATTAGCCATGGTTATAGGTAACCAGGGCTTCCTTCTAACCAGGATCTTGAAACCAAGAACCTCACCATGTGTGGTGACATAGATATAATGGCTAACAATGCACTACACCATTTTTGCTTTGCCTTATATCAACAGTTAAAAGCATGTTGAATTTTAGTGCTTTGAATAGTCTTTCGCATTAATTGCCGAAAGACTGACAGATCAGCTCAAGAAGTGCTGTGTGTGTATATGTTACCTGAAGAAAATTTAATTATGAACTTCATTTTTCAGGTTATATGCAGGTCCTGAAGTAGATATATGGAGCAGCGGAGTTATTCTTTATGCTTTGTTATGTGGGACTCTTCCATTTGATGACGATCATGTGCCAACGCTTTTTAAGAAGATATGTGATGGTATCTTTTATACACCTCAGTACCTGAATCCAGCAGTAATTAGCCTTTTGAAACACATGCTGCAGGTGGATCCCATGAAGAGAGCTACAATCAGAGACATAAGGTATCTTTCTCTTCATGCAGACAGTAAAATATTGACCATGACCCACCCGTAATTCTAATTTTTTTCGGTAGTGTATAGTACTGTACCATTTTCCTGACTGAACTGGTTTGAATGTAACACTAAACTATGTTCTCTAATATTGGAATGAGCCTTGGGCTTGAGTGCTCCCCTCCCCAACTTCCGTGTGGCTGCAAGGAAGGAATTGGAAGCATCTACTTCCAGATCTGAACTAGCTACAGTTTGTCTTTGCGTCTGGATAGGACCAAAATGTGGATAGTTTAAGCTATGTCTTCTTCAAACAAGCCAACATCAGAAACTATGGTTTGACCTTGACTTGTTTCAGTGAGGCATAGTATAAACAGTGTGGCCTGGTTTGGATATAAAAATAAACTATGATTAGTTTAAACCAGAAAGTGGATGTTTCCAGTCTCCTTGTGACTGTGCCAGAGAAAGAGAGTTCTTGGAACCTGCTGCCATCAAACTAGTCTGTCACTCTAGGCTTGTTTTTAGGGGCAGGCACCAAGGTGGATGGATCTTCCTCAGGCTGCCCACAGCTGGGTCCCATTAGGCATTTGTTTGGCTGCACTGCACAAACCCAAGTTCCAGGCTGGAACAGATCTCATAGAATCTCAGAGTTGGAAGGGGCCTATAAGGCCTTTGAGTGCAACCCCCTTGCTCAGTGCAGGAATCCAAATTAAAGTATACCCAACAGGTGACTGTCCAGCTGCTGCTTGAAGGCCTCCAGTGTTGGACAGCCCATCACCTCCCTAGGTAATTGGTTCCATTGTCATACTGCTCTAACAGTTAAGAGGTTTTTCCTGATGTTAAGTAGCGATCTGGCTTCCTGTAACTTGAGTCCATTATTCCATGTCCTGCACTATGGGATGATCAAGAAGAGATCCTGTCCCTCCTCTATGTGACAACCTTTCAAGTATTTGAACAGTGCTATCATATCTCCCCTCAGTCTTCTCTTCTCAAGGCTAAGCACCCCAGTTCATTCAGTCTCTCCTCATAGGGCTTTGTTTCCAATCACCTGATCATCCTTGTTACCCTCCTCTGAACCTGTTCCAGTTTGTCTGCATCTTTCTTAAACTGTGGTGTCCAGAACTGGCCCTGCAGATTTGAACTCGTTCAAAATGCTTCGGTATTCCTTGTCCATTTGTCTATCAATTTCCAGCTGCAATCCTGCCTCGACCCTCTTTTGTGGGAAGAATGAGCCAAAGTAGGAATTGAGCACTTCTGCCTCTTCTTTGTCATCTGTTATCCTTTTGCTATCCTCATTGAGTAGTTGTGTACCACCATTTCTTTTCTCTGTCTTTTACTATGGAAGTACCTGAAGAAAGCTTTCTTTGTTGCTTTCAGCATCTCTCGCTAAGCTCAGCTCATTCTCAGCTTCATCCTTCTTGATGCCATCCCTGCAATTCCATGCTACATGTCTGTACTCTTCCTTTGTGGTTTGGCCTTCCTTCCTGTATGTGTCCTTGTTTGTTTTCAGGTCATCTCTAAGCTTTTTTGTGACACCGCATTGACTTCTTTTGTTGTCTTCCCCCTTTTTTCCTTGATGGGATTGTTTGCCATTGTGCCTTTAGAATTTCCTTTTTTAGAAACTCCCACCCATCTTGGACTCCTTTTCTCACTGGGGTTGCTTGCCATGAAACCTTATTTACCATTGTTCTGAGTTTATTAAAACCAGCTTTCCTGAAGTCCAGGTTATGTGTATGGCTTCTCTCACCTTTTGCTTCCTTTAAAATCAAGAACTCAAGTATAGCATGGTCACTTTCCCCCAGAGTTCCCGTAACTGCCACTTCATCTACCGTCATATCTGTTGTTTAGAATCAAGTCAAGGATAGCTGATCCTCTAGTTGCTTCCTCCACTTTCTGGAGGAGAAAGTTATCCCTCACACAAGTCAGGAATTTCTTGGAGGGGCCATGTTTGGCAGAATTTGTCTCCCAACAGATATCAGGGTAATTGAAGTCCATCATTTCTACTACATCATGCCTCCTCGAAACATTGTCAGTTTGCTTTTCAAAAGTTTCATCCTCATCTTCTTGATTGGGTGGTTGGTAGTAGACTCCAACCACCACGTTCCTTTTATTCCTTGCCCCATTTATTTTAATCCAGATACTCTCGGTGGAGCTACCGAGCTCATCCTCCTGTGTATCTACTCAGACGTAAGCTCCACTGGTTTCAATGGGACTTATTCCTAGGTAAATGTGTATTGGATTGCAGCATAAGGCTGCAATCCTAATCCCATTTACAATGGGGAGTAAGCCCCATTGAAATACTTCTGAGTAGATATGGTTAGGATTGCACTGTAAGAGAAGTTAAGTACCCATGTGTAGACCCTGTAAGAGGCATTGCATTATAACTGACGTTAGAAGATTGTTTGTTTTCAGGGGGACACTTAAAAGGATTATATCCTAGTCTGGAGAGTACATTTATTACCACAATTTGAGCAATTAGCACAGCTTTCTGTTGTGAGCCATATCAAATTCCATCTGCAAAGTAAGAACTGAAAGTTCTTAAGCTACTGAGTCAGTCTTAGTAAAACCTATGTTTGTAATATTTTGTTAATAAAAGGCTTAATTGAACAACCAGATTTTAAAATGACTAGATTGTCTTGCATCTAGGGAACATGAATGGTTCAAGCAAGACCTCCCTAAGTACCTCTTTCCAGAAGACCCATCTTACAGTTCAACGATGATTGATGACGAAGCCTTAAAAGAGGTCTGTGATAAATTTGAATGCACAGAGGAGGAGGTGCTAAGCTGCTTATATAATCGAAATCATCAGGATCCTTTAGCAGTTGCCTATCACCTAATTATAGATAACAGAAGAATAATGAATGAAGCTAAAGACTTCTATTTGGCTACAAGCCCACCAGATTCCTTTCTTGATGATCACTTCTCCCGTCCCCATCCTGAACGAGTGCCATTTTTAGTTGCTGAAGCGCCAAGGCCACGCCATACACTTGATGAGCTAAATCCACAGAAGTCCAAACATCAAGGCGTCAGAAGAGCTAAGTGGCATTTGGGAATCCGGAGTCAGAGTCGACCAAATGACATCATGGCAGAAGTTTGTCGAGCAATCAAACAGCTGGATTATGAGTGGAAGGTGAGATTGCTTAAATCTCTCTTCCCCCCCCCCGGTGATTTAAAATGGAAATTTCAAAAATAGACTTAGGCTGCAGTCCAGGTCACACTTACCTCGCAGTAAGTCCTATTGAATCCAGTTGAGCTTACTTCTAAGTAGATATGGATTGCAGCCTTAGGGTTGAATCTAACTGAGTCATGCTCAGACCCATCAATATCAATGTACTTGTCATGTCTGATTTGGTTGGATTCAACCTGCCAGTTATTGGCTCGGAGTCCCTTGATAAAAAATTAGGGTAAAAATGTAACTTTCTACTGTGTTTCCTAGGTTGTAAATCCATACTATTTGCGTGTGCGAAGGAAGAATCCTGTGACTGGCACATACTCCAAAATGAGCCTGCAGTTATACCAGGTGGACAGTAGGACTTACCTACTGGATTTTCGTAGCATTGATGGTATGTGAAGTTGATTATTTGCTCTTTAGTATACAAAGTGTTTTAGAATCCTTAGTGTGCTTATCCTACCCTCAAATCTGTGAGGCAAGTCACTGTCATGTCAGATGTGGGATCTGAGAATACAAGATAGGTTGCTTAAAAACAAAATTGAATTTGTTGCAGCAGGTTCAAGGGAGATGGAAATTTAGTACTTCATGCAACACATGCACAGGATTCACTATTGCCACATGTGCTGGTGGATATTAGCCATGGCTTTTCATGGAGAAATGTTACCGGGGCTAGCCATGATAGCTAAATGGGAGGCTCCAGTTCAGAGACCATATATTTCTAAGTACCAGAGACTGGGATACAAATGCAGTGGCTAACACCATTGTTGGCGAGCAGCCTGGATGGCTGCTTGCGGAAAAAGAATAGTAGGCAAGATGAACCATGATCTAACTCAGTTCTTATGGATAAGGCTACCCCATGGGTTCATGGATTTATTCCCAAGACAAAATGTCTGCACTTGATCCACTGAACCACATTGGCTCAGCCTGGTGAACTGTGACCATAATAATCTATTGTTTCTTGTAATAGCTGCTCTTTCAAGTGCCTTCTTTGACATTGTCACCATGCCTCTTAAATTGTTCTCTTTTCTTACACTAGATGAAATTGCTGAAGGAAAATCGGGGACTACCACTCCCCAGAGGTCGGGCTCTGTGACTAACTACAGATCTTGTCAGAAGGATTCGGACACTGATGCTCAAGGAAAATCCTCTGATATCTCTCTTACCTCATCAGTGACCTCTTCCCTTGATTCTTCTGCAACCGAGTTAACTCCAAGATCAGGGAGCCACACTATAGAATTTTTTGAGATGTGTGCAAATCTTATTAAAATACTTGCACAATGATTTGTAAGATTGGCTTATTTTTTTTTACAGCAATAAGCATGCCTAAAAAGAAAAATCATAGTCAGATGCTTCCAATTATAATCAAGTTACAGTTAACTTTGGCGCTGAGAAGACTAGCCACGTTGCAATTTGCACAGGAATTGAACATACATTTAAAAGCAGTCTAGACCTCTTAATGTAATGAAGCAAATTATGTTTAGACTGTCATTGCTATGACACAGGTACAAGAAATGACAGCTTTTTGAGCAGAGTTTGTTTTTCATTGTGTACACTTTGGGGCTTCATGGAGTATTAACTATAAGGATTTGTTTTGTAGTTTGTCTTCCTATTGCTGATATTATATACCTGTTACAGTATAAGTGATCACTTTCTAGATCAGGGGTTCATGAAGGGTGACTTTGGATCCCAGTCTTCATCTGCACCCTTCTCTATCAGTATAAGTGTTCTATTTGTCAAATAGCACTTGAAACTTGTGGCACTTGTCTCAAGTTTTTGGCAGCCATTGGTGCACTTGGATGAAAAAGGCTAAAGCAGCGCCTGCCTTTACTAATTTGTGTTGACAGATACAACTAAGTTCTACTCAGAATAGGCCCATTGAAATGAATGGACCTAAGGTAGTCATGTCCATTCATTTCATTCGGTTTACTCTGAGTAAAACTGAGTTGGATACAACCCAATGTCAAAAACCTTATGCATTTCAATTCTATATAAAGTATGGGAATGAAAATTGCAAGGCCAAATATATAGTCAATAGAGAAGCAGTGCTGAGTTCAATACTGTGAGATGAATGAAGAAATGGATCAGGAGCTAAAAAAATCCTGAAACTTGTTTTTCAGTCTGAGGTCAGCTTTAGGCATGGTTTTTCTCTAACAGCCTCTGTACATGCTACATGGCAAGTTTCAGAAGCCTTTTGGGGTCCTCTGTTCACTTGTGCAGGGCAGTCAAAAAATCTCACTGTTCTAGTGCAAGCTCTTTCTGGGAACCTAATTTAGGGAGATTAGGTTTACAGAGAGCAGGGATGAAAACCCTGGCTCATGGCCTTGGATATAGCTTGCAGCCAGATTTCATCCAGCCCTCTGGGTCCCCTCCCGGCTACCAGCTGTTCTGCGTTGTGGGAAAAGGCCTTTGATGTTATGCAAAGTGTGCACTTGCAGCTTCTTCCTCTGCAAGGAGGTCTGCTGGAATGTGGCTCCCAACAGCTGTCTACTGGGATAATGTGGCTATCACCCCCAAAAAGATTCCACACCCCTGATATAGGGAAAGGGGCTTTCCAGCCTCTGGTACTGCTGATTTATAAAGACAAGGATGTATTTGGTCGCTTCACAACTGTGCAGATTCACTGACCCATGTGTCATACCGGTAGCTAGTGAGCAGCTTCTTGCATGCTCTTCGATATGGATCCTGTGCCTGAACCCAATGAGCATGTGCAGTTCTGGAATCTTCCACTTAGAATTCCTTGGCTCCTGTTTTCATATGGCTTTCATATACAATTTTTTGGCAGATAACTCCTCTGATAATGGCCTGTGTTGCATAAATCACTGTTTTTACACAACTTTTTTAATACTGAATTAAGATTTGTAAAAATAAGTAGCTTTGGTCTGGTTTTGAAATGTACAGGAACCTGTTGATTAAAAATGATTGAGCAGGTATGGCTGCTAGAAAATAAGTGTGCTTTTAGTAATTAACTGCAAGTTGACTGAATGGCCAACAACAAAAAGCACCTGAGTGTGTTGTGGTTTTTTAAATGTTTATTTGAAGAGTTTGCTCCAAAGAAATACTTTGATTTAAATGTTGTTTCTTTTAAAAAATGCAGAAGGATATGCCAGTGGAATCATTGTTGCCCAGTGCAGACATACCAATCATGATTAGCACTAGGTCTGGTCTGTTGCCTTAATCCTGGTTAGGATTTCAAACATACAGTGAAGCTATGGTTCAGCTTGCCAAGATAAGTCCTGACCTCAAGTAATCATGTACAGAAGATCTGCTTTTCATCTTGCCAGCAGGTAGAGGAAACTGCCTTGCTCAATGTGCTTTGTTGGGTGAAGATGTAACACTTTATTCATGATTAATGCAAACGTAATGCAAACTATGTTTTTTTACCCTATTTTGTAGCCAGTCCTTAACTATGACTGAGGTCAGCCTTCCCCAACCTGGTGTCTTTCAGATGTTGTTGGACTGCAACTGCATCATCCCTGACCATTGAGTCCTGGCTGGAGCTGATGGGAGCCCAACAATACCTGGAGGGCATCAGAATGGAGAAGGTTGGTTTGAAGTATTCAGATGGTCAAGGAAAACAAAACCATATGAAGTGTTATATCTTATGCATAGGACCTGTCAGGTGCAGATCTCAGAAAACAGAGATCTCTTATTCACTCATTCCCAGTGTAGTGTGCCAGCAATAAACAGAACAAACATGGAAGCAACGCTCCTGTTCAGAATGAAAGAAAATAATCTGCATTTGCTGAGGGAGTTAATGGAAGTGTTGATAACAATCATGGCTACATTTACACCTTACATTATATCACTTTAAAAAGTCATTGCTTCCCTGAAATAATCATAGGAACTGTAGTTTCAGATTTCTGAGAGTTGTTAGGAGACCCTTATTCCACTCACAAAGCTAAAGTTCCTAGAGTGGTTAAACAAACAATCTCTTCCCAGGCAGCTCTGGGAACTGTAGCTTTGTGAAGGGAACAGGGGTCTCCTAACATTAAACCACAGTTTAAGAACCCTTAAACTACAGTTCCCAGAATTCTTTGAGGGAAGCCATGATAGTTAAAGTGGTATAATACTGCTTCAAATGTAAGGTGCAGATGTAGCCCATATCTCGGTTTAATGAGCTGTGATATGAACAAGCTTTTTATGCAGACCCTTTGCTTCTAGCTTTATGATATGAGCAAACGAAGTCTTCCATTAATTTTATTTTTCTGTTTTGTATGGTTAATAGCTTCAGAACAAGCCAAGTGTTTAAGCCAAATTCCAACGGCGCTTTAATAACCTGGCTTGTTCTGAAGCTGTTAACCATAGTGTCCCAGGTAGGAAGAAATGGAAAACTATAGTTAATGGAAGACTTCCTGGTATTTTCTTGCTAGCTAATGTGAAGGGAAGAGCAAGGGGTTATATACACGGCCAAAAACTTGTACATACCTTGGATTTTTAAGCCAGGATAGAATCATTCCAATGCAGTCAATATCTGCATGTCGATATGCACTGAGAAGAAACATGCAGCTGCTTAAGTCTACATCTGCTGCATGAACTCATGCACTGTTGTCTGTTGGTAGTTTAACTAGATAGAAGTTGGACCTGATTAAACTTTCAAACACTCATAAGCTCTTCAAAGACCCATAAACTCCATAGCTACTTTTGGAATCTTACCATGCACTGGTCTTTCAGAGCCAGATAATGCCGAGTGGTCTTCTCACATGACATTTTCACATCTTTTCAAACAATGACATTACTTTCCAGAATGAAACAATTTCTTTAGAATGGAACTTGAATAGCAGTTCATAATGTGTACTCTAAAAGGAATATGTGTGTGTATTGGGGGGGGGGCTTTAAAGGAAGCATTGGGTATGTAGTACTGCTGTAATACCTACCATAAGAGAGAGATTGTCTTGGGGGACCAAGTAATAGTCCTACCTTTTTATATAAATACCTTTTATGTCTGGTTCTGCTGCACCTATTCAGTAATTGTGATTTCTTTTTAGTTATGCTGTCTTTATTTTGAAATTGTTAATATTGCACTTGTCAAATGGTATAAACGCACACTGTTTTTGTTTATTTGCTACGTAGCCTCCTAGGCTGTTCAGTAACCCAAAAACTCTCTTTGGCAAACAACAGATAATAGTGGGCACCAACCATAAGCATCACTGCTACACATCACCTGTCTATCTCAGTGGGATATGCAGCCCAATTGTATGCATTTTTACATGGAAGTAAGTCCCACTGAGTTCACTGGGGTTCAATGGGGCTTATTCCTAAATTTGCTTGTATTAGGACTGCATTTTTGGTGACACTACAGAATACAGGCCTCATGGAAAGGGATGGAGGATACCTGCCAGCAGCATCTGCTGGATTACAGCCAGTGTCTTTGCACTGGGAAGCGTCATTGTGGATGATATATATGTCATTTTTGTTCTCAAGCTACCAGGTTGCTAGAGTTGCATCCAGTGTCAGTTCTATTTGAAGCAGACCAATGGAAATCAATGGGCATGAGTAACTTAAGTTCATTAATTCTAATGGATCTACTCTTGAGTATATCTTAGCTGGATGCAACTCTTAATATCATGGTATCTATTAGCTAAATACCTAATGGAAGGTTTCAGTTATTTATTCTTAAATGGTCAGTTTTAATTTTTAACAGCTTTTGGCCATTAAATGTTCCCTTTTCTATTCAGTTTTTTAAAAATACATTTTTCATAGCCTGCATATTATTCAAGCAAAAAACTTTTTCATAACTTTTTTACACTTGCAGTAAAATATTGATGTTGATTTTTTTTTAACCAGACCTTGTGAGGTCATGCAGTAGAAACTTTGAGTTGACTTTTCTTAGTAGTATGTTAGGATAGGGCAGCAGATGGTCATGCAACAAGAAGAACTGCTTTGCAAAAGAGACAGCCGTGGAACTGTGAAGAAAAAAAGGGCTTTCTCAGCAGCTTCAAAAATAAAGTCATAGGGATTGTAGTGTAACTGGCCAATTACCTTCAGATGATCCGTTTTTAATGAAATTCATTATCAATTGCAGGGTGTGTGTGTGTGTGTGTGTGTAAAACTGTCCACGTGCAATGTAATTTAACACTGGTAAGAGGGTAGAAGTCCATCTTTGTGGTGCAATATTTTCAAAAGACCAACTTTCATATATGTTCTGACATTTTAAGTGTTTCAGTACAAGCTTTTGAGATACTTTTGTCAATTGATTTTACCATTGTATAGCTTAAGACATGGATGACCACCTTCTCTTACAAACAAGATGTGCCTACTTCTATTGCAGATGCTTTCTTTTCTTTTTTGGCAATACTGAATGAAAAACTGCTTGTGATATGCTGTATATGACTTGTTACTTTTAATAAACATTAAATTGTATGCAAGGAAACGTGTAATTTGTCTGTGTGCATGGTGTCCTAATTTCATCTCTGTAGTCCACACTGAAATCCTATTTCAGGTTTAGAAAAGTAGTAAATAAACTACACCAACAGAGTTCTGTTTCCATTAAATACTCATTGCCTGCTTCCCCCCCCCAGGAAGTCCAAAACAGTTAACTGAAAATTAACATTACAGCAGTATCAGAACAGCCCTTACAGCAATGTTTTTAACAATAACCATATACATATTAAAAATTCATGAACGATTGTGTAGCAAATAATCAACAATTTATTTCCATAAAGAAAGGGTTTTTAACTGTTCCTGAATGTTTCCAGGGTTCCTAGAAGTTTGTTGGATTCTTTAAAAGTCTTATCGGTAGTGGTAGACAGGGTTCATTGTCCCTTTGTTCATTATTGCTGATGTGGTTGGTATATTCTAGGTGCATACTCGTTTCAAGTGGTTGCATTTTCTAGGGCAACATTCAAGGTGACAGCGAGGCCTATGATCACTAGCCAATGCCATGCGAACTAACTATTATAAGTCATACCTCAGAAACCTCTACACTACAGGGTGCAGGTGTGCTGTGGCAGATGTGCAGTGATTCCTTAGCAGGAGACTTGCATGGAATGGTTGCTTGAATAGAAGCTATTTTATACTAAGTCCATCTTGCCTAGGAATGGGGAATCTATGGCCCTCCAGATGTTGCTGGACTGTGCCTCCCATCATACCTGCCTGTTAGCCGTGCAAGCTGGGAGTTGGGAGTCTCAATAGCATCTGGAAGGCCACAGGTTCCTCGTGCCTGATCTTGTCCCGTGTTGTCTGACTGGCAACAACTCTGTGAAAACACATTGTGCACACCATACATTTAAAGCACATTCTCCCCCACACCAAAGTACCCTGGAAACTAATTTAACCCTCATGGAACTACAATTCCTAGCACCCTTATCAAGCTACAGTTCCCAGAATTATTTTGGGGGTGAGAAATGCATTTTAAATGTATGGGTGTGTGTGCAGCTAATTCTTTGCATTGAGGTACAATCCATTTCAAAAGCATGTGCTCTCTCGCTAAGCGATGACCCTGCTATAAAGCTTGAAATCCACCCTTTTACCCAAACAGATTGTGATGACCATGGTTCCTTTATGGGGCATGAGGTTCCCTAAAAAGATAGTTAGATCTAAAACAATCTAAGGAGGTGTTGGGGAGAGGGGGTATAGACTTTAGGGCCCTCCCTTTTGCTTGCTACTAATCACCAATTATTACAGCTGCAATCTACACTTAACCAACAAGCAGGGATTTGCTGCCTTGAATTAAATTCACTAATAGGCAAAAAACCTTGCAGTTTAAGAATGTACCTATAGCCAACAGATATTTCAAACTTTAAAAAGCAGGGAAATCAGGCAGCTATAGTGAATGCACCAGGGGAGCAGGAGACCTGACCTCCTCTCTGAGATATTGTACTGCCCTACATATTTGTCACAATGCAAACACAATTTGGGTTGGTCTTTCACAGTCCAATCCACTTCCTGTGTAGCTTGGAAGAATTTGGTAACGTGCCTCTGAGCACTCTGTTCCACTCACAGCTTCAGTCAGATCAGCTGACTGTTAAATGACTGACCACAGGAGCTCTGTCGGGAATAGTCTCAGCACCCTTCACAAACTACACTACCCAGGATTCTCTGGGGGAAGCAGTGACTGCCTCACCTGAAATCAGTCTGGTGTGGGTGCAGCCCCGATTAGGCAAGCCCAGCAGCTGTGAGTCTGACTTTTAGAACGCTGATAGTTGGTTCTTACTGAGCATGCCCGTTCAATGCAAAATTTCTTAAATTAAAAATCAGCCAAGCATTTAAAAAAAACTTTTAGATAGCAGAAGATGAAGATCAGAGTATGGGACAAGGTCAGGAATAGGATTACAGGTACTCTGTGAACATGGCTGAGTTTTAATGAATTTCAACAGATTATGAGAACTCTTGACAGAAAAAAGTCCAAAAGGGCTCTGGATATTTGTGTATCGCCATGAAAATTGAGAGGGTTGTTAAGCAAGCGTTTCTGAGTTCAGGACTATAAATTTTGTAAGGTTTTGTTTTGAAATGAGCTTATGCAAAGCATCAGAATGGCATGGGGTATTTTCAATTTAACATTGCGGAATGTGAAAAATCCACGGTGACTATAGTATGCAGCCACTCTCGTGGCTGTATAATTAAGTGAGATTCCTTGAGGATTATTATAATTATTAATTTTTGTGTGTGGAAAAAAAGTGACCAGCAGCTGCTTTGGAGGCTTGTTATGCTGATGCATCATGTAATAAAGCACCTGGTCTAAAGGAGTAATGTGTGAAAATATCAGCAGAAAATTTGCTCTTCAGATTAGTGTTTTATGAAATGTTATAAAATTTTATTTTGGAAAGTGATAATGAAATAGAAGTGTCTGAAACCTTTTTTATTTGGCATCCAAGGTTTGTTTTTGACCTTGGGCCTACAGATAAATTTGTAAGTGTTCCCTCCAGACGATAGATAATAGCGTTCCAATTAATACCTCTAGTGAAACGAATGCTTATTTCCAACGTCCCCAAATTTATGCGCCAACTCTATTCAAATGGCGAATGTCACTCACAGAGTGTTCCAAGCTATAACGAGGTCTGCTTTATGCAACCTAAACTTAACGAGGAGTTGGTCAGCCGAGTGTTTGTCGGCCGCAGCAAAAGCCAACAGAAAGTTAGAGTATAAAGCCGGTTCCGTACTAGATCGGAAGTGGCTCTACGGACTAATTTCTCAAACTGACAGAGCGCGGTGTTTCCGCTTCCGGAGGAAAAGGCGGTGGCGGAGGACTTAAGCCCGATGTGACCAGGCTGGCTTGATAGAGCTAGAGAGAGGGGGGTGCCAGGTAATACCGGGTCTCCTTTTCTGTTGGGGGCTCATTCCTGCCGTCTCCCCCTGCCGCATGTGTTTAAGGGAACAAACTGTCTGCTCAAAAACCTGATTTTTCTTCGCTTCTAGAAGTGAAGCTCCTTCCTTTGAGAGCTTTCTACTTCTCGGTGGTGGTTCAGTTTTTGCGAGAGGAAAGTGTTTGGGGACGCAGGCTCCCCCCTCTCCTCCACAATATTTTATTTATTTGTTCCATAAATGTATATTATCTCACCCTACTTCCCAAAGGAGCCCAGGGCGGCCGACAACAGACGATAACACAATAAAAACGTCTTAAGAACAATTCCAATACAGATGCAAACTGGGATAAAAGTCCCTAATGAAAAGGCTTGTTGAAGGAGGAAGGTTCTTCATTAGGCACCCAAAAGACAGCAGAGGGCGTCAGTCTAATATTTAAGGGAAGGGAATTCCAAAGGTTAGTAGCTGTTGCCCCTCACTGATACTTAACTGCCTCTATATAGCACTCTGTGTATCTGTATAGATTAACGGGTGGGATATCTGGTAGACCAACCTTCCTGTAACTTGTTCTCCGAATGGAAAGCATGCATTTATCACGTGTGTGCATGCTCACATACACGTTTATTGTTATAGTGTTAACTTCTGCTGTACCTGTGTCCTTTTATAAACATTGATGTTATAGAAAACGTTGGTCTTGCCTAGCAGCTGGGTGAGCCTGCCAAATGCTGTTAATTGTGAGTTGTGATGCAGATAAATTTTGTCTGCTATACTTACCTGCAAAAACCAATAATATCATTTAATAAGTTTGAAAGGCTTTTGCAAAATATTAGTAATTGGCTCAGAAAGGAGCTGGTTGCTCTCTTGCACCGCTTGCTTTCCATATTCACAAATGTATCTAATCCCTTACTTGTGTATTGGTTGATTCAGGCAGCCTGGAATCATGTACTAACCACTTTATGTGTGGTATATGTACTCTGTGGGGGAAGTTGTAGGTTCTGACCATGTGGTTAAGCCCAAAGTTAACAGTTTGCAGGTGCTTAAGAAAATTTAGGAAATCAATGGTGGAAATGCTGGTTGTCTAAGCTTTCATGGGCACAAAACGTGGAGATGAAATGTCCACAAATTCAGCCTCTGGCTGAAAGATGTCCTAAATCTCCTTGTAATAATCACTGTTGTTTTTAGTGTGGTGTCACCTACCCAGATTTATTACTTATGTTATCACTTACACAAATACAACATCTAAGACAATTCCAATACAGATGTAGACTGGATAAATATCTCTATTTAAAAGGCTCGTTGAAAGAGGAAGGTCTTAGTAGGTGACAACAGAGACAACCCATCTAATATTTAATGGGAGGGAATTCCAAAGGGTAGGTGACACCACAGTAAAAAATAATGATTATTTTAGACACCACACTAAAAATAGTGATTATGATTATTACAAGGATGTTTAGGGTTCCTTTTGGGAAGAAATGCAGGATATAAATTTATTATTAAATTTATTACTCATCCTTCACCAGAAGGTCCTAGACTGGGTTCTAACTATATAAAATACAGTATCAAAAACAGGTTAAAATATGAATTAATATGTTTTGGCTTTCATTTCAGAAGAGTAGATGGTCTTGCTCTTACATCTGCATCTAGAAAATCCATGTATTTAGGCACTTGTCTGGCAGCCATAGGTGGCAAGTAATTGCATGCATGTGAATGAGTGGGTTGGTGGAGGAGGGATGCAGTGCTCTGACCATAGCACTCTCTCTTCCACATCTATGCAGTGCTCTGACCATAGCACTCTCTCTTCCACATCTAGCATGGGAATCAGTGGACTGCTGAAGGAGGGACAGAGCTTTCTATTACAGGCTAGTGATAAATAATTTTTGGCACACTATTAACTTCTGTGAATTCAAGGCTGATGTAGAAGTCACAGATCATGGCCTGAATTAGTTTGCAAAAAGTAGTCCTTTTTCAGTAGGTTGCCAAATTACCTGTGTTGGGACTTGTAATCTGTTACGGTTTGTGTTAAAACAAAATTGTGCCAATGGTTGAAAATCCTTTTTTTTAAAAAAGCTTTTTGAAATGGCTTCTTTTGGATGGAAGAGGAAGATTGGTGAGAAGGTGTCGAAGGTAACATCTCAGCAGTTTGAAGCTCAAGCTGCCGATGAGCAGGATCTTGTTGACAATGACGAAGTTGATTGGCTTCATGACACTAAAAGAAAAAAGGGACTACTCCTGGAAGACTGTCTGGCTAAAAGTAAACACCTGAAGGATGAAGGTGCAATTTTGGCTGAAAATGAAAGGTAAGGCTGCTATTTTTTTAACGAAATAAAAATATTATGGTGGCTAGTTCTTTTTTCAGCAGTGTGTGTGTATGTATATGTGTATGCATGTATATAATTCAAGACTCTCTTCTGAAGAGTATTAGATTTGCTGAGTCTTAGAAAATGTCAAGGGACTGTATTCAACACACTTGTTCTGTCAGCACAAGGACTTTTGGCTGTGCAGCGGAACTTCTTCTCCTCTCTCTCATGAGCACCCTAAATCTGCTCTGGGAATCCAGCAACCTCCCCCTGCTGTGCAGATTTGGGGAGGCTGCGGGATGTGTGCAGGGACAAGAGAGGGGGAGAAGTTCTGTTGCGCAACCTGAAATCCTTGCACTAACGGACTAAGTGCATTGGATATCACTCAAGCTTCCAAGACCCAGTTGAGATGCATGTAACCCCTGTCCCCCTCCTCTCACACGTGCATTTCCCGTCTCTTTTGGTTTCAAAGCTAACTATGGTTTGTGTTAAGTCTGCACTATACTATAGATGGCACCAAACCACAGTTTGCTACTAGTTGTGGTTAGTGTTAAGACTGGTGCAGACATAAAAATGACCATAGCTAGCTCTGAAATAGAAGGTGTGGGGGAATATTGCACAAGCCAGCCATGTCACATTGGTACTGATCCAAAGTACCATATGTATATTGATATCGTTTGTTTTAGCATATGTGAAATCATGTATTAGTTCTTATTGATGTGGGGATTATCTGCCACTGCGTTGGGTTCATGCCTTCTATAGTGCTGCTTTGTAGCCCATCAACAGCAACAAGTATTAAGCTCATCTTATCCCCCCCAGTATTTGAAGGGCATTGTATCTTCATGTGGATCTATACATCTTTCAGTTGAGTCTGTTTCCATGTAACATTATAACATACACAATTCCTTGCGCATAAAATTAAGTTAAATTTTCACAGGTTAATAATGCTGCTCCCTCTCAGTGATGGCCATCTGTTACAAGATATAATGGAGTTTGCAGACTATCTCCATGTTCCTCTTTTTTATGCCGATAAAAATGAAATAACTGAAAAACTGAACTGAACTGGTTTTGGTTGCCATGTACAATTTGATAATCAGGGCCATTTCACAGATTACATAAGGTAAACCTAAGTGTATGCTCAACAGAGAGCTGCAAATCCAGAGTTACATTGTTGCATGTATTCTTAATACATATTAGGTGCACACCTAAAAATGGAATGTGTGTGAAGTAGCCTTCAGTCAAAGACTGTGGTCAAAGAAGTGTACAGTTAATAAATATTTTTTTTATCCACAGTCTAGTAGTAGTGTGGTCTAGCCACTAGATGGTGGTAGAGACTACTTTAATGCAGCACTGTCTGAGAATCAGAAATAGGGTCAATTTTTAATGGATTTTTTTTAATAAAAAGATCTTTGAGCGGAATGGGAACAACTAGTTATCATCTAAACAGATGGTCTAGAAAGAATTTGAGAGATTTCGTTTAATTACTATAGACAAGTCAGTGACCTAAGCTGTGCCACAATATGATGCAACTATCAGATGATAAGTTTGTCAGATCAATTATCGTGCCTTCTTTGCCTGTGGTTGAAATTATTTATTTAGGGGAAATGTCCTAGGTGTGAAATCGTGGGAACTTGCTACCTTTGTTCTGCACTAGAAAATCTGATATACTTGACAAGTTTTTGTTGCATTGATAGATATTTGTAAATTATAAGGTCCTTCTATCTTACTTTAGGTAAGTAGCATTTCATTGTATGTACAGACACCAACTTTGGGGGTAAGCAATACCCAAATAATACTACTATATTCTTCGCTATCAAAAAGCCACCTGATCTACAGCATCATGTAAGACCTTGCTTCATTTCATCTGAATGACATTAATCTGCATGATGCCTTAATCTGACAGGCTGCTTCACCTTTTAAAGCCTTGGTGAGATCAATGAGACCTAATTGTTGGCTGTTCGAACAGAAAGGTCAGTTAGAGATAGCTTCCAAAAATATACATGCTCTCTAGTCAGTGCTAAATCCAAGATGTTATGAGATCGTTTACTGCTCATCCATAGATGATAAAGGCATATTTTCAGCTGCTGAAGACTGAACCACCAAAATTACAATATGGCCAGACTCCAGTGTATGGATCAAAATGGACTACCCACAAAATAGTTTTTCAGATGTTCACTAAAGGTAGCTTCAGATGTATGTTTATTCCATCTCACAGGGTTTTATTCTTTGTTTGTGAGGGTGATTTGTGCACTAGCTGTGTGAGTGCAGATCTTTGTGTGTGTAATTTTCTGATGACATGCAGTTGATTTTGGGATGCCAACTTGGATCAGGCTTGAAGCTTACTGTTGTAGGTTCTAAATGCTTTGGACACTAAATATATGTATAAATGTATTCTGATGTAAGAAACTGAGTTCTTAAAAGTCCTTATGGAAACACAGCCTAGTTTGGGAATGTTTAATGCAAGAGCTTGATCTATGTAACTTGGTTGGATTAAGCACCTTCCTATTTCCATTTTGTGGTATTATGGATGATGAGTAATTATAAATAAGGCTGTCTATTCATGTAGCAATGAGGTGGGAGTGATGAGATAGAATGCTGAGTAGGTCGCATTGACTGGATCACCTAAAATTATAGCTGAGGGAAACCATTTTTAATGTTCCTCCATGTAAAAACGAAGAAAAGAAAATCCCTGCAAATATTAAAACTACTACATTGGTGAGAGAGGTTCTAGTTGAGCACATTACTTGTTTGTGTCGATTGTCTTTGGGAGGTTTTTAACATAGGGGAATATTCAAAAATGGTGTAGCCTACCACCGTAGAGATGTAAAATTTCTGGAAATTTTGAAGCCATGGATGATTTGCCATTAAATTAAAATGGTTTGCCATTAAATTACGATGTTTGCTATATTTAAAAGTACCGTTTTTTCAAACAAAGTCAAGTGGTGCCATATTTGAGGGGGAAATGCAAATAAAATAACAAAGATGTCATTATTTGCACTCTATGTAGCACTAATGAGATTGCTCTGTCAGTGCAAATATTTCTGCGTGCCCGACAGAGCAAACTCTCATCTCCTCCCCCAGTGCGCTGTGGGGCCAATTTGGGGGGGGTGCAAGGGAAGGGGGGCGGGAATCCTTGCAACATCTCCTGCCAGTATGACGGTTAGTTGAATCTGTCATTATTTCAATTCCTGTGTTCATACAGAGAGAATATGAATTATAATTATGATAAATAAGGTGGTCCATAACAGTGTTAACCCAGCCTTGTTAAGGGGGGGCACAGAGGGCAATTGGCTGGGGCCTCACATATGAGGGGGGGCTCACACATGGAGGGGGCCACATGAATGTTGGCATCGCTGCATTTTGCCAACTCTTTTCTTTCAGAATCCCACTAACTTGAGCACAATAAACCTAATTGGGGGGGGGAATCACAAAACAAACTCTACTGGTGGTAGTGTCCTTTTGTCATGACAACATGAGGAAGAGGGTTGCAGCCACAGACAGGGGTAATAGTAGCAACCAAGCTCAACGATAGTCAGGCTTTTAAAAAAATAGTTATATTTATATCTCACCTTTTTTCCTCCAAGGAATTCAAGGCAGCTTACATGATCCACCTCTCCATTTTATACCTCACAACATCCTGTGAGGTAGATTAGGCTGAGAGTCAGTGACTGGCCCAAAGTCACTCAGTGAGCTTCATGGCCAAACAGAGACTGGAATCTGGATTTCCCCAGTCCAGCACTCTTAACCGCTACATCTGACCCCACATACAGTACAGGGCGAAGGTCCTCAATACAGAGCCTAAAGGCACCAGTGTGCTCACAAAGACCTACCAGAGTGCTCTGCAGAGTCTTTGTTCCCTTCGTTGAACTAATAATGGCCACCAGCTTTGCTTAACTCTCATTGACACAGTTTTCTTAGGCCCTCTGCCATTATAATTGGTCACAGAATCAGAAATGGACACTACCAGCAGAGAGAAGAGGGACCAGTTAAAAGGGTTCTCTCTCTTCTCCAATAAGAACACAAATTAGAACTGAGAGAACAGTTCTAATTGGGCAGGACCAGCAGAGAGAAGAGAGAATAGTTTTAACTGGATGCTATCAGCAGGAGAGCATGTGGATTCCAAGGAGAGAAGAGGAGTGGAGATAATAAGGGAGAAGCTTTACCTGTGCCTCCCTGGAAGAAATAAAGGTAGTTACTGTGGGGGAATAAAAAAAAATTGTGCATCTAGGCCAGGGGCTAGGGGAGGAAGAAAAAATGGAGGACTGGGGCCTGTATGGGAGGAAAAGGGTGTGCATGCGGGTATGGGTGGTGTATTTTATTTACAGGTGATTTGGGGAAATGACTTGCCTTCTGTGAAGTGGATGTTATATTGGAGCAGAAGATTGTGGATTGAAAGGAATTGTTTTATGTTTGGAGGCTCATGTGCCCCATGTCACCTTTTACTAAGGTTCTCGGTCACTTTACTTGCCTTTAGGCCTTCTGTGAAATGAAAGTTTTGTTTGCAGTAGTAAATATTGGGATTGTTAACACACCCATGGCAGCCATTTTATGACTGGCCCTTCCCTGCCTTTGGCAGCCATTTTCTGGCAGTGTCCAGATTATTTTCTCAAAATTCCAAATGTTCCCATGGACCAGAAAGGTGGAGACCCCATACATATTAACTTAATCATTGCTTTTACTGTTTTAAAACAGTAAACAGCTTGCTTGTCTCTGCCGCCATGTCTTCCTTGCCATTGCCCTCCCTGCTGGGCTTTTTGTTGTCCAGTTTGGTGGAGGGGCAGCTGTATGATCTTCACCTTTAAAAGCCCCAGAGCCACTGGGCGCCGGGGCCTCTCCCACGGGCAGATCCATCTACGCCGAGCAGGCCTCCACCCCTCTCCCCTCCTTTCCTCTCAGACCCTGTCGTTTCCATCTCTCCCACGGGCAGCCCCACCCACGCAGAGCAGGCTTCTATTTCTTTCCTGTCCTTTCTTTCCGAGCCCATTGTTTCCACCTTTGCAATGACCTATGACAGCCAGAACGTCGACCGCTTCATCCCCGTGATCAAGTTGAAGTACTGCTTACCGTGGACATTATCTGTGTTGGCAAAAAGCTGGACTACTGCTGCTCCTTTTCCTGTATTGGGACTGGCAGACGCAGTACCAGGAGGACACCTCAGTGGTATCATGTTTTGACGTCAACATATTGATGTAAGAACTAGTAGACCTTGTCTAATTGTTTGGAATTTATTAGGAAAGTGTGATTTGTTATTGTATTTTCATTGAAAGTTCCTATTGTTGCTTTTTAATAATGTTATTACCTTGTTATTTAATTTTTGTGAATTGTACTGTTTTTATTGATATGCATTTCTATATTAGTGTTTATTTTTTGTAAGCCGCCTTGAGGGCCTTTTGGCCAAAAGGCGGGGTAAAAATAAACTATAATAATAAATGCATACATAGAATTCAACTACCCATCCACCTTGTGAGTAAGTCACTCCCTCTGTAAATTTATTTTATTTATTTATTATTAAAATTTATATCTTACCCTTCCTCCCAGAAGAAGCTCAGGGCGGCAAGCAAAAGCACTAAAAATCACTCTAAAACATATTAAAAACAAAAGACTTAAAATATATATTAAAACAAAACAATCATTAAAAGCATATTACAACAAAGTATCTTTGAAAAATCTTTTTTTTAAAAGCTTTAAAAACATCTAAGAAAAGTAATTCCAGTGCAGATGTAGACTGGGATAAGATCTCCACTTAAAAGGCTTGTTGAAATGTGTTCCTTTAAGGGAGATGGTTGATTTATTCTTGAATGTCTTAATATTCTGAGTGACTGGGAGTGAGAGGTATATTTGAGCATGTGGCATTTTGACAGTTAGGGATTGTTGGGAGAGTTGGCATTGGATCGCGTGGGGTTTTGTAGTGGTAGTGTGGGGTTAACAATGGTTTGTTATTTTGGATTTAGATGGTGAAGGGGTGGAGTTAGAGTAGGTGTATTTTAGGTGCGTAGGGCTCTCCATGGCGCAGAGTAGCAAGCAGCGGTAACGCAGCCGAAGCTCTGAAAACGGCCGGAGTTCAATTCCAACGGAAGGAGGAAGTCGAATCTCCGGTAAAAGGGGTCGAGGTCCACTCAGCCTTCCATCCATCCGTGGTTGGTAAAATGAGTACCTGGCATATGCTGGGGGGTAAAGAAAGGCCGGGGAAGGAACTGGCAATCCCACCCCATATATACGGTCTGCCTAGTAAACGTCGCAAGACGTCACCCTAAGAGTCGGAAACGACTCGCACTATAAATGCGGGGACACCTTTACCTTTTCTGGGTCAGGCAGGATTTTAACAAGTTATAAAATGCACAGTAACTTAAGTGAGGACCTGTTTTGAAACCATATGCTTATGAACACAAGGTAATATTTATCATTTTAAAAAATGCATCTGTTCTTAAATATTGTTTTATTTCACACACATGCACACTTCATTATTTCGCTATTCGCTAATTCAGATACTTTGTATCTGTGCTGGCAACATACACCTGAAGGTGTTATGGTAGCAGGTTACAGGGCTTAACTCATAGCTGTGAGCTTTAAAAAGACAACGTGTCACAGGGGAGTTGAGGCTTGCCTATTTACCTGAGCTGTTATAGCAATAGAGCTAAGGGAATGTAGAGGAATCCCTAACAGCATTGCTATATTGGATGGTGTAGAAGAAGTACTAAAACCGTGACTCCTTCTGCTAACAAGTAAAGTGGGTTGGTGAGGGGTGGGGATGTGACAGGTTCCACTCTACATTCTAGGTGTTGTGTACAAATTTTGTGTCTCCATTTTATCTGATTTGAGAAACATTGGATGAACAGAAGGATGGATGGACAAATTGAATAATTATGCCTCTGTTTAAATAAATACTCTAAAAATATAGAATATGGGGGCAAAATGTTTCCCAGTTTACCAAAAACTTCAGCCTAAATCTGCCCTTAGGGTTTGGGGATAGGGACACCAATTGTATGGTTTGCCTAGGTGTCAGTTGCTGGTGGCTGGTCTAGGGCTGCCCCAGGGCATACCGCCCCAAGTGTAGACTGTGTTGGATTGCACCTTTTTATTTATTTAAAGTATCTGAAAATTTGATACGGACTTATGATAATTAACTCCCATTAGGGATAAGAGCAAGAACTTACTACAATTAGTTTAATTAAAACAAAAATCTTAGCAGTAGTTTGAAGAGGACCAGATGTTTGTTTTCTTACGGAGTCCAGGACTGTGCCTTTTGTGATGGGGGCTGGAGGAGAAGATAGCAGGAGAGTAGTTGATAACAGAGACATCCTGGCATTGGTAATCCAATTAGTGGTGTTCCACATTTTCAGCCCCACTTTGAGTAGAAAAGTAGAACCTGTACAGATGTGGCTGATCACAAGAAGAAGGAATTTTGAATTAAGCAAATCCCTGCTTTTATAAAAACCAAGAAACTTAAAAGATACTTTGTGTGAATGTCTGAGTTCTGAACCTGTGCAATACTGGAGGAACTTCCTGCTACGATATTTAGAACTGATCATATGGTGTGAAAGACTCCTTTTTCTAACAGTTTGGCTTCTTGTTTTTCCCCACCTGCCAGATCTGTTTCTCTGAGCGATAAGAGCTTCCAGTTTATGGGTTTTATTTTTTTAAAAAAAGAAAGAAAAGAAACTCGGGAGATCTTTAGCTAATGTCTGTTACCCATGATACTTAAACACACTGCTCCAGATTAGAGAGGTCTTTTCTATGTTTCAGGGAATAAGCCAGGCATAGCTTAAATAAAATAAAATACTCCCAAACATAATATTTGCTTTTTTCTCCACAGAAGCGATATAGTCTCACATATGTAATGGTTAATGGTTAAGAGGAGGTATGATTTAGCTGTAGTAACTAACATAATCCTATTCATTTTTTTAGAAGCAAGCCCTGCTGTGTTCATTTAAACGGATGTTGTTACCACCCAGACCCTTATCTAGTGGATGCATGGAGAGGAGGGTTCTACACGTTCTTAAGGAATGAAGCTTAACTCTTACGGCAGCTCATACTCTGGCTGGTGTTATTTCAATATAAAATAAATCTTGTCTTGCAACTGTTACACATTAATGTTGGAGAACTCAAGAGGGCCAAAACCAAGAAAATCAAAAGGCGGGTTATAGAATTGAACCCTGGTCTTCCAGGTCCTAGTCCAACACTTCCAGGTCTGAGTCCAATACAATTACAGATGTTCATTTTAAAATGTTTTAATTTAAAAATATATCATCAAGTTGTCCAAATGTGTGTTTTCTTTTTACTCTTCACTTGAGTTCTTTGCATTTTTTTGGGGGGGGGGAGCAGAATTCTTGTGCTTTTAACAGCATTGTGGTAGGCAGAAGTTATTATGGACTAATTCATAGGGTCGCCATAAGTCGGAATCGACTTGAAGGCAGTACAACCAACAAAGGTGTATTGCAATGAACTTGAACTGAACTATTTTGTTGCTTTTTAAAAATGAACTTTCCAAGCACTGCTGCTTACTAACGCAATCTTCACCTTATTCAGAAGTAAGTAAACTCCACTGTGTTCTGTGGGGCTTACTCATGAGAGCAGGCCTTTTGTAGTGCCTTTTGTAGTGCCTATTAAATGTGAGTTTCCAGCAACTCACTCACTCTGTGTGTGTGTGTGTGTGTGTGTGTTTAAACAGGATTAGGAGTATTACTGAATGAGCAGATATCTAGTAGGTATGACTTAACTGTGTGCACACTCATGAAAGCGAACACAGGACTAAAGCACTGCTATGTGCTAAGTATTACTGATACTGCAGTGTTAAGTGTCCACAATTTTTTTGTAAAGGAGAAGAATAGGGAAAGAACACGGAACAGGTGGAGGCTACACTTTTCTCCCTTCTGAGAAGCAGCATTGCCAGCAGGGACCCCTTCTGAACCAAAGTGAGATGCTTTACAGTTTAGTTAGGTGCTAATTATAAAACTGCAATTGTAAAACACAGTATGTTTGCAAGGGAGGAAGATGGGGAGAAAACTGGAAAACTTGGCCATGACCTCATTGGACACGCCCCCATCAGCCCTACCAGGGCTGGTGGGCACTTCATATTTATCATGGACTTCTAAAAACTGAAGGTTTGCCCGGATTGAAACAAGCTTACCATATCACATGTCTTAGACCGAAATGTTTCCTTTTTTCCCAGTTTTTTTCTGGGCCTTCACATCTCACCCAGCCCCCACAATAGTGCTTTATTCTGTTGCATGTGTAGATGCAGATCTAAGGCTTTTGCCAAAATATGGCAAAATATGGCAAAGTATGCTTTTTGCCAGCATACTATTGATATGTTCAGAATTAATCTCTACCTTTCAAGTTAACCAACCTCACAGGGTTGTTGTCAGGATAAAAATAGGGGGATTGTGTCAACTGCTTTGAACTCACAGAAGATACAAACAATGTAAATGCAGTAGAACAGTGGTTCCCAACCTGGGGGACATGACCTCCACGGGGGCAGTGAAGTAATACAGAGGGGGCTGCGAACGGTAAATAAATGAATTATTTATTAATTTTTTTAAAAAAAGTCTTCACTTCCTGGACACTGTCTGCTCCCCATTGCTGCTGCAGATGGCACCCCCCCCCTTGCTCCAACTGAGAGGGGAGGACTTTTATGGAAGAGGCAGAGCATTTCAGGTGCACTGAGGGCAGGCATCCGCCTATAAAACATGTGGCAGATGCCAAAGGAGGCTGAGGGTGGAGCTACCAGGAAGAAGAGGGGATTACTTTCACCAGCTACCAGCTCCTCACACTGCTGCTGCTGCGGATGACGCCCTTACTCAGAACAAGAGAGGTTTTCATGAAGCAAAAAGAGCAAGGCTCCAAGGAAGGCTGCTTTCCCTTTCCTTCCTGGCAGCCAGCCTGCCTGCCTGCCTTTCTTAGCTCCTGCTTCACTGCCACCTCCTTTTAAAAATTATTCTTATTTGCCAGGCTGCCCAGATCTCACTTTCAACCCATACGGAGCCAAGGAGCAGTGAGGAACCTCAGGACTTGCTCACCTCCCATCTTTGAGGCTGTGTGTGTGCCAGCATCTCCCCTTTCTTCCATCTATACTCTGTCCCCACAATCTCTCTCTCTCCAAGATGCTGCAGCAGTTGAGGGCTTCCCCCCATGCCCAAATGCCTGCAGCTGGGGCAGGTGTGTTTGTGTGCGTGCGTGTGCTGATCTGTCTTCTGATCCACTCTCATTCCTCATGTGCATGCTAAGCAAGTCAGCCGTTCTGATAATCATCCCAAAGCCTAAAGCACTAACACCCCTCCTCAATCTATCTATTATTTTTATTTATTTTATTTATTTTTAAAACTTATATACTGCCCGACTAGCAATAGCTCTCTGGGCGGTGAACATAAATACAATAAAATACAGGAAAATACAAAAGCATCACAATCTAAAATCAAATTTCACAATCTAAAAACTGCATGACTAAGATCAAATTACAAACATTACCATCATTAAACAAAAAATTAAAATGCCTCGGAGAAGAGAAAGGTTTTAACTTGGCGCTGAAAGGATGATAGGGTCGGCGCCAAGCGCACCTCCTCGGGGAGACTATTCCATAGTTCGGGGGCCACCACTGAGAAGGCCCTTGATCTTGTCACCACCCTCCGGGCCTCCCTATGGGTCGGGACCCGGAGGATGGCCTTCGTAGCAGACCGTAGTGTACGAGCCGGTTCATAACGGGAGAGGCGTTCTGATATCTACCCTTTTGTCTTCACAATCTAGCATCCCCACCACTGCAGCATTACTGCTTCTTGATGATGATGATTATTATTACTATTTTAAAAAAGCTCAGCAGGTTGGCTGAAGCTAGGTCCACATACTGCAGCTGAAACTTATTTATTTATTTATTACAGTAGGGCTCTGCTTTACAGCGATTAGCTTTACAGTGATTCGCTAATACATCTGTCTGAATTAGACACAATTAGACAAAAGCCCCACTCATATGGTGCTTGTTCCGCTTTTACGGCGGTTTTCGGGCATCACGCGCCATTCTATTCAATGGGTTCCGCTTTACAGCAGTTTTCGCTTTACAACAGGGGTCCGGAACGTAACCCGCCATATGAGTGGGGCCCTACTGTATTGCATTTATATCCCACCTTTCCTCCTCAAGTTGCTCATGGTGGTGCACATTGTTCCGCCCCCCACTTTTCCATTTTATCTTTACACCAACCCTGTCAGGTCAGGCTAGAGACTGTGTCTGGTCTAAGGTCACCCAGTGGGCTTCATGCTGGGTGAGGATTTGAACCTGGATCTTAGTCCAACACTGCAACCCGCTGGTGTTGGGAGACAGGACTGTACATCTTCAGACTGTGTGTGGGGGGGGGGAAATACCAATTTGATTGGACCTTTGCATTAAGAAAAAAAAGCAACACCTCCCTGTCTGCAGAGAGCTTTTTATGGAAAGGGGTGGTTGGAGATGTGATTTTGCCATGCACCATTTTTTCAATTAACAGAGACTAAAATTACAATTAGCGGGGGGGGGGTTATGAAATTTTTTGAGCTTACAAAGGGGGTCCCATACTCATAAAGGTTAGGAACCACTGCAGTGGAACATAGATAAAATATATAAATGGAATGGAACTTACCAGTTTTTCTTGATTTTTTTGGTGTGTAAATAGTTTTATAAGCCTATTGCATACTTTTTTTCTACATAACACCTATATAATGTGAAAATCCTTGCCCAGCCTTTCAGGTATTTCTCCCTCTGCTCTCTTCATAGTTTTTAGATAACTCTCTCTCCCGCCCCCCTCACTTGTTCATTGTTCTCCATTTTACCTATGGTTTAATTGCTAGACTATTGACGTAAAACCGTTAACAACTTTGCTTCCTGTCTACTTATTGTTTCTCAGCTTGATTAAAAAATTATGATGGAGGATAGAGATCTACAACATTACTTAATCAGTTTATGTTTGGCATAGGGACAGCATAAAGACCATAACACTGCTTGAGACCCAGGGCCTTTATAGCTGTTATTTCCCAACACATGCTGCCTTCCCTACATTGCTATGATACTAACAAAATGTTATATCTTGGTTTAAAGGTACTTTAGATGCTGGATCATTGAAAGCAATAAAACCTTGTTCTTTCTGGATACCAATTACTTTTAGATGTGGGGAATGTTGACAGAGGACAAAGTTGTTGGAATTGCTTAATCAGTTTAGGAAGCTGGCACTTTTTGCATAAATGTAAAATGAAAATGTGATATTTTTAATGAGCCAAACAGTCTCGGGGGAAATGGACCAGCAAATAATATTATGCAACAAGTTAGGAAATGAAGAATATGGCATGCAATTGCTTGCAGGCTTGGGAGAGATCATTGCTGAAGCTGCAATTTTAATAGGATAGAGTTCTTCAGATCCTAAACAGTTAAAACTCTTTAGGCAATCTGTGCAAACCATATATTACAAGAAATATGGGGCTGCCACTGAAAACAGAACCCCTCTGTCAGGTTTTGCTTCCCATTTGCTGTATGATGTGTAGGAGAACTTTCCCTTTGTCATGTGTTCCCCTGTCCAACTCTACTTCATTGGCTGGCTTTTGAAGGAAAAGGATTATGATATCAGGAGGCAGAAAATACTTTACTACATGCTACAGAAGATGGGAGTGCATTTCAAGATGGGGTTCCATTTTTTTGATTACTCAGACCATATGATTTGCAGAAGCAGGGAGGCCTTGTTTCAGGCCTGTTAAGTTGCTGTGTGCACAGAATGCAAAATTGGGCAGACAACAAGGATGAGATTGGAGCTGCGATCATACTCAGATTTACCTGGAAGGAAGCCCCGTTGAACCTAGTAGGACTTGCTTCTGAATACATATGCAAATGATTATATGCTACGAAGTTAGGATAGTGGAGATTCTACAGGCCCTAAAAGAAATCTCATTCTGTTATAATTTATAGAGAGTACAAAGGTTTTTATTAGAATCATATATAGATTTATCTTTCCTGGTTTTAAAACGTTTCATTTTCAGAATGAAACTTGACTGCAAAATATCAAGCTTTGGACATAGTTTTTTTTATTTAGTATGCTCAGAAGAAAACATTAAATTCATTTAGAAACAGCTTGAACATCTTCCACACATCAGCATTTAGGGCTGGATAAATTGCCACAATGGTAACAGATATTTATATGCATTTTCTTATCTTAGTGACTAAAATATTTGATTGTTTCACCAGTGTGTTTGCTAGTTTTCCATGTTCAGAGTCTGAAGTAGTACAGTCCAGGAAAATCTTTACCATGTGATTTTTACCAAATATGTGGACTGGCCCTTACTTCTTTTGAATATTAGGATTTTAAAAAAAAAACTGAGGGTGTTTTTAAAAAATCTACGATATGCCATAAGGAGGGGTAGATTCAGCTGTTAATATATTGAAAAAAAATAAAGCCTTGGCCAAAACTTTTTCTGAACATAATGGAGAGACTGTGTAACCTCTGGTGCTGACATCACTGGAGCCCAAGAAGGCATTACATTATTTCTGAAGACAAATTTTGACAGTGGATATTATATGCCATCTGTTATGTGTCCAGAGGACCCCTGCAAGTCTTTGGAATAGCTTCCCAAAGTGGATGATGAGAGATCCTGTCACCAAGGATGTTTAAGAGCACACTTGTTGAATTAATGATGATTGTCCATTAGGAGACTCAGCCCCTCATTATTATGGAAATGACAAGTCTTGGCTGTTTCCAGTTTCAGTTATCCAAGGAAAAATAAGAATGAGCTCATCTGGAGGGTCCTCAAAGCACTTTTTTCCAGGATAATAAAGCACAAATACAGCAATTGCTTGTAAGAGGAAAAGAAAGGCATTTGCAGTGCTACTGGTTACCATGGTAGTTATATATACTTGGAGAAAAGACCTTCTGGGAACTAAATTATTAACTGCATACAAAAGTGATGGAAGGGTGTGACATCTATTTGCTGCTCATCTTTACAAAGCAACTTTCCCTGCCCCCGGACATTCAGAGTTCCTGAAGTCCAGAATATGCTGTTGCTCTTTTCAGGAGAAATTAAATGAGCAAATATTCTGCACAGAAGTAGAAGTCACTGAATTGTACACTACCTTAAATTGCAGCATGACACCCAAGAGAGCCAACCTTACCAAACAGGAAATGGGATAAGTGGGAGCCTGTCCTTAGTTTTCGGGCATATGTATCTTTCTGAAAGAAATGACTGCTAATGTTTAGAGAAATTCAAGGTTTTCTGTATTACTCTATAAAGTAGTTTAAGTTTCGTGAGTTGTCTGCAGAGCCCTGGGGATAGAATATAGGGTCTAGGGCAGAGGTTCTCAAATTGAAGTCCACAACTGTGAGCCCCATTCATATGATTTATGGAAAGATTGCACAGCTGTCAGGAATATTTGTTCCACAATATTTTGCAGAAGATGAAGGATTGTAGCTTAGTGGTAGAGCATCTGCTTTGCATGCAGAAGGTCCCAGGTTCAATCCTCAGCATCTCAAGGTAGGGCTGAGAGAGGCCACTCTACTTAACCCTGGAGAGCGGCTACCAGTCAGTGTGGACAGTACTGAGCTAGATGAATCAATGGTCTTGACTGTGTAAAACAGGTTCCTGTTGGTGTTTGGCCCTGCATTTGTCTAACTTTTTTTTTTTGCAGTTGGGGTCACTGTTTTGACCCGTGCCAGATTGATCAAACAGGCTATAGCCCTGGTGCAGTCTACTGTTTTTTCCTTAAAATTCACCAACTAAAGGGATCCTTTTCAGTAGTTTGGACTAGGGCCTATGGTTTTTTATAATATGCCAATATTTTTTATTATGGTGCTGGCACTGAATGGGGGATTTATTTAATGATCCATTGTGCTCCCCCCCCCTGCCATTTTATAGTGGTGCATTAAACTGTAAAGGTTGTGAACCACTGAGCTTGAGACTTTCAATTTTTTATTTCTGAAAGGAAAGGGGTCAGTGAAGAAGACTGCGTCAAACACAACCTACTGCTTCTTAATTCCAGGCTGTGAACTAGTTTTCGTTACTATGTCCATACCCAAACATTCTAACTGTCATTGCTTCACCATAGCAAAAAGCAAACACCATCCTTATGAGAGACTTAAAAACCTGTGAAATGCAGGGCCCACTTTGTGTGTTGTTGGGACCTTACAACTGTGCTTTGCCCCCGTTGATCCCACAAGTCTCAAGCATCTCCTTTCTTTATAATCCCATCCTTGTTTGTTTTCTGGTCACTCTAGAGAAGAGGTGAGGAACCTGTGGCCTCCAGCTGGAAGTTGGAGGCCAGCCCCAACTAAGCATGACCAGTGGTCAGAGATTATGGAGCTTGTACTTCAACAACACTTGGAGGACCAGCAGATTCCCCATCCCTGCACTAGAGTTTTGGGTACTATATAGAGGAAGAAAAGAGAAAAACAAAAGGTTTTCTAGTGTTTAGTCAAGGGATGTTTGAATACCCTTGCAAAACACTTGCCAGAGTTTCTTGGGTATAGTCATGACACATTTTTAAATTTGGTGGTAAGTGTGTGAGTGAGAGTGTGAGTGTTTGTTTCTCATGGAGTCTACCCAAAAGGATGATTAGTTGTTGATTCTTTTCTACTTTGGAAAAGAATAGTGTCAAAAGGACATTAGGTAAGTGGTCCTTAATTTAATTTTATAGCATCAATCCTACACCATGCTAGGCAATTTAAACTGAATTTGAATGCTGTGATGGGGAACCTTTGGCCTCCTCATATTGCTGGACTATAGGTCTCATCCCTGGTCATCCTCCAATAATATCTGGAGGGCCAAAGGTTTTCCACCCTTGGTGTAAAGGGCCTTATGTGCTAATGGCTCCCATGTGGTTTGTCTTAACTCATATATTTTCTCTTTTGCCATGAAATGGCTTTTGCTGAAATAGCTTTGTCTCATGGAATAATGTGTATTATCATTTATATGATCTCACATAGTATTTCCCCAAAATGAAATGCGATATCCCAACAAAGGAGGCAGTTTTTATTTCTCAAATGTCAGGTGACCTTATTGTCTTCTCTTAATAATCATAATATTCTCTGCCAGCCTTTCTAAGAAAATGTTCTGACAGTTAAGAGCAGGGGTGATTGGACTTCAGGTTGGCAGGATGTCTGTATTTCCCCCTAGAATCTCTAGGCCCACCAGCTGGAGCCAAGTGCAAATTAATGGCTTAGAAAGAGGGATGGGGATAGAATTAAGGAACAGGCCCACACATTTGTTTTCAGTATCAGAACTGAACTCTCAGTCCTTTTGCACAAATATCCATTTTTGTGTTTTCCTCCAAGCTTTCTTTGTTTCAGCACCCTAATTTGGAAAATAAAGTTGTTATTCAACAATTTGAGGGTTAGAAATCTTTCATCTTCTGCACTCAGTGGAACTACCTGCAGTCTATCTTCTGCCCGCTCCTGGTTAAGAGGGTACTGAATTATGTAGCAGATCAGAATACAAGTTAAGAGGAAAGTAAAACATAAAGTCCTAACAAATATGTAGCTCAATTTGAAAAATGTGGCTTGCGTACCATACCTTGGCTTGTTACGCCATCAGCATTGGGGACAAAGTCATGGCTGTCGGTAATTAATTTGGATATAAACCCACCTTTTCAGGGTTTTGGTAATTTGACTTTGTTTGCATTTGGATTCAGCTTATTTCAGCAATTAGTATGGTTTCTCTGCACTTGTTCTTATAGCCCTCATAAGGTTGGTTTCCATATGACAAGTATCTTCTCCAGTATATATTTAATGGTGGTGTTTTCTGTACAGACTGTTTGTGAGGTGCAACTTCTCCTGTCTCTTGCTAGTGTCGTTTTCACTGTCATTTGGATGCAGTGATAAATACAAGAAACTGGGTTTTGAGCCCTCCCTTTGTCCATGGGATATGGCCTATATCCGTAACCTTGGTAGCCCTTCTCTCTTTCATGTGCCAGTGACATGAAAATGGAAATTCCTTTGATTGGGATTTCAAAGATAATGGATCTCTTGTGTGCATATGCTGCATGTGTGGACGAGGCAACCTGTTTTAAGTGAGATATCACCCATGTGAAGCAGTTGCTATTCAAATTACAATATTGTTTAGGATGGACCACTCACATACAGTGCAAGGCAGTTATTTTTTACAGCTTATATCTCACTGTATGGTCAAGCCTCATTGATTTCATTGGAACTTACTTTCCAAGGGAGCATGCTTAGGATGGTTATGTGCATGTTGTTGTATTGTAGCATCAATTAGATTTCTTGTATCATATTGTCCTTTATACATTGCTTATATTTTTAACCCAGTTGCAAAAACTGGGACATCATTTGTGATGTCATTTATCTATGTTGTATCACAGTCTGTTTATGAAAGAATTTTTTTACTGTGTTTCTTCTTTTTGTAACACTGTTGTGTATGTTTTATGCTTCTTATTTTAATTCATTTTTTTTTAGTTGTTGCCTGGCAGTTCTTATTCGGTCGCCACCAACAGTTTACAAACAGAAGATGGGGGGAGGATGAGAAGGACAGGAAAATGGTAGTGGAGCCTCCCATTTTTAAATTGTTGGCTTAATTAAAGCAATACAACTGCTTTTCCTCAGAGAGTCCACACAATGTGGGTTAGAATTCTCATTTCCACCCATAAACATGCACTGAAATGCTTCCATCTTTTTATTCAACTAGCCTGATTGTGAGGTCAAAAAATAATTGAAGTGTTAAGTGATCTTGAGTTCACACCTTTTGAGAGAGATCCTTTTGCCTATTTATAATTGAATGTGACCAAAGTACCAAGACTTAGCTGTCCATTATCTCAGCCAACAGCACTGCAGTTTCTCAGAATCACAGTTCTGGTGAATGGTGATTCAGAGGGAAGGGTGCTGCCAGGTAAAGGAGCCACTTCCTGTTATATTTTCAACTGTTTTTGATGGTGCCAATTTTCTGAACTCTTTCTGCTGGTGTTGGCTTTTGCTGTATGGGCATAGGCCATTCATTCACTGAGGACCAGTTAAAAAGATAAGCATCTTCAGTATGAAAAAGCTTCAGTATGAAAAAGCTTGTATTTAGCTCCTACGGTGTCCCCGTGTTTTATAGAAGGAAATCTGGCTAGATCATTCTCAGTGGTCCTTTATTTAAAAAAAGAAGTAAGCTTTCAGCACAAAAGTGAATTTCTCATTTGTGAGAGATAAAAGGAAGAAAACAGCTTCCTTTGGGGGGGATCTTTCTGTTCTCTTTTACCCTTTACAAACCCCATTTCTTTGATACCCACAGACATTGCCAGGTGAGACTCCTGCATTTGGATGTCTCCTGAGATCAGCTTGTATAATGCAGTTTCTGACAGTAATTAGTAAGTTGATTTGACTTGTATGGAAACAGTATTGCTTTTCTTATTGACCCGGGAAGGTTGCACTAGGATATTCTTATCAAACAGCAGATACTGTGACAGGTTTAAGAGTGATAAACTTCACACAGTGTTCTTTGACCTGGCTTTTCAAATAATTATTGTGTGCCTATACATGTGAGTGTTGGACAGGGAGATTATATTGCAGTCTCTTTGTAAGATGAAATATAGTTCTGCTTGCTTAAAACCAAAAAATAATGGCTTACCAAAGCCTGAACTTGAGTTTAGAACATAAGAGACCTGCAAGGTAAGACTAAAGGCCTCTTTTTTTAGACGTCCACCTTGTAGAGAGTGAAATAAATGTTTCCAGTTCTTAGTAATAACATAATATTTTAGATACTTGGTCTATGTTTTTTTAGTTTACTTAAAAGTACTTTATAATAGAAAAGTGGCATAAAAATAAAATATTCAGAGTGGTTGAAAAGAAATGTATAAAAAAACCCAAAGACTAGGATTTTTAAATAGTACTAGGCAACTAGGATTTTAAAACCTATTTTGCGTGTTTCATCTTTTCTGAATGCATATTTCATAAATCAAAATTAATGTGCTTATCAAAATTGTTACTCTGTTCATAAAATATTAGGGCAAGTGAGTCATAATTGTATAAAATAATACATCATCTACATCTATCCGACTCATTAAAATAGAATATATAGTCTTCTGTGTCCTCATGGCATTTTTATTCCAGTATTTGGTCCATCAGTTTGCTGCCCTGGGCTCCTACTGGAAGGAAGGATGGGATGTAAATCAAATAATAAAATAAATAATTAATCAAATTATGTGTAAATTGAAATGTCTGACACTGCTGATCACCCGTGTTCTTATAGATAGGCATGTGAACTTCAGGCATCCCACATGTTTATCTGCTCTCTTCCTTTAAAGAAAGAAAATTAATGTTTTATATCTTAACATTCAGCAAAAATGCTGTCTGATCTGTGTTTTTAGTCTGCTTTTTGTTGGTAGTGTTCCACCATGAATGTTGGTTTGTGCTTGAAATATTTTTTTAACCTCTGCAAATGTACATCAAGTAATCTTCCAGAAACAGTGAGCAATATGAAATATTTAGTGTGGTGCCCCACTAAAATGGAAACTGTTTTATTCTGGAAAAAACATCAGCTGTATTAAAGCCACAAGGAGGCACTAAAGCACGTTCATTTCTTGGGAGTTACTGTTTTGTAACTTGGTAAAGTAACTTATGAGAGCTGGAGGACTGCACAAATAACTATTGTGCTAGCTATACTAAAATGTAGACTTATTAGTTATCTTATTCCATAAGAACAAAGAGGAGTCCTCTTGACAAAGAGGAGATCAGTGTGTCATATTGTGTGATATGTCAGGAATATGTAAAGCTCCATATTCTCACAAATATTTAAATTAAAGTCTAGGTCTGAGCATGTTTCAGAACAATAGCAATCATTTTTTTTAGGATGGGGTTAGCTGGAAAGTTGAGAAGAAGTGGAAGTTGGGTTTGTTATGCTCTTTGTGAAATTTAACTTGTGTCTTTTAAGATAAGTTTATAGTGCTTTATAATCTTTACTGTAGGAGTAACCAGTGTGATGCCTCCAGTTCTTGTTGAGCTCCAGTACCTGTCAGCCCCAGCCAGCATTGCCAATGGTTAGGGATGATGAGGAGTTGCAGCAGCAACATCTGGAGTGTGCTATATTGGCTACCCTTGCTTTAATGAAATTCTAACTATACACTTGGCTGGCTGCATGGGATTATAACCCCCAGCTCAGATCCGTCCAGCTCTAAATATGGATTCTATCAACACAACCATGGAGGGAGATATGCAGAAAAAAATAGTGGTGTAGGAGTAGTGTTGTGGTTGGACTAGGATGTGGGAGACCAGGGGTCAAATCATCAGTCAGCCATGAAGCTCACCTTAGACCAGGCACCGTCTCTCAGTGTAGTCTATGGAGAGGAGAAGAACCATGTATCCCATCTTGAGTTTCCTAGAGGAAAGGTAAGAGATAAATGTAATAATAAAATTAAGTGCTGTGGCCATTTATTTCTGTTTGGGAGCACCATAGAGCAGAAAAGGTCTTGTAGCCAATTGTTTCTGCTTGGGAGCACTTTAATAACTCTCTCTCATAGTGAACTCAAATAGTGAGTGTCAACAGGATTATAGCCGACATGAATGACAGAGGAGCAAGGAGTGCATACTTGGGGAAACCCTGAGATTTGCAGAAATGATTCTTTTTTTAAAAAAAAACCCTAAAAAGGAGCGTCTCCAGCCCTGCACACACAAAAATTCAGACTACTGAAGGCTGAGCATTTTCACTATTTGAAAAGAAAACCAGAAAACGGGGGGGAGGGGGAGAGAAAGGAATTCCCTGCTTTGAGCCTCTTGTAGACCTCCGTATATTGTTTGACTCCAACTACCATCATCCCTGACCATTATGGTCAATGTTAAGGGATGATGAGAGCTATAATCCAGCAACGTATGAAGGGTCACAAGTTCCTGACTCCTGTTCTGCCTGCTTATAGTATCCTGACAGAGAGCATGGCCAGTCACTTAGACCGGTGGGACTGTGTTGCAATCCTGGCTTCCCAGTGCCAGAAAGGGGCAAGGAAGTGGGGAGCTCAGCATGATGTGGGCACAGCAGCAGCATCGGATTCACTGCACCCACATTGTGGCAAGCGGCCTATGCCCTTCCCTTCTTAGTGGCCATTAATTCGGCCAGATAGGTGACTCAAAAATAAAATTTTATTATTATTAGTAACAAGCAGAGACACAGTGTTAGGAAGCCAGCAGTGATGCAGCCCAACCTATGCCATTTTGCCAGCCACTAGTGGCTATGCACACATGTTCCCATCCATCAATGGCTATTAGCCATTGTGGCTATGTACTATCTCCAGTATTGGACGTGGTATGCCTCCAGATACCATTTGCTATGGATCACAAGTGGGAGAGTGTTGCTCTTGTGGACTTCCAACAGTCATCTGGTTGGCCTTTGTGAGAACAGAATGCTAGACTAGATGGGCCTTTGGCCTGATCCAGCAGGGCTTTTCTTATGCATCCAAAGTTTTTAATGAGCAAGTCAGTGCTGTTTTTTTTTTTAGTTTGTGCATGAAACTGGCCATTAGAGAGCTTTTCAGATACCTAATTTTCTATCCAATTTGCTGGTGGAGGTGGTAATTGGTTCTTATTAACAAGGAAATGTTATTTTAATATTTCCTTTTATGTAAGAGCACAGCCAATTAACGTCCTTTCCATAACCTGCTCACAGTACTTTCGTACAAAAGAGTCTGAAGACATCTTTGCATACTGCAGAGGTTACATTAAAAACCCCAGACCAGATGGGAGAAACTCATGCTGTGGTTCTTTGCTCTATAAATGTTACCTCAGTTTCTGGATGAGGCGATGTTGGTGTGGAGATGAGCTTCACATGAGGGCATATGGCCTTTGGCTTCTGAGATTATCTTTATGGCATGGGAAGAAGCATCACTCCAAAGGTGTCTTGAGTTGGTTCCATAGATAAGGGAACTTAGGGTGAGAGGAAATCCCTTTATTTAGGAAAATTAATATTTAAAATACTGGTTGCCAACAAAGTAACAAATGGGGAAACTTTTGTTCAGGGATGGCATTTTAGCCATTTTTTGCAGTACTGATTGCTCCCATAAAACAGTTGGAGCAAATACTCCTAACTTCCTCTTTATTTATACATGAATATTATTTGCAGATTTTTGGAATCTGGTGCAGTTGGTATGTGTAAATGCTTAGAGAGAACTGACATATTTGAAAGAGACTTGTCTCATGTCTATGAATAGATCCCAGCTTTTATATGTTCCAAAAAGAGCAAACTAATTTTTAAAGCCCTCCAAAATGCAAAGTTCTGTTTATCACTCTCACTCATTCACTCACTCACTCACAAATATTTTGAGATTATATGCTCGAATTCCTCATAGTCCTGGTTGGGTTTGGGATATGCAACAAGCTTTGCAAATGATGGTGCATGTAAATATTGGACATGATGCAGCCAAAATTATGCAATTTTATATCCCATTAATTTCAACAGAACAATTAAACACATGCAGCCCTCTCCCATTGAAATAAATCAGATTAAAGATGTTGTTGCTCTCTAGCTTCTATAAGCCCCAGCCAGCATGATGATGGTCAGGGGTAATGGGCGCTGTAGTCCAACAACATCTGGAGGGCACCATGTCGGTGATGGCTGGACGTGCTTAACTTGGGGTGCCAGCAATTATATTGCTACCATTTTTTTTACTGTTAGTATTTAAAAATGAGAGAGAGAGACAGACAGACCAGAAGCAAAAGAGATCAGGCTGGCTGCACTTTTAATGCTTGCATAGAAGAAGAGTTTAAGTAGGTACAGCTTTTCCCACTTCTGCATGGCAAGCTGCCTCTGACAAATTGTTTCCTGAGCTCTTATCTCCCTTGCATCCGGTCACCCTAGATACAAAAACAAAAAAAAATGAATGTGTGGTTAAAAAATTTAAAGTGGGATCCAAGTTGTGAATTGCAGTTGAGGGTAGAACTTAGATCTGAAAAGGATGGTAATTACAGCTGAACGTATGAAGCTGCCTTATCCAGTTGTCTTGTCTGACTAGTAGAGGTCTTTCCCAGCCCTGTTATCTCAAGGTGCCACGGATTAATCGTGCAACCTTAAAAATGTGAAGCAAGTACTCAACTACTAAACTTTGGACCGCTCCTTTAGTTCAAAGACATCTCTTCATCAATTCCAATCTGTTCCGTAATTCCATACAGATGCAGGTTTTTTAAAAAATGAAATAAAACAAAAAATCAAAACACTGTTCTGTATTGAAATTCAAGTTTGCTTAAAGGAAACATGGAAGCCTTATGGAAATTCTGAGTGGTTAGTGTGATATTTTATTTATTATTTATTCATTTATTAAATTTATATCCCACCCTTCCTCCCAGATGGTGCTCAGGGCAGCAAAAAACAACAACACTAAAACCACACTTCACACTAAAACCTTAACAAGTATTAAAGCAAAACATATTTTAAAACATATTTTTAAAAAGCTTTAAAAACATCTTAAAAAGCAGTTTCAATACAGAAGTAGATCTCTGTAAGCTGCATTGATTTTTGGAAAATGTTTTGGAACTTTGCCAAAGTGGATTAGCAGGGCCAGTAGTATAACTGAAGAGTGTGGTTCTACTAACTCAGCAGTGCACTAGGGTCCCCCTGTTCAGTTTACTGAAAAACTGGCAAAATATATTTTCAAAGGCAGAACAAGCATATCAATTTTTATGGCATTTTAAACAAAGTAGGCCCACTTCTCATGTAACACTCGACCAAACTATGGATTAGCATGAGCAAGCAAATGTGTGGGCTCCTGAAGAGGAGATTGTGGGCACATTATTTTTCCCCAGTTGTTTTGATGCTGAGCTAAGCAATAGATTGGTTTGGTGTGAACAGAGATGTATAATTTCTAGAAATTTTGAAGCCATGGAAAAAACTGTTTTTTTTCCTTTTTTTAGAAAAAAATGGAAATTTTCAGAAAAATTGAAAAATGCAATATGAGCACTTTTTACAGATTGAAGGTCACTTTGTTACTTCAGGAACATAAAATGTAATTATGTACAAGTTGGTTTGGCATAAAATTATCACATTTGGTATATTAAAAGTACATTTTATTCAAACAATTATTACAAATTGAATTTACTTTTTAAAATTTTTCCTTTTTTTGGTTACAAATGGATCTACAAGTTCCTGAACTGTAAGGAACTCCTGAACTGTAAGGAACCTCTTTCATTTTGCCCGTTTATGAGGAGCAGGCAAAAATCAATTTAAAAAACCAGAAGAAACCATCAACATTAATAACAAAGAAAATTATGTCTCTGCTAGTCTTCCACAGTGTCAAGCAGACATAAAGCATCCATTCCCATAAAAAGAACTGAGAAAAGGGCTTAGCTCTCTGCAGCAGCAGAATAATTTGCTTTAACGTTGGGTGAAAATGAGGGGGTAGAGTAAAGCAAATTGCTCCAATGAGTATCAGCATGAAAAATACAAAATGTATGTTTTGTGGGAGGAAAATTAATAGGTCTGTCTTTTAGTGCTACCAGTTCGAGTAATGAAACTTGAATTGATGCATTTAACTGTGTACTTTAATAAAGCAGGTGTTGGAATATGGAACAGAACATACTTGAGGCAGAGTCTGATATTCTTTAACCCTCTTCTTTGGGAAATCATTTTGCAGTGTTTTATGGCCCTTCAGCTAAGTTGCTTTTCCCTATGGCTATTAAGTGGTAGCTTCCTCATACATCTTATATAACCCCTGTTTTGACATAGTTGCATTGGTTGCCAGTTTGTTTCCTGGCCCAATTCATGGTGCTCAAGTAAGTGCTTAAAGCCCTAAACGAGTTAGGTCTCAAATGTCTGAAAGACTGCCTCCTTCCCTACAGGACCTTTTGGGTGTTGAGATAAGCTGAGGAATTATTTTCAATTTCATATTTTAAAATTGTTACAACCCACTCTGGAGCGTTTGGGTGAAGGGTGCATAATAAATGATGATGATGATAATGATGGTAATATGCAACAGGAGAGTTGCAAACAGCATTAAAAATGTTTGCCACGTGGACGAGCCATGCTTGAAACTTAGTGCTAGGAAAGAGAGCCAAAACTTTTCCTTACTTTCCTATGCCAGTCTTTCTTATACACAGCTCTCAATGGCTGCATGTGGATTTATTTATTTTATTGTTTTTGCATGTGCTTAACTTGGGCTTTTGAACTGCAGTTAATATATTTCAAAATGGGATGCTTGGTTCTTAAAATTGTGCATTACAGAAATTATGAGAATGAAACACCTAAAAGTGGACTCTTCAGAAGAGTAAAGTTAGACATATCATCTTTTCAGCACGGTGCCATCTCTGGCTAGATGGGCTGGAAAGAAAAAAGTCTAGGTCCCTTCCAGCAACCTGTTTATGGAGCAGTCATTATGATTTGTTTGCGGAGTGGTCGAACAATGTTGCATCAAGCAATGGTTATTCCATACTTTCCAGTGCATTTTTGTGTCACTTGCCTTACTGCAAAAAGTTCCAGCTTTTTTTGGAAGTGGGTTTGTTGTGCAAGAGGCCCAAATCTACTTTAATTGTGCAATCTGAATTTGCTGTAATGCAGTCGGACCTACCTCCAAGATAGATACAGTCTGGAAGTGGCCCTAGATGGATCAAAATAACAATCTGAAAATTTTAAAATGTGACTTTGGTGTTGTTTTTTTATCCTAACCACGTATTCGGGGGGGGGGAAGGTTAGGATTAATTATTAAAAGAAACAGGTAGTCAGCCTACTTAAACATAAGAAAATAAAAGACTTTGACATTCTACAGCCTGAGGATGGCATTTGAATATATTTTTAAATAGATATATTTAAAAACAAACCCCAAATCCCAAAAATTAAGGTTTAAGTGCATAGTATTGCACATTACATTGCTGCCTAAGCCTGCACCTTTAATTTGCACACCTGTAATTAACAATCCGTTATTTAGTGTTGGTCAGTGTTTCTGAGGGTAGGTTGTTGCTGCCAAAAGGTTAAATCTCTGATTCAGATAGTTAGTTCAGCACTTTGTTTTCATATGTGGCACTTCAAAATGTATAAAAATGATAAAATATCTGCTGAGCAACACTGGAAACATCAGCTGCTCCAGGTGTCAAAGGTATTAGTTTGTTTTCATGATAAATGTTAATCTCTGAACATAGAACATTTGGCTGCCACAAATTTGACAGCATACCAAGGAACATAATGACAAATATAGAATTACTGGGTGACTCGGTGTCTTCAAAAGCTGAAAACCACACTGTTGTAAATTGCCGTTGAACTGGGTTCCCATAGGCATCTGGTACAGTGTTGGTCTAGATGGGCCATTGGGTTAATTCATCAGGCTCTTATGTTCTTAATTGGACCCAGATGATCATGCAAGGGTCAATTCGGAGAATATTTTAAGAAAGTTGCCTATTCTGTCTACATGGATTTCAGTCCAGCCACAGCGGTGACTAAGGCTCCAGCCCCACACAATCTTAGCCCTGTTGAAACAAGTGGGGCTTACTTCTGATTAAAATGAGTATTGGGTCAGGATGCATATCCATTGAAACCAAAATTGCTGGCTTCATATTTTAACTTAGTTCTCAGTTGCTTATGTGTATAGCATTAGTCCACCAGTAGAGTGCTATCATCAGCCGTGGATTCTTGGGATGATAATATTGTGGAGGAAGGTGAGGTAGCCCTGCTTAACCAAGAAGCCAGGCACTTGGAATGACACGAAAGAAAGAAAGAAAGAAAGAAAGAAAGAAAGAAAGAAAGAAAGAAAGAAAGAAAGAAAGAAAGAAAGAAAGAAAGATGTTTACATTTTTGCTATCACATCTAAGGTAGGCTTTAGTCACAACTAATTTGAGATTATTGGGGCTTTTTCTGTAATGCCAATTGTACATTTGTTTCTTTTATTAAAAATAAACAAACAAACCATTTAAGATATGTAGCTTATAGGGGGGGGAGAATTACAAAGTGACACATTTGAATATCCCCATGATGAAACCATTTTTGAACAGTGAAGCTCCTCCCTGATTACCTTTCAGGGATTTTGCAAAGCCTACGTATTCAGGAAAATGGGGGGGGGGCATGAAGAGCAACTGGTTGTTTTTTCTTCATCATTTTTTTAATTTTGTCTTCCTTGAGAGATAAGGCAGGGTAGCTGGAAATTTTTTATTATTGCTCATGATGTAGTTTTTGTGGCCACTTTGCTTCTAGTTCTGATATGTTGTGAGGTGACTATCCCATCCTTTCCTCACCCAAGACCTTCCCCCCCAAAAAAAGTCTCTTCTGAAGACAGGAGGAGCTTTCTGAATGTGGTAGGCAGGAGGGCCGAGTGGGAAAAGGAGGATCCCCAAAAATCAAAACACGTATGGGCAAGACTGCTTTGACAGGGAAGCCCACCCACCCCATGTTCTTTTAACACCAGATTTCAAAATGCAGGGCTTGGTCTCTGTCAGTTACTCTAAATCATTACAGATTTTTTTCAATTTTATCTTTCCCGCTATAGCAGAAAACATATCAATCAACAGACCTTCCTGTTTTAAAAGAAACCCTTGGCTAATTCTTGCAAGAATATGTTTTAAGACCCGTTCCAGCCCTCAGGTTTTCATTTTCTTAGGTATTCTGTAACAGCATGTACTCTGGTGGATTGTTGTTGTTGTTGTCACTTTTTTCAAAAAGAAACTGAGTACAACTTACTGCATTAAAAACAGATAGAAAAGCAAGAATGAAAATATCCTAAAATACTTACTATATACTTGTGAAGACTATACAAATAGTTACCTTGCAATGAAATTTGTTGAATACTTCTGATGAGGCTATAAAAAGGGGGGGAGATAAAACCAATATCCAGGATAATTTGAGAAATTCATCTCTGAGTTAATATATCTGGTGTAATGCTCATAAAAGTATGTATGTATGTATTAAATGTATATCCCACCCTTCTCAGGTCTTAGGGCAATACAAAATCTTGCCCACCCTGGGGCTGAAACACCCCCTACCCCACCCTCCTCTGGCCATGTTCCTCAGAGTGGGAGAATGGGATTTTTATGAATCTCTGCCAAACTTATAATAATAATAATAATAATTTGTTTCATTTCATGATAATAACTGAGAATAATTTTGTTGTATAGAGGAGGGGGGTGTTAAAAAATGATCCGCTCCGGGTGTCAAATACGCTAGGTATGATACTGCACATACACACTGTCTTGCTACGTACACATAGCTCCCAGAATGGACTGCAGTGACATTTGAACAAACAAAGCAACACAGACCAGCTTTGTATGTTGGTTTAAACATTTTGAGCTTGAATATGGTCCCGATCATTAAACACTTGTTCTGGAACGATACCATTGACATATTCCATGATAGGTAGCTTGAGGGCTGTCATTTATGTATGCCATGAGCCAGTGTGGTGTAGTAGATGGATTGTTGGATGTGGACTCTGGACACTTTGGGCTATCTTGTATCATTTTGTAGAGTTAATATGGGCAGAGAAACACGGATTAGGGTAATTGTTCAGTAGAAGTATATACTGTGCGGTTTTAATGGATTTTAATACTGTATTTTATATTTCTGTAGCCCATCCTGGAACCTAATGGTGAAGGGTGGGCAGCAACAATAATAATAATACACAGAGGAGAAAGAGTAGACAAATAAGGTGTGGAGTAGACCAGATTAGATTGGGGAAGCCAAATGCAGGCTTCTGAAAAGATCATTGCTGTAGGCTGTGATCAAAATGTCCACTACTGGGGCTGGCCTAGCTCAGATGCCCAGGAGATTGAAGAGAGATGAGAAAGTGGAAGTGTTCTGTGGTTTCCACACCATTTGTGGAATGGAACAAATGGAAAAAATTCTGGAGTTTGGATCCAAAGGATCCAGGATCTAGTCTGGAAGGGCAGCACCTGATTCAGTGTGCTGAGTTAGTTCTTTTTTAAAAAGTGGATGCAAATACTTTTTTGTATTCATATTTTGCATGTTGTCTTGGCAGGGATTTACTTGGCAGGGATTATGGCCTACATTTTTTCATTCATTTTGCTGACGGTGTAAACCCCAAAAGGGCTTAACTTTTATTACAGCTAAGAAATCATGGTTTTAATCATCCAGTACCCTAACGATTTTGCAGCTGTGTCGTGTTTGTTTGTTCTCCAGATATTTTCAGTAGCACGTCCAACATTCACTTCACTACATGTTATGTCCTTTAAAAAAAGAAAAAAGAATGTCCTTCTTTCCTGTGGTTTTTTTTTTAATTCAAAATAGCGTATTTTACATTTGAACCCTATCTATGGTTGTGAGACAACCCTTGATAGAAAATGTAGAAGTTGTACAATTCTATAAAAATGAAGCTATTTCAAAATATAAAGCTCACTTTAAAATGCATTGTGTACTTATTATGAAACTTATATAATTATTCATTTTGTAGAGGGATTTTCCATTTCAGGTAAACATTGTTTGTGGAATGTTAAGATGGTGCTATGAATTAGTTTTTATTTACACAGTTGCAGAAAGTTTTGTGGGATGTCTTCATAATGTTAAAGGTGGTACTGTACTACAGCAGCACATTTCTGTTGGCCACATTTTGAGGAATGCCACCTCATCAAAGTCAGGGCTTTTCCGTTCACTTTATGATGGGATCTGCACATGTCCAAATTTTCACACATGAACTACTCCTTTCATATGAAAGAAATATATACGTCTAGTTGTGGAGGGGGTTCTGGGTACACATCAGAGCAGTATTAAACAGTCTGGGTCAGGGGTACCGTCAGATTTTGGGGGGTTTTGGACAACAGACTTAGGAGAACTTGCAATTTTATTGTCCCCAGGGAATGGTTGAAATATGTATAGTTAACCCCAGATGTCTTGCTAAGCGTACTTCGTTTTAACTAACAGGTCACATGCTGAGGCCTACCCCATTCCCAGTCAGTGTTATTGCATAAATCTGTTCAAATGTAAACTAAGTCACATTTGACATTGTCACAGACCTTGGACTTGCATGCTCCTTCCGTCCTCTGCTCGTATCCAGCATCTGAGTTCTTCTGTTCATTAGCCACACACCTTAATTGTGTGAGGGGAACTCGACACAATAACAGGGGAACAGCTCTGTTCCTATCCCTGGTACACCACTGGCCGTGGCTGTTTGCCTCCTGGATGTTCACCCATTGACACAGCCATCTGCCGGGAGAAGAGTGTATGTGTAAGTACGTAGGCTTCCTTCCTACGGATATCCATGCCAATGTGTGGATGTCTAAGGAGCAGGCTCAGTGCTGTGCCTGGGGGTGAGACCAACAGTTCAGCCCTATTTCCAGTCAATGTGTTGAGCCCCTTTCATGTGATTAATATATGAAGGGGGCTCTAGTTGAGCAACAGACCATAGTTTGCTGCTTAGTCAAAACATGGTAAGCTGTGGTTTTAACTTAGTACATGGGTAAACCAGGGTTTATACTCCCTTGTGATCCATGAGTCTGGTTCCCTAAAGCTGAATCCATAGGGTCCTCAGGGAAAGTTGTGGCCTATGTGGCTCTGTTTCTGATTTGCTTGTCCAGCACTTGAGCACCAGAGTAAGCACTTCTTAGAGAACCACCTGTGGTTGACTCTGAAAAGTCAGTTCATATAATACAGTTTTAAGGGTTTGTGTTAGATCTGTTACTTGTAAAAATTTAAGGAGACAATGTACTTTCTTGGAGCCTGGTAGGAAAAGACACCTGCATCCGAAACACTGCAGCAATGCAAGTGTTAATTTTGTTAGGTGCCAGTGGCTTTGGGCACCCAGAATTACAGCCATCACTACAAGATACACAATTCTGATTCCATGTAATAAGAAACTTAAAATGGACTTCTTTCTTCTTCTTGCCCTCTATGTCTTAAGGAGTGATGTAAATATCAGTTTTATCTTTGTGAGAAGGTTGAATAAATATCTAGTCAAAGCAATCTTGGTCACATGATGAAATGGTAAAAATACTAGCCTTTAAAACATCCATAAGTCTAGTAAGAATGTACTATTGTTTTAACAACTTGCAGGTACCGGGAAGCTATTCACAAATGGGATGAAGCAATTCAGTTAACTCCAGAAGATGCTACCCTCTATGAGATGAAATCACAGGTAATGCATGACAGTGCCTCAGCAGCAGAAGAATATGTGAATATTTATTTGTTCTGGCATTAGGCTCTGATGCATACAAAAGGTAGTGCAGGTAGATTTGAATAAATGTCTTATTATAAATACAGCTATTGTAGTATAAAATTATCAATACAATTGAGCAAGTAAAAGATGCAAAACAGAAACGCTTATAAATATCTTGGCAACTATGTGAAGTTAAATTTTGACAACAAATGGAGCAAAACTTGCTTCTTGTTTTCTGTAAAAGAATACATATCTCAGTGAATGTAAAATTGTACCCAAGATAAACTGTTGAAGTATCTGTTAGCACTGACAATAACCATTTTACATTTTAAAAATATGATTATATAATATCATAGCTTTCTTTCTTGTGTTAACATATAGACTGTATCCATTTAGAAGAATAGAGCGTGTGTGTGTGCATGCGCGTGCACGCCAGCTCAATTCAGACGTCGTGCCAAGCTACATTTAGAAAATGATGTCTGAACTGACAAATCATGATTTGCAATCAACTTGCAAACCAGAATAAAAAAATACTTTGAAATCGTTTGCAAAGCATGGTTTGTGCTCACTATACTTTGGTGTGATGTCAGAATTTACAAACCATAATTAAACTGTTGTTCCATCTCCAGAGGACACTGTATGTAGAGACTGGGATGCTGACAATGCAGAAAATGAAAGGCACATGCAATTTCAAACCATGTCTTGCTTGGATGAACATAACATAAGGTCATAAGAAGAGCCCTGCTTGATCAGGCCAAAGGCCCATCTAGTCCAGTATCCTGTTCTCAAAGTGGCAAACCAGATGTCTGCGGGAAGGTGAATTGTCAAAAGCTCTCTGTTAGCGCTTGTAAAATGGACTTACATGCACAAATTAGAAAAGAAAGATTGAAAAGGGGTTTTTATATTTTTTTGATGCCACCTTGGAGACAGAGCAGGTATCAGGTCATATTGGAATGTGTCCATGTACTGTAGAGGAATAAAATTATAGCTGTACTGTGGGATCATCTAGAAAAACAGCTCGCTACTATAAATGTGCAAAGAATGGGCAACTTGAGCAATTTAAAAGATAATTCATGATGAGAAATAACCAGTAATTGAGTTCTTTACCTCTGCATAGGCAGCATATGCCGAATAGTAATTTTAATGCCATGCATTTTGCTGTAGAATAGAACTGGGGGACCTGGTTTCTTCCAGATGCTGAACTCTAATTCCCATCAGCCCCAGACAGCATGGCCAATAATCAGTGGTGATGGGAGTTGTAATCCAGCAATATCTGGAGGGCCACAGGTTCTCCACTCAGGCTGTAGACATAGCTGCTTCTCATTTTCCGAACTTCACCTGAAGCACTAGCTGTTCATTTTTGGTGAAATTAGTCCTGGCCTCTGTCAGTCACACTCCAGTAATGTCTGGATTAGAGTGCTGTAATGCACTGTACATGGGACCTGCCTCTGAAGACAATTTGGAAACTTCATTTGGTTCAAATGTGACAGCTATGGTGCTTGTTAACTGAGGCTTGCTGGTTTATTTAATTTATTTAATTTATTTAATTTAATTTATATACCGCCCTAAGCCAGAAAGGCTCTCTGGGCGGTGTACATAGAGGATAAAACAAGAAAAATATATGAATAGAACAAATATAAGAAAATCAAAAAGCAAAACAAACATCATAAAAAGAGATCTTAAAATGCATTAAAACAAATACATTAAAAATACATTAAAAGATATCAATAGATACTAGGGCAGCATAAGAAAGAAACAGCAGCAAAGAATGGAGTATTCTGCTACTAATATGCATCATTACAACATTACAAATATTGGAGACAAGAGCTACCATTCATCTGAGCAGCACAGCTGGACTTATGCTACTAGGCCACCCACACGCATACTACACTCTTCATTTTAATCTGATACTGCCATCTTCTTCCAGTGGTCGTGGGGAAAATGTCGCCAGTTAGGATCACCTGCAGTAAGCAAAACTCACAAGTTCTACTATATAAAAAATACTGTATTCTTAAGGACACCTCAAGGTTAGATTTCCAAGATCCTGTTTTGGGAGTTGAGGATCCGCACCAAGGCATCTTTTCACAACAACGCTGCACACAGAGTACTGGATATGACTGAAAAACCTTTTTCAGCCTACTGACAGTAATGTTTTTTATACCATTATCTGTGTTAAAGATTCTATTTCAGAATTTTAAAAAGAGTTACCTAAGCAAAGAGAAGACATCATATGAGTTACGAACACAGTTCTGATCCACCTGGAGAAGGTTATTCTTCTGGGATCCTGAGTGGCCCTTTTGTTCATATGAAGCGCCATAATAGCCATCATTCAGCCCAAAAATGATGTCATTTGGGTTACGAGCATGTATCTGCTGGCCCAAATATTTGAGTCCGTCTAGATTGACTTTCCACTCAATGAGTAGCTGATGGGTATCATTCTTGCCACCCCATATCCTCACCACAAAACAGGACACAGATGTATCGAGGCGATCGGGCATAAGACCAAAGTCGAGACTCCGCCATGTTGGATTCAGGGAATTCTTTATCACTTCACTTTTATAAAATTCTTTACATATCTTTGCATTATTACACAAGTGAAGAGTGAAGTAGGTGTCCAGGAGGCGATAACCATTCCTATTAACAATGTTCCGTGCCACAATGTTCCATAAGTGGCGAAGACGCCGCTGCTGAGAGGGCAACTCTGCATGCAGGGCGCGGGAGGCGGGGCCCGGCGGGGGAAGGGGGGCGGCGGAGGCGGTTTGGCTCATGCTGGCGGGACGCGGAAGACCTGGCCGGAGCGGCCTTGGCGCCTGCGCATTGAGCCTGCCCCCTCGGTTTCCCTGCAGCCGCCAGGCACGGAAGGGTTAACAATAACGACGAGGCGGGTAGCAGTCTCTGTGGCGGCGGCCGTTGCCGCTGCGTCTTCCTCTTCCTCGTCTTTTTGGCCGTCTCCACCGTCGAAACGACCCAAGGCCGCTCTCTCGCCCCTCAAGGAGCCATGTTATTGCCCGCACTGCTGAGAACACGGTTGGATCATACAACTTCAATATTATGTCATCTTCATTCATTATCATCAGTTTTTGGGTTTGGTTTAAAGTGTTATATCTGACTTTCAAGGTAGCCCTGAACAACCTAGGTCTAAGTCTCCACTTATGTGACCTTCCAAAGCATTGAGACTCTGTATTATGCCCTTCTGTCATCATAAGTTCAATGACAAGAGAGGCCCAGCAAAAGCAGAATGGAAATGTTAAAGAGTGACATACATAGCCTTGTGGTACTGTGCTGTATTTCTGTGTAAATTACACATGTAGTATCCTCTCTTTCCATAGCTAGGAGGATGGTGGACATCACACAGGCATTGATGTACTGCCATTTCTTACCTTAGGAGCCACCTGGATCAATGTCCTGTGGTAGTAGCAGAAAGTTGGTGGCTGTGCTGGGAGAAGGGGAGCACACAATGATTAATCAGAGTACGATGGATCCGACTGTCTTTTCAAACCATATTTGCATAGCTGTTTTCTGCACAAATTCTCATTATTCAGAAACTTAGAATATATATTGGAATATAGAGACAACTATTAATGACTAGTACGAGCACAGAAGCGTACTGTCCATCCCTTGTAAATTTGTGTATGAAAAACTTTCACAGCCACATCAAAGGAAGCCATTAGACCAGCCTTTCCCGACTGGTGGGCCACCAGATGTTGTTGGACCACAATTCCCATCTTTCCTGACCATTGGCAATGCTGGCTGAGGCTGATGGGAGTTGTGGTCCAACAACACCTGGTGTCCCACTAGTTGGGAAAGGCTGCATTAGACCTTTTGTTTGTTTTTTGTTTTTGCCGATCAAGCCAATGTTTTACCTTCTTTAACTCTGGACACATCTCTTGATTGCTCAGGCAATATTATATCAACTTTCTGATTCAGGCCAGTACTCAGCTATAAACATTCTTGCTACCTCTGTGTCTGCACTACGTTGACTCCTGCATTTTAATAATCCTCCAGATGATGTAGTCCTGGTTTACTTACACATTTTCAGTATCTGTGTCTGTACATTATTGTGTAACTATCTCGTCACTGACTGCTCTGTTTTTGTCATTCCTGAAGCTGGGGATGGTCCCAGCTTCAGACTAAAGTATATTACTAAATCTGAATGGCGGGGTATAAATAAATAAAGATAATAATAATAATAACGATGATGATGATGATGATGATGATGATGAATGTGATTCTATGTTGAGATTTGTTTGTACGCCTTTGGAGAGCCTCTCAGGTCTATAAAGTGGGATACAGACATTCTCAATAAAGAAGTATTCTTACCCATTCTGCTTTGCATGGCCACAATGAGTAAAATTTATTTGTCCTGGTGAAAAACCTGAAAGTCTTTTGCAGATCCCACCCCCAGTCATTGAGGGTCATTTTCACAACATGAAGCAGACCCTGTTTTGCTTCTGAGTATATGCACAACAGGGAGCTGCTGCCATTTTCAGTTTTAAGGCATGCACTTAAAACATATTTCGTATGCACTAAAAAGATGTAATGTGCCAAGTGTGGTATTTGTACGGAGGAACAAGCTTTAGTGTGGTTTTGAAAGACATAACTTAGTTGTGCTTCCTCTCTCTTCCCTTTTGATGTGACATTTGCAAAGGACCTTGTGGGGGTGGGGAGAATATGCAAGCAGTGCAGATTGAAAGTTCCACCCCTCATTAATTACCATTCTAATTTTTTTTTAATCTGCACCACCTTTTGAGGAAAAATGCCCCCACAAAGTGACTTACAAATACCATAAAACACATCCACATATCAAAATTACAATTTACAAAATAAAAACAGGTTAAAAGCAATTCAATAACACTTAAATCCGGAAACAGTCAAATCCTTCATCTATGACACCTTGCCTCCCAATTCAAAACCAGCGTAAAGAGATGCGTTTTCAAGGCCTTTTAAAAATGTCCAAGAGATTTATTAAATTGGAAATTTGACTTTCCCTTCTCCTCCTCCTCCTGCTTCTTTGGAACATCCAAAGTCAGATTGGTTTTAAACTGGTCCATCTTGGATGACATGGCTGCAGTCCAGAGACCCAAACTAGCTCCATCTGAGCATAAGGACTAGTTTCTTTCTAGCACCAGCCCCTGATTGTTATATCAGAGCTTCTGTATACTTTCTTTGATATTTCTACAAAAATCAAAGGGTTCTAAAGTTGTGTACACATTCCAAGTGCTCTATCAGTGGCTAATCATAATAAACCATTGTGCAGCATTTAGTGCATACAGCAGCTTTTGCCAGCCTAGTGGCCTCCAGATGTTTTGGACTACAACTTTCATCAACCCCAGCCAGGTTGGTGAAGACCATCATAGGTTTTTGTCCATCCAATTTCTGAGGGAGAAACACGCATTAAGTCTTTTCTGCTCAACAGCTTTCCTTTGCAATATCTCCTTTCAATGAGATGAACAAATTGAAGCTGATGGAGAAATGACCCTATATAAGGCTGATAATATAGCCAAAGTGAATTCCCTCAGGGTTATAGATCAGTCGTGACATATCTTGACATAGAGGAAGGAAACCTGTGGCCCTACAGATGTTGCTGGACCCCAGCTCCTATCATCTATGAGCATTTTCCATGTTGGCTGTGTCTGTGGAAGGCCACAGGTTCTGTACTCCTGACCTAACAAGATGACTGTTGGTAACTGTATTAACATTAATAGAATTTTCAGTCAATAGGATGAATGTGACTGAATTGTTTCTCCCAAGCAATATGCCACAATATAATTGTTTGCCACTACCAAACATTAAGGTGATTGGTTGGTGTGGAAGATTAAATAAAGATTTGATGTGTCAAAGGAGGCTCCCGTCTCATGGGAGACATCATCTGAAGGCAAAGGTGAAATCAGCAAAAGTTATATTGTTGCAGACAGAGAAAGTTTTATCGTTGCTGCTGATTTCCAGTTTTGGCTGTAATGTACAGGAGTCTGGTTCTGAACTCATTGTACTGATCTAGATGGACAAACAATATCTGGGAAGAGCTTCCCACATTCCATTTTTTACAACCAGTGGCATCCTGCAATTGTTCCCATTTGTTCCCATTTCTCAGTTCTCATGGGAAACCTTAATATTTTGCAGAGACTGGATCTGTTAAGCCACTGCCACATGCTCAACAAGCATCCAGCTTTCTCTGAGACAGAAGCTTATGTTAAGTCTTTCCTACTTGACAACTGGTGCAACTTTTCAATGGAAGTCCTCTTTGGACAAGATTAGCAAATACAATGAGTGAGAGTGACAATGCCTCTGACTGGATTATATTTTGGCACTGCTGAATCTACATGTAAAAGAGAAGAACTTGCCAGAAACAAAGGGCTGAATCCAATTAAGTCATTGTGTGACACAGTAGAATAGTACTACTCACACAGTAGAACTTCCCCCTTCATTCCTCCCCCTCCCTGTGCCCACTGCCCCACCCCAGATTTTCTCCAGAGGGTTTGGGGAATGACTTAGTTAGATAGCTGAACTTCTTGTTTTAAGAAGGATAGTATGATAGATTTATTTTTTAGATCCGGTTTAAAGTTCTTTTTTTATTATAATTTTAAAAATTATGAACCCCTGGGATACTCTCAAGATCTCCTACATTCCAATTCTGTCTTTGTTAGTGGATGCTATCAGTCGCATCTTCAGCACTTACAAGAAAAGCAAGGGTTTGGATTCCTCTGTTAGTTAACTTTGAGTATATTGATAACTTTTTTTTCTTTCCTTCAATCTTCTTCACTTTGGGCAGGCAATTCATTCTGATCGTCCTTGGTACAGGCTAAATGCAGAGCTCTCTCTGTGAGTGATGCTTATTGGAATCCCAACTGATATTGTTATGGGAAGGAGTTTGGGTTTATGTAGCTTACAGAACTTGTTGATGAAACAGTTCTTCAAAATGGCTACCAGGGTGCTTTTTTTAGAAACCATTTAGGACAAGGGCAAATTGAATAAGTATGACTGTGCTTGTTCTTTTTTTAAAATTGGTGCGGTTAAGAGCTGTTTTGCAGGTCACTATCTAGCTATTAATTGCCCACAGAATTCATCTGCATTCCAAGGACTCTCCCGCGCTTACATTTTGGACACTTTGAGATTTTGCAAAATAAAAATCTTGCTCTTTTATTTTCCCCCTCATTAGGTGCTGATGTCTCTACATGAAATGTTCCCTGCAGTGCATGCAGCAGAAATGGCTGTCCAGAGAGATCCCCATTCTTCGGAGGCATGGCAGACTTTGGGACGTGCCCAGCTTGGACTAGGAGAAATTACGCTGGTAAGTATAAAAAAGGGAAAGGCTAATCTTCCATTCTAAATTGCCTACAGAAATACATGTTGAATATATGTCAAAAGCATTTTTCAATCAGTTCAATTTTAAAAAAAATTGCACTACAAAGGTAAAGCTTCTGTCTGAACACTTTCTTTCATGATTATTTCTATCATCTATTCTTCAGTTAACCGTTGAGATGGAGTTCACCTTAAGTAATTTGTTTCCTATCCAGTTGGTATGGTCAGTGCACATCTCCTGCTGTGGCCTTCACCATGTGTGAAGTCACCTTTAAGCTTTCTTAGTTCAATATACCAGACATCCACATGCATCTGTATACTCCAAAGAACAATCTACTTTAAAAGAAGCAAGTTTCAAATGCTCAGCCTTGAACACTATAGATAGAGGTCTCCACTAATCAGCATTAGGTGACAGTGGAGAGGGCTTGTGATGTTTTCAATGAAACACAGCAGTTTTCCTCATTTTTATGAACAGCCAGAAGCTTTTGGTGCTATGGCTGTCTTTACGGGAGAACTCCAAAAATGGGGGACAGTCCCAGGGTACTTAAAAAAGGGTAAGAAAAGATCCCATGTGTTTCAAGGAAGAACTTCAGGGTAATTTGTATAGAATCATAGAGTTGCAAGGGGCCTTGTAGGCCATCGAGTCCAACCCCCTGCTCGCAGCGGGAAATCCACAGCTAGAGCATCTCCCGCAGATAGCTGTCCAGCCTCTGCTTGAAGACATCCAGCGAAGGGGATCCCACCACCTCCCTAGGCAGTCGGTTCCATTGCTGAACTGCCCTTACTGCCCTATAGTATTTGAAGAAATAAATGCTTTTTGTTCTGCCGTATATTTATTTTATTTATTTATTATTTTATTTATATCCCGCCCTTCCTCCCAGCAGGAGCCCAGGGCAGCACATATATGTGCTTCAGATACCAGAGAAGCAGAACAAAGGAAATTTCATTCTTTTCAGCAACTTGGAAATTATCTGGAATTAAAGTGTTTTCTCAAAATACATTCGGTCTTCTTCTGGGAATAGGTAGAAATCAGCTACAGCACCTTGGGATTTTTATGTCCTTTTCCTGAAAATCATTGGTGCAGCCTCTGGGATGTTTTTGTGTGTGGGAAAACTATGCAAGATTAAAAGAAACAGATGTCGAGGTAGTCCTTTTGTTTTCCATTTGCTGTAAAAGAGCTGAAGGAAGAGGTGAGGAGATGCAGGCCAGAAGAGAAAGTCAGCGTAAACCAGGAAGCTGAATACCATCTGCAGAGCAATATGAGTGCAATTCTCCAGCAGCAAAGTTGGTACTAAAGAACATGAATCCTAGTCAAGTTATGCTTTGCAAATGCTGTTCTCTGGTCCAGCGCTGGATCCCATGGAAAAGGAGGCAAGGCTGGTTAGAAGCTGCAGGACCACGGATAGCTCCAAGTGAGCAACTTGCTCCAACAAAGGCTGGAACCAGACTGACACCTTTTAAATCTTTGTCTCCAGACTACCTCTTCTAGGCTGCACTCATGGAGAACTTCAGAGCCTTAAATGTCCAAACCTGGGACCGGAAGATGGGCACCCTCCTTGGTTCCATAGCCTCCCTCCACTATTGGCTTGGTGAAGTGCAGTGAGAGGCATCTGGTTCCTTGGACTCAGGAGCCGCCCATGAGGATCCGGGCTCTTTTCCTACAGGCCCTGGTAGTCTAGGAGGGCTCCTGTGTGACAGCTTCAGGCACAGTAGTCTCCTGATCTCCAGCAGCTGACTCAGAGCCTTGAACTTGATCTGGCTCCTTAGCTGGTGCCTCCAACTCTGTCTGGATTGCTGCTGGATTCAGAAGTCAGGAGAACAAGGCTTTCATTTCCTATACTGAGGCCTGCTGTAATGAATTTGCTAGGCACTTCCAGGGTAAAATCTTCACCATCCACCAGGACTTATACTCCAGTGTTATAGCAGGTGAATCAAGCGAGGTATCCAGAGCACAGCCTTGTCCCGATTTCTTGGATGAGTTTCAGTTGGTACAGCTTGAGGACGTTCAGGTTCATGCAATCACTTCTTTGCTGGATCCTTGCCCTTCTTGGCTAATAAAAGCTAGCAGGGATGGAATAGCCGGCTTGGCCAGGGAAGTGATTAATGCCTCTCTGTGAGAGGGGATGGTCCCCGGCCGCCTGATAGAGGCGGTAGTGAGACTACTCCTGAAGAGACCCTCCCTGGACCCAGAAAATTTTAATAACTATAGGCCGGTAGCAAATGTTCCATTCCTGGGCAAGGTCCTTGAACGAGTGGTTACGGGCCAGCTCCAGACACTCTTGGATGAGACCAATTATCTGGATCCATTTCAGTCGGGTTTCAGGCCTGGGTTTGTCATGGAAACAGCCTTGGTTGCCCTGTATGATAACCTCTGTCAGGAAAGAGACGGGGAGTGTGACTCTGTTGATTCTTCTTCATCTCTCAGCGGCTTTTGATACCATCGACCATGGTATACTTCTGGGGAGACTGGCTGAGTTGGGAGTGGGAGGGACTGCATGGCGGTGGTTCCGCTCCTACTTGGCGGGTCGGCTCCAGAAGGTGGTGCTTGGGGAACATTGCTCAGCACCCTGGATTCTCTAGTATGGGGTTCCGCAGGGGTCATAAGAACATATGGCCCATCTAGTCCAGCATCCTGTTCTCACAGTGGCCAACCAGGTCAGTTCTGCCCCCATGATGTTCAACATCTACATGAAACCGTTGGGTGCAGTCATCCGGAGTTTTGGAGTGCATTGCCATCAGTATGCCGATGACACGCAGCCCAGCCTCTGCCGCCATCTTGGCTGATGGCATGCATACGTGCTGTGCACGCGCATCCCTGCCATGAACCAAGATGGCGGCAGAGGCTTCAGCTCCTTAGGGAAACTTCAGCTACCATTTTTGTTAAGGGCACCGCTGCGTGCGCAACTGCAGAACAAGGTAGATTAAGCAAGGGAATGGCGGAGCCCGAAGCTCTCGCCATGTGGTCTGCTGCAGCAATCCTGCCATGAATCACGGAAGGGGAGCGCCGGGGCCTGGGGCAGGGTTGTGGCCAAGGGCCCCAGCATGTCTGTGGCCGGCCCTGAACAGCTTTATAATCTGCTCCAGAATTTTCCCAGGGATCAATATCAGGCTGACTGGTCTGTAGTTGCTAGGTTCCTCCTATGATTCTGTGTACATGTACACGCACACATACACATAATGTGGCTTACCTTGCAGGTTTACTCCAGGAATTATTGATATGTTTTTGAAATGCTTTGAACATTCAAGGAAAGCCCTATTTAAATTATCTTAGTGGTGAAATGTCTGAGGCTTCTCATGCTGCTTTTCATTCTATGCAAGATTTCCTAGAACCCTTTTGCCTAGGTCAGCTGTGAAAGAGAGTGTGCCAGTAGAGTTCTTATGGTTTGGAATGTGTCTTTCGAGACTGGTCCAAATTGCCGCTGGACTCTACTTCAGTTGTATTTCAACTCGCATTTTCCTCTGAATTAGGTGGTCATTCTAGTTCTTCTTTACTCTCATTGACTCATAAGTTCTTGCACATTTACTGTTACTTTAACAGGATGGTTTTCCAGGTTTCTGCCTTCAGGGAATTATTTCCACACCAGCATCTTCTAAGGAGTCTCTGAATATCACCTCTAGAGTCCCTGAACCTTGCAAAGATGTTTAGGTACACACTCCGCTCACATGGGATACTAGCTAGACCGACTGAGCCTCTCCATCACTCTATGTGAACTAAGAGTGCATCCCAGAACACACCTGATACTGCTCTGTGTCCACACATCTGCTGCAGCAGATTGGTGAGTGAACATAAGAAGAACCTGCAGGATCAGGCCAGTGGTCCATCTAGGCCAGTATTCTCACAGTGGCCAACCAGATGCCCTTGGGAAGCCCACAAGGAGGACCTGAGTGCAAGAGCACTCTCCCTTACTGCGACTTCCGGCAACTGGTTTTCAGAAGCATACTGCATCTGACTATACGGCAGAACACAGCCATCATGGCTAGTAGCCATTGGTAGCCTTATAGCCTTATCCTCCATGAAGCGTGGTAGATGAACTGTCTTTTCAAGGCAGCTTTTACAGATCTCAGTGAGGAATCCCTGAAAAGGTTTCAAGGTACCCCAGGTTTTCAAGGACTGCTGGTTACACACAATGGACCAGCTACAAAACAGTATGTTGCAGAGATGCGCTATGGGCTCTAGAAATATTGTGAACTTCTAATATGCCATTTTAGATGCTTCAGCTGCTCTGCTGGGATACATTTTCTGAATCAAATGTCATTTTGTTAACAAAAGTGACTTTTTCTGTTAGGTTGTCCTTTTCTTTTACAGGCTGCCAAACAAGCCATTCCAATAACTGAAGGTAAAAGGTCTCTCAAACACCAGTGACTAAGAATTGTGATCAGATTGACCTATGATTTTGGAGTTGTGCCCTAGCTCACAGCAGAGAAATATATATCTGTGGATGATGACAATTGTCAAATTAACTGAAAAAGAAATCAATGAAAACCTAATGATGAAACATACAGCTTGGCAGGAATGGAGGAAATATGACTAAGTCTTCAAATGGATAGGATGAACAATCCTTTCATCACTGGTCCATTATCCAATTTATTTGTTGAAGAAGCTTTTCTTTGACCATCTCCAGTCACTTATATGCCAAAAAATATGTTCTATAATTTTCTGTTTCCTTATTTCTGTATTATTTAATAAGAGGTTATTACTGGCATTTGTGCAGATATGCCATCAGACTGAACTGTGCTCCCCTCTCTTCTACACCAATGTGTGACTTGGTCCTGAGAGTCTTAACGGATTTTCTCACACTTTTTACTGAATAACATGAAGTAAAACATACTTAAAATTCCAACGATGAATAATGAGTGAGATTCAGATAAGCCCGACTACAGAAAGATTGTTTTAAAAAAAAACAGTTTCAGCAAACAAATGGGGGGTTATTCTTGGTAGCTGGACCGATGGTAAAAGTGACAGGATATTAATACAACTGAGAATGATCCTTTCATAGTCCTGCAGGAAGGCAGGAACTCTTAAACAACCTTCCTTTCTTCCTAGTTAACACTGGAAAGTGTATGCTATGCCACAAGCCATCGTGGTTTAGTGGTTAGAGTATTGAACTAGGACCTTGGAGACCAGGTTTCAATTCCCCACTTGGCTATGAATGGCCTTGGACCAATCACTCTCTTTCAGCCTAACCTACCTCACAGGGTTGTTGTGAGGATAAAATAAGGAGGGGGAAAGCCATGTACACCACCTGGAGCTCCTTGGAGGGAAAGTGGGATAGACAGGTAATAAATACATAAAAAATAGTAAATGGAATAATTGGGAGTTGCAGAGGCTAGAAAGTACGTTATAGTGAATGTCGTGTACAGAATTATTCAGTAATAAAATTCCTAGCTCTGTTGACAACATGTGAAAGACACTCTTCCTGATCTAGCAATGAAGTATTGGTCACACATGAGATGGGTGATGTGTGATGTGAAGTTCCTCCCCTGATCCAGCTGTAGGGCCTGTGCACATGTAGCCCTACTGGGAAAATGATGAGTTGATAACAATTCAGGGAGAAATTGGGGGGGGGGGAAGCACAAGAGCTCTGTGCAAATTCTCTTTCTCCGTACCAAACAGATGATTGATTAGCATGATTGCCAATTGATGAGTAGAGAGCTATGTGGAGCCCTGGGTGCTGCGCCACATTGGAACCACGTAGTGTGCTTGTTCCCATCCTGTTGTTACTCCTGAAACTGAAAACAAAACCAGCCAATTATTTTTAAGGAATCTAGGTAATTCAGTTATAGCAGAATAAATTCTAGAATGGATAACAATTTTTCCATTTATATACCTAACCATAGTTTGTTTCCCCATCCTTTAGTAATCGGCCCTTCTCTCCATTTCCAATTTTTAGCAAGGATTATCTTTACCACTACTGATAAATGTATAAAAAAGCATCTGACTCTTCTAATTAATTTTTGCAGATGCCCTAGCAAAATAATTTCTGGATTTCTCCTTAAATTATTTTATTCTGGGTTGAATTCTGTATTATAATCAGTGTTTCTCTCCAATTTATCTTAGCTTTCAGGCATTTCCCCAAAACATGAAACGAGCAAATTTCTTCATTCTGAAAATTGAGATTTTTAGAGGATTTTTTTGGCAAGGATTAGAATTAAATTACCCATAGTAACACATTGTTTAATTATATGCTAATTCTGTTACATTTTAGCATCTCTGAAAGACTTATATCTGACTATGGAAATATCTTTTTATCCAACAGCAAGCATTAATCTAGATGTACTGTTGGAACAAAGGTGCTTGGTAATGCAGTTTACAGCCTCATAGAAGCAAATGGTATTTTACTGACAGTTATATAGTGACAACCCTGAGGAGCTTTCAAAAAAAGAAATCAAAGTGGTCTTATGTGTTGTTTTGCAATACTTTGGATATTTTCATATTTACTCACAGTTTAGCAGCCTCTTGATGCTAACAGCTGTTGACGGATGCTGTACTGAAAGAATTGAGCTGCCCTATTTCAAATGTTTGCTTTTTTCCAGCATGTTCAGAAAACTAAGTGCTGGCAAGGAGGCTTTCAGATGCAAGAGATTTCTTCCCCCCTCCCCCTTTTCTTTCTTTTTTCTTTCTTTCTTGGAAATGAATTGTAGTTGATCAAGACAATAAACAGACTATAGTTATAATCTCGGGTTCAGCATTTCTTTACAGAAATCACATAGCCCATAAATGTTTTCTGCTGGGACCAATACATCTCCCTATGGAATGCATATATTGCAGTAACAACTGGGGCAGGAATTTGTTGGTTCTTTTTTCTGCCTCTGGAGTGGCAGGAAGAGAGCCTCATTATAAGCAGCTCTAATTGCTTTGACAGAGGTATATAAAATGAAATACCTTCTGTCATAGTCTGTGTATGAAACCTGTGACATCCGAGTTCAATGTAAATCCCTGAATTCTTGTACACCAGCAAGTGAATAGTACCTTGTATTTTGTATTGTAAGGAAATATCTAAAACAACTGGTGCTTGTACCCTAAAACTATACGGGATAAATATATGCATGAGAAATGTGATTATTTTTGTAATATGTTTTTATAATCTCAGTTTTCATTAGCCCTCACTATATTATTCAGCTTTTAGAGATAGATCATGATTTCTCTTCTGTGATCTGGGAAAATCACAAATTTCAGAATCACAATCTGATTCTAGTTTGCAAGTCTGATGTTTCCCTGCTTGGTTATTTGCAGAAGTGAGTGGTCAGCTGATTGTGGGCTCAAAGATATAATACGCTTGAAATAAATTTTGTAAATGTGAATTATTATTACACCTGTCTAAACCCACCAATGAGTTTGGAATTTACCCAGAATCCCCTAAGTTCAGCACTCAATCTGCTGGACTTTATGGTTGAAAAGATCAGAATTAGTACTGTTATTCGTATTTATATAACACCATTAGTATTTTACTTGGTGATATAATGTGCCTTATTCTCTTTAGTCCAGTAGGTATGCTTTGTGTTGACAAATTCTAACTGCTGTTTCCATGCTCGTTGTAGGCAATCCGAAGTTTTCAGGTTGCCTTGCATATCTGTCCGCTAAGTCCTGAACTGTGGAATGAAGATCTATCTTGGGCGAGGAAATTACAGCAGCAAAAGAAAGCAACCAAAACTGAGACACAGGCGCAAAGCGTGGCAGCTCAGGGAGAGACTTCAGAAGAAACAATACCAGATTATGATTTTGAAAGTGACGAGATCTTAGCTGTGTGTGCAGCTATTGCTGAGAAGGAGAAAGCCGCATTGGCCTCTAAAACTGTTGTAATTGTATCTGCTTCCGGGGAAGTCGAGACAGTAACTGAAAAGGAGGAATGCGCAACAACCCCTGATGGTGCTGTGTTTATCAAAGCACGGTAAAGAGCACCAACTCTAGCAGCCATGTCTTTGAAGGCCTGTTTTCCATCTTTCCTCTGTTGTAGCTTCCTCTGGGATCATCAGGCTGTGGAGTTCACCGGCCCCCATCATATTAAGCCTCAGTATCTGCATCTCAGTATTGCTTCACTTCACTATCTGAAGCCCTCACTACTAATATCGCCAGAAAGACAGGAAGGTCTTAAAGGGCCACACATGAGCAGAAATCTGTTACTATTGGCTGATCACAAATTGAATCCACATATGATAAAATCAATGCCACGGAAATGAGGCAGAGCACCATAGGGACAGGAGCGTAGAGCAGCCTCTGCCGAGCTGGTTGGGTGTCCTAGTCTGGAAATTATGGTTTTGAGTAGGGAGCTTGAAATTTGGGGAAGGATGCATGCTTGGTCCCATAAACAGTCCTTTGTTATGTTTTCCTATTCTGCCATACTTTGCTATTGTTCCTGCTCCTTATGTGCTCTACACACATGAATAGAGTTGCTTTTTCAGCTTGTTCTCTATCCCAAAAGACATCTCCCAACTCTCCCACCTACGGCTGATCACAGCCAGGAGCAGGACAAAAAAGGAGGCAGCACCAAAGGGACAAAACCACAAAAAAGTGGGGGGAAGGCATGGAGGTAAAGTCTTAAAATGATGCTTAGAAGTAGAATGTTTATTGTGGCCCATAGTATGCCAAACATATTTCAACTTACAGTCTTTGGGGACAAGAAGGTCTTATTTGATCTGATTCCACTGTTACTGCAGCTGGTGATGGTATCAGATGTTGCTTCTGATACAAGATGCTCCAAGATCTTTTCTTTTTTTTGAAACCTAGTTTTAAAAGAATTCCCTTTTTGCAATTGGATATACTTCCCTCGCAAGCACTTTTCAAAGAAACAGGCCTTGGTGTTTGTTTTTTTTCTTAGCAAGAAGTGGTTCACTGTAAAGTAATTGCCAGCAGCAGTTTGGAGTGCACATTATGTTTAACTTATTCATGCCCAAGTATGTACATAAGCCAGATGGTCCTGCTCATTATCTGTTTCCAGCATAATCCTCAGTGTGGAACAGGTTGGCTGCTGTTGCCATTGGGGCGTGGAAACCACTAGTTTTTATTATTGCAGTTTTAAAATAAAGCACAAAATGAAAACTGCAAAGGAACAAGATAGAATTGCAATGCCCTCAGAAGTTGCCCTCATGTTAATGTCTCGTGTCCAAGTCTGGTCAGGGTTGATGAAATTGTAGTGTATTCAATATACACAAAAAAGGATGTATGAATCTGCTTTTTTCTGGTAATCTGGTAGTTCCAATCAGTTTGCTTTGTATTGTAAACAGATCTGCTCCACAATAGCACTTGCCAGGTCAAGCATGAATTTTTGATAGCCAGATTCAATTTGAATGTCTTTAAAAAGAGGAATTATTAAATAATTATTTATTTGGCAGGCAAATTTTGAGTGAACTCTCAGTTATACAAATTTTAATTTTGATTGAAGAAATGACAAAAAATGCTTTTCTAAAGTCAGTTAATTGTAATAAAGCTGTATATGAAGTTTTTCATATAATTCCCTTCAGATCAAGTCCTTGAATCAGCTAGTTTCTCCCATAATAGTTTTAGATTTCTAATTTATCTAGCCATGACTCTGACCCACCCAATCTTATGTTTGGTTACTTGAAGTAAGTCCATTGAGTTTAAAGGGACTCATTTCCAAGTAAGTGTCTATAGGATTGCAGTCTATGAGAAATAATTGAGGAACTTCAGTCACATTTTTTTCGGAACATCCTCAGGAAAATCTTAAGTGGTGGGGGGGCAGTGTCCATAGTGCTGCCATATTGAATATGGATATACTCACCCTGAACACATCTAAGCATACCAGGATTTTCCTGTTGCAGTCTCTGTCTTTCGTGCGTGCTTCATAGTATAACACAAATGTTATAACATAGTATAACACAAAAAAGATCAGCGCTTGCCTCTCAAGTGTTGGATAGTCTCATGAAGAAGTAGCGCTCAGTTGCTGTTTTTGGTTACTGATACTTTAACCAGACTACTGGTTTTATTAATCTTATTCTAATTTCTTACACCTGATTATGTTTTGCATGCCTAGGTTGTCATTAATATTCCTATGTTGCAATTAAAGTTTTCTTTCTAGGAGAATAAAGTCTTTGTTTAAAATCTCAGTTGTCATTCACTAGTCACTGATTGCTCAGGCCTAGGACTGCTTACTCCACGCTAAATAAATAAATTTTGCATCTAGGCAGTCAAAATTCTGAACCATGAAAAGCTGAGTTCTGCGATGGATTTGCATTACGTGACTATGCATGATTTTTGTTTTGCCTGATTTGTTTGGTATTTTGCATAACGTACTTGGGTTTTTTCTAGTTTGGAGGCAGGAAGGAGCGATGGAAAGGCACTGAGGTTCTTGTTCACCAGATGTCTGGATCAGCCAACACTCTGCCTTCTGAGATTTTAGGTAGCATTGCCTACATACTTTCAAGTATTTCCCATTTCCACATTTGCCGTCCCACAGAACACAACATAGAGCATTCAGAGCATCTTGGTCAACAGCAAGTTTTTTTGGAGGGCTGCTTGATAATAGTCAAGTAGGCCCAGGCCCAAACTGACCTGCTATCAAGCCACTGCTGCAATTCCCCCCACCTCCCTCTTTTGCCCCTTGGTTGGCAAATGAAGGATCAGGTGATGATGCCTCTCATGGAGCCAGATTGGGTTCAGAGACCTCCAGCAGTGGATCCATATGATACACCACTATTTTCCTTTATTTACCAAAAAGCAAAGGAATTCAATATGAATCTAGATAACTTAAATCGTTTATATTGCAGTTGAATGTTCTTTGCAGAGTAACGGTAATAGGGATCTCTAAAGGAGCCACCCAGTCACTTTTCTTTGTATATGAAAGTGCAGAGGTAAAGTTACCTTCCAACTATATGAGTGCCTGTATTTACATGGAGAAACAGTAGTGTGGTTTGAGCTGTACCTGGCTTCAGCTAGGAGCATCACAGGACACCCCCCCCAAAAAAAGATGTTGCAGTCATTGGAATTGTTTTTTCACCTTCACATTTCCATTTTTGTGTGTGCACCTAATCAAGGATTATGCTAAATGTAAGGGAAAGTGCATGTGTGAATTGGCTATTTAATCTTATTACTGTAGGTTTCAAGTATGGCATATAAGCAGTGTATAAGTGCACGGATACACAAGCAAATTCAGCTTGCATGACTTCCTGGATGCATCTTGGTTTATTTATTTAATTATTATTTGATTTATATCCCGCCCTTCCTCCTGGCAGGAGCCCAGGGCAGCTAAACTTGGTTTAAAGGCCGGCTCGAGCTAGGAAACATGCACCAGGACCCAAAACCTTTCCTGTGTGCGGTGTTGCTCAGTCTGTTATGCCTCATTATAAGGTAAATGTCATTTCCTTCATTTTTATTTGTTTGGATGTAAGAAAAAGTACTTTTGATTACCGTGCTATACATGTGCCAAATTTTACTTTTCTAGCTAGTGTGGAAATAGCCTAATTATTTTGTGGTATGCTTCACATCCTCCATTTTGAGGGTGCAATATACAAAAATCCCACTTTTCAAGCTTCTGTAGAAATCAGGTTGAGCAGTTACTGCATGTGTCCCAAAGGTCAGCTCCGAGTAAGTATCCTAAACATGTTGACTGCAATACAAACAGTGTTTACTTCACTAACATACCACAAGAACAGATCCATTTTAATATCTTCTGTATTAGTCTCATAGTGACCCAAGAGCAATTTTTTATCTTTATGTATTGATACCACATTTAATGTAAAGTGTATACACACATCAGAATTTACAATCCCAGTGTGCCATGAGTTGTGTATACTAGCGGGGAACACATGTTAAGCTGAAGCAATCTGCAGAATCAAATGTACAGTTTCACTATGTAAGCAATGATCCATTACTCTGCTGTTAAGGCTACTTAATTTTAATGAAAATTAAGAGAGGTATATAAAGGAAATGACTGTTTAGCTATCTCTTGCATTGGCTGTGTGGACACAAGTAAATCCTTGTAGATGTTAGACTACAAGTCCCCCCCCCCGGCTTAAAGGTGTGCTTTTATGATTGTTCAATGTGAGATAATATGAGACTGAGTAGACAAACACAGACTTCTGTACTCCAGTGGCATGTCTGCATTTAATTGTGATTTCAAAGAGATTTGTGCCAGTACAAACAGTTTTGTAAAGTGTATCACTAACATTCAGGCTCAGAATTCTAGTTCCAACAGAAAGCAATTCACATGAAAACACATTAAGCAACGTAACATGCTTAACATTTTCCTTGACAAAAACCGGGCCTCCAAAAATCTGTACAGGGTCACAGCAAAACTGGGACAAAAAGTCTTAACCTCTTGAACATGGCACACAGACGTAAAATTCCCTCTGGCTTTGTTGTTTTTAGTGAGGTGAAATCTTGAAGGCTAAGGTCCCCCTGGTATCCTACCAGTCATTCTTTCTAATGTATCTCAGGTCTTCTTTGGGTTTTTGTTTTTTTGTTGCTATCCAAAAATAAACATTAATTTTTAAGCACAATGCCCTCCTAGTATCCCAAAAGTGTTAGTGCAAACTCATTTTATCTGGTATAACAAGTGGACTGTAAGACCAATCATGCTTCAGAAGAGCTGAAACTTATTTTCTTAAATTTATTTTCTGCCTTTGTTCTATCATGGAGTCCAAGGCAGCGTATAGTAGGGCCCCGCTTTTCGGCATTCCACTAATAAGGCACCAGCGGGACAATCAGCTGGAGGGGGGCTGGAGCTCCCTGCTCTCCAGCTGATCATGCCAGAGGAGGGGAAGATCAGCTGTAGCGCTTTTCAGCGGTTTTTGGCGGGAGTCTGGCACCTAACCTGCCGTATGAGTGGGGCCCTACTGTACATGTAATTTCCAGGCAGTCATCCATCCAGACACTGATCAAACCTAGACCTGCTTAGCTTTAGCAAAAGGGGTGGTGAGCTTGTGTGCCTTTAGATCATACCCTAGTGGGGGTAGGCTGGTGTAGAGCAGGAATAAGGAACCTCGGATCCAGGCGTTGAATGCTGCCTTCCTGGCTGGTCCTTGGGACTGTCACCAAGCCATGCCTTTCCATGGCCACCTCAAGTGATTTTGCTTGTCAGGAATGTGTTTTTGAATGAAGGAATTCTCTTGCTTCCCTGTCCCAAGGATGGGGTAATATATGTGGCTGTCAGAAACTGCTGACTTTTGCATGGGTGGAATATAGCTTACTGTGCAACAAAGGTAAGACATGCACCTGTTGTTCTGCCCACTATCTGCATGCACCCCCCCCAGGAGGTTGTCTATGATGGAATGCGGCCCTCAGGCTGAAAAGGGTTTCCCAGCCCTAGTGTAGAGAATATAGGCAAAGAAAATATGTAACAAGCACAAATAGACAAGATCACACCATCCTGAAGTATGAATAGATTATGTCTAGGTTTAATCCTAAAACATGCAGACACACACAGTATTGGGAACAATCCTGCACCCAGTTCTGGGTTTTCTTGCTTTTCAATCTCTTGTACAGTGGTGTCCAACCCTTGATATAAATAGCAATGATAACTACTTTGCCATCTATGGAGAATGGAAAGGTGTTCAGTGTAAGCTGCTGGCAATAGTATACGTGTATAAGTGGAGTGCACTATACAACGATAAAACATTTAGCAAGTCAACATCTTTTAGTAGGTGTTTTTTTTTTTTAGACTAGGCATCACTAGCACATACAGCTGGTACTTCTAACAGGGATGGATGATGTGTTCATGGTGGGATCAGGCATACTTGCAGCCCAAAAATGTGTGCAATTGCAGTGACATTTTTTTTCTTTTTGTTGCCACATAGCAGGAGCTGCATATACATCTCCTATGTGGAAGGAACACTTCACACAATCTGTGCCGCCACATAATCTGGGCTGGACCACAAGTAGCCCTGCACACTCATGCGCAGGAGTTCTGGCTGGATGAACTAGCCCTAGGATGTCAATCCTAAACATGTTTACTTGGACTCAACGTTGCTTCTGCGGGTGTAAGTTTAAAGTTGGGCAAAGTTGACATCAGCCAGAGATGTGTGTTTTGGTCCTTGGTCCTGCAAACACTTTTATAGAAGTGGTTAGATGTGCAAGAATTCCCCCTACCATAACTATGACTGCAAACTTACGCCCACTTGCCTGAGAATAAGCTCCACACAGTGGGGCTTACTTCTGAGTAAACCTGAGTAGGATTGTGCCATGTGTATGTATCCCCCAATCCAGTTTGGGGAACTGGATTATTAACCTAGGTAGGAGCCACTGCATTTTGAGAAGACATTCACAACACCTACACTCTGCTTTCTTTTTTTAGTATACCCACAAGTAACAAGGAGCATTTGAAAAACACAAAGCCTTTTCCTTTATTTCCCCCAGTGGTATCATAACCTGTTCCCATTTGATTCCAAATTCCTCCACTCCTGTCTTTAGAATGAGCTCTGCTATGGCCCACTGAGTTTGCATATCTGAAAAATAAATCTAATGTAAAATTATCTATCAGCTGGCATAAGGAGGAGGAGGAGAGGGCTGGTAATAGTACTTTTTATATACTTTGTATTAACAATTAACCTTCTCACAGAGAAGAATATAGCATTTTTAAATACATTCAGTCACGATATATACAGCCAGAGTAATTCACATTTTTTTTCCACACCAGAGTTTCATATCGACGGGGGCAGTTTACACAGCTACCAGCAACTGTCTTAATTAATTCTCACCAAACCTTATTAAGTAATAAGGGAGAGGGGATAAGTGTGCTTGAATCGTATTTAGGTGCAGGGAAACAGCAATGCTTTGGAAACCTCCTTCTGGAAAAGAGTCCTGTGTTACAAGGCAAGGAAAGGCAACCAGTAGCAGCCTGCACATCTGCCACCACTATACATTCATCTATTACATCAGCAGGTGCAGAGGATGGGTCTGTGGGATGATCCGTGGTCACCTGCAGGAGCTGTGCTTATCACACCATAACACACCACTTCAGGGTGCAGCTAGAGCTTTCTCCCTTTACAGGATAGACGGCCCACCTCGTGTGTAGCAGCCAGGATGTTTAATCCCACCACTGATGGCCATTTTTGTGTCCCGCATGGGTCTCTCGCTAGGTGCCCACTGCCAACCCACCTTGCCCGAAAGGGCTACTCAATCCCATCAGACTAAGAACGTGGCCTGAGCCGCAACAGGCCAAACAGACTGGATGAAAAAGGATGGACATTGGATATGCCTGCTGCACGAGTTCCTCCCAGGCCCTCCTCTGAAGGACCTCCCGTGTCTTGAATTTCCTTCGTTCCTTATATACACTTCTCCGACAAGTTCAGTGTCTCCCTGGGGAAGGTGACCTGAAGAGAACTGCTCTTTTGAGTGCGGCTGACCCCATCGCGGGGCCTGAGTTCATTCACCAGAAAACCATTCTCTGAGTCATGGCCCTGGGAAGACTCTGAGGTGTTGGAGCTCCTCAGTGTCCTTATGGATATAGTGTCTGATTGGGCCAGGCTGCTGCTGGCTCCTGGCAACAACATACGGTCTCCGACAGTTCCTTCGCCTGGCTCCAGTGGATACAGAAGAGTCTGTGAGGTGCTGCTGATCTCCCTCAGCTCTCGAGAGATGAAGGAGGGCGAATGGCTGGCTGCGGTGGATGAGGCTCTGAGGCCATCTGTGCAGTTGAAATTGCTTCCCGAGTGCTGGCGGCGGGCCCCACCAATGCGGCAGAAGAGGCACTTGACCTTCTCGATAGCTTTGCTCAGCACAGTCTTGCGAAGCAGGATGTACACCCACGGATCAAGGATCGGGTTCACCGAAGCGATGCGGATGGCTTGCAAGTCCGGGTTTTGCTGGATGTCCTTCACTAAAGGTGGCTGGTACAACTGGTTCACAAAGACACGCACCTGAACAGAGGAGAGGGCAGAGAAAGAAATGTAAAGGTCTATATATAACTACATGACAGAAGGCCAAGCTGACATTTCAAAGCTAATGGCTGGCTTAGCAACTTCACGTTACAACACGAAAGGAGATGAGCAGAGCTTTTTGTAATGTAAGGAGAGAGCTATTTTCAGAAAGGGAAAACATTTCCAGTAAAGTTGACTTCATGTGGAAATTTTTAAAAAATTTCCTGTCCTCCGCTTCCATATAATCTAAAACAGTAGCATATCCGCCAGTCAATAAAACCTTCTGTGAATTGTTGGGGGAAAAAAACAACCTTCATTTTGCTTTTTACAATATTAACAAATATAAACATCCATGGTGTGACATGCGAATTCATGATACAGGACATATAATAAGAATGTTTTTCTTCTCTCTCCTGCAACTGGTAACATTTACAAGGTTCAAGATAATGTTTTTTGTTTTGTCTTTGGCTGTGGACGTACCACTCATTTAAAGCACGTTATTTCCTCCAAGGAATCCTGGGAACGGTAGTTTGTTCAGGATGCAGGCAATTGTAGCTCTGTAAGGGTAAACCAGAGTTCCCAGGATTCTTTGGAGAAACTAATGTGTTTTAAATGTATGGTGTGTACACAGCCTGAGGCTCCATCTGCACTATACATTTAAAGCACTGTTATACCACTTTCAATAGTCATGACTTTTCCCAAAGAATCCTGGGAACTTTAGTTTGCTACAGATGCTGAGAGTTGTTAAGAGACTCCTATTACCCTCACAGAGTTACAATTCCCAGAGTTCCCTGAGGAAAGAGATTGATTGTTAAACCGCCCTGAGAACTGTAGCTCTGTGAAGGGAATGGGAAACTCCTCGCAACTCTCGGCACTCTTAACAAACTAGTTCCCAGCATTCTTTGGGGGAAGCCACAACTATTGAAAGTGGTATGATGCTGCTTTAAATGTACAGTGCAGATGCGCCCTTAGTCTCAACCCAGCAAGTCTCTCCATGCAGTTCCATCTGATGCCCCTGTTCTCTCCACTTCCTGGCATTTAGTCTTCGTTCTCCAATTTAGAGCACTCAACTGAGCCTTGCAGTTTTTTTGTTTGTTTTTTAGTGGCCAATTCTTCCTTGTACAACCAAATCTGCTATTAACTGTCCTGGGTGCGTAAGAGCTCTAGAATGTGGCCTTGAGTCATTTTGGGAGATCTAGCCAATCACCCTAATCCAGCCAGGCTCTCATAAATACATGTTTCAAAACAAAAATTGGACCCAAAGTTCCACCTCACAGGCAAATTCTCTTTCAGGGACAAGCCTGGAACTGTATGCTCTTTGAGGTTAGAAGAAAGTTTTGCTGGTATCTTGCAAGACTGGAGTATTCAAGGGAAAAGGCTTTTTTTTAAAAAAGCCCTCCAAATTTTGCCTGTAGTAGCTTGTTAGAAGTTTTTTCCCTTTAAAGGCAGCTCGCCTGGAATGAACTTTTTCATTTTAATAAAAAGTACACTGCTTGGAATGATGAACAGCATCAAATGATGCTGTTGACATCTTTCCATGTGAATTTGGCATGTCCTATTTATAAAATATTACACAAATCCTGCTTGAGGTCTGATGGGTAGCTTAAAAGTGCACAACAACAACCAGTCTTCCTCCTGCCCCCTCACAACTGTTCATCAAAAAGCTTGCTGGCAGAGCATCTGATCTGCATGCAGAAGGCCTCAGGTTCAATCCCCAAAGGCATCTCCAGGTAGAGCTGGAAATCTCACCTGCCTGAAACCCTGGACAGCCACTGCCTGTCAGTGCAGACAATACAAATCTAGATGGAGCAATGGTCTGACTCAAAATAAGGCAGCTTCCTAAGAAGAGGACTTCTGAAGAAGACAACACACTTGTGTCTTGCATTTTACACATCACTTGACCCTAATACAGGTAGAGTTTCTATTGCTTCTTGTTTTGAGAAAGCATGGTTGCTTCCAGATGGGGGTTTATTGTAGGATTGGTGCTCCTCAAGTTTTTCTTCTAGCATCCGCACAACGTTATTGGTATCAAAATGCAATACTACCCACATTTCTTCCCCATTTAATCCAGAGTTGCCCTTTCTGGGCAAATCTGTTGCAAATATTCTGTTTGTGATATCTCAGCAACCCATTTGCAAACTAAGCCTCCAATTCTACTGGAGAGTAGAGTAGTTTCTTTGACTTGAGAGTTTTATTGGTTGAATTTGATGGAATACATTTTCCAAACCACTAGATGGCACAGTGACGACACTTCTGACAGCATCTTTCTTTCTCTTGTATATGATTTGTGAAGGGATGAGGAGGTGGGGGAGAGAGAGAAGCTGCTGTCGGATTTGGCTTTGAAGGGCTGATGCCCAAATGGAAAGTTGGTTTAATTTAAGAGGAATAAGAGCCAAACAAAATGAGAGGCCAAAAATTAAAATTACAGGCATCGGATTTGCACCCAATGAGTAGCACCCACTTAGGAGTTAAAACAACAAAAGGTCTAACCATTTTATTATGGCATAAGTTTTTTTCTATTTCATCAGATACTGTGGTCCAGAAAAGCTTTATGCCATAATAAAATTTGGTAGTCTTTTAATGTGCCACAAGAGTGTTTGTTTTTGCTGCAACAGACTGACGTGGCTACCTCTCTGGAAAACATTTACGAGGTAACCTTCGTTTATATAGAGTCCAGCCTTTTATGACTACAATGTTAAGGCAGTGGATCCCAACCTTCATTCCTGGGATCTTCAAAAGCTTCAAAGCGTCTCTCAGTGAGAAGTTCTGCAACGGTGGGCAAGCTTCCCCTGAAACTGAGCCTGCCCACCACTGCCGATCTTGCCCAGTCGTGTGCTGATGCAAGGGCATCTCAGGTGTGTTCTGGGTGTGCTGAACAACTGCATAAGCTGAATGCGTGCCTCCAAATATCCTCCAGAATCCTTTCCAATGTGCAGGGGGCTACAGAGCTCAAAGAATGCTCAAGAATTCCTTGCAGACAAGTGGATGTGGAAAATGTTCCCTGAAGGAAGAAAGTGTGAAAGCAAATGGCCTAGGGCAGCCTTGTAAATAAACCCACAAAAGCTACTAGCATGCAAAATCAAATCAAATAAAAAATGACAAAACTGCCAGGTGTGACACTGAGCCCTTCTCCCAAGGGGGGAGGTTGCTTCCCTCTCTGGCAGGTCACTTAATTTCTGTGCTAGGCACCACCCCCTCCACCCCCTCTATACTAGACACAGTCCACCAACTTACTCACTCACCTGCCTGCAATTCCTTGTTGCCTGCAGCTATCAGGCAAGCATGTAAACACAAGGCTAGCCCTGGGAAACAATATTTCCTCACCTACACCACCTTGCAATTTCCATTTTATGGAGGGGGAAACGGAGGCAACCAACAAAGACTTGTCCAAGGCTCTACTCACCCAGAGCAGAGTGGGGATTTTAAACTCAGATCCCAAATCCAACTGGAGCATGCTGGGTCAAATGGGAAGAAGAAAATGACCATACCATCGGGATTTGTAATTAATCAAGCTGATTGTCTTCAAAATGGCTATAAGGTGCTCCCTGGATCTCTCTTTTGGGAGCCTGAAACAATTTTCTATTAAGCCTGACTTTGCGTGCCCGGGTGAAAGGTTGCAGGAGGGTGATGTTTAGGGGTAGGCCCACAGCTCAGTGGTAAAGCATCTGCTTTGAAGGCTGATGGTCCCAGGTTCAATCACCGGGTAGAATTGGAAGAAACTCCCAGCCTGAAACCTTGGAGAGCTGCTGCCAGTGAGTGTAGGCGATATTGAGCTATATGGACCAGTGGGTCTGACTCAGTATAAGGCAGCTTCCTGTGTTTTTATAAAATAGTACATGTTCATTCCTTTCGGCTGCTCTTTTTTTTTTTTTTTGGCATGTGGTTTAACGTTCTGCAGTCTTGCAAAGGCAAACATGCCCTCAAAGATGCTGACTGCCTGACAGCACTTACCTATGTTAATAACTTGTGGTGTAAACAGGACACTAGACCATTTCCCCATCTGATCCCTCAAGGGTAGAACTCACCGCAGGCGACTAGGCAAACAGCACAGATTTTGTATGCTGAAAAGTCTCGGGTTCAATCCCACATATCACCAGTTTTTTTTCAAATTAAAAAAATTGGTAGAAGGTGATGGGAAAGCCACCTGCCTGAGCTCCCGGAGAACTCTTGCCACTCACAGCAGGACAATACTGGGTGAAATGAAACCAATGATCTGACCCACAGTGAAGCAGCTTTATATGTTCACATCTAAAGACATAATCAGTACCTTTGTAACAAATAACATGTGGCTCTCCAGATGTTGTTGGATTCCGTCAGCCCCAGCCAGCATGGCTAACAGTCAGGGATGATGGGAGGTGTAGCCGACACGTTAGCCACCCCTGGGTTAAAGAAATCTCAGGATCCACGCCATACGTTTAAAGCACTCTTATGCCACTTTAAATAGTCATGGCTTCTCCCAAAGAATCCTGGGAACTGTAGTTTGTTAAGAGTGCTGAGAGTTCTGCTTCCAGACCTACAATTCCCAGAGCTCCCTGGGACGAGGGATTGATTGTTAAACCACTCTGGAAACTATAGCTCTGTGAGGGGAAGAGGAGTCTCCTAACAACAATCAGCAGTCAGTGGGACAGTGGAGGTAGACTGCATTGCGTTCCCGGTTTCTGATATTGAGGGTCGCTGCCTCAAGGCATGGTAAATGAAGTGCAGTGTGGCAGCAGAGCCAATCCAATGCTCTGGCTGCCACCACACGGAGCTCCCAGGACCTCCCCCCTGTAAGAGGCAGCCACCCTCGGCATCCAGAAACCAGGAACGCCACATCGCCCACTTTCGCTGTCCCATCAACAGCTACTACTAACAACTCTCAGCACCTTTAAAAACCTACAGTTCCCAGCATTCTTTGGGGGAAGCCATGATTGTTTAAAATTATATAAGAGTGCTTTAAAAGTATGGTGCAGATGTGGCCAAAATTAAGGCCCATTTGGAGAGCAGCCAAATAAAGCAGACAGACCAACAGGTAAAAAAATAAGGGAGCCTAGAATCTCCCACATGTTATATGGTGCCAACTGCATGACTATATTCTAGGATAAACTTACCCCCAGTGGCGGCTGGGGTCTCCATGTCAGTAGGGCAGTGGAATCCATTCCGGGTTTTAATCCAAACTTTCAAGGAGCTGTCAAAGATCCACCTTGAACAACTCCTTGAAAGTTCGGACTAAAACCCAGAGCAGATTCCGTTGCCCCACTGCCATAGAGCCACCAACTGCCACTGCTTGCCCCCTCCGCCCCCGTGAATCTACCTGTTGTAGACACATGATTGAAAAGGTTCATTTCACCCACAGAAAACATGATGCATGCACATTTTAAAAATGGACAATACTGAAATGGCTCTGAGATGTGGTGCTACTCCTACAGAGCATCTATGCCCTCTAGATGATGTTGGGCTCCAACTCCAATTGGTCATGGCCAATGATCAGAGATGACAGGAGCTGAAAATGGACATGGACTGCCTTCAAGTCGATCCCGACTTATGGTGACCCTATGAATAGGGTGTTCATGGTAAGCAGTATTCAGAGGGGGGTTACCATTGCCTCCCTCTGATGCTAGTCCTCCCCAGCTGGCTAGGGCCTGCTCAGCTTGCCATAGCTGCACAAGCCAACCCCTTCCTTGTCTGCAACTGCCAGCTGGGGGACAACTGGGCTCCTTGGGACTATGCAGCTTGCCCACGGCAGCACAGGTGGCAGGGCACGTAACCCCTGAGCCACTCACTGTGGGGTGATCTTTAGCTGGCCCTTGACACCCAGGAGACACAAGCAGGGATTTGAACTCACAGACTCTGGACTCCCAGCTACGCTCTCCTCCCCACTGTGCTATACCAGCTGTTCCAGGAACTGGTATTCAGAAGCATACTGCCTCCAACCATGGAGGTAGAACATATCCATTAGGATTAGTAGCCACTGACAGCCTTGTTGCTGTTGTTGTTACGTGCCTTCAAGTCGATTACAACTTATGGCGACCCTATGAATCAGTGACCTCCAAGAGCATCTGTCATGAAACACCCTGTTCAGATCTTGTGAGTTCAGGACTGATAGCCTTATCCTCCATGAAGCTGTGTAATCCTCTTTTAAAGTCATCCGCATTGGTGGCCATCACTGCCTCTCATAGGAGCCAATTCCATAGCTGAACTATGTGCTGTGTGAAGAGCAACATCTGAAGGGCACCAGGTTGGGGAAGGCTGTTCTACAAGGTTCTAGATAACCCTCTCAAATAACAGCCATCTGGCAACCGTGTTGGTACATGCCGAGACCTTTGTTTCTGAACAGTTCCTTTGCAAGTATCACTGCTCTTGAATTCCAGACCCATCCAGATAAGCTTATCTCGAATTCCTGATTGTACAGATGTCTTCCCACCCCTACAACTGCACAAATGAAATTGCCTCTTGCTTTCATGCGGCTATTCAAAGGAGATGCAGTCATGGTCTAAATTCCACTTGCAAACGAACAGCTCGTCCATTCTGTAGGAAAGTATTCTGATGCAAAGGCTGCGGTGGGAAAATATTAGTGTGTATCCAGCTGTTCCTAAAACTCCTACGAAGTTGACATGATCAGTACAATTTTTTTTAAAAAAAAAACCTACCAACCACTAAACAAACTAGGACGTCGAGCTCAATAACCTCTCTTTTTAACACAAAAGCTGGATTAATATTTATTTACTGGCTCTTTCGTAGGATCTGTGCTAGGGATGCCTGCCAGTAATAGCAACCACCCTGTCGAAAAGCGCTCATGTTTTGTTGGAATCTGGTTCCGTGAGACAAAGGACTTCACTCCCAAATAAAGCTCCACCCAGTCAAAGGAAGGGCCATAGCATAGCACAGTACAGCGACTGGCATCTCCAGATAGGGCTGGGAAGGTCTCCCATCTGAAACCTTGGAGAGTAGCTTCCAGTCAGTGTAGACAATACTTAGCTAGATGGACCAAGGGTCTGACTCAATATAAGGCAGGTTCCTATGTGCTTATGAGGCCTGGTGATGCGACACCAACAGTGCAATCCTACAAAAGTCTACCCTTACACTGCGCTCAACAGCAAAGGCCCTCCTCCGGGTGCCTACTTATAGAGATGCCCGGAAGGCGATTACGATAAAGAGGGCCTTCTCGGTGGTGGCCCCCGAACTTTGGAACACCCTTCCTGACGAGGTTCGCCTGGCGCCTACATTACTCTCCTTTCGGCGCCAGGTGAAAACCTTCCTCTTTGCCCAGGCATTTTAACATTTCAACATTTTTTTAATATTTTAGTATTTGTACCTAATGTTCTAACAGACAGTTAAATTGTAATCTGATGACCAGGTCGTTTTTTAAATTGTATTTGCTGTGTTCTTACTTGATGTGCACCGCCCAGAGAGCTTGCTATGGGCGGTATAGAAATTGAACTAAATAAATAAATAAATACTCAAAAGTCAATACAACTATGTTCAATGGCCATTGCTCCCAGGAAATTGGGTCACAGCTGCAATCCTTTACAGCAGGGGTGGGGGACTTGAGGGCCTGAGGGCCACGTTGCCTCGCAGGCAACCTTCCAGGGGCTGCAAGCCAGCAGGAAGTGGGTCCCAGGCAAAAGTGGTCAGAGGAACAGATAGGATTCTGTACTGCAAGCTACATTCCAACCACACAAAACGCCAGAGGTTTCAACATACACAACACACACACAAACATACACCTCTCCATCTTCTGTCAAAGCAAGCCAGAGGCATTATCAGTGCAAGAGCTTACTTAAACGGGGCATGAAGGTGTGAGGTCTGGAAAGAGGGTGTGTCTGTGAGACAGAGAGGGCGGCACTTGGCCCCCAGGCCTGCGGTCTCCTTCCCCGGCTTTATAGTACAGCAGGGGTCGCCAACCAGAGGACACATTTCAAACTTTGCAAGAGTCCTGGGGTCACCAGTCACAAAATGGCTGCCACGGAAGGCGTGGCATACTATAAAATTAGAGAACAGGCATGGTGAAGGTTTTCCCTAATTTAATTTCCATACCAGAAGAGGCTTGACCTGTCGAAATTTTGCCAGGCAAACAGCTGCTAAAGCCACAAGAACCCTGTGTTTCCCCATTGCCAACTCAAATCAAAGCCTAGGCTGCCATCTGTACCCACTTAACTGGAAGTATGCCCCTTGCCACCCTGGGCTCCTACTGGGAGGAAGGGTGGGATATAAATATGATAAATAAATAAATAATAAATAACAAATTAAACACAAAAAGACTTACTATAAGTTAAGTACAACATTAGATTGATAGATCGATAGATCCCAGGGAGTAATTCTCATTGAACACAATAGGGCTTGCTTCCAAGAAGACATGTATAGGATTGCACTGTATAGGATTGCACTGTATGGCAAGAAGGTACTAAGGAAGCTTACATGCTACTTGTAGGTGAGTGGATGGTTCTGAGCTTCTGGCTCCAACAACTAATTGGACATGGACGTTGTATTTTAAGATGTTCATCAACTCTGAAGTATGCAGTAGAATACTAGATTCATGAAACACTTTGCGGGGCTTCATTTCAGCCAGAACTATTGTGTCCTGGGAAAAGTTTAGCCGGTAAAAACAAACCACTTTTTAAACTTTCTTATTACAGAACATAATGAAAACGACACCAACTAAAGAAGACATTAAATATTGTTTTGGCTTCAGCATTTAGATATTACACCTCATTATATTGCAGTGCTTTATACAACCCCATCATCACTACCACCTTTGCTTCCATTTTGCAAACTGACGGAACTCCCTGGGCCAAGTTTCCCTCCTCTCCTTTCCTCCAGTCTTTTAAATCAGGAAGGGGAACTTGGTGATCCCCCAGTTGGACTACAATCAGGGTGCTCCCCCAGTTGGACTACAACTCCCATCATCCCTGACCATTGCCCATGCTGATGGGAGGTGGGGTCCAATAACATCTGGCAGGCCACAAGTTCCCTATCCATGCTTTGAATTCAACAATAAAAATAAGTGTATATTATGTTGTGGATGTAACTTTTTTTAAATCCCTTTTATTCTCTCACAATGTACAGGTGCATTTTTAAAAATGCTGGTGTGCCCACCAAATGCTTACTTGGGTCTGCTTCCGCTAGTAACGGGGCCCAAGTACCCAATACCTTTGTTTTTCTTTTGTACGCCTTATCTCCCCAGTTAACAGTTTTGAATGACTTCTGGGCCTACCCTCTTCTGATCCACACCAGGAAAGGTGGAACGAGCCCAACTGTGGATTTGCTGGGTACCCACTTTCAATGGCAGGACTGAAGTCTAGAACACATGAGATAAAAGTGAAAAGTGTGCTTCTGAAGACATGCAAACCTTCCCTCCTTCAGTGGTAGGTAGCCACAGTTGCCCCCCAAAATATCAGAGATTAGGCTGCAGAGCTTGGAAATGGAAGAAAGAAACTCATGGGCTGGCTTGATTCTCTGCACCAATATATTCAGATTTATTTATTTACTGACTTTTATTAGAGCATTTTTATCCTGCCTTTCAAGTGTAGGAACGCCACTCTGAAATTAATGACAGAGCAAGGGACAAATCTGATATGACATCAGGAATGTGTGAGCAGGCTTCCTACAGGAATTTTTAAAAATTGTTTTGTTTTACTGAAAATGCAACTCAGTGAGGAGGAATGGGGACTTAACCCTTTCTCTGTGGGACATTTTTCCTATCAAAATCTCCTCTGCCCCAAACTGCTTTTCTCCCCCACAGGGAAAAAGATATGAGGACATCCCAAACAAGCCTTTAGAATTCAAAACAGGGAGGCTTCCACACCTCTAAAACACACCGTTCAAGTTCAAACACAAAGTCTTGCATGACTTGTGGTACAGTCCACCATGTGACTGCATCATCTTTGAGACCGCACGAGAGAGAAGTTGTCAGAGCACACTCCCACGTCAAAGTCTCCCTCCTCTTTATGACTATTATTTGTTGCTTTTCCCCCCAAAAGAAACTCAAAACAACTTACAACATTAAAAGCAGATACAAAAACAAGATTTAAAACTTCAAAAAATGCACACAAACACATTAAAACGAGATCCAACTTCTCCCTACCTGACTGAAAGCAAACAAAACAATTAAACTTCCAGGGCCTGGATGAATGATAATGTTTTTACCTGGTGCCTAAAAACAGGCAAGGATGGCTCATGCCTCCCTGGGGAGAACATTCCACAAATGGGGAAGCCCCATTCTCCTGTTGCCATCCTCCGCACCTCTCTTGGAGGGGGTACACAGGGAAGGGCCTCAGATGACAAAGGCAGGGTCCGGGTTGGTTAATATGAGATGTCCTTGAGGTACTGGGGTCCTGAGCGGCATAAGGCTTTAGAGGTCAAAACTAGCACATAGAAAGCTTCCAGAGGCGGCCTTTAGCTCCCAATGTTATTCTGAGGTTTTGCAACACTATGACAAAACAGTGTCATGAGCCAGCCCTGATCACTGGCTGTGCTCTTAGGGTAGTATCCAATGCTAGTCCTACTTAGAATAGGAATAAGTGAGAAATTCAATTCAGTTCACATTTGAAGCTGATTTTGTCAAACTCGCACTTTCCAAAACAATATGAGAACTGAAACACAGCCATTCTCTGAAAATCGCACTGACCCGAATTTTGTGATGCAGTTCTCCAACTAAGCACTGTTTACAAAAATGCAATACATTACGGGAAAGTGTGCAAAGTATATTGGTGAAAATAACATACAACAACGCATTATAGTAGGATAAATTGCTTGCAAAATGTGTACATTAGTCAAAACTGCATACAAAATGTGTTAGGAGAAAATCACACTAAAAGGGCGAAGGGTTAGAAAAATGAGAAACGGACAGAACTGAAATTGACAGATCGTTCCGTTCCTAACTCAGAGTAGACTCATTGACGTTAATGGACACGGCTAACTTAGGTTCAGTTATTTCAATGGGTCTGCTTTGATATAGCCCTTAGTTGTTTTCCCATAAAAGAAGAAAGGATTTCCCCCCCTTCTGACTAAATGTAAACATAAAGTATGCCTTTCCCAACAACGCTTACCATAAAGTGCCCTTTTATAGCCGTTACCTCCCACAACAAACAAAGGAGTAGCCTTCCACTAAATCTTCACCTATCCTCATAAAATTCCCTCTATCACATTCTGATACATGGCTATATATAGACAGCCAGTTAATATTAAGTAGGAGGCTGAATTTACCAAGTAACCTTTGCCCAGAAGAACTTGATACTTATCTTAGTATGCCTCCACGTGCTTCCACAATCTGGCCTGCCATCTTATCAATGCCAGCCAGGATCAATCTAAAGGGAATGGGGGCTTTGTGGGTGAGCCATGTTCTGACAGCCCAGGTGAGGACAGATTGGCTCCCATCTCCCATCAGTCCCAACCAGCATGACTAGTGTTCAGGGATGATGGAGGCAGTCGCATGTTAGAGGTTGTGAAAAAGTGAAAGATGGCCGCTCTATGCATGCAAGAGTCCTGTAATTGGTCTGGGCTTCCTTTTTGCAGAGGACCAATAATCATTCGCTAGAACTTCAGTGGAAAATCACTGTAATTGCAGTGAAAATCTTGCATGCGAATCACTGAGCCACTTCTGGTGAAAATCAAAGTAGCTTGGCAGAGAATCAGATCTGTATCTTCAAGTGCAAGGTCTTATTATACTCAATGCCTTGCCCTGCAGTTAAACTTCTATGGGGTTCAAATTCCTGAGTCAGCCTTAAGTCAGCCATTATCTCTTGCAGGGATGGGGAACCCGTGGTCCTCCAGATGTTGTTGGATTCCAACTCCCCCCAGTGCCAGGCAGGATGGCCAATGGTCAGGGATGATGAGAGTCGTAGGCAAACACCTGGAGGGGTGCACTTTCCCCACCCCTGACCTCTTTTACCTCCTAGGGTTGTTGTGAATATAAAGCAGCCTTCCCCAAGAAGCTGCCCTCCAGATGTTTTGAACTATAACTCCCATCATCTAACTGTGCTGGCTGGGGCTGATGGGAGTTGTAGTCCAAAACATTAGGAGGACACCAGGATGAAGAAGTCTGGTATAAAGCATGGGAAACTCCATGCTTGCAGCCCTACCTCCTTGGAGAAAGGACATGATACAAATGCTTGTGTGTGTGTGTATTTAAAGCACATTTTGTAATAGGCTGTGATCTCGTGGAGCAGTGAACTTCTAAAAATGTGACTATGTTTGTCCTTTGTCTGTTTGTTGAATATACCCCTCTTTAGGGTTATTACTTGGCTCTTCACTCTAACTGAAGACTGTGAGCCTTCATTCAATATTTGACAATAAATCTACCAAAAAGATCAAACGTGTAGAAGCAACACACTTTTATTTGTCCATGTGCTTTTTTTAAAAAATGCTAAGTTTCTTCCAGTTTCCTGTCAGATTTTAGTTAATTAACTTGACTCCTTTCTTGCTTAGGTAATTGCACAATTAAAGGACACTGACATGAGTTTGGAGGGGGTCCATTAATTAAATTTATTTACCACTTAACTATGTTTCTTATTAGCCAGTTTTAAAAACAAGGCATAACTCAGTCCAATAAATTTGTTCTCTATTCCCCATACATTTTTTTATTTTTATTTTTTTTAAAAAAGAACTATTCACTTTATCTTCTCTGTGTTTTGTCAACCTTATGAGGGTCTTCCTCTACTGTGGACTTGCTCCTTTTTCAGTAAGTATTTTTATTAAACTTCACAGCCACATAGAAACCATTGTACCACCAACGCCACAATCAATCTTGCCATTCTTAAAACACAAAATACATTTGGTGCACTGATGAGTGTTGGATATGGCTCAGAAATACTTAAATTCACATTCATCCATGAAGCACACAGAGTGGCCTTAGGTAAGTCACTTAGTCTAAGCTATCTTGCAGGATTGTTAGGATAAAATGGATTTAGACCCATATAAACTCAGTTCCCTCTACAATGAATGCAATCTTTTTCAATCAGTACATCTTTTCCTTTTTTAAAAAAAGCATGTACTTCTAAGCATAGTTACTGACAAGCAAACCCCACGGTATTCAATGGGATGTACTTCAAGTACTCATGTTTAGAACTGGACTATCACATGATTCTTCCATGGTTGCGGTCAACTGCTGTTTCCAATTGACAATTAAGACAACCACATGTTCTACTTCATTTCAAAATCTCAGACAGATTTAATAAAAGAATGTAAGAGCCTTGCTGGATCAGACCAAAGGTCCATTTAGTCAAGCAGCCTGTTCCCATAACAGCCAACCATATTTATTTGAATACCTACTGGGAGAAAGATATAAATCCAATAAATAAATAAAATATGTCCTGAAGTCCCTCTCTGTTTTCATTCTTTGTATCTTGGTACATCACTAAGCCACCAATGTTTTCCTATCCACTAACGTCTACTTTAGGCACAGAATCTCCAACTCTGCCCATATCTGTTAATGAAACTGTTAGCAACATGTGTGCAACTCTGCAGGATCTGCACTTCCAAATGCTTGGTTTTTACTTTGTCTGTCATGAGAAAGTAAAAGTCTATGCAAGAGCTGGTACAATTCTGGACTGTGTCACGTTAGAGTGCAGGTGAGATTATTGCTTTTTGAAGTGCTTAATTAAAAAACTAAACGCAAGTCCCTCCACGAAGTACACCAACACATCATGCAGAAACAGTTCACAAAGCCCTCTCCTTGCTGTGCCAGTTTTACTAATTGCAGGGAGTTTTTGTAGAGGGATTGCATCTAAAGCTCCAACGGTCCCCAGCCTGCAGTCTGGAGTGGTACGGTCCAGAATTCTATCATCTCAAAATGTGTAGGAGGCTCTAACACTGCCCATTCAGTATAATTCAGCTTCTAGGACCAGTCACCAGCATTTAGAATATGGTTAGATGGAGAAACAGGCATTCCAATTAATACCTATAATACATGTTACAGCAATGCCAAAATGCTTGGATTATAACTGCTTAAGGAGTCATTTTGTTGCTGGAACAAAATAGGCTTGTGTCTGAACAGTAAACAAAGTCCAGCTTAGCTGTTCAGGTGTTTTGGGGAGGGGGTTGTCTGTGAGCACACAATTCATTAAGCTCAAATCCCCTTTATTTGTGAACCTATTTGTGAACTAGATATTTTAGTCTCAATCCATTCCATCTTTTCAGGGCTGCTCCTCACAGATCCTGTTTCCTACGCAGACACCATCTCCATTGACAAAGGTAGAAATAACAGTGAGAATGCACAAGGGTCCATTTTGCTGCAAAAACTTTTGTGATGAACTGATGGCAAATCTTTGACATGTGATGATGAGTGTATTTTTGCCCCACAAACGGAGACGATTTCAGTGTAAGAAAAATTCTGTGTGCAGAGCAACCTCTGGTATAGTCCCTATAAACAACACCACACGGTTGCACACACCACAAAACACAAGCAGGACAGCTTGGCAAGTGCGAGTATCTCAGACCACAGCTGGACTATGCTAGTTATGAAGCAAAACTGGCCTAACCTGTAAAATTATACCATTTGCCTGAATAGTTCAGGATGGTGCTCAGCCCAGTCCTCTTTCCCCCTTAATTATGAGCCTCTCCGGGTTTTGGTACACCCTTGATAGCGAGTTATTTCAGAATGACTCTCGCCTACAATAAACTCCACTGCGCCAAGCTGGATTCTCCAGGCTTCTCTCTAACGACAACTGCTTAGCTCCCAGGATGAAAGGGCGGGGCAATGAGCAAGTATGCACTGTCAGTTGTTTGTTTAATATATCTCTGCCAAGGAAAAAGTAGTTTGCCATGTTTTATTGGCACATGTTTCATCAGTTTTACAAGAGGGGGCAAGTCCCAGCTAAGCAACTGTCCTTCTCTGCCTCCCCTGTCAAATGGGAAAGGAAGAAGATAGATATCATTATTAAAGGGTTGTTTTTTTCCCAGTGGGTGAAAATGGGCTCTTTACCTCCTGCAATTAAGCACCCAACAACAGCAATTATCTAAGCATTCCATGCAACAGTAGCATCTCTACCTTTCTCAGAGGGAGATCTTCTTTTTTGAACCCAGAGCTAAAAGCAGAAACTGCTTCTTGGCATGTTCTGCTGAGAGCAGACCTGATGGAAGGGACTGACTAGGGCTCAGACTGTAAATTTTTCTGCACAAAACCTCCATCGAGAAATATTTATGCAACACACATATCACTAACAGGCAGTGATTTTTGACTACTTTCGCAGTCATTTTATTCCCTGGCACTTCAGTGTCTTTGCAAATTTCACTTTAGCCCTATAAACAAGCAGAACTGCATTCAATATCCAGCACTGGCCTCAAACTTCATACAAGTTTCATTAAGTTTGAGGGCAGGCAGTATCTTGATCAATCTTTGTGTGCATATGTCCGTGTGTATGTTTCAATGAAACATAGTGGAAGTAACATGCTGCTGTAAAATTCAAGTAAGATAGCTTAACTGTTCCATGGTTGGGGTTGCTTGTATTTTAGGGGAGCCATTGACATTTTATGGGACAGAAAGGGACTTTTCAAAAATTAGGCTTAAATCAGTTTCCACCATACACATCCTCCCTTTGACAGTACTGTATATTTCACATTTAGACTGGGTGAGGATGTGCATTTAATTTCTCTTCTAGATTCTGTCTTGTGTTAGCAACATTAACAAGTAGCACAAATAGCAAGTTCAAAGGGGCTTCTTAGTTTCTTGTGTGAAAATGGCCACAACCCTACCCTAACCTGCCTAGTAATAAACAATGTCAAAGAAGAAGACTGAGATAAGACTTGGTTCCTTTTTCCCTGAGAGGGGGAAACATTTTAGATTACATGCATGAAAATGTTGCAATTGGGAACCTCACTTTCCAACCACAGAAGCGGTGGTGGTGTTTGGGTTTTTTTCTGCAGAGGAAAATCAGAAGTGCCAATGATGACATAAGGGCTAACCCAACATTACTCACCACAAGAGGAATGGAGCAGATTAGCACCACCAAGGAGGTGGCAATAAGCAGGATGACCATTTGGATCTCTGCTCCAGCCATGCGCCGGAAGCTCCTACGTCGGCGGAAGTCCGACAACCGGCTGGCGGCGTTGTCTGTCCCCAAGGAGGTGCGCCGCATGAACTGACGGTGCATGCGGATCAGGGCCATGCACACCAAGACATTGGAAACCACTGTGACCATGATCAAGAAGGAGCTGAAGCCGGCATACATGTAAGAGTAGGCGGCATGTGTGGAAACATTGGTCCGCCAGTCTATGAAGCACCACGTCTGAGGGTACTGCAGCTTTGTGCTGCCCAAACCCATGCTCGGTAGAGCACAGAAGAGGACGTTGGAAACGTAGATGGCAAAGAGTGTGAGAGCCGCCAGTTTCTTATCCACATAATGGCTATAGAAGTAGGCATGGTTGATGGCCAGGTAGCGCTCTATGGACATTGCACAGATGATGCTGAGTCCAGACAGTCCAAAGAAGAGGAGGATGAAGGTGCTGTATTCGCACAGTGGCTGGCCACCCGGCCACTCATTCTTCAGGTATGTGGCAATAGTGACTGGACTCACCAGGCAGGTGCCCAGGAGGTCTGTGACGGCCAACCCGCACACCAGTGTATAGAAGGTGGTCTCCTTCTGCTCTTTCCTGGACTTGCAAAGCACCACAATCGCAATGAGGTTTCCCACGACCCCAAAGATGAACATGACAGCGGGGATGGTCAAGGGCTTGCTGCCCTCAGCAGCTCCTCCGGTCCCATTGGAGGAGCTGTTGGCAGAAGAGATCATGGTGTGGTTGAAAGACATGATGATGATGCCGATGAGACAGTCGCAAGGAGAAAGGTGTGGGGCTCAACAACAAAACAACACCAAAAGTCAAGGGCACCAAGTTTCAGCTCGGAGAGGAGAAAGGAAATCCAAATTGGGGGAAAATGAAAAATCCTGCATTTCAAATGGCAGAACTGGGGGAGGGAGGATGGAAAGGGCGCAGGCTTTTCTTCTTTTTACAGAAAGTGAGGTCAATAAAAACAAAAACTTTTCACACCCAAATGAAATTCTGCTAGTCAGTAAAAGGGGAGGGGAGCCTTTTATTTTCCTACATGCAAGGTGGGTTTCTCGGTGTCCTTTCCGGATTTCTTTCTTTCTTTCCTGTTTCTTCAAGCAAAGTCTTGCACTTTTTAAAGTTCAACTTGGAAATCGATCTTGCCTTCTGTCACAGTGGGACTTTCCATCCCTCTTCTAGTAAAACCAGTTTCCCCCCCCCCCGCCAACACGCACGCTTCTCTTGTCACTGGGATACAAGTATTTATATGCGCATGCAAACAGAATTAAAGAAAACCCTAACGTATTTCCTCCAAACACCTTGCGAGTTCGAAGGCGATCCCCGATGAAAAAACTGAGCTGCAAACAAGAAGCTTGCGGTGGTTTCGGAAAGCACTTCTGTCGGTGGATCCTCGCTACGATCTGCCCTTGGCAGCGGCGACTTAAGCTCTCCGCTATGGGGCTTTTGCTTTTCAGTGATCCGCGGTGCTGAGATCACAGCGTCGCGCCGGGAGCAAAGAGGCGCAAGTCTCGGTGGTGGTGGCGCCTCTCCTCCCCTCGGGATTCCCAAGCCGCCTTCGGAGGGCAGCGTGCAGCCCGGTGTCCCATGCAGCAGCCAGGCTGGGCTGAGGATGCCAGCGACCATGTGCTTCTTGCTTGCTCGCCGGGGATTACTCGCTCCCTCGCGACACGGTTTGCAAGTTCGCTCCTTCAAGTTACTTCAGTCGGAGCCCGGCTCCGCCCACCCCCGCGCCTCATTGGCCCAGGAGCAGGAGGACGGTGCCCAGCGCCTCGTGAATGCCAAGAGGGCCTGTGGGCTGGGCAAGGAGGCGTGGCTGGATTCACAAGAAGGCCCGGAGGGCGCGGAAATCGCTGTCTCTTCCTCCGTTTCGTGCGCCGCGCTAAGAGGCGGTGGGATTCAAAATTGAAAGCCCCATCCTACTAGTCCTCAACAGGATCGCGAGCCTTAAACCTCGCACAGGGTGGATTTGGCAGTTAAATCTAGATCCTGCCATTCGCCAGAGCAGCGGAGCAAAAGCAACGAGGGGCGTGGTGCACCCGCTCTTCGGCGTGTTTACTCGGGAGTAAAGGCTCCATCGACAATCCAAAAGGATCGAGTGTGTGATTGTTTCTCCTAGCCTTTGCTGTTACTGCAAAAAAAAAAAAAGTTTCCCTTCTCCCCACACTCCTTTCCGGGCCTGCAAATGGAGTTTGGCGCCTATGAATTTTCCCCCTTTCGTCCCCACCGATCAAACCCAACCATTCACTGCATGTAGAAAGCTAGCATGTCAGTGAGAAATGTTTATGTCTCTTTAAAGTTTTTATTATTTTAATGCAAATACCAAGAAATAATACCAGTCAAAATCTTGAACCCACCCTGTTTATGAACAACCAGCACCTACAACCTATAGTTCAGCACTTAGCTGTACCCCCAAACGCAAACAAATATACACAAGAGAAAAAGGGGTGGGTGGGAAGAGAAAGAGGAAGGCCTTAAAAAGATTAGCCAAATTCATGGTGGACAGGGCTTTCTGTGGCTACTAGCCACATTAGCTAGGCTCTTCCTCCATGACTGGAGGTAGCATGCTTCTGAATACCAGTTGCTGGAAACCACAGGGGGGAGAGTGCTCTTGCGCTCTGGTCCTGTTTGTGGGCTTCCCGCAGGCATGATGATTTCTGAGTAATGGCTTTTCTGTCCCCTCTGGAGATCTATCAGCCTTTCTCAACCTTTGGGTCCCCAGATGTTGCTGGACTACAGCTGCCATAATCCCTGACCATTGGCCAGGTGGCTGAGGCTGTTGGCATCTGGGGACCCAAGAGTTATTAAGAGTTGGTCCCAGGCTATGGTCTGAAGGCACATGAGGCCAGCAGGGTCAGGTCTGGTTAGTGCCTGGATGGGAGACTGCCTGGGAATCATATGTAAGCCGCCTTGGGTTTCTATCATGAAACAAAAGGCAGGGTATAAATGTAATAAATAAATAATAAGAGTTGGGAAAGGCTGGTATAGATTTAACTATCAAATAGTTCCAGACCTGTGGACTAAACTCTTAGATATTTCACACTTGGTACAACACTTTCCCTTTGCACTCTCTCTGATGGTATGTGTGTGTGGTGAAAGGCTGAATGTAACCGTTGTGCTATTTTTCTGTGATCATAGAGCTCTTTACCCTCCTGCCCAATAGTGCAGCATTGAAATAGACAGATTCTCATAAAAATCTGAAATGGCACCATCCAGGAAATACATTATTACTGAATCCTGCTGCATACTTCAACAAAGACGCAAGCTAAATCCTCCTCTCAGCCCTGGTAGTGTTTCAGGTGATTGGTTGGGCTGTCTAGCAAGGGGAATGCAGCCAGCATGAGTTTCCGTGTGTTTACTTGAAAGGAAGGCCTGATGTACACAAACAAGAAAATCAGATGCCAATACGTGTCTGTACTGTTTCAGGCTGCAGACAGGAGTTTGTTTATTTCAGTGCTGTTCTGTGAGAAGGTTTCACACACAAACACTGAGGTGAGCCTTCTTCCTGATATGCTAGTTGCCTACATGCAAGGAGGTTTTAGTGTCACCCCAACCCCCTTCCTGAGAAGCATTCAAACATGCCATCCTTCACCTGCAAGATGAAGTGGTATAGCTCAGGAAAAGTGTTATTACTTTGCCCTACTTTATTCAGTACAGCTTACTTCTAAGGATATGGCAGCAGCCCCATTGTCACCAAACAGAATCATGGGCACCTAGCAATATCTTCCTGTTTTTAAGTATTAAATATGATAATGGAAGCAGGATGCGTAATTATTACTATTACAGTCAGTATCTTTCATTACAATATGGGTTTCCAGGTGAGAATGCATTACATTTCTAGAAAACAACTGGACCTTGAATTTTAAAAGGCATATTATCTCATAGGATTTTGCTGCCTACAGAATCCTCTCTTGATGAATTCATAGAGCAGGTGTAGGGAACCTTTGGCCCTCCAGATATTGCTGAACTACAACTCCATCATCCCTGGCCATTGGCCATGCTTGCTGGGACTGACAGCAACATCTGGAGGACCAAAGGTTCCGCATACTCTGGCACAGGGCACAATCCAGCCACAGATCAGCACTTTTCTATTGATTTCAGTGGGTTAGACATGTGCATAAATCTTTCCCGCTGAAATCAATGGGACTTAAAAGTGCTTAACTTGAGGTGTGCACAGACTCCCCACAAGCATCACTGCAAGAGCCTGAGACTTCCAGGGGAAGGGCCAAAGGTCAGTAGTAGAGCACACACTTTACAAAAGGACAGTCCTTGTCATCTCCAGTTGAAAAGGTTGGATTGCACGTGATGTGAAAGCCTTGAAGGCCAAACTGGAAGTTTTTACTCCAGTGGGTAGTACAGGTTCAAATTCAAGAAAGGGAATTTTTGGCTAAATTAAGGGTGGCTGGCCTTTTCCGGGCCAAGGGTTATGTTCACCTTTGACAAACCCTCTAGGGGCTACATGTCAGTGGAGGGGGGGGAGGCCAAAAGTAGGTGTGGTCACACCACACTCTTGTTTGTGCGTGCACACACATACACATATAGTACATCTCCTCAACTGAGATGTGCAGATCTGATGACAAGAGAAAGAGAAATTTGCATTCGTGTCAAGTCATTGGGCTGGACGGAGAAGTGTCTACTTTAATTTTGTTTTGGCTGTTGCCAAAATTGGTGTTCAAGGGTGCCAGGAGAATTTGCTGGAAGGGTGTCAGATTAGAGTCCTGGAATGGGCCTTAGTGACTCTGATGAAACATTAAGAAGAACTTTCTGACAGCACAAGCTGCTTGACAATGGACTTTTGTTAGTGGTTTTTCAGCAGAAGACAGATGGCCACCTATTAGGGACCTCAGATTTTCTGAGGTCCCTTTCATGATTCTGTCAGGAACCATGTTAGGTCCTTCCCACTTCCACCATGACTAAAAGCAGGTGCCAATGGGAGCTTTTTCGGAGGGACCTAATTGCAACAGGAGGCATGTTTATTAGGACCATGGCAGGGTAGGAAAAGGTTAAACCTCTCTTTCTGATGACACCCCTTCATGCTAGGGATGGTGGCGAAATGTGATTCAGTCCACATTTAAAGGTGAACCTACCTAACTGGCTACCTAACTACTCAACAACGGCCCATAGACTGAAAGTGTTCAATATATAGCCCAATTGCAAAGAAAAGGGATCCCAAGGAATGCAGTAATTATCAAACTATTGCCTTAATATCCCATGCAACTAAAGTAATGCTCAAGATTCTACAACAAAGGCTCTTGCCATATATGGAGCAAGAAATGCCAGACGTTCAAGCTGGATTTAGAAAAGGAAGAGGTACCAGAGATCATATCGCAAACATACATTGGATAATGGAACGGAGCAAGGAATTTCAGAAGGAAGTCACCCTGTGCTTTATAGATTACAGCAAAGCCTTTGATTGTGTAGATCATGAAAAACTATGGAATGCTTTAAAAGAAATGGGGGCACCATAGCATCTGGTTGGCTTGATGTGCAACCTATACTCTGGACAAGAGGCTACTGTAAAGACAGAATATGGAGAAACCAAATGGTTCCCAATGGGAAAGGGTGTGAGACGGGTGTATTTTATCACCCTACTTGTTTATATGCACAACATATCATACGGAAAGCTGGATTGGACCAAGATGAAGGAGATGTGAAAATTGGAGGGAGAAATATCACTAATGTAAGAAATGCAGACGATACTATACTAGTAATGATTTGAAATGAATGCTGATGAAAGTTAAAGAGGTAAGCACAAAAGCAGGACTACAGCTGAACATCAAGAAGACTAAAGTAGTGACAACAGAAGATTTATGTAAGTTGACAAAGAGAACAGATATATCAATATCTTGACACAGTCGTTAACCAAAATGGAGACAATAGTCAAGAAAGAAGAAGGCCAGGACTGGGGAGGGTAGCTATGAGAAAAGGTTCTCAAATGCAACTGAACACTAAAGTCAGGATCGTTCAGACTATGGTATTCCCGATCTCTATGTATGGATGTGAATGTTGGATGGTGAAAAAAGTGGATAAGAGAAAAATCAGTTCATTTGAAATGTGTTGGAGGAGAGCTTTGCAGATACCATGGACCCCGAAAAAGACAAATAATTGGATGTTAGAACAAATTAAACCAGAACTATCACTAGAAGCTAAAATGATGAAACTGACGTTATCATAATTTGGACACGTAATGAGAAGACAGGATTCACTAGAAAAGACAATACTGCTGGGGAAAAACAGAAGGGAGTAGAAAAAGAGGCAGGCCAAACAAGAGATGGATTGATTCCATAAAGGAAGCCACAGAACTGAACTTGCAGGATCTCAACAGTGGTTTATAACAGATGCTATTGGAGGTCACTGATTCATAGGGTCACCATAGGTCGTAATCAGATTGAAGGCACATAACAACAAACCTAACTAGCAATTTCTGAAACTATGAAACCAAAACACAGCAGTTCTTCAAAATGCACACTTTGAGTTTTGCAGTGCAGTGCTCCAGCCAAGTTATGTATGCAAGTATTTATATATATATATCTTCTAGGATAAAATATGCAAAAAATATGCATGCATTAGTGAAAATAACTTACAAAAATGCATTCTGTTAGGCAAAATTGCTTTACAAAAATGTGTATATTAGGCAAAATGGCATAGAAAAATGTATACATTAGGGGAAATTTGCACTAAAATTCTGATGAATTTTCATGAGGACAAAGACAAAGATTTGTAAACTGGTATGGAAATGTGGAGGGCTAAACTCAAGATTAGAAAAATGAGAAACTCAGAGAAACCAAAATTCACATATTCATCCATCCCTCCCTCCCTAGCTCCCTCTCCCCTCCCCCATTGCTGTTATTTAAGAAAAAACCTAATGTGGTCCTAATGTAGTATTTGGCATCAGGTCTTGTTCGGCCTTGAGACCTTGAAGAGATGCTCCTAATCAGAGTAAACAGTACTAGTCTGCCTTTAAATTTATAAACCACTTCATAAAAAAGCCCTAAACTATCTAGGTGGTATACATAAGAACAATATAAAACAATTATCAATAATAGTTGAAATCGGCAAATGTCAAAAAGTATACATTACTAAATTATGTGTCTGGATAGGCTTGCTGAAATAAAAAAAGTTTCTAACAGGCAACTAAAACACTATAGCAGAGGGTGCCTATCTAAAGTTTATTTATTTATTTATAACCCACCTTTTCTCCCAAGGAGCTCAAGATGGCCTACAAATATGGTTCTCCTCTCGAATTTATCCTCACAACAACTGTATGAAGTAGGTTAGGCTGAGAGACAGTGACAGAGACAGGCCCAAGGTCAGCTTCTTGACCGAGCAAGGATTTGAACACTGGTCTCCCAGGTCCCAGTCTGGCACTCTAACCACTATACCACACTGGCTATCACATAGACAGGAAGTCCAAAGCATAGGTACTGTCATGCTGAAAAATGAACTATCAGATGAAAGAGTATATTTCACAGAGCAGAAGGGGAAAAGATGAAGGGAAGGGAAGCATCCAAATATTTCTTTTAGATTTGGGCAGAGAGCTTGGGAGAGACTTTAAAAATTGATGACTTTGTCTTATGTTATGTACTGTTCTCTAATATACTGACATTTGTATACCAAAAATTAAATAAAACTTTACTGGGGGAAATGGAGGGGATCTGATGGAACGGGAACCATGAACAAATTGACTGACCACGTTCAAGGCTATTTTCTATGAAGTCGGTGATAAACTACCACACAGGTATTAAAGCATTGATGAACTGACAAGAAAAAAACATGGCAACTTTATATTTACCACCAGCCCACATGTGTCACTTACCTAGCTAATGAAAGGAGTGTCCCTCTGCTGATACTTCGAAAGACTACTCTTGATTATTATTTATTTGAAATGTTCCATAGCATTCCAAAAGCTCTGGGGTGAAGGCACAGATCCAACTAAGCCTGATCCATGTGTACTTTCTAGGGTGAGACAAACCTGACTGGGGAGGATTACCTTTTGAAAATGGCATGTGCGAAAGGCGGGGTGGTGATACTGATGGTGGCAGCCACATAATTACTCTGGAGCACATACATTTCTGGCCAGCTCACTGGTTCTGCACACAGCCAAATTATATGTGGCAATAAAGGGGTTTAGATTACTGCTCCCATGCATTGAAAGAAAGCACAAGGGGCTATGTGGGCTAGCCTTGTCCCTAACGATGCCACACCTTGTAGCCACACTGTCCATACATTCGGAGCACATTGGAAGGATGCTCTCTGTCTGTGGCCAATCTAGTCCAGCATCCTGTTCTCACAGTGGCCATCCAGATGCCCATGGGAAACCCATGAGCAGGACTGAGCACAATAGCACTCTCCCCACTTGTGATTCCCAGCAATTGATATTCAGAGCCATACTCCCTCATGACAGCAGAGGGGAGGATATAGCCATTATGGCTAGTAGCCATTCATAGCCTTATCTTCCATGAAGCTGTCTAATTCTCTTTTAAAACCAAGTTGGTTGTCCCCTCCTCACATTGAGGAGTTGTATGCGCTTATGTCAGTCCACGCATAGAACCTTTCGACATGCTCAGAATGTATAGATGGTGGAATAGTATGGACACATCAGGAGTTAGGCTTAGCCTATGCAGCCCTACAATCCCTCTGTGTGTGTGTGGTCTGAATCCCGCCCCCCCCATGTGATATCCGTGATTGTGTCTCCCAACATATTTTTTCTTTATTGAAATTCAATTAATAAATAAAATAGGTTTTATACAAATATGACACAGTCCTAGATGTGATATATCATGCTGTAAAATCCATAAATAAATATACCACAGCCAAAAAAGATATTTTTTTTATTGCACTACTGTTGCAATAAAAAACATTAAATTGTTAAACATGTGGGCACAAAAGCATATTATCTTCCTTATATTATTACCAGCAACACATAAGATTACACTGAGTCCCAGAGGGTTTTTTTCAAAAAAATGTCAGGATTTATTTTTGGTGTGTGTGTGCAATTTTGGCTCAGCCTTTATCTACTATGGATCAATAGCGCTATTCACACATTACCTGTGCACAGGTCAATGCTGTGTTTACTTGGGAATGGGTTGTATTGTAGCCCTGCCTCTCATCACGTCTCTTTTCTTTAACAGCTGCATGTTGTGTACGGTTGCCTAATAAGAAAGACCAATCGGTTAGCAGCTGTGTGTTCATAAGGCTTCCTTCTTTGTATACAAAAGCATGCAACACATAGTTGCTGGAAGGAGACAAGATACCTGAGGCTGAGCTAATGCATGAATAGAATTGGTATCTTCTTGCAGTCATTTCAACAACCCTGCAAGGTAGGTCAATATTATTTCCTTCATTTTATTTATTTGCTAATACATTTATATCCCATCTTTCCTCCAAGGAGCTCAAGGTGTCACAACAACTCTATGAGAGACAGTGACTAGCCCAAGGTCACCCAGTGAGCTTCATAGCCAAGTGGAGATTTGAATCCTGGTCTCCCTGTTACCAGTCCAATACTCTAACCCAGCCTTTCCCAACCAGTGTGCCTCCAGATGTTGTTGGACCACAGTTCCTATCTTTCCTGACCATTGGCAATGCTGGCTGAGGCTGATGGGAGTTGTGGTCCAACAGCATCTGGAGGCACACTGGTTGAGAAAGGCTGCTCTAACCTCTACACCACACTGGCTTATCACAGATCTGTGAGATAAATAGCTTGTTTAAGGTCACTTTGCAAGTGACCCTCATTCATAGTTCATTCTCCTAGAATGCAATTCACAGTTGCTTTGTTCATAGTATAGTCTCTTAGGATGCAATCCTAAGGACCCTTCCTTAGGCTAGAGCTGGATAAGGGTCATAGCTCAGTGGAAGTGCATCTTCTTCGCATGGTCCCAGGTTCAATCCCTGGCATTTCCAGGAGAGCCACTGCCCCTCAGTGTAGACAATATTGAGCTAGATGGACCACTGATCTGACTCAGTATAAAAGCAGCTTCCTGGGTTCCTATGGTTGAACTCAGTGGGATTTCCTTCTGCATGAACATGAATACTAAGATCAGGCTGCACCAGTTCCCCGTTAAGCGGGGTTGAGGCAGTGTGCTTTAGGGTTGAATAACATAAATGGTGGATGCAACATTTGGAAGAGGTCCCAAATTCCTTGAGGGCAATTATGGGCAGCTGTGCACAGGTAGCAATGACATACCTTGAAATTAGCTAATGAGGAGGTGGAGAGGATGCCACTTCTGTGTGTGCCATAAAAGGGAAAGATGGGCATGTAAAAACCAAATTGCTCAATGTTTCTCAGGAGCCAAAACAGTGATCTCAGTCTTCTAAGCAATGAGAAAAGAAATGGCCAGCTCCTGGCAAAAAGAGTTAGAGCCCCGAGCAGTCGACTTTGGTGGTTTATGTTGCTGCAGTGAGATTAGCTTCCGACCACAAGGAAAGCATCTGCACTCAACAATCCCCTTCACTTGGCAGAGGCTGGAGAGTATTTAACTGTTGAAACGTGTTGCTAAACACAAGAAGGGAGTGTGTGCATGGCAGAAAATATGTTTCTTTGAGTACAGGCATTGCTTGCTACACTCAGGGGAACTTCCTGACCCCAGAACCTTGGGACAGAACGATCACATTTAGCACAGAACAATGATGGTGGTGCAAATGTACCCACATTTCTAAGCTGATTTGCAGCCTGATCCTATGCATATTTACTTGGACAGAAGTAAATCCTGTTGTGTTCAGTGGGGTTTATTCCCATGTACGTTTGCGCAGTAGGGCTTCAGGCTTCTGCAGAGATGTGAAGGCCCAGGAAAAATCCAGGAAAAAAATCACAACACCCCCCCCCATTTTTCTGGGGGGAAAAGGAAAATTTGTGAGAGGGGAGAAAACCCATTTTTTTACCCCCGTTTTTCCATTTCTCTCCCAGGCCTTCCCATCACTAGTCTTATGCATAAGTAGTTGGGTGGAAGCCCCACTGACCACAACTGGATGTTTGCCTTCAGGACAGGGAGCCTGAAACCCTCCAGATGTTGGACTCCAGCTCCCATCAGCAATCAAGTCAGGGATTGTGGAAGTTGTCGTACAACAGCATCAGGAAGGCCACAGGATTCCTCAATCTAGCCTGCAGTATGGTTGATAAGCCTTGCCCTAGGCCAGAAAGCAGGGTTCTGTTCCTGAAAGATTATCAGGGTTCAGCTCTGTCCAGACCTGGAACCTGAAGTGTATTCAGAGGAGGTTACCACACTAGCTGCCTGGGTTCCTAACTGGCTCTCTGACACTCAACCTCTTCCACAGGAACAAAGGAGAGAGCAGCCAGGGTCACCGCCAAAGTGCCCATCTAGCTGCACATGAGGCTACTCAGGAGGAGGGGGAAGTGCATGGAAGCACCTGCCTGAATCAGGGCCTGTCTGGGATCTAGGAAGGGGTGGAGCCTCTAGCTCCTATATAGGCTCCCAGTCTGTTTCATTGCTGAAATGCCAGCTTGCATTCCAAGCTCCAGCATCCCTGAACTGGGGAAATAGGCAATGGTCTGAAGCCAAGAGGTCATACTAATTGCCTGGGCTACTCTGCAGCTGCAATGCCTGTCCATTGTAATGGACATTTGCTGGTCTTTGACTGAAATAAAATTACAATTGTTGTAGACATTTTTTTAAAAATGTATCTTTTTCACTGTGGTTCCAATTGTTATCCAGAAAAAAAGTTGACTTCCTAGCTCCAGGGATCAACTAAACCAGCGTTACCCAACCTTTTTCGATCCAATGCCCCTTTGCAAAATCTTTTTGTGCCCAACGCTCCCCTCAGATTAAGTATACGCCAATGCTTCCTATTCCTCCCTTAAAATATGAGTAATGCATAAAAGGTATTTTCAGTGATTATTACTGATCGTTTTTATCATGCCTTTTTATTGCACTTAGATTACACATTGAATTTTTAGTATGATTTATTAATATATATACATAGTTATAGAAAAGTAAACATCACAGAAACAATGGGTAGCGAGTGTGTCCCATTCCTGAAGAAAACCAGCGAATAACTGACTGTCTGCGTCACCCGTTTGCACACGGCACTCATCCATTGGAAGAATGTGCCCTCCACCAGTACACCCAGCTTATCAAACACTCTCTCGTGATTGGTTCCAACATCCCTCAAGACAGCATTGGAACATTACCTAGTGCCGGGGTGTGGCTAATATCCCCATTCCTTGATATGACACTGGCCGCTATTCAGAATTTCTTTACTACAGAGCACACACTATTTATAGTGTTATTTCCATGAATTGAGACTATTAAATACATTCTGGGGACAAAACAGTTTAAAAATTAATGATTTGTGTATTAAATAAAATTAAACTTAAATGCTTCAACTGTCGCATCAGACCGCCAAATGTCAACGCCCCCCTATTGAACCCAAACACCCCCCTAAAGTTTGTAGTTACGCCAACGCCCCCCTGAAAGGCTGTAATGCCCCCCAGGGGGGCGCTTCTGCCCACGTTGGGAATCACTGAACTAAACCGTATCTTTCTGAGTTGACAAGTTAAGAAACATCCAAAAGTCTTGAATCATAGCTGGAAGCCACTTCACAGGTTATTGAGCCTGATGCCTCCTGCAAGGCAAGCTACCTAAACATCGTTTCCTGATTAGGTGACCATCCAGCCTCTTTTTGAATGCCTCCAGGGGAGGGAGAGGAAGCTTCTGGCAACCAGACTAGTTCTACCATTTGCTTTGTCTACACCAAAACCAACAGAGAGTCTTGTAGCTCCTTAAAGACCAATCAACTTATTGCGGCATACGCAATAAATGTGTGGTGTGTTTTGATAGAGATGCGGACTTATGGATACAGGGGCAGGGGTTAGTAGAAAACATTAGGGTCAAATGCCACATGATGCAAAAAGTAGAGCTTGTGGCAGTTCAGTTAAGAGTTTTGATATATGTGAAACAAGCACAGCTGCCATTCACTACAGCAGTATTTGGTGATGATACAGTTACCTGAGCTATTTACACTTGTGGTGGATGACACAAAAATCCTTGTTCATTCCCTAATGCAAGCGTGGGGAACCTCACTGGCTTATGGGCCAATCCTGGCTTGCCTTGGGGTATAATTTGGCCTGCAAGTCTGTTTCCCACAGAGCACACTCACCTGTCAAACAGCTGATGTCACTCGTGAGGTGAGCTGATGGGTGGAAGGACCGGGTTCAATTCTGCCTTGGCTAAACAAAAACGTGCTCGCGGCCAAAACAGGCTTTAACCCCCCTCTTGTCAGCTGATGAGTGGGAATTAAATCCTAAATCCTGCTCACTTTGTCTGGGAACAGGCGTGCACAGCCAAGGCAAGCAGCCCTGTTTTTTTGCAGGCATTGGTTGTGGGAGGGAAGAGTCAGGGGTGTAGTCGTCTGAGGTCTCAGAGGGTCTTAGACCCTTGCTTTTTTGGGAGCAGGGTCCAAGCAGTGTCCCTATATCTCCAGCATCCTACAAGCCAATCAGCATGAAAGGAGAGTGTGTTGCAACTGAGAAAAGTCTTCTAATATGCTTCCTTGTGCCTTCCTGCTGATTGGAGCCAATTAGAGTCAAAGGAGGTGAGTCATCCAGTGAGAAAACTCTTCTCAGTAGCTAACACTTGTTAGGCTCTTTCACACTGCACTTTATTCCATGATTCTGATGATTTCTTACCTGGTAATTTGCACATTATATCTGATCTTTCACACAACATACAAGCTAGTTCTGGAATTCTGGTGGAATATAGTGCATGTTTAGCCCAAATTTTCGTGATAAATGATACCAGAAATAATTTGTTTGTAAGCTTGGGAACCTGGAAAATCATGGGAGTTTTTCCTCAGAGTGCACCTTGCTCAAGGAGGTGGAAGCAGTTTCCATTCAGTGGAAACCTCTTCTCCATCCCAGCAATGATCTTTGAAGCTTTGTGCAGCACACACAGTCAAAGAAAACAATGCAGGCTTTTGGAGGTGTGAATCAGCAGCATGCATCTTCAAAGAGCATCATGAGGATGGAGAAACAGTTTCCAGTGAATGGAAAGGGCTGTCTCCTCATAAGAACATAAGAACATAAGAAGAGCCTGCTGGATCAGGCCAGTGGCCCATCTAGTCCAGCATCCTGTTCTCACAGTGGCCTACCAGGTGCCTGGGGGAAGCCCGCAAGCAGGACCCGAGTGCAAGAACACTCTCCCCTCCTGAGGCTTCCGGCAACTGGTTTTCAGAAGCATGCTGCCTCTGACTAGGGTGGCAGAGCACAGCCATCATGGCTAGTAGCCATTGATAGCCCTGTCCTCCATGAATTTGTCTAATCTTCTTTTAAAGCCATCCAAGCTGGTGGCCATTACTGCATCTTGTGGGAGCAAATTCCATAGTTTAACTATGCTCTGAGTAAAGAAGTACTTCCTTTTGTCTGTCCTGAATCTTCCAACATTCAGCTTCTTTGAATGTCCACGAGTTCTAGTATTATGAGAGAGGGAGAAGAACTTTTCTCTATCCACTTTCTCAATGCCATGCATAATTTTATACACTTCTATCATGTCTCCTCTGACCCGCCTTTTCTCTAAACTAAAAAGCCCCAAATGCTGCAACCTTTCCTCGTAAGGGAGTCGCTCCATCCCCTTGATCATTCTGGTTGCCCTCTTCTGAACCTTTTCCAACTCTATAATATCCTTTCTGAGATGAGGCGACCAGAACTGTACACAGTATTCCAAATGCGGCCGAACCATAGATTTATACAACGGCATTATGATATCGGCTGTTTTATTTTCAATACCTTTCCTAATTATTGCTAGCATGGAATTTGCCTTTTTCACAGCTGCCGCACACAGGGTCGACATTTTCATTGTGCTGTCCACTACAACCCCGAGGTCTCTCTCCTGGTCGGTCACCGCCAGTTCAGACCCCATGAGCGTATATGTGAAATTAAGATTTTTTGCTCCAATATGCATAATTTTACACTTGTTTATATTGAATTGCATTTGCCATTTTTCCGCCCATTCACTCAGTTTGGAGAGATCTTTTTGGAGCTCTTCGCAATCCCTTTTTGTTTTAACAACCCTGAACAATTTAGTGTCATCAGCAAACTTGGCCACTTCACTGCTCACTCCTAATTCTAGGTCATTAATGAACAAGTTGAAAAGTACAGGTCCCAATACCGATCCTTGAGGGACTCCACTTTCTACAGCCCTCCATTGGGAGAACTGTCCGTTGATTCCTACTCTCTGCTTTCTGCTTCTTAACCAATTCCTTATCCACAAGAGGACCTCTCCTCTTATTCCATGACTGCTAAGCTTCCTCAGAAGACTTTGGTGAGGTACCTTGTCAAACGCTTTTTGAAAGTCTAAGTACACTATGTCCACTGGATCACCTCTATCTATATGCTTGTTGACACTCTCAAAGAATTCTAATAGGTTACTGAGACAGGACTTTCCCTTGCAGAAGCCATGCTGGCTCTGCTTCAGCAAGGCTTGTTCTTCTATGTGCTTAGTTAATCTAGCTTTAATCATACTTTCTACCAGTTTTCCAGGGACAGAAGTTAAGCTAACTGGCCTGTAATTTCCGGGATCCCCTCTGGATCCCTTTTTGAAGATTGGCGTTACATTTGCCACTTTCCAGTCCTCAGGCACGGAGGACGACCTGAGGGACAAGTTACATATTTTAGTTAGCAGATCAGCAATTTCACCTTTGAGTTCTTTGAGAACTCTCGGGTGGATGCCATCCGGGCCCGGTGATTTGTCAGTTTTTATATTGTCCATTAAGCTTAGAACTTCCTCTCTCATTACCACTATTTGTCTTAGTTCCTCAGAATCCCTTCCTGCAAATGTTAGTTCAGGTTCAGGGATCTGCCCTATATCTTCCACTGTGAAGACAGATGCAAAGAATTCATTTAGCTTCTCTGCAATCTCCTTATCGTTCTTTAGTACACCTTTGACTCCCTTATCATCCAAGGGTCCAATTGTCTCCCTAGATGGTCTCCTGCTTTGAATGTATTTATAGAATTTTTTGTTGTTGGTTTTTATGTTCTTAGCAATGTGCTCCTCAAATTCTTTTTTAGCATCCCTTATTGTCTTCTTGCATTTCTTTTGCCACAGTTTGTGTTCTTTTTTATTTTCTTCATTTGGACAAGACTTCCATTTTCTGAAGGAAGACTTTTTGCCTCTAAGAGCTTCCTTGACTTTGCTCGTTAAGCATGCTGGCATCTTCTTGGCCCTGGCGGTACCTTTTCTGATCTGCGGTATGCACTCCAGTTGAGCTTCTAATATAGTGTTTTTAAACAACTTCCAAGCATTTTCGAGTGATGTGACCCTCTGGACTTTGTTTTTCAGCTTTCTTTTTACCAATCCCCTCATTTTTGTGAAGTTTCCTCTTTTGAAGTCAAATGTGACCGTGTTGGATTTTCTTGGCAATTGGCCAGTTACATGTATGTTTAATTTAATAGCACTGTGGTCACTGCTCCCAATCGGTTCAACAACACTTACATCTCGCACCAGGTCCCGGTCCCCACTGAGGATTAAGTCCAGGGTTGCCGTCCCTCTGGTCGGTTCCATGACCAACTGATCTAGGGAATAGTCATTTAGAATATCTAGAAACTTTGCTTCTTTGTCATGACTGGAACACATATGCAGCCAGTCTATGTCCAGGTAGTTGAAGTCACCCATTACTACCACATTTCCTAGTTTGGATGCTTCCTCAATTTCATATCTCATCTCCAGGTCTCCCTGAGCATTTTGATCAGGGGGACGATAGATCGTTCCCAGTATTAAGTCCCTCCTGGGGCACGGTATCACCACCCACAACGATTCTGTGGAGGAGTCTGCCTCTTTTGGGGTTTCGAGCTTGCTGGATTCAATGCCTTCTTTCACGTATAGAGTGACTCCGCCACCAATACGTCCTTCCCTGTCCTTCCGATATAGTTTATATCCAGGGATAACCGTATCCCACTGGTTTTCTCCATTCCACCAGGTCTCGGTTATGCTCACTATATCAATGCTCTTCTCTAAGACCAAGCACTCCAGTTCTCCCATCTTGGTTCGGAGGCTCCTAGCATTAGCGTACAGGCACTTGTAAGCAGTGTCTCTCTTCAAGTGTCTTTGGCACTTGTGGTTAGGCCTGTGGTAATTTTGCTCTTCTGAATTTATATCCTGTGCCCCTGCTCTCACAATGCCTACTTCTAGGCCTACCCCTTTTAAAATTTCATCATTTCTTTGGTTTTTATCCCAGGGGGGAGGTTTATTCCGAACCGGACCTTTCTCAGCTCTGTCGGGTTTCCCCCCTCAGTCAGTTTAAAAGCTGCTCTGCTACCTTTTTAATTTTAAGTGCCAGCAGTCTGGTTCCATTCTGGTTCAAGTGGAGCCCGTCCCTTTTGTACAGGCCCGGCTTGTCCCAAAATGTTCCCCAGTGCCTAACAAATCCAAACCCTTCCACCCGACACCATCGTCTCATCCACGCATTGAGACTGCGAAGCTGGGCCTGTGTGGCTGGTCCTGCGCGTGGAACCGGTAGCATTTCAGAGAAAGCCACCTTGGAGGTCCTGGCTTTCAGCATCCTACCTAGCAACCTAAATTTTGCTCCCAGGACCTCACGGCTGCATTTCCCTATGTCGTTGGTGCCAACGTGCACCACAACCACTGACTCCTTCCCAGCACTGCCTACCAAACTATCTAAACGACGGGCGATATCCGCAACCTTCGCACCAGGCAGGCAAAACACCTTGCGGTCTACACGCCCATCACACACCCCACTGTCTATGTTCCTAATGATCGAATCACCCACTACAAGGATCCCTCCACCCCCTGGAGATATATCCTCGGCACGAGAGGATAGCTGCTCATCCCCCAAGGAATGGGTCCCTTCTAAGGGACCGTTTCCCTCTTCCTCAGCTGGATGCTCTCCTTCCCCGAGACCATCGTTCTCCATGATAGCAGGAGAGCTATCATCCTTGGAGTGGGACACAGCTATAACGTCCCTGAAGGCCTCCTCCACACACCTCTCTGTCTCTCTCAGCTTTTCCAGGTCCGCCACCTTGGCCTCAAGGAAATGAAGTCGTTCCCAGAGAGCCAGGAGCTCATTGCACCGAGAGCACACCCACGACTTCTGTCCAACAGGCAGATAGTCGTACATGCTGCAGGCAGTGCAAAACACTGGAAAGCCCCCACACCCCTGCTGGCTTCTTACCTGCATAGTTTTGTTTAAGGTTTATTACGTTAATGGGTTGGAGACTGCGGTTTAGTTGAGGTCAGGGAACAGACGGGCAGAGTGGGGGGCCCTGGCCTCCTCGCCCTGCTGCTTAACTCGCCTTGATGCTTTGTCAGCTGGGGCTCCCTCTAGCTCGTGGAGCAGGCTCCCTCGCTAGGGTGCTCTGACTTTATATGTGTGGCTGGTTCCTCCCAGCTACTGCTGCCAGCCGATGATGTGTTACTTGAGGCTGATGGCTATCAGCTGGGACTTAACTCTTTAGTATTCTCTCAGGCTTCCTTCCTTCCTGAGCGAGGGGCGGGGCTGTTTAAGCTTTTGGCTGCTTTTAATCTAATCAAGGGGCTGCGCCTTCCAGGCAAGTCTTTTGTGTTTGTTGTTTTCCCACCTAGAACAGCCTGACCTTTCTTTAACCTAGGGAAACAGAGCTTGTGGTTGTGTTTCAGGAAGGCTGAAGCTGCCCTTTTTAGCAAGGACTGAGCTGACTCTCTCCCTGTATGTGTCGGTGGAGTTTCCTTTTCCCCCTTCTCTCCGACTGGAATTTAGCCTTGTTTACAGTGTCCCCTGAAGCTTTCCTGCTAGGGTGGTGTTGAAAACTAGCTTTCTATGGGCTTCCTTCTCCTAGGATCTGTCTCCTAAGATATAGGTTCTTTCAGGATTTGGCTCCTAGCTCAGGGTGACCTTGGGCTGCCCTTATTACTTATTGCTCTGAGCTGTTTTACTTCAATTAAATTGAAGTAAGATGTGTTTCAAAGTTTAAAGGAGCAGTAGAGTTGTTTCAAAGCACAGCCCACACACACACGCGCTTTGAAGTCCCCACTATCGGGGATTCAAAGTGCAGTATCACCTGATATCACTATGATGTCAGGTGACTGATTGATCGGCAGCCCTGCCCATCTGTCAAATTTGGCATGCCAGGGGTCGGAGAGATAAAAATCAGGCACATTGGCTAGAAACGTTTTCCCACTCCTGCACTAATTAATGGAATCAAACATTGTGACAAGTTCAAATTCTACAGCTTAATGTTGGATACCTCTTTTGAAATTCCACAGATATTCCACAGAAATTGCAGAGCAGGGGCAGCCTAAAGTGTAAGAATCACAAAGCTGGAAGGCACTTGAAAGGTCATTTAGTCCAACGCCCTGCCAATGCCGCAATCTCACTACCGCAGGCATTCCTGAACAACGGCCATCAAACCTCTGTGTTTTTCATTGAATGTGGCTTGCTGGCTCCACTTTTGCGTTTATATGAGATCATAATGGGGGGGGAATGAGGCCATTTTCTTGCACGATCTCTTCCAATTTCACAAGAAAAGCATCTGAAGAACTTGCAGAATGTCAGGCTGATAGATGACTGTCCCTGAAATCTCCACTGAACATTTGTATTGTGTTAACATTTCTAATATTAGGTTTGTTTAAACATTTTAAATTATTAAACACAGTTGGGGAGGGACAAAATAAGAAAGGGTGGCTTGTGCCAGGTCAGGGAAACCTTTGACCCTTCAGATGTTGCTGAACTACATACAACTCCTTATTTTTTCTGTGAGCAGGGTCCAAGCAGGGCCTCTATGTCTCCAGCATCCTACGAGCCAATCACCATGAACGGAGAATGTGTTAGCCACTTAGAAAAGTCTTCTAATATGCTTCCTTGTACAGTAGGGTCCCACTCATACGCAGAGCTTGGAAAAGTTACTTTTTTGAACTACAACTCCCATCAGCCCCAGCTGTAGTTCAAAAAAGTAACTTTTCCAAGCTCTGCTCATACAGCAGGCTACATTCTGGACCCCCGCTGTAAAGCAAAAACCGCTGTAAAGCAGAACTCATTGAATAGAATGGTGCGCAATGCCTGAACACTGCCGTAAAAGCAGAACAAGCGCTGTATGAGTGGGGCTTTAGTCTAATTGCGTCTAACTGAGACCACTGTATTAGCTAATCGCCGTAAAGCGAAGCACCGTAAAGCGGGGCCCTACTGTACTTTCCTGCTGATTGGAGCCAATTAGAGTGAAAATCATGGGAGTTTTTTACTAGCTGCAGCCACTCACGTGACAGGCATCCCAGCAGGCAATGCGTTCCCGCCCTTTAGGTGTGCTTTTTTTTTTGCCTGTATTTTTTGTACTGTATTGCGGCATAGGTGTGGGTAGCAGCAGCATTTCCTACACACTCCATTGTGTCTATACAACTAATATCCTATATATATATATATGTCAGATGTTAAAGGGAGAGGGGTTGCATGGTGATGGGACAAGATCTTAGGTCTCCTACACAGTGGAGAACTACAGTGCACATGTGTATGGTGAGGGACTAAAAAAAGACATTGTTCATTGCAACCATGTGAAAGACATTTGCACAAAATGCCGGTAAATTGGCTGAAAAACCTACTGTTCCTTAAGAGCTACTGCACTGTGAACAGCATGTTAGAAATTGGGACAGAAGCGGTACTATTTTAATCCATTAAATTAACTCAATAAGCCCCATGTCTGAAAGCAATCTTAGTGTTAGCTACTGAGCATGCATGTTGAACATTATCTGACCACAGAGCATGCAAATTGGTTTTCAGTGCATTATATTTATCCCAACGTTGTATTCTACTTTCCAGGGCTAGCTCTCCCAAGGTGACTCACATCATACTCAGACATAAATAATCTTTTAACACTCATCATAATATATTATATGGATTGCAGTCCCTACTAGAACATTAGAATGTCAAAACATTGCCAAAGCCACAATTCAAAGCAATACGGAGCACTAGTACCTGTGTTAATTATAATCAGTTTGAAATAGAGCATCAGAAGAACAACAGCTGGGGGGAAAATAGGACACTGGACTGGCCCCTTCCTCATCACCAGTAAAGAGGACAAGAGAAGACAGATTTGCATCATGTTTGCATATGCTAATGTACATTTCTAGATTGCAAATTTAGAAATAATGACTATAATTTAAATAGAAATATAATACAGCTCACCGTAGTGGGGAAGACTGTGACCAGGTGACCTACAATACTCAGGTCCATTACTTTTAATGAGCCTGCTGCTGAGTATGAGTAACGTTGGATGCAATCCTTTGAGTTTTATTATTTATTTATGGATTTATCAAAGGAGTTTGCTGCTACTTAGGCGTACCCTAGAAAGAACATTAGAGCAGGGCCAGTGCCAGGCATGACTGGGCCCTTGGGCACTAGCCTGCCCCGGGCCCGTAGGGTTGTAGCCTAATACAGGCGGCTTGGGGCTAATAAGTCCAGCTGCATGCACCACCTACCTCTTTTGTCATATGAACCCCTGCCACCATCTTGGCTAATGGCATACATGCACGTACAGCACGCACGGCATTCACACTGACAGGAGAGGTAGGTGGGGCATGCGTGCGGGCTTATTGAGGGGAGTTGGGAGCTCCCTCTCTGCGATCCATGGCAGGGTTGGGTTGCAGGACCTGACACTGCTGTGGATCATGGAACAGGAGGGCCACCCTCCCACCCTAAGGAGGAGCCCTTCAGGCTCCTCGGAGCTGCAGGGTCCAACCTGGCCACCCTCTGGCCTGCGTTAGAGTAACACAAAGTCTGGTTGTAAGTTGCTGTTTGGCTGCATGCACACCATAGATTTAAAGCACATGACTTCCCCCAAGGCATTGTTATACATTTGAAGGTTGAGATAGATGATTTCTATGAGTTCCTTTCCCACCTCTGATTTCGAACCTTGCGATCCATGGCAGGGTTGGGTTGCAGGACCTGACACTGCTGTGGATCATGGAACAGGAGGGCCACCCTCCCACCCTAAGGAGGAGCCCTTCAGGCTCCTCGGAGCTGCAGGGTCCAACCTGGCCACCCTCTGGCCTGCGTTAGAGTAACACAAAGTCTGGTTGTAAGTTGCTGTTTGGCTGCATGCACACCATAGATTTAAAGCACATGACTTCCCCCAAGGCATTGTTATACATTTGAAGGTTGAGATAGATGATTTCTATGAGTTCCTTTCCCACCTCTGATTTCGAACCTTGCACCTGGAGGTGGGCTGTGCAGCTGAGAAACCTGCTCTGCTGGTCACATGAGTCTCCTTTGTTAATCCAATAGAGTGGCCAGGTGGGCTAATGGGTCTGTCGAGTGCCCATTAACTGGCAAATGGGCCAGGGAGATCCCCGCTTCAGGAGACCCCCCCCTCCGGACCCCAAAAGAGAGGCTTGTGTTTTAAGTTGGCTCTGAGGAGAAGCGGAGCACTGGAGAGACTGGCTCCCTGCACCATGGCCTTTGGGTGCCACCTACGAGCCTGATGGAAAAGCAAGCTATACTGGACTGCTGATGCCTTGAACCCCCCATCTTAAGCTCTGGCTGGAATGTGTGTAAATAAAAAACATGTTTCATAAAGACACCACAGTCTCCGCTGACCTTCTTTCCTAGGGAACCAAACTTTAAATAAGCACAGGAACCCCTGGAAGTCTCACACCGCTCAGAGATTGGGATGAGATGGGAACTGCAGTTTGTGAAGGGGGCTGGAAATTTTAGCTCTGTGAAGGGTAAGCCATCATTCTCAGGTTTCTTTGGAGGAAGCCATGTGTGGTGTATATGCAGCCTATGAGGCTGCTTGAAATCCTGATAAGAAGAAAAAAGATTGCTGCCCCTAACTCTGCTTGGAATCCTGAGAAAAAGAGAAAAAGATGGCTGCCCCCTACCCCTGCTTGAAATCCTGAAAGAAAAAGATAGCTATCCCCTAGCCCTGCTTGATAACATGAAAGAAAAAAAGATGGCTGCCCAGTCCTACGTGAAATTCTGATAGGAAGAAAGAAGATGGCTGCCCCGTAAGCCGTGACAGAAAAAATATTTATTTATTTCACTTATGAATTGCTTCCCATGAGGCACCCCAAAACAATTTACAATATAATAAAAGCATATATAAAACAGTTACATATATAAAACCTTTTTTATTAAAAAAAACCCAACTATATATATAAAAGTAGTTTTAAACCACAGCAGCACATACATAAAACAAAATAAATCCAATGCAGGTGCCAAATGGGATAAAGATATCTATTTAGGATGGTGACTGAAAGAGGAATGTCTTTAGCGGGCGCCAAAAAGATAATAGAGATGTGTCTGATAATACAATGGAAGGGACTGCCAAAGAATAGGTGCCACCACACTAAAGGCCCAGTTCTGACATTATGCAGAATAGACGTCCTGATAGGAAGATATCTCCAGGATTTCAGAAACACTGAAAGAATTCTGGGCTAAAAGCTTTGGCCAGTACTAATTTGAAAGTTTAACATTCAAACCACAAAATTCTAATTTGAAAAACATGACATTTCTACAAAAACCTTGTTGGATGAAAATAAAATATACAATGATTTATCTTAAGGACAATGGTTACAGACTGAAGAACTTGATTAATACAGCAAAGCAAATTCTTATGAAACACAGTCTTACATAAATTAAGAGAGTTATAATGAAGTTAAAATGACTATGTAACCTTAACTAAAAATGATTGATAGCCAAAAGAAACACACAGTAGCTGTATTAAGATTTAAAGCAGCACTTAAAAAAATTATGTTGGCTGTTAGCAAAAATGAGGAAAGTACATTGAGTTTAACAAATAGGAAAAAAGGTTTTCAGCTTGCACAGAAGATCCAGAAAGCTTCTTCCTTACCTTAGCTTACAGTTTCCTGGGTATCTATATGGTTGCTCTGGTTACTCTCAGACAGCGTTAACGAAACCCAACAAACATCTACTTGAATAGGGTGTCTGCTTCCCTTATTATAGGACCATTCATAATATAGAATGCTGAAACAATGACAACAGCCCAAAAGAAGCCACGTTCCTCTGAATTCCTGGAAATGAACCCACAGCTGTATATGGAGCATTTGATAACTAGGACCCTACATATGTCCTTACCAGTTTAGGATTAACAGAAAATATCATTTTAGCCTAGGGGAGATCTCCCAATCATTGAGCCACATTTTATCTATGCATAATAAGGCATGCACCAATTATATTATGTTTTTGGCATACGTTAAAAAGGCATTTGTTCACCCAGGCATTCCCTGACCATTAGTAGTGAGTTGACACATACCATTGCCTACAGCAGATATTGTACTGAATTCCTATACTTTAGTTTTACATTGTTTTTATTGTTTTGCTGTGTCTTACTACTTTTGTAGATCACTTTGGATTTTTTTAAAAATAAAGTGATAAATATGTTTTTTAAATAAATACTAATAAATAAATGTTGACATTAATGCATGTTGATATAAATGTGGGAAAGCCAAGCAACTTTAAAAAACAAAACCCAAGATTAGTTTGACATCAGCATAGCAAAGTCATTTGAAGGTTATTAATTACCTTGAATGTTTAGACTTCATGCTATAGTCTTGGCTTCATCCATTTTCCTTTGCTGCTCTGTATTCCTGGAACCATCTTCCAGCTCACTTTGGGACTGTTTCTTCAATTACTGTTTTTAAATCTCAGCTAAAAACCTTTCTTTCTTCCAAAGCCTTTGGAATATCGGTTTAAGTTTTACCTTTACAATTCTGCATATCCAGAGTATGTACATCTGAAGAGTCTGTCTTGTTCCTTACCTGTTTTAGTCCCTTTCTTTCCCTCTGTGTTCCCTTTTTATTTTTAGTTAGATTGTACACCTTTGTGGTAGGGACGTGCTACATTACAAATTTTACACTAAAAAAACTCCAGAAATAATTGTGGAATAATGGCACTGACTATTCTGTAGAATAGTCTCCAGTGGATATGAGGAGTGTCTCAGTTTGCACAAGATAAAACAGTGGGAGGTGAAATATATTCTAGCAAAATTCTAGGTGTGCTCTATGTTTTTAATTGACCGTGCCCACCTTGCCTTAAATGAAGGGGTTTAAAAATAGCAGGCTAAAAACATGCATCCTCTTTTTTTCAACAGCTAGAGTTACTGCTGAAGTAGCAACATATCATAATCATTCTGATTTTACATCAAACAACAGTTTCAGATTCAGCTGTTAATGCACCCAAAATAGAAATAGAACATAACCAACAATTTGAAACACAAAAGGCTGTCTTCACCATCATATGACATGGACCAATACAAAGGCTTTGAAATTAATAAAAATCAATTTGACACAGATTTCTAGGATGAATAATGAGGGAAATAAAATTTTCTAGATTAGATTCTCTGTAGAAACATTAATAACACAGGAAAGAAGCAAAGTAAGAACAACACTAACAAACATACAAAAATTTAATTCTCCATCTTTGGAGATGGCAGGTGTTGCCACCACCCACCATATGCTCAGAGGCACATGTTACCAAATTCTTCCAAGCTACACAGCAAGTGGATTGGACTGTGAAAGACCAACCCAAATTGTCTTTGCATTTTGACAAATTTGTAGGGCAGTCCAATATCTCAGAAAGGAGGTCAGGTCTCCTGCTCCCCTGGTGCATTCACTATAGCTGCACAATTTCCCTGTTTTTTAAAGTTTGATAGAAATATCTGTTGGCTATAGGTATGTTCTTAAACCTCAAGGTTATTTGCCTATTATATGTATCCAATTGTTCTAACCTTTAAAAAAATATGCAATGGTTTTATATATGTTTTTATTGTATCATGAAATTGTTATGAGATGCTTCCTATGAAGCAATTCATAAATGAAATACACAATACTTTTCTGCGTTATTTAGACTCTGTTGTAGTAGAAAACTTAGAATTGTTAAGAACATTAAAAAAAATCTTTGGTGGAAATTCCATCTTGCATGCCTTCATTTTGTCTTTTTAAATTCATTGAAGAAAAAAGGGGTGTTCATATGAACACCCAACAAATTGATGGGAGCAACAGAGTCGCACCTGACAGCCATGTCCCCTGTTGCCACCACATGCCAGCCACCCTCCTGCCTCCAGCCATGTGATGTGCCAGCATGTGAAGGTCTCCACACACATACTACCATACAGATTTCCCCCCCTTGCATTGAGGATCTCTATTTACATGCCTTGATATGTTCATAGAGCCCCTTCACACATGTGTTGAATGTAAGGAAATCCTAACCCAGGTTTGGGGAAAATTTGACCCTCCAGATGATGGTGGGCTCTAGATCCCATCAGTCCCAGCAAGAATGGTCAATGGTCAAGAATTATAGGCATTGTAGTTCAGCAACATCTGAAGGACCAAAAGTTCCCCACACCTGTCCTAATCAAATTTCTCCCCATCCCTAATCAAGAGCGAGAGAAATGCTGATCCCAACACAGTAGTAGTAGCTCAGTTTTTGTTGTTATGTGCCTTCAAGTCGATTACGACTTATGGCGACCCTATGAATCAGTGACCTCCAATAGCATATCATGAACCACCCTGTTCAGATCTTGTAAGTTCAGGTCTGTGGCTTCTTTTATGGAATCAATCCAAGAGAGGTCCCAATGATGGAGCACCTCCTACTCTGAAAGTCCTTCTTTGCAGCCTGATGATTGAAGGTGGGTTGTAGTCACTCTGCACAGAGTAATGGTACTATTATTGTTGTTACTAGTTCTAAGGATGAGCCCAAGAACAAATTAAGTCGCACTCATGTGACAGAACTTCTTGTCTAAATAGCTGGCTTCTATTTGCACAAGTGTCTTAAATCACCCTTCAGCTGCTTTTGCATCATTCATAGTTACTCCTTTTTTCCTGTAAAAGAAGAAGCCAAAGTAGAAAAGAAGCATTTGTAATGTTAATGAGCATTCTGGCCAATGTAGGATGTAAATGCCCACTGCAGACCCAAACAAAGCAATGGCTGTTTTCAGCTTCATGCCTGAAAGTGTCCTTGGTCTTTCACAGTTACACACTTGTAGATGTAGCTATATAGAACTTCTTATTAAAAGGGTTTGGGAATGTAGTTTATGATTTTGCAGAAAAGTAAACGTCTAATCAGATGAGAGATCTCATTTGTGGATGTGCTGTGCCACCCTCTGTGGGCCTCAGAACCGTTGTGGTTTTCCATTGAATGAAGGATGATTCATGCCTGTTGGCTCAGAAAGACGTTGGAGGATTCATGTCATACTGAAATCGACAGAGATTTCAAAATGTGTTTCCCTTGCCATGTGTAACACATGATTTCCATTCAGATGCGAAGAACACAAGATCAGATCAAAGCCAGCATCTTGTTTTCAATATAGGCCAGCTATTAAGTGCCTCTGGGAAGCTTACAAGCAGGAGATGAAGTGAACAACCCTTCCATTTGTGTCATTTCCCTTTGTATCTGATATTCACAGAGGTTTGCAGCTTTTGAATTCAATTTAGCGTGCATGGCTAGGGATTACTGACGGACCAATCCTCCATGAGTTTCCTTAACCTTTTCTTTCAAGCCATCCAAACTATAGTGGCTGTGGATTCCATAAGTTAGTTGCACACTGCAATATCATCCAGTATTTTATTGCCCATTAAAAGAGGTGTGTGCTCTGTTCCAGACACCAACTGATAAAGGTGCTCTTTAAGGGTGGGAGAGGACAGGGGTAGATTCTGCAAGAGAAGAAAGAGAAATGAGACAGGTTTGTTGTTATGTGCCTCCAAGTCGACTATGACTTATGGCGACCCTATGAATCAGCGACCTCCAAGAGCATCTGTCATGAACAACCCTGTTCAGATCTTGTAAGTTCAGGTCTGTGGCTTCCTTTATGGAATCAATCCATCTCCCGTTTGCCCTTCCTCTTCTTCTACTCCCTTCTGTTTTTCCCAGCATTATTATCTTTTCTAATGAATCATGTCTTCTCATGATGTGTCCAAAGTATGATAACCTCAGTTTCATCATTTTAGCTTCTAGTGATAGTCCTGGTTTAATTTGTTCTAACACCCAATTATTTGTCTTTTTCACAGTCCATGGTATCCACAAAGCTCTCCTCCAACACCACCTTTCAAATGAGCTGATTTTTCTCTTATCTGCTTTTTTCACTGTCCAACTTTCACATCCATACATAAAGATCGGAAATACCATGGTCTGAATGATCCTGACTTTAGTGTTCAGTGATACATCTTTGCATTTGAGGTCCTTTTCTAGTTCTCTCATAGCCGCCCTCCCCAGTCCTAGCTTTCTTCTGATTTCTTGAGTATTGTCTCCATTTTGGTTAATGACTGTGCCGAGGTACTGATAATCCTTGACAAATTCAGTGTCCTCATTGTCAACTGTAAAGTTACATAAATCTTCTGTTGTCATTACTTTAGTCTTTTTAACGTTCAGCTGTAGTTCTGCTTTTGTGCTTTCCTCTTTAACTTTCATCAGCATTCGTTTCAAATCATTACTGGTTTCTGCTAGTAGTATGGTATAGTCTGCATATCTTACATTAGTGATATTTCTCCCTCCAATTTCCACACCTCCTTCATTTTGGTCCAATCCTGCTTTCCGTATGATATGTTCTGCATACAGATTAAATAAATAGGGTGATAAAATACACCCCTGTCTCACACCCTTTCCGATGGGGAACCAATCGGTTTCTCCATATAGTGTCCTTACAGTAGCCTCTTGTCCAGAGTATAGGTTGCACATCAGGACAATCAGATGCTGTGGCACCCCCATTTCTTTTAAAGCATTCCATAGTTTTTCATGATCTACACAGTCAAAAGCTTTGCTGTAATCTATAAAGCACAGGGTGATTTTCTTCTGAAATGCCTTGCTCCGTTCCATTATCCAACGTATGTTTGTGATGTGATCTCTGGTGCCTCTTCCCTTTCTAAATCCAGTTTGGACGTTTGGCATTTCTCACTCCATATATGGTAAGAGCCTTTGTTGTAGAATCTTGAGCGTTTCTTTGCTTGCATGGGATATTAAGGCAATAGTTCAATAATTACTGCATTCCCTGGAATCCCCTAAAAAAATTGAAAAGTATCCAGGTTTTTCTTGGTGTAAGAAAGATATGTTGTTGAATATGTTTATGATGATATGCTTTTAAAATTGCAATGGAAAGTTAGCTCTTAGAAAGTTTTTTAAAATAAAAACCTGTTTTAATTTTGAATAATGCTTTTCAGTTTCTTGCATTTCCTCTTACCTCTTTTGAATCTATTCTTATCAACATTTTTATTAGGTGTTTTATAGCCCCTAATCAAGACCGCCAGCGTGATCCTTTAAAAGAAAAATAATATTTGCACTTATTTAAGAAAGTGGTCTAATTTCTTCAGTGTGTAAGTTAGGTGAGTCATTCCCCTTTCACCAAGTGAATGGAGACCACCCTAGATTTATTTATCCTGCAGGAGGAGGAGAGGGGGGAGGATTGGGCAAATAGCTCTGGAAAGGAGTGGTCTTGGTTAAAGCAAGCATGGAAGTAGCTTCATAGGTTAACCAAGAGGTACTGGGAGGCTCTCAGAAAACTGTTAGGGCAAGGGGAAGACTCCATTATCCAGAGAAGGAGCTTGCTTCCCACAAGGGATGGAGGAGAATTTTTAATGTGAACTTGACTACCTCATTCAAACTTCCTGAAATCAATAAGCAAGGCAAAATGCAGCTCTCCTTCATTTGCACTTCTCTGAATTTTGCAGTTCTTCAGCAACAAAAAGTGTGCAAAAAAGGCGTACATTATGAGAAAGGATTCAGAAATATGCTTATACATATATATTAGGGAAAATTGCTTGCAGAAATATGTACATTAGGGAAACTGCTTGCAGAAATGTGTACATGAGAGAAGATTACTTGCAGAAATGTGTCCATTAGGGAAAATTGCATACAACATCTATATGAGGGAAAATGCACCCAAATACAGATAAATTTTCATGAGGTTTTTTTTTTTAAAAAAAGTTGCACACTGGTGGATAAATGTGGCAAATTGAACTTACGAGTGGAAAGGTGAAGAACAGAGAAAGTGAACTTGACAGCCTCATCTGTTGCTACTTCTCACGCAGCCCTGCCAAAAGGAACAATCTGCACCCACTACCAGTTGCCCTGGGCTTGGCCCCGCCCATCATTCCAGGGTCTGAGAGCTACTGAAGGCTGCAGCCCCCCCCTCTCTGGAAGAGCTAAGGGCTGCTGGGAGTTATGTATGAGTCTTGTTTATGTTGGAAGAGTGCTTGAGAATTGTTTGATTGAAAGACAGGGTATTACTCTTCAAAATAAATAAATAAAATTCATCCTACAAGGGAATATGTATCAGTGCTTTAAAACATATAGATTCCAACGCCCATCATCCATATCCACTGGCCATGCTTGCTGGGGCTGATGGGAGTTGTAGTTCAGCAACATCTGGAGGGTCAAAGGTTTCTCACCCCTGAGACAGAGGAAGGTCAAAAATTCCTGCATTGGCTTGCCAGGCTACCCATACAGCAAAGTGTTCCTTGCTGTAAAGCTGTGTTTTTCCAAACTTTCTATCTGATGGGAACTCTCAGAGCCAAACTGCATTACATCTAGTGTGCGATGTTATATGGAACATGCCTGGTTTTAGTTGTTCCAAAATAGCCACTAGGAAAGAGGGAAGGAGATATCAGGAACTCAGTGCACAAAGAGAGGGGAGGGGTAACATTTTCTGTCCATGACAAAGTCCTAACAAAAATCTTGCCCAGTGCTTCTGTTTGCTGCAGGAGGGCACCGGCAGTGGCTTCCCTGCTGCAGCAAAAGGCAACTTAAAGGAGGGGGATTTTTGTTGTTGTTGTTGCAGCTGTTGCAAAGGGAAAGGCTCGTCCTAATTCAAATTCCAGTTGCTCCTCCATGGTTGCTATTTAACAAACAAACAATCATGCATTTAATGTAATATGTAGTTTGGCCCTCAGTTTGGCCAGAGTGGCAATCAGGGCTGTTGGCAGGGCCTTCCCTGTCATTAGGCACAGTGGGGCAACTGCCTCAGGTGGCAAATGGGAGGTAGTGGCCATATCTTTTTGTTGAAGGACAAAGCTGTGTGTGGCATGCCGCCTGTCCTATGTCCTTATAACTGGCCTGCTGGCCTCAGATGCAGTGGATGTCACTACCCCATTGCCAATACTGAAGTAAGATTCAACTGCCAGTCCATTTAGCAGAAATGGGGAAGGGCACCATCTTTTCCACCTCAGGCAGCAAGATATATTGGTCTGGCTTTGAATGTTGGCAGTAGCTGTTGCCCCACCAAAGCTGTGAACTATAGGAGAAAATCCCTAACAGTGGACAAGTCATTCAGTGAACCTTGTCCACCTTTACTAGCTACTAGCCATGATGGCTATGCTTTGCCTCCAAAGTCATAGGCAGTATGCTTCTGAATGCCAGTTGTTGGAAGCCACAGAAGGTGAGAGTGCTCATGCGCTGAGGCAGTCTTTCTCAGCCTTTGGGTCTCCAGATGTTGTTGGACTACAATTCCCATCAGCCCCACCCAGCATGGCTAATGGTCAGGAATGTTGGGAGGATGGGCGGGTTATAAATTTAATAAATTAATAAAGGGAATGGTAGTCCAGCAACATCTGGGAACCCAAAGGTTGGGAAAGGCTGTGCTAAGGTCCTGTTTGTGGGCTTCCCATAGGCATCTGGTTGGCCACTGTGAGAACAGGATGCTGGACTATATAGGCCATTGGCCTTATCCAGGAGGCTCTTCTTTTGTTCTTACGTACTGATCTTCTCATCAAAGAATCTTTGAAAACCTTCCATAGAACTCCAGGGACTCCTACAACAATGTCTGAAAAAGCACTCCACTAATAAGGGGATCTGTTCCTGCCTGTAAGCTCTTGCTCTGATCAAGGGAAAGTTTATCTTCTGAGAAATCAGATTTGTGAAATAAAGTACATGGAATGAATTGGGAGAGAAGAAAGGGGACATTATTCTTCCTCATCTGCTTTTATAGAGCTGAAAATAAATATCAAGGAACTATCTGAATCTCTCCTAACAATTGCTGCAAAATATCCAGCACACAGACATTGTTTATTTTTCAAGCTGATCACCGAGAGCAGAAACTAAAAGGCTATAAGATAACTGTGTAGACTAAGGATAGAGAACCTGGGGCCCTCTAGATGTCCATCATCCCTGACTATTGGCCATGCTGGCTGGGGCTGATGGGCATCAGAGTCCAACAACACCTGGAGGGCCACAGGTTCACCATCCCTGGTTTAGATAATTACTCTCCAGCACCCCATCACTGCTATTACCCTTCTTCACCCAGTTCTGTACTCTCCAACTGTTTTGTGAAGTGCTGTTATTCCCAGATCTTGCTACAGCCAAGATGAGGAACTTGTGGCTTTTCAGATGATACTGGATTCCAGCTCCCATCATCCCTCACTATTGGCCATGTTGGCTGGAACTGAGGGAATCTGAGTCCAACAACATCTGGAGGGCCATAGCTTTCCCCATGCTAGTACTACACTGTTACTGATGGAGGGACATAACCTTAGGATGCTGTTGCTTAGGATGGTTGTGAGGACCATGGATTGGCTTGCACTGCTAGGATTAAATAGGTTACGACGTCCTGATGCTGTGCTTACTCATCCTAAACCACTGCTGTAGACAATACCGAGCACAATGGACCAATGGTCTGACTCGATATAAGGCCGCTTCCTATGTTCCTATGGGAACAGCACAACCACTTTATGTAAAATATGTGTTTGTGAGTCATTAAAGATGGAAAGGAGTGCTAATGCTCCATCTGGTCATATTATTTGCTGCACTGCGTCAGAAATGACGCAGAAATTTTAGGGGAAAACAATAAGATTGCTTAAAAAAAGGAAGAAGTCTTGATAGTTAAAATAAATACTGCACGTTACATTATTCCTAATGCTGCTTTCTTTCCTACCTGTAAAATTTGTTGCTGGAAAAAAGAGAGTTATTTGATATATGGGAGGGAATGTTTGTGTAATTTATAATCAGAATGGCAGACTTATGGTTTAAACACACCCTTAACTTGCGAAATCATGAACTTGGACATCTCCAAAAGAATTCTGTGTTTTCCCCCTAAGGAACACCTACAGATTGTACTTTGGCAAGGCATCTTCCTTTTTATTTAATATCAATAGTTATATGTGACACTAAATTGTGTCTGGATTTCACAGCTTTTTGTCATCTCCTACCTGCCCTTTTCTGGTAAAGCACTTCAAGGCACTGCAGTGCTAGAGCAGTAAATAGAATAGGGATAGTGTTGAAGGCTTGAACTACCTTCAATAAAAACAAAGCGTTGGGCATACATTGCATAATAATACCTTCCAAAAACTGGCTGATAATCAGAAGTGGATTGTCAATTCTCCAAACTACTCAAGAGCTTGGATTTAAGCCGATCTAGTCACCTTAAATCCATGGGATTCCAGTTTAACCAGTTTGTGGATCTAGGTGTGAATTATTTCCTAGGAAACCTTGCTTGCAATCCTCTAATAATCTGTCCGGGACCGTATGGCTCATCCCTCCAGCATATTCCCCCCCCCCCGAGAACTATATAGTCTTTGTGTGCAAATGTTAGGGCAATGCGGGAAGGTATGATTACACTGATAAGAAAAAGATTGCTGGCTGCTTTGTTTTCTTGATGGTCCACTGACACAAAATGAAAAGGTGATTTTTCTTTTTATGCTATTTCTGGCTTCCCACTTCCTTAAGGGGCAATGGTGAGAAGTTCCACAGGTAATGCTACTGGGTTTTGTTCCATATGGATGAGAGAGCAGTGGAGACAGAAGGTCTCTTTGCAATGTTTGCTTTTTTTATATATAAATATGCAAGTAGAACAATAAGTTCGGCAAGGCAGAAGACCCCCCTCCTGTGAACAATTTTGGTAAGCTTCCCCTCCTCCCCCAGGTTGCATCTTCAGCTAACTTCAGCTGGACACCTGCCTGCCTTTCAAATTGTCCACCTCTCTCTCACACACATACATTTGCCCCCTCTCTCACCTGCTTCAAGCCTGGATGAGTGTCTCATTAAAAAACGCAGAGAGGTTTCCTCAACTATCTCCTAGCTATTAGCTCCCATGGCTGAAATATCCAGGACTATTTCTGCCTAATGAAGGAATGGTTTGCAAGTCTTGACACTAGTATCAGTGTCTGGATGGAGAGAAATGTAACGTACAAAAGGAAGTTGCAGCAGATCTTTCACCATCTGTGGTAACCCTAACCTCTTTTTGGCTTCACAGTTTGATCAGCAGCCACTGTTTGACGGAAAACTGCTTGATGGCTGTTTAGCAGTTCTTGTCCCATTCTTCTAGCATGCCGCACATTTATTTATTTATTTCATTTCAAGTACCACATGTGTGCTTAGCTATTTACCCATTCATCTTTGGAAGCAGATTACAGATTTGTAGCTAATGGGAGTTGGGAGTCCCAACATCATCTGGAGGGACATGCTCTCCACTCCTTCTCTAGATGCTGCAGTTGCTGGATTCCTAAATGACTTCTATATGCAAGCCCCTTTCTAAATACAGATTTTGCTCCCTCCCTTTGTAAGCTGTTCCAAAGTGAAGCCATATTTTCATATTTGTCATTAGTGTAAAACTGCTGATGGATTCACTATTCATTCCTCTTCCTGAAAAAATAGAAATATCTTGTGGCTATTATTTGTAGATATCAGACTCTGACGCCTGTTTCCTGTTGAGCAATAACTGGACTCATACACAGATCCGTTTGCTCCCTGCTAGCTTTCTCTGCAGCAAACTATCCAGAAACAGAACTTGAGCTCTTAACTATCCCAAAGAAGCCTCATTATATAGCCACAGGTGTTCTAGAGCGATCCATTTTTTAAAGCTGCCCTGGGCTCCTGTTGGGAGGAAGGGTGGGATATAAATCTAATTAACTAACTAACTAACCAACCAACCAACTAGCTAATTAATTAACTAATAAAAATATGTGAATATATTCTACGATGTACAAAGCCTAGGTGACCATGTGTCCTGCTATACAGTAGACAATCTTCTGCTTGAAAGTGTCCTCTCTTTGAGGGCTGTCCAGTCCAAATCTGGTGTAAAGATAAGGAATCTTAAAGAGCAATTCCAACACAGATGCAGGATAAGGTCTCTACTGAGCAGGATAAGGTCTCTACTGAAAAGGCTTGTTGAAAGAGGAAGGATCTAACAGTTAGGAAGTTTTTCCTGATGTTTAGCCGAAATCTGGTTTCCTGTAACTTGAGCCCATTATTCCATGTCCTGAACTCTGATATGATCAAGAAGAGATCCTGGCCCTCCTCTGTGTGACAACCTTTCAAGTACTCGAAGAGTGGTATCATATCTACCCTCATTCTTCTCTTCTCAGGCATGCCCAGTCCTTTAAGTCTCTTCTCATGGGGCTTTGCTTCCAGTTCCCTAATCATTCTTATTGCCATCTTCAACTATAAATCCACAGACACACTGCAGACCACCTGAATGAAGTTTGCGGACCACTGTTGGTCCAGGGACCACAGTTTGGGAAACCCTGATTTAGATCTATATCAGCAGTTCCCAATCTACATTTTGTCCACCCTTGATTTAAATTTCTGTAATGTTCAGTGTTTTTTGTTTTGTTTACTATTTTAATGTAGTGTAGTGACCTTCTCTTGGTCCCGCCACCCTCACAGGCACGTCTGGTGGGAATGAGGGAAAGAGCCTTCTCGGTGGCTGCCCCCAGGCTCTGGAACGCCTTTAGCTTAGAATGGGTCCCTCCCTGCTGTTCTTCTGTTGGCAAGTGAAGACTTTTCTGTTCCAAAAGGTTTTTGTGTACTGACTGTGAGGGCTATTAAATAGGTTGCTGTTTTAACTGAATTATATTGTGCGTCTTTAATCACTATGTTGCGGTTTTAATTTTATAGCTAGTTTAATTATATTTTAATTATAACCTCTGTATGTTTTATATATGTTTAAACTGTATTTATTTTAATGTTTGAAAGCAACCTTGAGTCCCAGTTCTGGTAAATGCAGGATATAAATTAACAACAGCAGCAGCAGCAGCAACAACAATAACAGTTATTTTACATTGCTGGTTTTAACTGTTAGCTGCTCTGGAACCCCTTTCGGGACTGAAGAGCGGGGTACAAATATTTGTAGATAAATAATAATAAGATAAGTGACTACTGATGCAAAACAAATGATTCCGTACACTTTGGGCAATAATGCCTCTAGCTAGTACATCAGATCCAGTCCTCTTAAGAAACAAAAACAAAACCCTGCTGCTCATCTCCAGCCTAATGTTTTATAAAGTAACATGTTTAATATGCCAGCAGCAGATTTGTGTAATCACAATCAAGATTCTTCAGTGCTGGCTCCAGACATAAATGTTCCTAAAGCGTTGGAAATATGCAGTCAGAGTTGATGGGACTGTAGTCATAGAGTTGCTATTGTTTAATAATAAATATTAGTTTGAACAACTGACGTCATGTAATTTTATCACCAAATCATATGCATCTTCAGAAGAGGTTGTGATAACAACCAAATTGCTAGTGGTCTTAACAAGATTTTTTCATTAGTTCTTAAATGTAGTGGATGTACTGATGTGAACTTGGTTTTGAAAATAGTATGTAGGTGTTAATGTTAACAGCTGCTTGAAAAGAGTGTTTTATTGGAACGTGGTAGAGGTTGATGAAGACTAAACTTCTCAGATGGTGGCTTCCAACATTTCACTCTTTTCCTGACACTGATCCAATCCTCCCCCTGTAATGTATGCTGGGTTTCTTAAGTATATCCCAGCAGTAAAACAATTCTTTTTTAATGAGGTTCTTTAAAAAAGCATTCTTATCATAGGATGAATTGTTGAGCTTAAAGTGCCCTCATAACAGAGTTCGAAACAGAAAACCGTAGGGCTGCAGTGCCTTATACCACTTGGAACGGGAAGGAGGACACCATTTTTAATAGTGCCCCACAAATAAGATAAAAAAGCATAAGATCTTACGCATTCGTCGGGACCTAGACTCTCATTTTATAGCAGTTAACCCTAGTGAGGTGTCTGGTGCACAGTCTTATCATGTTTTGTTGGATGAGTTTCAGTCGGTTCAGTTCGAGGACGTGGACAAGGTGCTTGGACAGGTACGTGCAACCACTTCGGTACTAGATCCTTGCCCCTCTTGGCTAATAAAAACTGGCAAGGAGGGAACAGTTGGCTGGGCCAGGGAAGTGATAAATGCCTCCTTGCGAGAGGGAGTGGTCCCTGGCTGTCTGAAGGAGGCAGCAGTGAGACCACTCCTGAAAAAGCCTTCCCTGGACCCAGAGGATTTCAGCAGCTACAGACCAGTGGCAAATGTTCCATATCTCGGCAAGATCTTGGAACGAGTGGCTGCTGACCAGCTCCAGGCGCTATTGGATGAAACCGATTATCTAGATCCATTTCAATCGGGTTTCAGGCCCGGTTTCAGCACTGAGACGGCCTTGGTCGCCCTGTTTGATGATCTATGTCGGGAGAGAGACAGAGGGAGTGTAACTCTGTTGATTCTCCTTGATCTCTCAGCGGCTTTTGATACATCGACCATGGTATCCTTCTGGAGAGGCTTGCGGAGTTGGGAGTTGGAGGCACTGCATGGCAGTGGTTCCGCTCCTACTTGGCGGGCTGTCTCCAGAAGATAGTGCTTAGGGAACATTGCTCGACACCGTGGGTACTCCAATGTGGGGTCCCGCAGGGTTCGGTTTGGTCTCCCATGCTTTTTAACATCTATATGAAGCCGTTGGGTGTGGTCATCAGGAGTTTTGGAGTACGTTGTCACCAGTACGCTGATGACACGCAGCTCTACTTCTCCTTTTCATCTTCCTCAGGTGAGGCGGTCAATGTGCTGAACCGTTGCCTGGACGCGACAATGGACTGGATGAGAACTAACAAACTGAGACTCAATCCTGATAAGACTGAGATGCTGTTGGTGGATGGTTTTTCCAATCAGATGGTGGATACATATCCTGTCCTGGATGGGGTTACACTCCCCCTAAAGGAACAGGTTCGTAGTCTGGGAGTCGTTCTAGACTCTTCCCTGTCACTTGAGGCTCATGTAGCCTCTGTGGCACGGAATGCGTTCTACCAACTTCGATTGGTAGCCCAGCTACGTCCCTACCTGAGTAAGGAGGATCTTACATCAGTAGTACATGCTCTGGTAACCTCACGTTTGGATTACTGTAATGCGCTCTACGTAGGGCTACCTCTAAAGACGGTTCGGAAGCTACAGCTGGTGCAAAATGCGGCGGCCAGACTGCTAACAAGAACGAAGCGGTCTGACCATATAACACCTGTTTTGGCCCGCTTGCACTGGCTTCCAATACGCTTCCGGGCCAAATTCAAAGTGTTGGTATTAACCTATAAAGCCTTATACGGCGCGGGACCTCAATATCTGTCGGAACGCCTCTCCCGCTATGAACCGGCTCGTACACTACGGTCTGCTACGAAGGCCCTCCTCCGGGTCCCGACTCATAGGGAGGCCCGGAGGGCAGTGACAAGATCAAGGGCCTTCTCAGTGGTGGCCCCCGAACTATGGAATAGTCTCCCCGAGGAGGTTCGCCTGGCGCCGACACTATCATCCTTTCGGCGCCAGGTTAAAACCTTTCTCTACTCCGAGGCATTTTAATTTTTTGTTAATGATTGTAATGTTTGTAATTTGATTTTAGCCTTTGCTGTTTTTAGACTGTGAAATTTGATTTTAGACTGATGTTTTGTATTATATTGTATTTTATTGTATCTATGTTCACCGCCCAGAGAGCTATTGCTAGTCGGGCAGTATATAAGTTTTAAAAATAAATAATAAAATAAATAAAATAACACATCACAAGTTGTCATATATTTGATGCTGCACAGCAGACAGAAAAAGGGATGTTGCCAGCTCCCGGTCTCTTATGAAGGCTAAGAATGGACATAAGCTCTGCAATAACAAGCCAAAATCTGACACTGGACTCACTGCAAGCTTTATTGCTAATTCATTACCATCACTCTAGAACAATATTGCATAAAGAGCTAGCCCATTTTCTCCTTATAGCCACTCACCTGTTGACTGCTGCTACGTGGAAATCATGTGACTCTCATTTATTGCAGAGATGGTACCAGGAGGTTTGGTGGAAAAGCTAATGCATAACCTAAGAGCCTTAAGACAAGGCAACAAGGTAGTTAAGTTTTATGAAAAGTGGTACAGTAGGGCCCCGCTTTGCAGTGCTCCGCTTTGCAGTGTTCCACCGATACAGCGGTTGTCGATTGCAAAAGGCCCCACTCCTACTGTGCTTGTTCCACTTTTACGGCATTTTTCGGGCGTCGGGCACCATTTTAGACAATGTTAGTCAATGCGTTCTGCTTTATGGTGGATTTCGCTTTACGGCGGCGGTCTGGAACGGAACCTGCCGTATGAGCAGGGCCCTACTGTATTGTTTATTGCTTATGTATGTGACAAGGACAATAACTGCAACCCACCAATTTCCCATGGCCAGCTGTGGAGGTCAATGCTGGCTGGGATGAACCCTGTAAAACAAAATTGAGAAAATATGTGACATTCTTAAACCCACACCATTTTTACTTCTAATGCCATCTTCCTCTTTATCATTAGTATCCTAATACTAATACTATAATTTGTTTTTCTTTTTTCTTCATTGTATCATTTCTTTCATTGTTATTTATTTATTTATTTATTTATTTATATACCGCCCCATAGCCGAAGCAATCTGGGCAGTTTCCAGCAATTAAAAACAAATATACAAATTTTAAAACACAAAAAAAATTAAAAGCACAATTTAAATTTTTTAAAAGTCAATTTAAAAACACATGCTAAAATGCCTGGGAGAAGAAGAAAGTTGTGACCTGGTGCCAAAAAGATAACAGAGTCGGCACCAATCGCACCTTGTCAGGGAGATCATTCCACAATTTGGGGGCCACCACTGAGAAGGCCCTTTCCCTTGTTGCCAGCCTCCCAGCTTCCCTCGGAGTAGGCACCCGGAGGAGGGCCTTAGATGTTGAGCGTAGAGTACGGGTGGGTTCATATCAGGAGAAGTGTTCCATCAGGTATTGTGGTCCCAAGCCGTGTAAGGCTTTATAGGTTAAAACCAGCACCTTGAATTGAGCTCGGAAACATACAGGCAGCCAATGCAAGCGGGCCAGAATCGGTTTTATATGTTTGAACTGTCTGGTCCATTACCAATCTGGCTGCTGCATTTTGCACAAGCTGCAGTTTCTGAACCGTCTTCAAAGGCAGCCCCACTTAGAGCGCATTGCAGTAATCTAACATGGAGGTTACCAGAGCATGGACCACTGAAGCCAGGTTATCCCTGTCCAGATAGGGGCGTAGCTGGGCCACCAACCAAAGTTGGTAGAAGGCACTCCGTGCCACCGAGGCTACCTGAGCCTCAAGTGACAGAGATGGTTCTAGGAGAACCCCCAAGCTATGAACGTGCTCCTTCAGAGGGAGTGCAACCCCATCCAGGACAGGTTGGACATCCACCATCCAGTCAGAAGAACCACCCACTAACAGCATCTCAGTCTTGTCTGGATTGAACCTCAGTTTATTAGCCCTCATCCAATCCATTGTCGCAGCCAGGCACTGGTTCAGCACATTAACAGCCTCACCTGAAGAAGATGAAAAGGAGAAATAGAGCTGTGTGTCATCAGCATACTGATGGCAACACACTCCAAAGCTCTGGATGACTGCACCCAATGGTTTCATGTAGATGTTGAACAGCATGGGGGACAGAACTGACTCCTGTGGAACTGCATACTGGAGAGTCCAGGGTGCCAAGCAATGTTCCCCAAGCACTACCTTCTGCAGCAAACCCACCAAGTAGGAGCGGAACCACCGCCATGCAGTCCCTCCCACTCCCAACTCAGCCAGTCGTCCCAGAAGGATATTTATTTATTTATTTATTATGAGATTTGTTAGTCGCCCATCTGGCTGGTTAGCCAGCCACTCTGGGCGACGTACACGATAAAACAGTATATAAAACAGTTAAAAATTTAAAAACACAGTAAAACTAGCCCGTTCCAAAAGCCTGCCTAAAAAAACAGGTCTTCAGGGTCCAGCGGAAGCTCATTATAGACGGGGCATGGCGTAGATCATTTGGGAGAGAATTCCATAGGGTGGGGGCCACAATTGAGAAGGCCCTCTCTCGAGTCCTCACCAGTCTAGCTGTTTTGACAGGTGGGATCCAGAGAAGGTCTTCTGAGGCTGATCTTGTTGAGCGGCATCCCTGTCGATGCTGGAGGCGCTCCTTCAGATAAGCTGGACCACAACCGTATAGGGTTTTAAAGGTTAAGACCAACACCTTGAATTGGGCTCAGTACACAACTGGTAACCAATGCAACTCCTTCAACACAGGAGTGATGTGATCTCTACGGCGGCCGCCTGTAATCAGATGTGCCGCTGCATTTTGTACCAGCTGTAACTTCCAAACCGTTTTCAGTGGTAACCCCACGTAGAGCGCATTACAGTAGTCTAGGCGAGTGGTGATCAGGGCATGTACCACCGGTGGGAGCAGATGATTGGGAAGGTAGGGGCGTAGCCTCCGTATCAGATGGAGTTGATACAGAGCTGCTCGGCTCACAGCCGAAACTTGAGCCTCCATGGACAGCTGGGAGTCAAGAATGACCCCCAGGCTACGGACCTGGTCTTTCAGGGGCAGTCGTACCCTGTTAAGCACCAGGTCTATATCTCCCAACCTTCCCTTGTCTCCCACAAACAGCACCTCGGTTTTGTCAGGATTCAGCTTCAGCTTATTCCTTCCCATCCAGCCACTCACCGACTCCAGACATTTGGACAGGGTTTCCACAGCCAACCTTGGTGAAGATTTAAATGAGAGATAGAGCTGTGTGTCATCCGCATACTGATGACACTGCAGCCCAAATCTCCTGATGATTGCTCCCAGCGGCTTTATATAGATGTTAAAAAGCATTGGAGAAAGGATAGACCCCTGTGGTACCCCACAAGTGAGGGGCCAGGGATCTGACACCTCCTCCTCCAGTGCTACTCTTTGGTACCTCCCAGAGAGGAAGGAATGGAACCACTGCAATACAGTGCCCCCAATACCTAACCTCTGCAGGCGGTCCAAGAGGATACCGTGGTCAACGGTATCGAAAGCCACTGAGAGATCGAGAAGGACAAGGAAGGTGCATTCGCCTCTATCCCACGCCCTTCTCATATCATCTACCAAGGCGACCAAGGCTGTTTCAGTCCCATGTCCCGGTCTGAAGCCCGATTGAAATGGATCTAGATAATCCGTTTCTTCCAAGTGTGCTTGCATCGTTTATGGTATTGAAAGCCACTGAGAGATCAAGGAAAGTCAACAGAGTCACACTCCCCCTGTCTCTCTCCCGACAGAGGTCATCATACATGGCGACCAAGGCTGTTTCCATGCCAAAACCAGGCCTGAAACCTGACTGAAATGGATCCAGATAATCAGTCTCATCCAAGAGTGTCTGGAGCTGGCCTGCCACCACTCGTTCAAGGACCTTGCCCAGGAATGGAACATTTGCTACCAGCCTATAGTTATTAAGATTTTCTGGGTCCAGGGAGGGTCTCTTCAGGAGTGGTCTCACTACCCCCTCTTTCGGGCTATTGGAGAGAGAGAGAGAGAGAGAGAGAGAGAGAGAGAGAGAGAGAGAGAGAGAGAGAGAGAATGGACATAAGCAGAGGATCTTGCTGGAGAGATTTCCCCCCATCCCACCTCTCTTTTGTCCACCCTCTCTTGACTTTGTTGTTATATGCCTTCAAGATGATTACAACCTATGGTGACCCTATGAATCAGTGACCTCTAACAGCATCTGTTATAAACCACGCTGTTCAGATCTTGTAAGTTCAGGTCTGTGGCTTCCTTTATGGAATCAATCCATCTCTTGTTTGGCCTTCCTCTTTTTCTACTCCCTTCTGTTTTTCCCAGCATTATTCCATTTTCTAGTGAATCATGTCTTCTCATTGTGTGTCCAAATATGATAACCTCAGTTTCATCATTTTAGCTTCTAGGGATAGTTCTGGTTTAATATGTTCTAACACCCAATTATTGGTCTTTTTCACCGTCCATGGCATCTGCAAAGCTCTTCTCCAAAACCATATTTCAAATGAGTTGATTTTTCTCTTATCCACATTTTTCACTGTCCAACTTTCACATCCATACATAGAGATCGGGAATACCATGGTCTACTTTAATGGGTGTAAAACAGAGGGGACAATTCAAGCATGCCTCTGAATACTAGGCTGTGTCTGCTCCATCCATCTAAAGTACTATTATACCACTTTAGACAGCCATGGCTATCCCTAAACTATCTTGGGAACAGTACGTTGCAAAGGGTGCTGAGAACTGTTAGGAGATCCTTATTCTCCTCACACAGCTACAATTCCTGGGAAGAGGGATAGATTGTTAAATGACTGTGGGAACTATAGCTCTGTGAGCGTAATGGGGGGGTCTTCTAATAGCTCTCAGCACCCTTTACAAACTACAGTTCCTAAGAACCTTTTGGGGAAGCCAAGACTGTGTAAAATGGTATAATAGTACTTCAAATGTATAGTATAGATGTGGCCCCAGTTGCTGGGAATCACAAGTGTAGAGAATTCTCTTGCACTCAGGTCTTGCTTGCGGGCTTCTCATATGCATCTGGTTGGTCATTGTGAGAACAGGATGCTGGACTAGATGGCCCTTTGGCCTGATCCAACAGGGCTCACCTTACATTCTTAAGGAGAGGGTAAAACTGTGGACCCAACTAAGTGGTTCACTTAGCTAATTTTGGACGCTGGACTCAATTGTCTTATGTCTGCTAAAGAGGTTTGGTAGGTGGGAACTCGAGACAGGGGCAGCACCCCAGCTGCGGCATTCCTTCCAAAAGAAGCTAGACTGTCGCCCCCTCCCCGACAGTCTTTAGGTGGGTTGTAACAATGTTTTCATTTCCTCTGGTTTTTAACCAATAAGGGTTTTGCAGTTTTAATTTCAGCTGCAGAAAGGCTTTGTCCATGATTACCAGCCACCTAATCTCTGACAGTGGGGGTACCTGGAGCAGGGTCTCCGCAGATGAACAGTGCATGGGCAGGTTCATATGGGAGGAGGTTGTTCTTCACATACCCTGGTCCCAGTCTTCTAAAAAGCACCCTCATTGCTATTCAGAATTAAAGCATTGATGTCTTGTAAGAAGTTTCTAGCAAAGAAATGTCCAACGTTGGACGCAGGCTGCTGTTAAAACTGGCCATAGGCTGGCAAGTACCACTGTTGTATGTCATCCATCCATTTCAGTGTAACACCTCCTTGAAATGAATGATGCACGCTAGCTAGGGATGCTTGATCTTTGCTAATTCTGGTGCCAGCTGACCTGATCTGCATCTCCTGAACTAATGTATGGACCAGAATTTATCTATCTCTAGGCTTTCACACTTTCTAGATGCTCCACTGCAGTTCTTGGCTTGTTGTTGTTGTAATATGTCTTCAAGTAGATTACGACTTATGGTGACCCTATGAATCTTTTTTGGAGATATTCATAGGGTTTTCATGCTAAGAGGTATTCAGAGGTGGTTTACCATTGAGTTCTTGGCTTACAAAAATATTAAAATGCACTTTAGAAATGTATTTTAAGAGACATTTCCATAGGAATAGCATAGAACGCTGACTTATACCCAGAGAGACCACTGGTCCTTCTAGCTCAGTGTTGTCTACACTGACTGGCAGCAGCACTCCAGGGATTCAGGCAGGATTCTCTTCCATCCCTACCTGGGGATGCCGAGAATTGAGCCTGCAACCTTTTGCATTAAAAGCATTTGCTTTGCCACTGAGCAATGGTAATTTAGAATACACATATTTTGAGAGAAAATACAGTTACAGTATAAGCAACTAAGGAAGAATCCATTTAAAAGATATGTATTTAAATGCATTTTGGGTAGATTTCTTAAACAATTATAGTTTAATGTAGAAGTAGGGAAGGATGGAGTTATGGATGGATATATGCAAAAGTAATATCGACTGGGAATAGACTGATTCAGACATGCCTAATGTTAGTGAAGTCCAGCAGGAAGCACTACACTGAGAGTCCTGAGCTTTACCATGAAAGGGGAAAGGGCTATAGCTCAGTGGCAGAGCACCTGCCTTGCATGCAGAAGGTCCCAAGTTCGATCCCCGGCATCTCCAGGTACGGCTGGGAGAGACCCCTGCCTGAAATCCTGGAAAGCTCTGCCAGTCAGTGGAGATTATGCTGAGCTTGATGGACCAATGGACTGACTCAGTACGAAGCAGCTTCCTGTGTTCCTATGGAAAGGTCACATTGTCTGCACTGAACCCTGGAGAAATGTTCTGTCGTGCCCCAAAGTCCAGCCCCGTGCCTGCAGTTCCTCCTCAACGAAACACAAGCATGACAAACCATGACAGCTGGAATTGGCCCTGGCAATGTTGAAGATGCCAATTATGGGAGATTCATAATTAAGGGAGGAGAAAGGAAAGCAGGACTTGCACTCCCTTTGGAGGAAAAACAGTAACCTCCCACTCTGAGGTCTTCTAAAACCCCATGCTGACTCAGGTCTGAGTACGGCATGTCCCTTCAGGATAAATATGTGGACTTGGATCTCTGCATAATGAAGGGCCGCTGCCCTAACGTAGCCCTTACTGTTGGATAGTAATACTGCAGTCCGCAATTCATTCACTCCAGAGTTGTCGTATAGGTTTCTGGATTTCCCCTTGATTTTGGCCTAAGGCAGGTATGGGGAACTTTTGGCCCACCAAAGGTTGCTCAACCACAACTCCCTTCAACCCTGGCCATTGCCCATGCTTGATAAGGCTGATGGGAGTTGTAGTTCAGCAAACACATCAGGAGGGCTAAGTTTTCTTGGCCTATGGAATGTCTCTCCCCTAGTTTCCCAGTCAAATATTTAGTTTTGAAACTCTGCATGTAACTCTGTTCTTTATAGCTTTGCACCAATCCTCTACAGCAGGTGGTGCAAAGCCAAACCATTCTGAAGGCCACTTTCATATTCTTAATAACTCAAAAGAGTTCTTTTTGAGCATTAGTTGTGGGGAAGTGTTTTTGTCACCATTTTAACTCGGTGTTTATTTTTAACCCATTCACTGCTAATATCCCCTTTTATCCCTCACAGTGCACAATAGCTTCCAGTGTTGGGTCCAGGACCTGGGGGACCCTCAGGCTACAGGTTGCCTTCCCCTGCCTAGTGAGAGGGCTGTGTATAAAATAAGCAAACTAATCTGAGAGAAGGTAGATTGCTGCCCCAAATATTGGGGAAATGTGACTCCTTCTTGTGTGCACTTCTTCCCAGCACTTATTGCACTCTCAGTCAAAAGATGTGGTAACGGCCCCCAACTTAGGTGACTTTAAAAGTGCATCACACAGATTCATGGAGGACACAAATTTTTGGGACTAAGGCCCATCTGTACTATATATTTAAAGCAGTATTATGCCACTTTAAACAGTCATGGCTTCCCCCAAAGAATCCTGGGAACTGTTTTTTTTTTTGTTAAGAGTGTTGAAAGTTATTAGGAGACACCCCCCCATTCCCCTCACAGAACTACAATTTCCAGAGTTCCCTAGGAAGAGGGATTGACTATTAAACCATGCTGGGAACTGTAGCTCTCTGAGGGGAATTGGGGTGTCCTAAAAACTCTCAGTACCCCTTCCGCATTTCTACCATGGTTTGTGATTTATTGATTTATTTATTAAAAATTATTTATTTATTTTTTAAATGTCCTCATGAAAATTCATATTTCTCCTAATACTTATATGCAATTTTGCCTAATATAAACTTCTTTGCAAAGCCCCTAATATAATGGATTTTTGTATGCTATTTTCATGAACATATACATTTTTATGGACATTTTACCATAGGATATGCATTTTTGTACACGTTACTTGGCTGGAGAACTGCATTGCAAAATTCGGAGAAGTGCAAATTTCCAACTGTGGCTTTGTTTCGGTTCATGCATTGTTTCAGAAAGCACAGATGGGGTAGGTTCATCTTTAAATGTGAACTGAACCAAATTTCTCCCCCATCTCTGTGGTTACCTGGCTGCTATTTGCCCCCAAAGATGCTGTTTGCAGTAAGCAGCATGTTCAGGAGCAAAAAGTAGCCAGGAGAGAGCAGGTTTTCAGCAGGAAAGTGGTGCAGGGACCAATTCAGATCAGGACCATGTTCCAGCATGCTGGTTTAAACACTTGATTAGCATCACATATAGCTTGTCCATGAAGCAGATGAGATGGTGCAGGCTCCTCTCCAGCTATTGTTACAGCAAATATTGTGAAACAAATAAACCTGATGCTCAAATAAACCTGTGAATATCAGGATTCTGCCAGCCTTTCTGCTGGATCTCCCCACATTGCACAAGTCTTTGTTGTCCTCACTCCTAATTAGCACGTGCCTCACCTTGGGAGCAAGGGACCCCTTATCATCCCACTGCCTGGTTACATGCCTCTTGTTGGTTTACTAATCCAAAGCAAATACGTCCTAAATGCAGATCAGAAAAACACATTTGAGAGAATCGGCTAGGAGTCATATCTAGATCAGGCTTCTGTTGCCCAATTGGTATCTTGTGAGCAAAATTTTCCCCACTCTCTAAATGGAAAAGAGAGTCTGTTAGCAGCTTAAGCAAGACATTTCCAATAAGGGAAGCTCTGCCGAGTTGTTAAAAGGAATTTCCATGCCTTTTGAGCATGCTTGATGTTACTTTTGTTGCTATCTGCTGACAGTGCAATTTAATCACCATTAAATTAATATAATAATAATATATTAATATAATATACTGTATTCAATTTTTTGTTACTTTTACAAGAGCAATCTAGGGTATTTAAAATAGATTTTTTCACTGCTAAAATGCTTAAGCATTTGGGCCTCAGCTGAGTTATAGGATATGATTATGCCCAAACCCGCAGTCCTCTTTAATAAGGTGAGGTAGGATTTGTCCTTTTTATGTTACTGCAAGATGAGCAACTTAGTCAATTAAAGTTCTTTTTAAAATTTATCTTAATTTTTGTATTATTATTATATTTGTATTTATTATTATAAGTCGCTTTGAGACATTTTTGTAGTAAGCAACTAGGGATGTGCTGGAATTCGCCCAATTCAGATTTGGTACCGAATTTTCCATTAATTAGCTTATTCTTTATCATTGTGGGTCGGATTTTTCTGCAGCTATTTTCAAAAATGATTCTTTTTTTTAAGATTGATATGCCCTTTAAAAATATCTACATTAATATTTTTTGAGAGGGGAAAAACAGATCATTAAAGGCAATAGCTAGCAGTCAAAGAATGAACTAGAATCAGTACTGGCTTGTTAGATTGATGGAATCCTTTCAAACAGGCACTGGCCAACTGATCCCATCCTGATAAGCAACAAAAACATATTATTATTATTATTATTAATGACAAGGGTCATAAAAGCATAGTTATGTCTAGCCAACATGTGCTTATGCTCCTTGTCACTGCTCCTGACTCTTGGGATAGACCCTCCCTGCCTGGAGATAGCTCTTACAAGGTCTCCAGCACTGGCTTGCTCTCTGTTCTCTTTTTTCATATTCATTTTCACCAGTTTATGGAGCAAATGAATGGTACCTGTGAGGGCATTCCAGGAGCCAGAGAGTATTGAGGAGCTCCATTTCTTTGGGTGGAGAGAAAGGTCTACCCATAAAGAAGAGAGTCCTCCCTGGATGGTGGTGGTGGTGGATTTTTGCTGCTGAGTCTGCCCCCTGGTGGTGGGACCAAAAGCAAAGGGGTTTGGAAGGGTACCGGGGGCATTTCAGGGAAGACTGAATCTAAGAAGTCCACCAAAATACCAGCAAATAGAACCGGAAACTATGCCAGCTGAAGGGTTGGCATAGTAATTCCCTCCCATTGCCAACTTCTGCTGTAGTGTGAACCAGCAGGTCTCAGGAAATGGTGGTAGCTCCATTTCATGTAGGGATGGACATCCCATGTAGGGATGGGCAAATCTGTCAATTGCAGTTTCATTCTTTTTCTCATATTACCAATCTTAAATACAACTTTCCACATTGCCACATCAGTTTGAGAATTTTTTTAAATTAAAAAATTCCACGGGAAAAATCATCAGTATTTTAGTATGAATTTTTCCTAAAATACACATGCTGGTATGCCATTTTTGCAAACACTTTTTTGTATGTTATTTTCACTGATGTGTGCATTTTGAGGCACATATTACCCTAGGACATGCATATTTTTGGACACATTACTTTGCTAAATAACTTTGTTACAGGATTTGGAGAAGCACAAGTTATGAAATTATTATGTGTTCCAGTTTGCATATTTTTGGGAAAGTGCATAGGTTTGTCTTGAAATGCAAACTGAATCAAATTTCTCCCCCATCCCATGTCTGGTATTAGGTTGCAAAAGTTTTACTAAGCCACATTGTAAGAAAATGACAGGGTGGGAAATGAGTCAGTAATGGGTATTAGATTTGGCACTAAGACCTTGATTTTTTTAAAATCAGTATAATATTATTTAAGTGCCAATCGACCCTCTTCTCCTTTTCAGTGTTTGTGTTTAGCCTGAGTTATTTGAATCATCTCTGTAAACATTGGCTCATCATGTCCAATCACCATCTCATAGCAAAGGGTTACTTTCACTTTACAGACTTGGAACAGCACACTATTTGAGAAAGTATTCAGTAGCAATTCAAAAAGGGTAAGTCCGTGAATGCTGTGTTCATCATCCAGTGTCTGCTGCAACATGAACTGCTAAATTGCATACATGAATCAACCATCACAAATCAAACACCACAAGCAGAGTTTCTTAAATGTCGCCACAAAGACAATATTTTTCAATGAGACCAATTGCAAAGATGCTTTTCCCCCCCCCATTGGTATTCCTCTTGTTAAGATTTCTTACTTGCCCTTCACCATGAGATTCCAGGGCAGGTTACAGCAATTTAAAAATACAGTATTAAAAACACAGTTAGCTAACAATATTACAAAGAGTTAAAACAAATTACAGTTGAGAGAATAGGGTATGCCCTAAAATATATAGGTTGTATCCCATGCTAGCCCTACTCCCTTCTATTTTTTGTTTTAAGCAATCCAGAGGAGATTGGTAGTGGGGAGGGCATATAGCACATGTGTAGTTTCTGCACAGGGTGAGAGTCTGTGCAGTGAACTGAATGATAGGAGAAATTCACCAGACGCCTTCAGAGGAGAGTCTGTAACTGGCAGAAGGCTGGCCCTCCCTGGGTGTGAGATGTTGGGGAGCAGATGTGCCCTGTGTGAAAGATATTGAGTGGGTCTGGCTGTTCCCAATTCTCTCAGAGGCCTACTGGGATAACTGGTTCAGGTAGGTTTTGTTGGTGGGCTCTTGTTGGGTCCATATCAGGTGTTTAGGAGGAGTCTTAGTAAGGAAGAACATGGGTGATGCCACCCCAATTTCAGTTATCATGGGTAGGGGGAGGTATAGCCATGGGGAGGTGGTGAACTACCATAGAAGATGAGGGCAAGGCTATTTATGCCTTGTTCCTCATTCCCACTCCTCTCATGGATGGGTTCCTCATTGCTCATCTGCTGTGCCCACAGGCTGTGCCTGTGTGTGTTGCTTAATGCCAGATCGGTACACAATAAGACCACACTCATCCATGATTTGATCATGGCTGAAGGTGCCGATTGGAAGAAGGAGTGGTCTGGAGATGGTGGGGTGGATGTCACCCCATTGTCACGGTCAGACCAATTCCTGGTGAAGTTTAGAATTATGGCTCCGCTCCTTCCCTGCAGGGGTGGTGGACAGATTAAGATGGTCTGCCCCTGGAGACTAATGGAATCCACAGGATTCCTGAATGCCCTGGGGGAGTTCCCAGTAGATAGAGAAGGTGACCCTTAAAAGGGCTTGTCCTGCCATGGAACAGCGAGACAAGTTGGGCTCTCAACATGGTTGCCCCTGAGCGTCTTCTCCAGCATTGTGGAGCCGGGTTTGCACCTTGGTACATCAGTGAGCTAAGGGCAACAAAACAGGCTGGATGACAACTAGAAAGCAAGTGGTGAAAGATGTGCTGTGAGGCTGATTGGGCACAAATAAAATATCATAACCATGCCTACTGTGTGGCAGTGAGGGCGGCAAAGAAGGCTCACTTCTCTGCCACCATCACATCCTCAAGTAGCCGTCCAGTGGAGCTTTTCCGTATTGTCAGTGGTCTGTTGACATCAACTCCAGGAAATGGAGTTTTTGACCCTTCAGAGGCCCACTGTGAATTGTTTGCAAGACACTTGGAGGGTAAAGTTGCTCGCCTCCGTAACAATCTTGATGCCCCATCCACATCTACTGTAGTCCCCAGTGAGGTGTCCAGTGCAAAGTCTGCTGCAACTTCTTGGGAACAGTTTCAGTTGATGTGGCCTGATGACATGGACAAGGTGCTTGCGACCCTTGTCCTTCTTGGCTTATTAAAGCTTGCTGAGGGTGGTTTGACTGAGTGGATCCAGGGTGTGGTCAACATATCATTGCGGGAGGGAGTGGTTCCAGCCACCATGAAAGAGGTGGTGATCTGAGCGCTCCTGAAAAAACCCACCCTGGATTCATTGGTTTGCGACAACTACCGACCGGTTGCAAATACCCCCTTTTTAGGGAAGGTGGTTGAGAGGGTTGTGGTGCAGCAATTGCAAGTACTCTTGGATGAAACAGATTATCTAGACCCATTCCAATCTGAGTTCAGATGTGGTTATGGGACTGATGGATGATCTTTATTGGGAGAAGGACAGGGGAGTGTGACCCTGTTATTCTTATTTGATCTCTTGCTGGCTTTTGATACCATTGACCATGTTATCCTTCTGGGCCAACTTGGTGAGATGGGTATTGGAGGGACTGTTTTTACAGTAGTTCCAATCCTATCTCCAGGGTTGTTTTCAGATAATAGCATTGAGCAATTGTCTTTTGGCCTCCTGGCAGTTGTGCTGTGGGGTGCCACAGGGTACCATCTTGTCCCTAGTGCTGTTTAATATCTATATGAAGCCCTTGGGAGCAGTCATCAGGAGATTTGGGGCGAGGTGTCAGCAGTACGCTGATGATACCCAGCTCTACTTCTCTTTAACATCTGAATCAGGAGAGGCTGTGCAAGCCCTGGACTGCTGCCTGGACTCGGTGGTGGGCTGGATGAGGGCCAATAAACTGACTCTGTAACCTAGCAAGATGGAGATGCTGTGGGTTGCTGGTTCCCAAGTTCTGATAATTGGTCAGTTGCCTGCTTTGGATGGGGTCATACTCCCTCTGAAAGATCAGGTCCGTAGTCTAGGGTTGCTCCTTGATTCATCTTTGTTGCCAGAGGCCCGGGTGACCTCAGTGGCTAGAAGTGACTTCTCCCAGCATTGGCTGTTAAGACAGCTGCAGTCATTTCTGGATCATGATAGCCTGACCACTGTTATCCATGCACTGGTAACCTCCAGGCTGGATTACTGTAATGCACTCTATGTGGGGCTACCCTTGAGTTTGGTCCAGAAGCTGCAGCTGGTGCAAAATGTGGCAGCGAGTCTGCTCACTGGGGCAGGGTATCACCAACATGTTACCCCACTGATGAAAGAATTGCATTGACTACCTCTTAGCTATTGGGCTAAGTTCAAGATTCTAGTTTTGGTGTACAAAGTCCTATAAATTGTGACCAAGATACCTGAAAGAACATCTTATTCCTTATATACCCAGTCAATCACTGCTCTCTGCAGGTGAGGGCCTCCTGCAGATACGAGTAGGTCCGTTCCACACAACATAGGAAACGGACCTTTAGTGTAGTGGCACCTACCCTTTGGAATTCCCTTCCCTTAAATATTAGACAGACACCATCTCTGTTATCGTTTCAGCACCTACTGAAGACATTCTTCTTTCAACAAGCTTTTCAAGTAGAGACCTTATCCCAGTTTGCGGCTATGTTGGAATTGCTTTTTAATATCTTTAAAAACCTTTTTAAAAAGATGTTTTAAAGCTTTTAAAGTTTTTTTTATATATAGATTTTAAAGTCTGTTTTTATGATGTTTTAAAGTGTTGTTAGTGCCTCTGTTTGCTACCCTGGGCTCCTACTGGGAGGAAGGGTGGGATAAATCAAATAAATAAATACCCAGAGTAGACCCACTGAAATTAATAGACATGACTAGTTTAAGTCCATTAATTTCAGTGGGTCTGCTCTGAATAGGACTATCATTGGATAGAATCATATATCTCAGGTGTCAAAGGCCAGGGTAAAGAGGTGCACCTTCAACATACAATGGAAGCTAAATAATGAATGGGCCAAGTGCAGCTCTGCAGGGAGGAAATTCCACAGCTTAGGGGCTTCCACAGAGAATGGTCAGAGTCACTGGAAATCCTTTTGGTTCCTCTGATTCTTATCAGGGGTTCCTTAGTGAGATGATAATTAATGATGGACAAGTGTTTCTGAAAGACATCTTGCTACCATTGCTGTCTGCAGAGGAGTTCTGGGTGCCTTCTTGGGAGGATCTCAATTCACAAAAGATAAAAAGGGAGACCTAAGGGGCTTGGTTAACACTCTATATCTGGGCAAATAACCCTTCGTTATAGGTTTGGGGGTTGAGATAGATGATTTCTGTGAGTCCCCTTCCAGCCTCTGGTTTGGAACTCTGTACCTGGAGATGGGCTCTGCAGCTGAGAAACCTGATTTGTTGGTCAGATGAGTCTTCTTTGTTAATCTAATAGAATGGCCAGGTAGGCTAATAGATCTGTCAAGGGCCCATTAACTGGCGAATGGGCCAGGGACATCCTATTGTTTTTGAAACTCTTGAGGAGAGCACCCCCCCCCAGGCCAAAGAAAGGCTTGTGTTTTTAGCTGAATTGGAGGAAAGGTGAGGAACTGGAGACAGGCAGAGAGGCCTGCACCCTGCACAATGGCTTTAGGATGCCTCCTGTAAGGCTGATGGAAAAGCAAGATCTGTTAGACTGCTGATGTTTTGGACCCCTCCATCTTATGCGCAGGCTGTGAATGTGTGTAAATAAACCATATTTCATAAAAACACCATAGACTCTGCTGACCTTCTTTCCAAGGAAACTCAAACCCTGGGTAAGCTCAGGGACCCCTGGAAGTCTCGCACCCTCAGAGATTGGGATGGTGCACAACATCTTGATATAATTTCATGAGGCCATCAGTATCATCTGACTCTCCAGATGCTGCAGGCCATCCCTTGCTCTCTGGATTACCCATTTGGGAATCCCTTTCACTTCTGCTTTGATGTTCATGCATGAGAAGTAGGAATGGACGAATCTGTCACTTTTGGTTTCTTTCAGTTTCTCATTTTTCCAATCTCGAGTTCAGTTCTCCACATTTCTACATCCTCATGAAAATTTGTCAGCATTTTAGTGTGATTTTCTCCTAACATACCCATTTTATAATGGACATTTGCCTAATATGCACATTTTGCAAAGCAATTTCCCCTACGATGATGTATTTTTGTATGTTGTTTGCAGGAATATATGCATTTATGTGTACACTTCACTCCAGTGTATGCATTTTTATACACATTACTCGGCTGGAGACCTGCACTGCAACATTCGGAGAAGTGCACATTTCAAAGAATGACTGTGTCTGAGTTCACATACTGTTGTAGACAATGCACATTAGGTAGGTTTGCCTTTAAATGCAAGCTAAATTGAATCTCTCTCTCCCCCCCCCCATAGTGAGAAGTAGAGAATGAATAGGGAAGCCCAAAGACAAAAAGAGTTGGGCAATTCTGCAGTGCTGAAAATTCCATCCATCTTTGCCTTTGACGCCACCCACTTTTCAGTCTGGCTCCACCCACCAGCAGCTACAACCTCCTATTGTTATGCACAGGGGTTCATACAGGAGATATGGAAGGGTTCCTCAGTAGAAACACTGATGATGTAGAACAAATTCTCTGATAGAGAAAAAGTTTAAACACCACTGATGTAATCCATTCATGTCTGATCTAACTGGCTGTAGTCTCCAAGGTCTCAAGCAGAGGACTTTCTCAGCATTGCCATATGAAGTCATTCAATCAGAGAGGCTAGAGATTGAATCTGTGGCTTTAAATGTTCCAATCACACCCTCTATCACAGAACTACGGCTACTCCTTGTAGCTCTTGCATTGTTACTTGTCCTTTTAATAACATGTGGATCAGCACAAAGAAAAAAGAGGCAGAGCATTCATAAAAGCCAATGAAATTGTGTTGAGTAAAGTGATTGCAAATGACCAAATGAAAGTCAAGCTTCCTGATAGAGGAGCAAACAGTTGCATCTGGAGGAACACATTTCTCCTGACCCCTTCCAGGCCAATTTTTGAGCAGCTTCTGACATAATAAAAAAAGTTACAGCGGCAGCTAAATGCATATGTTAGCACTTGTCTTTTGTATATTCCTTGATTTGAAATGAGACAGAGCACTCTACCCTCTTCCATTTAATGTTATAAAATCAGCTGTGCATCCTAACCCTCTACCTTTGGAGTGATAGTGCCCTTTTATTGTGCATTCATTATAATTTGTTGCAGGAACTCACTGTGACAAACTTTGAGATAAACTGGCACACACACTGATTCTGATACCTGATTCAAACACTGCAGTCTTCATATTGAGGGGCAGGGGGATACTGAAAATTGTTTCCACGTGGTAGATGTAATGTTTGAAAGGATTTTCTCTCTTGTTTTAACCTAGGGCTCATCTACACAGTGATTTACTGTGTATTTGGTGCTACTCACATCTCCTTTTAATATGCAGAGCTTGGAAAAGTTACTTTTTTGAACTACAACTCCCATCAGCCCCAGCCAACATTCCTAGCAAACAGAAGGTGTCACAGTTTTCACCCTGTAAATCCACACTAATCCAAGCCTCTGATGATATGGAAAGGGAAGGGGAAAACACTCCCTTTCTCTAGCTCTTGCAGATGCTTTGCTCCTATGCTTTAAGGTGGATTCCTTCTCCACGCTCACTATCTCCTCCTCCCTTCTTTCATTTTGTTTCTTGTAAGCTGACAAGCAACTTCCAGGTGCTCTCCATTCTGCTGGCCTTTTTTATGTTGCTGCAAACTGTGCCTTATTTTTCTTTTCCCCTTAAAAGCATAACGCTGCTCAAACAAAGATTTGTATTTCAGCTGTATTGTACCAGTGAAAATACAAATAATAGCACTTCTGGAATGTTTTTTTTAAATGAAACCTACTATAGCTGGTAGAACAAACTGAGCATGCTTGGTTGCCAAGTAACCAGAAGGAGTGGAAATGTTACATTAGAGCACATGGTCATTAGGAAACTGTGTGATTGATCCTTCTCCTTGGTGTAAACAGAAAACACCACGTTTGCAGCTGGCATTGAGCCCTTACTGTGGACCGTGCAAATAGAAAATGGAGGTAAAACCAGTGTCTTTCAGAATGCTCCCATGTGGATAAGTCCCTAGCTGCATGCAGAGTCTGCAGGAGATTAGGTCAAACCACATGGAAAGTGCTTTCCAAATGTTACAGATACCTTATGAGATGGCACCATATGGAAGCAATTATTGGCAGCCTTCACTTGGGGACTTTGACATTTGATTTGAGCCTAGATCAATGGATTGTTCTGTGTTAGTGTTTGTTGACTTGTAGTCTAATTGAAAGCAATAGGACTAATTAGGTATAAACATTTTTTGGAGGATTGCAAGTACAGACTACTTCCCATGTTTTATGACAATGCAAGAATCTTTTCCTCTGGTTTAAGCCCCACTCTTTTATGGAAGATTTTGCCTGAGACGTTCCTGATAGATTGTGCCTGAGTAGGCTATAATCAGCATTCTGGGATAGATGATGGTGCGTGAGTACATACATACATACATATTCCATTCACATTATGATTAACTGTCCTTCACTTTTGCAACATAAACATGCACTTTATGATGCAGCAGGTCTAGCAGGTGAATCAGTCATAGTTCAGTTACATAATGCACATCATCCCAGACTTAGTGTCATTCTTTGTGCTCACAGTTGTGTCATAAATCAATTTCACACATCTCAGAATGGAAAGTTTGGCTAATAGATTTATTTTTGAAGTACTATTTCTGGAAATGCTGGAAATTTACAACATCCTTTCAGCCAAGTTCACTTGCCAAAAAGAGGCAGGGAAAGTGACAGTTCATGCATTAGCTGTATGAATGTAGCTATGAGTTTGGCTGTTTTAGATTGCATCTGCAATAGAAAGGAGCTGTAGCACAGTGGTAGAGCATGTGCTTTGCATGCAGAAGGTCCCAGGTTCAGTTCCTGGCATTTCTATGTAGGCAAGTAGCCACTGATGGAAAAGAATAGAACAGAAGTAGAAATAGTCTGACCTGGTATAAGGTAATTTCCTATGTAACTAATTCTCAAAGCACATATTCCATTGGAAGCTGAGGCTCCATCTGCACTATACATTTAAAGCAGTACTATACCACATAAACAGCCATGGCTTCCCCCATAGAATCCTGGGAACTAGTGCAAAATGCGGCGGCGAGACTGCTCACTGGGGCAGGGTATTGCCAACATGTCAACCCACAGCTGAAAGAATTGCACTGGCTGCCCATTAGCTACCGGGCCAAGTTCAAGGTCCTGGTTTTGGTGTATTTTGGGACCAGGACAGCTTGGGACCAGGATACCTGAAAGATTGTCTCACCCCTTATATACCCAGTTGATCACTGCGCTCTGCAGGTGAGGGCCTCCTGCAGATACCATCTTATCAGCAGGTCTGTTCTGCACAACAAAGTGAACCTTTAGTGTTATGGCACCTACCCTTTGGAATTCCCTCCCCTTAAATATTAGATAGGCACCATCTCTGTTATCTTTTTGGTGCCTACTGAAGACCTTCATCTTTCAACAAGCCTTTTATGGAGAGACCTTATCCCAGTCTGCGTCTGTATTGGAACTGCTTTATAAGACGTTTTTAAAGCTATTTTTTTAAAAAAAGATATTGTTAAAGCTGTTTTTTAAAAATAGTTATTTTTAAATCTTTTTTTTTTTTAAGATATTTTTAAAGATGTTTTGTTGTAATATATTTTAAGGTCTGTTTTTAAGATGTTTTAGAGTGTTTTTAGTGTTTTTGTTTGCCGCCCTGGTCTCCTTCTCGGAGGAAGGGTGGGATATAAATTTAATAAATAAATAAACAAACTATTGCTTGTTAAGGGCAATGAGAGTTGTTAGGAGAACACTATTCCTCTCACAGAACTACAATTCCCAGTGTAATTTGTTTGTTTGTTTGTTTATTATTTGATTTATATCCTGCCCTTCCTCCCAGCAGCAGCCTAGGGTGGCAATAATCATAATCAATCCCTAGGGAACTCTAGGAATTGTAGTTCTGTCAGAAGAATAGGGCTCTCCCAACAATTGCTGGCTTTTTCAAATATGAGTCTTCAGCACCTAATTTGCACTTCCAGAGACTATCTGCAAGCCAAAATGCATCCATAAAAAGTTGCACTTTTCTGAATTTTGTGATCCCCCCCTTCTTCAGCTGTTTACTTCATCCCTAACTGTAATTCCTGAAAAGGGTCTTTGTGATGTCTGAATGAGATATTTTACAGAAGGAGCCATCTACAAACCCCTGGAGTCAGTGTAGTTCTAGTGAAACAAAGGTCAAGCAAAATTGGCATGGGGCCAGAAAAGATTGTTATGCAAGTTCAGTGTCATCCAGAGAAGCTTCAGGTTGCACAATCCTCAGCACAACTAGCTAGCATGGTAGAAATCTATTACTTGTTTAGCATTAAAAAAAAGACCTTTGCCTTTCTATATTTATAAATATATGGCGTTAAAACAAAGCAAGTTCTGGCTTGATCTTCCTGTTTGATCAAGGTGAATTCCTTCCTCCTTGTGCAATGCACCAAGATGAAATGTTGGCCTACTACTGGAACATTTCCTTATAGAAACTTATAATGCATTGACAGTAGCCAGATGTATAGATGAATTTCAACACTCCATATACAGTTGGAAGAACATAGCTCAGGGGACTTCCGGGAAGGGTGACTTAGCCTGTGCCTGCTTTTGAGACGGGCTCCTGCCTCAAAAGAAGCTTATTCAGATATATCAGTCAGTTTTTTCTTTTTTTTTTGACTGATTAAACTTCTCCCGGGTAGGGAGAAACGAAGAGATTAACCTCAAAGCCTATTTTTGTTGGGACGACCAGATCTCATTAATTTATGGGACGAGGTCCAGCCGACGAAGGTGGGACGGATTTTTAACAGCAAGCTCTATCTGATAAAGCGAACGTTCACCTTATCTTCTAAGAGAGAACGCACTAACAGGCAAGCACCCTTCTTTCTATATTTTTCTTTTACTTGACTTAAATTGTTGCTGTTTAAAAGAGATTTGCCAGATTGATCAGTTTTTGACATCTCACTGGGGAGCCATAACTTCTCTCTGCTACGCACTAATTAATAGCTTATCTCTGTTTTTGTTGCAAAAAGCTGTCCTGGATTTGCATTCTAAAGATATACACAGAAGAGGGATTTCTATTCCAGATTTTTATTTTGAAAAATATTATACTGTTTTGAGACTACTCTCTTTTTGGTCTATTTTATTTTGACGAATCTGTTTCTTGACGATTGCCATTAATTGTTTCGATCCTGGGAACTGCATTTTGTTTACTTAACTATTGGAGAGATAAGGCTGTCTGCTCTGTTTATACTGTGATGTCACCAAGTTTGGAGTATTAACCCAATTGTTGCTGAAATAAGAAGTGGTTTTCCTATATTTTTCTTTTAAAATGGCAATTAAGAAAGTGGCTGAAAATCTGGAAATAACTATGTTTCAGAAAATAATGGATGAGATTGAGATAATGAAAATTGAATTGAGTAAAATGAAGCAGGAGATTAAAGATATAAGGGTCCCTGTGAGAGAGGTGACCCTGGAAGGGGTCCCTGTGAGAGAGGAGACCCCGGAGATTGGAACAGGGGTCCCTGTGAGAGAGGTGACCCTGGAGACTGGAATAGGGGTCCCTGTGAGAGAGGAGATCCCGGAGATTGGAACCAACGTGGAACAGGAACAAGATTTGGAGTCTATGGACTTTAGAAATAAAATCTATTGTTTGGAACTCAATGTTATCTCTGAAGAAATGAATGAAGATTCTAGAGATAAAGTTATCAATGGCATGGATAATCTTCTGGACTGGAATGATGTGATGGAGCCCAATATAGAGAAAATCTATGGAATTAACTGCAGCCATGTGACAATGGAAAAACTTTTAAGAGATGACCCAGTGTATTTTGAAAAAAAGAACAGAGATATGATTTTACAGCAGTATTTCAGCAACCTATTCAGAATGGATGGCAAGAAAATATTTGGGATAGAGGTAATCCCCATCAGACTCTTACTATATGACTATGGCTTTGACAGCAAGATTATTATGGAATACTGATAATGGAAGATTGGATATTGAAATTACTGGACTTAACAAGACTACTGAAGATGGAAGATGGAAAATGGAACTAATAGAGATAATAGAACAATGGCTACTGAAATTATTGAACCTAACAGATTCTGATGTGATGGATTAATTGAAATGTTTATTTTGACTATGGTTATGACAATAAGATTATCATAATTAGTAATGAGATGGATTAATCGATATGCTTATCTGGAAAAAAAAATTGATAGATATATTTCTTAAAGAATTGAAACCTCTCTTTGACTTTTTGTGGAAAGAATAAAGTAATGTTTATGAGATTTGATGATTAAGTAAGATAACTACTGGAGGAAAGTGATTTTATAATATGACTTAAGAGACAGGATTGTTATATATTATAGACTTATAACTGATTTGATCTTTGACAAATGGGAAGTCAATATTTTACTCTTTATTTTTTATTTTTGTTTTTTTTTTCTTTTTTTCTTTTTGTTTAACTATTTTTGATTTTGTTTTTTGTCTTTGAATGTTTTATGATTTTGTCTTGTATGTTTTATGAAAATCTGAATAAAAATTATTGAAAAAAAAAAAAAAAAAGGAAGAACATAGCTCAGGTGTGGGGAACCTGTGGCCTTCTAGATGATACTAGACTACAGTTCCCATCATCCCTGATCATTGCCCAAGCTGGCTGCAACTGATTGAAGTTGGAGTCCAACAGCATCATCTGGATCTCTATAGGTTTACCATCCCTGATCTACATAACCCTTCAGCGACGCCATCGATAATAGCACAATGAAGCAGTTTCCTTGGTCTTGGGAGACATTTTCCGCTCTGGTGAAGCCAATATTTAAGGACCACTATTCAGACCCACATCTATCAACTTCCCTCTTTAAATGGAGAGTAGGAAAACCCACAGAGAAAATTGGATTACAATGTCCTGTTCCCACACCTTTTCTTCCCTGGAGAAGAACCAACATGGCAGGGAAGTGAAATAGAATAATTGCTGGCTGCATCCCCTGGAGACATGCACCCAGAACTTGCCAGTGTGTGATGCACAGCATACATCCTTGGACTTGGACCAGAGGAACATGGATTCACATCTTTGCTCCACCATGAAGCTAACTGGATGGCCTTGAGAAATCATTCTCAGCAGGCCTAACATGAGCATGTGGCATTCTTGGGCAGCTGCATGGATTGGGAAAATGCTGTTAATTTCTGCACAATGCTTATAGACCGTAGCTCAGTGGTAGAGCATCTGCCTTGCATGGAGAAGGTCCAGGTTCAGTCCTCAGCATCTCCAGGTTGTTTCCGGTCACAATTCAAAGTGCTGGTTTTGACCTATAAAGCTCTATAAGGCCTAGGTCCAGGCTATTTGTCAGACCGTATCTCCCCATATGAGCCTGCCTGGGTGTTGAGATCCTCAGGAGAGGCCCTTCTCTCAGTCCCAACACCTTCCCAAGGGCGATTGTTGGGGACGCGAGATAGGGCCTTCTCGGTGGCTGCCCCCAGGTTCTGGAACTCTCTTCCTAGGGAAGCACGAATGGCCCCTTCCTTGTTATCCTTCCGTCGGCAGGCAAAGACTTTTTTATTCCGACAGGCTTTTGGACTAGAAGATGTTTAAGACAGGACCTCATAAGGTCTGTTGTATTGTTCTATGGTCCTATTCTTAAAGTTTTAAATTGTCTTAGTATTTTAAGTGTATGTTTTATGTTTTTAATGTTACGAATAGTTTAATTCTATTTTAATTGTATATTTTTGTATGTTTTCTCCCTATGTGTAGTTTTTATTTGTAAGCCGCCCTGAGTTCCAGTTTTGGAAAAAGGGCGGGGTAAAAATAAAGATTGATTGATTGATTGATTGATTGAGGTAGGGCTGGGAATATTCAGTCTGAAACACTGGAGAGTAGCTGCCAGTCATTGTAGAGACAATTTATTTATTATTTGATTTATATCCCGCCCTTCCTCCCAGCAATGCTGATGTAGATAGTTTTCTTCCTCTGTGAAAGAGGCTTCCATTTTTCTGCCCCATTCTCAGGGCACCTTTTAAATAATTTCTTTAGAATTTGGTTGGTGAGGAATTTTGCAAGGGGGTTGTTGCTGCAAGATGGTGCAGGGTGGTGGGTGTGTTTTTCTTTCCAGTAAAGGTTTGTCCAGCACACTTCAGTCTCCCTGGCTGCCCACACTTCCTGATCTGAAAAAGCCCCATGTGAGGAGTTACCTCATGACGTCTTTCTCTGGGCTTTAATTGAAGCACAGGCACCTAGGAAGGCTGCAGAGTGCAGACCACTGGTGAGGATTTGTAGAATGAAAGATAGGGCTCTCACATTCAGCCCTCAGCCACCTCAAAAGTAAGGTAAGCATGACAAAGCCCCTGTATCCCACTCATGAGACTTTCACTGACATTTGCTCTCTCCTTTGATAATTTTCAAATGCAATTTCTTTTCTCATTAATCGAAGGAGAATGGTTGGGGGAAAATGTGGGATACATTTTTGGCACAGCACTAGTTTTTGTTCTTGGCAGCGTTGTAGCCCTGAAGATGATAAAATGTTAATTAACATGGCAGATTACAACATCCCCCAGATTATTAAGTGTGTGTCATCATGGCTGCCTTACTGAGCATGGAAAGTCTGGAGGTTAGATTCTCTTCTTTCCATGCCTTGCCAAAAGAATGAATTCAGATCAAACCTGAAGCTTGTGCTTTGAAAGAGCTGAGGAAAAGAGGGGGTGGGGCAGTTAACCCTAGTGGGGAAAAAGAAAGTTGTTTTATTTAAAATATGAATTTCCAGCTAAAACAATTAATGACAATCAAAGTAGCTGTATGCAAATTAGGGGGGGGAAAAGAAGAATGAGAAAGAGGGGGTGGGAAATGAGGCCAGTGGCCCGAAGAAAGTCAAAATTTTCCTACATGCTTTAGTCTCTGAACATGCAATAGGAGAGTACAAATTGTTTCCCTCAGTCTATTACATTACTTCCCCTCATTTTTTCATGACTAGCTCAGGGTGCTAAGCTATGGATAGCAGACGAACATCCATATTTAGGCCCCATTTGCACTATACATTTAAAGCAGTATGATGGCTTCCCCCAAAGTATATTGGGGGCTGTAGTTTGTTAAGGTTGCTGTGAGTTGTTGTTCTTATGTGCCTTAAAGTCGAATACGACTTATGGCGACCCTATGAATAGCATCTGTCGTGAACCACCCTGTTCAGATCTTGTAAGTTCAGGTCTGTGGCTTCCTTTATGGAATCAATCCATCTCTTGTTTGACCTGCCTCTTTTTCTACTCCCTTCCGGTTTTCCCAGCATTATTGTCTTTTCTAGTGAATCATGTCTTCTCATTATGTGTCCAAAGTATGATAACCTCAGTTTCATCATTTTAGCTTCTAGTGATAGTTCTGATTTAATTTGTTCTAACACCCAATTATTTGTCTTTTTCGCAGTCCATGGTATCTGCAAAGCTCTCTTCCAACACCACATTTCAAATGAGTTGATTTTTCTCTTATCTGCTTTTTTCACGGTCCAACTTTCACATCCATACAGAGAGATCGGAAATACCATGGTCTGAATGATCCTGACTTTGGTGTTCAGTGATACATCTTTGCATTTGAGTACTTTTTCTAGTTCTCTCATAGCTGCCCTCCCCAGTCCTAGCCTTCTTCTTCTGTGAGATGTTAGGAGACCCCGATTCTTTTCATAGGGTTACAATTCCCATAATTCCCTGGGAAGAGGGATTGATTGTTCGACCACTCTGGGAATTGTAGTTCTAAGAGAGGAATAGGAGTCTCCTAGCAACTATCAGCTGCCTAAACAAACTACAGCTCCCAGTTTCTTTGGGGTGGGGGGAAGCTCTGACTGTTTACAGTGGTATAACACTTTAAAAGTATAGTGCAGGTAGGGCTTCAGTTCTTTGGCTGACTCCATAGGGAGATGAATGGTGGCTCTAGAATTGCCTCTGGTAAAGGCTCATAGCCCAATGGTTTTGGCTTTCTTTTATGGAAAATAATTTCTACCTGATTCAACTCATGCAAATCCTACAATGCAGTGCTAAGTCACTTAGGTAATATCTGCACCATACATTTAAAGCACGGAGTTCCCTAGGAAGAGGGGTTGATTCATAAACCACTCTGAGGATTTGCCACGGCAAATATAATAGAATCATAGAATAGTAGAGTTGGAAGGGGCCTACAAGGCCATCGAGTCCAACCCCCTGCTCAATGCAGGAATCCAAATCAAATCAGAGGCCGCCTCACTCAGAATGCCTTGCTCTGAGGAAGGACCCTTTCTCAGAGAGATGCATCCTGGCATGGTCGCCCTTGGAGAGTCCTGCAGGAGTGCCACTGACTCATTTGCTGCAGTGGCAAAGTGGCTACAGTGCTCAGTGGTGGTTCAGTGGGAAGTCGGCAAGACCAGGCAAATCCCTTTCTGTCGTGCACCACCTCTCGCAAAGGTCTCAGTGTGGCTAACCAAGGGCTTGGCCCGTCTGCCCATCATTCTCCAGGCAGGCTGTCCACATTGTTTGTTATCAAGTGCCTGCATGTTTATCCGCTCCACTGTTTGTTCAGCCCCTTCTTTTTCTTGATTTTAGCTTATTTTTAGTTTATCTTCTCTCACATCACAAGCCAGATATGCAGGAATTTGTGTTTGTTACTGAATATCAGAGTAGCTATCAGGTATAGTTTATCTTCCAAGCTTGGGCCTATCCACACACAGACCTGTTTAACTAGGAATCTCAGATGTGTCAGCTGCATTGGCCTTGCCTATCTATTTTTGCCTCTCAGTAAAACAGAAGAAGGCCTTGTTCATTGGAGGTAGGGAAGCAAACATGTCTTGATCTGTTGGCTCCTAAATGTTCCCTCTGACTCTTTTAGCATTCCCATCCTTCCAGGGTCGGTTTGTTTGTTTTGGAGTGGTGACGGAAGATTGTGATAGTGAATGTTCAGGGAAAGCAGGAAATTTCTGGATCCATAGGCCTGGCTGGGAGCTGCAGCTCATGAAAAACGAGGACACAAATTTTTTAGGTACCATAGGCTTTTCTGTGACTGTCTTCTCCCACCTTCCCATACCTTGACATTTCTTTGGCATGTCTCCTGTTTCTTCCCTGCTCCCTAATTTCTGAGAACTCTGTTGCAGAAGAATACAAATATGCCTGAAGGCTACAGGTAGGATGGGAGAGGCTAGCAAGCCTGAATTTGTTTACCTGCATTTGGCATCCTTATCTAACTAAAAAGGGGGGGGAAATCCCACCAAAACCCAACCAGCCGCAGTATTAATCATAAATGTGTTTCTGCAACTCTGTTGCTAAAATCTCCCCACAGAGTGGGGAGCTCAGATGCAAGGAGCTCAAGAGGAGTTTGAGCCCGTCCCATTGCTATTTATGTTAAGACAGGCAAGAAGATACAGGAGATGGATTTGTAATGCCAATAAGCCCTTCTGGCTAATGTAGTTCAAAAACAAAGACATACATGCAGTTCAAAAACAAAAACCACAAGCCAACTGAAGCGAGATTCACTTTAAGTCTCCTGAGCGAGGGCAGGAGTAGCTCGCCTGGCGGAGCAGAGCCACAGCAATAAACACCTGGTGGCAGAGTCACTACCTCTTACTGGGGCGCTGAGGGGTAAGGTGGTGATGGGATCAGGGATGCATGGACGTACCAGCAGGAACACTGGATTGGCTCCACCGGTGCATCCATGCAGCCCCTCCCTTGCTGCCAGTTTGCCCCGCCCCTTCCTGGTAAGCCAGGGATGGGGAGTCCATTGCTCTCCAGATGTTGTTGGACTCCAACTCCCATCAGCCCCAGACAGCATGGCCAATGGTCAGGGATGATAGGTTGTAGCCTAGCAACATTTTGAGGGCCACAGGTTCCCCATCTCTGTGATAAACGGTAGCAACTCTGCTGCCCCACCAGTAGAGTCACTCTTGGTAAGGACCAAACTAGTATTGAAAATATATTTTCATGCAGGTCTTCCCCAATTACATATAAGATGAGGAGTAGGGAGTCCAATTTAAAGGGCAAAAGGGACATACTGCTCTTGGGGTTCTGAATCCTTTCCCTGCCCATGATTTACCTCTCAATGTAATGCCCCCACTCCCCAGCTGGGCTCCTAAACCAAAAGTGAGATTGACAGGTAGAAAAGGCAGTATTTGAGAGAAAAGCATCTGAGAAGAAGGGCTGCAAGGCAGTAAGTACAAGAAGGTTCAGCACCCATCACTTGCACTCTCATTTTGCTCTTAAATTTACACTGCTTTTTCTGTGACTAGTGCAGGTGAGTCTGTAGCCATCACATATTGTTAAGGCCTGAAGGCACCTTTAAAGAGTATTACCCACTTCCAGTGGGGCAGCGAGTCACTACCATTTACCACAGGGATGGGAAACTTGTGGCCTTTAAGATGTTGCTGGACTACAACCCATCATCCCTTACCATTGGCAATGCTGTCTGGGGCTATGGGAGTTAGAGTCCACCAACACCTGGAGGGCAACGGGCTCAATATCTTAGTATTACCTAAGGTGCACTTCAAGTTTGTTCAGGAAAGAAGCAACATACTTTATGAACAGTGGCCTATGTGTTTGGACCATAGATCTTCGTCTGGGGTAAAAGGGTCTTCATGTGGCTCCTGCTCCTTCCCTCTACCTTTATTTATTTTTTTATTTAATTTATATCCCACCCTTCCTCCCAGCAGGAGCCCAGAGCTGCAAACAAAAACACTAAAAAATCCCCAAAACAACAGGAAACCAGACTTTAAAATATATTAAAACAAAACATCTTTAGACATTTTTAGAAACATATTAAAATAAAACATCTTTTTTAAAAAAACTGTAGAAACATCTTAAAAAGCAATTCTAACACAAATGCAGACTGGGTTAAGGTCTGTACTTAAAAGGCTTGCTGAAAAAGGAAGGTCTTCAGTAGGTGCTGAAAAGATAACAGAGATGATGCCTTTCTAATATTTAAGAGGAGGGAATTTCAAAGGGTAGGCACCACTACACTAAAGGTCCACTTCCTGTGTTGTGTGGAATGGACCTCCTGATAAGATGGTATCTGCAGGAGGCCCTCACCTGCAGAGCGTACTGATTGATTGAGTATATAAGGGGTAAGATGATCTTTCAGGTATCCTGGTCCCAAGCTTAATTCAGAAACCACCAGCCCACAGCACCTCCACCTTGCCAGAATTCAGACTCAGTTTTTTATTTAATATTTTTATTTATTATTTGATTTATATCCCACCCATCCTCCCAGTAGGAGCCCACAGGACTTTAAAATATATTAAAACAAACCAACTTTAAAAACTTTTTTAAAAAGCTTTAAAAACATCTTTAAAAAAAGTTTTAAAAACATATTAAAAAGCAATTCCAACACAGATGCAGACAGGGGAAAGGTCTCAACTTAAAAGGCATGTTGAAAGAGGAATTACTTCAGTAGTTGCCGAACAGATAACAGAGATGGTGCCTGTCGAATATATATGGGGAGGGAATTCCAAAGGGTAGGTGCCACTACACTAAAGGTCCATTTCCTATGTTGTGCAGAATGGACCTCTTGATAACATGGTATCTGCAGGAGGCCCCCACCTGCAAAGTGCAGTAATCAAATGGGAATATAACGAATAAGATCGTCTTTCAGGTATCCTGGTCCCCAAAGTAGACCCTTGAACTTAGTCTGGTAGCTAATAGGTAGCCAGTGCAATTCATTCAGCAGCGGGGTGACATGCTGGCGATACCCTGCCACAGTGAGCAGTCTCACCGCCACATTTTGTACCAGCTGCAGCTTCCAGACTAAACTCAAGGGTAGCCCCACATAGAGTGCTTTACAGTAATCCAGCCTGGAGGTTAACAGTGCATTGACAACAGTGGTCAGGCTATCCCAGGTCAGAAATGGCCACAGCTGTCTCACCAGCTGAAGCTGGTAAAAGGCACTCCTAGTCATTGAGATCACCTGGGCCTCTAGCGAGAAAGATGAATCAAGGAGCACCCCCAGACTACGGACCTGCTCTTTCAGAGAGAGTATGACCCCATCCAAAGCAGGAACTGAACAATTATCTGAAATTGGGAAGCACCAAGCTATAGTGTTTCTGTCTTGCTAGGATTCAGAGTCAGTTTACTGGCCCTCATCCAGCCCACCACTGAGTCCAGGCAGCAGTCCAGGGCTTGCATGGCCTCTCATGATTCAGATGTTACAGAGAAATAGAGCTGGGTATCATCAGCGTACTGCTGACACCTCACCCCAAATCTCCTGATGGCTGCTCCCAAGGGCTTCATATAGAGGTTAAACAGCACAGGGGACAAGATGGTACCCTGTGGCACCCCACAGCACAACTGCCAGGGGGCCAAAAAACAATTGCCCAATGCTATTCTCTGAGAACGACCTTGGAGATAGGATTGGAACCACTGTAAAACAGGGCCTCCAATACCTATCTTACCAAGTTGACCCAGAAGGATACCATGGTCAATGGTATCAAAAGCCAGCAAGAGATCAAGTAAGAATAACAGGGTCACACTCCCCCTGTCATTTTCCTGATAAAGGTCATCCATCAGGGTGACCAAGGCCAATTCAGTCCCATAACCAAGTCTGAAGCCAGATTGGAATGGATCAAGATAATCTGTTTCATCCAAGAATACTTGCAATTGCTGCACCACAACCCTCTCAATCACCTTCCCTAAGAGGGTATTTGTGACAGGTCCATAGTTGTCACAAACCAATGAATCCAGGGTGGGCTTTTTCCAGGAGTGGTTGGATCACTGCCTCTTTCTGGGTGGCTGCAACCACTCCCTCCCGCAATGGTGCATTGACCAAACCCTGGATTCACTCAGTCAAACCACCTCAGCAAGCTTTAAAAAGCCAAGAAGGGCAAGGGTCGAGAGGACACATTGCTGGCCACATCCTCGCAAGCACCTTGTCCACGTCATCAGGCCGCATCAACTGAAACTGTTCCCAAGAAGTTGCAGCAGATGTTGCACTGGACATCTCACTGGGGATGTGGATGGGGCATCAATATTGCAAACAAAACCTCAGAAGGGTCTAAAACTCCATTTCCTGGCGCTGATGTCAACGGACCCCTGACAATACAGAAAAGCTCCACTGGATGGCTACTTGAGGATGCGATGGTGGCAGGGAAGTGGATCTTCTTCACCGCCCTTACCGCCACACAGTAGGCATGGTTATGATGTTTTATTCATGCCTGATCAGCCTCACAATACATCTTTCACCACTTGCTTTCTAGTTGTCATTCAGCCTGTTTTGTTGCCCTTAGCTCACTGATGTACAAGGTGCAAACCCGGCTCCACAATGCCGAAGAGGTTGCTTGGGGACAACTGTGTTAAGAGCCCAATGCGGTTTGCTGTTCCACAGTGTGACAAGGGCTTCAAAGGGTCACCTCCTCTATCTACTGGGAACTCCCCCAAGGCATTCAGGAATTTTATGGATTCCATTAGTCTTTGGGGGTGGGCCATTTTAATCGGTCTACCACCCCTGCAAGGGAGGATCAGAGCCATAAGTCTAAACTTCACCAGGAAGTTGTCTGACCATTACAATGGGGTGACATCCACCCCACCATCTCCAGACCACCCCTTCCTCCATCTGGAGCAAAACCCAAGTCGAGGGTGTGCCCTGCCCTATGCATTGGGCCGGTGACAACTTGAGCCAGCCCCATGGCTGTCTTTGGCTTTCCCATCTTTCCAGGCTATATTTAGAATGATGGCAGTGGTGGTAGATGGTAGTAAAAAGAACTCACTCAAGAACATATCCTTTGGAGTCTTTATAAAATACATTGCTTGCAGTCTGTGTCTTCCTTTTCTCTTTCCAGTGTTTGCAGCAGTGTTCCCCGCCTGCCATTGTCAACTGGCTTTGCCAGCCTCATTACTGCTAGTCATTGTAGATCCCACCTTATTTAATTAATCTGAATACTTATGTCTTGCTTTTCCAACCCTCCCCACCCCAAAAGGACTCTTAAGGCAGCTAACAGACTGCATAATCTGCAAGAATGTTCTACTGAAAAGAATGTTGGAACAATATCCCTTTTTAAAACAAATTCTTAACAGCATGGAGAGATGTAGCCAGCTGTATCTCTTGAGGCCAGGAATTCCACAACCTGGGTGCCATCACTGAAAAGGCCCTAGTTTCCCTCTTTTCTTGAACTAGCATATTACTCAGAGGAGTAGGCCACGCAGTGTCTATTGATCCTGTTCCCATCACAGAGCTACAAATCCCAAAGTGGTTTAACAGTCAGCCCCTCTTCCCAGAAAACTCTGGAAACTGTAGCTCTGTGAGGCGAATAGGGGGTTTCCTAACAATTCTCAGCACCCTTTACAAACTACACTTCCCAGGATTCTTTGGGGGAAGCCATGACTGTTTAAAGTTGAATAATAATAACGTACAGGAACTGGTACACTGGGTTTCAAATCTATGTTTAGTAATAGTTAATTGATTGTGGTTTTGACTATCACAGGGAGTGTCACCTGTAGTGGCCTTGCTTATTTAAACCTCTAATTTGCCACTATTATTTGCCACCACCTTCTACTTCCTTTTGTTTCATAACCTTGGATTGGATATTACTCACATTTTTGGAAAGAGGCCATAGATTCATATCTGTTTCCCAAAGATCAAATGTGTCTTTGTTTTCATAAGCATTCCTCCTGTCTCCATGCTTGTCTCATCCGGCTGTCTCCAATATCGCAGCTTACCCTGAAGACAACTTCATTGCTATCTGGTCTGGAACATGACTGTATTTCACACCTTGGCAGTTACATTGGTGATAAAAGAGAAAGGGAAGTTTGCCAATTTGCCAGAAGGGGGCGGAGGAAGCTTCCAAAGTCTGAAGTGGTGGAGTTCTTCAAAATTTTCAGTGTGTGTGTGCTGGCAGTTGTCTTACCTTAGTGGTATACAAGGGGGATGAGGGGTCCTTTCTGTGTGCAGCCGCTTGTATCAGATGACAAGACTCTCCATACAGCATTCTGGCTGTATTTCCTGGGGGCTGGGCCACAAGAATGTTCCTGAAACATTGTTTCCATGGGTATCCTCATGGCTAAGCCTCTAGGAAACAAGGTCAGGATTGTTACATATGGCTGTGATAAAATGGTAACAAGAAAAAAAAGGAAAAGAACCTTTGGCCACCTCATGTAACACTAAGATAACAGCACAAACAAAGTTGATTCCACACTAGCCCATTTGTCTGGAACTGGCATCCTCCATTCACTCACTTTTTACACAGCATGCAAACACTGCCAGGGTGTCAGCCTGCTACATTCCAATGTTTACTGTGTTGCCCTATGCTTTTTTCAGGTATTGTTTGTGACCATTTATTTGGTAATGAATGCAATTGCAGGGCAGGCTTCTTTATTGTGGGCAGCAAAGTGCTATTGCAGCTTGTAAGAGTTCTTGTGCCTTTAATAAAACACTTCCTGTGTTCAGGTTCAGTCTGTTTTATTTCTTCTTGATGAGCACCAGTGGAGAATTAGAGATGAATAGCCTCTTAATTGCAACTTAAATAGGATCAGTTTCTGTTCCTGGGGTGGGGGGTGGGGGGAGGCTTTAATTATTGCTTTCTTCTCATTTTTTTCTTTTCAGTTTTTAAAATGGTAGTGTTTTGCTATAAAAGGTTCAGGTAACAGACGATAGGAATGATAGCTGCTTAAGGCTCTGGAGAGCAGCTGCCTGTCAGAGTAGACGATAGCTAAACTGATCAATAATCTGACCTGGTATAAGATAGCTTCTGTACATAATTGTGTGTGTGCATGCATTTATATTTCAATATAATACAATATTTGGGAGGGAAATATTGAAATATACAATATTTAGGTGGGAAATGCAATGATAAAAGAGGGAAAACATAATGATCACAATAGAAACCAAAGTTATTTAATGTCAACGTGCTTTCCTTTTTTTAAAGTAATAGAATGCACTGAAATCTTTGCTGTGAGACATCTGTGCATATTTATAAGCTGGGAAAATCTAAAAGTTTGTATGAAAAACCTGTCTAAAAAAATCATTTAATTTTGTTTTTGAAAAAATACTGTTGAGAAGACTCCAGACTTGAAATAAAAATCATCTTGAGCATTTATCAGCAGCTTTGAAACCTTATCTGTTTTTAACAAGATGAACTCTTAGCTGAGGAAAAGATGAAGAAAGGACTGTAAATTAACATCCTAAACTGACTTGGACACGTTTTTGAAAAAGGCCAACTGTTTAGGGACAGAGAAATTGGGATGGTGTCATGTTTGTATGAAGACGATGGAAAAGATATTTAAAATAAATTATTATTTTTCCAATTTCTCTTCTGATATTTGTTTTGGGACTTTCTCGAATGTTAGATTTTGGAGTTAGTATGGACATTTTTGTGGTATCCCACAAGGAACATTAAACGCCCCCACAAAATCCTTTTTTATTATTAACCTTCTTTAAGCATTTTCATTTTAAAAACAACAAAACCAACATCAAACAGGAACACTCAGGAAGGGCTGAGGTAAGAAATTGTTTGGATATGGCATGCTGAAGTTCACTAGGTGTTGAATGAATGCATGGAGATCAAGGGCACTGTGATAGCCAAATGAAGGCATATAGGAAGTCTTGAGGAGAGGATTCCAGGGATATGGAACTGTGTAAGCCCATTGAGTTTTCTGGTGATTCAGCCAGCTTATCCATAAATAAGGAGAATCTAACCCTATATAAAAATAGAGAGAATTGTTCATACACAAGAACTCACAGGAATCTGATGGGAACTGGAAGCCTTTTGGGATGTCGCAAGGCTCAGAGTGAGATATGGGTGAAGTCAAAATCCACCTTAAGCCCAAATATGATCATTGCAGAGATCAGCAAAGAGCCGAAGATATGGACGCATGACATTTTATTGGAACTTTTCATTGCTTCTTCATTATGTGAGGAGTGATCCATTGATACACATATCCTCCACTGATCCAGCAGGACACAGATGTTTCACTCTATATGTTGTGACTAGGGATGGATGAATCTATCAGTTTTGGTTCTCTACGTTTCCCACTTTTGCAATCTCACTTTTAGTTCTCTACATTTCTGCTGCAATTTTCATTTTTAAAAAAAAATTCATGAAAATTCATCAGCATGAATTTCTCCTAATAAACACATTGGTATGCAGTTTTAACTATTATACACATTTTTGCAAGCCATTTTCTCAAATATAAGCACTTTCTATGTTATTTTCACTAATATATGTGTTTGTATGCACATTTCCCCATAATATAATGCATTTTTATACATAGTGTTTAGTTGGAGAACTACATCACAAAATTCAGAGACGTGCAAATTTAGAAGGATTGCTATGTTTCACTTCACATATCGCTTTGAGAAGTGTGAATTAGGTGGTTTCTCATTAAAATGCAAAGAAAACTGAATTTCTCCTCCATCCCTAGTCATGACTTGCTACAAGACTGGGTCCAGTTACTATCAGACAGATATGCCACTTGGAGGGTGGCATTTTAGGCATTTGAAACAATTTGCTGTTTCTTGGCCATATTGCGTGAACTCCATAAAGGTTAAAGATTTCTCTTGCTATGTCACTCTAGGCAACTCCTCCATCAATCCTCCCTCTGATTTCTGTGGATGTTCTTATCATGGTGCCTGGGGATTTATGCACGTAACTTTCATCAACTCTAATGGGAGTTATGTGCGTAAGTCCCTTTAATCAAAGCAAGGCTACCAATATAGCCTGTAATTTGGAGCTGGTGGATGTTCTTGTTTATACCAGCATCATCTGAGATACTGATCTTCTGTGATTTACTCTTGGAAGAGTAATAGAAATATTTTAGAATTTAGAGAAGTTGTAAAAAGCTGCCCAAGAATAAACACCATTTGAGTTCCGCTTTATAGCAATAGCTTCAGATAAGGAGATGGCTGTTTTGAGGTTTCAGAATAAGTTAAATCTGGCCTGTTGAAACAGCAGTTTATTACTTTTGACAGCACCCTGGAAAATGCACTGGTTAATGTTATTGGTTATGGCATGAATAAATGGATTGCATATTATATCTGCACACCAGAACCTATTGTTTTGAAACACCTAATGATAAACTGCAAGCTGGAAAATGCAAGGTCTTCTACATTTAACAGCACACAAGACTCACAGGCTGGAGAGCAATGTTTTGTTTAATGATTTGCACAAATGAATGTCTATTAAACAAATGTAAAGATGAATAGCCAACAAAACTACACTGGGGTTTTTTTTGGGGGGGGGGCTGCCTGTTAGCACACACTATAACAAAAATAACAATACTGTGTATATCAGGGCAGGATCTGCCCCCCAAGCATTTTTTTGGGGTGCTCAGACACCACCTGTAGCGATGACAACCCCCCTCCAGTTGCATGTGTTAGCAGAGTCATTTAAATAACACAGAGTCCAGAGAGAAGATATCCTGATAACAGGATAAACAGTGTATAACTTGAGGAGAAATAAACAGAGATGCTTTGTCTTTCTTAGTTAAGGTCTTGTACAGAGCAGAGAGACATTCACAACAAATATACAGGGGAAAACCTCCCTCAGAATTACACAGCCAATCATAGCACTACTAGCTCAGAAAAGATAATGCCAGTGTACCTAGTTGCTAAGGAACACCTCCTCTATTACCATCACTCTCTTGGTTGGCTGACTTACTCATAACAGAATTAACCCTCAGGTTACAAACTGCATGATCCCTGCTGTTGCACTTCCAACAGGAAGCGTGTAAGTTTGGAGCAGATTCCATCACAATCTGATTTACTCATCACCAGTAATGGAGCAAATTGAAGTGGGATTAGCACATATATTGGCTGTTCTCCTGGCATTTACAATGATTTGTTGAGCATTATAAATTGCTTCACTCTTTATTACGGGAGCATCCCAGTTGCGAAATTTTCACCTCAAGGAAGTTCATGTAGCATGCCTATGTAGTTGTATTTTAAGCACCAATTTTTTATTCTCTTAGGCATCTTAAATGGTTTTTTTAAATCTAAGAGAAAAGCAATTTATATTTTATTAACCACTGTAATGCAGGCTATAATCCTATTCTCACATACATGGGAGCATGTCTCATTAAACTCGGCAGAGCTTAGTTATGAATAGACACATATAGAATTGCACTGTGAGTTCTCCATTCTGCATCTGAATTGGTTCTGAAGTTGTGGTGAATTTGGAAAGGATTTTGTTTTAATTGTGTTTTCTAGTATTAATTCTATTTGAGAATTCATTCCAGTATTAATTCTATTTTATTCTTATTATGATCTGCCCTGGGATATTTGCATGAAGGCTGGTGTACAAATGCCTTAAACAAACTATTCCAATAACCCTTAACAACCAGCCTGTAAGGATGGTTAATAATATTATCCCCATAGTACAGATGAAAGACTGAGGCAACACATCTTGCTTAAGGCCACCTAATGAGTTCATGCCAGACGTAAGCTTTAAACAAGGGACTTCTCGAGTCACAGTTTAGTTTCTTGGCTATTCTGCCAGGAGTCACAGTGCATTCCTCTCCACCTGCCAAGCCCACCTTCCCTCTGCCTTTGTGATGCAAATGATACATATCTGCAGTTCCAATGTTCATTAGTATGTCTTTTTGCTTGATGCTTCAGATGGGTGGTCTACCTTTTTCTTTTTTCTTCTCCCCCCCCCCAAGTGCAACATAAATATTCATTCATCAGGCTAGTGGGCAGCTCGATGAAGATTTCAACCCAGTGTGCTGCAACTGTGAAAAGGTGTATTCAATGCTAGGGATCATTAGGAAAGGAAAGGTATTGAAAATAAAACTGCCAATATAATACCGTTATACAAATCTATGGTGTGGCCACATGTGGACTACTGTGTACAGTTCTAGTTGCCTCACCTCAAAAAGGATATTGTTGAGCTGGAAAAGGTTCAGAAAAGGGAAACCAAGATGATCAAGGGGATGGAGTGACTCCCTATGAGGAAAGGTTGTAGTATTTGAACCTTTTTATTTTAGAGAAGTAAGAGGTGACATGATAGAAGTGTATAAAATTATGCATGGCATTGAGAAAGTGGACAGAGAAAGGTTTTCCTCCCTGTCTCATAACCGGGGATGTAGTCGTCCAGGTCTCTGGGGGTCTTAGACCCTTTACTTTTTTGGGAACAGGGTCCCAGCAGAGTCCCTATGTCTCCAGCGTCCTGTGAGCATGAAAAGGGAGTGTCTTAGCCACTGAGAAGAATCTTCTAACATGCTTCCTTGACCTTTCCTGCTGATTGGAGCCAATGAGAGTGAAAGGAGGAGAGTCAGCCACTGAGAAGAGTCTTCTCAGTAGCTAACACTATTCCCTTTCATACTTACTGGCTCTTAGAGATGTCTATTGTGAGAGAATGCATTAACAAGGATCTCATTCTCAACCCCACAGCAAAAAAAGAGGGAGGGGGCGTGGCTATGACTAACATGAAGGGACCCCATACTCCTGAATTTGCCACTACACTATTGCTCATAACATGCTGGAAGATTCAGGACAGACAAAAGAAAGTACTTCTTCACACAGTGCATAGTTAACTATGGAATTTCCTCCCACAAGAGGCAGTGATGGCCACTAACATGGATGGATTTAAAAGAGGATTAGACAGATTTGTGGACGATAAGGCTATCAATGGCTATTAGCCATGATGCCTCTGCTCCGTCTCCATAGTCAGACATAGTATGCTTCCGAATACCAGTTGCTGGAAACTGCAAGAGGGGAGAGTGCTCTTGTGCTCAGGTCTTCTTATGTTCATTCAGCACCTTTTGTGGAGGGGGGTAATTAATATTTTATAATGTAAAATGGTGATCCAAGGAGAGAGGGAGTGACATCATGGGGAAGTTATGTTGCTGATGTCATGGGCGCTAGCCAAGAGCTCCCCCTCCAACAGCTTGCTTTTTATGGTTTACACAGAACCACACTTCTTGGTGTTTTTCCCCAGAGTTGTCACTTTGGGAGACAAAAAGGCTATGTTTATGTCATGGTGAGGGTTCTTTTTAAACTGCCCCTATTGTTCTTATGTAAATGGAAGCAAATTTGAAACTGGAAAGCAGCTGCGTGAGGACACAAATGTGGCCACAGTACTGAGGTCCAAGTGAAAATTCCAGCACATTAATGATTACCTTGCAAGCACTATCTATCTATCTATCTATCTATCTATCTATCTATCTATCTATCTATCTATCTATCTATCTATCTATCTATCTATCTATCTATCTATCTATCTATCTAATCTGCATGTAGAAAACTAGATATCAGGGAGCAGTGTTCTAATTTAAACATACTTCCTGATTTCTGTGTGCAGTGACTGAGAGTGGTAGGGAGCTTTTCAAAAAAATGAAAGCCATTCTGAAAGTGTGCATTCTGAAAGGGCATTTCCTGTATGGTTTCCTGGCAGTCTCTCATCCACGCAGCCTAAGGTGCTAGACCTGCTTAGTGTCAATAGTGGAACTGTATCATGCACCTGCAGTCTGAGACCAGTTTAGATAGGCAGCGGCGCAACTAGGACTTAATGATCTTATGTGCCCCACCCCCACTATAGATGGCCATGTGTATTACTTCAGTAGCGAAGCACACACTTAACATTTCTCCTCCCCCAGACTGCTGTTCCATGCTTTACAGCTCCTTCTACATTCCTGATATGTTACAGTCAAAAAAGATACAACCTGATTAAAGGAAGCCTCTAAGTGTGTGCAGTGTTGCATTTTAAACTCACTTAAATGACAGATCTATTGTGATGACTTCCAGAAGTAGAATGGAATTTGCTTCTGCTACCGTGATGGTGAAATGCAATTTGTTGGGAATAAGAACCACTTTGTTGTAGAAAAGGATACTATATTTTTAAAGTAAACATAACAATACATAATAAACATAAAATATAATAAACATAATAAAAGTGAGCATAGGTAAGCTTGTAAATGTGTGGCTGAGGGCTATCTATCTATCTATCTATCTATCTATCTATCTATCTATCTATCTATCTATCTATCTATCTATCTATCTATCTATCTATCTATCTATCTATCTATCTATCTATCTGTCTGTCTGTCTGTCTGTCTGTCTATGGATACTGCTGTGATCGGCATCAACTCCAGTGGATCCTGGCATGCCCATTCTGGCTCACTTCCTGATGCAGGGCCTTGTAGCCGCTGCCCCCACTCTCTGGGTGATCCTGTGCCTGCCTACCCACTCATCTCTGGGCTCTGTGTCCAGCCCTATCTATGTCTTGCACTCAAGATGCTGTTGGAACCCATCTCCCATCATCCCAGACCATTGGCCATACTGATTGGGACTAATGGAAGGAGTTTCAACATGCCTTTTAAGCAAAGATCTTTATCCTAATCTGCATCTGTATTGGAATTGTGATTGTTTATAGATGTTTTGTCACGGATCTGCTTGCCTCCCTGGGCTCCTTTGGTGATAAGGGCAGGATATAAATTAAGTGAGCATCCCTAATCAGTTCCTTATGTATATTGTCCCACTGGTCTACAGGCCTGAATGTGTCCCCTGAGAAAAGAGCAGCCTGTTCCTTATGGGAGCAGCTACTGTTTTGCTTCTGGATCAGAGCTTGGAAAAGTTACTTTTTTGAACTACAACTCCCATCAGCCCAATCAGTGGTCATGCTGGCTGGGGCTGATGGGAGTTGTAGTTCAAAAAAAGTAACTTTTCCAAGCTCTGTTCTGGATGAAGCAACAAAGCTGCCTTTAGCATCATTTCTTGTTGGAACCACAAACAGTTGTGTTTCCCCCTGAAAAACAGTGGATGTGCTGCCAAATCTAAGAGGCTACTGGATGTAAGGTGAGTATATAAGATTTTTGTGAGGGGCCTTGTTCCCAGCAGAGCTGAAGCCAATCGGAGAAATGGCTGCAACGTCAAAGGGGTGAATCATTTCACACAAATGTTTGAAGGCTGATATCTCCACTGGACAAGAGGCCTATTTTTCAGGACTTCGGTTATTTTCCAAGTCTCCAAAATTATGTTTTTCTTTATCGCTTCTGTTCAGTCCAACCTATGTGAATACATCTGCACAAACCCAGTGATGGCTGATGCCCATTGACACTGCTAGGGCAGAAGGCAGAGAGGCCAATATAGATGAAGCCATAACCAATGACAAGCAGAGCCAACTAAGTCTGGTTTTGCCCCTTACCCTGCTCCCTATTGAGTTCTATAATAGCAACACTGAGACTAAGGAGGAGGAAGCTGAGAGCCAGTGCCAAGTAAGGATGCAAGTAAGAAGGCAAAGAGGTGGGTGTTGGCAAAGGGCAGACGGAGGTTGGTGGGGCAGTACCCTATTTGCCCTAACAGACCACTGCAAGCCACAAGGGAGACTTTCTAGGCAGCTCTGGAAGATTAGGATGGTTGGCTCCCCTCTCTGAGGGGAAGGAAGGCAGCATCTTTCTGCTCAGTTCCTTTCTGCTCATGGGAACAGGGTAGCAGGCAATGGAGGAAATGTGGTCCTTCAAATGTTTAAACAGCCGAAACCCCTCAAGGGTTTTTGAGCATTCAAATGGGATGCTTCAAAGGTCTCTGCCATGTTCAGGGCAAGCAGTAGGCTCTTTGCCCATCACTATTTCTTTCTGGGCTTCCATCTCTGATAGTTCAGGAAGTTTTTCTCCCTCATAATACTAGAACTTAGGGATATTCAATGAAAATGAGTATTAAAAGATTCAGGACAGACAAATGAAAGTACTTCTTCACACAGCATATAGTTCAACTATGAGATTCACTCTCATGAGATGTAGTGATGACTACCCAACTTGGATTATTATTATTGTTGTTGTTGTTGTTGGTAGTAGTAGTTTATTTATTAAATTTGTTAGCTGCTTTTCTACACAAATATGTGCACTCAAAGCCTAACTTTGATTCTAAGGTCCCAGGGCGTGTTACAGCAATTTAAAATACATTCTTAAAAATTATTTAAAACAACCTAGGGTCCTAGATATATACTTCTCAGGTGTCAAAGGCCAGGGTAATGCCTCTGAACAGTGGAGGTAGAATACAGCCATCACGGCTAGTAGCCATTGCTACTAGTAGCCTTATCCTCCATGAATATGCCTCTGAATAGCAGTTGCTGGAGTTGCAAGGGTGAGAAGTGCTGTTGCACTCAGGTCCTGCTTGTAGGCTTCCCATAGGCATCTAGCTAGACACTGTGAGAACAGGATGCTGGACCTTTGGCTTTATCCAGCAGGGCTCATCTTATGTCCTTATGTTTGAATGCAACACTAAACCAATGTGTCTGGCATCCAAACAGTTGAGCTGGGAAGGCACGTGTGGACAACGAGACCTTGCTGTTTAGTAGGCCTGCTGCCAAGACCAACCTCCATATGATTCTCATTCTAAAAGAGTTCCTTGTAGGGATCAGGTGTGACCAGCCTTGTGTATAGTTAAACTTAAGGCAGTATGCAAGCTTTTACTGCAGTGGTTTTCAAGTTGATCATGTTTGCATGCATTGCTAAGCCCCAAATCCTCACAGTCATCTGTCCCTGTGCTTCCCAAGATGGGTTCAAATCAAGGGGAGGGGAGAGGGTTCTAGCATCTTTGGATCTTCTACTCTCAGTCTCTCTTCTGGCGCTCTGAGGAGTTTGTGAGGCAGACCTCTTTGGCTGTTCACTCCTCTCCCTTTTAAGCTTCCTATTCCAGCCACTCATGTCCACTCCCTTCCCTGTGAATACAAGTCTTGCATGGACCCAAGTGCTTGTCCCAGTTAACCCAGCCACTAGGTGTTCTTCCCTTATACAAGTAGCTGCAAGTTGGGACTGGAGGGTGCTCCATTTGTTTCAGCAACCAACAGATGCCCTCCGTCCTTCTAAACCTTCCAGCTTCCAGCACCCAGCTATCCATCCTCCCTTCATGTTGCTCCGCAATGGCTTGTGCAGGCGCATCCAGATCTAGGAATAAGGAATGGGTATCACTTGTGTGCAGGGAGCCTGGCATCCTCACAGAGATACTATAATTAGAAGCCGAGGCTTTCAAATGAAGAGAGTGATTTTGCTCTATTTCCCTTCTTGTTGAAATAAAAAAGCAGGCAATTGATCATAATCACTGATGAAGAAGGCTGGAGGTATAGTTTAGGCTTCAGGAGAGCTGTTGGCAGCTTTACTGCAATAAGTTAGTAATATTTAGTTTTCCAATTTGTATAAAAGCCATTCCTCTGTCATTTATTTAACTTCAGATTGGAAGTTGTATTTATTATAGGACATGATGTTTGCGTTCCCTTTCCATCGTCTTGACATTCATCTAGTGACAGTTCACTAAGTAGTGCTGTTAGCCTTGCAGGAAAAATGTTGCCAGAAAGCTTGGAGAAAAGAGATCCATTGATTCCTGGAACAGGTTGCCTTCGGGTTAGGAATGGAAGAGGGCAAAATATCTCAAACTAGATCTGCATGCACCATTTGCAAAAATAATTCATCAGATGCCAATTTACATACGTGGAAGCCAATAACCCAACTGTAGAAGCTCATAGGTGATCCATAGTTACCTACTACATGGCTGGCTATGATCCACTATTTTAAGTTTTGGGTAATGAATACTGCATGAGTTACAAGTGATGATCAAAGTTGTTGATGATGCTTAGGCTCCTTGGAGCCTACCTATTTGTGATGTGACTTCTGCCTTGTAGTCAGTGCTTTGTTTACTAAAAAGATACTAAGAGCTCAAACCTTCTTAGAAGTTCTGCCTCTAAGCCTAAGTTATGAAACCTTTGGCCCAAAGTTTACGTATACTCGTAGCCTAACTTCAAGCAGCCTTCAGCATCATCTGGCTCTCTGGACACTGTTGGCCCACTCTTCTAGTAATCGCTGCTTCTTCTACTTGGTCTCTCTGGGTATGAGAGGTAGAGATAGGTGGAATGGCCCAGAGAGAGAAGGAGCTCTGCAGTGTTGCAGTGTTGCAGACTCCATCCAATTTGGGCTGTGGTCCTGCCCACCTCTGGTGGTGGCCTCTGATTTTCCTATGGGCCAATGGCCTTCATAAGACAAAGGTTCCCCACCCCTGTCCTTTTTTTTTTTTCAATAATTTTTTATTCAGATTTTCATAAAACATACAAGACAAAATCATAAAACATTCAAAGACAAAAAAAAAAATCAAAAGTAGTTAAACAAAAAGAAAAAAAGAAAAAAAAAACAAAAATAAAAAATAAAGAGTAAAATATTGACTTCCCATTTGTCAAAGATCAAATCAGTTATAAGTCTATAATATATAACAATCCTGTCTCTTAAGTCATATTATAAAATCACTTTCCTCCAGTAGTTATCTTACTTAATCATCAAATCTCATAAACATTACTTTATTCTTTCCACAAAAAGTCAAAGAGAGGTTTCAATTCTTTAAGAAATATATCTATCAATTTTTTTTTTCCAGATAAGCATATCGATTAATCCATCTCATTACTAATTATGATAATCTTATTGTCATAACCATAGTCAAAATAAACATTTCAATTAATCCATCACATCAGAATCTGTTAAGTTCAGTAATTTCAGTAGCCATTGTTCTATTATCTCTATTAGTTCCATTTTCCATCTTCCATCTTCAGTAGTCTTGTTAAGTCCAGTAAGTTCAATATCCAATCTTCCATTATCAGTATTCCATAATAATCTTGCTGTCAAAGCCATAGTCATATAGTAAGAGTCTGATGGGAATTGCCTCTATCCCAAATATTTTCTTGCCATCCATTCTGAATAGGTTGCTGAAATACTGCTGTAAAATCATATCTCTGTTCTTTTTTTCAAAAAACACTGGGTCATCTCTTAAAAGTTTTTCCATTGTCACATGGCTGCAGTTAATTCCATAGATTTTCTCTATATTGGGCTCCATCACATCATTCCAGTCCAGAAGATTATCCATGCCATTGATAACTTTATCTCTAGAATCTTCATTAATTTCTTCAAAGATAACATTGAGATCCAAACAATAGGTTTTATTTCTAAAGTCCATAGACTCCAAATCTTGTTCCTGTTCCACGTTTATTCCAATCTCCGGGATCTCCTCTCTCACAGGGACCCCTATTCCAGTCTCCAGGGTCTCCTCTCTCACAGGGACCCCTGTTCCAATCTCCGGGGTCTCCTCTCTCACAGGGACCCCTTCCAGGGTCACCTCTCTCACAGGGACCCTTATATCTTTAATCTCCTGCTTCATTTTACTCAGTTCAATTTTCATTATCTCAATCTCATCCATTATTTTCTGAAACATAGTTATTTCCAGATTCTCAGCCACTTTCTTAATTGCCATTTTAAAAGAAAAATATAGGAAAACCACTTCTTATTTCAGCAACAATTGGGTTAATACTCCAAACTTGGTGACATCACAGTATAAACAGAGCAGACAGCCTTATCTCTCCAATAGTTAAGTAAACAAAATGCAGTTCCCAGGATCGAAACAATTAATGGCAATCGTCAAGAAACAGATTCGTCAAAATAAAATAGACCAAAAAGAGAGTAGTCTCAAAACAGTATAATATTTTTCAAAATAAAAATCTGGAATAGAAATCCCTCTTCTGTGTATATCTTTAGAATGCAAATCCAGGACAGCTTTTTGCAACAAAAACAGAGATAAGCTATTAATTAATGCGTAGCAGAGAGAAGTTATGGCTCCCCAGTGAGATGTCAAAAACCGATCAATCTGGCAAATCTCTTTTAAACAGCAACAATTTAAGTCAAGTAAAAGAAAAATATAGAAAGAAGGGTGCTTGCCTGTTAGTGCGTTCTCTCTTAGAAGATAAGATGAACGTTCGCTTTAACAGATAGAGCTTGCTGTTGAAAATCCGTCCCACCTTCGTCGGCTGGACCTCGTCCCATAAATTAATGAGATCTGGTCGTCCCAACAAAAATAGGCTTTGAGGTTAATCTCTTCGTTTCTCCCTACCCGGGAGAAGTTTAATCAGTCAAAAAAAAAGAAAAAACTGACTGATATATCTGAATAAGCTTCTTTTGAGGCAGGAGCCCGTCTCAAAAGCAGGCACAGGCTAAGTCACCCTTCCCGGAAGTCCCCCACCCCTGTCCTAAACTCAGGCAAATGGAAGCTGTATATAGGTTGAGCCTTAGCCTTCTGAACATCCTCTGCCATGCTCAATGAACACCTAGCCTGCCAGCTCCTCCTGTAGGAGGGGGTGCCATCTTCAATGTGGCAGTACATACTGTGAGTGGTTTCTGCAAGATCGATCCATGCCATGTGCATCTGTATATGCCTCCATCTTGGGGGCTCTATCCCTGCCTCCAAACCAACACAAGAATAGGGATGGATTAATCTGTCCATGTTGGTTTCTCTCAGATCCTCATTTTTCCAGTCTTAAATGCAGCTTGCTATATTTCATTTCCAGTTTGCAATTAAAAAAAAAGCTGGAAAAGAGGAGAAAAGAGGGCACAGATAATGTAGATGTATTGATGCAAATTGTGAAATAATTGCTATCATTTAAACAGACATACAATACATCTCATCATAGTGGCAAAGCCTATGACCAAGTGCCTACTCCGACTGCTGTCGAGGTGCTCACTATTGATGGGAAATTCCAACACCTTTCTTGCTGTCCTCCCTTATACCTTTTTTCTGTTTTTAAACTCAACTTGTACTGGGCAGATCTTCAAAGAGAGGACACTTTCAAACACAGCAGAATAGGACCAATGCAGCAAACAAGCCACATGGCCACCAGTCTCCTGTGTAGGTGCTTAATTGTGCATGGGCAACTTCAAAGTCCCTTGCCTCCCTTCTTATGATTCTGTATCTTTTAACCGGACTTGGACCAGGCAGCCCTTCAAATAGGGGACCGTCCTCTCTAAAGTAGTACACACAGCCACACTACATAACAAGAGCCCTGAATATGCAAAGAGCAGTCCACTTTCCCTAATATCAGTCCTTATGGGTCCAGTAGGAATGACCTACTGGAAATGATTGATGAGATCAAACCACATAGCGAACACTTAAAAAAAAAATCCAGAATGCCAGGTAGAATTGACAAGACCTGAGAAATGCATAGTGATAGATGCTTGCTGTCTCAGGATGCAACCCATGCTGTTGAGTGAAGAATAATGCCTATGGGAGCATATGACCTCATGGAAGCCATGAGCAAGAGGTGCTTTTGGTTTGGAACAGAATGGTAGTAAAAATATGAACAGGTTAAAGAAAAAAGCAATGTAGGAATTAGGAAATAAATGTGACTTAGAATGGAGTTAGAGATGGGGAAAAATTAAATTCAGTTCACATTTAAGCTGAATCTGTCAAATTCACAATTTCCAAAACAATATGAGAACCAAAACATTTCAAAATTCACACTTATCTGAATTTTGCAAGGCAGTTCTCCAACCAAATAATGCATATATTCAGAGCTTGGAAAAAACTTTTTTGAACTACAACTCCCATCAGCCCAATTCAGTGGCCATGCTGGCTGGGGCTGATGGGAGTTGTAGTTCAAAAAAGTAACTTTTCCAAGCTCTGCATATATTAGGGGAAAATGTGCATAAAAATGAATATCTTTGTGAAAATAACATACAAAATGCTTTAGATTTGGAGAAATTGCTTGCAAAAATGTGCTCATTAGTCAAATTTGCACACAAAATGTGTTTATTAGGAGAAATTTGTACTAAAATGCTGAAGAATTTTCATGTTTTGTTCTTTTTAATCGCAAATTGCTGTAGAACTGAATTTAAATTAGAAATGGAGAGAACCGGAATTGACGGAACCATCCATCCCTAACTGGACTGAAATGGAGTGATAAGGCTGAAAGACCATTTGTGCCATAGCTAGGGTAGGGGCGACATTCTATTTTCTTTGCATTTTAATGAGAAACTACATAATTCACACTTCTTCAACCAATATGTGAACCAAAGCACAATTATCTTTGAAATTCACCCTTCTCCAAATGTCATGATCCAATTCTCTAACCAAACAGTGTGTACAAAAATACCTATACTGGGGACAGAGCATAAACCATTATTTATTTATTTATTATTAAATTTATATCCTGCCCTTCCTCCAGAAGGAGCCCAGGGCAGCAAACGAAAACACTAAAAGCACTTTAAGACATCCTAAAAACAAGACTCTAAAACATATTTTAATTTTTTTTAAAAAAAAAACATCTTAAAAGAAAACATCTTTAAAAACATCTTAAAAGAAAACATCTTTCAAAAACAACATTAAAGGCATCTTAAAAAGCAATTCCAGCACAGACACAGAGTAGGATAAGGTCTCTTCTTAAAAGGCTTGTTGAAAGAGGAAGGTTATGCATATATTCATGAAAATGACATACAAAAATTCATTATTCTCTGAAAAAATAGCTTGTTCAGTTGCGTCTGTTAGTCAAAACTATATATAAAATATAAATAAAAGTGTGTATATTAGGAGAAATGCACAGAAAAATGCTGATGAATTTTCATGCGGATTTCGTTTTAAAGATAATTTGCAAATTTCTGTCGAAATGTGGAGGACTGAATTTAAGCTTAGAAAAAATGAGAAACTGAGACCGAAACTGAAAGATTTTTTCCATCCCTAGCAGTAGCCAAAAAAGGCCTAAGAAAGAGGAGAGTATGATCCACACAAAGTTCAACACTTTTTAGGTTGTATTGAGTTCAGTGGGAGAGACTGATGCATAGGATTGTGAGCTGAAATTCTCCAGGGCAAAGAACTATGTATGAGTCCTGAACTGTAGACATGGTGAACTGTCTTTGTTCAATGTCAGATTTTTCAACCATTTTCTTAAGGCTAAGCTGGGAGTTTGAACTGCAACTGCCCCTAGTTTTTCCTCTGAATTACTCAGTACTTTCCAACTTTCCCTCGTCCCTTCTGTCACCCTAGAGAGTAAAGTGTTGAACATCTCACGAAGTGGAATGGCTGCATTGGAAGCAGGAATCTGCTGGCCTCAGGCCATAGTTCCAGTGGTTGAAGCCTCAGTTAGCCACCAACTCATGACTGTATGAAAAGCACAAGTCCATAGAGGTGTTTGCTTTTCTCCCCTTTTAACTTGATTTTTTAAAAAACTTGATATGTTCAGGGAGAACAGAGTCATTGATGATCACCAGCCAATATATTTATGGAACAGAATACAGTCAGGGCAGTGTACAGTTTGCACAACTATAAATAAAACACTTAGTTTGATGTTGAATACAGAATTAAGCCTAAAGACAATTGAGGGAACTTCTTTAGAGTAGGAGTGATGACATCATCTGCCAGAGTAATTGAGAGACCCTCCTAACATTGGAAAATAACTGAGGTGATAAGTTTGTTGCTGACAAATTGGCACAATGGAAATCAAAAGAAAGATGAAAATAATCAAACAGAGGCTAGATACTTCTTTTCTTTTCTTCAGTAGGGTTCCCACTGAGTTCCCACTCAGGCTAGCAGTTTAAATCATTACACTTCTTTGCGAGGTTGTTTGCATTTTTAATTTCTAATCAGCAGGCTGAAGAACTTTTATTTTTGCTCATTGTGTTTTTATAAGATGAACCAATGCAGTTAGAGTAAGCACCACTGAGTTATAATGGGGCTTATTCCCAAAAAATTATGCATAGGATTGCAATCATGCTGATCCTGATATATTGGATATTATGATATTTAGTTCTGCTTTTTATGTGTGTGTGTGTGTAACTGGATCAACACAGTTGCCTGCATTTTTGGGGTCTGTCATAATGCACTTCTGCAATTCAAAATACACCACTACAACACTGGCTCTCATTAGTGCATAATATCTGTGTTGCCACAAATGAAACCATAGATTTTTTTCATTCCTAGAATTGCTTTTCATGAAAATGGAAATGGTAATTAAGAACATGATCCAAATGCCATATTAGCCAATGGAAAGGCTTCCACTGTCTCCAAAACATTTTGGAGCTATCTCCATAATAAAAGAAAAGGGGGTTTTTTTGGTGGCTTTTGAGGAAACACTTTCATTACATTCTTGCCAACCACAGAGATGATAATTTGGCATGATTCATTATCTCAGTATGTTAAACACTGGGAACAGGGAAGAGGATTCTGACCTGTTTTTCATCTGTAGAATCAGTTTAACGGGTGTTACAGCCATTCTGAATGGCTATATTACAAATCTGACAGGGGCACATTGATGACATTGATCATCTTGGTTTAAAAGTTAGATGTTAAACAAGGGGTTTTGCAGCAATGCAGCTTGTTGGCACTTGTCAAATGACATTAACATGATCTTCAATGGGAACTTCCCCCCTATAAAGTTTAAAATTAAGACATATGGAATACACTGTAATTTGTTATCAACATAAATTGATTTGTTGTATAACGCATCAACACATTCATGTGATACATTGAACCAAACATTGGTTTAGCTCAGCATGGCACAAGAGTGAAAAAGACTGAGGAGGAACATAGCAACTGCAAGCTCTTCTCCAGGAGCTGACATGTCTGTGTGGTGCTGATAACCCATAATTTGGCTTACTGTGTCATGTGAACCAAGCCATTATATGCAAGAAGAAATGGTTGAGTTTAGGCAGATTATCCATTATATGTATGTTCACTAAATAGCGAGACATGATACATCCATCATCTGTTCATTCATTCATGCTGTGAATCTGATGTATGTTTGGCTGAAGGATTTTCTGTAAAGGCTGATGGTTGGCTTTCAAGCAGTCAAAATCTGGGGAAATGTTTGAAGGAATATTAGCTACACTACAGATGTAGACTGCTTTAGCAATTGCTCATTCTCCCCAGTTGCTCTGGCAGCTCTGGTTCTGTGAGCTGGCTAGGTATCTCTAATGAAATTCCCAGCACCCTTACCAAGTACAGAACCAAATAATATCAGTTTGTAGAGTATACCTTGCCCCAGTGATGTTGTCAAATTCTGACGAAAACAAGAACTAGAGCTGAAATTGCCAATGTTTGCTTATTCATCCCATGTCTGGAATGGAAATCAATCCAGCAAATAGAATGGATATTCGCTGCTGTTGGTGCTTTCAGTCTGCAAACAATATGTAATTGATTAACCACCTCCCCAATTTGCATTGTGTTTCCTTTGTATTGAAATGAATGGGGTGGAATAAGGTATTGACAACATAACTGATGTCATTTATATAATTAATTACATAAGTTATGTAATTTTTCCACAGTGGACAGAGAAACAAATAATGGTTGTGGCAGAAGACAAACTGCAGTGGAACAGAAACAGTGCTGTACACTATGAATACAGGGTGGAATGGAAAATGATGCCTTCTTACATCCTTGCACAATGCTTCCAGCCAGTTTTCCACCCACTTTGCCACCTGCTAGCTTTATTATTTATTTATTTATTAAATGTATATCCCACCCTTCCTCCCAGAAGGCGACCAGGGCAGCAAGCAAGAACACTAAACACACTTTAAAACATCTTAAAAATGAAAGACTTTAAAGCATATTAAAACAAAACTTCTTGAAAATATCTTCTAAAACACCTTTAAAAACATCTTTAAAAGCAATTCCATCACAGACACAGACTGGGATAAAGTCTCTGTTTAAAAGGCTTGTTGAAAGAGGAAAGTCTTCAGTAGGTGCTGAAAAGATAACAGATGGCACCTGTCTAATATGTAAAGGGAGGGAATTCCAAAAGGTAGGTGCCATACTAAAGGCCCATTTCCTATGTTGTGTGTGACGGACTTCCTGGTGAGTTGGTATCTGCAGGAGGCCCTCACCTGCACATTGCAGTGACCAACTGGGTATATAAGGGTAAGATGATCTTTCAGGTGTCCTTTTGCAATGCATCTCTTGTCTCAGATAACTTCCTGGAACAAATGTGTTTCCTATCCTCCCTGCATAGTACAAATGCAGATATACATGCCCAACTCTCTCTTGCAGATGGGAATTTGTATTTTCATATGGTATCTTGCATGGCTTTACTTGTACATGACTAGTAGTCATGTGCATCACCTAGTTGTAATTTTTTTTTACTATTAACATTACATTGAAGGTTTTATACCTTAAACAGCCCCATTTATAGCAAGAGTCTATATTGCTTTTCAGTTGATATCTAGATACGGCAATCCTTTAATAGACCTGCACGTTACAAAAGAATAATCCCCTAATACCACTCCAGATTCTGATACATTCCGCACTTTTGAGACACAAACCTTCTTCACGTTACACGCACAGACACAGATCATCATGGAAGTAGATTACCTGTAAATCAGTCTCGTAGATATTCAACATCTGTCTGGCCTGAAATTGTTGTCCCACAAATGTTTCAGCTGGATGTATCATTGCTTGGCTTGGTTGGTAGAGAAGACAAACAAAAGCAGCATTTCCTCAGTATTCATAACAACATCCTTGAGGCATTGAATTCGTTTGTCAGACCATGACCTTCAGAAGGAGGGTCTTCCCCTGCTTTTTATACGTCACCTTATTGTCCATGATCATCACTGGATCAGGGCCTCTATTTGGAATATTTTAACTACTACTCTGTCAACTGCTAGCAACTAATGGCTTTTTTGACTTCCCATTGGCCTTTTTGGCTTAGCAACATTCTCTCTCTCTCTCTCTCTGATCATGCTTTCCAACATGTCATTATCAGCCTATTACCTGAGAACACAGGATGTTTGACTTTGGGCTGCAACAAGCCGCATTAGGATTGCTGTCCTCAAATGGATTGTGGCCTTTTGGCTTTCTCCCAACAACCTGTACATTACATCTGTTAGTCATTGCGAGTAAACAGAGGCCTAATCAGAGTACGTCTAGTACAACACACAGACTCAGCGTGATAACAAAAGTGAACAAGGTAGATATATTCATAAGCTTTATGCAAAAGTCCAGGCTTTATGTTTTATGGTAGGTTGAGTGTGCCAGAATTTGGAGGAGTTCTAATCCAGGTTACAGCAGTTGTTACAAACCTGCCCAGGAAACGCTGAATGACTCTTGCTAGGCTTCACTCTACATTTCCAGTTTGTACTGGACCCTTTTCCTCTGACTTCCTCTCTGCTTATCCTTGGATCCTATAAAGGACAGGGCAGCACATAGTTTGATAGACAACAGATTATTTCTCTGATGCCAGACCTCTGTGTCTGTGTGGCCCTGATATGTACATGGAGCTTCTGTACACACAGAGCTCTCTATTGGCTTCTATAGAAGGGAAAGCTCTGCACATGCACATTCTTTTGTGTAGTCAGAACTTCTGTGGAAGTGAATAAGGAAGTCCTTCCATGGAGGCCGTATTTATTTATTTATTTGATTTCTATCCTGCCCTTTCTCCCAGTAGGAGCCCAGGGCAGCAATATAAGAAATGGTTGGCTCATACCATATATGTGTTAAGATATGACTAAAATATTGCATGAGAAACATTTGTTCTATCCATAATTGAGAATAAATACTTGGATGGCTGCTGGCCAACTATGCTTTGATTAGGCAGATCGCTGCACAATACCTGAGAATGGACAGCTGATGTTACGTCAGTGGAAGATAATGGTTAGGAAATGGTCTCCTGATAAATGAAGTTCTCTCTCTCTCTCTCTCTCTTTCTCTCTCTCTCTCTCTCTCTGTGTGTTATTGAGTAAGATCCCAACAGAGCTTGGAGAAAGTGACATCCTCAGAACATAAGAAGAGCCCTGCTGGATCAGACCAGTGACACACCTACTCCAGCATCCTGTTCCCACAGTGACCAACCTGATGCCTATGGGAAGCCTGCAAACAAGACATGAGTGCAACAGCACTCTCCCCACTTGTGTTTTCCCAACTATTAATGTTTAGAGGCATAGTGGCACCCTGGTTGGAGAATTCACTCCCCATGGAGGCGTAGAATCAAAGAATCATAGAGTTGGAATATCCTATAAGGCTGTTGAGTCAAACCCCCTGCTCAGTGCAGGAATACAAATTAAAGCATACCCAACAGGTGCCTGTCCAGCTGCCTCTTGAATGCCTTCAGTTTTGGAGAGCCCACCACCTCCCTAGGTAATTGGTTCCATTGTCATATGGCTCTAACAGTTAGGAAGTTTTTCCTGATGTTGATTTGAAATCTGGTTTCCTGCTACTTGAGCCCATTAGTCTGTGTTCAGCACTCTGGGATGATCGAGAAGAGATCCTGGCCTTAATGTGTAGCAAACTTTCACGTACTTGAACAGTGCAATCATATCTCCCCTCAGTTCTTCTTTTCTCACGGCTAAACATGCCCAGTTCTTTCAGTCTCTCCTGATAGGGCTTTGTTTCCAGTCTCCTATTCATCCTCGTTGCCCTCCTCTGAACCCAGTCTAGTTTGTCTGCATCCTTCTTAAAGTGCAATGTCCAGAACTGGACACAGTACTCAAGATGAGGCCTAACCAGTGTCAATAGAGGGGAACTAATACTTCACACAATTTGGAAACTATACTTCTGTTTAATGTAGCCTAAAATAGAATTCACCTTTTTTGCAGCCACATCACACTGTTGGCTCATATTCAGCTTGTGATCAACAACAATCCCAAGATCCTTCTTGCATGTAGTATTGCTGAGCTACGTACTCCCCATCTTATAACTGTGCATTTGGTTTCTTTTTCCTAGGTGTAGAACTTTACTTGCCTGGTTATCTAGCTTGATGTCCTTTTGGCATAAGTGAAGACCTTTTTTTATTCTCCCAAGCTGATCTAAGCTGATGAACTTTGTAAGAATATTCTTATGTTGCTCAATTTAGATTTCGGTTCCTGCTGCTTTCAGACTATTCTCTGTAGACTTTTTATGGTTTTCAATTTTTTATTGTATCTGATTTTGTATTTGTAATCTCTTCTGGGAATTTATTAGAAGGGTATGATATAAATTTCTATAAACAACAACAGCAAAAATCAATAAAATGTTGGATCATGTTACACAACAGAGTTTGGGCATGAATTTATTTTATTTTACCCATTTATGCTCCAAATTTACAGACCACCCTTCATTATATATAACATGATCCCAGGAGGTTTCCAAAGAACCATAAAATAAATGACAATTCAATAATAGGTAAAAAACCTTGCGGTTTAAGAATGTACCTATAGCCCACATATATTTCTATCCAACTTTAAAAAGCAGGGAAATTGGGCAGCTATAGTGAATGCACCAGGGGAGCACGAGACCTGACCTCCTCTCTGAGATATTGTACTGCCCTACAAATTTGTCAAAATGCAAACACCATTTGGGTTAGTCTTTCACAGTCCACTCCACTTCCTGTGTAGCTTGGAAGAATTTGGTAACATCTACTAAGATGTTAAATTTTATCAGCCTGAGCTCCCATATATTTTCAGTGATATGGGGTAGGGCAAAGCAAAAGGGAAGAGATGCAAGGTAAGCAACAACAGGAACCCAGGTTGCTTAGTTCAGTAATCAGACTTGACCTGGAAACTTGTAGGGGTCAAGGATTGTCACCTGACCTGCTCTTACCTATAGGTGGAAGAAGTTTTCCATGGCTGGTCAGAGCTGGGGTGGTGATACATTGGCCAAATCCTTATATGGCACTGCTCCAATGTATTTACAGCATAAGTTTGAGATCTACAGCAGGGCCGGTGGACCTTCCAGATGTTGTTGGATCACTACTCCCATCATCCCTGATCATTGGCTATGCTGGCTGGGGCTGATGGATTTTTAGCCGAACACCATCTGAAAGGCCAAAGGTTCCCCAGCTCTGATCTATAGCAAACTAAAGCTATGGATATTCTAGGCTGGGATTTCCAGCTGTCAGGGAGTTTACTGAGACAAGCTGGGTAAGCGATAGCTTGTTTTGGACACTGCTCTTATTGTTTCAGCTTGTGCAAGAATAATTCAATGAAAGGAGTCACCTTACCAACATTGTCTCTTTCATTCCCTGGCTTCAACCCAGCAATAGCACACCAAAAGAAATTCACATCAGAGTTATTATTAGTCCAACCAATGGTGATGATAATACCATCAACAAAATGCTTTGCAGCTTATTGCTGCAAACCTCTATGCTGGCAATTAATCATTTTGTATGAGGAGCAACGGGCACTGTGAAACTCTGGGGAATGCATTTATTTCCCACTTTTCCTCCAAGGACCACAAGGCAGTGTACAATTGTTCTTTCCCTCACCAGTAGTTTAAGCCAAAGGAGATTGATTGGCCCAAGGTTACCCAGTAAGCTTCATGACAGAGCCTCGGCTGTTCCTTGTCAGAGGCCCCATCAGCACTATACCTTTAACGTAGTATCACACCACTTTAAACTGTCATAGCTTCTCCCACAAAGAATCCTGGAAAATGCAGTTTTTTAAGGATCCTGAGAGTTGTCAAGAGCCTCCTATTCCCGTTACAGAACTACAGTTCCCAGAGTGGTTCAACAATGAATTCGTCTTCCCAGGGAACTCTGAGAACTGTAGCTCTATGAGGGGAATAGGGACACCCCATATCTGTTCACTAGGCTCACTGTTCCCAATGACCTTCAGAAAGAGATTTCAGTCTTTGCTTATTCCATTTCTGGCAAAATTATCTGGGCACTTTACAGAAATCAATAAAAATGTATAACTACAATTCAATCAATAAAACTATCTCAATACAAGTAACATAAAAGCTCAGAATCCAGCATAAATCAATACTAAAAACAGCATAAAAACAGACCAGCATAAAATTGCTATTATTATGTAATAAAGAACAGCCTTAAAACCAGCGCTTTGTGCCCAGATCTGAATGTATTAAAACATATAATGGCAATTAAAAGGGCTGGAGAGCAAGCAGGTTTTCACCTTTTAATTGCTTTCTATGCCCCCTCCGCCATTGTTTGTCTGTTTAATAGTTGTCATTGGGTTGAATCCAATATTGGTCATACTACGAATAGACCACTGCAATTTAATAGATCAAAGTTAGCCATGCCCATTAATTTCAGTGGTGTATGGTCTCAGACTATGATCAACTATAGAAAGAACCCATTGTATTTAACCAAAGCCACTGTGCCAGCTCCGGGCGGGCAGGTCGCTGTTGCTTACCGGAAGGGAGAGAGCGAGGCTGTGGGGAAGTTAACACCATGCAAACACACTGGCAGAATGAATCCAGCAGTCCCGCCTGTGCATGTGCTCATCACCAATCTTCCCACTGCCTCCTTGCTGCTCTCCCCCATGGTAAGCAACAGTGACCCACCTGCTTGGGAGGCTAGTATAGCGAGCTGTTTCTGTATTCAACTACCTTATTATGATATCATAGAATCAAAGAATAGTAGAGTTGGAAGGGGCCTATAAGGCCATCAAGTCCAACCCTCTGCGCAATACAGGAATCCAAATCAAAGCATTCCGGACAGATGGCTGTCCAGCTGCCTCTTGAATCCCTCCAGTGTCGGAGAGCCCACTACCTCTCTAGGTAATTGGTTCCATTGTCGTATGGCTCCAACAGTTAGGAAGTTTTTTCCTGATGACCAGTTAAAATCTGGCTTCCTGCAACTTGAGCCCATTATTCTGTGTCCTGCACTCTGGGACGACCGAGAAGAGATCCCAGCCCTCCTCTGTGTGGCAGCCTTTCATGTACTTGAAGAGTGCTATCATATCTCCCCCCAGTCTTCTCTTCACCAGGCTAAATATGCCCAGTTCTTTCAGTCTTTTCTCATAGGGCTTTGTTTCCAGTCCCCTGATCATCCTTGTCGCCCTCCTCTGAACCTGTTCCAGTTTGTCTGCATCCTTCTTGAAGTGTGGAGACCAGAACTGGATGCAGTATTCAAGTTGAGGCCTAACCAGTGCTCAATAGAGGGGGACTAATACTTCATGCAATTTGGAAACTATACTTCTGTTAATGCAGCCTAATATACCATTTGCCTTTTTTGCAGCCACATCACACTGTTGACTCATATTCAGCTTGTGATCAACGACAATCCGAAGATCCTTCTCACATGTCATATTGTTGAGCCAAGTATCCCCCATCTTATAACTGTATTTGGTTTCTTTTTCCTAAGTGTAGAACTTTGCATTTATCCCTGTTGAATTTCATTCATAGAATCATAGAACAGTAGAGTTGGAAGGGGCCTACAAGGCCATCGAGTCCACCCCCTGCTCAATGCAGGAATCCAAATCAAAGCATTCCAGACAGATGGGTGACAGATACAGGGGGAGACCTGTTAAGAATGAAACAATGAATGTTAATGGCCGGCATCATCATCTCAGTGATACAAAAGTTAAAGGAATACACATTTCAGTAATCAAGATTGAAGATATCATCAATAACAACACTGTTATATCTGCTGATGTTTTTTAAACAAAATCTGGTATCAGGAAAAGCCACAGAAGCCTCTTGCAAATGAAATTGGAAACTGCGGGGTAGTCTGATGTACAGTTCATTTTTATTGAATTTCTCACTCATCCCTACATAGGAGTCTATATGTTGATGGTTGCCAGTTTGTTCTCTTTGTGCTACTTACTTAATAAAATTTAACTGCATTGCCTGAAATTTCTCTTCTGTCTTTTTAAAACGGTTCCTGTCCTTTACTTTTTGTGTTAATTTCTCCATTAGGGCTACAGTTCATATTTGCTGACGCCATTCAGATATCAAGTTGTCTTCTATCCTTATCTGTTTCCTTCATCATCAAATACAGATAATGCCACTCGTGCGTCTAAATTCAATGTCTGCCCTCTGATAAGTCCTATTTCATTGAAAAAATGTTTTATCATGTGTCAGCTGCCTTGTGTTAAGGCAGTCTAGTAATATGGCAAACGAACAACTCTCTCTGATCATCCTATATGGCAGGGGTGGGAAAAATTCTGCTTGAGGGTCACTTTAATTTATAGATAACCTTCCATGGGCCACATGCCAGCAACGGGTAAGGCCAAAACCACAAGTAAGCAGGGCCAAAGCCACATACACACCTTTTTAAAAATTCCCATCCATCCATCTATCTGCCCAAATAGTGTAAAGAATTTCCAGATTGGAAGTGACTCTGATGTTGTTCACACTCTTTTTATTTTTAGTTTCCCTTTCCCTTTCCCTTTCCCTACTGTTTTGTTTGAGACATCAAGAACAATTGGCTGAGTAAAAACCTATTTATTTATTTACTATTAAACAACTTTATAGACAGCTTCACGACATGAAGCCATCAAAGCACCGAACAAGACAGCATCAAAGGAGTGTACACTACTCTTGTAGCGTAGGCATGCTCTGCTTGTGCCAAAAGTGCTGGGAAAGTTGCCTTTTGCCAAATAAGACATCATTCATTTTTGTGGCCATACTTGTGTTACACCAGCACATGTGTTGGTGTAAATCTTGTCTTACTTTATCTAATCCCACAGTAGTTTTCCTGCTCTCAGTACTGACCCTATCATATCTTGCCAAACAAGACATTATAGTCTGGTGTGGGCTTTAATCTCATAGTACAAATACAATTCCACACTCTAGACCTAAACTGATTTGAAACTGTCATGGCTTCCTGCAAAGAGCTCTGGGAATTGTAGTTCTGTAAGAGAGGGATATGGATTCTCCCAAACCGTTAGAGACTATCATAGCTTTCTGGTTTTCAGTTTATTTGGAAGGTACAGGAGGAAATGTGATTATTTGTATACAAGTGGCATATGGGCAGATGCATAGAAAGCTTGGGAGAGGAAGCAGGGTATAATAGGCTGCTTTGATGGCTTGTTTTGTTAGAATTTGCGAGTTTACAAAAAGGACTAAAAAACACGGAAGAACTTCAGTTCATTGCACAGAATGCATATCCTGCAAAACATTGACATTGGCCAGTAGACTATGACTGTTCGGCATGCCTCACTTATTTGACAGCTCCACACTTGTAAATAGAGATTCTTAACATGCTGCCAACTTTACTTTTAAAAAATCCTGGTACCTTAGATGGAATGCCTTTGAGTACATGTAGAATATCTTTCCTCCCCAAGGAGAATGAACAATTGTTGTTATTGTTATCATCAGCAAAAGGATCTACAGACAAAATGCCTCTGAGCAGAGTGGGTGCAGAGTTCATGCACTGTGTGTGTACAAAGTGACCTGGTTCACATAGCCAAATACTGGTTTATTAACCCAGGGTATGTTCACCCAAATGCAGCCAATATCTGCTTAATGATATCTAGCTTTGTCTTTGTTTATACTTCAACCAACCAACCAACCAAAAATTCATGTACAGATTGCTTCATGAAGTTCCCTTTAACATTACTTTTAGCAGTAAAATTAGTAAAATGCAGCAGCTATTGTTAAGTTTATTTTGAACATTTCAAAAGTGTTGGCATTTACCCACGGATGCCAGGAACTAATATACCTGTCCCTGTCTAAGGCAAGGGATTGTACTAGATGACTCTTAGTGCCACTTCCACCTGTTCTTTGAGCCAACATTTTCCTGCCTCAAGCAGATGCTCTGCAGAATCCAAGAGGCAACCCAGTGTAGTGTTCAACAGTGTACAGATAAAAATAGGGGCACTCCTGTTATCATCTAACAGTCACAGGAAGGACTGTTTGCCTTGCCTAAGGATCTTCTTCACCTGTTGTACATTGTATTAATAGCCTGTCCTGCATGGATTTAAAGAGTGTGTGCTTGTATGGACGGGTGAATCTGTCAGTTTTCATTACTCTCAGTTTCTCATTTTTCCAATCTTAAATTTGGGTCTCCACATTTCCACACCAGCTTGCATTAAAAAAAAAACTCTTCATGAAAATTCATCAACATTTTAGTGCATATTTCTCTCAATATTCACATTGTAACTCAATTTTGCCTAACATACACATTTTTGCAGGTTTCCCTATTACAGTACATTTTGGTATGTTAGTTTCATGAATATATGATTTTGTATGGACATTTTACTCTAAGAAATTCATTTTTTGTACGTTATTACTTGCCTGGAGAACTGCACTGCCAAATTTGGAAAAGTACAAATGTCAAAGGATAGCTGCATTTTGGTTCACCTCTTGTTTCAGGAAGGGCATATGGAGGAAGCTCTCCTTCAAATGCAAAATGAACTAAATTTCTCCCCCATCCCTGTGCGCTTGCCCTTTTGGTTAGAGATATACCAGAAAAATATATATAATTGCCATCGTATGTATTTATTTATTATTATATTCATACCCCAACCTTTCCTCCAAAGAGCTCAAGGTGGCATATATGGTTCTCTCCCTTCTATCATTTTATCCTCACAACAACCTTGTGAGGTAGGTTAGGCTGACAGACAGTGACTGGCCCAAGGTCACTCAGAATGCAGGAACAGAAGAAGATTCCTGCTGGATCAGGCCAACGGCTCATCTAGTCCAGCATCCTCTGTTTCAGTCACTAACCAGATGCCTGAGCACTAATAAGTAGGGGCTTGAAATGCCTAGTCTGAACAGAAGGCAGTGACAGTATTAGGGATGTCAGAAAATTCAGACAAAAACAGAAATGAGAACAGAAATTCCTGATGTTCGCTTATTCACCCCATGTCTCGAACGGAAATCAATACTGATTGTATTCACTGTTGTTGTTGCTTTCAGCCCAGAAACAATATGCACTTGATCACGTTTCTTCCACCCCTCCCCCATTTGCATTGCATTTCCTTTGCACTGAAATGAATGGGGTGGGATAACATAATGAATATGTAATTTATGTAACTTACATAATTAATTATGTCAGTTGGTTAAGTTACATAAATTCACCATTGTGGACAGCAAGATGAATAACAGAAGATGAACTGCAGTGAAGTGGAAACAGTGCTGCAGGCGACAAATACAGGGTAGAATGAAAAACAACGCCTTCTTACTTCCCTAGCCGGTATGTTCAGTTAATATGTTGTTGTTGTTGTTAGCATTAGCATTTATTGCCTGCCCGTCACCCGGAGGTCCCAGGGCAGGTTACAATAACTTTAAAATACAGTTTCCTGCTTTCACACTGCACTTTATTCCATTATTCTCATGATTTCTTACCTGGTAATTTGCACATATTTGACCTTTCACATGATATAAAAGCTAGTTCTGGAAATCTAGAGGAATATAGTGGAAGTTTAATGCTAATTTTAATGATAAATAATACCAGAAACAATCTGTTTGCAAGCCTAGGAACCTGGAAGATCACAGGAGCTTTATGCTAGCTGAAGTTGCTCACATGACAGGCATCCCAGCATGGAATGCGCTCCCACCATTAGGCATACACCAATTTTTTTTCTGCTGAAAATTGTGGCGAACATGTAGGTAGTAGCATTACCTCCCTCCTTTTCCCACACACATCCCTGTGACCAGACACTAACTCAAGCAGTGAATATTGGGGGAATTACAGTGCACATGTGTATAATGAGTTGCAGCAGTGTGAAAGACAGTTGAGCAAAATCCCAGTATATTGGCCAAAAAAGCCACAGTTTCTTAATGCAACAAGTGCTGCAGTGTGAAATGAATTTTAGAAACTGGGACAGATGCGCTACTACTTCAAGCCATTAAACTAAATAATGCATGTCTGAATGCAGCCAATGTTATAAAAACAACCAGAATCTTAAAATAGGGTGGGTCCTAAAAATATACATCTCAGGTGTCAAAAGGCCAGGATAAAGAGATGCATCTTTAGCATTCTCCTAAAGCTATACAGTGAGGTTGCCAGACACACCTCGGTGGAGAGAGAGCTCCACAACTTAGGGGCCACCACAGAGACTGCCCTTTGCCAGGCCACCTCCTCCCCAAACTTCTGAGGATGATGGAACTACTAAAAGGGTCTCCTCTGCTGATCTCAACACCCGAGAGGGTCTGTAGGGAAGGAGGTGGTCTTTCAGACAGTTGAGACGGAAGTTGTTGAGGGCTTTAAACACTAGTGTGAGCACCTTGTATTGGTTCCAGAAACAAAATGGCAACCAATGTTAGTAGCTGCAAAGTTGCAAATTGCAGCATGTGCCGTCTTTTAGAGGAAAACATTCATAATTCCTTGTACCATACGAAGAAAGATAGCCTGCTTTGTCTCTTTTGAAAACTCTGTCAAGGACTATGTGTATAATCCTAAGAAGCATTTATGAAATATCATGTAAATGAGCATGAAGATTTATATGGTGACCCATGAGCTGCCTAACATTGATTCTTATAGACAAGGAAGGTAGGGAAAGTCCCTACCTGAATACAAGGAAGATCCTAGTGGGAAGGAATCTTGAACAGTTTGTCCTTTTAAAGCCTACAGAGGTGCTCTTGGGAATCTCAAGTATTTTCCTAGTTCATCTATTACACGTCTCTGTTTGATTCCCATAGATAAAGAACAATGGAACAATTACTATAGCCAAAGAACATTCTGAGTGACTTGGAGACAAAAAAATTGTAAGCAACTAATAAATAATAATAATAACAATAACAATAACAACAACGATAACAACAACAATAATAATTCATTCCCACTCTTATTTTATTAATTTACTTACTTAAGATGATTTCAGATGTTCTTAATGCTTTTGTAAGTTTTCCGTTTTTTATAAATTGGTTTCTACTTTATTTTTAATAGTATTTTTACCACTTCGGTGTTTTGCCACCCTGGACCTCTTTGGGTAGAAGGGTGGGATTAGAAATGTAATAATAAATAAATAATATTTGTATGTACTGCTTAATATCTTAGTTTCTAAGAAGTGTACAACAGGAATTCAAGGGTGATCCAGAGTGTTACAAAAGCCTGAGTGGCCTCAACCAGAATTCAGGCATTCAGTATCCTCGGTCCCATACAATGGAACGCTCTTCCAGCAGAGATTCAGCAGGCATTCTCACTGTTCACTTTCAAGCATCTCTTGAAGACATTTTTATGCTGACAGGCCTATGCAGCTGTTTAAACTTTCTTGATTAGACAGTTATTTTAATGATTATTTTGTGTTATGGTGTTTTATGTTTGTACTTTCATTAATAGTGGTACTCTGCTTTGACATTTTATATAAGCTGGTGATATTTACATGTTATAAATACAGCAATAAATAAATAAATAAATAAGCCATAATATCAGAAAAAACTCCTTTAATGTGCCTGATGAAATAAATAAATGAAAAGTCTTCACCAAATTATTATTATTTAAATTTATTGGCCGCCCTTTGCCCAAAGGTCCCAGGGTTGGTCACAAAATACATCATTAAAAACAGTTAAAAACAACCTAAAATCACATCACCAAACAATAGGGTAGGTCCTAAAAATACTGATATCAGATGTCAAAGGCCAAGGCAAAAAAGTGAGTTTTCAACATTCACCGAAAACTATACAGTAAAGTTACCAGACACACCTCTGTAGGGAGGGAGTTCTACAACTTTGGGGCTGCCACAGAGAATGTTCTCTCCTGGGCCACCACCCCTGAGGTTCTGAGGGTAGAAGAACTATCAAAAAAGGCCCCCTCTGCTGATCTCAACACCCAAGAGGGCTTGTAGGGAAGGAGGCAGTCTTTCAGATATTTGGGACCCAAGTCATTTAGGGCTTTAAACATTAATGTGAACACCTTGAATTGGGCCTGGAAATGAACTGGCAACCAATGCAGCTGTTATAAAACAGCTTATATTAATTCAAAAGAGAACCCCAGCCAGTGATCTGGCTGCTGCATTTTGGACCAATTGAAGCTTCTGAGTCATCTTCAGGGGCAGCCACACAAAGAGTGCATTGCAATAATCCCAATCTGGAAGTTACCAAAGCATGGAGTATTGTGGGCAAATCATCTCTCTCCAAAAGGGGCCAAAGCTGGCAAACCAGCCAGAGTTGGAAAAAGGCACTCCTAGCCACTGAGGGCACCTGACCAACACCATCTACAACAGGTTGCCTTTCCACCTCCCAGACATGTGAACCCTGGACACATAACACCTCTGTTTTTTCAGTATTCAGCCTCAATTTATCGGACCATATTGAGCTCATCACCACCTCCAAGCACAGATTCAACACCTCAGCCTCTTCTTCTGATACAGATAGAACAGAGAGGTAGAGCTGGGTGTCATCTGCCTATGCCGCCATGGGTTCCTTCTGGGAGGAAGAGAGGGATATAAATTTAATAAATAAATAAATATTGATGGCACCTCACTCCAAATCCCTGAATGACAACTTCTGGTGGCTTCATATAGATGTTAAATAGCATGGGGGAACAAGATGGCACCCTGGGGAACACCACAGGATAGTTCCCATGGTGCTGAACAATAGCCTTCCACAACTACTTTTTGGAAGTGGCCCTGGAGATATGAGTGGAACCACTGAAGCACAGTGCCCCCAACCCTCACTTCTCTGAGATGCTCCAGGAGGATACCATGGTCAACAGTATTGAAAGCTGCTGAGAGATCAAGAAGCACAAGCAGGGTCTCATTCCCCCTATCTCTCTTGTGACAGATGTCATCAACCAGAGCAACCAAGGTGGTTTCAGAGCCATGACCAGTCCTGAAGCCAGACTGGAATGGATCCATGTAATCAGTTTCCTCCACCTGCCACCACCTTCTTAAGCACCTTGCCCCCAAATGCCAGGGGTTCAAGAGGGCTGGGGTCTATCTGATCTCAGCCAGTAGGAAGTTCCACAGAATTGGACCTACAATACTGAACATACGGCTCCTGGTGGATGCAAGCTATATGCAGAGCCATGGGGGACCACCAACAATGACTTCTGCTGAAGACCTCACTGATCAGGGAGGGATATAAGATGTCAGATGGTCCTTAGGGTATCCTGGACCCAAGTTGTTAAGGGCCTTGTAAATCAATACCTCACCAAAAAATCTTACATGAAATTGAGCGGCCATGGGATAAGACTGAAGCCCATCTGCAGTATCCATTTAAAGCGATGTCATACACCTTTGCCTTAGGAAGCCAAATATCTTGAGCTGGCAGAGAGAGAGAGAGAGAGAGAGAGAGAGAGAGAGAGAGAGAGAGATTGGCCCAAGGCTGTGTGGGGATTTGAAATAGGGTTGTGCCACCCAATTAAAGAAATTGTAGTTGATTAATAAAATGAGTTTTAATTGATTAGTGAAATCAGTAATCAATTTAATTCCCATTGGACTAAAACAATGGTTTTGAAAGAAAAGAAGGAATAGCTTCTTTGTTTTTAGATGATGTTGTATGCACCATATGTTTAAAGCAGTATCATAACACTTTAAAGAGTCATGACTTCCCCCGAAGGACTCTGGGAACTGTATTTTGTAAAGCATGCTGAGAGTTGTTAGGAGACCCCTATTCCCCTCACAGAGCTACAGTTCCTGTTCCCTGGGAACATAAGAACATAAGAAGAGCCTGCTGGATCAGGCCAATGGCCCATCTAGTCCAGCATCCTGTTCTCGCAGTGGCCAACCAGATGCCCATGGGAAGAGGAACTGATTGTTAATCCACGAGGGGAATTATAACTCTGTGAGGGGGATATTATCCATTCATAAATCTCGGGGGGGGGTGTTTCTTTCTTAGAATTCCTGAGCAATGCCAGGTACTTTCTGCTAGTAAGAAAATAAATTGAAAACTCTTACAAGTGCAGGGTATAACAGTAGTACCAAATGGGACTTCCAACAAAACGTGGCACTATGCAATGCTCCTGTTTGGGGTTCCAGTAAGCCAGCTAGCCACCTTGGTTTCTTACAGTATATTCCATTCTGCTTCCTCACTGTTGTCTCTTTCACTCCACCAACAGACACCCAGGAGTTCTCCTATCTCACTCTTGTTACTCCTATTGGGGATATTTTCCCCTGTCCTTTTTTTTCCCTTTCAGAACTTGGGGTTTCCAGGAGCCTGTTGATGATACCTCCCTCTTGTGTATGGATGGTACTGCTTTGTTTGCAGAAGGAGCCCCACTCTTCAATAAAGACATAAGATATTATTATGATTAACATATAGAAAATTGCAATCACAATTAATTCTATAACTCTGTTGTTTGTAGGACAGAGAAAAGGATGCACTCCAAGAAAAATAAGGCAATAAGCTGTGATGGGATCACTTGGTAAGAGAGAAAGCCAGTGCATTTCCATCCTTTTTTCCTTCCTTTCTAATTTATCACCTCCATGTGATACATGCTGTTCAAGGAGCTTGGGTGGAAAATGATAATAAAGGATCACACGGTCATTTATTTGAATGTTTGTGATATTTGACTTGAAAAGGATGACCTTGGTGCTCACTATGCATTGTCCCTCCTCCTGTGTTCAATATTTATTAGGCACCACCGCTCAATAACCCATATTGGCAAAATGATGACTTTGTAATAGAAATCCACACTCTGCCTAACCACCCAAAGTTGCTGGAAGATGCTCCAGAGATGTAAGTTGGTGTCCTCTATAGGATGTGAAGACCCATCTGTTTTAAATTGGTTTGTTTTGCTTTTTTGCATAAGTGCTAGGTTTCCCCCCCAGCCAGTACAAATACTTTAATAACAACAACAACAACAACAACAACAACAACAACAACAACAATAATAATAAAGCCATTCCTGGAGCCTGAGCTCATAAAAGCTTACAAGCTATCAGTGCTACCGAACATGTGATGGTGAAACACAGACATGCATGAAAATTACCATGATTGTGGACTCCCACCCCCTGCTAAATTTGATATCCTATCTCACAAGGCTGTTGCAAAGATAAAATAGGATAACCTCAAGTCATCTTGAAGTCCATAGAGAAAGGGCAGGATGCAGCTACTTTAATTGTTGCTCACAACAACCCTAGTTTTCGTGTGTGGCTTGTAGTCTTATAGTTAAGACTAATATTAACCTTTCTGTTGTGGAAGTTGGTTGTGTAACCTAATTGGGCCAGGTTAGAGTGGATCTAGCCTTCTGCTATCGTTTCAGTCTTTGCAGGGAAAAAGGCTGCTTGCCCTCAGCTTCATTGCCAGTGTTCAGACAATCATATACAAAGATATGCATGGACAAAGATATGCACGGGCCTTTTGCCCAGGCATGCATCCCCTTCTCTTGTCTCTTCACAGTGTGTAGCAATTAAACCTGGAAGTCTTTGATTAACCATGGTTTCCCATTTTGTCCAAACCAGGCAACTATATTTACCCACTTCAGAACAAGCCAGGATCAAACTGTTTAGATAGGTGAAAGATTAAATGGAGATATTTAATTGCTTCAGTGTCTGTGAATGGAGACGGGAAGGAGCTGCATGCATGGGCAAAAGACTTGTGTATTTTTCAGCTTAAGTCAAGATATGATCATTCATTTGGCCCATTATGTAAATGATCGGAAGAGAATTTTATATGATATGCAAACAGTCTGACTGTAGGGTGTCCAACTCCACAGAGGACAGTCCTCTAATTTGAAGGGTTGTTAGTGTTCTATATGAAGGGGTCCTCTAGTTGAAGGGCCAACCCAAGCCCTGTTTAAAGGTAAACAATCCTAAGAAGAGAGAGTAAGGGCCTTGAAGCTGCTCATCAACAAATAGCACCAAGAGAGCAGACTAAGCAGGCACACAGATTACCTGCTCAGAGGCTTCACCACTATGGTAAGATTTATTTATTTATTTTTATTTTAAGAATGCCTAAGTCTCTTATATAAAGCATATACTACATTTGTAAACCACCCTGTGGTCTCTTGACGAAGGGTGGTATATAAGTGGAATAAAATAAATAAATAAATAAATTTCTGTTAAAATATTTTTTTTAAAAAAATGCATCTATATCGATACATTAGCTCATGCAAAATAGTGTCCATTTTGCCAGCTTTTTTTCATTATTGCATCAATGCCTGTCTGCATTGATGCAAAAGTGGCCACCTTTTTCTACTTACCCCTAGGCAGCATTGATAATGAATTCAGGCTAGGAACTAAAGGGTTAACTTAACCTTGAGGTCTTGAAAAGGAGACTGTGCTCACAGGAAGTATCCAAGGTCTCAATGGTGTTTAAGTATTTCATGTAGAATGCGTTAACAACATGGACCTTCTCTGGGCTCTATCCAGCATCCTGTTCTCACAGTGGCCAACTGGATGCCTATGTGAAGCCCACAACCAGGATTTATGTGTAACAGTGTTCTCCCCACCTTCATTTTCCCACGTCCAGTCCAAGTACCACAGTTTTTTTTATTTCAAGTGTTGGTAGCCCCATGCACAATGGGGGGGGCAGTAGGAGTGAAGAAAGTGAATTAAGTATTTCCAACCCTAAGAAATCTAGAAGTCTGGATTGCTGAAACTCTATGGCCGCACATGCACCACCTTCGTTCCTTCATTTACTCAGGAGCCAACAAACCACGAATTCTTCCATTAACTGTAGTTCCCTGTTTTCTCAAAACCAGGAAACTATGGCTGACCACTTCAGAGCAAGCCAGGATGTTAAGTGATGTTCAACCCATGGTTTAATACCCTAGTTTGTTCTGAATCTGTGAACCATAGTTTCCTGGTTTGCACAAAATGTGAATTTATAGTTCAGGGATGTGAAATCAGAGGCCCTCCAGAAGTTGCTGGACTACAGCTCACATCATCCCAGACTAGGCTGGCTGGGGCTGATGGGAGCCCCAACAGGCTCCCTATCCCTGCTAGAGTTTATGATTTACAGTATTTACTCCTGCAAAGGAAGAAAAAAAGGGGCTGAGTGCACAACTCAAGAGCTTGTTCATATTTCAGCTTATTACGCTGAGATAGCCCCATCCAAACATGTCATTGTAAAAGACTTGGGAAAATAAAAAATAATTTTTGCCTGGCTCTTTCCTGAACAATATAAGATTCAGTGCTAGGCAAACCTCCCTGGGGAAAGCATTCTATAAAACCAGTGGGTACAAAATCCAGCTTCGGAGCTCCTTCTCCAGTTGGAATTTGATGCAACTCTAGTAGTGGCTTACAGAGCTAATGGTCGCTTCTGCATTCCTGGTGTATCCAACGTATTTGTGTGTGACGGTCCCAGTTTGTCCCTTTCTTTTTGATTTGGGAAGACTGCAGGGATTCTTCTGCAAAGCATGTGTTTTGCCACTGAGTCATGGTCCCTTCTGGTAGCGAAGAGGCTAATGATGGCACGTTTGAACAAACAGAGGGACACACATGACTGACAATAACAGCAGGGTAACATGGCGAGCTGTTTTATAAGGACAAAATATGTCATAAATTGAGCAATAAAATGAATATGTTTTGCATTGCCTCTTCAGATCAAGTGATCTCTTGGGGCTCAGCAAAAAACGGACGAGTGTGCTGCCAGACCAAAATATTGACAATAATAGATGCTTTGGAGCATCAGCAGGGAGGGATTTGTCATGCATCATGTGGTTGACAATTCTTCCATTTGGAGCCCTACATGGCTAGCATTTCAGGACATTTGGGAAACTATTATGCAACGTAAGCCTCCATATAAAGTAAGTTCTAACAGAAAAGAGAGAAAGTATCTTTCTGCTTTCCTGGACTGTAGTCTTTGAAATCCTTCAGTCCGAGGGTTTATCTTGGCCTAATTACATTTATACATTATGTTATGTTATAGCATCTATAACTTTCCTATGTACCTATGATGGCTATGATCTATCTCCACTGTCGGAGGCAGCATACCCAGAGCTTGGAAAAGTTACTTTTTTAAACTACAACTCCCATCAACCCCAGCCACCATGGCAACTGGGTTGGGCTGATGGGAGTTGTAGTTTAAAAAAATAACTTTTCCAAGCTCTGAGCATACCTCTGAATACCAGTTGCTGGGAATCACAGGGGGGAAGAATGCTCTTGCACTTAGGTCCTGCTTGTGCCCTTCCCACAGGCCTCTGGTTGGCCACTGTGAAAACAGGATGCTGGAGCAGATCATAGAATCATAGAGTAGTAGAGTTGGAAGGGGCCTGTAAGGCCATCAAGTCCAACCCCTGCTCAATGCAGGAATCCAAATCAAAGCATTCCTGATAGAAGGCTGTCCAGCTGCCTCTTGAATGCCTCCAGTGTCAGAGAGCCCACTACCTCTCTAGGTAATTGATTCCATTGTCGTATGGCTCTAACAGATAGGAAGTTTTTTCTGGTGTCCTGTCGAAATCTGGCTTCCTGCAACTTGAGCCCATTATTCTGTGTCCTGCACTCTGGGATGATCGAGAAGAGATCCCGACCCTCCTCTATGTGACATCCTTTCATGTACTTGAAGAGTGCTATCATGGGCCATTCGCTCGAGCCAGCAGGGCTCTTCTTATGCATGCAGCACTAAACCAATGTGCCTGGCAGGCCTCAGATAGTTGAGCTTGAAGGGCATGTGTATGTAATGGCAACCAGATGCTTATTTATTTTATTATTTACTTATTGAATTTGTATCCTGCCCTGCCTCCTGAAGGAGTCCAGGGCAGCAAACACATAAACAAAACAATTTTAACAACAAACAGAAAAGCATTCTAAAACAAAACATTCTAAAGACAGCTACAGTTAAAAACATTGTTTCATCCATTGATCTCTGGGTTGCCAGGAACTTCAGCCATCAAATGTCTGGGTGAATGCTGAACCTATTCTCAATACCATTTTAACATTTTAGCATTTTAACAGTATTTGAATAGCATGTGTTTTTTAACTTGCCTATCAGTTTTTATGGGTTTTAATTTAGTATGGTTTAAATTTGTATATTTGTTTTTAATGTTTTTAATTGTTGTAAACTGCCCGGAGAGCTTCGGCTATGGGGCGGTATATAAATGTAATAAATAAATAAATAGATAAATACCAGCTGCATATGATTCTTACTCAAAATCACTTCCTTGTGAGGGTTAGGTAGCTGTGGTCAATCTATCCAGCCTTGTAACTTAAATCAGCATTCAGTCCTTTGTTGCAGTGTTTGTTTGTTTTCAAATTGACCATGTTGCATGCGACACTAAGCCAAAAACTGTGGCTTAATATCAGGATCTGCACATGCTGCATGCAGGTGCACAAAGCTCCCTCATGCAAGGAGCTAAACAAGGCACGACTGAGCCCGTATTTAATCATAGCTTCCTGTTATCTGTGAACCCAGAAAATACTGTTTATGACTTCAAAACAAGCCAGGATATCAAGCCAAGTTTTGAAGTTGACTTGATATCCTGACTGGTTTTGAAGGAATGAAGCATGTTTTCTGGGTTCACAGGTAACGGGAAGCTATTGACTAAACCCTGGCTTGTTCAATCACTCACACAAAGGGAGGAGCAAAGTGGCAGCAGAGGGGCTCTGTGCACTCATGTGCTGCTCTTGCATATCATGTTGGGTTAGTGTCGCATGTCAACACAGCCAGTATTACGTTCTGAAGAAGCCAACCACAGATCAGGTAGCCAAAGGGTGGTGGTGGTGCAGAGCGATGTTAGGTCATGGCTGGAACCAATATGGCATGTGACTGGGCTGGGATGAGCCAAGGAAGAAGTCACTGGTAAATGGGTGGTAGCTGGGAGACCCATGCACTGGATATATTGATCCCAGTGCAGGTTACCTGTTAGGGTAAATATCTAGCCACCAATTTCCACTGTGGAAGCCTCTCCAGCTTCTAGCTAAACAAAAAGCTAGTAAAAAGATAATTTCCTAATTTTGTAGAATGTTAGTATTATCTTCTGTCCGTAAACTCTGAATTGGGGAGAAACAACTTAAACATGGGTAGGCAATGTAGTGCCTTCCAGATGTTCTTGGATTACAACACCAGTCATTTTTGATGATTGACCATACTGGCTGGGTCTGATGGGAGCTGTAGTCCAATGACATCTTGAGGTCATCAATCCCTGTTGTAGGGCAATGCAGAAGAAAAGAATGATTTAGACCATGTCTGCTGGCCCGCTTGTAATCGCAACCAAAGGATAAGTGTTTGAAAACAAGATGATGAAAGTAGAAAAGTAAAAAAATAGCACAGCTGTGTGAAAAGCACAGAAAGATCCATGCACAGATGTCCAGTGCATTCATAATTCATAATGTTTTTAATCTTAGACAATGTTTTTAAAGCTTTTTTTAAGAAATGTTTTTAAAGATGTTTTGTTTTAATGTGTTTTAAAGTTTGTTTTTATGATGCCTTAACGTTTTTAGTGCTTTTGTTTGCTGCCCTGGGCTCCTGACGGGAGGAAGGGCGGGATATAAATAAAATAATAAATAGAATAAAATAATTAACAAGAATTTGGCACAATACAAAGTGAAACACACTAAAACACAAAGAGTTTTGTAATTATATGTTATGGTTTATTTGCTTTCAGTGACCCACAAAGAGGCAGTTACAAGTCTTATAAAAGCACCTATACTCACATTTGGCTCATCCCTAGACAACCTGCAAGAGAAGTGGGAAAGGTAAAACAAAATTAAATCTCCAAAACAAATAATTGATCATGAGCATCCCAATCTACTTGTTTATAGGATAACATAATCTCTTCAATAAAGTGGACTTGGATGTACCAGAATGTAGCAACAAAGTTTTATCTGCTAATCTTAAAGAAAACTTCCATAAAATGCAATTTCAATGGCATCTCAACCCTGTTCATTTGAATATATATACAGTAGGGCCCTGCTTTACAGCGCTCTGCTTTACAGCGCTTCGCTTTACAGCACTTTGCTAATACAGTGGTCTCAGTTAGATGCAATTAGACTAAAGCCCCACTCATACGGCGCTTGTTCCACTTTTACGGCGGTTTTCAGGCATCACACACCATTCTATTCAATGGGTTCCGCTTTACAGCAGTTTTCGCTTTACAGTGGGGGTCCGGAACGTAACCCACCATATGAGTGGGGCCCTACTGTATATATTAGGAGGCTAGGCACTGGCAGATTTAATGCATCAATTTTTTGTCGATTCTCATGTCAAACCACTTTGGTAAGAAATTATGGATGTAATTTTAAAAAGACAACCAGATATGGTAGTACTAAATCTTAAAGTATGGCTTCTGAGATATTTGAAGGATCATGTCTTTATCTAGGCTTTTCTAGTTCTGCATCCTGTGTCTGCAGTGGCCAACCATATGCTTATGGGAAACCCACAAGACCTGAGTGCAACAGTGCTCTCCTCACTTGTGATTCCCAGCAACTGGTATGTATAGACAGAGCCGCCCCTAGGCACCGGGAAGCGGGGCCCCCCGCACGTGCCGTGCTTGTCAATACAACATAAACAGATGTCACCGTGGCTGACACTGGGGTGGGGGTGATGCAGGCGGCGCGGGTTCCTGCTGTGCGTGGATCGGGCCGGGGCTGTGAAGCGGAGGAGTTGCCTATGTACAGGCCGGCGAGGGCATGTCCACGGACATCGAGCCCAAGGGCCCGGCGGGGGAGCCAGCCGCCTTGCCCTCGCACTGCCGCCGCCTCTCCTCCTTTTCCGCAGAAGGCGACGGGATGGTGCACCGTGCCGATTTGTGCATCACCTTCCGTGGCGGAGGGGCAGAATCTCGGGGAGGAGGTTGAGCGCAGCTTCTCTCCCTGATGCGCTTCTTTTCTGCCTGCAGAGAGGGGGGGCCCCAAGAATGGGCCTGAGCGGTGTGGTCCTCCCTAGCTACAGTCATCATGCCTCATTTTCCGACTGGGAGCGGAGTCTTCTCCGGTCTTGGGGGCAGCACGATGGAAGCTCTCTTTGTGGAGGTGCAGGTGTGTGGGTGAACGGTGGCTAGCAGAGGCCACTGTGCACAGAACCCTCTTGCTGTCAGCTGCTGGGAACGGAATGCTGGCAGGACCTGTGGTTCTGTGACCTGGGGAGGCAGCCCCCCTGCGGGCCTGCTGTTTGTTGCTGAGGCCCCTGCAGCCCTCTGCAGCTGGCTAGCACAGCCGTAGTGGGCACAGGACACACAAAGGGCACCTGGTGGCGGGATCTACAGGAGCCTTTGTGAGCCTCCCTGTGGCTGCATGTGTGTTTGTGCTCCCTCCCCGGCCAGCCAGAGCGGGCCAGGATGAAGGCAATGGTGCTAGGCTATAATTACATATATTCGTAAATAAAATCTCTCTCTCTCCATATATATAAATATATATATGGAGAAAGAATGTGGTGGACCCCCAACTATGCTTTTGCCCTGGGCCTCGCACATGCTAAGGGCGGGCCTGTGTATAGACATACTGCCTCTGATCTTGGAGGTAGTATAGGCCTCATGACTAGTAGCCATTGATTGCCTTATACTCCATGAATGTATCTAATCTCCTTTTTTTTAAAGCCATCCAAGTTGTGGTGGCAGGGAATTCCATCATTTGAGCAGGTGCTGTCTGAAGAAGTGCTTCTTTTTGTGTGAATTCTCCAACTTTCAGCTTCATTGTATACAAGGAGAAAACTTCTCTCTGTTCACTTTCTCCATACTCATGCATAATTTTGTACACCTCTCTTATGTCCCTTCTTGCTTGCCTTTCCCCCCCAAATTAACCCCCCCTCCAAATGTTGTAACCTTTCCTCATTGTGGAGTTCTTCTATTCCCTTGCACAATTTGGTTCTTGCTACTTAATCCCTGTTACCCTCACTTCCCTCCTCCCTCCCCTTATCCTCTCTCTCCCACACACTTCGAATTGTAAGCTCTTTAAACCTGCATTTTGTTAATGCTGGTCTATAAACAGCTATGGACACTGATGTCACAAATTAAAGGGATGCTATTAGCACAGTGCTCTGTAGCATGCAAATCTCTCAGTCATGAAGCCCACTGGGGGTCCCTGGGCCAGTCATTCTCTCTCAGCCTAACTCACCTCGCAGGGTTGTTGTGAAGATAAAAGGGGGAGGTAGAATCACGTATCCTGCCCTGAGCAATTTGGAGAAAGGGTGAGATATAAATGTAATGAATTACCATAATCATGTGCTAAGATTAAGTGAATTCTGATCAACAACAATGTTTTTATTACAAGCAACCAACCATTAAAGAACATACAACTGTATAAATACAAATCACAATATCAAAAAAGCAAAGATGAAGATTACAAGCTAACAATCACTGAATGTCTAAGAGATATCACTACATTCAAAAATATTGTTACCTATTCAGTAATGAGTATATTATTTATTAGATTTAATAAATCTAAAAATAAATCTTCCTCCCAGTAGGAGCCCAGGGCGGCATATATTAGATAACATACACACCCAGGAAAATACTTAGAAGAGTTACTAAAGATTGACCAGGAAACTGTCTCATAAGGGGGTAGATTATACAATCTCTGACCCCTTGAACAGGGGAGGTAGAACCACGTATTGGAGAAAGTTATACATGTAATGAATCACCATCATCATGTGCTAACAATAAGTGAATTCTAATCATCATGCATATGGGATTAGTCAAGAATTTACTCCTTCCCAATATCCTTCTACTGCTGTTACTTTGCTTTTATAACATTTGCTTTTGTAACACTTGACATTGAATCACTCTGTTTTCCATTGAATTAGAACCTGCACTTTCTCATAATGAATATCCATTTAAAAATGCACTTGAAATGTGAGTTTTAATTATGACTTCAGCCAGAGCAGACTGTTTGTGCTCCTCCTTGGACAAAAGAAGCTAATCAATGCCACATTTCCAACAAAGCACCACTTATGCCAGCTGCGTGCCTGTCCATTTATGGATTCCACCTGCTTCACCTTCACATTTGAAAAACTAAAGGCACATTCACATTGATAGCCTTTTTAAAAAAAGATCTGCCCTCAGCCCCATCCCAAGTCTTTTAGGTGGGGCAGGCTACAAGTCCAATTAAATGAGCAAACAATTAAAACAAATAGAATGGTGGTAGTTGAAGAGTTCTTCATATCGCAAGCAACTGGTAGGGTTCTTTACACCAGTCAGGAAATGTTTCCCATGTCTTTGCATAGCCCACTGAAGAAAGGGGTTGTGAATGTAAAACCTGGGGTGGGATTTGATATCATACATCATGGAGGCTGGAGAAGTAACAGGCAAAAGCAGAGCTTCTAAGTAATTCGTTACAAGTAACGAATTACTTGTAATACATTACTTTTTTGAGGAGTGAGTGGGTAATTCCTTTTCATTTTGATTGTAATAGGAGCAATTTTATTACTTTTGTGGAGTAATTGTAAATTTTCCAGCATTACTTTTGGGCATTACTTGAGGGGGGAAGCAGGGAAAGTCTTCTGCTCTTTTGATTTGTGGATGAAAATCATGTGCCTCAAACTGGGCTTCTGTGCAACGTCGCTCTTCCCTCATGCTCTGTGGGTGGGTAGGAGGCAACAAGGGAGGAGGTGGAGAGCGAGATGGGGTGGTGTGGAGAAAACAGTGGTTTTAAAAAATGGATGGTAATGGTGAAGAATGGAGTGGAGAGAAAAAGGAGCCGGAGGGCAAGAACATGGATAAAGGAGGAGGAGGTAGAAGCAGAGTGGAGATAAAGAACTGTGGAGGTGAAAGATGACAACGTGTGTGTGTATGTGTGTGAATACTGTGTTTGCACTTGGCACACAAAGTGGCCTCCACCACCCTCTCTGGCTACTGTGCTGCATTTGCAGTATTTTAACTTTTTTGCATCTCAGGGAAAAATATTTGCTTGGGTGAGTGTCCCTTAGTTGATGGCAGGGCAGGGTATGGGAGGTGGTTAAGTGAGAGAGATTATGCTTGCTGGCTAAGGGGGGGAGTTGCACTTAGTTTGACGCACAAAGATCTGAGTACTGGCCTATGCCTCCCCCCCACCTCCCTTACCAGTGGAGAGACCACCATTGCTATCATGGATAAAAAGAATTATTCTACTACCTCTGGATGTGTGTGTTTATTTGTAATGTTGTTTTAGGCAACTTAGATGTGCAGCAGCCAAGGCCAGCATCTTGTAGGCGTTTTTTTAAAAAAAGTAATTGAAATGTAATTGTAGTGATTACTTTTGAGGAAAAGTAATCAGTTATTTTCAGAGCAATTGTAATTGTAACAGTAATTACTACTTTTTGGGCCATGTAATTGTAACTGTAATTTAATATTCTGTAAGTAATCTTCCAAGCTCTGGGCAAAAGTGTGTATCTTGGGACAGTTAATGTTGTTTGGATCTAAACCTCTAGCAGAGCTTGGAAAAGTTACTTTTTTGAACTACAGCTCCCATCAGCCCCAGCCAGCATGGCCACTGAATTAGGCTGATGGGAGTTGTAGTTCAAAAAAGTAACTTTTCCAAGCTCTGACCTCTAGTATCTGAGTGAACGTGCAAATGTTTAGGCTACTCAGATGTTAATCCAAGCCTGCATGGGTGTTTTGCGTACACTAGAGATGCTTGAGGAATTCAGTCTTTTGCTAATTCTGATATCAACTGGCCTAATCCAAACATATCAGACTAATCCGTGTTTTAGGGATGGGAAAGAAATACATTTCAGTTTGCATTTATAAGTGAATCTACCAAATGTGTACTTTCTGACACAATACGCAAACAGCAACACAGCTGCCCTTCGGAATTTGCACTTACCTGAATTTTGCAATGCAGTTCTCCAACCAATGTTTACAAAAATGCATATATTAAGTGACAGCGTAGATAAGCATGAATATATTAGCAAAATACCATAAAATGCATTATATTAGGGTAAAACGCTTGCAAAAATGTGTACATTAGTCAAAGCTGCATATAAAATGTGTTTAGTAGGAGAAATTCACATTAAATGTTGGTGAATTTTCATGAGAATGGCAAATTCCTCCTGAAATGTGGAGAACTGGATTTAACCTTGAAAAAATGAGAAACTGGGAAAACTGAAATTGACAGATTCTTCAATGGCTAGCAGGTATCAAAACGTACACTATCTGCAGAGTCCACTTCTCCAAACGTTGCAGTGCAGTTCTCACAGGAACGTAGGAAGCTGCTTTATTCTGAGTCAGATCATTGATCCATCTAGCTCAGTATTATGTACACTGACTGGCAGTGGCTCTCCTGGATTTCAGACAGGGAATCCCTCCCACCCTACCTGCTGGCACCTGAACCAGGGAGATGCTGGCAACTGAACCAGGGACCTTCTGCATGCAAGGCTGATGGTCTACCACTGAGCTACAGCCCTTCCACATCATGGCTAGTAGCCAATGATAGCATCCTCCAAACATGGTAAATTTGAAAAAAAAAACCCACTGCAATAAAGGATTGCATACGGATTAAAATTAAATTATTTACAAGGCTGAATAGATTTACACAGCTGTCTGATCCATATGGGGAACTGATTTTGATTGAGAATCATATGGAGGTTGGTTCTCAGAATAGGTCCACTGAACATCAAGTTCCCATTGCCCACACATGCCCTCCAAACTCCATGGTCTGAGGCCTGCCAGATGAACAGCGATAAAGGAGGAAAAAATGCCTTCCTACAGTTATGCCAGCAAGTGATCAAGAACATTTGTTCTAGCATTGTGCATGTTTTGGGTTAAAAAGCAATATTCCTCCCTGTTGTCTTTCATCCCCTTTTGCAACTTCTTCTGTCCTGGCTTTAATTTATTAGTTTACAGTTTTTATGAAAGTCCCTATGATCTTCTTTCCCACTGAAGAAATGCTGGTAATTAGAAACACAAAGCATGAACAATCTTTACCAGTAAGAGTGTGAACCATCTTAAGCCACAACATGGCACCCAAACTGCAATGCTTTTCCAATCAAAGGGAATAGATACTCTGGAGGAGGGAGGGAGGCAACAAGGGGAAACAGGGAAGCAAGGAATGCCCTAGATTTTGATTTGGAAAATCTTAGTTAAAATAAAAAATATTTGAAAATGCTCAAGAGTGCTGGGCAATTGTTCAGCAATTTAGTTCCATGTTTTTCATTCCTATTGATCTGCAAAGACTCATAGAGCAATGTCTGAGGCTTTAAGTAAAGAGAAGTAGGAAATATTAAAGTCAGTATGTAATGGGAACCAGGAACTGAAATAAGGAGGGGATCACATGGAATTTCCCAGCCTCTGTTATACGGCATCAGCATTCTTGTTACAACAAAGCACTCCTGTACCATGCTAATAGTCAGTAGAGCCTTCAAATATATTTTGGGAACAAATTCTTCAAAAATGTACATGAACAATTATAGCTCACATGATTTCACACCATGACTCTTTGTGAAACTTGTGGTGAAGTCAAGAAACATATATCGCTCTAGATGTTTTTGTCTAGGTTGTCTTAGGGGCTTAACTATAAATTTTATCATCACATATTACAAAGCCTTAGGGCCAAAGGGGACGAGATGCCATTCATACCATCAGCAACTGAATGGATGGCTTTTAAAAAGCAAATGGTGTGCGCATGAACCTGATCTGGACTGGCATTCTGACAAGGGAGGTATGTATGTGTGTGTGCGTGTGTGAACTTTGCACTTTGCTGTGGTTCTGATCTGGATGGAGTCTTTCCAGGCTGCTTTTTGCTGTTGGCATGAATGGAAGCTTCCCCCCTCCCCGTGCAAAGAGCATACACAGAAGGAAGGAGTGGTCTGGATCAGGACCTCAGAGGAGGCAAATGACTAAAGAGCTTCACTCCACATGGTCATGATCCAGACTGGGCCCTTCATACCTACCATATACTTTCTAAAAGCCACTCCCAGAGCTTGGAAAAGTTACTATTTTTTTGAACTACAACTCCCATCAGCCCCAGCCAGCATGGCCACTGGATTGGGCTGATGGGAGTTGTAGTTCAAAAAAGTAACTTTTCCAAGCTCTGGCCACTCCTACAATCAGAAAACATAAAAGTATGAACAATCTTTGCTGGTAAAATGTGAGCAACCAAGGATCATTAAATGGAATCAAAACTGTAAAGGGGAATAGATGGGTGTTACTTTTTTTTTGGAAACAGAAAGCCCCAGAGTGCTCCCTTGTTCAGGGTATATCTGGTGGATCCTAAATCACTAGAAAAGTTTAACAGCAGTGATGGGGAACCTGTGGCCTCCAGATGTTGGACTGCAACTCTCCTCAGCCCCCAGAAGGTGCAGTCTGACAATACCTGGAGGGCCACAGGTTACCCATCCCAGATTGACTTCCCCAAGGGCACCCAGCTTGCTTTACAGCTGATTGAAACTAGAATCTTTATTCAGTCTGTTCTACACACTACATCACTGGCCGTTCATAGCAGTGTGGTATGGAGAGCCAGTGTAGTGTAGGGGTTAGAGTGTCTGAGTGGGACCTGGGAGACCAGGGTTCAAATCCCCGTTTGGCCATGAAGCATACTGGGTGACCTTGAGCCAGTTACTGTCTCTCACCCTAACCTACCTCACAGGGTTATTATGAGGATAAAATTGGGGAAGGGTGGGCAACCATGTTTGTACACCATTTTGAGCTCCTTGGAAGAAAAATGGGATACAAATTGTAGTAATAGTAATAGTAACAAGAACAACTGCAAAAAAAACACACCCCAAAACCAGTCCATTGGCCCTAAGAGAAGTCAAATTGGCATGGCAATATCATTCTATTAATCATCCATAGGGATGGGAGAGAAATTAATTTGGTTTGTATTTTAATGCAAACCTATGTACTTTGCACTTTCCAAACCAATACATGAATCAAAACACAGCTATCTTAAGAAATTCACAGTTCTCTGAATTTTGCATTGTAATTTTCCAACCCAAAGAATGGTTCCTAAAAACATATATTATGAGAAAATGTGCACATAAATGTGCATACTAGTGAAATATTAAAAATATTGTATAAAATGCACCATATTAGACAAAATAGCATAGAAAAATGAGTATATTGGGAAAAATGTGTATAAAAATGCATATGATGAATATTCAGAAAACAAAATTGACAGGTTTGTCCATTCCCGTAACCAATTAATGTCTAAGCTGGCTCTGAATTAACTAAAACAATTCCCATTATTTGCAATGCTTATATATGATATATGAGAATACGAGAGTGTTTGGAGCTGGTAAAATGAAAGGCCTAGAAGACAATTCAATTAAACATTTTCATGTGTTCTCTTACCATTGTTATTGGAGGGAGGATTTGATATAAATGAGTTTTTTATTAAATCCTGTGCCCTTTGCAGGTATAGCAACTACAGCATGTCCTGTTGATTTATAATTTGTTTTCCATTAGTACATTGATTTTCCCTGTTGATAGGGAATGTCATAGCACTAATTAACACAGCAAACAGTTCTGTTAAATTAAACTATCTGGCACAGTGTGTGTGTGTGTGTGTGTGTGCAAGAGAGAGAAAGAGAGAGAGAAAGAGAGAGACAGAGAGAAATGGGGGTGGGTGGGAGAGAAAGGCTTGTGAAAAACAAATAATTCTAACACTGGAAAGCTTTGAACATATACACAGGATAGGGGCAGGGCTTGCACCAGAGGGTGGCCAGATCGGTCCCTGGCTGAAGGCCACTGGGGCCCAGAGGGGCCCCTGAAGTCCCCTCCTTAGGGTGGGTGGGTAGCACTCCCATTCTGCAATCCGTGGCAGCTTCAGCTCCCGAACCTGCCGCAGATTGCAGAGAGGAAGCTCCCAGGCACCTCCCCACAACCATGCAGCCCCACAATGCCCACCTGCACACCTCACTTAACTCTCCTGTTGTGAATGCTGGCTGTGCTGTGCGCACATGCCTGCCATCAACCAAGATGGTGACAGAGGCATCAGCCCCTTAGGGAAGCCTTGGCTGCCATCTTGGTTGATGGCAGGCATGCCCACGCAGCCCGGCCAGCATTCACTGCAGCAGGAGAGGTAGGTAGCACATGTAGGCAGTGCTGTGGGCCTGGGGCAGGTTGGTGCCCAAGGGCCCAGTCATGCCTGGTGCTGGCCCTGTCATGGGAAATAAAGACTTGGAAGAATCTAGGATGACACTGTCTGTGTCTGCCATGAAATTCAGGGGTCCTGGGCTCTAATCCATGGTTGGGAAAAGTTTTACCAAGTTTCAGAGTTCATTCCCCAACATGGGCACTTGGGAGGGTGATGAAATCGGGGTTCATTTGGGGCTGGGTGAGGGTTGAACTGATTCATGGGTTTAGGTAGAGGCAGAGGCAGCTCCTTTTTATTTTAAATGCTGCCTGTAAGACTTCCTTAACTCATCTGCTTTAAATTAAAGCCCATATGAAGAATTGGGAAACATGGCAGTCAAGGCTCAAACACTGCTGGGGCCCCCTCCATATTTTTCCAGGGCCCAGAGAGCCAGTGGGTCCCGTACAGGCTGCAGCACAATTACCATAACTGAGAAAAAACGGAGGCCCTCCAGATGTTCTTGGACTCCCCACTTCCATCATACCTGATCATTGGCCATGCTGGCTGGGACTGATGGGGGTTGGAGTTCAACAACATCTGAAGGGCCACAAGTCCCCATTTTCTAAGCCATAGCATACCTTACTTATACAAGGGATGGCTAACTTCTGTTTTCTCTAGGGCATCTAATCTTCTAATCCAGACTGGAAGATGGAGAAGTCCAACTACCTATGGATAGTCAATTTCTGTAAAAAGCACACAAACAAACAACCTGGCATTGCATTACACACTAACCCATCACCCATGGGTGCCATGGCACCCACGGCTTTCAGTGGTGCCCCCGGCAGGTAGCCCAGAATCTCAGCTTTTCTTTAAAAAAGTAAGTCTGTAGCCCTCCTAGAAAGAAAGATATGGAACAAAATATGCAGGTACCCTTCTAAGCGATTTATGTGAAATGAGCCAGCCTGGCTGCTTCTGTCTGTCAGTGTTATTAGTCAATGAGTGAAATCAGAGCTGTGACTGAAGTGAATTGTTTGGACACCAGGCAATCTGGGGTCCTAAAGAGCTGCTGTTTCCCCTTCCCTTTTAATGCACTTTTCCTGCTTCTGTCTTTTTTCTAGTCCTTGGAATCTCCCTTCCTTTTTCCCTAGCAACCAGGACACATCTTTCCTGTGCTGGGATCGCCTGAGATCAGTATCTATTTTCTGCAAATACTACTACACAATTAAGTGTGGGTGAATGTTAAAGAATCCCCCTCCTCCCAAAAGGCAAATGTCAAAACTTTGCAAAGAAACTTAGGCATGTCTCCTGCTTTGCAGGAGCTAAAGACCAGAGACTCATTACAAATTTACTGCACAATGGTATAGATGTCCACTTAGAAGTAGGCTTCTTTGTGTTTAATGAGGCTTACCTTCAGGTAAATGGGTATAGGGTAGCAGCCTTGGCTTTGGTTTAGGATTGGCATTGAGAAAAAAATAGGGTTTTTGTGCCTTTAACAGCTGTATGGCCTGCAGAAATTCAACAGGGGAAGGTATAGAAATATAATTATGGGAGAAGCCGCACTGTGTCAATGCTCTAATTATGCCCATGGCAGCCATTTTGTGACTGGTGCCCCCAGTCCTCCTTCAAAATTTGAAAAGTGCCCTCTGGTCTAAAAATGTTGATGGCCCCTGCCTTACGGCTTTCATAAGTGTGGAGCCCATAAGCTTGGTGGCATGAAGGTCAATGACAGACGGAAGAACATATTTACTGGAAACGTGCATGTTTTCAACTGCCCTGGCTCTGGCCTTCTTTCACAAAAAGCAGCTGCAGGGGTGTCTGATCTGGATCAGGACCATGGCTTAAGGAGATTGAACCCTTTCCTCTCTGTTCCATTTCCCCCAGCACTAGGTACTTACCCTAATGGTGGCAGTTTTATTTTTAAACTGTTTAATTCCAAGCCTATGGGGGGATTCGTCCCATATTCCCCCTGCATCACCTTCAACAGTCTAAACAAAGCTGTAGCGAATGGAGGTTTTGCACTGGCATCCATCATCAGGGCCCCCCCAAGTGTCATTTCTTTGGGCTCAGAACAAATTTGTAACACAGGCCTTTACTCAGATATATTTTGGGCCTATAAATCCTTCCAGCAGCCCTGGCTTCTTCTGTGCCTAGAACAATAACCCTGATTATTATTATGTTTTGTCCCTCCCAGCCCCCTAGTTGTCTCTCCACCCTGTCCTGCCTATGCACAAGGAACTCTGGGACTGTTAGTTCCTGAAAGACCATGTCACATAGGACACATCTCTCTCAAAGTACATGTCCTAATATAACTGCACGAGCACATGTACAATCTCTCTGTTCTAGAGAAGGGCCTGGGCCAGCAACTCCTTGTTCGGAATATTGCTGATGTTGCTCTAATACAGCTTCTGATTGGCTCCAGCAAGTCTCACAAGATTTGGACAACAGGTACATAGATAAAGGGTAATAGATTACCATAAATATCTTCAAGCAATTTAGTCTCAATTTTCCTGCTCATGTTTGCAGCCTTGGCTGCCTCCAGCAAGATCTCTGGGCCCCAGTAAAGCATACACCCACCAGTGGTTGGGCCCTGAGTCTCCATACTGAAGAGCTGGTGGGGAGGAACTGATGATAAGGCAAACGTTGCTTGGCTAAGCCTTCCTAGAGAGTTCTGAGCTTAGCTGAGATTTGAATCAAGGATTCCCCAGCTCACCCTTTACAAAGTAATCTTTTATATGTTTACTTGCAAGTAAATTTATTTGCATGCAGGGGTGAGTACTCCCAAGTAAGTATATTCAGTATCACAACCTTAGTGACTTTTTACAGGGGGGGAGTGTTCACTTGAACCCCCTAGTGCATTGTAAGAGTCACAGGGTCATCCCATGTAGTTCTGCCCTATAGCTGATGTGTACATTGGTCGTAAGCCTACCAACTGCATTTTCATCAGCCGCGTGAAAGGACCCTATGCATGTACTGATCAGCAGTGGCACATGATGAGGAGGATGGAGTGGCAGTGCTGAGCCTTACTGGGATGGGGATGGCACAGGATGGAACAAAGCAGCAGCAAGGTTGGGGGAAAGCTGAGTTGATGGCAGTCCATCCCAGTTCCTGTCCTGACGAGTGGCGGCAGCAGCACTACCACCATGGGAGGATGTCACTGATGCTCCCCTCACTGCACCACTGCTGGTACTGACATATACATGCAGATCTCCTCCAGGGGGGATCCTGGGCCTTTTCACACAGCAGCCAAAAATGTGGTTGGTGGAGATGGATGCAGTGTGATCCTGTGCCCTCACTGCATTCTTTCAATATGGGGGGGGGAGGTTGAGTGCCCCCTATGATATCTTTCATAGCTCTTGAGAGAAATTCAATTCAGCTCACATTTAAAGCTGAATCTATCGAAGCCACACTTTCTGAAACATGATGTGAATTGAAACACAGTCATCCTTCAGCATTCACAGTTATCCAAATTTTGCAGTGCAGGTCTCGAACCACACAAAGTTTACCAAAATGCATGTATTAGGGGAAAATGTGCATAAAATGAATGTATTCATGAAAATAACATACAGCATGCATTCTATATGGGAAAATTGCTTGCAGATATGTGTAGGAGAAATTTGCACTAAAATACTGAAATATTTTCATGAGGATTTTCATAAAAAATTGCAAATTGCAAGGTCAAGACTTTCCTTTTCTCCCAGGCATTTTAGCATGTGTTTTTAAATTGTTTTAAATGTTTAAATTGTGTTTTAAATTGTTTTTAAAAGATGTGTTTTAAATATGTATATGTGTTTTTAGGTACTGAAAACCGCCCAGAGAGCTTCGGCTATGGGGCAGTATATAAATACAATAAATAAATAAATTGTTGCAGAAATATGGAGAACTGAATTTAAGATCAGAAAAACAAGAAACTGAGAGAACCAAAATTATCAGATCCTTCCATCCCTTCTCTAAACCAAAGATGGTGAACTGAATGCACTCCAGATAGTGTTTGACTCTAACTCCCATCAGCCCCAGTCAGCATGGCCAATGGTGAGGATCAATGGGAGCTGTAATCCAACAACATCCAGAGGGCCACAAATCCTCCATCCCTCTCTTAAATCTATAGGAAATAATCTCAGTTCAGAAAGGTACAGAATATATTGTCTTGAGCCAGACCCCAAAACTCAGCACACGTTTGACTTCATATATCTGACATAAATTGAGAGGTAGTTTAATCTTATTTAGTTTTTCTCTCTCTCTAAGAAGATGGACAGCTGCCTTTCCTTTCCTTATAAATATTCCAAGGTGTGAATGTCAAGGTTTTTCTCTTTATGTAACTGTCTTTGTATTTTTTTTTTTAAAAATGGTGAGGACTCTGAACAGGGTGGTTCACGACAGATGCTGTTGGAGATCACTGATTCATAGGGTTACCATAAGTCGTAGTTGACTGGAAGGCACATAACAACAAAACAATATGAAACATTTCAGCCCTAAGGTGAATGTTTCAGACACAGGTATGAAGATATTTCAGACAGAGAGTTATGGTGGAAATTGTTCACAACTTTTATGGTGATAGACATGATCGAGTCTCTAAATTGAAGATGGGGTTAAATTAATTTGGTGCTTTAGAAAGGGTGTCTTTTACAATGTGGTTGAGACCAAATTCCTTTAATACCCTTAGAGATAACCCTCTGTGCTATGTCAACTTTTGACATAATAAACTATCGCCAGATAACTATGTGTGACCTTATATTAAGCTCTCATCCAAATTTAGTACTGAACTGAATTGCACTTTTCAACATCACAAAATAAATTGGAATTCAGATTTTAATGCTGTTCCATTGAGATCTCTGAAATGTCAACACCCAGTCTTGAATTCAGTTGTGGGTCAATTTGGCTCTTTCCATCTTTGCCAATAGCTCCCATCCTAAGTTATGTGTGGACATAAAGAGTTCATAATTTTGAGGTGTTTCCTTGCATGAGACACTATCCATGTATTACAATTTTTATAGCCCACTTTTCTGTCTCATCAACAGGACCTCCGCTAGTTGGTGATATTAAGGAAATGGGAATATAAGGGCATGTTCTAATGCAGGGGTAGCCAGTGTAGAGCCCTCCATAATTTGTTGGATTCCAACTCCCATCAGCTCCAGCTAGCATGGGATGATGGGAACATCTGGAGGGCACCACATTGGCCACCCATTTTTAGGTTGTTTCTGCTCAATGAAGAGTTTAGGAATTAAAGATAATACTGCCACCCCCTCAAAAAACACCCTGAGGCAATTATCTTTTTATTAATTACATTTATACCCTGCTTTTCTTTTCATGATAGAAACCCAAGGTGGTTTACATATGGTTCCCAGGTGGTCTCCCATCCAGGCACTGACAAGATCTGACCTTGGTTAGCTTCAGCAGAGAATAGGCCTTATCTTCAGACCATAGCCTGGGACCAGTTAGTAACCACATACTGACAGCTAGATATTTGGATGTCTAAATGTTGCAGTAAATTACAGAAAACAAGGAAGAAATGTGTTCATGGAACAAAGACATTTGATAGCTTTTGAGCTTTACAAAAATTCTGAAACTTTCCCACAAATGTTAAGACTGACCAGTTCATTGAGCATCTGAAATTTATTATTGCAACATCTGGAGGGCAGACATTGGCTACTCCTGTTCTAAAGTCATGGGGACCTGCTGGATTAGAGAAAAGTCCTGAAATGTTATACTGGCTGTTTAGTCATTTTTCAGATCATACATATGTTTTATTCTAATCCTTATTCCTGTTGCCCATAGTTCTGGAATCAAGAATATTACAATAAGGCTGTAATCATATATGCACTTACTTCTGAGTAGACATATAGAGAATTGTACTGTAAATGTATTAGTACTCGTGAACTTCAGATGTAATGCATGAGAAATTGGGTGCATGTGTAACAATATTAAATAGAACTGGTTGACAACACCGAGACCCTCAGACCATTGCACATCAAACCTCATGGGGCCAATCAGACAAAAAAAGAGAGAATGAAATCACTGGAGAGCCAGATGTTAAAGATAATATTCTCTATCAGTTAACAAAAAAATTGATGTCTTTTACCAAATCACAACACTTAGTTTCTTAAATTTGCAGCTCTAAGCTGAGCGTGTGTGTCACACTTTGGTCCGATGAGCATAAGAACAAGTTGTGGAACTTATCAAATGCCAAAAAATTAACATGTGTCTACATGTGAGGCCCCCTTTGAGCTTGAGGCCCAGGCCAAGTGACCCTCCTGGGCCCACTTCTGATTGGACCTGGCCCCAGGCAGCAAAAAGGCCGCCTTACAGCATATTTTTGACCTTGTTTTATCCTCACACCAGCAACTCAGCTAGGCTTAGACCAGCCTTTCCCAACTAGTGGGCCACCAGATGTTGTTGGACCACAATTCCCATCTTTCCTGACCATTGGCAATGCTGGCTGAGGCTGATGGGAGTTGTGGTCCGACAACATCTGGTGGCCCACTAGTTGGGAAAGGCTGGCTTAGACACAGTGGATTACTGTAAGGGCTTTCAGTGAGTTTCAGCAGGGACACAAATTTCCACAAACTTTTCCTTTGTGATGGGTTTCACCCCTCATCGGCTCCAATTTGTATCTGGTTACTGTAAGCATCCTTCATGGGTCCACACTTTTTTATTGTCCGCCATGCTGCTGCACTTTCCATTCTACCTGTTCGGGGCTTTCTTCCTCATCTGTCTGATCACTTGTGCCTGTGACAAAAGGCACAGTCAAGATGCGTGATTTCTGAACTCTGAATTCTCATGTATGACCGTGGTGTGAATAAGAGTGACTGGTGATACATTTTCTAAATGTGGGAGGATGTTGTAGGTGTACTTAACGGTTAAACAGCTTCTTCTGGCTAGGAATAGGGAAAAGGGACAAATGAGTCACTAAAATCGAAACTTTGATCAGGCTGAACTGAACTGTCTTGGGAAGGGGGAGAAATTCAATTTGGTTCAAATTTAAAGCTGAATCTATCAAATGAGCACTTTCTGAAACTATATGAGAACCAAAACACAGCTATTATTTGAAATGTGCACTTATTCAAAGTTTGCAATGCACTTCTCCAACCAATGTTTACAAAAATACATATATTAGAAATGTGCATAAAAATGAATATATGGGTAAACATAACATATAAAATGCATTATATTGTGATTAATTGCAAAAATGTGTGCATTAGTCAAAACTGTGTAGAAATATATTTGTTAGGAGACATTTGCATTAAAATGCTGAAGAATTTTCAAGATTTAATAACAACAACTGCAGATTGCTGCAGCACTGTGGGAACCAGAATTTAAGATTAGAAAAATGAGAAATAGAGAGAATTGAAATTGACAGATTGTTCCTTCACTAATAACACCTATATTCCAGGTTAGGCTTCAGATCTCCAAGACGATGCTCTGAAAGCCAGAGGAAGTGTGAAAATCTACTTCCCATACCCCTAGCATTGTGATTCTGTAGGCACAACAGCCCTCTTGCAAGTTTCTGAGTCCCAGCAAATATCTAACATTATTGACTGCTGACAGCAGCTACCTGCATGGACAGGAAAAATAGAGGAAGCTGCGTTATACCATATCAGATCACTGGCCCATATAATTCATTGTTGTCTACACCGACTGGCAGTGGCTTTTCATAGTTTGAGACTGGAGTTGAACCCTGCTGAATCAGACCAAAGGCCTAAATAGTCCTGCATCCTGTTTCCTACAGTGGCCAATGAGATACTTCTGGGAAGCCCACAAGCAGGACATGTGGGCTATAGTCCTCTCCAGTTTTGTTCCAAACAAGTGGTATTCAGAGGCCATTTTCCTCTGAACCTCAAAGTATTATTTATTTATTTATTTACTTACTTACTTACTTACCACTTATATGCCAAAAAGTAGTATATAGCCATCATGATTAGTAGTCAATGATAATCTTATTCCCCATACATTCTGTTTAACTCTGTTTCAGAGTTAGTGGCCATCACCCACATCTTGTGTCAGTAAGTTTCATAGTTTCACAATGCACTGTGTGAAGAAATACTTCCCCATGTCTGCTCTGAGCTCTCCAACATTCATCTTCATTCGGTGACCTCAGTTCTAGCATCATGAAAGAGGGAGAACAACTTCTGTCTATATCTACTTTCTCCACACTATGCTTAATTTCATACACCTCAAGCATGTTGCAATCTTTTCTCATAGGGAAGTTGCTCCAGCCTTCTAGCCTTCCCTAGATAGTCTATGGGTTGAGCCTGCACATCATGTGCTCTTCCCCTGAGCTAAGGCACCAGTGTAGGTTGCCTTGTCTACACCACCCACAGTATGATGCTAGCATGGGATTCTTCCATACAATATCACAACCTTGTTTGGGTTAATTTTTCCCATGTTTCTGATTTGGCACTAAAGTGTCAAATCAGGGATGAGGTAATTGTCTATGCAGACAAACTCCTGATTCCTTTAGGAGATCTTGTGGAGGAACTTTGTCGGAAAACATGTTGACAAATTCAATAGCTCACCTAATCACTATAGCCTAAATGTCTGTTGATGCTCTCAAAGTTTGTAATGTGTAACTAGTGGAAGTTATTGAGTATGGTCCAACCAAAAATAAGTCTGTTGAATTCAAATTATTTCAGTGGGAGAGTTAAGCATATTCTTAAAGCATGGGTTAAAATTAGTGAAATTAGCATTTGTTAGTTACTCTGTTTCAACAAGCGTTGAAGTGACTTTCTTTTCTTATTTTTGTAAACAAAGGGGATCTGCAATAGTGAGTTTCCCCTCTCTCCATGTGCATAAGCAGTTTAAGAGACACTATAGAAGATGACTATTCAAAGAGAAAACAATGCTTAGAATTGGAATTCAGACATTTACGCCCAGTAGAATATAGCATCCTGGCACACATGATTCTGTTACAAGAAATCAAACCGTTAGTCCTCCCACTTGTAAGCCAAACCACAATGCTATGATGAAACCATACTGAATGTATTGCACAATCCTGGAAAACAAAGAACAGGAAGTTGAAAACCTGTCTGCTCTCTAGTTCACTGTTGACTTCAGAGAATGGGGTGTAAATGGATAGCGTTTTCAGTATGTTTGATTTGTCAGAGTGGCTGTCAACTCACATGACACATATGCCAAAACTGGCTGATAAAAAAAAAAGAATGGGAGGTCCCTTAGGGTGGGTTGCTCCATTGTGCTGTTCATAAATTATCTTTTGCACTCAGGATGGCATCCTTTTTAATGGCATCCTGTTTTAAATGGTTTTTAAGGATATGTTTTAAACTGTTGTAACCCACCCTGGAGCCTCAGGGTGAAGGGTAGGTAATAAATTAATTTAATAATAACAATCCTCCATCTGAAGATGTTGAGGACTGTAATAATAATAATAATAATAATAATAATCCCAATCTCTGAGCAGTGAGAGATTTCAGGGGTCCCAACATGTCCATTGGTTTTGGCTTCCTTAGAATGAACATCACCAGAGACTGCTTGTGTTTCTGTGATACAAGGTTTCATTTATTTATTTTATTTTATTTATGAATTGCTTCTTATAAAACCTCCTGAAGAGATTTAACAATAAAAATGTACCTAAAAAGAATTTCTAGTCCAATACAGAGTGGGATAAAAAACTCCACTTAAATACTTGTTGGGAAAGGAAGGTCTTCAAAAGGTGCTGAAAAGATAATAGAGATGGCACCTATCTGATAGGTAATGGGAAGGAGTTCCAAACAGTAAGTGCTCCTATACTAACGGCTCAGTTCCTAGATCATATGGAATAGACCTCCTGATGAGATGGTATCTGCAGGAGGAGGCCCTCTCCTTCACAGCTCAATGATCAGTTGGGTATATACAGGGTGAGATTACCTTTTAGGTATCCTGTATAGGTAAAGCTGCATAGGGCTTTGTACACCAGTACCAGCCACTTGAACTTTGCCTGGTAGCTAATTAACAGGCAGTGCAATTCTTTCAGTGGCTTAACATTATGGTGATATTTTGTTCTAGTGAGTAGTCGAGCCACTGCAGTTGGCACTAGCTACAGCTTCTGGGCACCCTCAGACTATGAACTTGCTCCTTCCCATCCAAGGTCAGCCAGTCAGTTGGCCAATCCATGTGCAAAGCAATTATCCAGACTGAGAACCATTCACTCATACTGCCTCCATCTTTACACACACTCTCTCTCTCACCCTAGGTTGAGGATAAGATGGAAAGTTCATGGTATTACCATTATTATTATTAATAGCATAACATTGCTATGTAGATCGCTTAGAGGTTTTGACAATTAAGTGGTATACAATCTTTAAAAAATGAAATAATAAAAATAACACTCCAGCAGATCCTGCTCCTCCATTAATTTTCTGGGTGGTGAGTGGATAGGTGGCACAAAAGCCAGGACTTTGGGCCCCCAGAGAAAGCAAGTAAAGCTTCTGTGTTTTTTCCAATCCCAGTTCCAAGACCGCCAGTCTCTTTTGCACTCTTTCACACACAAGGATACCTTGATGATATCACCTCTAGCCAAGGAAGGGAGAGAAAAAAGTTCACCTTCCAGAAGTGTTTTCCAGCTATTTCATTCCTATGGCAACCCTCTGTACCCAAGATAAAGGAGATAAAGGAGGTATACAAGCCCAATATTTCCAAATAGCAGTCCAAAATATGGGGAGCATTCTCTCTCGCAATTACTTGCAATGCAAATCTTGGCTGCAGTCAGTGTTAATTACCAACTTTAAATCAGACTCCAATACTATATTACTGAAACAACTTTGTAAGGTCGCCCTAGGGTTTGCTGAACATTTTCTATTTTGTCTGAGTTATATACAGAATATGCTTGACTAGAAAAAAACCAATTTCACTTTGTAAGTTGCTTTGGGTCCCTTTTTGTGAAGAAAGTGTCAAATAAATGCAATAAATAAATAAATATTACATTATTTTCCATATGCAATCATTGGCCAAAGGTTTTCCTTATCAAGAAAAACGTGAGAAAAACAGTAAGGTTAATATGGAACAAAAATGGAGCTATAACATGCAAGTGCAAGTGGGTTTTATCCCCCCTCCATCACGTGAATAATAATTCATCCTGAGCAGAATATTGATTCATACTATTTTGAGTTGGTAGATCTCCTGCCTGAACACCTGGCATGGAATCATGCCCCTCCCTGACCATCACTAGCCAGGAGACAATCCCCCCTCCCCAAATACCAAATCCAGAATTTGGAGGAAAAGGAATCTCTCCCAGGTTTAGCCCTTTTGTTGTGTAAGACCACATGTCAGCACAAGTAAATGTGCACTGTTCCTAAGGCCAATCATGTTATTTTTGTACCCTGGCAGTAAAAATATAATAATGAAAAATTAAGAATATTATAATAATAATTATTAATTAGATTTATTAGTCGCCCATCTGGCTGGTTGTCCAGCCACTCTGGGCGACGTACAAAACAGAACATACAAAAACATCAGGACCTTACAAATCTAAACAATAAAATAGAACCTAATTCTGTTCTTGTACAGAGCCTCCTTACTCTTGCCCGACAACGACAGAGTAGAATCGGTAATGGTGTTAGTAGTGAGCGGCGACGATGTACGGGCTGGGGGCCAGTATGGCCGGCAGCGTGTAGTTCTTGTTTCTAACTCTCTGGAAAGGGGAAGCACCATCTTTGTGAGGCTGGCCCTTAGATCTTTTGTCTGTGGAGGTGGCTGCCGTGGGGGGAGCTCCTGGCTCAGGAAGTTGTGGCGGCGGTTCTTCAAACTTGTGTTTCTCTCACTGCAGCTCTCAGCAGTTCTTCCTGCTCCACAACGCCGACAGGGGCTGCACTGGAACATGCTGGATGGATGCCCCCGAGTAGGGAACAGCTTCGCTGGCTTGAGCTGGGGAGCGGAGGCAATCCTCCGGCCAGGGCCAGTTCTAAAGGGCAGCCAGGTTGGGCACTGGCCCGAGGGCCCCAGAGCTACAGGAACCCCTGAGGGGCCCTTCGCTCCCCTTCCGTGATCTGTGCCCCCCCACACACCCCACTTACCTGTCAGCCGGCTTTTTAGCATTGCCCTTAATGAAGATGGCAGCCGCAGCTTCCCTAAGGTACTGAAGCTGCTGCCGCCATCTTAGTTGATGGCAGAGATGTGCGCACATAGCACGCACATGTGCCATCAACAAAGATGGCGGCGGAGGCTTCATTCCCCTTAGGGAAACCGCGGCCGCCATCTTCATTAAGGGCAATGGTAAAGACTAGACAGGTAGGGGGGGCGCGTGGGGGGGCTGCATGCACAGGCATATGCACACATGCACACGCACACACACCGGGGGGGGCAGGGCAAGCTGATGCCCAAGGGCCCCCGCATGCCTGGAGGCGGCTCTGCCTCCGGTGCTGCTGCGAGGAGGCTCCAAGTTGGCTCGTCTGCTGCTCCGTCCCAGCGCAGAGGCAGCTCTCAGGCATTAGCACTGGCAATGGAGGTGAGGGCGGGGCAGCAGCTGCAAATGTTCCAGGGCGCTGAGGCGGCTCATCTCAAAGGTGTTACGGGAAGGTGTCGCGGGGTCCCAGATTGTAGAGTCTCAAGTATTTTTAGTACTCTTTCATCTAGTCCGCATCTAGTCTGGTGAAGTAGTTGGAAAGGTTTTATCCATGTGTTTTCAGTTTTCATAATTAGTTTGTAATACCAATATTATAAATTAAGAATTTGCTGCTTGCGGGCTTCTAATGGGCATCTGGTTGGCCACTGTGAGACTAGTGGTTGGCCATTGCTGGAGTAGATAGGTCTTTGGTCTGATCCAGTAGGGCTCTTCTCTTGTCAGGCAAATGAATGTTAATGACTGGTTGATGTTCCTTCATGGTAATGCTGGAGGTGTAAGAAAATGCCAGGAATGTGAGAGCCATTTTGTAGGAAATGACTTGTTTCTTCTTTCCCTCTTCTGACCAAGAGGTAAGGGTGTACATTGAGATCTGGGTATGCAGAGAACAAGATAAGCATTTTGGGACAGGCAGACAGAGATACTCAGAAGGAAAGAGGTGAGCTAATGTGAAAAAGCTGAGTTGTCTCTCTAAAGGGCAGATGTGAGGCAGTCAATTTCCTACATGTTCAAGTGCTTAGGCTGTTTGTCTCTATCTATGCTCCATCTATGTTTGTAAGTAAACTCAAATATTACAAAACATAAGTTTCCAGTAGGGATGGAAAGATCTGTCAGTTTCTGCTCTCTCAGCTTCTCATTTTTCCAGTGATAAATTCAGTTCTCCACAATTCTGCAGCAATTCATGATTTAAAAAAAATCCTCATAAAATTCTCCAACATTTTAGTTCAAATTTATCCTAATATACACATTTTATAGGCAGTTTTGACTAATGTACACATTCTTGCAAGCAATTTCTTATCCTATAATGTATGTTTGTATGTTATTTTCATTCATCTATTCATTTTATGCACAATTTCCTCTAACGTGCATTTTTGAAGAAGAAGAAAGGTTGGCGAATGGTATTGCAAAATTCAAATAAGTGTGAATTTCAAAGGATGGCTATGTTTCAGTTCTCATATTGTTTTGGAAACTGAATTTGATAGATTCGCCTTGAAATGTGAACTGAATCAAATTTCTCACCCATCCCTACTTTCCAGTGATCTCTTCTTCCAAAGAAAGCCACTGCCTCAGGAACTTCTTGTGGAAGTACAGTAATACCTCAGCTAATGCAGTACATGTGTTCCTGAACATTACTTCTCTAAAGAAACGTTGGTGCCAGAGGTAGGAATAACATGGAAAGAACAGGGATAGGTTCATGCACCGTAAAGAAGAAGAGCAGTTCAACATATTTCAGCAAACTTTTTATTCAAAACTAACAATACGCATGTCTGAAATGAAACAACCAAGTCAAGAAAGTCTTGCCTACAGACCACTTGAAGGCTTCTTCCAAAATGCATCCAGGGATGCCTGCCTTGCCTTTTTTCTTCTATCATGTAGCATCCTGCCATAGCAATCTAAAGCTTTGAGCACAGTTCTCCTCTCCGTACACTCGAGCAGGCAGGCAAGGGGCAACCACCACCACCACCCTGTGCTTGGTCTCTCTCTCTCTCTCTGTGCCTTTCTCCCCTATACTTGAGCAGACGTGTCTGCAGTAAGTGCTTCCAGGGCACCAAAAGCCCTGTTTATGGCAGAGGCGCATGTGCCACGTGGCAAGGAGTGCCATTCCAGCCATGCATGAGAAAGCTGCCTGCAATCCAGTAGACAAAGAGCCACATTCTGACTATGTCGGAGTGTGCCCCCCAGCCCCTATGCACCCAAAAAACTTTGTTAAAAGGAGCTTCTTTCCTGGAAGATTTGTTAACTGAAATATTACTACATTTTGTAGAGGACAACTGTGCTCTCCCAGATTACTTGCATCTACCGCTACTCTCTGATTAGTACTCATTTAGTATTTATGAGAGAATTAGAATATCTCAGAACAAGGGGCAGGAAAGAAATTCAGTTCAGTTTTCCTTTTAATATGGACCTACCTATTTCACTCTTCCCCAAACAACACCCAAATGGGAACACAGCTACTCTTCAAAATGTGAGCTCAAGGAGAATTGCTTGCAAAAAATCTGTATGTTTGCCATAATTGTGCACAAAAAGGTATGTGTTAGGGGCAATTTGCACTTTGAATTTTCACAAAAACTTTTTTAAAAAAAAATCACGAACTGATACAGAAATGTGGAGAACTGAACTGAAGATGAGAATGAGGAAATGAGATTGAAAAATGGAGAGAAACAGAAATTGATAGCTTCATCTGAATTCAAGAAGAATTCAGAAGACCAACTTGGGCCTGGTTCCAATGCTTTCCAGGCCAACTCTGCTGTCCCAGTGTTAGATGAATGGCCAACGCTTCACTCTTTCCTATGCTAATAATGTAACACACAAGATCTAAATGTGTATCATTCTTTACCTTAAAAAATGTGTGTGTGTGTGTGTGTGTATGTGTGCATATGTGTGTGTGTGAAGATTGTGCCATTCAGCCTTCCATTCATATGCATATCCACATGTAGCACTTGCATCATACTGTTGCATGCCCCCAAACACCACCCCAATCTCTGAGCGGTGTGAGACATCCAAAGGTTCCTGCACTTACCCAGGGTTTGGTTTCCTTGGAAAGAAGGCCAGCAGAGACTGAGGTGTCTTTTAGGAAATATGTTTTTTATTTCCAACTTGAGCTTAAGATGGAGGAATTCAAAGCATTAGCAATCCAATAGATCTTGCTTTTCCATCAGGCTTATAGGAGACATCCTGAAGCCATAGTGCAGGGAGCAGGTCTATCTGCATGTCTCCTCAGTTCCCAGCTTCTTCAGACTAGCTGAAAACACTCTCTTTTGGCACCGGGGGGGGGGGGCTCTCCTGAAGAGTTTCAATAACAAAGGATCTCCCTGGCCCATTTGCCAGTTAATGGGTAATTGACAGACCCAGTAGCCCACCTGGCCACTCTATTAGATTAACAAAGGAGTCTCATCTGGTCAGTGGAGCAGGTTTCTCAGCTGCAGAGCCCACCTCCAGGTGCAGGGCTACAGAGACTGGAAGGGGACTCATAGAAACCGTCTATCTCAACCCCACCCCTAACACTTCCTCCACCACTTTGGCCCTGGGAAGCATTGAGTGCTGAGGCTGTGGATTGAGAGGATCTATCATGAGTTCCACCTGAGGTGAGCTGGACATGAGATTGCTATGCCATGCACTCAGCTCATGGGTTGCAAACTCCAACTGGCCAATCTTCACATGCCATTTTGTTTGTTTGAATCAGTGCTGGATGAGACCATCTTGGCTGTAAGACCCTCTCTCTACTTGCTGGCCTCTTTCCACCTGGCCTGGAAGGGTGGAGCCTTGACTGACTACAGCTATAAAGGTGAATTGTGTAACTTTTTAATGTTCTTGTTGTGAGCCGCCTTGTGCATAAATTGTTATGGAAAGGTGGCATACAAATAAACAGTGATGATGATGATAAATGGGTAAATGGCAGTGTCTTTCACTCTGATCCTACACAGTTATGTTGTTGTGCCTGACTGCTTGTGATGCCTAGTGCATCTCTAAAGCTAGAGGGGTAGCTGAATAAGACAGTGGGGGAGGCTACGGTGCCTTCTTGCCCTTTTCCATGACTCAGAGAAGCAGATGAACAGAGCAATCCTAGACAATATATAATATACATGTTTATTCAGAATAGGGATGGGAGAGAAATTCAATTTTTGCATTTTGAATAACCGCTTAGAGGTTTTTGCAATCAAGCATTATATAAATTTTGTTACATAAATAAAATTTTAATAAGAAATTACCTAATGCACACTTCTTGGACCAATATGCAGACTGAAATCCAGCTGTCCTTGAAAGCCACACTTCTCTGAATTCTGTGATGCGGTAGGCCAGCCAAACAATGTGTACAAAAATGCATATTTCAGGGAATGTATGCATAAAAACCCATACATTCATGAAAACAACATAAAATGCATTATATTAGGGCAAACTCCACCCCCTTTCACTCCCAAACCCCAGAAGTTTCAGCTCCAACACACTTTACGTTGTCAGCCTTGCACAGGCTTTAAAACTGATTGGCCATTAACCCCGTTGCCATTCCAGGGGTGTCCAATGAAAATGCTTTGCTGTAAGCTCAGGCAGACACAGTGATTGGCTGAATGCTTTGCTGTGAGCAGTCCCAGTCAGCAGTGGGGAAGGGAGATGTGTCCAGTCGTAGGCACAGTTGTTTCAAAATGCAGCCAGAGAAAATGGTCTGGCTGCTTCTGAAACAATTAGTACATCTGAAGGCTATATGTTTGGAAAGAAATACAAGAGTTCCCAGCTCAAATTTTCCTTTTCTCTGTAACACAAATAAGAGTGGAGGTGCTATGGGTCATTTGTAGGAGAGAATGGAAGGGGGGTTTAAGCTTTCTTCCCACTGATAATTTTCCACTGCAATTGCTCCCACAAGGCAGTGTTGTTGTTTCTTTTAAAAAAATATTCCCAACCATGCTCTATAACCAGAAGTGAGCCCAGGCGAGGGGAAATAACCTCAAGAGAGGGGGGACTTTTGCAGTGAAGAATTCACAGGCACAGGGGTTAAATATTCATAACTGGTGATTCTGTACTATCAATGTACCACACACACACATTTTCTGTTATTTTACAAACATTAGATTGCAGTGCCTTTGCAGAGATAACATCTAGCTTGACTCTGAAGGTCAGGGTGTCGTTATTTAGTGATCTCAAATTGCTAATCTCCACTGCTTCTGTTGTTTTTATGTTGAGTGGCTGTTCTGCAGAAGGCAAAGCACAAGCTTGTTCTTTCAGCTGGGGCTTGGAGGCTAATTCTTTTCAGAAAACGGCTCTTGGCACAGTGGATAGCTCCTGATAATCTTGCACCAGAAGCAAATCAGATTAGAAGTTCATTCCATCAACACTTCTACTTACTACTGATTCCCAGCATGGTCAAGAGCAATCTTAAAGCCTTGGGTAACTGGAGCTTGATATAGCTACCATGGGTTCCAAGATCCACCTTATATCTATATCTGTGGGGTTTTTTTTAAAAAATCCAGTCTGTTTCTGAGTTGCTTTGTCCGCTTCGATCTGTGATTCACATTCCAAGACATTCAGTGTAAAATGAAGTTCCGTGGCCCCTATTCACTCTTATGGAGAATCTAACATCTGTAACTTTTTCCCTTTTGGCAGAAGCAGATGGAATCTGCAGGCATAGAAACCTCTCCAGAGCCAAATATGCTTGAAAAATTGCAAGTTCAGGACTTTTTTGGGGGGGGGAGGCAGGGGGATTTACTGTCCTCCATAATCCATATTAGGCCTTTATCAGGCCAATTAAGAGTGGCAGAGTGATGTGGATTCCTGCTTGTACATTTTTAGAAAAACATTAACCCATTAGCACAGTGGCCAGCTTAGCTTTCCTAGACCTTGTTTGGGTTGAAAGGGGACATCCTCCAATATTTTATTTATTTATTTATTAAATCTGTATCCCACCTTTCCTCCCAAAAGGAGCCCAGGGGAGCAATAGGCATTACAAGGTTAGCCTGCCATGAATGCTGCCTGCAGAGTGCTGAGGAACTCTCGAGGTTCCCTCCAAGCACAGCAGCATTTTTTTAAAAAAAAAAATGAAGTCTTTTCAAAACTTTTTTTAAAAATCCACTGCTGCTCTGCTTTAACAACCATAACGAAAATCATCCAGTACTCCACAGGCAACGTTTAGACAGCTTCACTTTTTGCAAGGCCCATGGACCTAGAGTAGAGAAACATAGAAGAACATTGATATATAGTGTACAGAAAAGCAGAGAGTGAGATAAGGCTTTGTGCGGGCCCTTATCCAACTGTTTTTAAATTCCTGTTTTTAACTTTTATTGATAATTTTATTTTTTTTGTAAACTGCTTAAAGCTTTTATTACAATCAAGTGGTATATTCACAAACTTATACAAATGCAAACACATTTTGGGTTGGTTTTTCACAGTCCAATCCACTTCCTATGTAGTTTGGAAGAATTTGGTAATGTGTCATCTTTGGAGATACAGTCCTGATTGCAGGTGTTGCCACCACTCATCACATGCTCATAGGAACATGTTACCAGGGGGAGGGCAGGGGAAGAGAAAGGGAGGGGGGAGGGAGGGCTGGGGAGAGGGGGAATGGAAGGGGAAGGGGGGAGAAGGGGGAGGGGAGCAGGCAGGAGGGGGAGGGGAGTAGGAGGGCAGGTTTGATCATTGGCATGCTTATTGAGTTCAGTAGGGATTTACACCCTACTCCTTTCACAGAGCTACAATAACCAGAATTCTCTGGGAAAAGAGGCTGACTGCTAAACCACTATGGTCACTGGAGCTCTACCAGGGGAATAGGAGTCTCCTAATAACACTCAGCACCCTTCACAAACTACATTTCACAGGATTCTTTGGGGGAAGCCATGACTGTTTAAAGTGGAATAAATGTCTAGCGTGAGTGTGGCCACCTAAATTAGCCAAGACAAACAGCTGTTAGTCTAGCTTTTAGAATCTTGACAGTTGGTTCTTACTGAGCATGCCTGTGCTATATCATAGGCTCTCATGTTCATTTTCTTAAATTAATTAAAAATCAGTCATACTTATTTTTTAACTTGTTAAACTGCAGAAGATGAAGGTCAGAGTATGGGGCAAGCCAGTAATAAGATTACAAGTACTCTGTAAACATTGCTTATTTTTAATTAATTTCAACAAATTCTGAGACAATTGACAGAAAAACATCCACCAGGAGTCTGGCTTTTTTTTTACTTGTGTTTCAGACTTTAAAGTCTGCATTTTCTCTGAGTGCTTTTATTACCATGAAACGTGGAGGATTGTTAAGCAAGCATTTCTGAGTTCAGGACTATAAATCATATAAGATTATGTTTTGAAATTAGCTTATGGGAAGCAGCAGAATGGCATGGGGGTATTTTCAATTTAACATGGCGGAATGTGAAAAATCCATGCTGGCTATACTATACATCCACTCTTGTGGCTGTATAATAAAGTTTCTTAAATAAAATAAATAAAAAATGCAGACTGTATTGCAGTTCAACTAAGGGAGGAGTAAAATCACTCCCAATAACCTTGTTATTCAATCCCAACACAGAGTGGCTGCACACCCCTAATATCTAGAGCAGCCTTTCCCAACCTTTGGGTCCTCAGATGTTGCTGGACTACAACTCCCATCAGCCCCAGCCAGCAAGGCTAATGGTCAGAAATTATGGGAAATGTAGTCCAGCAACATCTGGGGACCCAATGGTTGGGAAAGGCTGATCTATTCTAGAGACTTAAAAGTAGGTTCAGATGCTTTCTTTTCCTATAACAATTTCTACTGTTGCATGCCAAGTTTCTAGGTTATTGGGATGAGCCATATTCACAGGCAGCATGGGACAAATACAATGACATAGCACTGGACATTTTGATTAAAACAAATACATTTTGATACATAATATGGTCCAGGAGGTGCAAATCAGGTCTGTTCAGTTCACTCCTAACTATGGGACAAATGGCTCCCTCCAGAATCCCTAGTGGGAGCTGTTACCTAGTAGGCAGGGATTGATGGACAACATCAGAGAAAACGAAAGGTGAGAAGAGGAAAGGATGCCTGGGTAATCAGGCACCATGCTGGTACTGGCCACATCTGCACTATACATTTAAAGCAGTATCATATCACTTTAAACAGTTATAGTTTTCCTCAAAGAATCCTGGGAAATGTAGTTTGTTAAGAGTGCTGAGAGTTGTTAGGAGCCCCCCTATTCCCCTCACAGATCTACAATTTCTGGAGTGATTTAACAATCAGCCCCTCTTCCCAGGGAACTCTGGGAATCGTTACTGTGTGAGGGGATTAAGGGTCTCTTAACTCTCAGCAACCTTAACATGCTGCACTTCCCAGGATACTTTGGGGGAAGTCAGATCTGTTCAAAGTGATGATACTGATACTGCTCTAAATTATACAGCCATCAGAGTGGCTCTGTACTATAGTCAGCATGGATTTTTTGATTTCACAATGTTAAATTAAAAATACCCCCAATGACATTCTGATGCTTCCCATAAGTTCACCTCAAAACAAAAAACTTTTAGTCCTGAACTCAGAAATGCTTGCTTAACAACCCTCTAAATTTCCATGGCAATACACAAAACAGTCAGAGAGAACTGAGAGTTCAAAGTGTAAAAAGAGAGGGGGGGCGAAACCAGACCCCCTTTGGACTTTTTTCTGTCAGAATTCTCATAATCTGTTGAAATTAATTAAAGTTCAGCCATATTCACAGAGTACCTGTAATCCTGTTACTGACCTTGCCCCATACTCTGACCTTCATCTTCTGTAGTTTAAAAGTTAAAAAAATGCCTGGCTGAATTTAGTTAAGAAATATACCACTGAAGTCAATGATAAGCCTGGGCATGCTCTGTAACAACCAACTGTCAGTGTTCTAAAAGGCAGACTCCCAGCTGCTGGGCTTGCCTAATTGGGGCCACACCCACACCAGACCTTTGTCATGGCTTCCCCCAAAGAATCCTGGGAAGTGTAGTTTGTGAAGGGTGCTAAGAGGAGACTCCTATCCCCCTGCTAGAGCTCCAGTGGCCAGAGTGGTTTAACAGTCAGCCTCTCTGACTGAAGCTCTGTGAGGGGAACAGGGCATCTCCAAGGAACTCTCAGCACTAACTACACCTCCCAGGATTGTTTGGGAGAATCCATGACTGTCTAAAGTGAAATAAAGGTCTGGTGTGGATGTGGCCAGGGACAGCTTTGGTTTAAATTTGGGTAGGAGGCTACATGTGCCTGCTGTAAAATAAAAAGGTGGGGGAAACCCTGAAAAAGAATGTTCACAATGTTTTCCTTTTAGAAAGAAAAGGGACTTTCCCCTGCCCAGTGCCCACCCATCCAATCTCCTCTCTTCCCCTCTCTTCCCCCTTCCTGACCTCCTCCTCCCATCCCTGCTCCTCCCCCTGCTCAGTTTGACCTAGCCTAAGCATGATTGCACATGAGTAAATCCCACTGAAGTAAAAAAGCATGCAAATGATCAAACCTCCCCTCCCTCTTGTAGCACCTCCTTCATCTTGGTCCAATCCTGCTTTCCGTATGATATGTTCTGTGTATAGATTAAACAAATAGGGTGATAACATACACCCCTGTCTCACACCCTTTCCGATTGGGAACCAATAGGTTTCTCCATATTCTGTCCTTACAGTAGCCTCTTGTCCAGAATATAGATTGCGCACCAGGACAATCAGATGCTGTGACACCCCCATTTCTTTCAAAGCGTTCTATAGTTTATCATGATCTACATAGTCAAAGGCTTTGCTGTAATCTATAAAGCACAGGGTGTTTTTCTTCTGAAATTCCTTGCTCCGTTCCATTATCCAACATACGTTTGTGATATGATCTCTGGTGCCTCTTCCCTTTCTAAATGCAGCTTGGACGTCTGACATTTCTTGCTCCATATATGGTAAGAGCCTTTGTTGTAGAATCTTGAGCATTACTTTACTTGCATAGGATATTAAGGCAATAGTTTGATAATTACTGCATTCCCTGAGATCCCCTTTCTTTGGAATTGGGATATATATTGAACGCTTCCAGTCTGTGGGCCATTGTTTAGTTTTCCATATTTCTTGACAGATTTTGGACAGATTCAGTCTCAGTAGCTTGTAGCAGCTCTGTTGGTATGCCATCTGTTCCTGGTGATTTGTTTCTTCCAAATATGAGGAGCTGTCACCTCACATTCTAAAATTTGTGGTTCTTCATCGTATGGTTCCTTCATGAATGAATCTGTCATCCTTGCATCTCTTTTATAGAGTTATTCAGTGTATTGCTTCCTTTTATTTCATCTCGATCAGTCAGTGTGTTCCCCTGTTGATTATTCAACATCCCTACTCTTGGTTTAAATTTCCCTTTCATTTCTCTAATCTTTTGGAATAGGGCTCTTGTTCTTCCCTTTTTTTTGTCCTCTTCTATTTCTATACAATAACTGTTGTAATAGTTGTAATAGTTGTAATAGTTGTAATAGTTGTAATAGTTGTAATAATCTTTGTCCCTACGTACTAGTTGCTGTATTGTATTTAGGGTTCTGACCGTGTTTCTGTTGCCTTTTGCTTTTGCTTTCCTTCTCTCTTTAACCATTTTAAGAGTTTCTTCAGTCATCCATTGAGGTCCTTCTCTCTTTTTAACTAGAGGTATTGTCTTGTTGCATTCTTCCCTGATAATGTCTCTGATTTCACTCCATACTTCTTCTGGTTCTCTGTCAACTAAGTTGAAAGCCTCAAACCTGTTCCTTATTTGATCTTTATATTCTTCTGGGATGTTATTTAAATTGTATTTTGGCATTATGATTGCTTTGTTGATCTTCTTTAGCTTTACTCTGATTTTGGATACGACCAATTTATGATCTGTACCGCAGTCTGCTTCTGGTCTTGTTTTTGCAGAAAGTATGGAACTTCTCCATCTTTTGTTATCAATTATATAATCAATTTGATTCCTATGTGATGTCCATGTGTACAGTCGTCTTTTCGGTTGCTCAAAAGATGTGTTTGCAAGAAACAAATCACTGGCTTCACAGAATTCAATAAGTCTTTCTCCTACTTCATTTCTGTCTCCTAAGCCCCATTTCCCCACAATTCCTAATTCTTCTAATTCTTCTCTGTTCCCTACTTTTGCATTCCAGTCCCCCATGATTATCAGCACATCTTGTTTTGGTGTGTGATCAATTTCTTCCTGTACTTCTGCATAAAATCTCTCCAATTCCTCTTCTTCTGCATTTGCTGTTGGAGCATAGACTTCAATGATGGTTATGTTAATAGGTTTTCCGTTTAATCTCATTGATATAACTCGCTCAGACCTTGCGTTGTAGCTCCTAATTGCTTTTGCATGCATAATTGCATGATCCAAGCATGACTGCATGGGAGTAAATCCCATTAAACTCAATAAGCATGCAAATGATCAAACCTGCTCTTCCCTCCTCTTCCCTCCCATTCCCTCCCTTTTGACCCTTCTTTCACCCCTCCCTTCCAATCACCTCCTTCCCCCCATCCTTCTGCTCCCCTCTCTCCCCCTCCTCCTTCACTCTACTCTCCCCTCCCTCTCCCACTCTCTCATGGTCAGTTTTACCTAACCTATGCATGATTGCACGGGAGTAAATCCCACTGAACTCAATAATCATGCAAATGATCAAATTTGCCCTCCTCTTGTCTGCTCCCATCCCCTGTGGTCAGTTTCACTTATCCTAAGCATGATTGCAGGGGAATAAATCCCACTGAACTCAATAAGCATGCAAATGATCAATCCATTCTCAGCCAATTTGCACAGGATCCCATTTCTTACCTCCTGGATTAAAAAGCAGAGAAATTCACTAATGGGCAAACGACCTACACTGGAAGTGGATTGGACTGTGAAAGACCAAACCAAATTTTGTTTGCCCTACAGATTTGTAGGGCAGTACAATATCTCAGAGAGGAGCAGAGCTTGGAAGTAATTCATTACAAGTTACTTGTAATTCATTACTTTTTTGAGGAATGAGTGGGTAATTCATTTACATTTTGATTGTAATAGAACTAGGAGTAATTTTATTACTTTTGTGGGGTAATTGTAATGTTTCCAGCATTACTTTGGGGAATTACTTGTGGGGGGAGTAGGGGAAGTCTTCTGCTCCTCTGATTTGTGGATGAAAATCATGTGCCTCAAACTGGGCTTCTGTGCAGCATCACTCTTCCTTGTGCTCTATGGGTGGGTGGGTTGGTAGGAAGCGATGAGGGAAGAGGTGGAGAGTGAGATGAGGTGGAGTGGAGAAAACAATTGTTTAAAAAATGGACGGTGGTAGAGAAGAATGGAGTGGAGGGAAAATGGAGCTGGAGGGCAAGAACATGGATAAGGGAGGAGAAGGAGGCAGCAGCAGAATGCAGATAAAGAAGTGTGGAGGTGAAAGATGACAACGTGTGTGTGTATATTGTCTTTGCCCTTGGCGCACAAACTGGCCTCCACCACCCTGTCTGGCTACTGTGCTGCATTTGCAATATTTTAACTTTTCTGCATCTCTGGGGAAAATGTTTGCTTGGATGAGTGTCCTTTAGTTGGTGGCAGGGCAGGGTCTGGGAGGTGGTTAAGTGAGAGAGATTATGCTGGCTGGCTGAGTGTGTGTGTGTGGGGGGATTGCACTTGGTTTGACGTGCAAAGATCTGAGTACTGGCCTATGCCTCCCCCCCCACCTCCCTTACCAGCGGAGAGACCACCATTACTATCTTATGGATAAAAAGAATTATTCTACTATCTCTGTATGTGTGTGTTTATTTTTAATGTTGTTTTAGGCTACTTAGATGTACAGCAGCCAAGGCCAGCATCTTGTAGGTGTTTTTTTTAAAGTAACTTAAATGTAATAGCAGTGATTACTTTTGAGGAAAAGTAAAGGAATCAGTTACTTTCAGAGCAATTGTAATTGTAACGGTAATTACTACTTTTTTGGGTCATGTAATCGCAACTGTAATTTATTACTTTTTAAAAGTAATCTTCCAAGCTCTGAATATGTGTTGGCTATAGGTACATTCTTCAACTGCAAGGTTTTTTGCCTATTAGTGAATATATAGCACAGTGGGGAGGAGAGCCTGGCTGGGAGTCCAGAGTCTGTGAGTTCAAATCCCCACTCATGTCTCCTGGGTGTCAAGGGCCAGCTAAAGATCACCCCACAGTAAGTGGCTCAGGGGTTACGTGCCCTGCCACCTGTGCAGCCGTGGGCAAGCTGCATAGTCCCAAGGAGCCCACGCCTCCCAGCTGGCAGTTGCGGACAAGGAAGGGGCTGGCTTGTGCAGCTGTGGCAAGCTGAGCAGGCCCTAGCCAGCTGGGGAGGACTAGCCTGAGAGGGAGGCAATGGTAAACCCCCTCTGAATATCGCTTACCATGAAAACCCTATTCATAGGGTCTCCATAAGCCGGGATCGACTTGAAGGCAGTCCATTTCCATTTCCGAATATATAGTGCAGATGTGGCCACTGTGCTATTTGTGTTCCTGGCATTACACTTGAATAGGATTGTATTGCACAAATCTTTTTTAAGCTACTTTGAGAGACTCTTGGGTCTATATAACAGGATATAAGTATTCTAAATAAATGAATAAATTAATAACCAAGATTTACCAGAGCAGGAGAAATAAGGAAACTGAAATAAATGATGGGAAATATTCAGTGAAATTAAGAACCAGAATTAATTCCCATTTGGTTCTGGTTTCCTTCATTTTCATTCTGTGTAATTTCAAGGCCAATGAATTTTGATACCTTTCACAAATGGAGAACCATGAAGCTGTTTGTTATTGCGAGCATGCTGTATCATCTCTTTCTGCTCAGTAAATGCATTAAGTAATAAATAGAGAAATTGATAAACTTGCTTGGACAAACATCACTCTTACAAAACATAGCAATTCATTTTATATTTCTCTTTTTTTTGTTGTTGAGGCTAATAAGACAATCCTACTGAGTTTTACAAACCTGCTCATTTTAGGTTGTTGTGTGTGTTTTTCATTAATAAAGTATGAGCGTGGGATAGTTCTTTAATGCACTTACCCTCATGAGTGCACCTACAAGCGAGGGAAGTAATAATTATCCCTGCCATTTGAAGGGAGTAAATGAGCCACAATGTAAACAAGTTACCAAATCTCACATAATCTGTGCTGAATCAGGAAACTAAATTCTTCTCTTGAACTTCCAAGGACAACATTTTTGATCCATTTATCAGCTAACAATGACTTATAAGTTACAAGCAATAAGCATGGCTGAAAAAGAGCATGCCTACTCTGCTTATCCCAAAACAATGCCGATTACTTATATATTTTTTTAAAAAATTGGATCAACTGTTTTTAAACATCTGCCTTTATTGGCATTTTTAATGTATCTTTTACCATGTTTTATGTACAGTAGGGCCCCACTCATACGGCGGGTTACATTCCGGACCCCCGCTGAAAAGTGAAAACCGCTGAAAAGCGGAACTCATTTAATAGAATGGCGCGCGACGCCTGAAAACCGCCGTAAAGGTAGAACAAACGCTGTGTGAGTGGGGCTTTAGTCTAATTGCGTCTAATTGAGACTGCCGCATTAGCGACACACCGTAAAGCGGGGCCCTACTGTAAACCACTTTGGGTTTTGATGATTAAGCAGTATATAAATTCTGTTAAATCAGTAATGATACTTTCAAAAGCTTTTGTCTACTGATAATATCCCAACATGATAATAAACCAAATGTGAGTTGCACCTTTTTGTTCTGATGGATCATGGGGAAATGGTTTTGTACTACTTCCTATACTGATGTGTCTGTACTGTCTCACTGGGAAACAGATGTGTGATTACTTAGGACAGTGATGGAGAAACTTTGGCCTGCACTTGACATCAAATCCGGGGCACATAAAGACGTGGGTACAAAGAAAGAAGGGGAGTCTTCCAATTTCTTGGCAATGGTGTTTGTACTTTTAAAGTTGGCGCCAAGTGCAAGCCCCACTGGAATTGGTTCCATTCAGGTGCTCCTGGGTAGAGCCAATCCCTGCTGAAGACAGACTTGAAGTCACTGCTGATCAGCAGATGAGCAGTGACGTTAAACCCTGCTAGATCAACTCCACTTGGGAACTCCAAATCTGGAACTTTCAGGTGGAGCTGATCCCTGCGTAGAACAACATGAGGTAATTCCTCCCAAGAGGGTATCAGCTGATTGACAGGTGGGCCACCCTATCCAGATAAGATGTGACTTCTGTCAGTATAATTGTTTTAAAAATACTATTTTTATTTTATATTTTAATTATGAGAATGTTTTGGAATTGGAATTGTTTGCTTTTATTTGTCTTTTTATCAGACAAATTTTATCAGTCTTTTTTTTTGTCAGATTGTCTTTTGCTAGACCCCTTAGGGCGTCTCTTGTTTGAGTAAGTGGTATATACATTTTCTTAAATAAATAAATGAAGTAGATACACAAGTGGGGGTTGCTAGACACTAATGCCATTCATTTTAGGACTACTTTGGGAAGTGAAGCTATTGAATAGTATTAATTGACCTGTTGACAAGCTTTATGGTCACTTACCTTTTTCTCTATACTTTAAATGAACTATTAACTGTAGAACTGTTACATTGTAATGACATTATATGTTTTATTATGTGTTCTGTTCATTGTACTATTATTGTTGCATTTAGATGGTTCATTTTTGGGGGAGGTTAACCATTTTGAACCGTTTGTGGTAGAGTTGAACAAGTTCGTCAACTTTGGTTTCTCTCTGTTCCTCATTTTTTGAATCTTTCCAGTTTTAGTTTGCCACATTTCTGCATCAGTTGCCACTTTTTAAAAAATCCTCATGAAAATTCTTCAGCATAGCGTGCATTTCTTTTTTTGCTTGCAGTTGCACCCTAATGAACACATTCCTGCAAGCCAGTTTTTCTAATATAATGCATCTTTGTATGTTTCCATTAATATATGAATTGTTATGCACACCTCCCCCTAACATGCATTTTTGAACACACCTTTGGGTCTGAAAACTATCACAAATTTTGGAGAAATACAGATTTCAAAGGACTGCTGAGTTTCAGTTTATGTATTTTTTCAGGAAGTGCGGATTAAGATTCACATTAAAATGCAAACTGAACTATTTTTCTCCCCCTATGCCTAATTTATGGGAAAAGCAGTATATAAATAAACTGTGATTCTTGCTGGATGACTTCTATTTCTTCTTGCTGATATAGCTGTTAAAATTTGTTTCTGATTATTGCTGCTCCTGTGCCAGTCTGGTTCCTTTTATTTACTATTGCATTATTTTTGTTGCCATTTTTACATTTCTTATTTTAATTTATAAAGCACTTATGAACCTGTTGCCCTCCAGATGTTGTTGGACTACAACTCCCATCTGCTCCAGCTAGCATGGCCAATGGTCAGGGGTTATGGAAGCTGTAGTCCAACAATATTTGGAGAGCCACAGGGTCCCCATCCATAGTATAAATGAAAAGGTAAAATCAAATATCTAATTCAGAGACCCTCCATTCAATTTAGACACAGTTTCCTTCTATCACTGAGGCTATAGCTTACACCTTGCCAGGAATTATATAGCTCTTTTTCTCCCTTGGGTGTTTCCTGCAAGTACCCACAAAAACATCAGCTGTAGCTGGTAGTGAATAACCCTGGAGGCCATTCATAATTCAGAACCATTAAGCCCACATCCTAAAGTAAAAGTGCTCATTGCATCCTGTGACCGAGTCACTCCAGGTCAAAGTGAAATGCCTTCCCAAGTCTGTGATGCCATAATGTTCCTGTAGCACTGCGTAAGCTACTCTACAGTTACACTATACACTAATAATATATAATCATCACCATGTGAGGTATTCCTTAAATGTTAATATACAATTGCATCTCTGAAGTTTATTTGTCTTCCAGGCCCTTGGAGGATCTCCTGTTGTGAATATGATGCTTCATTATACAGCCATGAAAGTGACTGTATACTGTTGTCAGCTTGGATTTTTTGCATTCAGCAATGTTAAATTGAAAATACCCCCCCTGCCATTCTGATGCTTCCCATAGGTTTATTTCAAAATAAACCATTACAAAACTTATAGTCCTGAACTCAGAAATGCTTGCTTAACAACACTCTAAATATTCATGGCAATACACAAAACACTCAGAGAGAATAGAGAGTTCAAAGTGTAAAGAGAGAGAGAAAAAACCCAGACCCCTTTTGGACTTTTTTCTGAGTTCTCATAATTTGTTGAAATTAATTAAAAATCAGCCATGTTCACAGAGTACCTGTAATCCTATTACTGACGTTTGCCCCATACTCTGACCTTCATCTTCTGCAATTTAAAAGTTAAAAAAAAAATGCCAGGCTGACTTTTAATTAATTTAAGAAATTTAGCATTGGAGTTCACGATAAGCCCAGGCATGCTCAGTAAAAACCAACTGTCAGTGTTCTAAAAGATACACTCACAGCTGCTGGCTTGCCTAATCAGGGGGCTACACCCACACCAGACATTTATTTCACTTTAGACAGTCATGGCTTCCCCCAAAGAATCCTGGGAAGTGTAGTTTGTGAAGGGTGCTGAGAGGAGCCTTCTATTCCCCTGACAGAGCTCCAGTGGCCAGAGTGGTTTAACAGTCAGTTTCTCTAACTGAAGCTCTGTGAGGGGAACTGGGCATCTCCTAGCAACTCTAAGCACCCTTCACTAACTACACTTCCCAGAATTGTTTGGGAGAATCCATGACTGTCTAAAATGAAATGAAGGCCTGGTGTGGATGTGGCCAATGACAACTTTGGTTTAAATTTGGGTGGGAGATGTCATGCACCTGCTGTAGAATAAAAAGGTGTGGGATAGGGTTGCCAGGTTCAGAGCCTGAGACTAATCCTGTATCTTTAGCAGAAGAGAAAGTCAGCCAAATGCAGGTGGCCTTGCAACACTGTAATGGGAAAAACCACAAGGTGGAATTCTCCCTTCCCCCTGCACAACTTTTAAAGATACAGAAGACCTCTTGGTTGCCAGGACTTGGTTGTCAGTTGGCTGACTTTCTCTTCTCCTAAAGATACAGGATCAGTCTCAGGCCCTGAGCCTGGCAACCCTACTCTCAGCATCCTTCACAAATGACACTTCCCAGGATTCTTTGAGAGAAGCCATGACTGTTTAAAGTGGAATAAATGTCTGGTGTGGATGTGGCCTTGGTTTATTGAGGAATTCCAAAGTAACAGAAACAAACAGCAGCAGCAAGAGAAAGATACTTGTGTGAAAATGAAGGAAATTCTGCTGCACTTACTTCACTGGAGATAGTAAAGGAAAGCTCTGGCCTGTAAGATGAGGGATTGCACATCAGTGCCTTCAGGAGCAGGGGAAGCAGAGTCCCATGTAGGGTTGCCCAGTTCAATCCCTCAGACTGATCCTGTATCTTTAGGAGAAGAGAAAGTCAGCCAAGTACAGGTGTTCTTGTAACACTGTAATGGGAAAAGCCACACGGTGGAATTCTCCTTCCCCCCTGCACAACTTTTAAAGATACAAAAGACATCTTGGTTGGTTCTGTATCTTGCCGATTAGTGAAGAGTATTTTACAGTTGCCACCACAGGATCATCACCTTGTAGCGGTGAGTGGGTTTGCGTGTTCCAATGAACCCTGTGAGCGATGCCATCGGGAGTCATGTACTACCAGCAGGGTCACCCATGGTGGTAAGGTCAAGGGAGAGAAACCAGACAAAGAACGATCCACGAATGTCCTCAACGGCAGAACAGGCGGAGGATAACAATGTGTATGTTACAATGGCTGTGAAGGCAGATGAAGGCTGCAGCAGATAAAGGACTTCCAATCGTTGTGGTACCCATGCCATTGGATTAAATCCTTTTTCTGTCAAGATTGTGTGTTGATTGTGGTGCACCGATCTCCCCACATAAAACAAATTCACACACAGGCGTCTTTCATAACAAAGGCCCCATGGCGATCAGCGAATGACGATGGGGTCAGGACTGAAAATCCAGAAGCCCCTAGTCATTAAGTGGTACATCGGCGGTGGATACAGATTCAGACGGATCTTTTGTTAAAGACTTTATTTTGGAAGACAATCTTACTCGGTCACGAGTGATCGCCAAGAAGACAGTTGCCAAGTGAGATATCTGCTCAGTTACCTTTGAGTCCCCTAATGCAGGGATGTTGGCCCTCCAGATGTTGTTGGACTGTAACTCTCATCATCCCTGACCATTGGCCATAGTGGCTGGGGCTGATGGGATTTGTAGTTCGACAGCATCTAGTGGTTCCCCATACCCAGAGCTTGGAAAAGTTACTTTTTTAAACTACAACTCCCATCAGCCCCAGCCAGCATGGCCACTGGATTAGGCTGATGGGAGTTGTAGTTCAAAAAAGTAACTTTTCCAAGCTCTGCCCATACCTGCCCTAATGCATTGGGAAAAGGGGGTATCTGTAGCTAGGAGATGGCAATAAAGCTCAAAATACAAACTCTCATTCCATTTTGGGGAGGGTCCAGTCACCTTTGAACTGGGCCCAACACATAATGGGGTTTATATCCTATCCCTACCACTACCTAGGCTTCTTTGCCTGTTCTCCCTGCCTTCCCCCAGTATGACTGCCTGGGGCTTCTCCACAACCCTCCCTGAGACTGCCTCCACCAGCTAAGTCACTGAGGTTGTTGAGTGGAATGGGCAGGATACCAAATGAATGTCAGCTCTGTCTCTCTGATATAACATTATGTACAAACCCTGGAATCTGGAGTCTAGGCAAACTGGCTTTCTGGTGAAAGAGAGATAATTTCTGTGATTGATGGTGGCCCACCTGGCCATCCAACCTTTGCTGCGCCAAGTATCTGAGTCTGGGCCAGGCCCACCAAGCTTGTCCAGCCAGGTCTCCCTAACACACACCAGGTGAGCTGCCTCATCCATGATTAAACTATGAATGAGGCTGGTCTTATTATGCACTGAAGATCAAGGCACACAAACAGGGGCCAGTAAAAACAGTTGGCAACCCCAGAGACATCAGAAACAAAGCTGGGAACAATGGTAGCCAACTGAACCACAGGACAGAAAGGAAAGCCAAGTTTTGTCTAGTGTTGCAGAACAGACCGACTTTTCTTGAGGCATTCTTTCTAATAATAACTTCTTGTAGAGTAATTACACAGAAGGGCTTGTGGGTATTTTTGTTGTTGTTTCATGCAAACCTCTAACCCCAAACAGAACATGCTGGGATATAATGGAATGCAGACCTTGCAATGTTCTTCAGCAGCCACACCTCATAAGGAGCGCTTACAGGATGAAACTTCAAAACAAAATGTTACCAGTTTGTGGTAATGGGCTGACTTGCCTCATTCACAGATCTTTGTGCAAAAGCAATTGTAATGCAACATAGTCCCTTAGTTGCACTGGTCTTTCTAATTGCTTGAAGCGTCTTGATGGAGCTAGTTAGTTACTTGACTAAATACAAGTGCATATGTTGGGAGGAGTGAATGAAGCTTGGAATCAAGTTTGCAATTGTCAAATGACGGCCATGGTTCCCAAGGCAAGGAAGAGCGAGTGTCCACCATTTAGCTGAGTAATCATACATCTTATGTGCTTGACAACTGAGACTTTTGGCTGACTTTATATTATAATGATAACAAAGTGAAACAAATTTGTACTTCTTTGTATGGCATATTATTACAGCAATTAATAAAAGGAGTCCAATACTTCTTTGTACAGGACATAGTTAAAGCTATAGAATTTGCTACCCTAAGATGTGGTGTGGTAATGAGGGCTGCCAGCTTAGACAGCTTTAACTGGGGATTAGACAGATTCATTGAGGATAAGGATATCAATGGCCTTATGAATCACCTCCCATGAAATATCCTGAAGTGACTTAATAAAAACAGCATGTATTCCAATACAGATACAGACTGGTCTCCAATTGAAAGGCTTGTTGAAAGAGGAGGGTGTTCAATAGGTGCTAAAAAGACAATGGGCCATATGCAACTCACTTGTTGCACCAGCAGAAGCTAGCACAAGGATGTGTGCCCCTTGCATCTTCCCAAATCTGCTTCGGAGGGTCAGGAGAACCCCCAGAACAGCATGCAGGAGGAGAAAAGGGAAGACTGATCCATCAGACAAGCAGAAATGCTTGTGCTGATGGAAAAATTTCCTTAGCCCTGCATTGAATACAACCAAACAGAGAAGGCACCTGCCCTATACGTAATGGAAGGGAGTGCCGAAGGGTAATGCTGCCATTGTTGTTGTTATGTGCCTTCAAGTCCATCACGACTTATGGCGACCCTATGAATCAGCGACCTCCAAGAGCATCTGTCGTGAACCACCCTGTTCAGATGTTCTAAGTTCAGGTCTGTGGCTTCCTTTATGGAATCAATCCATCTCTTGTTTGGCCTTCCTCTTTTTCTACTCCCTTCTGTTTTTCAAAGCATTATTGTCTTTTCTAATGCTGCCATATTAAAGTCATTATTCTTATGTAATACAGATTGTGTATGCAAGAGGCTCTCCCTCTGCAGAGTGCAGTGATCAGTTAGGTATATGAATGGTCAATTTGTAAGAAGGCATTGATTCCCGTTTTGACCTGTGCTTGTCAGATGCAGTCCTATTTCTGTTCCACTGCAGATCTGTAGATCTGGGTCCATCCCCAGCACAAAAACCACGTTCTTTGTGTGCTTCTCTCTATGGTTGGTCCCTAATGTATTCCGAGCTGCTAAAATCCTGTTGCTTGCTGACCCTGGATGAAGTACCAGCTGGAAAGATCCAAACAGGACAATCTACAGGCAAGCTACCCTTGTGTGCCAGGCACAGAAGCAGAACCCCAAAGACATAACGGCAAGGATAGAAGTGCATCTGTGAATCATTTACTACAACCAAGTTCTGATTTCTTTTCAGTGTAAGTTGACAGTTGTTTTGAACTATTGTTCTGTTTCCCAGAACTAACGAAACCTGCTTGTAACACTAAACTGCTGCTGAGGTGGGGCAGGGGGAGGAGAGAAGCAGATAATAGCTAGTGTGAGGGCACCACATATGGTATTATTGGATGCCACAAAGCCTTAACAAGGCAGAGAAGAATGCTTATCATGGCTTGGAGGAGTGTTTGCAGGATGGCTGGTCTGGAATGCTCTTATGAAATGGGTACATTGCGACATCTTAGGTTTGCCATTGCAAAAAGTAGAGCAGCAACTTTCGGTGCCTGAGGACAAGGGAAGCACACGAGAGATCGACCTGCATGTCAAGGAGACATGCCAAATAACTACAGAACTGAGAAGGAGAAAACATCTGAGCCAGACATGTCTCGTCCCTTGTTGAAGCCCAAGCTATTAGAGTAAGCCCAAGATGTTCAACCATGTACACTATAGTATTACCTTGAAAAAAGGATAAACAATTTTGCTGCATTCCGATGGTTGAGTCATTTTCTTTTGATAAGCTACAAAAGAAATGCTTGCGATGGATGGTCAGGCTTCAATACTCAAACCACTTAGGTAGGAGTAGGCTCCCAGAGCTCAATGGGGAATATACTGAAGTGTCAGCTCTACACTGCGTCAGCAGTGCCGGTGGGGGGCTGGAAATTCCTGGGTGGTTGGCAGGGAAGCAAAGTCCTTAGCCGGCAGTCTGGTCATAACTCTGCCAGGTCTAGGAGGAGGAGGGGAGCTGATAAGGGCCAGGCTTGTCCGAAGCGTACTTGCCGAGTCAGGAGTCCAGAAGTGAGGTCAGTAGAGGTCCGGGATCAAGTGCCAAGGGGTCAGTCCGAAAGAGGGTGCCAGGAAACTAGGAACACACAAGCCACGCCTGACGTTGCAGTCAGCAACAAGCTGCAGCCAAGGTGTGCCTTATAAAGAGCAAGGTTGACAGCAGGTGTGAGCCCTCAGCGTTTGGGCCTTAAGGAGACAGGCCTGCCTCTCTTCTGCCTGACCTTCTGCTGTCTACGTTCTGCATGTGAGGGGGGAGTATCCTGTTCACTGTCTGTGTCTGGCTGCAGGGACTCTGCTGTATCTGGGGTGCTCTGCAGCTGAGGGGGAGAAGGAGCTGGATTCTCAGGAGGCTCCTCCATGTCTCCTTCTGAGTCTGCTGCTCCTGGGTCTGCTGCTGTTACTCCCGAGTCATCCTCATCTGAGGAGTCCTCTGACAGGGCCATGACATAAAGACACAATCCTGCTAATGCTTTGAATGGATCCCATTGATTTTAATGGAAAGAGTTAAGCAAATGCTCCTGCCCCCAGTTATCAGTAATGGGGCTTAAAAGTGGTTGCTTTTGGCTGGATTGTGCCCGTGTAAGACATGATTGATTAATTTCAGAATTTATTAACATTGTGCAGTATCACCAAGAATGAAATTAATCCATGTGACAAAGTGGAAATTAAGTAGGTTTTCCTTTCAATGCAAACTGAATCTAATTTCTCACCCATCTCTTAATTTTTCTAAGCCTCTATTAGCATGTTCTATAACTGCAAAACCTCATAGTAAAAAAGACCTCATCGTACCCTCCCCCACAATACTTAATAATATTCAGCAATCTTTATGATTCATTTCTGTGCGATAGACCTCGTTAAGAACTTGTGAATCATCTATTTGTTCTTATGTACCTTGAAACATCCAGTACAACTGTCCTGGAGATTTGCTATTTCTATATTCATAGAATCAAATTAAGGAGCAGGAAATGCTGCTTTAGGTATACCGGAAGGTTGTGAACTTTATGCATATGACATAACTTTTCTTGAAAAAATTTTGAAATGTGAATCAGTCCCCTGCTGGAGTCAGAAAAACCTAATCAGAAGGGCATGATATTATTCTGCTCATCCTAACTTCTCCAGTGGTGAGTAATTGCAGGAGCACAACACTTGTTCAGGGTTGGGTTCATTTGAAAGGAGGTCGCTGTGGGCTTACTGGCACTTTGCAATATTTGCATTTATTTACAAATATACTGGTTGTGTGTAGGTGGAGGCTAGGGTTGCCAGGTTCCTGGCCTGAGGCTGATCCTGTATCTTTAGGAGAAGTGAAAGTCAGCCAAGTGCAGGTGTTCTTGCAACACTGTAATGGGAAAAACCACAAGGTGGAATTCTCCCGTCCCCCTGCACAACTTTTAAAGATACAGAAAACCTCTTGGAGGCTGGGCCTGGCAACCAAGAGGTCTTCTGTATCTAAACGTTTTTCAGGGAGAATTCAACCTTGTGGCTTTTCTCATTACAGAGTTGCAAGAACACCTGTACTTGGCTGACTTTCTCTTCTCCTAAAGATACAGGATCAGTCTCAGGCCAGGAACCTGGCAACCCTGGTGGAGGCACAGTTTAAACACTCCAGAGTCCACTGCTTCCACATCAGATCTCTCGGGAGACAGCTAGCACCCTAAGATGCTTTCAGAACCTAAACTCAGTGCTTTCTGTTCTTGTGTCTTTCTTTGTCTTAAATCGGACCTTAACAGTGTATTTATTCTCTCCTTACTCATGGTCACCTAGATCACATTATTCTTTTCAGAGTTGGGGCAAGAAAATATCCCCCTTTCAAGTATTTCCTATGCATTGAAATAGTCATGTATTGAGAACAATCTCCTTACCAAAAGGAAGACACTTGGCCATTTTGCTAGGACTATTAAGTTAGTCTCCAGGTCTGTTAGTCCTCTCCTGTCCAATCTGCCCCATCTCATAATAATTTTCGTGTTATGATCTGGTTGGAATTGCCCCTTCAGCACAGACCTTCTAGAAATAGCGAAACTAGTCCCTATGATGTCTTATTTCTCATGACCCCTTGCAAATCACCACCTCTAGGCAAAACCCAAGTTATAATAATCTGACTTTAGGACCAGATTATTATTGGGTTTTGGTGAGGGAGGAAAGGATAGACAGAACAGATCTAAATTTAAATTTAAATGTAAAGATAGAACAGTGGCAATTTGAGTATCAGTAGTACCCGATACATCAGGAATGGAAAACCTTAAAACAGAAAATGCTGTGTTGCGTTTAAGGAAACTTCTTTAGGACTTAGCCTTAAGCATATTTCTAATATGGTGATAAGCATAACTCCAGAAAGAGACCATAGCTCAGTGGTGGAGTAGTTGCTTTTTATGCAGAGAATTCCAGGTTCAGTACCTGGCATCTCCACTTAGAAGGGTTAGATAGCAGAAGATGTGGAAGATCTCTGCCTGAGATATATTGCTCATTAGGGTAGATAATACTGCATTAGATGGACAAATAATCTGAGGAAAAATGAGCCCACACTATTTTCCACACTATTTCTGAGGGGCAAAATGGCAATATTTTTTTGTCGAGGTGAAATTCTTCAACAGACTTCTTCAAGAATGCTTCAAATCTGAAAGTTCTCCTCCAAGAACTTGTGGCTCATTTAGGTTGCAACCCTATGGCATGCTGGTGGGAACCAAAGATGTGCCTCATCCTAAACCAGCAGAGAGGAAGTGAAGGCAGATGAGCGCACTTGCATTCTTCTTCTTCTTCTTCTTCTTCTTCTTCCATACATGCCTTACTTCCATGTCATCCATACATGCCTTACTTCCATGTTGAGGAACAAGCAAAAGTCCCATGGAAACTATAGAGACTAGCAGATTTATAGTAAAGGTTTTCATGGGTGAAAGCCCATTTTGTTGGATGCATTAAGTGATCTGGAAGATAGTGGCTTTCCATGTATGTATGAATACACATGGGGGAAAACAGGGTACAATCAAGCTAAATATTATTCTGTGCAAACCTCTTAGAAATCAACAGGAACATAGGAGACTGCCTTGTCCCAAGGCAAACTATTGAAAAATCTACCTCAGTATTGTCTACTCTGACTGGTAGCATCTCTCCAGGAATTCAGACAGGAGTCTTTTCAGTCGTACCTGCAGATACTGGGGTTTGAACTTGGGACTTACTGCATGCAAATCACATGTTCAACCACTGAGCTATGGCCTTTCCCACTGTCCTGCTCTAATGCAGCCCACATACATTTCCATAAGGCTTAATAGGCAGGAGAATGTCCCACTGGATTGCTGCCCTTTTATACAGTTGGGGGCCCCAAACCCAGAAAATGCTCTACGTGGAAGCTGAAAGTATGTATACAAGGGTAGTGGTCAGTAGGTTTCCAATATTGCACAGTAGTGTCCAGAAAGAGAACCAGACATTACACAGTAATGCCAAGAAATGGAACCTTCTCTGTAGACTGGGCTCATATTGATAGTGGTGTGGAAGTTGTTTGGGTCCAGATGACAGAGATGTCATTAATGTGCCGACAGTAGAGGAGAGACTTTTAGGGACAGGAGATGTTCTTAGAGACAATTGAGGAATTTGCTCTTTGTGAGTTCTGCTGGGAGCTGATCTGATCTGTACCATCTAGACCAGCCTTTCCCAAAAAGTGTGCCTCCAGATGTTGTTGGACCACAACTCCCATCAGCCTCAGCTAGCATTGCCAATGGTCAGGAAAGATGGGAATTGTGGTCCAACAACATCTGGAGGCACACTGGTTGGGAAAGGCTGATCTAGACCAAGGGCAAATTGGAACATAGTTATCCTTCAGATTTCACATTTCTCAGAATTTTGCAGTGCAGTTTTTGGCTCAGAAATATTTTTAAAGTGTGTTTAAAATGGTATATTTTAGGATACAATAAAGATACATATTGGAGTCAAAATATGCAAAATCATACATATATAAAGATTAATTGTCATGACCTGGAGTCTAGCAGTGACCAGGACACCATGTGGAAGTCTACAGAGTCACTGGCTAATGACTCAGCCTGAATTCCTGTCCCGCATGATCAGGGAATCACTGAACCCAAAAGCTGGCAGGCAGGAGCCCCTTGAATCAGATCCCATAGTATCAGGTCCATAGATATAAAGCCAGGACCCGCACAAGTGCCTTCCCCAAGGCCTGAGGTACTGAATGCTTCCCAAGCTACCTTTCTAGTCCCTCAGTGGAGGGACAGCACCAGCTGCAAGTCTATGCAGTGCAAGAGAAGTGCCTGTCTCCAGAACAGAGGGCTGGCACTTTAAACGCTCTAATGGGTGGAGCCTAGGAGAAGTGGAGACGGAGGCTCAGTAGGCCTCAAGTACACTTCCAGCTCTTGATGGAGCAAATTTCTCACTCAGAGCTTTCCATGGTACTGTGGCAATTGACAACCCCTCCTGCCTGAAACCAAAACAGGACATTGATGGAAAAAACATGATGTTACAGACTTATGGATGAACGCGTGCACAACAGATATGAAGCGTAAATAAACTTATTTGTCCATCCCTCATTGTTCTAAGTCAGGCATGAAAACATGGGCTTACTATAGAGCTATGTAAGCACCTATAGCAGTGCCATTGATCTGAAAAAAAAAAGACATATTTCTCTCATTTATGCATTGAGCCAATTCTCATTGTCATGCACAACAGAGATGCTGTTTTACGAATAAGGAGGTTTCTTGCAGACCTGGAGAAAATGCAGTGAGTCAAACCCAGAAGCAGGGACAGGGAGTTCAGGTTCAGGGAATTTGTACGTGAACCTGCCACACTGGTTCATCTTCCTATGTTTTGAGACTCCCAATGCAAAATAATTCATTCAGAAACCAATTACTGGGTGGTAGAGATGTGCAAAATGAATGTCGCCTACATTTATTAATAGCCTGCCCACTCTAACTGGGCATGAGAACATGTTTTGCTAGTAGGACTCTATAGACAAACATGTTTGTGCCCTGAATCTCAAAGGTGCTGGAGCCATTCTCTGAATTCATTAAAACAAAGTTCCTTTCACACATTGGATCTGAACCAACATTAGTCATAATTTGTTACATGTGATTAATGGCTCTGGATTCAGATGTGCATACTAAGTTCAATAGGGAGAAGGAGGAGCATCAACTTCATTCATGACTCCTTTGCTGAACTGGAAAGATGTTGCTTTCCATATATGGAGATCATTTTTTTTGGTCTGGAAAGCCATGTACCTACCTGGTACCCACATCATGGGTCAGCATTATCAGGCACCTCCTAAAGCCCACATTCCAGCAATAAGTCCACTGCTGGTCTGCAGAACCCCTCGTCCTGCAGCTGCTCTTTCTTGCTGCCATCAGCCCACATTTGTGAATAGATGCAAAGCATTTCCTTGGGAGGCACAATGGGCCAAGGCTGTCAGGAATAGATTTCCCAAGGGTTTGCATACATGCGGTTCTCCTTCCATTGTTACCAAAAAGATGTGATGACGTATTGTGGAAATATGAGGAATTGTGGGATAAAGTGGATTAAGGCATGCCAATTTCAGTAGGCATCAGTAAACAGGGATGATGTTGGTTGGAAATGCATCTGGACTTTAGTGTTCCTTGCCAAATGGATTTGATGCCTCTTAATATTTGAGTGTCATGGTTTTGTTTCTTCCTTTCATTTCTCCCTTTCATGAGGGCACAGTTTAAGGGCTTCCACTGAGTCTATAAGGAGTTTCTTGCAGATGTGGAGAAAGATCAGCAAGTCAAATCTGTTTTAATTGTTTTTAATATTAAATTTTAAAATGTTGTAATCGCCCTGGGACCTGCTGGTGAATGGCAGGTCGTCATTGTCGTCGTCATCATCATCATCATCTCCTTACAGTATAAAACACTGTATCCCTAGAATAGATTTAACTTTCACCCTTCATTATGAAAATATGACTTTGGCTGACCAAGACATCACGATTCATATCGACATTTTGGTAGCCTGTTCTTGCTTATGCAGTCTGCTAAGTCATATATATCTATGCATGCTGACTAAAGAATTGATTGATTGTTCACAGACTCACAGAGAGCTGGCAAGACATTTTCAGAGAAATTGTTTCTGTTATGAAGTCAGGGACTTGGCATTAGAAGGTAATTGAAGGCAATACCTCATCTAAAACTCTGAGAAATTTACGTTATGCATCAATGAAAGCACTGCTTCTTCATGACCTTTGCAAAGGATCCATGGTTGTTCAGAATATTTATTGCAGGCTGTCATTCAGAACAGCTAGTCCACTTAAAAGTCTTTATTTAAAGCATAATTGGCTACCATTAGTTCAGAAGTTATGTCAAGCACCTCACATAAGTTCAATTAAAAAAGACACTCCCTGCCCTTGGGGATGCAACACAAAAGGAGAAAGGTATGAGGATGGGAGAGGAAAACAAGAACATTCTGGCACCAATTCTTAATGTTACATATCAGTTCTTCCAGTGCCAGCTGTAAAGTATTCTGCTGTGCTACTACATTGATTTATTATATTTTCACCCCAATTAAAATTTATACACAGTGATGGTTCCAGGGGACAGACACAACTGAATATGAGGCCAGGCCGTGCCCTCAGTCTTACATACAAATAAGTAATTGGAGCTTCTTCCTAATGCAAATCGCAGCTGGGGGGATTTTTGTCGGGATAACATCAGGGTGAGAAAGGATTAACTCCCTGTTTCATCCACCATCATCTGTGGCTGCTATCTGCATTTGGAAAAAAAAGATTCTGACAATGTAAAGAAGCACATTTAGGGTCTTGTGTAGCTTTCTGGATTGCATTGCCCCAGTCCATCTCCTAGTAGACATCATCCACCATGGGGACCAAAGCATTTTCAGCTCAAAAACTGGGCTGGAAATAGATACGAATGGATCCTGATATGATCCTTCAACTAAGCCATCAACTGAAGAACATTCATGTGTGAATCAACTTCTAGAGCAGGACTGGAGAATCTGTGGTCCTTTACAGTTTGCTGCAACTCCTATCACCTCTGAATGTTAGCCATGCTTGCTGGGGCTAATGGGAGTTGGAGGTACGGATGGGCAAAGAGGTCCATTTCAGTTTCTCTTAGTTTCTCAGTTTTCCAGTCTTAAGTTTAGTTCCCCACATTTCCACATCAGTCTGATTTTTTTAAAAAAAATCCTCATGAACATTCATTAGCATTTTAGTGTGAATTTCTCCCAATATACACATATTTGTGAGAATTTTGCCTAATATACACATTTTTGCAAAGCAAGTGTTCTTAATATAATACACTTTTTGTATGTATATATATATATATTGCTAACATATACATTCATATGCACACTAGATCTTTGAATTGCATTTTGGTACACATTACTTGGCTGGAGAACTACATTACAAAATTCAGAGAAGTGTGAATTTTAAAGGATGGCTCTGTTTCAGTTCTTGAATTGTTTTGGAAAGTGTGAATTATGTGCACCTTTGAGTGCAAACTGAATCAAATTTCTCCCCCATCCCTAGCTGAAGGTCGACAAGTTCCCCTTTCTATTTATTCTTGTACCTTAGTCACACTAGAGGCGAGGGGTCTTTGTTTGTACTGTCACCTGAGAGTGGGATAGGCAGGACTGGGAGCTTCAAGGGGAAAGAATGCAAAATCAATAAGGTCACCATCCTAGCTTCCCCTCCCTTAGCTTTGCAAACAGAACCAATGTTTGGAAGTAGAGCTGGAAGCTATTTTCTGCCTGTTTTCATAGCATATGCTGACACAAAGGATGACAGAGCAGCAAACTTATTTTTTATGAGGTTTTATTGCTTGCTCACTGGACAATATTGTCATGTGCTCACAGTTTCCTTGATTTCTGACAATTTTGTGTCCAGTTCTGAGTGGGATCCACCAGATGGAGACGCGGGTGCAATTAAATTGTGTTTTATTAAAGTAATGGATACATCAAAAGCAGTGCGCTTCATAGAAACCCCTAAGCTATCCCACTAGAATTCCCTAACTGCACTCTAGGCATGCTCGGCAACGTTGAAAGAAAGTTGACTCAGCCGCTCCAACCCGGAAGCGGCAGGCTTAAATAGGCAGAGTCTTGGAGCATATTCTCTGCCTCCTGCGCAATTCTTGCCTTTGGCCTGTCCATTTCTCCCTGCGTCGAGAGCGTGGTGAAGGGGGGAGTGCTTCCAACACATCATCCGAAGGAACCTGCTCCTTAGCCAGAGATTCGAGGTCAGGTGGCAGTGAAGTGTTGGACTCATCCTGCGAGCCACTGGGTAAAGGGGGAGCTAGTGCCCGCTCCGGCTCATCGTCCAGCTGCTCCTCTGACATGTGTGGGGGCGGCACTCTCCCTGGTTGGGACAGCGTCACCCATGGGAACTGGCCTGAAATCCTCCTTACTCCCTTGCTCAAGGTCTTGGGGAGTCTCAACAACTCCTGGGCCATCCTTGCCCTCTGACAGCTGAGAAGCCTGAAACTCATATCCCCCCCCTCCAGGCCCTCGCAAGAGGGTTGGGGCTCGACAACTTGTAGTGTTTGTGTGTAGCAGACAGGAAGGAGAGTCAGGTTTTTGACACTGTTGTCAGGGCCGGATTATCCAGTAGGCTTAATAGGCTGAAGCCTAGGGGCCCAGAGCTCTTGGGGGCTTCCACGGAAGCAGGACAGGAGCAGCGGATAGTGGGACAAGAGCTTCTGAACTGCCCGCCATCCCCTCGCTTCACTTACTTTTTTCTCCGCTGTTTTTTGCAGTTTCCCATCAATCAAGATGGCGGCCAAGGTTTCCCTAAGGGAAACCTCGGCCACCATCTTGATTGATGGCAAACCTGTGTGCACAGTGCGCGCAGCCGCAAGAAAAGCAGAAAGTTAGGTGAAGCAGGGGGATGGGATGGGATGGGACGGTAGGCGGCTCAGAATCAGCCTAGGGGCCCTCCTCAGCTTAATCCGGCCCTGACTGTTGTCTCTGGAGACATGCTGGCTATAAAACTGATCAGGATGGTTTGTAGCAGTTACTACACAGGAGTACCTTGCCTGTTCAGAAATTTTAACAAAGAGCAATAAAGATTCAGCGATACCCTTGCAAATCAGTCCACTAAACTATTCTATTTTATTTTAATTAGTTAGTAATTCAACAATGCCAGTATAGATGCCTATTTGAAGATGTCAAAGGAAGAGAGTTATAATTTATTAAGCAAAAGCTATCAATCATTTTTAGAAGCCACAACCATCTTCCCCCCATTGTAGAAACACAACAGAGCCAACATTATTTCAAAAAATGAAGAGGTGCACTGTTCTGTATCAGTCACACATTAAAATTTGGTCCAGTCAATTATGGATGCTTGGGGAATTTGTTATTTGTCAACTTCAACAGAAAATGACCTGATTTATATCTCACAGACTAATGTGCTGACTGGAATGCAGTTATTCTTTGGATGTTGCTTTTCCAAATTTTGCAACGCAGTTCTCATCTTAAAAAACACAGAAACACCAAGAGGCATATCAAATAAATGTTGTGAGACAATGTGTTCAGAAATATGTATTTAAATAGGAGTTTTGTGCAGTTTTTTTTAAAAAAATTGCAATTAATGCAGAGATAGGACGGAATGGATATATGTAAAACTGACACAGACCAGAGATTTATTTACTCATCTATCACTGTCATTGACTGGAATTTGCTCCCACACTTGATTTTCTCCTCTGTGGAAACATGGTGAGCCGTCTCCAACTCAGAGGTATTCATCTACCCGTTATGGTGTAATGATTAAAATGCTGGACTATGGCCTCAGAGACCAGGGTTCAAATCCCCACTTAGCCATGAAGCTTCCTTGGACCAGTCACTGCCTCTCAGTCTAACTTACCTCACAAGGTTGTGAAGATAAAATGGAAGTGGAGAAGCATGTACACCACTTTGAGCCCCTTGGAGGAAAACATGAAAATGAGATGAACTGCCTTCAAGTCGATCCCGACTTATGGCGACCCTGCGAATAGGGTTTTCATGGTAAGTGGTATTCAGATATGGTTTTACCATTGCCTACCTCTGAGGCTAAGAGGCAGTGACTGGCCCAAGGTCACCCAGTGAGCTTCATGGCTGTGTGGGGATTCGAACCCTGGTCTCCCAGGTCGTAGTCCAACACTCTAACCACTACAACACACTGGCTCTCTCCTTGGAGGAAAGGTGTTATATAAATATTGTTGTTATTAACAAGCCACTCTTACTATCTATGAACATTATTATTGGTTCCTCAGTTCCTCAGCTCATACTTTTATTAAAGCAGAGACTCACACACTGCTATTGTTTCTTCTTTGCTTGTAGTGACAGCAGTAGGAAAACATTTTGTTCTCAGTACAGTAGGGCCCCGCTTATATGGCGGGTTAGGGACCAGGCCCCCGCCGTAAAGCGGAACCCCATTGATTATAATGGGGTGCGTCGTGTGAAAATGCCGCAAAAATGCCGCAAAATCACAAAAACAGCTTTAAAATGGGGAATTTCCCATCGCCACATTAGCGGAATGCTGGAATGCGAAGCGCCAGTAAGCGGGGCCCTACTGTACTGAAAGCATCAAAAGGAGCTGTCAGCAATGGGAGAATGTTGTACTGCTGTCTTCTCTCCAGCAGTAGTGCCATCAGGGCAAGACTCTGGGGCAGAAATCCAGGCCCTTAGTCAATAGAATGAACTGGGAGCGGGGGAAACACAATAGAGCTCCCTTACCATATTTTGAAATAATACCTATCACCATTTAAAGAGGTCCCCTGGTCCTTGGGAGATACCCTCTTAGTAATGCCATATGCTTCTGAGGCTTGTCTTGTGTCCACTAAGACCAGGGCCTTTAATGTGGTGGCACCTGCCCTTTGGAATGCACTTCCAACAAATGCCAGGCAGGCACCTACTGTACTGGCATTTAGGCACCTGCTTAAAAACTCATCCGTTCACCCAGACTTTCCCTGAGGGGGATCCAGGTATATTGATTTATCAATTTGATCTACTGATTTGTGATACATTTTCTATTTTTTTTAAAAAAATGGATGTAATTTCAGTGTTGACTTTATGCTGTTCACCGCCATGATATTTTTCTTAATGTTGTATTGAAATTTTTTATGATGATGATGATGATGACAACAACACCATTAAGTCCAGAGTTTCACACTAACTAATTACGCCATTGGACTGATGTGCAATTGGCTAGTTGTGAATACATAATTACAATTATAAGTAAGAAAACCTTCATCTGGTACCTGTTTCTCATTTACGGAGAAATAACAATCAGAGGGTTAATTGGTTGTTCGGAAAGAAACAGAGCTGTTAACAAACAAGCAAAACAAGAAGAAAATCTGTCTTTTGTTGGGGTTGCTTGAATTAGACCATGAAGATTACAAAGTTTCTTACTTGGAAACCTCACTTGCAAATTGACCCACATTGCCATGATACCAGTTTTGCTATTCTACCACATCCTGCTTTGTATGAGCATCTTGGTTCAGAAGCATGTGCATCTCGGAAAGATGTGCTACAGCAACCTTATTTCCCTCTTCTCTGTGTAACTAAAGACAAAACAGTTGCTTCAGAAAACAGCACAGTAATTTAATTACTTGTGGTCATTAGGAAACTAGTTGTTGGGGGGGGAGGCGTTTTGTGGTCTGCAGAACTTCCATCTCTGTCACCAGGAAACCCCTCTGTCTTGGACCTGGCTGTGAGGGCATGCACCTTGTGGCAGGCCAAGGAGACAGTAAACTAGGGTTGCTGCTGGTGTATCATTCACCCTGCTGATCAGCAGCTTCTCTGACCGAGCTGGCGGAGGCCATCTCTGCTGTGGTATTAGAGGAGCCCAAAACAATAGTCTTGGGTGATTTCAATGTCCTTGCTGAGGCTGTCTCTAGTGTTCCGTCTCAGGACTTCATGGCCTCCATGATAGCCTGTTGTCACTGATCCAACACATGGGGTAGGGCACACCTTCGACTTGGTTTTTGCTCCAGATGGAGGAAGGGGTGGTCTGGAGATGGGGGGGTGTCACCCCATTGTCATGGTCAGACCATTTCCTGGTGAGGTTTAGACTTACAGCTCCAGTCCTCCCCTGCAGGGATGGTGGACAGATTAATATGGTCCACCCCTAATGGAATCCACTGGGTTCCTGAATGCCCTGGGGGAGTTTCCAGTAGAAAGATCAAGTGACCCTGTTGAAGCCCATGTCATGCTGTGGAACAATGACGTATTCTCCTTGGCAAGCTTTAATAAGCCAAGAAGGGCAATGGTCTAGAGGACACATTGATTGCCCCTGAGCACCCTCTCTGGCATTGTGGAGCCGGTTTGTACCTTGGTACACCAGGGAACTAAGGGCAATGAAACAGGCTGGATGAAGGTTAGAGCTCAAGTGATGAAAATCTTGCTGTGAGACTGATTGGGCATGAGTAAAACATCATAACCATGCCTACTGAAGAAGGCCCACTACTCTGCCACTATCACATCCTCAATTACCTTCCAGTGGAGCTTTTTTGTATTGTCAGGGGTCAGTTGACATCAACTCCAGGAAATGGAGTTTTAGACTCTTCAGAGGCACATTATGAATTGTTTGCAAGGCTTTGAGGGTAAAGTTGCTCACCTCTGTAACAATCTTGATGCCTCATCCACATCTACTAGTCCACAGTGAGGTGTCCAGTGCAACATCTGCTGCAACTTCTTGGGATCAGTTTCAGTTGATGCAGCCTGATGACATGGACAAGGTGCTTGTGACATTGGCTGTGCCAGCAATGTACTAACAATTATTATTATTATTATTATTATTATTATTATTATTATTATAACCCACCCTTCACCCAGAAGTTCCAGGACAGGTTACAACAATTTTAAAACACATAATTAAAACAGTTTAAAACAACCTAAACAACATCACAGAAAATAGGGTGGGTCCTAAAAATATACATATCAGGTGTCGAAGTCCAGGGTAAAGAGGTGTGTTTTCAGCATTTGCTGAAAGTTGTACAATGAAGTTGCCAGACACACCTTGGTGGGGAGGAAGTTCCATAGCTTAGGGGCTGCCATAGAGAATGGCCTCTCCTGGGCTACCCCCCCCCGAGCTTCCAAGGGTGGCAGAATTACCAAAAGGGCCTACTCTGCTGATCTCAACATCCAAGAGGGTCTGTAAGGAAGGAGGTGGTCTTTCATATATTTGGAACCTACAGTAAGTCTTTTAGGAATTTAAACATTAGCATCAGTACCTTGAACTGGACCCAGAAACAAACTGGCAACCAAAGTGTCCTCTAGACCATTGCTCTTCTTGGCTTATTAAAGCTTGCCAAGGAGAATATGACCAGGTGGATCCAGGGTGTGGTCAACATCTTTGTGGGAGGGTGGTCCCAGCTGCCCTGAAAGAGGCGGTGATCCAACCGCTCCTGAAAAAGCCCACTCTGGACCCATTGATTTGTGACAACTGTCACCCGGTAGCAAATAACCCTTCTTAGGGAAGGTGGGTAAGAGGGTTGTGGTGCAGCAACACAACTTTTGGATGAAACAGATTATCTTGACCCATTCCAATCTGGGTTCAGGCCTAGTTATGGGACTGAATTGGCCTTGGTCACCCTGATGGATGATCTTTATCAGTAGACGGACAGGGGCAGTGAGACCCTTTTATTCTTATTTGATCTCTCAGCTGCTTTTGATAATGGTATCTTTGTGAGCCAACTGGGTGAGATGGGTATTGAGGCACTGTTTTATAATGGTTCCAATCCTATCTCCAGGGTCATTTTCAGAGTGATTGGGTGATTGTTTTTTTAGCCCCCTGGAAGTTGTGCTGTGGGGTGCTTCAGGGTATCATCTTGTCCCCCATGCTGTTTAACATCCATATGAAGCCCTTGGGAGTGGTCATCAAGAGATCTGGGGTGAAGTGTCAGCAGTATGCTGATGATACCCAGCTCTATTTCTCTGTAACATCTGAATTGGGAGAGGCCATGTAAGCCCTGGACCGCTTCCTGGACTCGGTGGTGGGCTGGATGAGGGCCAATAAACTGAGTCTGAATCCTAGCAAGATGGAGGCGCTGTGGGTTGGTGGTTCCCAAGTTCGGATAATTGGTCAGTTGCCTGCTTTGGATGGGGTCATACTTTCTCTGAAAGACAAGGTCCGTAGTCAGTGAGTGCTCCTGGATCCATCTTTGTTGCTAGAGGCCCAGATGACCTCTGTGGCTAGGAGTGCCTTTTACCAGCTTCAGCTGGTAAGATAGCTGCAGCCGTTTCTGGACCGGGATAGCCTGACCACTGTTGTCCACACACTGGTAACCTCCAGGCTGGATTAAGTAATGTGGTCTATGTGGGGCTGCCCTTGAGGTTGGTCCGGAAGCTGCAGCTGGTGCAAAATGTGGCAACTCAACTGCTCACTAGGGCAGGGTATCACCAACAAGTTACCCCACTACTGAAAGAATTGCACTGGTTGATCATTAGCTACCAGACCAAGTTCAAGGTACTGGTTCTGGTGTATAAAGTCCTATGCAACTTGGGACTAGGATACCTGAAAGATCATCTTACCCCTTATATACCCAGTCAAACACTGCATTCTGCTGGTGAGGGCCTCCTGCCATCTTATCAGGAGGTCCATTCCGCACAATATAGGAAGTTCCGCACAATATTAGTGTTGTGGCATCTACCCTTTGGAGTTCCCTCCCTTAAATATCAGAGAGGAGTCATTTCTGTTATCTTTTCGGTGCCTACTGAAGACCTTCCTCTTTCAATAAGCCTTTTAAGTTGAGGCCTCATCTCAGTCTGGGTCTGTGCTGGAATTGCTTTTTAAGAAGTTTTAAATATCTTTTTTTTAAAATGTTTTTAAGATGCTGTGTTTTAATATGTTTTAAAGTGTTCTGTTTTTAAGATGTTTTAAAGTGCTTTTAGTTTTTTTGTTTGCTGCCCTGGGCTCCTTCTGGGAGCAAGGGCAGGATATAAATTTAATGGATACTAAATACATACACAAATGAGCCTGTTCAGAACTTGATCAGCAGTTGGTTCTACAGGACTGGACGTGGTGAAGATGATTGGATGAAAAGCCAACTATTATTTGATGAGAAAATGTCGCTCGGTCCTTATGATTTGCTTGCGTGATCTACTTTCATGCATTCTGTGTTGGTGATCTGAAGGCAATCTTGAGAAATACACAACCATGTTAGGGCAAGGGAGGGGAAAGATAATTGAGGGGCTTACAGTTGGTCTGGTTCACTGAGGGGTGTGTAACAAAAGACCTGTAATAGTTTCTTGAAAGTCTTAGCTGTGAGAGTGAACTGTGAATTAGTCCTGGGAGTACTGTAGCTCAGTGGTAGAGCATTTGCTTTTCATGCAGAAGGTCCCTGGTTCATTCCCCAGCATCTCCAGATAGGCTGGAGATGTCTTTAGTCTGAAATCCTGGCGAGATGCTGCACATCAATGTAGGCAATACTGACCTAGATCAACCAGTGGTCTGACTTAGTATAAAGCAGCTTTGTATACTTCTGTTCTTTCTTTTAAGGAATGGTTATATGGTATTAAAATTTAGCACTGCCAAATAAGGAGCTAAGAAACAGGTGATAAGATAGATAGATGAAGCCCAGCTGAAATTCAGTAGGTAGACTTAGGCAGCCTCAGTTCCCCATCTGTAATACGGGGTAATACTGACCTACTTTACAGAACAGTTGGTAAGGATTAATGAGAAGGACTAAATAAGTGCCTGCCGAGTAAGAAAACAATTAGTGGACCCCAATAAGTAGGGGCTGTTCTTGTTTCCTACCCTATGGACTACTGGCATAGTAGTCCATCCCTGATTATACATCACGCATAAGCATGCATTGTCCTATGCACTATTTTATGTGTAATTACAAAACTGTGTAGAACTTACCCTCCTTTGATAGCAGCCTGCAGGGAGGTGCAGGCATGGCGGCATTGCTCACCTGCTGTCCCCGTGTTGAGCACCACTGCTAGTTCCCAAGAGAGGGAGTGGTGAGGCACGGGGAGCTCAGAGTGGTGTGGGCATGGCAGCAGAACCAATCTGATGTTCTTCCACCACACCCTGCAGTTCCTTGTGACCCCCCCCCCCCGGCAGCAATGCTCAGTGTTAGGAAGGCAGATCAGCAATGCCGCCCTCCTTGCATTGACCGAACAGCCACTACTGCCCTATATGAATCCAAGCATTAGCAATGTATTTACATATAGTTTGAAAATGGACTTTTTTTCTTATGGGACTCATCTACCTGCAGTAAAAGTTCACTTCTGGAAGATCTGTATGAGGTCCAAATTATTTCATCACTGTACTGGAGTTTGGAGCGAATTGGGAATACTTAGTGCTTTTTTGGTAAAAAAAAATAATGAGGTGCCGGTACTCATATCTTGATAACAGTACTGTGAGCACCAGCACAAAATGGCTGGCGTGGGCAGCAAAAAAAGAGAGGTGCTGGTATTCTGTATCATTGAATACTGTCACAAAAAAAGCTGTGTGTGTCCTAGATGGGCCTTTGGCCTGATCCATCTGGGCTCTTTTTATGTTATTAATAAGGATTCTTGTGCTGCATTTTGGATAGTCTATAGACCAGCCTTTCCCAACCAGTGTGCCTCCAGATGTTGTTGGACCACAATTCCCATCTTTCCTGACCATTGGCAATGCTGGCTGAGGCTGATGGGAGCTGTGGTCCAACAACATCTGGAGGCACACTGGTTGGGAAAGGCTGCTATAGATTAAAGTAATGGCAACAGATGTATGTAACTGACAACGAGGACATTGAACTTGTCAAGGATTATCAATACCTTGGCACAGTCATTAACCAAAATGGAGATAATAGTCAAGAAATCAGAAGAAGGCTAGGACTAGGGAGGGCAGCTATGAGAGAACTAGAAAAGGTCCTCAAATGGAAAGATGTGTCACTGAACACTAAAGTCAGGATCATTCAGACCATGGTATTTCCGATCTCTATGTATGGATGTGAAAGTTGGACAATGAAAAAAGTGGATAAGAGAAAAATCAGCTCATTTGAAATGTGGTGTTGGAGGAGAGCGTTGCACATACCATGGACTGCAAAAAAGACAAATAATTGGGTGTTAGAACAAATTAAACCAGAACTATCACTAGAAGCTAAAATGGTGAAACTGAGGTTATCATACTTTGGACACATAATGAGAAGACCTGATTCACTAGAAAAGACAATAATTCTGGGAAAAACAGAAGGGAGTAGAAAAAGAGGCAGGTCAAACAAGAGATGGATTGATTCCATAAAGGAAGCCACAGACCTGAACTTAGAACATCTGAACAGGGTGGTTTATAACAGATGCAATTGGAAGTCCCTGATTCATAGGGTCGCCATAAGTCGTGATGGACTTGAAGGTAGATGACAACAACAAATAAGGATTCTGGTGAGTGTGTCAGACTAGGACTTGGGAGACCCAGGTTCAATTTGCCATTCATCCATGAAGCTAATTGTGTAACACTGGGGAAGGCACTAACTATCCCTCAGCCTAACCAACCACACAGCTGATTATACGGATAAAAAGAGGGAGGGGATGTGTTGCCTTGAGTTCCTTGGAGGGAATATGGGATGCAGATCAAATCAATAAAAATAAATTTTCTTTGTAAAGTGCTTAGCAAAAATTTAAGTGCTTAATAAATATTTACTATCACTATTAAAAACAGAGACAGGAAGCTCCTCACTAAGTGGTTAACCTTGTGTTCATCTAAGGCTGTGCATACACTATACATTCAAAGCACTTTTAAAGCAATCTGCTTCCCCCAAAGAATGCTAGGAATTGTAGTTGATCCCACATAGAGCTACACTTCCCTGCACCCTTAACAAACTACAGCTCCCAGGATTCTCTGAGGAAAGTTATGTGCTTTAAATGTGCTTAAAATGTATGGTGTGTACACAGCCTTCCCAACCTGATGCTCTTCAGATACTTTAGAGTACAGGTCTCAAGCTCACTAGCCTGCACATTCAGCTGGCTGGCCATTGTGAGAACAGGATGCTGGACCTTTGGTCTGATCTAGCAGGGCTCTTATGTTCTAACATCTGGAGAACAACAAGTTGAGGAAAGGCTGATCTAAGGTATAGAAGCTCCACAATTCATCCAGTTATATCCTATTAGCAGAGCTTGGAAAAGTTACTTTTTTGAACTACAACTCCCATCAGCCCAATCCAGTGGCCATGCTGGCTGGGGCTGATGGGAGTTGTAGTTCAAAAAAGTAACTTTTCCAAGCTCTGCCTATTAGTAATAATACTTTTGTATTGATTCAGTAATTTCTACACAACTTAAAAAAAATAGAGACAAAGGTTGGGATACCGAAACCACAGCAGTATGACCTTTTCAATGGAGATTGCTTCACGCTGCAGGTAACCTGCTTTTCATGTAATTGATAGAATGCAAATACTGGTGTGTTTCAAGTTGTTCAGTTTCTGTGGATTCGGAAGTTCCACAATGTTTGAATGACAAATCATGATTTAAAAGGTGAATGATGGGATTTTGTTATGCAAAATGCAGCAATTCAAAGCCAAAGAGCAGCATTCTGCATAAAGAAAGCAACAAAAGCATCCAATCTCCCATCCACACCATACATTCAAAGCACATAGCTATCTTCAAAGAATCCTGAGAACTGTAGTTTACCACTTATAGAGCTACAGTTCCCAGCACCTTTAGCAAACTACAGCTCCCAGGATTCTTTGGGGGGAAAGCAACTGTATGATGTGGATGGTCCACAAGTTTGAGGATGGGATGCATTGGATGATGGCCTCCATTGTTTTGTTTTCTTTCTCATACTGGAGAAAAGTTGCTGAGCTCCTGGGTGACTTTTCAGACTAGAATCCTGCTGAAAAGTGTGAGGGGCTGGAGCAACTCCCCTATGAGGAAAGGAGACCACAGGAGGAGAGAGTGCTGTCCAGATGTTGATGAACTACAAATCCCATCATCTTGGCCATTGACTATGCTTGCTGGGGCTGATGGGACTTGTAGTTGTAACATCTGGAGGGCCAAAGGTTCCCCACACCTGCTGTAGAAGTTCTTTTGATGCCTCTTCCTGTAATCTGTTCTTTTGGTTCTTTCCCAGCCTAAAGGTTTCTTCTACTCAGCCTTTTCGCCTCTGATTGGGAAAAAACCCCACAAGTGGCATCTGTGGGCAGCAGGCTTCTGTTGCAGTTGAACTTGTGGTGCCCTGCCATGAACGAATGCTGTTATTTACCCACCTTGCAACCCTACATTGTGACTGAGAAGTACACTGCTGAGGTAGAGCAAAAGCCTTCATTATAGTGTCCTCCCTCCACAGAAATTTATTGTTTTGTTAAAACAACAAGTTAATGGGACAGCTTCTCTCCCTAACTTAATGTTAGAAATGTTGTCTTATTTATCTTCGTCAACCAGGATGAGAGAGAACCATAAGGCTGCCTCAAAATTGGTCCCAGGCTATGGTCTGAAGGCATATGAAGCCAGCACTCTGAATAAGCTAAGCAGGGTCAGGTCTGGTCAGTGCATGGATGGGATACCATATGTAAGCTGCCTTGGGTTTCTATCATGAAAGAAAGGTGGGGTATAAATGTAATAAATAAATAGAAATTAAGGTTGTGCACAGATTAACAAGGTTTTAGTGGATTGACCCACATTTTAATGGAAAGTGATTACATTTAAATAACTGAATATTCCCCAAACCTCAACATATCTATACTTTTTTAAAATGGAAGGAATGGTAAGGAAATACATTTGAACAAATAATAGCTGCTGCTCATTGTTAGGATGGAAGAAAGTGGCAGCAGCCATTCTGGTGACAGAAAATCCTGTTTCTAACATATGTTTATTATTTTGTTATTTTTATTATATGTTATGCTTATTAACAGCCTTTTCTGAGATGAACTCAAAGCAGCTTATGAAAACAAAAATCTAATAGATGTTAACTGACATAGATCAACACTCTTATGTTCTCACAAGCTTGAGTAGCCAAGCCCAATTATGAGATCTTTTGGTCCCCATCATCCTGCCAATAGTGACATCAGGAATGTGCCAAGTTCTAGAACTCTCCCTCCAACCCCCCCATAACCCCCACCCTCTTAATCCAGGTGTGGGGAACCTTTGTCTCTCCAGATGTGAAAAACATAAGGCAAACCTTCTGGATCAAGCCAGTGGCCCATCTAGTCCAGCATCCAGGTCTCACAGTGGCCAGCAAGATGCCTATGGGGAGGCTGTAAGCACTCTTCCCTCTTGCATTTTCCAGCAGCTGGTATTTGGAAGCATGTGACTGTGGAGGCAGAGCATAGCCATCATGGTCATGTTGCTCAACAACAACTCCCATCAGCCCCAGCAAGTACAGCTAATGGCCAGTGATGATGGGAGCTGTAGGTTGCTGGAAGGGTCAAAGATTCCCCACACCTGCTTTCATCTCTTTATCTGGTTGCAGCAGTGACTGAGGCAACAAGTTCTTCCCTCCCTCCCTGCTGTCTGGAGCATAGAGCTCCCTGTTGGCACTGTTGTTATTGGCCTTCACACTGCAGGTTAAATCCTTATCATTTTAAAGTATCTTTTAATTGAGTCTGATTTTAAGCTGGTTTCTTGTCTCTTCATGCTTGTCCTTGTCATTTATTTCGTACTGTATTTGGTGATACCTGCTCTGTTTCACTTTTGGATGTTATTGTCCTTTATTGTAAACTTTTGAGAATTTGGCTATGGAATGGTAGGAAATTTAAACAAAGAAACAATGCTGGCCATTTTCTCATTTTAAAAATGGCCACAGGTGCTCTTAAGGCCCTTGATATCAATGGACTTAAGTGTGCTTCACTTTCTGCTGGATAGTGGCCATCATTGTCTTGCAGAAATAAAAGGCAGTGTTGCAATGGTAGAGATGTTCAGTATATCTGGAGTAACCAGCTGCAAACATAAGAGCCTGTTGGACCTAAGCACAAGCAGGACCTGAGCGCAAGAGCACTCTCCCCTCCTGAGGCTTCCAGCAACTGGTATTCAGAAGCATACTGCCTTTGACCATGGGGTCAGAACATAGCCATTGTGGCTAGTAGCTACTGATGGCTTTATTCTCCAGTGTTGCAGTGGTACAGATTATAACTATGTCTGGAGTCACCCATGTACATGGGTGTGTGTTTTAACAGATACCAGAAATTGCATTATATACATGTTTGCTATTTGACTAAGGAAACATGCTTCCAATTCTATCCAGCATGGTACTTTCCCTTTCTGGCCTGAGAGTACTAAAGAAATGGCAATTAAACATTTAAAAGTTCTCCCATAAAAGATAGGAACTCTGACACTTCTAAAAATATATGGCAGCTGACCTCAAGTGCACGTGATTGAGCACATTTATATTGCACATTAGTGAGACTATTAAAATATTTCCCCTCTGTGGAGAAAATACCAGAAGATGTTTAGATATTTGAAAATGAGATATTTCCCATTTGCGCAGCATTATGAAGCACCTAATGAAGTGAAGGGGATATTTATGAAAGTTAGATAAAGGCTGGATTTGTTTAACAGGGCTATCAACAGACAAACTAAGTCTGCAATCCTATGCCTACTTATCTGGGAATAAATATCACTGAACTCAGTGGGACTTACTTCTGAGTAGCCATGTTTAGGATAGTGCTGCGAGAGGCAGAGCAATCCAACTCAGGGGAAGCTGGCGTTAGTGGTGCCTGTGCAAGAGAAGCCAACTTAAAGTTCCACCACCTCCGGTTGCCTTTCGGGAGCCTCTGGATTGGCTCAGCCAGGAGGTGCGCATAGGGACCAGAAAACAAAAGCCTGCTCTCCCAAATACCCCTACCAGGGAATAAGCCCTTTCCATTGACTTCTATTGTCTTAATTTTCTTAGACCAACCTTTTCCCCAGCGTAATGTTTGCATGAATTGGGACCTGCAGGAGTGCTCTGAACACGAGTTGGATGTGACTTAAGTTCTCTCACCTTAACCCCTCCCCTGACATGCCCCCGGAATACCCCCTTTTCAAGACTTACACCAGCTTACGCTGGCTTCTCTTATGCCACTCTTGGCTGAGCTGGCTGAGGGACTTAATGCCAAAGTAGCCCAGCTGAGTGGGACCCAGGCAGCTCAGCTGGAGATCTGCTGCATCCAACTGCCCTAAGCCCAGCATAAATGCAAGTTGGATTGTTTCCTGAGTATTTAGAATCATAGGGTAGAGGCACTGTTCTGCAGGTTCCAGCATGTCTGCACCTTTCTTTGATTTGGATTCCTGCATTGAGCAGGGGGTTGGACTTGATGGCCTTATAGACCCCTTCCAACTCTACTATTCTATGATTCTCTTCTGAAAACAGGGGCACATGACACTAGTCAAACCCTGGCCCTTTTTACTGTAAAACCTGGAGGGAGCTGCTTGAGTGTGTTTTTTTTTAAAAAGTTCAGCTTCAACAAGATTTTGCAACTGATTGGCAGATCAACCTGTTTCCCCTCCAGATGTGGCTAATGGAAGCACTTGCTGTAGGCAACTAGTGTTCACAGCCATAGGGTGGTATTCAATGTTATTGCTATTCAGAGTAGACTCATTGAAAATAATAGGCATGACTATTTCCTGGACCCAGTACCCTGTATGTGGATTGGGGCCCCTGCATTCCAACCCACCCCCCACCCCCTGGCAATCTATTGGCAAGAACTGCTGCTTATGACATGTATTAGCAATATGGACAATTATTTTGAATTCACAGTACTGATTTAAGATGTGTTTATTTAACAGATTTTTTTAACCTGCCTTCAGAATTCCTGCCCTCACAGGGCATTTACACCAGTTATCAATATCTCAAACACCATAATCATGTAACAGTCCTGATATTTTACAGCAACATTTTTTTAAAAAAAGTTTGCCAACCCTGATAAATGACAACAAAAGTGGCCAGAAGCAAAAGAATACTCTAAACGTGCTGCTTTATAGCTTTGATGACTGAACCAACTCTCAGCCTAATCTACCTCACAGGGTTGTTGCAAACATAAAAGTGGGTGGGAGGACCCAAGAGGAAAAGGATGGTATAACGCAGAGCTTGGAAAAGTTACTTTTTTGAACTACAACTCCCATCAGCCCCAGCCAGCATGGCCACTGGATTGGGCTGATGGGAGTTGTAGTTCAAAAAAGTAACTTTTCCAAGCTCTGCATAAGTTTATCATATCACATTTGCAGACCATGCAGAGCAAAATAAGCATGCAAAGCCAGGAAAACAGTATTCCCCCCCATTCCACAACCCTGATATTTTGCAGCACAATACCAAAAAAAAAAAGTTTGCCAACCCTGATAAATAACACACCCAAATAAGCAAGTGCAGCTTCTCAGGTAGGGTTGCCAGGTCCTTGGTTTTTGCCCGGAGACTCCAGTTTTTGGGGGTCGTCTCTGGGTGAGTCACCTTAATCTCCAGACTCTTAGCTTTCATTTTTTTTAAAAAAAACAATTTACTTTTCTAGGTGGTCTGGTTCAAGAGATATAAACCAAAATGTCAGCCACCCCCCTCACAACTTCTTAATTAGTACTGGCTGTTCTAATCCCTGCCCTTTCAGGTTTTTAGCCAATAAGTGAAGTCAGGGTTGAGATTGACAAGATTTGTTGACGTCCCCCCCCCCCCCGGCAATACCTAAACCTCATTTCAAGTTTTGAAACAGTTTCCTTTTTCTGCTTGTCTCACATCAGGAATTCAGTAAATATATAGCTTTCAGCAGCATAAAGAGTACTTTCTCTGTACAGGATTGGGACTTGCTTCTGAGTAAACATGCACAGGGTTGCACTTAGGGTTGCCAGGTCAGAAGCATCCCAAAATCTGAGATTTTAGGGGCGGGTCTGAGTGATGTCATGGGGCGGGCCCAAGTGATATCACAGGGGTGGGCCCAAGTGATGTTATTAAGCATGATACATTAAGCATCAACCACAGTTGCTAGGAGCATACAATTAAAAAAATATCTGATTGGAAATTAAAATAGATATCTTAGCTAAAAGATGGAGCTTGGGTAGGGAACATTTAATCTAGCCTACTTGCTTTCAGCAAGAAGGGTTTAAGTGCTTTCAGGCCAGGCCAGTCACCAGAAGGCCACTGTAGGGACAAAAGAGCCTAATGTTGTGGAGATGTTAGATGAGAGCACTGGGGAGTAAAGGTGGATGCTCCTGAAGGCTAACCCAAAATTCAGAATCATGCCACTTTAAGCTGTTTTGCAACTGTTTATACTTGTTTTATAGTTATTGGTTTTTAAAGGGATTTATTTCTTATTGTGAGCTACCTTGTTTTCCAGTCACCTCACAGGGTTGTTGGAAAGACTACATACACACACACACTTGTAAATATACACCCCATATAATAGTTTATTGTCAAACCAGTTGCAGAACATTTTTTAAAAAATGTATTAGTTTACTACATAATAAAAATGTGATACCTAGGTAAACCCTGCCTAATTGCTTTAAAATAGGATTGGAGAGGAAGGGAAAGATTTACAACACAAACACAATTTTTTGTTATGTTTACTCAAAAGTCCCATTAATTTACAGCACAATCCTAACCATGTCTACTCAAAAGTCAGTCCTAATGAATTCAATGGGGTTTACTCCAGGTACATGGGATTAGCATTGCATTACTCCCAGAAAAGCAAGTATTGGATTAAATACTTTCATATTGCCAAGGTTTTCAAAGCAGTGCCCTCTCCAGCAGCCCAGGGTCTGACTCTTGCAGAAAAGAGAAAAAAAACTTTAGGCCATATTCTTACTTACTCAAAGATCTCAAAGCCACCATTTCCTGACGTTGCAATGAAGTCTAGGCACTGCCTGGGTCAACAAATCACAACCCTAGATTCACTTATTGGCTACAACCCTGAAAGGGCAGGGTTAGAGCCAGAGCTTGGGAAAGTTTTTTTTTTTGAACTGGCTGGGGTTGATGGGAGTTGTAGTTTTAAAAAAGTAACTTTTCCAAGCTCTGCTAGGAGCTGCTATAACAGATCTGTTAAAGAGATTAAACAGTTGTGGGGGGCGGCTGATGTTTTGGTGTATATCTCGGGAACCAGACCACCTAGAAACTTAATGTTTTTTTAAAATTGAAGCTGAGAGTCCAGAGATTAAGGTGGGTCAGATGGAGAGCTGGAGGGGACCCCCAAAAACCAGAGTCTCAGGCTGAAAAACAGAGATCTGGCCACCCTAGTTGCACTACAAATCAGTGACATTTTGAAAGGTTGATCTTGATTCAAAATGGCATCTAATTGTATCCAAACAAAGATGAAACCCTGTTCCTTCATCTCAGGAACCATCATGCAAAATTTGCTTCAGATATATTAAGAGGTGTCCAAAAGCATAGCAAACAAAGAAACAAACAAGTTTCCAAATATAAATGTCCTAAACCATGGGAGGGGAACCTGTGGTCCACTAGATCAACCCTGTGGCCAGCCTTCCTTATTAGGTCAGGCAGCCACATTTCTAGATGGGGCATGGGGGGGTGGAGAAGCGCATAGCACCAGCCAGTCCCCCTCCCCTCACTCATGGAGAGGACATGAGGGCCAGGCCAGGGGAACGGAAAGGCTGGACAGTCTCCCTCTCTCCTTCACCATGCAGAGTGTATGTTAACTTACATGAATGAAGTTTAATCTGTTGAATTGTCTCACCCTTTTCTGAGAGATCCCCAGGAATACCAGAATCAAAAGCTTGACTTTGCCTATAGCTACAGTCTTCTTGCCCCTGTAGTATGTCCCTGAATTCTGATTCTTCAGGAAATTAAATACTTTGCTAATGACAGTGAACTCCTGAGCTTGGGTTTGATGCTGGATTATGTATCTCAGTTTTAGAGTCATCTGAAAAACAAACTTGTCCATACTACAAATTTAGGATAGGACAGAGAGAAAATGAATGCTTTAGGATGTTTATGTTAATTCCTCCTTGAGAATTCCTCCTTCTAGTTTTGTTTGTAACCTTTAGATTTTCCTTCCAGTTGGACAATCAAGAGAAAACTTTTCAACTGGCTGCTATATAAAGGCCTAACTAAGCAATTAGAAACGAATTGTGGAAAGCAAATGGAATTTTTTACTGGTTGCTCTGACCAGAAACCCTGAAAAGGTCCCATGCAGAGCTGCACATATTGGGAAAATCAGAAATTAGGCCAGAGTTACAGCCTAGGTGGTGAGCCAGCCAGCTAGCTAACTGTAGTGTACATAGCAATATTTCTACTCCTCTTGGGCTGTTTCCATCCTTTGCCATCAAGTACTCAAGAAAAAGAAGAAAAAATATTCACTATCATCGTGAGTATAGTGAGTGCTTTAAAATAGTAAAGGGTAACTTAGGATAGCCAGTTTTCCAGATCACATTTAAGTTGTTTCACCCTTTAGCAATAAGCAACTAAACCTGCTCTATTCATTATAATAACTGCAGAATCAACAAACTCTTACTGCAGGTAAACAAACACACTTCTTTATTGCTGCCTGGGGAGAGAACACAACTGAAACAGAAACAGAAAAGCAGATCAAAGGAAAGTCCAAGGAGTGGAGTCTAACTCTACCCCATAATACAAAGTTCTAATCCTTAACTCTTCAAGGGTCATGTTAATATATAGGCTGTTTTTTTTCCAGGATCACATAAGAAATTATAGGGAGGAAAAATCCACCCTCAGTCAGGGAAAGTCTTGAGTGAGCATACTTTAGGGGCTCTTCCAGATAAGGCTTTTGTTGTGCACTAGCTTTGCATTATTTACTGAAGTTTTCAGAGGTTCCTATTTCAGGGACATAGACTTTCCAATATCACCAATATGACCCAGTGGTAGGGATGTTCACCGCCCTCACCGAGCTACTGGGGAAGAACAACAGACAAGTATGAGTAGCACTGTGACTAATGAGTCAGCTGGGTCAAAGCTGAAAGGAACCCCGCAGGCTGATGTGCACAGTTGCGAAAGGAGACTCCGGAGTTGTACAACATCCACAACAGAAACATGGAATGTGAGAAGCATGAACCAGGGAAAGTTAGAAATTGTCAAGCGCAAAATGGAACATATCAACATTACAATACTTGGTGTGAGTGAATTAAAATGGAAGGGAATGGGACATTTTGTATCAGGCAACTACAAAATATTTTATGCAGGAAATGAGAAATTAAGAAGAAGCAGGGTTGCTTTAATAGCGAGAAGTGATGTAGCAAAAGCAATTAGGAGCTAAGACAAGGTCTGAGCAAGTTATACCAAAGACATTTAATGGGAAACCTATTAACATAACCATCATCCAAGTCTACACTCCAACAGCAAACACAGAAGAACTGGGAAGATTTTATGCAGAAGTACAGGAGGAAATTGATTACACACCAAAACAAGATGTGCTGATAATCATGGGGGAGTGGAATGCAAAAGTAGGGAACAGAGAAGAACTAGGAGTTGTGGCAAAATGGGGCTTAGGAGATAGAAGTGAAGCTGGAGAAAGTCTTATTAAATTTTGTGAAGCCAATAATTTGTTTCTTGCAAACACATGTTTTGAGCAACCGAAAAGACGACTGTACACGTGGACATCACCAAATGCTTAATACAGGAATCAAATTCATTATATAATTGCTACCAGAAGTTGGAGAAGTTCCATACTTTCTGTGAAAACAAGACCAGAAGCAGACTGTGGTACAGATCATGAACTGGTAATATGGAAAATCAAAAAGCTAAAGAAGCACAACAAAGCAATCATAATGCCAAAATACAATTTAAATAACATCCCAGAAGAATATAAAGATCAAATAAGGAACAGATTTGAGGCTTTAAACTTAGTTGACAGAGAACCAGAAGAACTATGGAATGAAGTCAGAGACGTTATCAGGGAAGAATGCAAAAAGACAATACCTCTAATTAAAAAGAGAAAGACCTCAATGGATGACTGAAGAAACTCTTAAAATGGTTAAAGAGAGAAGGAAAGCAGAAGCAAAAGGAGACAGAAACACGGTTAGATCCCTAAATGCAACAATACAGCGGCTAGTACATAGGGACAAAGACAAGTATTACAATAGTTATTGTATAGAAATAGAAGAGGACAACAAAAAGGGTAGAAAAAGAGCCCTATTCCAAAAGATTAGGGAAATGAAAGGGAAATTTAAACCAAGAGTTGGGATGTTGAATAATCAACAGGGGAACACACTGACTGACTGAGATGAAAAGGGAGATGGAAGCAATACATTGAAGAACTCTATAAAAGAGATGCCAGGATGACAGATTCATTTACGAACTGTATGATGAAGAACCAGAAATTTTGGGATGTGCGGCGAAAGCTGCTCTTAAAATACTTGGAAGAAACAAATCACCAGGAACAGATGGCATACTAATAGAGCTGCTGCAAGCTACTGAGACTGAATCTGTCCAAATGTTAACAAAAATCTTTCAAGAAATATGGAAAACTAAACAATGGCCCACAGACTGGAAGTGTTAAATATATATCCCAATTCCAAAGAAAAGGGATCCCAGGGAATCTAGTAATTATCGAACTATTGTCTTAATATCCCATGCAAGTAAAGTAATGCTCAAGATTCTACAACAAAGGCTCTTATCATATATGGAGCGAGAAATGGCAGATGTCCAAGCTGGATTTAGAAAGGGAAGAGGTACCAGAGATCATATCACACACATACGCTGGATAATGGAATGGACCAAGGAATTTCAGAAGGAAATCACCCTGTGCTTTATAGATTGGGTAGATCATGATTGTGTGGATCATGAAAAACTATGGAATGCTTTAAAAGAAATGGGGGTGCCACAGCATCTGATTGTCTTGATGCGTAACCTATACTCTGGACAAGAGGCTATTGTAAGGACAGAATATGGAGAAAACGATTGGTTCCCCATCGGAAAGGGTATGAGACAGGGGTGTATTTTATCACCCTGTTTGTTTAATCTATACACAGAACATATCATACGGAAAGTGGGATTGGACCAAGATGAAGGAGGTGTGAAAACTGGAGAGAGAAATGTCAATAATTTAAGATATGCAGACGATACCATACTCTTAGCAGAAACCAGTAATGATTTGGAATGAATGCTGATGAAAGTTAAAGAGGAAAGCACAAAAGCAGGTCTACAGGTAAACGTCAAGAAGACTAAAGAATGACAACAGAAGATTTATGTAACTTTAAAGTTGAGAATGAGTACACTTACCTTGTTAAGGATTATCAATACCTTGGCACAGTCATTAACCAAAATGGAAACAATAGTCAAGAAATTGGAAGGCGGCTAGGACTGGGGAGGGCAGCTATGAGAGAACTAGAAAAGGTCCTCAAATGCAAAGATGTATCACTGAACACTAAAGTCAGGATCATTCAGACCATGGTATTCCCGATCTCCATGGATGGATGTGAAAGTTGAACAATGAAAAAAGCAGATAAGAGAAAAATCAGCTCATTTGAAATGTGGTGTCGGAGGAGAGCTTTGCACATACCATGGACTGCGAAAAAGACAAATAATTGGGTGTTAGAACAAAGTAAGCCAGAACTATCACTAGAAGCTAAAATGATGAAACTGAGGTTATCATACTTTGGACACGTAATGAGAAGACATGATTCACTGGGAAAGACAATAATGCTGGAAAAAACAGTAGAAAAAGAGGAAGACTAAACAAGAGATGGATTGATTCTGTAAAGGAAGCCACAGACCTGAACTTACAAGATCTGAACAGGGTGGTTTATAACAGATGCTATTGGAGGCCTCTGATTCATAGGGTCGCCATAAGTCATAATCGACTTGAAGGCATATAACAACTACTAATATCAGAGCTGTATAAATCAACAAGTGTGCACTTTTTCACAAAAACACTAGCTGCATGCATAGAAACAGCTTGTACCTTTGCTCAATGTTCAGTGTAACGTATAAACAAGTGTATTGTTACTGTGATTATGAGATGCAGCATTCACCTGTTTTCCATCCCTGCTGCTCCCAGTGTCCTCAAATAGATGACTGCTACACATAAGTGGCTTCCTTTGAATCAGCCCATGTGGGTACCACTATAGCTGCTCACATGTCCATCAAGAAATATGGACAAACCCATGTCGACCTCTGCAAGCCCTCCCTCAAAGGATGTGGCTGTGCAGAGCAGATCTAAATTCAAGCAAATTGCTTTCTGATAAACTGCAGGATTTTATTGATTCAGAATGTGAAGAGATCAGCTTGGGAGAGGGGGAATTAAAGAAAGCCAGAATAGTTCTCAACTGATGCTAGGAGACACAGATAAACAACCCCCAAATAAATAACTTTGGTTTTGCTGAATAGTATTTTATACTACAAATCTCAGGTTTCTCTCCTCCTTGTCATATTTCAGCTGTGTCTCAGGGCTCCAATGGCTGCTATTGTTTCATTTACCCACAAATTTCCCTCCCCCTCCCACCATTAAACTTTATTTTCTCCTTTTTTTTGTGGCTGCAGATGCTGCTCTGGATAATCAGGAAGAAATGGAAGACAGGGAAGAAACTGATCGGTGGTTAAGGTCTTCATCAGAAACCTCACTCATAAGTAGAATTTGGTGAATCTGACAGTTTCGGTTTATCTCATCTTCTGGTTTTTCCAGTCTTCAATTCACTTTTTCCACATTGCCACATCAGTTTGCTGTTTCTTTCTTCTTTTTTAGAAGAAAGTCATCATTAAAATTCATCTGCATTTTAGTGCAAGTTTCTTCTAACATACATTTTTGAATGCAATGCTGCCTAATATACACAATTTAGCAAAGTAATATCCTTGGATAAAATGCATTTTTGTATGCTATTTTCACTAACATATATGCTAGTGTACGCATTTTTGTACAAATTACTTGGCTGGAGAATTGCACTGCAAAATCTGGAGAAGTGCATATTTTGAAGGATGGCTGTGTTTTGATTCAGTAATTGTCTTTGGAAAGTGAAAATTTTGCCTTTCAATGCAAACTGAATTGAACTTCTCCCTAATTTCTAGCTCAGTGTGAAGCCACATGTGTGAGTGTTGAAGTAAGTTCCCTGATGGAAACTAAACGTTGTTTCTATTTGCTCCCTGACTCTCAATAGTGATTTTTGAGATGGCTTATAAACAAAATTAAAACAACATCATCATAAATAAAAACACTCCCAAAAGTTCCAAATATAAAACTGAGATAAAATCAGCAGCTCAGAGTCTAATTTAAAAAGCAGCGAGAGTCAAACAAACAATCAAACAAAAATGCTATTAAAAGCTCAAGTGAACTGCAATGTCTTCAGCTGGAGTCTACATACTATGAAAGAGGGACCCAGACAATGCCCTTCCTGCCAAAGCGGGGGGGTGTTTGCCACCACCCCACCCTCTAGGGAGACTCGTGAACATTCTTGGAGGATTTGAAAAGTTGATAACGGGGGGGCCTTTGGGCCAATCAGGGTAAGGGAGGAGCTCAACATATAAGAGGGACCCAGACAAATAGATCTGGGAAGGGAATACCACAGGTAAGGCACCACAGTAAAAAAGGCCCTGACCTCAGTTGACATCCATCTCACCTCCAAGCAGCGTCCCCCATCCTGATACCATGATGTTTTGGACTCCAGCTCCCATTGCCCCCAGCCAAAATGACAGTGGAAGCTGGTCCATTAGGGGAGATGGGGCTCTGCCCCACCAATCTCAGTCTGCCCTCACCCAGCCCCCACCAGCCTGCCTTCTTACTTACATCCAGTCCAGGAGGTGGCACTGGCTGTTGTCCTCCTTAGCCTTGTAGAACTCAGCAGGGAGAAGAATAGGGACAAAATTAGAATTAGTTGGCTCTGCTTTTTATTGGTTCTGGCTGTCTTTGGTTCTGGTTCCACCTCCTGTTGGTCTCCCTGCCTTCTGCCCTATCAGTTTCGATGGATTACAACTCCATCATGCCCCACTATTGGCCATGCTGGCTGAGGATGCTGGGAGTTGTAGTCCAAAATATCTGGAGGGCACTGGAATGTAGACCACCTGAAAGATTATGTGTAAAATGAGAGGACACCCATAAAACTTCACAACTGCATCAAAAATAAGGTAAAAAAATAAAACTCCTCAACCCATGAGCATTTAACCATTTTTTCCTCTCCCCTTTGATAATTTTCAAATGCAATCTATTTTCTTATTAATTGATGGATAATGGTCTAAAAACTTGGGGGAATTTTTCAGCACAACATAACTTTCTTCCCATCTGCATTATTCATTTGAAACAGTAACATACCACTTTAAACAACTGGGGCTTTCCCCAAAGAATCCTGGGAATCATAGTTTGTGAAGGGTGCTAAGAATTGTTAGGAGACCCCTATTTTCCTCACAGAGCTACCATTCCCAGTGTGCGTTCACAATCAGTTCTTCTCAGGCAAATCTTGTAGTTCACCAGGCGATTAACCACAAAGCAAAGGTCCCACAACCTGGCAGGTGACAGGTCACTATTTTGGAAATTGCTCTGCTGGCCATATTTTCAATAAGTTTGGAACTGCCAAGCTAAAACCGAGGAACACTTGACGTTAGCTCAGATATCATTAACCACGAGCTGGGCAGTCAGATGCTTCATCCAGCTGCCTTTGTCCAGCAAACATCCTGAACCTAATGAACCAAACTTAATTTCTGAATATTTCCTCTGAATCTAGCTTTCACTCCCCCAAACCCATCTGCTTTGCTTCACTTAAGGTTATTAATCTTTTTTTTAAAATCCCATTTTAAAATAAAACAAAACTGTGGGTGCAAATTATATTGCTGAGTGAACTCAGTGGGATGTAGAGCACGTCAAAATGCAGCCAGCTAATGTCTTCCCTATATGCCACAAAAGATTTAAGAGGATGTCCACCTCAGCTGCTTGCCACATGATGTACTGCTGCTAATTGTGTGAGGTGTTGTGTGTGTGCTTTTTGCATTACCACATCTCATGAATGGTTGCTCTTTGCATTCTGCTTCTTGGTTCTGTTGTGCAAAAGCTTGCTTCTTTATAAAAAGGTGGAGATCTCATGTCCTGGCACTTCCTGGTTTTTATCTTCCTAGCCTTTGTCCTTCACATGGGGACTTTAAAAAACAAACCACCAACAATAACCATTCTGGGTGAATTTTTTCCATTGCACCTGTGGTGGGGATAATGCAACTGTATGGAGGCAATGGCAAACATTTAACATTTAGGTCTCATTTGCCCCTCCCACAAATAATCGGGATCTACAGTTTATCCCTCACAGAGCTACAATTCCCAGCACAATTAACAAACTACAATTCCCAGGACTCTTGGGAGGGAGGGGAGATATGAGCTTTAAATGTGTTTTGAATGTATGATGTGTACACAGCTTGGATTTTCTCTGTCTCTTATGTATACATTTGCCCTCTCCCTCAGCTGAGATCTGCTACCTACTCCAAGCCCTGGTGAGTGCCTCGTTCAAAAAACAAAGAGAGGTTTCCCCAGCTATCAGGAAATCATCTCCTAGCTATTAGCTTCCACAGCTGAAATATCAAATGATCATCCAGGACTATTGACCAACAGTCTGCCTGACAAAGGGATGGTTTCCAAGCCTGATCCTAGTACCAATGCCTGGGTGAAGAGAGACTTAGGGCTTATCCAAATGGAGCAGGATAATCCACAGTTTCCATATTCAGTTTGTCATCGGATAGTCCTCACTTTGCCTTTTAGTTCGCTCTTTCCCAATTAAAAAAAATGCTTTTTTGCACCCGCACACTCAGCGGTAAGACCCCTACATTCTTTTCGCTTTTTCCAAGCTCCGCCTCTAAAACCTCCCCCTATCAACCAATTGGTCAGCAAAAAAATTACGTATGCTCCTCTCCCCCTTTGCAACGAAGCACAATATGGCTGTAAAGGAGTTCTCGCCTGGGAAGGAAAGGCTGCTGGTCGGTTTCACGCCTGCCTTGTTTGTATTTGCGATATTATGCTTAAATGAATGTATGCTTTTCTGCCTTTATTGATATTTAAGGAGATACACATGCTGGCAATTGCACTTATTTCTCCAAAAAAGCAAGAAATGTGTCAAAAAAAACCCCTCCTTCTCCCTTTCCTTCCCAGGGAGAATGAAATTGACAAAGCTTTCAGGAGCAGGCTTGAAACTGACCAGCAGCCCTTTTCTTGTTTGTATTTGAGATAGTACACTTAAACAAATGTATGTTTTTCTGATTTGAAGCAAAAACCCCAGCAAGTAGAATGAAATTGACAAAGCTTTCTGGAGGCAGGCTGAAACCGACCATCCCCCCTTTCTCGCTTGCTGTGCATTGCAGATCTCACCCAGAGCGGCCGCCCAGTTTGCAGGCTGGCAAAAAATAAAATGCATCTGCGCAGTAGTTGCAGACCCCCCCCCAACACCCCACCATTGTGATGATTGGTTCAATTTTCCTGGGCTTATTCTCACACATGCGCAAAAGTGCAGATACGTGATTGACTGGAATGAGAAGAAGGGGCAAGGGTAAAAGCCCAAGAACTGCCCATCAGCTGTAGTCTTGCATCCTAACTCCTGAAGGCACAGCGGATGATTCCCGATTTTAAACAGCAAATCGCATTTTTGCTGGTATTGCAAGGAGCGGATTTAACCCGCAAAAATGCGTAACAGCGCGAGACGTCATTTGGACGACCGAAAAATAATGAACACACATAGCGGGCATGTCACACATTTTGCAGCCGCCTGGATGAGCCCTTGATGTAGAAAAAAGAATGTGCAGTAGGTTCTTCACCATCTATGTGAAGCTAACATCTTTTTGGCTTCACAGTTTGATTGTATATATATATACACACACACATATACACACAAATATATTTTTCACATTAGGTGTTGGAGAGGGATGGAGACAATTGCTCTGGACCTCACACATGGAGAGCCCACATTAATACTGGCCAGCAGTGCACAAAAATCACATTGACGCTGGGTGTGGCGAGAAGGAGGGCCCCCTTGAGATTAACATTCATCACCTGGGCCTCTCTGAGGTTTCAAACATGGCTCCTGATGCAGTGTTTCTAGGATATTGTGGGAAATTGAGACTACCAGGTAAGTTAGTAACTAGGGATCTTCCATGATGCCCACCTGTGGACGCTTTATCAAGCCTGAAGCATGGATTTCCCGCCATCTCATCTAGCTGTGTCCTGAGCTCCCCCTAAAAGGGTGTTTCTGGGCCCTCTTGTAACCTTTGTACTTCCTCTTAAGAACACTTACACAGCAGTTGATGCCAAGCTTCCGCAGCTGCCGCAGGCCTGTTCTGTCACCAGTTCTTTATTAATACCTGCATCGCTTTCCTATCCCAGCCCTTTCCTCTTATCACTGGATCAGTACATTAGATCTGTGCCAACACTGTCTTGGCTTACTGCCCCAACGTGTCGCAGTCTTCCACTTTTACTTCCTGATGCTACAGCCCTCTCCACGCCTTACTTGTGTGTCAAGGGAAAGCCAGAAGAGAGGGGTTGCATGGCTTTGCCTTGCCCCCACTCCCCTAGTATGCAGCTCCCCCTGCCCTCTCTGCCTCTGCCATCCACACTTTAGCATCTTTGCTCATTTGCCGCTTTGCACAGAGGTTTCCCCAGATCTTGGAACCCTGTCACACTGGTGACATGTGTATATGCTAAGGATTCTCTTGAATAAATGTAACATTTCTGCTGATATCAATGGTGGCTCTAAAAGCCAGGTCCTTGGGCAGGAACACCCTTCCAGAAATCTGGGGTCTAGAATATGTCAACTGGTTGTCTTGCAAGGCCATTGGCCTCTGTTTTTCTAATTATTCCATTTTCCTTTCTGTGACTATTTCCTCCCCCCTTTTTTTGCTGTCTTGGTCCTACCCATAGGCACAGTAGCTGCCTCAGGCAGCAAATGCTGGTGGGCAGGGTAGCAGTCACACACTATTCCTCCTGAGACCCCTAAGTTAGCCTGCTGCCCCCAGTTGCAGCAAAGGATGCTTGCTGTCCTATTGCCAATGTTGAAGTACGATTTGACTGCTAGTCCTGTTGGATTCTAGATGTGGAATGGGAGGGTGCCATCTTGTCCTTTGCCAGGTAACAAAATATCTTGGGCCAGCCCTGGCCTTTTTCCTTCATCCCTCCTTCCTTGATTTCTGGGCATATTTCCTGTTCTGTACCATGGCCACTTTAAGTGACAAGCTCGTAACTCCTTAGCTCATGCGGGCCCTCGAAATGGAAGATGCAGTTTCACTTTTGAACAGTGGAAGCCTGGATGAGAGGCTGAGCCTGCACAATATCCTCGGGGCCCAGAACAACCCTGGGCCTCAATCAGAGGGGTGGGGGGACCCTGTGGCTTTCCGGATGTTGTTGGATTCCAACTCCCATTAGATCCAGCCAGCATGGCCAATGATCAGGGAGGCTGTAGTCTAACACAGAGATGTGCACACCCCCAAATAGGTTTTTTTCCAGAAAAATTAAGAAAAAAGAGAGAAATAAAGGTTTTTCCTGTTTGTTTGGGGGGGAGGTCCCCTGGGCCTTCACTTCTCTAGTCTAACAACATCTAGATGGCCTGAAGTTCCCCATTCCTGGCTAGATTTACCAGTAACCAAGGACAATTCTCAGCTCAACTTTTTTTTATTTTTTGGCTACCCTCACACCCACACTCCTGCATTATAGTCGAAGTTTTCTAAGATTTTACACTGCTTTCCCAGTGTATTGGAACAATAAGTAGTGGACAAAATGTAGGCAATTGTGAGGGACTCTGTGTGTCTGGGCATCCTCTGTATAGCTGGTAAACATCATCAAGCATGGCCAAAGGAGGGCAACCAAGATGGTGGCAACCAAGTCCGATGAGGAGTGGCTGAAAGAGCTAGGCAAGAGACAATGAAGAGGAGACTTGATAGCAGTCTTCAAATATCAGAAGGGCTGTTACTCAGAAGACAGAACAGTCTTTTTTTCTGTTGTTCCAGAGGGAAGGACTACAGCCTTTGGGTGAAAATGGCAGGGAAGCAGATTTTAGCTAAACATTAGAAGAAGCCTCTGAGCAGTAAGAGCTGTTTGACAGTGGAGTCCACTATGCTGGGAGGTGGTGAGCTCTCCTTTGCTGGAGGCTTTTGAGCAGAGGAGGCTAGACGGCCACCTGCCAGGGATGTGGTCATTGCACCCAGCATTGTAGAGTGTGGGTTGAGCAGGGGGTTGGACTACATGACCTCCAAGGTCCTTTCCAGCTCCAGAATCCTGTGATTTTAAATACAGTTCTCCTTGTTCTTCCTCTTGGCAGATAAAATAAGGCCAGCTTTCAACAGCTGGCAGCTACAGCCAGCAGATGATATAATGTGGATTTATTCTATTTGCTCAGAATATTCGCTGTGCTTTAAAAAGGTCACATGCAGACGTTTTGTGGGCAATCTTTGTCTCTTCCTCCCGGATGTGCTGGTTTGTATTCACAACAAGGAAAGATCTGTATAGCAAACAGACTAAGACACATCTTTGCTCCAGTTTGAAAGTTCAGGTGTTGCAGTCCTGCTGTTTACAGTAGTGTTAGTTACAGAAGAGGGGAAAAAGCGCCTTTGTATCACTTATCTCTGACACATCCTCATCCGTGCCTCCACAATGCATGTCATAGTCATACTATTCCATTCTGTCTTGCTCTGGTTTGTCTCCATCACTCTTGTCAGCATAATGTTTGTTTGTTTAGGGTACTTCTATGATTCTCCATAACATAAAGTTCTCTGGGCAGGTTACAATAAGTTTTTAAAAAACTAAATGCAAAGTAAAAACAACATCAAAAGCAACATAAATGCCACAAAAACAAATCAAAACTAAGAGACCCAGAGAATATAGTTCTTAGGAAAACCTGGGTGAATAGAAAGGTCTTCACCTGACACCAAAAAGACCACAAAGATGGTGCCAGGTGAACTCCCTGGGAAGGCTGTTCCATTACCTGGTGGTTGCCTCCCTCATTTCATTGAGCAGAGGAGAAATGGTGACTGGGAAAAAAATAAAAACACACAACCTGTGACCACCTTGCAACAGTAAAATAGGTTCAATCCTGCAGCCACCATAATTCTGAAGAAATTCTAAAGAAATTCTATACCCTGAGTAAAAGAAAAGCTTCTTTCACAGGGAAACAAATATTTTGAGAAATTGGAGGACATGTTTCAGCATAGAACTGTTATTTACTCATTTTTGTTCCTTGCGTTTCTCCAGCGCACAAAATGGACATCAGGTTTCTGATGTCACACAATGCACACACCTTTCAGCGGTAAACTCTGCATCGGTTTGCAGTAACACCAGAATAACCCTGTTAAAAGCAAAAACGATTACTGAGCGCAACTGAGCTGAGGCTTGCCTGCACCCGGGGGCCGATTCTTTGCAGGTTTCACATCATGAGTCAGAAAGGAATTGACATGAGTGTGATTTAGAGGTGCCCTGGGGCTGGGAGCTGAATAGGCTGCTGGTCTTCAGAAAAAATGTTAACTGGGGGGGGGAATGCTAATTACCAAGCCAGCTTCGACCCTCCCTCTCCTATGAGAAGCAAGAATGCTGCTGGTCTGGAGCAGCTTTGACCTTGAGCCTTGTTTTGGACAGAATTCAAGTTTGGATGCAGGGCCGTGGTCATGAGAGATTCCCAGCTGGTGTCCCACCATTGCACTGAGAAGGACCAGAAGGCGACAAACTAAGCACCTACTCCCTATAATCATTGTTTCCCCAGCTGATCACCTGGTCAGTGAGAGAAGGGAAGGAAATATATGTCATGGGAAAGAAGGTGCCAGGGCAGGTGAGCTTGCATCTCTTTCTCCTCCTACAGAAACTTGAACACCCCCCAATTACTCCCATCTGTCCACTGGACCGCACAAGTCCCTTGTTCTCATTCACGTGTGAATGTGATCTGTCTTCCCACCTGCCTGTCACCTTTCATTTATTCGTGACACACAGCAGCAGCTCAAGCAAACCAGGAAAACCCCAAACTTCCTCCAAGACCTTTAGCATGCAGCATTGTAGCTGCCACAGGAAATATACTTGACCATTCATACGCACAGTTGGCTGTCCTGTCTGAGGCACAGCTTGTCCAAAACGTATTTGTTGGAACAACCTGTTTACCGAACGATAACCACAAGTGTGTGTATATAGAGGACTTCAAAAGTGTTGCGTTTAGAAAGCCTCCTACAGAAGCATCATGAATGCTGTATTTCGGCTTCTCAGAGAAGTTTAAGCTTGCAAATTGACCAAGGTAAACAAATTGTTCCAGTAAGAGCATTCTATGGTTAACATACTGTAAAAGAAAATGGTATAAACAAACATTCTCTATTGGATAGCAGCTCACAAGATACACCTTGTCATGGCAAAGACTAGCGTTTGCTGTACAGGTTGGGAACCTAGGATGCTGCCCTATGTCAAGTCATTTTGTATTAGAATGGGAAAAAAATCCAAGAGTGCTGGTGCAAAACCAACTCTCTTGTAGCACTGGCTAGCAGCACCCCAAAGTTCACCTAAACTACCACCTAACGCAAGAGAGCAGATGTGGTTCAAGGGAACTTTTTCAGAGGCTGGCAGGTGAAACTGCTCACAACATCCAGTCCCAGATGGTGAAAATCTGACCATCTCGAAACAAAATAATTTTTGACATGCTCAGCATAATATGAGAGGAGGCACTATGGCACAACTTTGTAATCTTCTGTTCTGTGTTTGTCAGATAATTAGTTCCATAATATACTATTACTATAAGGTTATGAAGATTTGAAAGGAACCGGTATTCATCTACATTTTGTTTCTTTTTATCTTTTCTCTATTTCTTTTTTAGAAACTACCTAGCTCTGTATTTAATCCCATATGCCCAGCTGCACAAGGGCTTCTTTCACACTGCACAACTTTTTGACGCTGCACATGAGAATAAACCTTGATTTAATGTATATTATGCAGAGTGTACGTTGCATATTTAGAAAGAGGTAGCTGCTGCCGTAAAAAGGAGGGATAAATTATTGAAAAGTGTACGATTGTAAATTTGAGTATATAGCGTTCTACTTCTATGTTTGTCAATAGTGCAAATATTACAAAGGACTCTGGAGTTCTGTGGCAACTTGCTACCCTAGGAATTGTTGCTCAGCAAAGAGAAGAATGTGACCAAAATGTCACTGTAGACTATAAACAGCAGCAGATGGTGAGGAGATGGTGATGGCAAGGTCCGTGTGGTACAAATGCACTGCTAGGAGTGCCGGACTGACTCCGCTGGTGCATTTGCACTGCCCTGGCCCCTCTACTTCCCAGTAAGCAGCAGGGGTACAACCAACTGGAGGTCAAGTGAGCCCTGCCATCCCACCCCACCATCCACTATTGGCTATAAAAAATAGACCCTACAAAAACACTTTTTTTCACTTTGACTATATATTACTTTTCATGCCAGAGTAAAAACAAAACAACCTCAGTGTCATTCTTCTCCTTTTCCCTCCCATTGTAAAGATACGGGTAATGGAGTTCATTAGCCACAAATGATGTCAGTGCAGCCAAATGCCAGGTACAAATACAATTTCAGTTATCCAGCAACTCACGTCAGGCAGGAAGTTTCCCACATGGCAATAACAACGTGATTACTGATTGGAAGCTCAAAGTTCAGAGAACAATGTAGTGGGAAACATGGAGAAGTGGCGGCACATCCTCAATTAGCAGCCCTCCAACCAGTGATGTAGTGGAGGGAAAACACAGCTCTGGGACTTTTCTCACAACAGAAGCAATGACATTTGCTCCACACTGTACATTGGAAGCACAACTTTCAACAGTTGTGGCTTCCCCCAAAGAATCTTGGGAGCTGTAGTTTGTTAAGGGTGCTGGGAGGTGTTAGGAGACCCCTAATCCTTGCACAGAGCTACAATTCCCAATTCTCAGGACTGGTTTGATGAGAATGATAGTGAGATTGAACATAGAATCATAGAACAGTAGAGTTGGAAGGGGCCTATAAGGCCATCGAGTCCAGCCACCTGGTCAATGCAGGAATCCAAATCAAAGCAGTCCCAACAGATGGCTGATGAACATATCATTGACAAGAAAAGGAAAGCCTTCCAGATTAACTGTGCTGCTAAGAAAAAAATCTATGCCAGTGCAAAGGCTGAGGTCCAAAGAAGAACTAGAGAATTTAAGAATGCCTGGTGGATAAAGAAAGCTCAAGAAATCCAGCATTTTGCAGATGCTCATGATGCACGGGGCTTTTTTAATGCCACAAAGGCCATCTACAAACCAACAAATTATGGTACAAATCCCTTACAATCAATAGATGGTACCAAACTTCTAAAGGACAAAGAGTCTATTGCATTGCGTTGGAAAGAGCATTACCATGACCTCCTTAATCGTAACTCTATTGTGGCTGATGAGGTCTTCTCGCATATCCTGCAACAAGAAATTAGAGATGAGCTTGCAGTATCCCCTAATTTGGATGAAGTCAGTAAAACCATTAATCAAATGAAGAATAACAAAGCTAGTGGACCTGATGGGATTCCTGCTGTAGTCTTTAAATAAGGTGGGCCTGAATTTACACAACAACTTCATCAGCTCATTGAAAAAATCTGGATGAGGGAGGAGATCCTGGAAGACTTTAGGGATGCCATAATTATCACCCTTTTCAAGAAGGGTGATAGAACAGATTGTGGGAACTACCGAGGAATTTCTCTTCTTGCTACTGTGACAATGGATTGGATGAGGGCTAATAAACTGAGGATCAATCCAGACAAGACTGAGATGCTGTTAGTGGGTGGTTCCTCTGACCAGATGGTGGATGTCCAACCTGTCCTGGATGGCGTTGCACTCCCCCTGAAGGAGCAGGTTCGTAGCTCCTAGAACCATCTCTGTCACTTGAGGCTCAGGTAGCCTTGGTGGCATGGAGTGCCTTCTACCAACTTCGGTTGGTGGCCCAACTACGTCCCTATCTGGACAGGGATAACCTGGCTTCAGTTGTCCATGCTCTGGTAACCTCCAAATTAGATTACTGCAATGCACTCTATGTGGGGCTGCCTTTGAAGACGGTTTGGAAACTGCAGCTTGTACAAAATGCAGCAGCTGGTAACAGGGACCAGACGGTCTGAACATATAAAACCGATTCTGGCCCACTTGCATTGGCTGCCTGTATGTTTCCGAGCTCGATTCAAGGTGCTGGTTTTGACCTATAAAGCCTTACATGGCTTGAGACCACAATACCTGATGGAACGCCTCTCCCGATACAAACCCACCTGTACACTACGTTCAAGATCAAGGGTGCCTACTCCAAGGGAAGCTCGGTGGGTGGCAAAAAGGGAGAGGGCCTTCTCAGTGGTGGCCCCCAAATTATGGAATGATCTCCCTGACGAGTTGTGCCTGCCACCAACACTATTATCTTTTCGGCACCAGGTCAAGACTTTCCTCTTCTCCCAGGCATTTTAGCATGTGTTTTTAAATTGTTTTTATATTGCTTTGAATTTTAAAAATGTGTTTTAAATTGTTTTTAAAATATGTGTTTTAAATTGTATATTTGTTTCAATGTTTTTGATTGCTGTAAACCACCCAGAGAGCTTCGGCTATGGGGCGGTATACAAATGCAATAAATAAATAAATAAATAAATAAATAAATACATACATACATACATACATACATACATACATACTGCCGGTAAAATCCTTGCAAGGATCCTCGCAAATCGCCTCCTACCTATCTTAGAAGACATCCTCCCTGAATCCCAAAATGGTTTCCACCCTTCCAGGGGGACAGTGGACATGATCTTCACTGCACGACAGCTTCAAGAAAAATGCAGGGAGCAAAACCGGCCTCTGTATATGGTATTTATTGATCTGACTAAGGCTTTTGATACTGTAAATTGAACTGCTCTCTGGACCATCCTTCAGAAAATTGGATGCCCTGATAAATTTGTGAATGTTTTGCGACTCCTCCATGACAACATGACGGCAACAATTTTGGATAACAATGGCTCTCAAAGTGATCCATTCAAAGTGGGATCAGGCGTCAAACAGGGATGTGTCATTGCTCTGACCTTATTTGCTATTTTTATCGCCATGATTCTACACCTTGTTGAGGGGAAACTTTCCACTGGCATGGAAATCACATATCGAACAGATGGAAAGCTTTTTAATCTCAGTAGGCTGAAAGCAAAAAGTAAGGTAATTACAACCTCTGTCTTAGAACTTCAGTATGCTGATGATAATGTAGTCTCTGCACATTCAGAGGAAGATCTTCAAACTATCCTAAATGTCTTTACAGAAGCATATGAAAAGCTTGGCCTCTCACTTAACATAAAAAAACCCAAAGTGCTTCATCAGCAAGTGCGAACCAATCCCTCTGTAGCACCATCAATCCAGCTTAATGGTGCGACGCTGGAGAATGCCGATCACTTTTCTTATCTTGGCAACTATCTCTCTGTAAAAGCTGACATCAACGCTGAAATTCAGCATCGTCTGAGCTCTGCGAGTGCAGCATTCTCCTGAATGAAGCGTAGAGTGTTCGAGGATTGGGATATTCGCAGGGAGACCAAAATGCTTATTTACAAAGCCATTGTAGAACTGACCTTACTGTACGCCTGTGAAACATGGACCATCTATAAATGCCACTCCCAACTTCTTGGAAGATTCCACCAACGCTGCCTCCGGAAAATTCTGCAAATTACTTGGGAAGATAGGTGGACTAATGTTAGCATATTGGAAGAAGCAAAGTACACCAGTGTTGATACAATGATCCTCCAACATCAACTTCGCTGGACTGGCCATGTTGTTTGAATGCCTGATCACTGTCTTCCAAAGCAGCTACTTTACTCCCAACTTAAGGATGGAAAACGGAATATTGGTGGACAGCAAAAGAGGTTTAAAGATGTTCTCAAAGCTAATCTAAAAGAATTTATTTTTATTTTTATTTATTTGTTAAATTTTTATACCGCCCCACTAGCATAGCTCTCTGGGCGGTGTACAACAGAAAGTATATAAAATAAAATCACATAAATCAGTACAAAAACATATATATAAAAATCCACAAATCTAAAACCAAATTGAACATATTAAACTAAAATGCCTGAGCAAAGAGAAAGGTTTTAACTTGGCGCCGAAAAGATAGCAATGTTGGCGCCAAGCGCACCTCAATGGGAAGACTATTCCACAATTCAGGGGCCACCACTGAGAAGGCCCTGGTTCTTGTAACCATCCTCCGAGCCTCTCTATGAGTCGGAACTCGGAGGAGGGCCTTCGATGTTGAACGTAGTGTACGGGCAGGTTCATATCGGGAGAGGTGTTCCAGGAGGTATTGTGGTCCCGCACCGTATAAGGCTTTATAGGTTAAAACCAGCACTTTGAATCTGGCCCAGAAACATATAGGTAGCCAGTGCAAGCGGGCCAGAACAGGTGTTATATGTTCGGACCGCTTGGTCCTCGTTATCAGCCTGGCTGCCGCGTTTTGCACAAGCTGTAGTTTCCGAACCGTCTTCAAAGGCAGCCCTACGTAGAGCGCATTGCAGTAATCCAATCGAGAGGTTACCACAGCATGGACAACTGAGGTGAGGTCCTCCCTGTCCAGATAGGGACGTAGCTGGGTTACCAACCGAAGTTGGTAGAACACATTCCGTGCCACCGAGGCTACTTGAGCCTCGAGTGACAGGGAAGGATCTAAGAGTACTCCCAGACTACGAACCCGCTCCTTCAGGGGGAGTGTAACCCCGTCCAGAACAGGGTGCATATCCACCATCTGATCAGGGAAATCACCCACCAACAGCATCTCAGTCTTGTCTGGATTCAGCCTCAGTTTATTAGCTCTCATCCAGTCCATTATCGCAGCCAGGCAACGGTTCAGCACATTGACAGCCTCACCTGAAGAAGATGAAAAGGAGAAATAGAGCTGCATGTCATCAGCGTACTGGTGGCAACGCACTCCAAAACTCCTGATGACCGCACTCAGCGGCTTCATGTAGATGTTAAAAAGCATGGGGGACAGAACTGACCCCTGCGGGACTCCACATTGGAGAGCCCACGGTGTCAAGCAATGTTCCCCAAGCACTACCTTCTAGAGATGACCCGCCAGGTAGGAGCGGAACCATTGCCAAGCAGTGCCCCCAACTCCCAACTCCACGAGCCTCTCCAGAAGGATACCATGGTCGATGGTATCAAAAGCCGCTGAGAGATCAAGGAGAATCAACAGAGTCACACTCCCCCTGTCCCTCTCCCGACATAAGTCATCGTACAGGGCGAGCAAGGCTGTCTCGGTGCTAAAACCGAGCCTAAAACCCGATTGAAATGGATCTAGATAATCGGTTTCATCCAATAGCGCCTGGAGCTGGGCAGCAACCACTCGTTCCAAGATCTTGCCCAGGAATGGAACATTCGCTACTGGTCTGTAGCTATTAAGGTCTTCTGGGTCCAAGGAAGGTTTTTTCAGAAGTGGTCTCACTACTGCTTCTTTCAGACAGCTAGGGACCACTCCCTCTCGTAAAGAGGCGTTTATCACTTCCCTGGCCCAGCCAACTGTTCCATCCCTGCTAGTTTTTATTAGCCAGGAGGGGCAAGGATCTAGTACAGAAGTGGTTGCACGCACCTGTCCAAGTACCTTGTCCACGTCCTTGAGCTGAGCCAACTGAAACTCATCCAATAAAACATGACAAGACTGTACTCCGGACACCTCATTAGGATCAACTGCTGTAAACTGGGAGTCCAAGTCCCGGCAGATGCATAAGATCTTATTCTGGAAGTGCCCAGCAAATTCATTACAGCGGGCTACCGATTGCACTATCATGTCCTCAGGGCCAGAATGAAGTAGCCCTCGGACAACTCTAAAAAGCTCCGCTGGGCGGCAAAGAGATGACTTAATAGTGGCAGCAAAGTATTGTTTTTTCGCCACCCTCACCGCTCCTAAATACAAATTAGTAGAGGCACTCACCAGTGCATAATTACATCCGCCAGGAGTTCGCCTCCACCTCTGCTCAAGTCGCCTCCTATCTTGTTTCATCGCTCTCAGCTCCGGAGTATACCATGGAGCTGTATGAGCTCTACACAGGAGAGGGCGCGCAGGAGCAATCGTGTCAACAGCCTGGGTCATCTCCGTATTCCACAGTTCAACCAGGGCTTCGACAGGAGCGCCAGTCTTATCAGCCGGAAACTCCCCCAGAGCCCTTTGAAAACCTTCAGGATTCATTAGGCTCCAGGGGCAGACCAATTTAATAGGTCCCCCACCCTTGCGGAGGGGAACAAGCGGTGATCTGTCCATGACAGAGGGAGAGATGTAGAACTCCCCACATCCAGATCACCATCCCCATGTCCAGTAGCAAAAATAAGATCTAGAGTATGTCCCGACACGTGTTGGGCCACTAACATATTGGGACAGCCCCATGGTTGTCATGGAGACCATGAAGTCCTGAGCCGCCCCAGATAAAGTAGCCTCGGCATGGATGTTGACATCCCCCAGTACCAATAGTCTGGGGGATCTCAGCAATACCTCTGAGACCACTTCCGTCAGCTCAGTTAGGGAAGTCATTGGGCAGCAAGGTGGGCGGTACACCAACAATATTCCCAGTCTGTCCCTTTGACCCAGCACAAGGTACAGACACTCCAGACCAGTTGCTACATGGATGTAACATAAGCATGGAGAACTGGGAAGCCTTGGCCCATGAGCGTCCCAATTGGAGGTCGGCCATTATCAAAGGTGCTGTGGACTTTGAAGAAGCGCAAGTACAGGGCGAAGGGGACAAACGAGCTAAGCGGAAGGCACATCAAACAAATCCTCATCGTGACCATCTTTCATCTGGAAACCTATGTCCTCACTGTTGGAGGCTGTGTGGATCCAGAATTGGCCTCCACAGTCACTTACGGACCCACCGCTAAAGACCTTACCCTGGAAGACAATCTTACTCAGCCATGAGTGATCGCCAGTGAATGAATGAATGGTGCAGACACGGCTGCCATCTGCCAAAGTGCCTCAGCTCAGGGTGGTATAGATGGGTATGGGGCACCCCACTCTATCTGCAAAAAGAAGGCTAGGCCAGACTCAGACAGTCACTGGCCCCAGGTCACCCAGTGAACATCATAGCTAATCAGCAATGTGATCTCAGATCTCCCCAGCCAAAGTTGAAATACTAACTGCTATGCCACCTTAGCCAGGTTACTGTTCTGTAACAGTCAGCTATGGATGGGCAAATCTGTCCACTTCCATTTCTCTCAGTTTTTCACTGTCCCATCTAATCTTAAATTCTGTTTTCCACATCAGTTTGCATTTATTTTTCGAGTTGTCATGAAAATTCATCAGTGTTTTAGTGGACATTTACCCTAAGACACATTTTAATGCAATTTTCTCTAACACATATTTTTGCAAAGCCATTTCCCCATATATAATGCATTTTCTAAGTTATTTTCATGAGCACATATATTGTTATGCATACCAAAGTACCCCAGCATATGCATTACTTGCATGCATTAATTGGATGGAGAGCTGTATTACATAATTTGAAGAAATGGGAATTTTGAAGGCTGGTTGTCTTTCAGTTGGAGTATTGTTTTGGAAAGTGCAGATGAGGTAGGTTCGCCTTTAAATGCCACAGGAATCTAATTTCTCCCCCCAGGCCTAATCATGGTTTGTAAGTCTCTTCTCCAAAGGAAACTGACCAGCTGCCTGCAACTTTCAACCAGAGAAGAGAGTGAGCAATCCAATATTTATTCAGCTTCCTTCATGACCTTCCTCACAACTGTTGTATGCCCACATGTCCCAAAAGGAAACACCTCTCTCTCTCTCTCTCTCTCTCTCTCTCTCTCTCTCTCATGCCACCCATTTATGCATTGATTGATTTAGCTCACCTTAGCGGGTGCCTTCTATGGGGAATAATCAGAGTAAACATTAACAGGCCACCTCTTTACCTTCCTTCAACTTTTTCTGTGTAGCAGTGACTGTGGGAACCTTGATAAAGGCTTGAGTGGTTGTGCTATCAGGGCATTTCCCCCTCTTCTGCTTCCCTATGCTCTGTTTGTAGCCTTCTTCGCTTCCATTGCCCTGCTGTCTTCACTTTGCTTTCTTGCTCAGAGAGTCTTGTAGGGCTGTGGCTCAGTGGTAGAGCAACTGCTTCTAATGCAGAAGGTCCCCGGTTCAATCCCTGGCATCTCTAAGTAAGGCTGGAAATGTTCCCTGCCTGAAACCCTAGAAAGCCACTGCCAGTCAGTGTAGACAGTACTGAGCAAGATGGACCAGTGGCCTGACTCAATATAAGCTACATGGAGGAACCTGGAAAATTGTGTGCTTCTGCATCAAAAGGAATCAATCCATTCAAAGCATCCCATGAGCTAATCAAAGTACTTTCAGATTATTTCTGGGCCCCACTGAATGCTCCAGTATAGTTAATGATGAGGCCAGACACCTTTATTTTCTGAAAAGATATGGCTAGAGGGTTCTTTATAAATAAATGGATGGGCAATTAATGTCACAGAATTGAGAAGATGGATGGATGGACGGACAGACGGACGGACGGATGGATGGATGGATTTCTATCCTACCAAAGGAGCCCAGGGCAGCTGGATCTTCTTTTAAAGCTTTCAATGGTGCTGAAATCTTTTGCAGTCTTGTGGAACATTTTGGTTACTTGTCATGATGGCTATATTACCCCCAGTACTGGAGGAAGTGGGCCTTCAAATACAGTTGTACTCATGTCCTGTTTGTCAGCTCGCCAGAGGCATCTGGTTTGCCACTGTGGGAAGTGGGTAGAGAAAAGTTTTTCTCCCTCTCTCTTAACACTAGAACTCATGGACACTCAAAGAAGCTGAATGCTGGAAGATTGAGGATAGATAAAAGAAATTACTTCTTCACACAACGCATAGAGAAATTATGGAATTCACTCCCACAAGAGGCAGTGATGGTCACCCACTTGGATGGATTTAAAAGAGGGTTAGAGAAATTCATGGCTACTAGGCACAATGGCTGTGGTCTGCCTCCATAGTTAGAGGAAGTATGTTTCCGAATACCAGTTGCTGAAAACTGTAAGGGGAGGAGGGGAGCATGCTCTTGCACTCAGGTCCTGCTTGCAGACTTCCCATAGGCATCTGTTTGGCCACTGTGAGAGCAGGATGCTGGACTAGACAGGCCACTGACCGAATCCAGCAGACTCTTCTTATGTTCTTAGACTAGGTTGGTATGATTCAGCAGGGCTCCCCTTATGTTCTCAAGTGGGCCTTTCCAGTTTAATCTCTGAATATTAATTCATATACAGTATAAAGAATGGTTTTGCATCAGTTAGGTATCCTACATAGATCAGTGTTTCATGATCTGAACACCTGAAACTGGAATTAGAAATTCAGTTCCTAGCAATCTTCACCCCAGACTATGATAAGGGAACATTGACTGGTGCTGCTATATTAGGCCTAGAGATGTGACGGCCCAGAAAAAAAAACCCTGGAAAATGGGGGGGGGGGTGACTGAAAAAAATTAACCTCCAGAAAAATGTTTTCCCATTGTTTTCCAGGACCTTCACATTTCTAATTAGGTCTGGGCTGGATTGGCCTCTTCAGGCATCACAGGGCATATGAACACAGAAAGCTACTGTACAGCTCCTGATGGCTGTTGGTGGGAAGGAAGGAGGTGCACTTCTCCCACGGTTGCTCTCATGGCAATCTAAACTGACTCCTGCCTGTGTGGGTTGGTATTACACCATGATTAGGAGCCATGCATTATATGACAGGGCTGTGTAGTATGCAACTATAATGACAGATGGGAGGCTAGGAAAGTTACTTCATTCTTCACTGAAAAAGGCAGCATGTAGTATTGGAGGGCTGTATCTAGAATCATAGAATCATAAATAGTAGAGTTGGAAGGGGCCTATAAGGGGCCTAGTAGATCCACTGTGAATGAATAAACATGGCTAATTTAGGTCCATTAATTTAAATGAGCGTATTCTGAGTTAAATTTAGCTGAATGCAAACTTAGCTGAATGCAACCCATTGATTGGAAAATCTGAAAATATAAATGTATAAGTGGGACCTGCAACAAAGTGTTGCAGTGTTGAGCACTGTTTCCAGGATATTCCATTCCATTCCCCCTTTGACACTAGTTTGCCATTTTACACCCCCCCCAACAATCAGTTAGTTTGTGGAATCTGAACATGCTCAGTCCTCATTGGACTGTTTTGGGGTGCCCCCAAAGTTCTTCATTGTACTTATGCAAATCTTGAGCTTCTGCAGAGACAGCTAATACCTCCTTATGAGCAGGCAGGTGTTGCTGTTTTGACTATATGAGGATCAGCACTCAGAATGTGTTCACTATCCATATATACAAGTGAGACCTACAGCATGGGGATGGGTTGCAGCTCAGTGGTAGAGCATCTGCCTTCATACGAAGGGTCCATAGTTCAACCCGGGCATCTCCAAGTAGGGCTGGGAAAGACTCTTGCTTGAAACCCTGGAGATCCACTGCCAGTCAGTGTAGATAACACTGAGCTAAATGGCCCAATGTTCTCACTCAGCATAAGGCAGCTTGCTAATATAATGTTTCACTGTGGAGTGTTCCTATTCAGTGCCCTTCTCCAGTGTCCATCTCCAGGATACTCTATTCAATTCCATCTGGTTTTCCATAGCCACTCATGCTCTGTCCTCACTGGGCTGTTTCAGGGGTATATTTACTTCCCCTGCAAGTTCATTCTACTTCTGGTAACTTCAGGGAGCTCCTGAACACTGGATGTCCCAAACCATCATGTTGTTGTTATGTACCTCCAAGTCGACTACGACTTATGGCGACCCTATGAATCAGTGACCTCCAACAGCATCTGTCATGAACCACCCCGTTCAGATCTTGCAAGTTCAGGTCTGTGGCTTCCTTTATGGAATCAGTCCATCTCATCAAACCATCATAATTGTTTTATTTTGTTACAGAAGGCTGACTTTCCTCTTTCTTTTGCATATGGACGCTTCCAGATTTTGATTTTCAGTTTCAAATTGAGTTACATCTACTCACTAATTTCTGTCAACAGTTCCACTGTGTGTTTCAGATCATATTATTTTTATCCCAAACATTGACTTCTATTTGCAGAGCCCAAAATAAACAATTAGGGTTACTTTTGTCAATCGTAACATTTGTTTTAATGCCATGCTTATATGACAGTGTGCAACACTTGCCAAATAGCCCATTAGAAGTCGATGTCAATGGACTGGGAGATTCCATGATAAAATAACTACCTTTCCTAGCAGATGGTGCTAAATTGACTGAGGGAAACCCACGACGGAAATCCATAGCCAGAGCATTTGATTTCTAAACAACAGTTAAAATCAGCAAGCCATGATTCAGCCAAAGGTCATTGCTTTAAGTCCAGCTGATTTCCATGTGCTGAACTTTCTACGGATAAGCTCATAAAGGATCAATTTGTATACTCTTTTGATATCACACTTTGCTAGACAGAGCAATTCTATGCTGCTTTTTACTGTTTTGATTATGTATTTCAATATTGTATTTTATTCTTTTAATTTCCATATATTATGGAGCAGCCTTATAAATATAGTAAAAATAAACAAATGTTTAACTTTCACTGACTTGTGGACATATTTCAAGAGTACAGTTGGTCAGTACTTCACACCTGTAGCCTCTCAGTGCCTACGACAAAACAAGGAACCTGTTGCCCTCCAGATGTTGTTGGACTCTACCTTCCATCAGTCCCTTAGTCAGCATGGCCAATGGTCAAGGATGATGTGCAATAACATCTGAAGGACCACAGGTTCCTTAAGCCTGGCCTATGGGAAGAGTTGATGATTTAAGGCTGATTCATATGCTAGTGCTTGAAATCGAAAGAGGAACATATATTTATGGTAACTTCCAAAATAGTCCATGCCTGACATTCAAAGCAGAATAAAGCATCAAGTTCCAAAGAATGGTTATTTATTAATTTCAGTTATTCTACTCCACCTTACTGCCAAATGGGGCCTTCAAGGCAGCTAACAAAATCCTTAAGAAAGAACATCTTAATCCTTTTTACATTTTTTAAAAATGTGGCATGAGAATTATGTGTTTTGAACCCTCTTCCAAACTGGGGGACAAGATATGGTGCCTTTTCTTGAATTTGAGTTCAGCTGTTTTATGGACAGTGCAGAAAGCCATTCTAATGTTGTTACCGAAAAGCAGAAGCATGTCAGGAAAGATTTGCACCAAAACATCCATACCAATATAACTTGTCTTAGGCTTGGGTAATGAACATAACCATTTCTCTCAGTTGATTATGACAACTTGATGTTTTCTCCAGCCCAGACTGCATTTAGACTGTCAAGACTGCCCAGACTGTCAAGGATTCAACATGTGCCCAAGTTATGACTCACCGCTTCCTGAAAAATCTTCAAAAATTGGATTGAACCCAGTTGTGTTGTGTGTTGCAACATTCACAAAGAGAGTACAATGCATATTCAGCAAATGAAATAAACATACTTTAGCTTCCACCTTTAATTTGACTCATTTCTTGTAAGCAATTGGAACTGTGTAAACATCATTGGATGCATCTGAAGGGGTGGGATGGTTGCTACGGTATAATCCCAGCTCCCAGGTCAAGCCACATTTACTGTTCCACCATGAGGCTGCCAAAAGTGGATTGAGTGTGGTAACAATGAGTTGCACTATGAAGTGGTTGCATGATAGTCATGGCACAACCTCTAGTGCATATTTAGCTGTTCTGCTCAGTCAACTTTCATAGCACATCCAGCCATTTATTTATTAATACTTACATAAGTTGGTATCCTGCTCTTCATAGAATCATAGAATAGTAGAGTTGGAAGGGGCCTATAAGGTCATCAAATCCAACCACCTGCCCAGTGCAGGTATCTGACTTAAAGCATACCTGACAGGTGGCTGTCAGTTAAGACTTCCAGCCTGACTTGTAAGATAAACAATAAAAGCACAATAAATTATAATAAGGGATGGAGGCATCTGTCAGTTTTGGGTTCTCTTGGTTTCCCATTTTCCCAATTAAAATTCAGTTCTCCACATTTCTGTCACAATTAAAAAAATCTTCATGAAAATTCATCAGCATTTTAGTGTGAATTTCTGTTAAACACACTTTGTATGCAGTTTAGGCTCATATATCCACATTTCTGCAATCAATTCCCCCATATATAATACATTTTTGTGTTATTTTAATCAATATGGGATTTTTATGCACATTTCCCTCTAATATAGGTATACTTATACATATAATTTGGTTAAAGACCTGCACTACAAAATTCAGTGAAGTGTAAATTTTGAAGGGCAGCTGTGCTTTGGTTCACATATTCCTTCGAGAAGTTCAAATAAGTTAGTTTCTCATTAAAATGCCAACAAAATCAAGTTTCTTTTCTATCCCTAATTATAATGCATTCACTCAAAACATCTAAGAAGCTTAACAGCATTATCAAATCTATGAACAGATTAAAAGATAAGAAAAAATAAAGGCCTTGGTGAATAAAAAGATCTTTGCCAAGTGCAAGTGCCAAAATGACTCATTGTAAACTCCTGGCAAGAGAATTTCCTGGCAAGCGAGTGCCAACACTATAAAGGCCCTTTCCCTGGCTGCCACCCACCTCACCTCAGAAGGCCATATGATATGTTCTGTTTTCCTTGCAGTTATTTCTGTTGTCTCAGAAAGGGAACAGAATCATAACCAACAGCAGCAGCATAAAGTCTTAGTTTGGTTGTGCAAAGCCTGGTTTTCCCCCCACTTAAGATTTTGATGCAAAGTTTTAAGGAATTGTGCTCATAGCTCATAAAAGGGAGACAGAGAAATATGCAACAAAACAATTTTGAAATTTAGTGTTGAAAGAACACTACTGCTCCTAGATACCTTGGAAGCAATATTGGTCAATCAGAGCTGATAATTCAGAGAGTTAACATACTGAAGAGCATTGTGTTTATCTGTCCTTTCCATTGCTATGTGTTTTGCTGTGGCCAAAGACAGAGCAATCTATATTCCTGACCACTGACCATGCTGGCTGGAGCTGACAGGATTTGGAGTCCAAAACATCTGGAGAGCACCAGGTTGGGAAAAGCTGGTTTGTGGCATTTTTCTCCATTGGGGCTGCATATGCTTGTCTGAAGAAAAAAAGGGGGGGACCTCTGAGATATTTAGGAAAGCTAGAGGAGATTAATTTGAAGTATACAACCACAAGATGAACAAGTGGATATAAAGAGGCTTCTTGAGACATCATTGGCCATAATGAAACAGAAAAGATCTACTAGGAAGATTGTCTCACCCCTTATATACCCATTCAATCACTGAAGTCTTCAGATGGGCTCTCTGCAGACACCATCTCATCAGGAAGTCTGTTACACATAACATAGGAAGTGGACCTTTTGTGTTGTGGCACCTACCATTTGGAATTCACGTCCCTTAAAATTTAGGCAGCTGCCTTTTCTGTTGCCTTTTTGGCACCTGCTGAAGACCTTCCTCTTTCAACAAGCCTTTTAAGTAGAATACCGTATCCCACTACAGTAGGGCCCCACTCATATACGGCGGGTTATGTTCTGGACCCCGTTGAAAAGCGAAAAACGCTGAAAAGCGGAACTCATTGAGTAGAATGGCGCATGATGCCCCAAAACCGCTGTAAAAGTGGAACAAGCGCTGTATGAGTGGGGCTTTGGTCTAATTGCGTGTAATTGAGACAGCCACATTAGCGAAGCGCCAAAAAGCGAAGCGCTGTAAAGTGGGGCCCTACTGTATACATCTATTGGAATTGTTTTTAAATATGTTTTTGAGATGTTTTAGTGCTTTATTATCTATTTGCTGCCCTGGGCTCGCATTGGAAGGAAGGGGAAGAGATCAGATACTACTACTACTACTACTACTACTACTACTACTAAAAGCTGGGAAGGTAGCAAGAAGACAAAGATTTCTCCTCCAGCATAACTCTTCCTACAACTCTTCGTGTCCTCTGAAGAAGTGGTTTATCCAATCTTGGCAGAAGATCCTGCGGATTCTCCCCATTGCGACATGGTCATGCTGTTGAGCCATTTGCCAGCCCATTTGAGTGTGCTGGAAACAGCTGACTTCATGGCATTACAGGTCTGTAACTTCTCCACTCTTTTTAAGCAGCCTGGTGAGGGGAGGAGTGGAAGAGAATAGCTTGGAGAGACGGAAGCAAACAGGGAAGAAGTGGACATCCCTGGGTGACTATGCAGCCAGCAGGCCAAGGGAGTTGAATAGAAGGACTCTCTCCTCTAGGCTAGCATGCCCATGGTCCTGATCCCTCTTCTCCATTATTGTCAAGCCTGGAGTGTTCTTTGGCATCAAGGGATTTATCCACTGGGAGATTTTCTCTTTGTTTCTGACACCCCTTTTTTCTCTGACTATTTCTGACACCACCTTTTCTTTCCCCCCTTCCTCCCTGCCCAATGGGCTACTGATCGCTCTTGCCAGAGGTCTGAACTCATTACTTACAGAAGGTTTTTCCCCACTCCTTCTTCCATCCATTACAGCTACCTTCCCATGTTTTTCCTCTTCCACTCTCCTTCCCTTCCTCTGGGCTCCCCTACCCACATGAAATTAGGCTGAGGTCCATCACAGGCTGCCCTCCCCTCCTCTACAGCTCTTTCCCTAAAGACGTTCAGCCCAGAAGAAGACTTTCCTTCTCTTACCAAATCTGGAGAGGTTTGTCTCCCATGGTGGTGAAAAATCCACAGTGAGAGGCAATTCAGAAGACAGCAAAACTTCTATTCCAGCTTTGAGGATGCATGGATATATTTGGTGATTTTTGTGATGTCAGCACAAGAGGGACCATATGATGGCTCCTGCAACCCAGAGTAACATTAAAGAAGTCAGACCATCCTTGAAAACAGACATGTTAATGAGGGGGATATATATGTATTCACAAGGACTCAGCTGCTCACAAAAGACCATCATCATACTGCAGAGAATAATTTAATGTTCTGCTTCTGCCTGAAAGGTTAATAATAAAATATAGCAATATGAAATGAAAGCAAACCCTCTTTCATAGTCTCAGTAAGAAAAGGTTCTGTTTTCTCTTTAACAGAAGTTTCATAAATGATTGCACACACACAACAAAATCTAATTATTAATCAGTTACATTTAAGGGATTGGGAAATTGAGTTTGGTGGGGGTTTCTTTCTCCCCGTTTGACAAATAATGCAATAACAAGACACAATGGCATATCAGGTAGCTTGATATATATCCGTAAATAGATACATTGTGTTTTGCTATCTCGGCACAATTTCAAGCACAGGAAATTGGAAAGCATAGCAAACTGGTTTTCCCAAATGCCTTTGAAGATGTGATCATTTAATTAAACTGTAACAGAGAAATGGCTTTGGGAAGTAGGTAGGGTTTTTTTTAATCCAAAAGCTAAAACGTTTTGGGATATTTGGAATTAAGGTAATTTAATCCATGTTTGACTTTTCTGAGCTCTCCAAGGGTACGCTGCTGCCCTGTCCATTGCAGCCAATGAAGCTTTCATTCTGACATTCTCTAAAAGCTTTTCCTCCTCCTGTTCATATTTTCCTTTAAAATTAAATTTCATCTCTGGTTTTAGCTTAAAAGACTTTGTGAAAACATACAGTGGTAATAAGTTCCAGGCAAGGCTCTTAAATTATGATTAGTTTGATATCCCATCTTTCTTCCATCCCACCTTTCTTCCAACTCAAAGAGATGTATGTGAGGTTCCTAACTGGTCTTCTGTCTGAACACATAGCAGATCCAGACCTACTTCACTTCAGGAAGGTTGCTGTGTCTTGTAACTTCAGATCATGCCTTCTCCCTTAACACAATCAACTCTTTTGCAAGGAAAGAATATTTGCGGACTTGTGATACTCGGGGGGCATCCTGAATTCTGAGATTTGGGGGGGCAGCTTGGGGCCAGGGCCAATCAGAAGGGGGATCAGGAGGACCTTTTGGCATGGGCCTCAAGCTCAAAGGGGGCATCAAACATAGACACTGCTTAATTTTTTGATATTTGATAAGTTCCACAACTTGCTTTTATGTGCATTGGACCAAAATTTGACGCACTCCCTCAGTTAAGTAAATAAGAGATGTGATTTGGCAAAAGAACCTTTTTAGGCCAACCGACATAGAGTTTGCCATATTAGAGTTAAAATATTCATAAATATTCATAAAAATATATCTGTTCTGATAGCACAAGATTAGACCATGATGAATGCGTCATCTCAGATCAGCTGATGTATTTGCCTGTATCAGTGGCTTCAGGTAAACATGCTGAAGCAGGTAAAGAAATATCACCATTTTCAACTATGGGGCAAAAGCCTTTGAATGGTCCCACTGTGCTTAGTATTAACTGGGACATTGCATGAAAACTAGATTTTTCTTCAATAACTAGTGCATTTGCCCAGAGAAAGGCTAGAAAAGCATTTGTTAAATTAAAAAAAAGTCTCTCTCTTTTTGTGGCTCCCTATTTTGTTTTCGTGTGTTGTCATTTTTTTAATTATTATTGTTTTGATTATGCCTAGGGTGATCCAAGCCTCTCTGGACCTCTAAGAGGGCCTGGCTTTACCAATGAGAGCTGCTCACTGTGTAGGGACATGGAAGGGGTTCGTAGTAGCCCTCTAGTTTTGGAACTCTCTCCCTTTGGAAGCACAAATGGCTCCAACATATATTGGTTTCCACTGTTTAGAGAATGGCAACAGCTAAGGTGGGGCTGCACAGGCACAGTGGACAGTGAGATGAATAATGTCATTTTTGGCAAAAGCCAAATTGCAGCAGAATGGAAACAGAGCTGCATGCAACAAATACAGGGAGGAATGGAAAACGAGGCCTTCTTACATCCCTACTGACTGGGGATGCCAGTCAGATGCTTTTGGAAGTTCACAAGGAAGGCATGGAAGTGATGGTAACCTCCTGTTGTTTGTCTCCAACGTCCAGCAATCAGTGCTATATTGCCCATGACCATGGAGATTCTTTGACCTTAAATTCTTTGTAAAGCACCAACACACCACGGACCTTCCGTGACTATACCTCCAGCAATACAGAGTTTTCCTTTGTGGGGATATTACCTTTATATATATATATATATATATATATATATATATATATATTTATATATATATATATATATATATATATATATATATATATATATAGTGCTTTTGTAGGTCCCAGGCTGATTTCCTGAAACAGACAATGAAAGACTTTTTGACAAATTAAAAATGCAAAATATCAATTTAAAAAGAGAAAGAACAAAAGAAAAGAAAATACCAGCCTGCCCTCAGTGCTTTTATCAGATGTATAGCTTATGCCTCAGCCTCAGCCAACAAACAAAGCACAGAGGAGGAAGCTAATGGCCTCTGGCATATATTCGCTAGGGAGTAATGAGGAAATTCTTAATACGGAACATGAATCTGTATTTGCATTGCCAGCAATTAGGTCATAGAGTCTCAAAGGATTCCAAACAGTAAAGCTTTACAAAATGGGTTTCTTTTCTCCTTGGATGGATTCCTGATATGTTCATACTCAGTTTCGTGTGAGTGTTGATGGGCTACAGTTACATCAGCAGAGTGCTATTTAGCACTGTGAAACTCATCTTTCCAGTTACTTTGATCTTGTCATTCCCCACAGCTTCTACCATTGAAAATGGAGGAGTCTGAGCTGTGCCCCCCCCATGTTGTTGGACTACAACTCCCAGCATCCCTGACCATTGGCCACAGGAAGCCCCCTACCCCAGCTCTAAGAGAGAGTTTCTAGAGGTCACTGCTGAGCCTGCTTGATCAAGAAGAAAAGGATGAGCTGATTCTCTCAATTCTACTTTATTATCGTTCTGGCACTTCTATGCTCCTCTTTGGGTTTTGAGAGTGTTGGTATTGGATGTTGCAATCACTCTGCCCCTCATTTGAACTCCTGTGAAAAATTGAGAAAAAATATTTATTAAAAACACACCTCCCCCCTTTAAAAAATATTAAAATAATTTTCTTTAAAACACAAATATTTATACATTTCCTTAATAAAAACAGACAAAACTGGGTATTGGATTCCCTTTTTTTGTACGGGGATTTTTTTTCATGTTTAAATGTACTTTTGGTGCATTTTTGACTGGAAAAGGACAGAAATAGGAGCAGGATTTCCCCCTAACCCAGCTTGCAAATTCTAGAAATAAATATGTTCCAGGAAGAATGACAGATTCTGAGAGTTTGAATTCTGGTCTGGTAAACATATAAAGTAAAACAGAACTGTCAAATCCAGGGTGGGATTTGTCAGAGGCAGATGATTCCACAAGGACCCCACCCCCACTCTTATTACAGATTTATAGGACTTGCTTGTTGTGACGATCAGGTACTTTGCACAATCTCAATGCTTTCTTTATTCCTCTACTCTGTGGCCTAGGACAGATCCCTACCATTAGAAAGGAAGGAAAACCTTGCCTGAAACCCTATGTACTCCGTTTCTCTGCTAGCTGTAGGCACATCCACATCACAAACTTACAATCACTTGTATAAAACACACACAGAGACACACTTCTGTTGTTTTGGGTTACGCTAAAGAATATGGCATTCTAGGTTTCTCAAGACATCTTAGATTTTTCTGTTGAGAGACCTCTGTCACCTTTACAGGACTACAATCCCTCAAGTTTAAGTGTGTAGTGTGGATGGCTCCTGTTAAACTTTCATTAAACTAAGATTTAAGATTCTAGTTCTCACCATTAAAGCTCTCCATGCTATCTGCTATGCTATCCTTGTTCCTGTGTATATGCTCTGATCAAACTATCTCCTGTTGCTCTTTCTGCTTCCCTTTTTCCATTCTTAATGACTTGCCTCCTGTCATGTTCCCTCCTATGGTAAGAACAGCCCTCTTCTCTCTTGCTATTCACCAGGCTGGCTCCCACTTTCTCAAGTAGGACGCTGTCCATCTTGGTTCAGCTAACCCAACATTGTCTAAGCCATCTAGCTGTACCTCTCCAGAATTTTAGGTGAGATGTCTTCCTTCCAACCCTACCTGGGGATGTTGGGGATTGAACCTTTGGAATTCCCTCCTCTTAAATATTAGACAGGCACCATCTCTGCTATCTTTTTCAGCACCTATTGAAGATCTTCCTCTTTCAACAAGCCTTTTAAGTAGAGACCTTATCCCAATCTGCTGCTGGGTTGGAATTTAAAGATTTTTTAAAGACTTTTTTTTAAATATGTTTTTGTTTAAAGATGCTTGGTTTTATGATGTTTTTTTAAGAGCTTTGTTTTAATATGTTTTAAAGCCTTTTGTTTTTAGAGTGCTCTTAGCGTTTTTGTTTGCCGCCCTGGGCACTTTCTAGGAGGAAGCTCAGGATATAAATTTAATAAATAGATAAATATTAAACCTGGGGCCTTCTGCATGCAAAGCAGATGCTCTACCACTGAGGTGTGGAACTACCTGCTTTAGACCTGTTTCTTTAGCAACTCCTATCCTGCACCACACATGCTTTGCCTTACCTGATCCCCAAATGCCAGCTGCCTCTCCTATCCACATCTCATTTTCCCTGTTTCTCTCTGCTGCTTGTAAACAATAAACCCTCTGGGTGGAGGCTGTATAAGATGAGACAAAGAAACAAAGTCATCTCATTGTGGGTAGCTGCTGAAGTAATCACCGTCTTAAAGCACTTTCAAAACCAATAAAAATAGATAGGCTGCTCGCTCTTTGTACTAATTTTTCTAGAAGCAGTTACATGCAGGCTGAGGGTTTGTGGAAAACCCTAGCTGCATTAGGTTGGAGTCTGCTGCTGTTGTGAATGTTAAAAAATCCCTGCTTCCTGTATTATCCAAAGCAACTGATGCACATGACATGGGTATGGGTGAATCTGCCCATTTTGGCTTCCTTTTAGTTTCCCATTTTTCCACTCTTCTTAACATTTCCACAACAGTTTGTGATTCTTTTTTTTAAAAAAAGTCACCATGAAAATTAATCAGCATTTTAGTCCAATTTTCTCCTAACATACACATTTTGCATGCACTTTTGCCCAATATACACATGTTTGCAAAGCATATATTGTTTCATATTTATATTTTCCCTCATAGAATGCATTTCTGTATGTTATTTTCACAAATGCATACATTGTTATGTACACTTTAGCATACCCGTTCTCGTATACCTTACTTGGCTGGACAACTGCATGGCAAAATTTGGAGGAGTGCAAATGACAAAGAATGGCTGTGTGTTAGTTTGCGTTATTGTTTCGGAAAGTGGGAATTAGATAGGTTATCCTTGAAAAGTGAACTGAATCTCATTTATGCCTCATCCCTAGGGATAGGGGAGAAATTTGGTTTGCATTGAAATGCAAAGCTATCTAATTTGCAGTTTCTGAAACAATATGTGACCTGAAACACAGGTAGGCTGAACAGTGTTACTTTCCCAAATTCACCCAATGGGGTTTATGCAGTGGCAGGAATCTAAACCCAGGATTCCCACTCCAAGCCTGCTAGTCACAACTCCATATACAATTCCCTCTTGCTTTCCTCTTTATGCATTAATCTCTCTCACTCACTCACTCACTCACTCACTCACTCACTCACTGAGACTGAGAGAGAGAGAGAGAGAGAGAGAGAGAGAGAGAGAGAGAGAGAGAGAGAGAGAGAGAGAGAGAGAGAGAGAGAGAGAGAGAGAGAGAGAGAGAGAGAGAGAGAGAGAGAGAGAGAGAGAGAGAGAGAGAGAGAGAGAGAGAGAGAGAGAGAGAGCCCTACATCTCCTCAATGTATCAGGGAAACTTGTTTTGAGGATTGGGTTGAACATATTGGTGGCACATGCTTCCAGCCTATGAAATAAATAACGTCTGCATATATCTCACTGGTTTTCATTAAACACTGATCACATGCCAAATTAGCTTTACACTGACAAGTGTAATCATTCCAAACATCTGGCACACCCAGCTGTGGCGTCATGATCCAAGGGCACACTAATTACTACTTCTAACATGTTGATCTAATGTTCCATTGATCAAAGCTTTTCTTCAGGTGGAGCAAGGAGTCATAAATCTAGTTTGTTCTCTGCTTTTGACATTCAATGAGGTTTGCTAGAAAAAGTGAGAAAAAATGGCTATTAAATGATTGCTTAGTGAAATGATTACGAGGGATATAGTAGCTTTTCTAGGACCCAAGTCCTAGGAAGCCTCATGCCTAAGTACTGTACTTAGTATTATTTCCTTGGAAGCTAGTCCTATTGGATGGGACGGCTGTCATTAGGATGAGATGCCATTATATTAATTGTAGCCTTTATGTAACAGCTCTCTAACTCTAAATATTCAATCTGAGTACATCATTTTGGAATTCATTCTGGAGAATTCTAACAGTGCAATCCTATGTGTGTTTGCTCAGAAAAAAAGTCTTTATGTGCGAAATAGGACTTATTCCCTAGTAAGATCCGCACTAGCAGGAAAGCTGGGGAAGGGGCCTTACCATCACTGCCACTCCTTTTTGCTGTGTCAGTCTCTAGAGATAGACATGGGAAGCAACTGCAAAATATCTAGCCTGGTGAGAAGATACCCTCCCCCTCTCAGCTGCAAATAAGCCAAGCTGCCCTGGCCCCTTCGAGTGCAGCAAGACTAGAACTAGTAGTGTAGATAATGACAATGATGTTGGATTATTCATTTTGATTTTGTTCTTCCAGTATATAGTCTAGATTATTGCAATATTCAATTTATCATATGTTCATTGAATTCAGGGCCAGCACAAGATTTCAGGAGGCCCTCAGCATGTTACTGCTGATGATCCTCCGCCCCCCAACATATACACACCCAAGCCCTTCCCAAGTGGCCACACAATTTTCTCCTCCCATTCAGAAGTGGCACCGCTGCCCACCCAGTGTTAAAACAGCTGGCCAGAGGCCTGGTTGTGAGTTGTGGCACAGCTGGGTTGGGTCAGTGGGAGGCCCTACTTGTGCCCCTGGGGCTCTCAGTCAGTGCCCAACCTGGCCAACTGCTGGAGCCAGGGTTGACTGAATTGTTGGTTTGGCTTTATTGATATGATCTGTTACAAACTGCTTTTTTGCATGCTATATATTTGGATAAAAAGTTAATGTTTATTGTGGGCTGCTTTGGGCATAGTTCAGTATTGAAAAGTGGCATATAAATAAGCTAAAACAAACAAACAATTTGAGTTTTGGATCTCAGCCCATGACAAACTAAGGCTAATTTGAATCTAATTTAGCCTCTTAGCATTCTCCAAGCTTTGCGCGATGACAGGCCCCTCTGTCTTCTCAAACGCCACAGTCATCTCACTTACCCTCACCTTTTGGTTATGAGAAGTGCTTCAGGAAAAAAGATGCCTGCCATCTCATCATGTAATTAAACCTGCAAATGTATCCATATACTCTAGATATACACAAGAGTGGCCAGTGCCATGGGGCGGTGCCACATCACCACCCTTCTGACAGCAGCATTAGTGCCGCTTACCTGGATGGTACAGGAGTGGGACAGGGCAGCAGTGAGACAGAGGCTGTATGGATGCAGCAATGGAACCAATCCAGCCCTCAAAGACAGAAGCAGGGTTAGTGTCAAGGATCAGTATGGCCAGGCATCTGCCAAGGGCCCACACTCTGGGGGGGGCACTAACAAGTGCTCTCTGGACCTGCTGCTCCTCTTCACTATTACAACCTGCTTCATTGTTCAATGACATCTCACTCTGGCCCAGGCAACAGCTGCAAAGGAAAGGAGGAACAGTAGTTGCTATTACCTGCTTGAGGAGCTGGTTATAATGGCAATGAGAAGGTAGACTCACAGGAGGAGAGAAGCCCATGGAGGGTCTCTTGCCTATAGGCCCTCCAAAAATTGGAGCCAACACTGGGTGGACCCAGTCACATGGACTTTCAATACAAAATTCACAGCTTCTTGCAAAATCCAACCACATGGGCTACGCTGTTTGCCGCAGCTCTTGTCCTGCTCTAAGGCAAGGTAAGGCAGAACCCAGACTGGGTCCAGGGTAAGGTTCAGACTAAGTGCAGGGCCAACTGAGGCAAGACAAGATCAAGAAAGGTTCAGGCCCTGTTTTAGGAACACAGAGCCCCCATATTACTTCAGTAAGGAGCAAACCAAGTCTCAGCCCTATGCAGTAGCAGCAACAGATTCATCCTAGGTGGAAGGTGGTGTTTTGATTAAAGAAGCCCATCCCTCTCCAGTCTCATACTACAATGGAGCAGGGGAGTCTCTGGTCTCATTGGGTCTTCAGTGGAATCTTTTGAGTCCAAGGATGGCAATGCCATATCTTCTGGCTGGAGAGATACTGGCCCCACAGGTACCAATGAATCTGGGACTGGCCCTGCATGCCCTTCTCTTTCAAATTTGGAGTTTTCAGCTCCATCACCTGAAGAGGAATCTGACTCCTTCATCTGTTTCCTTTCAGTTACATCAGTGTTCTTCAACCTTGAGTCCCCAGATGTTACAGGGCTACAACTCTTATCATCCTTGACCACTGACTAAGCTGGCTATGGATGATGGGTATTGTTGTCCAACAACATCTGGGGACCTAAAGCTGAAGAACACAGAGTTAGTTACATGAGCTTCTGAGGAACTGTACTAGGTTTGAATCACCATACATTATGTCTGGACTGTGAGGAATGGCCTTGGAAGGGCTGAAATGGAACACCCCATCTCTGGAAATTAGGGCTGCCTTGCGAAGCTCTTCATTCCCTGGAAGGTCTTGGCCACTACTAGCTAGGAAAGGGAAAAAATAGCTTCAAAGAAACTTGAACATTCCTTTCTGTATTCGGGTGACCTAGTTTTGGGAACAGAAATGTCAAACAAGTCGTATTAAATTTGATAAGGTCCAGTGGATGTAAAAATGTTCCACTGTTCAATCACGTAAGTTAGTGTCTATGTAGGAATAGCAAATTAATTATATTGTTTGTGCTTGCAAATGAAGGTCTTCAGCTAGTCAGATCTGGGTTCCTCGCTTCAGTGCCAAAGCACACTTGACCGCATGAAGGGCAGTGAGATGAGTAAGGAAGAATCCCATCTTTTCATTGGTAAATTGTGTAAGAATTTGGTCAGTTTCATGTGATGGTCCACATTCTTAGTGATGCTAAATGTGCAAGCAATGGACTTGTCTTGGGCTGCAATCCAAACCCCACTTACCTGGGACTAAACCCCATTGAACTTAATAGGACTTACTTCTGAGTAGACATGGTTAGGATTGCTTTATTCTTTACACACGTGCATACACACACACCTCAAAAAGTATTTCGGGATTCAATGGAGTGCTAAGTAACCGTCCCATCAGTGTAAGGATTTATGCTTGTGCAACAGGACTTTTCTTCTCTCTCCTCCTCCTGTATGCACCCTACACCCTCTCCAAATCTGCCCCAGAGGATTGGGGGAACTGCCAAAACAGATTGAGGGTGTGTGTGTGGGAGGGGGAAGAGATGGGGGAAATCCCATTACACAAGTGTAAACCTTGTGCTGATGGGACAGTTACTTAGCACTGCATTGGATGCAAGCCTCAGCGAGTTGGACACATTATTGGCATGTATGATGGGGCACAGCTGCTTACCTGGATGGGGCTGGAGCAGGGCAGTGGTGAGGTCAAGACTGTGTGGTTACATGGGTGGGAGTGATGTTGTAGCATTGCCAGTGTTGGGAACATAAGAAGAACCCTACTAGATCAGGCCAATGGCCCATCTGGTCCAGCATCTTGTTCTCACAGTGGCCATTCAGGACCTGACCATAACAGCACTTTCCCCTCCTGTGGTTTCCAGCAACTAGTACTCAGAAGCACACTGCCCCTGACTGTGGTTAGTAGCCACTGATAGCCTTATCTTCCATGAATTTGTCTGAACCTCATTTAAAGCCACCCAAGTTAACTCCTCTTCACCACATGCACCACTACTGGTGGGATATGTTGACTGGTGTTTGTCTCTGGTTCCTGGTAATCTTCCCACACAGAGTGAGGAAGGTTGTGAAATAACTTGGTATTCTTAGCAACAGCATGATACCCAGAAAAATAGCAAACTGCTAAGCACTTTCAGTGGGGAACAATGAACGTTCAGGAAATACTGCCATTGCAAAACCTGAATATCTACATTAGCAAATAAATGTCCCAAATGTGCAATGCCAAGATTTGGGGTAAAAAATAATAATTGGACAGCTTTCAATGTTCCGTTTTGGTACCCTTTCAGTAATCTCTGTGGCATTTCAAAGCAAATGGATGTTTGCAGTTCTGTTCTCCCCAATGAAGTGAACAGTTCTTCAAGAACTTTGTGTGCATATCAAAACACACAATGCTGCATTGGTGCATGGGTGGGGCAACAGAATCTGTAATAGAGAAAGAGCTTATGACCAAGTCTTTCAGACAAAGGCGGCCTTAGGTTTAAGAAGACACTAGACAAAAGTGCAAGAGGGTTCCCTCTGATGGTGAGCTTATTTAGCAGGAGTGGTGAAGAGCTACAGGCTACTATTTAAAATTCCCCACAAATAGTAACAGGAGGCCCAGGCACTGGTGGGCCCTGCTGGGTTTCTGGGGCTCTGGGATTCTGTGGTTACCATGTGCCTGAGATCAGTGCACTCCCTGATTTTGTTCTTAAGGGAAGACCTTCTAGTAGCTTTTGTTTTTTTTGCACTGATTTCTTTAAAAGTGAAAAAGACTTCACTTAAACCCAAAAAAGCCCTATCAGATGTCAGATGCACAGTATCAGATGCACCAACCAACCCAGGCATTTCCAATATGTGTTGCAATCTCTTCTCCACTGAAATCAGTAGCAAACCATTCCATCATTTTAACAGGTCTGAATTGTGCAGCCCAGGGGCTGTGCTGGTTCATGAATTTAAGGCACCAGTGCCTGACTCAACAATACAAGCCCTTTGCTGTCTGATGTCAAAGGGACATAGGGCTAAGCGCTATGATTCCATAACATAAAATTCTCAAGGTGATGAAAGCATGAACCAAATAATCTTAGTCATGTTCTGCAAGTGGTTAAATAAATGAAATTGGCACTGTTTCAGAAAGGAGCTTTCAAAGAAATTCGTGATTCAGAGATGATGCAAAGATTTCTCAAGTCACATCTAGGCAAATAGTTTGCTTTCTGTGATGTTCAAGACTGGAGATTTAATATTTCTGGAAAAGCTAAAGGCATAGGGAAAAAATTTGTTATGTGCCTTCAAGTCGATTACGACTTATGGTGACCCTCTGAATCGGCGACCTCCAATATTATCTGTTGCAAACCACCCTGTTCAGATCTTGTAAGTCCAAGTCTGTGGCTTCCTTTATGGAATCAATCCATCTCCTGTTTGGCCTTCCTCTTTTTCTACTCCCTTCTGTTTTTCCCAGCATTATTGTCTTTTCTAGTGACTCATGTCTTCTTGTTATGTGTCCAAAGTAGGATAACCTCAGTTTCATCATTTTAGCTTCTAATGATAGTTCTGGTTTAATTTGTTCTAACACCCAGTCATTTGTCTTTCTCGCAGTCCATGGTATGCACAAAATCAACTCTTTCTTCTGGAAAAAACAATAAATAAATCAGGGGAAGGATGGCAATAGTTATGCTATTTATTTACACATAATTCAGTGCTGAACTAGTTCATGAAAATACAAAAATTCAAAATCAGGTTTGTCTTTCTGGACGAGGAAGGACAACTACTGGAGTCTGGGAAGAAAGGAGCTTCTAGCTGCCAAAGACAGCCTCAGCCCTACCATTAGGTGGAATGGAGCAGTGGCCTCAGTTCCAGATGCTTAGGGGCAGGGAGTGATGGGAAGGGGCTGAGGAACAAAGCTGTGTATGTCATGCAGACTGCCCTTTGCATTTATGTATTTAAAACATTTATAACCTGCTCTATTTTCAGAGAACTCAGAGCGGCGTACAAAGAACAATTATAAAAAATAAAATTGGCAAAATAATAACTATATTAAAATATTAAAATACATATAATCAACATAGTAAAATTATGAGGCATCCTATATATTAATTAATTGAACGCTTGGCAAAATAGAAATGTTTTGACCTGGCGACGAAATATGCCAAGTGAAGTGGACAACTGCACCTCCACTGGCAAAGAGTTCCAGAGATCAGGGGCAACAACAGAAAAGGCCCTATTTCTGGTCCCCATTAGACGAACTTGAGATGTTGATGGAATCACAAGGCGGGGGTCAGTAGAAGACCTCAAAGGCCGAGCAGGTTCATAAGAGGACATGCAATCAGATAGATAACCAGGGCCCAGGACATGCAGAGCTTTAAAGGTTAGGACCAGTACCTTGAATTGAGCCCGGAAGCGGATCGGCAGCCAATGCAATTGTTGCAGAAGTGGAGTTGTATGGGCCCATAAGCCAGCTCCTGTTAGCTTTCTGGCTGCCGCTCTCTGAACTAGTTTAAGCTTCCGGGCTGTCTTCAACGGCAGCCCTACATAAAGCACATTGCAATAGTCCAGTCGGGAAGTAACTAAGGCATGTGTTACCTTCGTTAGATCAGATGTTTCCAGAAACGGGCGCAGTTGACGAACCAGTCTTAACTGGGCAAAAGCACTCCTGGAGACTGCCGAAACCTGGGCATCCAGGCTTAAAGCTGAATCCAAGAGTACTCCCAAACTGCGAACCTGAGTCTTCAGGGGGAGTGCAACCCCATTCAACATAGGTAAATTCCCTATTTCTAGGTCAATCTTATGGCTAACGAGGAGCACCTCTGTTTTATCCGGATTTAATTTCAGCTTGTTCATATTCATCCAGTCCATCACTGAGATCAGGCACTGGTTCAGAGGCATTGCATCCCTCCCCTCAAGTTGTCCTGCTACCCTTTGGTATAATAGAGGATACTGTCCTATTATCAGTGTTGAACTGCCAGTCTGGTGGGTTGGAGGGCTCACCATTTTGTCCTTCATCTGAAGCAGCAAAATATCTTGGGCTGTGTTGTACCCCAGCCTCAGGGAGAGCTAGATCAGAGAGAGAGTCAGATGAGGACAAAGGGGGATGAGCGTGGAAGGGTTGGGCAGACCTCAAACTCCCATGCTCAGCACTGCCTCGGAGGCAGCTCCTGCCCCTCCTGCGAGCCCAGAGCCAGAGAAGTTGGGAAGTGACTCCCTGATTGCCATCCACGCCCATGCAAGACTCCCCACCAGACACTCCAAATGCTTCCCAGCCATCTGATGTGCCATCTGAGACTTGTCCCTCTCACCCCACACGAGGAGGTGCAAGAATAGAGACTTTCAAAGGGTAGAACTCAGGCGGAGCTGCCGCTTACACACAAAACCCTTCCCTACTTAAGCCAGTGTCTTCCAAGGCACAAGTGCTGAGTCAGCTCTCCCCAAACGCTGCAGAGACTGCTTAGTTAGGATAGTTAGAATAAGTAGTCAGTCAGAGTAGACAGGTGAATGAAGCGCACTGCTTTGGATGTAGCTATAACTTTAATTAAAAAGAGAGAAAGACATCACCTTGCCTCAATCTGAGTCCTTTGGCTCTGGGCAGGACAGGCTGGGGTTGGCCATACAGTATGATTAGTTTCCACCAGTTTTCCAGCCAACCCTACTATTAGGCAGAGCAAGGCAACCACCAGCAGAGACAGTTGGCTCCGGTGTCAATGAGGCAGTGACTCCATTCCAGGTTTTAGTCCAAACTTTCAAAGAGCTGTCCAAAGTTCTGAAAGCCTCCTTGAAAGTTTGGACAAAAACCTGGAGCGGATGCGCTGCCCCACTGACATCAGAGCCACCAGTCTCTACTGGCAACCACCTCTGGCAGGAGACGATGGGGGACAGTGGTAGCAGCTCCCTGGCTTTCACCCTGAGCCCCCTGGTTGTAGTCTTCATTTGGAGGAGAGAACTGTGTGTGCCACATGGCATACCCTCAGGTGCAGTGGAGAACCCTCCCATTGCCATTACCAGTAGTGGCCAGTGGAGTGGTGCTGGTGGGCTTTAATTGCTCTTCTGGCTTCCCAACATTGTGGGTCACTGCTATTGAACAACGTGGGTAGGGGTGAGGCACAGGGAGCTTGGTGCGGTGTGGCGCATGGTGGTGGAGATAATCTGATGTTCCTGGTGCCACACACTGCATCATGCTGAGCTCCCCACACCTCACCCTTCTTCCCCTCAGTCATCAGCAGCCACTCACAGTGTTGGAATACCAGGAGAACAACAGAGCCCTGCCTGTTGCTACTGGTCATTAATGGAGTAAGATTCAACTGCTAGCCCAGCCAGCTTCTGTACATGGAAAAGTGAGGTTGCCATGACTTGGGCCATCCCTGTCTCCAGGAGGTTCACAAGCCAACCCATTCCTTTGGCTATACAGCTAACTGCACCTTTGACCAACTGAGCTCACACCATAATTTAATGCTCCTTCCCTTCTGGCAACCATGACAATTCTATGGGTCCAGCCACTGGTGTATAGTGGCTCCATGTCAGTTGGGCAGTGGAATCTGCTCTGGGTTTTAGTCTGAACTTGAAAGGAGCTATCCAAGGTGCTGAAGCTGAGCCATCAGCCACCACTAGGTCCAACTGCACCCAGCCTCTTTTTCTAGAAGATGCTCTCCTGCTATGCTGACCTTGAGCTCTTTTGTGCACTTGTTGGGGGAGGCTTCCCTACATAGTGAACAAACATAACTCTGATTTTGAAGAACATAAGAAGCTGCCTTATATGGAATCTGACCATTGGTCCATATGTCTCAGACTTGTCTACACTCACTGGCAGCAGCTCTTCAGGGTGTTAGACTGGGGATTGACCTGAGCCCTTCTGCATGCAAAAGAGATGCTCTACTACGGAGCTACCACGGCATTTCCTCATGTGCTTTATTGCAGATTGATCTCACACTATCACGTGTGTGAGTTTAGCAATGAAAGAAATCTATACTTAGCTTTTAAAGGCCTGAGTTAAGCCATACTCAAACACCCTGTATAAATATATCTTCAATATTTTTAAAAGATTGCTGCTTGCATTATTAGAATAAATTCCCTTTTAATGATTTTCGCATTGATTATTTTTGGATAACACTGGGTCTATGACAAGTCCTTTTTTGAAAGCCAGACAAAAAGCCTACATTCAATTATTTATTCATACCAAGCAGTTTCATTAATGATAACTGAATTCACTGTTGCATATCTGGTGGTACCATGTTCATGTAAAATGCTGGGCCCTTTCTAAGGAGGGAACCAAAGGTTGGTGGTAGACTGCATACTTTGTATACAAAAGGCCCCAGGTTCAATCTACAGCATTTTCAGTTAAAAGGCTCAGGAAGCAGACAATGCGAAAAACCTGAGATCTGTTGCCTGTCAACGTAGACCGCTCACGGCTACATGGACAAATACTCTGACCTGTTATAAGCATGGAAAGGTGAATCTTTCCATTCTGGTTTTCTAAGCTCTTCATTTTCCCAAACTAAAATTCAGTTCTCCACAGCAATTGGCAAATTTTGTTTTAAAAAAATCCTTACAGAAATTTGTCAGCATCTTGGTGTGAATTTCTGCTAATAAACACAGTTTTGATTAATGTACATATTTTGCAAACAATTTCCCCTAATGTATGCTTGTATGCATATATGTATGCTATTTTCTCTAAACAGATTCATTTTATGCACATTTTAACCTAACATATGCATTTTTGAACATACTATTGGGTGGAAGACTGTATTGCAAAGTTTAGAGAATATCAAATTTGGATGTATAGCTGTGTTTCGGTTCCCATATTGGTTGGGGAACTGTGAATTAGATAGTTTCTCATTAAAATAGAAACAATATCAATTTTCTCCTCCATTCTTAGTTAAAAGGCAGCTCAGAGCCGGCCTTCTCATTTGGTAGGGTGAGGAACCTGCTTTAGGCAACAAATTCTGGGGTGAGCGGAGCAGCCCTGCTTTACACCCCCTAAGCTAGCCAGATGACCTCAGAGAATACTGCCCTATCTCCAATGTTGACATAACATGCAAATGCCAGTCTGGCCAGTTTCAGTACATGGAACAGACAGGAGGCACCACCTTGCCTTTGGGCCAAGCCTGGCAACTTCCTATGGTTGCATTTGTACAAGCTGGCAATTAAGCCCAGTGGACAACTGTATTCTGTCTTGTGCTTATGACACTGGAGGCTGGTTCCTTAGGGCAAAAGGGGTGCTGCCTTAAGCCTGCCCCCACATGCTGGCCTTCTTACTTACAACCGATCCAGCGGGTGGCACTGCCTACCAGCATCCCTCTCCATCGTCTCAGTGTTGCACTTGTAGAACTAAGCAGGGAGGAGGAAGTGGATAAAAGTAGAATTCAGTTGGCTCCGCCTGTCATTGGCTCCCTGCTTTCCACCCTACCAGTTCCAATGTGCACCAGCCTCCCCAGGCACTTGAAGCCACTGGCACGGATTGTTCCATAAATATTCCAGTGCTCAGCAGCGGTCAACAGAAAAATATTCATAGCTGTTGTAAATAGTGAAAGAGTTAAACATTGCACAAGCTCTGTGTGTGTGTGTGTGTGTGTGTGTGTGTGTGTGTGTGTGTGAGAGAGAGAGAGAGAGAGAGAGAGAGAGAGAGAGAGAGAGAGAGAGAGACTGTAGAGCAGATTAATGGCTGGGAGGAAGGCCTAAAAGGTATCCATTCCATGGAGCAGAAGGCCTAGGGGTGACAGAATGAATGGGCAATATGCAGCAAAGGGTAGGATAGGAAGAGAGAGGGCTCTCGGGGAAATGCCTGTGGCCTTTGGACTAGGAAGCTGGTGGTGCTCAGTTGTATTCAACCAAGTCCTGCTCAGAGTAGACCCATTGAAATTAGCAAATCTAACTTACGTCATGTCAATTCACTTCAATGGGTTTGAGTAGGAATGAAGGAATAGCACTGAATGCCACCCACGGTCATAGAATCAAAGGATCATAGAATAGTAGAGTTGGAAGGGGCCTATAAGGCCATCAAGTCCAACCCCCTGCTCAATGCAGGAATCCAAATCAAAGCATTCCCGACAGACGGCTATCCAGCTGCCTCTTCAATGCCTCCAGTGTTGGAGAGCCCACTACCTCCCTAGGTAATTGGCTCTATTGTCATACCGCAACAGTTAGGAAGTTTTTCCTGATGTTCAGTTGAAATCTGGCTTCCTGCAACTTGAGCCCATTATTCCGTGTCATGCACTCTGGGACGATTGAGAAGAGATCCCGGCCCTCCTCTGAGTGGCAACTTTTCATGTACTTGAAGAGTGCTATCATATCTCCCCTCAGTCTTGTCTTCTTCAGGTGTAACATACCTAGTTTGTTCAGTCTCTCCTCATAGGGCTTTGTTTCCAGTCCCCTGATCATCCTTGTTGCCCTCCTCTGAACCTGTTCCAGTTTGTCTGCATCCTTCTTGAAGTGTGCAGACAAGTACTCAAGATGCCTAACCAGTGCTGAATAGAAGGGAACTAATACTTGCCATGATTTGGAAACTATACTTCTGTTAATGCAGCCTAATATAGCATTCACCATTTATGCAGCCACATCGCACTGTTGGTTCATATTCAGCTTGTGATCAACGACAATTCCAAGATCCTTCTCACATATCGTATTGCTGAGCCAGGTATCCCCCACCTTATAACTGTGCATTTGGTTTCTTTTTCCTAAGTGTAGAACTTTGCATTTATCCCTGTTGAATTTCATTCTGTTGTTTTCAGCCCAATACTCCAGCCTATCAAGGTCGCTTTGAATTTTGTTTCTGTCTTCCACGGTATTAGCTGTGCTCCCCAATTTTGTATCATCTGCAAATTTTATAAGCATGCTCTATACCTCCTCATCCAAGTGGTTAATAAAAATGTTGAAGACCACTGGACCCATGACTGAGCCCTGTAGTACCCCACTCATTACTTCCACCCAGTTTGAGAAGGAACCATTGATAAGCACCCTTTGAGTATGACTCTGGAGCCATCTGTGGATCCACCTGATACTGGTTCCAGCCAGCCCACATTTAGCTAGCTTGCTAATCAGAATATCATGGGGCATTTTGCCAAAAGCTTTGCTGAAGTTGAGATATATTATGTCCACAGCATTCCCATAGTCTACCAGGGAGTTACCTGATCAAAAAACGAGATAAGATTCATTTGGCAGGATTGTTCTTCATAAATCCATGTTGGCTCCTAGTAATCACTGCATTGTTTTCAAGGTGATTACAGATTGACTGCTTTATAATCTGCTCCAGAGTTTTTCCAGGGATTGATGTTAGGCTGACTGGTCTGTAGTTCCCCGGTTCCTCCTTTTTCCCTTTTGAAGATAGGACAACATTGGCTCTCCTCCAGTTATCCGGCACTTCATCAGTCCTCCATGATTTCGCAAAGATAATAGACAGCGGTTCTGAGAGTTCTTCAGCCAGTTCCTTCAATACTCTAGGATGCAGTTTATCGGGCCCTGCTGATTTGAACTCGTTCAAAGGGATTAGGTAGAGCTAGATTATGCAGGCTTCAGGGTTGTGCTTTTTAAAAATGCAATTGTAATTCTAATTCAAAACTAATGGCCTGGGTGGTGGATAACAGAATGAAGGAGCAGGGTGCCCCTGAGCACTCCCCAGAAATTTGTCTGCAGTCCCAGAACTGAGCAAGCATCCCTTTCACACAAAACTCCACTCCTGGTTTTCCCCTAAACTTTTTTTTGTTTTAGCAGCCTAACTGAGAGAACATGGGAAGATTTTTTTCTCATTGTCATTATGAAAAACCTTTGAGGGGGAACCCCTTGCCAATTTACTATAAACCACACAGGGATCTGCCATTAGATCCTAATCCACCTTCTGTTCACGGCCCTGGGAGGACTCATGTGCCTCTAAGAGCTGAATGGAAGGGAGACATTTGCTGCTGTGGCTTCTGCCATCACTTGCAGAATTGTTGACCTAGCAATTATCAGTGGGCATTGAAGTCCAATAGGTAGTAGAAGGGGGTGAAGTGCTGAATTTTGCTTGCTTATTGATTGATTGATTGATTGATTGATTGATTTAGATAGATAGATAGATAGATAGATAGATATGCTGCCCTTCCTCCCAGCAGGAGCCCAGGGCAGATTTGATTGATCCAAGCCAGGGATGAGGAACCTCAGGCTTGGTGCTTGAATGTGGCCCTCCAGGCCTCTCTAGGTGGTCCTTGGGACTCTCTCTCCAGGCCACATCCCCTTCCCAGGCCACACGTCTCACCAATCCAGCTTTGCACCCTCTGTAGTTTTGCCTGGCTGAAATGTATCCTTGCTCTCTAATAAACACCTCTTGCTTGCCTGAATGGAGGATAGACATGTGAGTGTGTGTAAGAAAGTAGTCTTCTATACAAAGGTACAATTTACATTCATTTCACTGCCCACTTTTTCCTCTGTCCCCGCTCACCACTGACATGTGGCCCCCAGAAGTTTGCCCATAAAGGAAAGCAGCCCTCAGGCTGAAAAAAGTTCCCCATCGCTCATCTTAGCCTTATTCGGGTGTGCTGGTTGTCATGGCTATATGCAAGCAGGGCAAGTGGGAATGACTATGCTAAGCTCCACCCCAATGTCATTATGCCTGTCACTCTCCACGAGTTGGTGGACAAATGCTGCAGGAGAGAGCCTCATCTATTTACTCATGCAAAATTGGGGTTCAAAATCACATGGGGAGCTTCCACAGGTAGAGGAGGCTCCTCTCTTCAGACTTCACTTTCCAATTCCTCAAGAGGGATGGGCATAGCAATGTGAGGGCAGGGCTTAGCACACTTGTCCCACTTAGCCCTGCTTGTGGGTAGCCTTTACATGTGAGCAGCATGCCTGAAGAGGGGTCTCATTAGCCATCTGCTTCTCTGTGCTTATCTCTACTAATGCCTTTGTGAGCTATGGCCCTTTGTTATTAAGACACCACGTGTTGTTGTTTTTAAAAGAGGTAAATCCAGTAAAGGTTGAATACACTGATCTATCTAAAAACCTGCCCGTTCTGAACTTTTCAAAAATCCATAGCTTGTGAAAGAATGAAATTAAGTTTCCCCTAAAGAAGACCCAGGTGGGTTATATAATACATTGATGTTTGTAGCTTTATTGGATTTATCTCTTGTTTTGAAAAGTGACTAGCTTCCCTGTAGCAACTAAGGAGATGTAACAAATTTATCTCCAGCACTCCTTGCATGATGAGGGTTTGTTTCCTTTTTAGCTCTTCTCTTGCTAAGCAGCATATACCCCTGAGTATACTTGCAAGCAATGTGACTGAGTACCCAATCTAAATACATCCTGCAGTATATCTGAAATATAATTAGGAACACGTAACCCAAGAACACGGGCCGCAGCCATCCATTTCGTTGCACTGTAAGATGTGTGTGCTTTGATCACCTCTTTTCCCACAATGAGGGCATAGAAACAATAAAGCCACTGGCTGCAATTTTGTTGGCTTCTCATGACTTAATCTAATGTTTGGGCTGAGTCATGCTTTGTCAATATTTCTTCTTCTTGAGATGCATTATATTTAGTTTCTTGCACTTTCAGTACAGTATCAAGCGTCAGGTCAAGAGCCCAGGACAAAACAAATATCAATTGCAAATGATTGCTTCATCTTGGCAGAGTCCTGACAGAAATTGGCCTTGCTGCAGGATTATAGTCCAACAATTCAAATCCCCTTGACATCTGGAAGAACATAGAATCATAGAACAGTAGAGTTGGAAGGGGCCTATAAGGCCATCGAGTCCAACCCCCTGCGCAATGCAGGAATCCAAAGTAAAGCATACCTGTGGCTGTCCAGCTGCCTCTTGAATGCCTCCAGTGTTGGTGTCCTTATTACCATATAAAGGCCCACACAGCTCTGAATCATCTCTAGCCCAGATACCGCATATTTTAGAGCTCGGTTTGTTACTGTCAGAAATTAAGAGCCTATCAGTTTGATGGGTGGTTGTCATGCCTTTTTAGAAAGGAAGGCCTTTAGTTCTACCGACCTGTGGTCTGGCTCTACTCCTGACCTAAGCGTATTTATTATTTTATGTATTATTTTAGTATTTTATTTATTAAGACATTTCTTTATCATCTCCCACACCAGTCTTGACTTGGTGTACAACCATCTTGAAATACATATAAAAAACTAACATAAAAAAATAGATAAAGGTTTGAGCCTATGGTCACATCAACACCATACATTTAAAGCACTCCTATACCTGTTTAACAGTCATGGCTTTCCTCAAAGAATCCTGGGAATTATAGTTTGTTAAGGGTGCTGAGAGTTGTTAGGAGACCCCTCACAATACTATAATTCGCAGCACCCTTCACAATCTACAGTTCTCAGGATTCTTTGGGGGGACGCCATGACTATTAAAAGAGATATAAAAGTGCTTTATATGTATGGTGCGGCTGTGACCTCTCTCCTTTTTGGAATGCTGAAGAGCACTAAAATAAAATAAACAAGTGAGACCTGCAAGAAAATGTTGTAATGTGGAGTGCTCCTGTTTAGGGTTTTGGTCAGCCTCTTCCATGATATTCTACTCCATTGCCCTAAATTCCCCCCTTCCCCTAAAAATTGCTTGTACATTTGCAAATCTTGTGGTTACCCCAAGCCTTCAGCTACGTCTTTCTCTTGTGTAGGCGCTGCAGTTTTGGCTACATAAGAATCCAAAGAATGATTCTGATACTAGTATACGTAGGGTAAAACTTGGTAGGCTAAGACTTGAGAAACACAGCAATTGAAATACTGACACGGACCATATTTAATTAATTAAATCAAACCCCTCAAACATGCCAGCAACAAGAAATCAAGAATGGAGAAAAAGGTAAATAATAAATGCCAATATCACAATGCCATTATATAAATTATGGGGGGACCATACTGGTCGCCTCATCTCAAAAAGGATATTGTAGAGTTGGAAAAGGTTCAGAAAAGGGCAACTAAAATGATCAAGGGGACGGAGTGACTTCATTGTGAGGAAAGGTTGCAGCATTTGGGACTTTTTAGTGTAGAGAAAAAGCAACTAAGAGGAGACATGATAGAAGTGTATACAATTATGAATGGTGTTGGGAAAATGGATAGAAATAAGTTTTTTCTCCCTCTCTCCTAATGCTAGAACATCCAGTGTGGGCATCCAATGAAACTGAATGTTGGAAGATTCAGGACATATAAAAGAAAGTACTTCTTCACACAGCACATAGTTTCAAGATGGAATTTGCTCCTACAAGAGGCAGTGATGGCCACCAACTTAGAAGAGAGAAGATTAGTCAAGTTCATTGAGGACAAGGCTATCAATACCTACCGGCCATGCTGATTGTGTTCTGCCTCCACTGTGGGAGGCAATGTGCCTCTGAATGCCAGTTGCTGAGAATCACAAATAGGGAGAGTGCTGTTGTGCTTTGGCCACTGTGGGAATAGGATGCTGGTCTAGATGGGCCATTGGCCTCTTAAAGATATACCCCATGAATTCTGAGTTACCTGCTTTGCAAGTGAGATATTTAAGAGACACTATGCTGAGGGTGGGAAATCAGAGGCCCTCCAGATTGTTGTTGGACTGCAACTCCCATCCTCCCTGATGATTGGCTATTCTGGCTGTGGCTTATGGGAGTTGTAGTCCAACAATATCTGGAGAGCCACAGGTTCCCCATCCCTGTACTGTGCAGTCTGCAGAGAGCCACTCAGAAGCACTTATCCCAGAACAGTTGCATCGAAATCATTTGGATGGCTTTAGGAGGACTTCATGAAATCAAAGCAGCTAGAAGCCGGTAGCTGTAAAAACCAGATAGTTTGATTACAGATTTGAGATCCCCAAATAAAGTAATCAGCTATCTGCCCCTTCAAAGCAGCCACCTACCCCTCCCCTTATTGTCATTCTTTCTTCTGTTTCCCCACCTCCCTCTCCTATTCTTACTAGCAACAGTTGCACAAAGTGTAGAGTCTGGTTTAGATGGAAGAAAATAAGACCTTGTAAAGCAGAGGTGGGGATACCATCGATGTCTACAAAAATGCATTACATTACTTTTAAGTCTTAGTAAAATAAAATAAATCTAGACATGTCATAATGTTCCCCTGGCTTAGATTACAACCAAGTTAAGCAGATCAGTTGGATGTAAGCAAAATGTAGTACCTTTTAAAATCAATGGGATTAGGAAACCAGCAGGGATAGGGGAGAAATCTGTTTGACTTGCATTTTAATGCGAGCCTACCTAAGTCTCATTTTCTGAATCCATTCACAAACCAAACTGCAGTGATCTTTCAAACTCTACACTTCTAATTTTGTGATGCAGTTCTCCAGCCAAATAGAGAATGCCAACAATATATGTATGTATGTATGGGGAAAGTGCTCACATCTCTGCTTATATTAGTGAAAATAATATGATAAGGGAGTCAAAGGTGTACTAAAGAACGATAAGGAGATTGCAGAGAAGCTAAATGAATTCTTTGCATCTGTCTTCACAGTGGAAGATATAGGGCAGATCCCTGAACCTGAACTAACATTTGCAGGAAGGGATTCTGAGGAACTGAGACAAATAGTGGTAACGAGAGAGGAAGTTCTAAGCTTAATGGACAATATAAAAACTGACAAATCACCGGGCCCGGATGGCATCCACCCGAGAGTTCTCAAAGAACTCAGATGTGAAATTGCTGATCTGCTAACTAAAATATGTAACTTGTCCCTTGGGTCCTCCTCCATGCCTGAGGACTGGAAAGTGGCAAATGTAACGCCAATCTTCAAAAAGGGATCCAGAGGGGATCCCGGAAATTACAGGCCAGTTAGCTTAACTTCTGTCCCTGGAAAACTGGTAGAAAGTATGATTAAAGCTAGATTAACTAAGCACATAGAAGAACAAGCCTTGCTGAAGCAGAGCCAGCATGGCTTCTGCAAGGGAAAGTCCTGTCTCAGTAACCTATTAGAATTCTTTGAGAGTGTCAACAAGCATATAGATCGAGGTGATCCAGTGGACATAGTGTACTTAGACTTTCAAAAAGCGTTTGACAAGGTACCTCACCAAAGGCTTCTGAGGAAGCTTAGCAGTCATGGAATAAGAGGAGAGGTCCTCTTGTGGATAAGAAATTGGTTAAGAAGCAGAAAGCAGAGAGTAGGAATAAACGGACAGTTCTCCCAATGGAGGGCTGTAGAAAGTGGAGTCCCTCAAGGATCGGTATTGGGACCTGTACTTTTCAACTTGTTCATTAATGACCTAGAATTAGGAGTGAGCAGTGAAGTGGCCACGTTTGCTGATGACACTAAATTGTTCAGGGTTGTTAAAACAAAAAGGGATTGCGAAGAGCTCCAAAAAGACCTCTCCAAACTGAGTGAATGGGCAGAAAAATGGCAAATGCAATTCAATATAAACAAGTGTAAAATTATGCATATTGGAGCAAAAAATCTTAATTTCACATATACGCTCATGGGGTCTGAACTGGCAGTGACCGACCAGGAGAGAGACCTCGGGGTTGTAGTGGACAGCACAATGAAAATGTCGACCCAGTGTGCGGCAGCTGTGAAAAAGGCAAATTCCATGCTAGCGATAATTAGGAAAGGTATTGAAAATAAAACAGCCGATATCATAATGCCATTGTATAAATCTATGGTGCGGCCGCATTTGGAATACTGTGTACAGTTCTGGTCGCCTCATCTCAAAAAGGATATTCTAGAGTTGGAAAAGGTTCAGAAGAAGGCAACCAGAATGATCAAGGGGATGGAGCGACTCCCTTACGAGGAAAGGTTGCAGCATTTGGGGCTTTTTAGTTTAGAGAAAAGGCGGGTCAGAGGAGACATGATGGAAGTGTATAAAATTATGCATGGCATTGAGAAAGTGGATAGAGAAAAGTTCTTCTCCCTCTCTCATAATACTAGAACTCGTGGACATTCAAAGAAGCTGAATGTTGGAAGATTCAGGACAGACAAAAGGAAGTACTTCTTTACTCAGCGCATAGTTAAACTATGGAATTTGCTCCCACAAGATGCAGTAATGGCCACCAGCTTGGACGGCTTTAAAAGAAGATTAGACAAATTCATGGAGGACAGGGCTATCAATGGCTACTAGCCATGATGGCTGTGCTCTGCCACCCTAGTCAGAGGCAGCATGCTTCTGAAAACCAGTTGCCGGAAGCCCCAGGAGGGGAGAGTGTTCTTGCACTCGGGTCCTGCTTGCGGGCTTCCCCCAGGCACCTGGTAGGCCACTGTGAGAACAGGATGCTGGACTAGATGGGCCACTGGCCTGATCCAGCAGGCTCTTCTTATGTTCTTATGTTCTTAATAATGTACACAAATGCATGGTTAGGGAAAACTGATTCCAACCATGTGTATATTCAGTGAAATACACACTAAAGTGCTTTCCTTTTGTGTGTGTGATGACTTTAAAGAATAAATAAATCATGAACTGTTGTGGAAATGGGGAGAAATGATGTCAGATTGGGGGGGGGGTGAGAAAGTGAGTGAGACTGAAATTCACAGATTTCTCCAGCCCGGGTGATCAGTAATAAGAATGGCTGCATCAAAATTTGTGACAAATCCAAACATTTAGGTGAGTTTACAGCACATTCAGTCATAGGCTTGCACTGCTTCAGAAAGCAGGTGGGGGAATAATTTGTTTGAGGCAAGTGTTAATTATGTCCTTTTTGACTGATTTTCTGGGTTCTGAGGTGCTGTGAGGGAGATCCACCTAATGTATGAACCAAATTTATAGAAGATAGGAATATAGAAAGCTGTCTTAGGCCACATTCACACCATATGTTTATTCCACTTTTATTCCATTTTAAACAGTAATGGCTTCCCCCAAAGAATCCTGGGAAGTATAGTTTTTAAGGATGCTGAGAGTTGTTAGGAGGCTCCTATTCCCCTCTCAGAGCTACAGTTCCCAGAGTTTCCTGAGAAGAGGGATTGACTGTTAAACCTCTCGGGGAATTGTAGCTCTGTGAGGGGAATAGGGGTCTCCTAACAACTCTCAGCATCCTTAAGAAACTATACTTCCCAATATTCTTTGGGGGAAGCCATGAATGTTTAAAGGGGAATAATAATGGAAGAAATGTATGGTGTGAATGTGGCCTTATACTGAATCACACATTGGCCATCTAGCTCAGTATTGCCTACACTGGCTAGCAGGAGCTTCTTCATGGTTTCAGGCAGGCTCTTGCCTAGCCTTACCTGGAGATGCCAGGGATTGAACCTGGGACCTTCTGCATGCAAGGCAGATACTCTGCCACTGAGCTGCAGCCTTGTCCAAATAAAGTAGGAACATAGGAAGCTGCCTTACACTGGTTCAGACCATCATTCCACCTAGCTCAGTACTGTCTACACTGACTGGCAGTGGTCAGTGGCGGCTGGTGGCTCCATACCAGAAGGGCCTGGCAACCAAGAGGTCTTCTGTATCTTTAAAAGTTGTGCAGGGGGGAGGGAGAATTCCACCTTGTGGTTTTTCCCATTACAGTGTTGCAAGAACACCTGCACTTGGCTGACTTTTTCTTCTCCTAAAGATACAGGATCAGTCTCAGGCCCTGAAACTGGCAACCCTAATAACATCTGGAGAACCACAGATTCCCCATCCCTGAAATAAAGGATTGTCTTCTGTAAATTAGAATACATGAACACTCTAATCAGGTTACACAATCTTCTGTATCTTCTCTCTTAAAAATAAACCACAGTTCAGCAGGATATGGCACACCTATAAGTTGTTTGTTGTGGTGGAGTGCAGTTTGTGCTCATAGTGGATTGTTCTGGCCATCCCTTTCCCACAGGAATGCTTTAATTTGCACTGACCAAGGAAACAATGTTGTGGCTGTATCTAAGGACTGTGCAAACCAGCCCATGTTGGCACAGATGATTAGGATTAGGTTTAATTATCATGACCACCCACAATATGATTTTCAGACTTCTTTCTATCCCCCAGTTCCATATACAAGCCAATGAAGCAGATGGATCTCTGCATGCACTGTTTTTAGCACACCACTTTGAGGCCTTCACAAGACCTTTGCAGAGCAGTACACAAAGCTCAATCCATATAAGGTTCAAGGTCTCTCTCTCCCTCTGGCCTGGAAAATTAGAAGTCCATGTTAACCATGCTTGTGTTGAGGCTGGCCTACAGAAACTGTAAGAGAGTGTTAAAGAAACTGTGGCCATCTTGCTGTTGCTGACTAAAATTCCTATAATCCCAGACAACTGGCCATGCTGGAATGGGCTGATGGGAGCTGGAGTCCAAAAGCACCTGGAGGGCCACAGGTCAAGCCAGAAGTGAGGACCGAAGGACAAACCAGGAGACAGCACTAGAAGATAAGCAAGGAAGCCACATTTCCAAAGGAAAGATGCTGCCACAGTAGCCTGATTCTGACATCATACAGAATGGACCTCCTGATAGGAAGACATTTGCAGAATACCCTCTCCTGAGAACACAGTGATTAGTTGGTTATGTAGGGGATAAGGCAATCTTATCCTGGTCCAATCTCCACCCTGATCCTAAACTGTATAGGGCTTTGTATACCAGTACTAGCACCTTGAACCTAGCCCAGTAGCTAACTGGCAACCAGTGCAATTCTTTCAGCAGCGTCGTAACATGATGGCAATACTCTGCTCCAGTGAGCAGTTGAGCCCCTTGCTATGATCATGCAAACCATCCCTCACAGTGGCTAAATTCCAAATATTTCAGCTTAGCTGGACTATAAAACCAGTGGAATGAAAGCAGATCAAATAACTTTACGTTGCAAGATTTGAGCCTGAAGCAGACCCTCAGATTGTGATGTGAGGGATATCAGACGGAAATTTGGCCTGTAAACTTCTGGTCAAAGAGTTCTGATACAGGGAGGTCTGATAGGCCGAAAAGATCATAGAATGCTACCTTATACAGAGTGAGACCATTGGCTCATCTAGCTCAGTACTGCCTGTACCAGGGGTAGCCAATGTGGTGCCCTCTAGATGTTGCTGGATTCCAACTCATCATCCCTGACCACCAGCTATGCTGGCTAGGGCTTCTTGGAGTTGCAGTCCAACAACATCTGGAGAGTGTCACATTAGCTATCCTTGGTTTATACTGATGGGAGTGCTGTAGGATTCCAGATAGGAGTATTTTCCATGCTTACTTAAATATGCCAGGGATTGAATCTGGGACCTTTTGCATGCAAAGCATGTGGTGTACCACTGAATGACAGCCTTGGTTACAACAGGCCAGATATGGTCACATGGGACTCACCCTGAGCCCTTTGAAGCTTCTTGGTTAGGCTTTCTCACTAGGGGACTTTGATTAGGACTGGTGCCAGAGGGAAGCCAGGTTGGGCCCTGGCCAAGGGCCCCTGCAGCTCAGAGGGACCCCTAAAGGGCCCCTCCTTAGAGTGGGAGGCAGACACTCCTGTTCCATGATCCACAGCAGTGTCGGGTCCTGCAACCCAACCCTGCAGTGGATTGCGGACAGGGAGCTCCTAGCCCCCCTGATAAAGACAGTGCAGGCTTCAACAAGCCCACATGCATGCCCCACCTACCTCTCCCATTAGTGTGAATGCCGTGTGCGTTGTTTGTGCATGCCTGCCATTAGCCAAGATGGCGGTGGGGGTGTCACATGACATGAAAGGTAGGTGGTGCATGCAGCCCGGCTTATTGCCCCTATGCCATCTGTATGGAGGGATTGGGCTATGGTGCTATGGGCCTGGGGCAGGCTGGTGCCCAAGGACCCAGTCATGCCTGGCACCTGCCCTGACTTTGATCCTTGTGTTACCTACAGATGGTTTTTATCTTCAGTGTGAAAGACACTGGGCCTGGGAGGACTTCAACTTAACTGGGTTATTATAAATTTGTCATGACATTTGTGTTGATCTCTAAAGTAGCCATCTGACAATGTTTAAGAGTTGGGGGTTTTTCCCCTGAAATAGGCCTTTCTACAGTACTGATTTCTGCACATCAGGTTGGATCTAGACCCAGCCATGTTCAGAGAAGGTCCACTACAATCAATGGGACAAGTTAGTCATAACTAAATGAAGTCTCATTGATTCCAGTGGGGCTGCTCTAAGCATGACTAAGCTTGGATCCAACCCCTTGTGTTTGTACTCAGTGACAAATGACTCATCATTCCAGTTCCCAAAAGAATCATTTTCTGGGCTTTCCACATGTTTCGGGGAGGGGGGATATTGCAGAGGGTCTCACTGTCTATTCTGCATACTTTCACCATATTTAGTAGATCTGTGACAATCACCACAGACGTTTTAGCGATGTGAGACTGGTGGAACGGAGAGCAATCTGTTCCATCTTCAGTGGTGCGTCTTCAGTGTGTTCTGCTGTCTCTCTATTGCGCAGTGTCATGTTCTTTTCTTCTGTTTGTTATCCCTTCAGCTTTTATCACCCGTGCAACATTCCTCATTTGGAGGCTCTTCCCGTAGTCTGGGTCAGTTGCTATCAACTCATGACATCTGACGTGGGAGTCCATGACAATTAATCAACGATGAGGTGCCTTATTAACTTTATTTCACTCAATGCACATTTTCTCTGGCAGGGTATCTGTGTTTTTCTTCCCTGCTCACAGCCATTAATCAGCTGGAGAGAATGCCTATCTGTCCTTGCCTTGTACAATTCCATTGTTGTACTGAGCTATTTTTATTAGGAGATTTCTAACTGCTTGCTCACAGTCTTAGTTTACCACCTGCTTTTTCCTATATTTACATATGGGGATGGTATAATGTACACACACAGAGAGAGAGAGAGAGAGACAGACAGACAGAGACAGAGACAGAGAGAAACAACAATCAGGATTAAATCTGGTAAATTTCAAGGTTGTGTTTTTGCAGTTCATGCTGACTTCACCGCAAATGGCTCCAAATGTCCAGAATAATCAACGTGTATTGTGTGGGATTTCCCTTGGATTTCACTGAGCTGTTATACTGCATGTGTAGTCCTCAAATCTGTACTTGTACATCCAGGGTCATCAATCTTTTTGTGCCCGTGGGCACATTTGCTTACAGGAGAAACCATTGTGGGCATCACACGCAGACTGCAATCCATGTACACACCAACCACCTATTCTGTTGGCTACAATTTTATTTTATTTATTTATTATTTCGATTTATATACCGCCCATTAGCAAAAATAGCTCTCAGGGCAGTGAACAAACAAAGTAAAATACAATATATCATAATAAAAGACCACAAAAACATATACAAACAAACAACAAAAAATGACAAAAATGAAATGCAGCACAAATTAAAGAAAATACAGATTAAAAGATTAGAAAGGTTAAGAAGATTAAAAGATTAAAATGCCTGGGAGCATAAAAAGGTCTTTACCTGGCGCCGAAAAGATAGGAGTGTAGGCGCCAGGCGTACCTCTTCGGGGAGGCTGTTCCACAACTCAGGGGCCACAACAGATTACTTCTTTCAAGCCTAATTTCAGTGAGGAGGTAACCCTGTAGGTGCCAGGGATGGTCTATGTGGGCACATGTTTGCTTATGGGCATCAAGTTAGTGATCCCTGATTTGAAGAGTTCTGCAACGCCACCATTCATTTATTTATTTAAAAATATTTACATGTAATATTTATTTTTCTTTATTTAGAAAAGTATTTATATACTGCCTGCTTGCAAAACAACAGGTTGGTATACAGCAACATAAAAACATTTAAAAACAATCATTAAAATGACTATCAACTCAAAAAATATTGAGAACAGCTGCATAAGCCTGTCAGCACAAAAAAAGTCTTCAAGAGATGTCTGAATGTCAAAAGTGAGGATGTGTACTGACAGGGCTGGGTCCAGGAATGCCAGGGCCCTTGGGCATTAGCTTGCGCTGGCCCCCGGCATGTGTGTGTGTGCGCATGCACGTGTGCATGCATCATGCACGTGTGCACGCATCACGCACGCACACACGCATGCACGCACACATGCACCCACGTACCCCCCACGCACCCACCTACCTTTCTGCTGTCTTTTACCATTGCCCTTAATGAAGATGGCAGCTGCGGTTTTCCTAACGGGATGACGCCTCCGCCGCTATCTTTGTTGATAGCATGCATGCGTGCTACACATGTGCATCTCTGCCATCAACAAAGATGGCGGCAGGGGCTTCAGTATCTTAGGGAAACCACAGCCACCATCTTTGTTAAGGGCAATGGTAAAAGACAGCAGAAAGGTATGTGGGGGTAGATGGGGGTGCAGATCGCGGAAGGGGAGCGGAGGGGCAGCTGAGGGGCCCCCTGTAGCTCCAGGGGCCGTCGGGCCAGTGCCCAACCTGGCCGCCCTTTAAAACCTACCCTGTCTACTGAATTTCTGCCAGAGGAGTGTTCTGCAGCATGGGACTGGTGACACTAAATGGTCAGCTTCTGGTTAACATGGGGGACAACTAACAGCATTCCTCTGGATGATCTTTAGCAAAGCCCATCTAAAGTGGTTTACAACAATAAAAGCTACAAATATATATGTGCATGTGTTTCTAAAAGCATGAATAAAACAGAATTCACAAAATTCTTGGAAGTAGTTACAAGAAACAAATTACTTGTAATTTACTACTTTTTTGAGGGAGTGGGTAATTCCTTTACATTTTGATTGTAATAGAACAAGGAGTAATTACAATGTTTCCAGCATTTCTTTTGGGCATTACTTGGGGGAGGGAAAACAGAAGTCTTCTGCTCCTCTGATTTGTGGGTGAAAATCATGTGCCTCAAACTGGGCTTCTGTGCAGCATCACTCTTCCTTGTGCTCTGTGGGTGGATAGGAGGTGACAAGGGAGGAGGTGGAGAGTGAGATGGAGTGGAGAAAACAATTGTTTTAAAAAATGGATGGCGGTGGAGAAGAATGGAGTGGAAGGAGAAAGGAGCTGGAGGGCAAGGACGTGAATGAAGAAGGAGAAGGAGGCAGCAGTGGAATGGAGATAAAGAACTGTGGAGGTGAGAGACGATGGCATGTGTGTGTATGTGTGTGTGCGAATACTGTAAGAACATAAGAAGAGCCTGCTGGATCAGGCCAGTGGCCCATCTAGTCCAGCATCCTGTTCTCACAGTGGCCAACCAGGTGCCTGGGGGAAGCCCACAAGCAGGACCCGAGTGCAAGAACACTCTCCCCTCCTGAGGCTTCCGGCAACTGGTTTTCAGAAGCATGCTGCCTCTGACTAGGGTGGCAGTGGCCTCCACCACCCTTCCTGGCTACTTTGCAGAATTTGCAGTGTATTAACTTTTTTGCATCTCAGGGGAAAATATTTGCTTGGGTGGGTGGACAGGCTCTGAGAGGTGGTTGTGTGACAGACATTATGTTTGCTGGCTGAGACTGGGTGTGGGGGGGTGGCACTTGATTTGATGTGCATAGATCTGAGTAGTGGCCTCTGCCTCCCTCCCCACCTCCCTTACCAGCGGAGAGACCACCATTGCTATCTTATGGATAAAAATAATTTTTCTACTAGCTCTGTGTGCAGGGCCAGTTCTAAAGGGCGGCCAGGTGGGGCACTAGCCCCACGGCCCCTGGAGCTACAGGGGGCCCCTCAGCTGCCCCTCTGCTCCCCTTCTGTGATCTGTGCCCCCCCCCCACCCCACACCTACCTGTCTGCTGTCTTTTACCATTGCCCTTAACAAAGATGGTCGTCACGGTTTTCCTAAGGTACTGAAGCCCCTGCCACCATCTTAGTTGATGGCAGATATGCGCGGATGTAGCGGTGGAGGTGTCATCCCCTTAGGGAAACCGCAGCTGCCATCTTCGTTAAGGGTAATGGTAAAAGACAGCAGACAGGTAGGTGGGGGTGTAGGGGGCTGCGGGTGGGCATGCCCGCTTGCCTGCACACACACATGCCGGGGCCCAGGGCAAGCTGATGCCCAAGGGCCCTGGCATGCCTGGAGCTGGCCCTGTCTGTGTGGGTGTGTTTATTTTTAATGTTGTTTGAGGTGACTGCAGTGTGCAGCATCCAAGGCCAGCACTTTGTAAGCACTCTAGTGTTTTTTTAAAGTAACTTAAGTGTAGTAATTACTTTTGAGTAACGGGAAAGTAATCAGTTCCTTTCAGAACAACTGTAATTGTAATGGTAATTTATTCCTTTTTAGGGCCACATAACAGTAACTGTAATTTTTAAAAGTAATCTTCCAAGCTCTAATAAAAACTCAGTACTCCAATGATACCATATTATTCCAGCCTCCATTCAGCAAACAGGATATAAAAGTACTCATGGAAAGCCTGTCAAAACAAATGTGTTCCTCAAAGCCTGAAGTGTAGCAGTCCACCACAGTTTTACTGGACATTCCAAAGGTGTGGAGCCACCAGAGAAAAGACCCTTTCTGTCCCCTTCCCAGGTTGTCCACCTCACAGACCTAGGATATGTTCACACAAATACCACCTCTGACTGAGATCTCAGTGAGCAAGCAGATAGTACAGGAGCAGGTGCTCCATGAGAGAGCTCAGCCTCAAACCAATACCAGATGGCATTGTGGGGTGCACTGCTCTGCTGACCTCAGGTCAGTTGCATTCCTGCTGCTCACCAGGAGGTAGAGGCGAGACAGTGACCATATTGCTTGAAACCATTTCGGGAGCAACAATTACAAAACCCAGATAGTCATTGTCTAATCACTTCCCTGACTTCAAATATGTCAATCAGCCAGGCCCTCCACTGCTTTCCCTGAAGAAAATCCTGGGTCACAAACCCTTGTCAGCCACCATCCTCTGTCTCCTATATTAGGGATGACCAACTTCTGCCATCTCAGAGGCCTCATTTTGTTCCAAACAGGGATGTTTTGCTGCTCAGCTCAACATCCTTCTTGGGTGATCAAACTGTATAGTAACGGCATACCATTGAGAATGTTATAGAGGACATAAACATGGACGGTGTGCAGTCACTGATTGGAGGAATGAGGAATAAACCTTCTTCCTAGAATTTTTCTCCGAAAGCAGACTGGCAATGGTGTTGCCTTTCTGGAACAAGCACCAAAGAGAAATGCAATAAAAATTGAAAGAAAGAACACATGGCATCTCATCGCTTCTCTAAGTTTCATTTGGCCAGAGTACCATATACAAAATGCAGAGATATGTGGCACAAAACTGAGGAGTTTCTCATACTGTCAAGCTTTCAAAATAAGTGGCACTGTGTGAGAAGATTTTGTCATAGCTTCATTAAAATGCATAGGGCTGCTACAGACCAGATCTGAAGTATAGTTGCACATTGACTGTCCCTACCAAAGACAAAGAGGGAAACTTCCTAATATTATAGGTCAAGTGTGGGGAACCTCAAGCCTGAGGGCCAAATACAGCTCTCCAAACAGGGCTGAGGAGGGGGGGCAGGGTGCACAATCGCTGGGGCCCAGGCCTCTGGGGGGGGCTGGTCTGTGAAAATAACAAATAACATTTATTATTTATTATTTAAAACAATACATTACAAAATAAATGTTGGTATCTCAGCAAACCAGAAAGTGGGTATAATGTCTGTTGCTAAATCTCAGCATACCCAAGTCTCCTATAAGCACCAATACTTATTAATATGATTCAGACATGGCAAAGCACAACATACACCTTAAGAGACTCAAATTGAGACCAGAACTACTAGGCCCCGATAGTAGACCCCAGTTCATAGTTTACAGAACTGCAAGTCCCCAGTTCACATTTGGTCAACAAGCATTTCCTACAGTTCTCTTAAAGGAACAATACACCACAGTGTCAGATAAGGATAAAGCTAATAGATGGGAATGCATATCAACTCTTCTTATAATTTGGTCTGTGACTAGAACATGTTAGAACAAGTCTATATATGTGTTGGCATTGTTTTACAGTGAAATTAACATTATGGAGCACAGATACAAGCCTGGAACACAGAAGAGCAAAGAAAAGTGAGAAAAATATGTAAAAAAGAAAGTCAGGCAAGTTTATTTAGCCTGGGCTTTGTTTCAAAATCATCATGTGGTGATGAGGGAGATAGTGAAATCCAGTTGTTGGATGCTCAAACATTGATAGAAGAAGATAAAGCTAATGAGGATTCTGCTGAAGTAGAAGAGCAGAGATGCACTAGCACAATGCAGGGTAAGGAGATTGGTCTCATATCTAATTACTGAATACTGTGAAATAATTTGCCTGTACACTTAACGCACCAGAAGAAATGTGCAGATTTCAAGAGGAACCAAGTAACAGTTAGAAATCCAGTCAAGATAGATTTTAATGTAATTGTCAACAATCTGATTTCCAGCCTTAAAACTTGTTATGAAGCTGTGAAGCTTTTAGATAAGAAATGTGGGTTTCTGTGGAAATACACCAAGATGATTGAAAATCAGATTGAAGAAATGTGGAAGTCATTCACTGAAAACAACTATGCTGATGTTGCAACACACTTCTGTGAAGAACCAAAATATCTGAAAGCAATTCATTTAGCTGACTTTGGAGACATTACTTTGGAACCACTGAACCTCTTAAATAATATTCATGAATTTAACATTTCAAGATTATTTCCAAATGTTTGTGTAGTTCTCGGTATCTTTTGAACTTTCCAGTAACTTTAGTTAGGGTTGGAAGGTCTCCAGTTTTTGCCCGGAGACTCCAGATTTTTGGGATCCTCTCTGGGTGAGTCACCCCAATCTCTGGACTCTCAGCTTTCATTTTTAAAAAAAGTTTCTAGGTGGTCTGGTTCAAGAGATATACACAAAAACATCAGCTGATCCCCCTACAACTTCAGTTAAATGAGATTGTAGCTGGCTGCTCTAACCCTGCCCTGTCAGGTTTGTAGCCAATAAGTAAAGTCAGGATTGTGATTGACAAGGGATTTGTTGACCTCCAGGCCATAGCTAGAACCCATCGCAAAGCCAGAAAACTGTTGATTTTTCCTGCTTGTCTGAAAATGTCATAAATTGTGTAAGTTTATAGTTTCAGCAGTAGTAAAAGTCCCTTTCTCTGTGTGTGGAGGAGATGTAGAACAAAAAATCACAGCGGGATCTTGGTTGGCAATTGTTTACTGTAAACCATTTCAATTATGATTATAATAAAAGTGCACATGCAGGGTTTTTTAAATCACTTGCAAAATAGCATATTATACATTTTATCTTTCAAATAATTTTTGAACAGAAAGAAGTGTACATGCAGTTTATGGTGCCATTACAACGTGTTATACTTTTCTAATTATGAGGCATCAAACAAGTTTAAATTTTCCTGGGTTGTTGAAGAGGACAGTTTATTTGTCTATTTTGAAAGCCTATTTTGAAAGCCTTCCCAATATGAAGCTTTAATCCTATACTCACTTTTCTGGGAGTAAAGCTGCAATGCTAATCCCGTATACTGGGAGTAAACCCCACTGAATTCAATTGGACTTACTTTTGAGCACACATGGTTAGGATTGTGCTGTAAATCAATGGGACTTTTGAGTGAACATAGCAAAGGATTGTGTTTGTGTTGTAAATCTTTTTCTCCACCTCCAAACCTATTTTTTTAAAGCAATTAGACAGGGCTTACTTAGGTTTCACTGCTTTTATTTGGTAGGAAACTAATACTGATTTTATTTTTTTAAAAAAATGTTCTGCAATGACCAACTGGTTTTGACAATAAACTATTATATGGGGTGTATGTATTTTTACATCTCCAGTGTATGTGTGTTTATGGGGTCTTTCTACCAACCCTGTGAGGTAGGGTTGCCGATTGGAAACCAAGGCAGCTCACAGGAAGAAATAAATTATGCAGCCATGAGAGTGGCTGTATACTATAGTCAGCATGGATTTTTCACATTCTGCAATGTTAAATTGAAAATACTCCCACTGCCATTCTGATCCTTACCATAAACTCTTTCAAAACAAAACCTTACAAAATTTATAGTTCTGAACTCAGAAATGCTTGCTTAACAACACTCTACATTTTCATGGTGATACACAGAACAGTCAGAAAGAATAGAGAATTCAAAGTGTAAAAAGAGAGAGAGAGAGAAACCAGACCCCTTTTGGACTTTTTTCTCTCAGAATTTTCATAATCTGGTGAAATTAATTAAAGATCAGCCATTTTCACAGAGTGCCTGTAATCCTATTACTAACCTTGCCCCATACTCTGGCCTTCATCTTCTGCAGTTTAAAAGTTACAAAAATACCTGGCTGATTTTTAATTAATTTAAGAAATTTAGCATTGAAGTTAATGATAAGCACAGGCATGCTCAGTATGAACCAACTGTCAGTGTTCTAAAAGCCAGACTCACAGCTGCTGGGCTTGGCTAATTGGGGGCCACACCCACACCAGACTTTGATTTCAGGTGAGACAGTCATGGCTTCCCTCAGAGAACCCTGGGAAGTGTAGTTTGTGAAGGGTGCTGAGAGGAGACTCCTATTCCACTGACAGAGCTCCAGTTGCCAGAGTGGTTTAACAGTCAGCCGCTCTGATTGAAGTTCTGTGAGGGGAACAGAGCATCTCCTAGCAACGCTAAGCACCCCTCACTAACTACACTTCCCAGGATTGTTTGGGAGAATCCATGACTGCCTAGAGTGAAATAACAGTCTGGTGTGGATGTGGCCAGGGACAGCTTTGGTTTAAATTTGGGTGGGAAGTTACATGTGCCTGCTGTAGAATAAAAAGGTGGGGGAAACCCTGAAAAAGAATGATACTGTTCACAATGTTTTCCTGTTGGAAAGGAAAGGGGCTTTCCCCTGCTTAGTGCCCACCCACCCAATCTCCTCCCCTACCCCCTTCCTGCCCTCCTCCCCCCCACCCCTCTCCCAGGACAGTTTAAACTATCCTAAGCATGATAGCACATGAGTAAATCCCATTGAACTCAAAAAGCATGCAAATGATCAAACCTGCCCTCCCCTCCTCCTCCCTCCTACCCCTTCCCTCTCCCTTCCTTCACCCCTCCCTTCCCCTCCCCATCCCCTTCCAATCCCCTCCCCTCCCCTCCTCTCCGCCCTCCACTTCCTCCTCACCTACAGTCAGTTTTACTGATCCCAAGGACTACGACCTGGGAGACCAGGGTTCAAATCCCCACACAGCCATGAAGCTCACTGGGTGACCTTGGGCCAGTCACTGCCTCTCATCCTCCAAGGAAGGCAATGATAAACCACCTCTGAATACCGCTTACCATTTAAACCCTATTCACAGGGTCGCCATAAGTCGGAATCGACTTGAAGGCAGCCCATTTCATTTTCAAGCATGATTGCATGGGAGTAAATCCCATTGAACTCAATAAGTATGCAAATGATCAAAGCTGCCCTCCCCTCCTCCTCCCTCCCATCACTTCCTTTTTTTTTTTTCAATAATTTTTATTCAAATTTTCATAAAACATACAAGACGAAATCATAAAACATTCAAAGACAAAAAACAAAATCAAAAATAGTTAAACAAAAAAAATAAAAATAAAAATAAGAATAAAAATAAAAAATAAAGAGTAAAATATTGACTTCCCATTTGTCAAAGATCAGATCAGTTATAAGTCTATAATATATAACAATCCTGTCTCTTAAGTCATATTATAAAATCACCTTCCTCCAATAATTATCTTACCCAATCATCAAATCTCATAAACACCACCTTATTCTTTCCACAAAAAGTCAAAGAGAGGTTTCAATTCTTTAAGAAATATATCTATCAATTTTTTTTTTCCAGATAAGCATATCGATCAATCCATCTCATTACCAATCATGATAATCTTATTGTCATAACCATAGTCAAAATAAACATTTCAATTAATCCATCACATCAGAATCTGTTAGGTTCAGTAATTTCAGTAGCCATTGTTCTATTATCCCTATTAGTTCCATTTTCCATCTTCCATCTTCAGTAGTCTTGTTAAGTCCAGTAATTTCAGTATCCAATCTTCCATTATCAGTATTCCATAATAATCTTGCTGTCAAAGCCATAGTCATATAGTAAGAGTCTGATGGGAATTACCTCTATCCCAAATATTTTCTTGCCATCCATTCTGAATAGGTTGCTGAAATACTGCTGTAAAATCATATCTCTGTTCTTTTTTTCAAAATACACTGGGTCATCTCTTGAAAGTTTTTCCATTGTCACATGGCTGCAGTTAATTCCATAGATTTTCTCTATATTGGGCTCCATCACGTCATTCCAGTCCAGAAGATTATCCATGCCATTGATAACTTTATCTCTAGAATCTTCATTAATTTCTTCAGAGATAACATTGAGTTCCAAACAATAGATTTTATTTCTAAAGTCCATAGACTCCAAATCTTTTTCCTGTTCCACGTTTGTTCCAATCTCCGGGGTCTCCTCTCTCACAGGGACCCCTGTTCCAGTCTCCAGGGTCTCCTCTCTCACAGGGACCCCTGTTCCAGTCTCCAGGGTCTCCTCTCTCACAAGGACCCCTATGTCTTTAATCTCCTGTGTCTCCAAACAATAGATTTTATTTCTAAAGTCCATAGACTCCAAATCTTTTTCCTGTTCCACGTTTGTTCCAATCTCCGGGGTCTCCTCTCTCACAGGGACCCCTTCCAGGGTCACCTCTCTCACAGGGACCCCTATATCTTTAATCTCCTGCGTCATTTTACTCAATTCAATTTTCAACTCCTTACAACCCTGTCGCAGGTTTTGTTTCGTTATCTCAATCTCATCCATTATTTTCTGAAACATAGTTATTTCCAGATTCTCAGCCACTTTCTTAATTGCCATTTTAAAAGAAAAATATAGGAAAACCACTTCTTATTTCAGCAACAATTGGGTTAATACTCCAAACTTGGTGACATCACAGTATAAACAGAGCAGACAGCCTTATCTCTCCATAGTTAAGTAAACAAAATGCAGTTCCCAGGATCGAAACAATTAATGGCAGTCGTCAGAAAACAGATTCGTCAAAATAAAATAGACCAAAAAGAGAGTAGTCTCAGACAATATAATATTCTTCAAAATAAAAATCTGGAATAGAAATCCCTCTTCTGTGTATATCTTTAGAATGCAAATCCAGGACAGCTTTTTGCAACAAAAACAGAGATAAGCTATTAATTAGTGCGTAGCAGAGAGAAGTTATGGCTCCCCAGTGAGATGTCAAAAACCGATCAATCTGGCAAATCTCTTTTAAACAGCAACAATTTAAGTCAAGTAAAAGAAAAATATAGAAAGAAGGGTGCTTGCCTGTTAGTGCGTTCTCTCTTAGAAGATAAGATGAACGTTCGCTTTATCAGATAGAGCTTGCTGTTGAAAATCCGTCCCACCTTCGTCGGCTGGACCTCGTCCCATAAATTAATGAGATCTGGTCGTCCCAACAAAAATAGGCTTTGAGGTTAATCTCTTCGTTTCTCCCTACCCGGGAGAAGTTTAATCAGTCAAAAAAAAAGAAAAAACTGACTGATATATCTGAATAAGCTTCTTTTGAGGCAGGAGCCCGTCTCAAAAGCAGGCACAGGCTAAGTCACCCTTCCCGGAAGTCCCCCTCCCATCACTTCCCTTTTGCCCCTTCCCTCCCCCTTCCTTCCTCCCTCCCCCTCCCCTTCCAATCCCCTCCTTGTTCCTCCCACTCCTTCTGTTCCCCTCTCCCCCTCCTTCCTTCCCCCTACTCTCCCCTCCCTCTATTCCTCTCCCATGGTCAGTTTTACCTATCCTAAGCATGATTGCATGGGAGTAAATCCCATTGGACTCAAAAAACATGCAAATGATTAAACCTACCCACTTCCTCCCCCTCCTGCCTGCTTCCATCCCCCTCCTCCCCTCCACATCCCCTGTGATCAGTTTCATCTATTCCAATCATTATTGCAGGGGAGTAAATCCCACTTAACACAATAAGCATGCAATTGATCAATGCATTCTCAGCAAACTTGCACAGGATCCCATTTCTTACCTCCTAGACTAAAAAGCAGGGAAATTCACTAATAGGCAAAAAACCTTGTGGTTTAAGAATGTACCTATAGCCAACAGATATTTCTGTCAAACTTTAAAAAGCAGCGAAATTGGGCAGCTATAGTGAATGCACCAGGGAGATCAGGAGACCTGACCTCCTCTCTGAGATATTGCCCTACAATTTGTCAAAATGCAAACACCATTTGGGTTGGTCTTTCACAGTCCAATCCACGTCCTGTGTAGCTTGACAGAATTTGGTAAAATGTGCCTCTGAGCATATGGTGAGTGATGGCAACACCTGCAGGCAGCCCAAAGAACAGAAACAAGATATGTGCTGTGCTGATCTTGTTTTAGCAGGGAGGAAGAAACTATATTAAAACAGTTGATATCATTCAGATAGTCACTTTAAATATATTTGATTTACTTTGCAATTTTAGTGGTTTCCTATAGTAAATCATTCTCTTTTGCTTCTGTTTCTGTGAATATGTGAACTACAGCAACACTTTGCAACACTAAAAAAAAAGCTCCAAAAACAATTGTGGAATAATGGCACTGACTGTTCTGCAGAATAGTTTCCAATGGACATGAGTTGTGTCTCGGTTAGCACAAGATAAAATAGTGGGAGGTGAAATATATTATAGCGAAGTTCTAGGTATGCTCTATGTTTTTAATTGACCATGCCCACCTTTCCTTAAGTGGAGTAGTTTAAGCATAGCAGGCTGAAAACATGCATCTTGGGCAGGCCAAGTTTGTTTTTTCCCAACAGTCATTGCTTAAGTAGCAACATATTGTAATCAGTCTGATATTTTACTTCAAACTGCAGTTTCAGATTCAAATGTTAATGCTCCCAAAATAGAAAGAGAGCATAACCTCCAGTTTGAAACAAAAAAGGCTGTCTTCACCATCATATGACATCAATCAATAAAAAGGCTTTGAAATTAATAAAAATAAATTTGACACAGATTTCTAGGATGAATAATGAGAGAAATATAATTTGCTAGGTTAGATTCTCTGTAGAAACAGTAGTAACACAGGAAAGAAGCAAAGTAAAAAGACACTAACAAACATACAAAAATGTAATTCTCTATCTTTGGAGATGGTAGGTGTTGTCACCACTCACCATATGCTCAGAGGCACATGTTACCAAATTCTTCCCAGCTACACAGGAAGTGGATTGGACTATGAAAGAGCAACCCAAATTGTGTTTGCATTTTGACCAATTTGTAGGGCAGTCCAATATCTCAGAGAGGAGGTCAGGTCTTCTGCTCCCCTGGTGCATTCACTATAGCTACCCAATTTCCCTGCTTTCTTAAACCACAAGGTTTTTTGCCTATTAGTGAATAATAATATATGAAGAGTATGGATAGATATTAACTTGAATCTTCTTGTTCCAAAACATAATAAAAGCTACTTTCTTTTTCCATATCTTAGCAATTGTTATTTTTCTTACAGTCAACAAATTTAAAATAATTTCTAAATCAAATTCTGCAAGATTTTAAAAAACATAAATGAAACATTTCAAAAATTTGTACACTGCTGTGCTTTAACAAAATAAATAAATAAGCCTGAGCTCTTCAATGCTCTATAGGCAACATTTTAGACAGTCTCAGTGCTCACAAAGCTCATGGAACTAGAGAAACATATATATATAGGAAATAACAGAGCTATATGTTTCAGAAATACAGAAACAACAGTGTGATAGAGTGACACAAGGCTTTGTGGGGGCCCTGATCTGATCTGGGGTGGAACTATTGACATCAGCTTTGGAATGAGAAAAGAACCCCATGTCACCCTGATTTATCTCATTATTCTACCTGCCCCCCAGGCTGATGCATACCCCTACTAAATATATAAACATTTTTTTAAAAAAGAAGTGCTGAAAATTCGTGAGTAATTTCAGCTCTGTAGGTATTTCCACTTTATAAAATCTTTACATGGGTGCTACTGCTCAATTGTGGTAACTTGTAAAGAGTGCTATGTCAATTTAATGCAGTAGGAAAGATAATATTGCTAATAAATGCCACCAATGACTTGAAGCAATGCGCCTACTCTCTCAAGAACAGATTGTTTTGGTATAGAGCCATATTGATTTCTTACCTGAAATTGAGATCGCCAAGACAAAGTATCCTTCTAATTCATGCTTTTCATTGAAGTGTAATAAAATAAACACAGAAAGCCAACAGGACAAAATGAAATTTAAACTGCAGTTAAGATACTTTAATTTCAATACAATTACGCATTTAAACATATTAGGCGTCAAGTGAATCTCTTCCTCATATATAATATTGACGTGCTCGGGAAATGGTGCTACAAGGGTTCCCGTCTCCTCTCAGTATGTGTGCTTGGGGAGGGGGGAAATTAATAGAGGAAATTATGGAATATTGATGGGAAAGCTCTCATGATGGATGCATCTTGACCACAGTGTGTTAATGAACCCTCTTCTGCAGTGATTGCCCCTTTATCAATACATCACGACCACTTAGTGTAAGTGATTCTAAAATGAGGTTCTGCTTTTCTGAATACAAAAGCAGTCATTATAGGCATACTTACTTCTCTCTTTGGAAGAGACTATTCTGCATATGACATGCAGTTACCCTGGCTGACACGTCTGTGTTCCAGGGGGTGTAATGTGAGCTGTGAGGGGGGAAAAGGGGTGGCAGATGCAAGCATTGAGCATATGAGATGCTGTTCCATATGAGATGCTGTAAGCATGTGAAGTAACCATATATAACAGTGATGGGATTTAAATCAGATCTTGGAAAGTTCATATTAAAAATGAACTTGTACTAATTCAGGTTTATCCTGTCCTAAAAGGAGCTACTTCGTTTACAGAAGAAACTAGTTGGGTTCATGTTCAGTTCACAGTTCAATTCAAGTTCATCCAAATTATCCTTGGCAATTTCTTTTCCAGTATTCAGAATGTTACAGGGTGCTGTACTGAAGTATAAAATATACTTAAGACTAAGAAAACATCAAAACATTGAAACATTGAAACACACACACAATGGTATGTGAATTGTTTAATTTATTTTTCCTGACAATTATGATGTTCAGAGCTGGGGCCAGGCATGACTGGGCCCTTGGGCAGCAGCCTGCCCCAGGCCCATGGCACCCGCCCGCACCTACTTCTTCAACTGTGGTAAATGCTGGCAGCACTGCACACACATGCCTGCCATCAACCAAGATGGTGGCTGAGGCTTCCCGAAGGGGCTGATGCCTCAGCCGCCATCTTGGTTGATGGCAGGCATGCATGTGCAGCACGACCAACATTCACCACAATGGGAGAGGTAGGTGGGGTGTGCACGGTTGTAGGGGGGTATCTAGGAGATCCTTCTCTTTGATCCATGGCAGGGTAAGGAGCCGACACTGCCACGGGTCACAGAATGGGAGTGCTACCCACCCACCCCAAGGAGGGCCCTTGGTCAGCACCCGACCTGGCCACCCTCTGGCACCGGCCCTGATGATATTTAAGCTTGAAGGTCCATAGATTCTAAAGTATAAAAAACACACGTAAAAGGACTAAGAAAACCTTAAAACACACACACAGTGTAACACAGTGCTTGCCAACCTTTTTGAGCCAGGGGGCACATTCAGATTTTTGGGAGAGCCGTGGGCACCACTCACACAAATAGCTTCCACAAGTTGTGGCCTAACACAAAATGGCTCCTGTGGGAGGGGAGTGGCCTTACACAAAATGGCTGCCACAAGGTCAGATGAACTTCAAGATGAACTAGAAATTGTTCAAAGTTCTCCTCCCAAATGAACTTAATTCATGTTGAGTTTCCTCAGCAATTATGGGAACTACTTTCAGATATAGTTCCACAATTTAAGTAAATAACCCATTGGGGTGCAGATTCTGCTTGCTGCAACTGAGTCAAAATATAGAGTTGCACCCACCATTTAAAAGCAAATTGAAAGTATGTTCAGTGTTGGGTTCAGTGTTGTCTTTTCTTTTCTCTTTTTTCCCATGCATTGTTCTCTGTAGCAACCCAGATATTGATGGATAGAAGAATGTTTTTATCTGCAATATTTTTTAAGAATGCTTTTACTGTACTGTTTTTAGTATGATTTTAATTGTTTTTAGAATGCTTTGTTGTTGTTAAATTGTTTCGCTTGCCACCCTCAGCTCCTTCAGCAGGAAGGGCAGGAAACAACAACAACAGCAACAATTTCTGATGTTTGTGTTTTTTTAAAAAAATATGGTACTGGAGAGAAGCCAGACTGCAGAAGTGATCAGAGGCTAAGTTTGTCAAACTCCATCAGAAACAGAGCTAATTCCAAATACTTTTGGTGTGCTGCAGTGGCCATTGCTGGCAGAGATGGTGAGTTGAGATTGCGTCTGTGCCCTAGTGTGAGGGAACTCTTCGGGGACAGAGGAGTGAGACCAGTCCCCATTCCTGCAGCTTCCACAGTGCCGCATTGCTCTCCTCCAGATACATCACTTGAATAGGCCTACACAGTGATTTTATAATTGATGTATAGGGGCATGCATAGGGACCCTGTGACTTTCCACATGTTGTTGGACTACAATTCCCTTGATCATGCTGGCTGGAGCCGAAGAGGGTTGGGTAGCCAAAAATATGTGGAGGTCCATAGTTCTCCACCCCTGGTGTAGAGATTCCCTGGCAGACATCAGGATGAAATGGTCTGAATAAGCCATGCAAGAAGAATCAAAACAGTAAATACACTTAGGGGAATTCTTTGTCATGATTTACTAGGCCTGTTCAGGCTGCTTTCAGAATTGTGTAGGTTGAATGACTGGGTGGGTAGGTGGGTGGGTGGAGGGGAGGGGAGGTAGAATTACACCCGCTGTCCCCTTCCCCAGCTTCTGCGTATTCTCTGAAAATAATCTTACAGAGACGCAACTGTACATGCATAGGCTCCGTACATGCATTTTGCAGGGTCCCTGATTGTATGGAAGAGCTGAAAATGTATGTAGTTACATGCATGTAAATCTCTGTTCAGAACTTCAGTTGAATACATAGAAACTGCAGGTGATGTCTTAACTCCTTTTGCACACATATTCATCCTCTATGATTTTGAAGATCTGGATATGGGGTGTATTGTTTAAAATAAACTGTTTCATGGTGGTAAGCAGATTTTTATCATCCTGCAGGGATGAAGAATGAGAAAAATATATATACCAGCCAACAAAAAATATCTAAAAGCCATTTTAAATTATAAATGTGTTTCTCAAGAGGAAATGCTTGCCAGTAATGGCCTGCAGCAGCAAAATGTAACCACACATGCATTTTGCCCTGAGGTTAAAAGGGTTCCATTAATAACTTTTATGAGGGAGCTGAAAACGTTGACCCGAGATGAAAAGATATTGCCAACCGGAAATCACACTCAGGATCGTCTCTTCTGTCTATGCTGCATTTGACTTAGGGGAGAAATAAAGTTGCAGCACAATACAGCAAAACCTGTAAGTGCAATTGAGGAAATAGCTTGCTTTTAGTCTACACAACTTCCTCCAAATCATAAATCATAGAATAGTAGAGTTGGAAGGGGCCTATAAGGCCATCAAGTCCAACCCCCTGCTCAATGCAGGAATCCAAATCAAAGTATTCCCAAAAGATGGCTGACCAGCTGCCTCTTGAATGTCTCCAGTGTCGGAGAGCCCACCACCTCTCTAGGTAATTGATTCCATTGTCGTATGGCTCTAACAGTTAGGAAGTTTTTCTTGATGTTCAGTCGAAATCTGGCTTCCTGCAACTTGAGCCCATTATTCCGTGTCCTGCACTCTGGGACGATCGAGAAGAGATCCCAGCCCTCCTCTGTGTGACAACCTTTCATGTACTTGAAGAGTGCTATCATATCTCCCCTCAGTCTACTCTTCTCCAGGCGAAACATGCCCAGTTTTTTCAGTGTCTCCTCATAGGGCTTTGTTTCCAGTCCTCTGATCATCCTTGTTGCCCTCCTCCGAACTTGTTCCAGTTTGTCTGCATCCTTCTTGAAGTGTGCAGACCAGAACTGGAGGCAGTACTCAAGATGAAGCCTAACCAGTGCTGAATAGAGAGGAACTAATACTTCACATGATTTGGAAATTATAGTTCCGTTAATGCAGCCTAATATAGCATTTACTTTTTTTGCAGCCACATCACACTGTTGGCTCATATTCAGCTTGTGATCAATGTCAATTCCAAAATCCTTCTCACATTGCTGAGCCAGGTATCCCCCATCTTATAACTGTGCATTTGGTTTCTTTTTCCTAAGTGTAGAACTTTGCATTTATCCCTGTTGAATTTCATTCTGTTGTTTTCAGCCCAATGCTCCAGCCTATCAAGGTCCATTTGAATTTTGTTTCTGTCTTCCACGGTATTAGCTGTGCTCCCCAATTTTGTATCATCTGCAAATTTGACAAGAATGCTCTGTACCTCCTCATCCAAGTGGTTAATAAAAATGTTAAAGAGCCCTGGGCCCAGGACCAAGCCTTGTGGTACCCCACTTGTTACTTCCGCCCAGTTTGAGAAGGAACCATTGATAAGCATTCTTTGAGTACGATTCTGGAGCCAACTGTGGATCCACCTGATCGTTGTTCCATCCAGCCCACAATTAGCTAGCTTGCTAATCAGAATATCACGGGGCACTTTGTCAAAAGCTTTGCTGAAGTCAAGATATATTATGTCCACAGCATTCCCACAGTCTACAAGGGAGGTTACTTGATCAAAAAATGAGATAAGATTAGTTTGGCAGGATTTGTTCTTCATAAATCCATGTTGGGTCCTAGTAATTACTGCCTTGTTTTCAAGGTGCTTACAGATTGACTGCTTTATAATCTGCTCCAGAGTTTTTCCAGGGATTGATGTTAGGCTGACTGGTCTGTAGTTCCCGGTTCCTCCTTTTTGCCCTTTTTGAAGATAGGACAACATTAGCTCTCCTCCAGTCATCCGGCACTTCACCAGTACTCCACGATTTTGCAAAGATAACAGACAGCAGTTCTGAGAGTTCTTCAGCCAGTTCCTTCAGTACTCTAGGATGCAGTTTATCGGGCCCTGCCAATTTGACCTCATTCAAAATGATCCAGTTCATGACGGAAATGGTTGGACGTAAGCAGAAGGTGAGGGGTGGGGGAGCGTTGTGCCTGGGGAGCAAATGTGGCCCTCCAAGCATCTGTAGTAGTCCCTCACTGGTCCTGCTTTGCATCCTTCCTGAGTGATTTTGCTTGTGTGGAATGTGGCCTTGAACTCTAATAATGCTTCTTGCTTATCTGGATGGAAGGCAGAGAGGCGTTTGTGTAGAAACTAGCCTACTGTACAAAGGTAAAATTTACATGCACTGCTCTGCTCACTTTTGCCTCTGGCACAACCCACCACTGGCATGTGGCCCCTGGAAGGCTGCCCAGGAGGGAATGTGGCCCTCAGGCTGAAAATGTGCCCTACTTTCGAAATGCACTTTGGTCTTTGCTTTTTTTCTCTGAATCTTATTTTATATTTATTTAGAATATTTCTGAATCACTTGATATTCAGAAAACTCTTGAAACAGTATTCCTGAAAATAAAAACACAATGCAACCAGATAAATCCAACAGATTTATCATCCACTATAATCACAACCAAAAGAGAGACAAGTTAGTGTTTTTTCTACAATGTGATGATAGTGATATCCTCAGATGTTCTGAACAGAGAAACAAGACATTTTAACAAGTAGTTGAATACATAAATGAATAGGAACAAAGCATATTCCAGAAATAGTTTACAAGGTTGCAGGCATGTTTGGACATATGAAAGAATAATAGCACATTGGTCAATCTTCATAACTTGCTCCAAGCTTTTGGCAGTGAAACAATGTTACCTTAAGAGTTTAAATGTTAGCAACACTTTCTGACGAGCATCAGCCTCATAAAAAGAACCAATGAGAAAAAGCAAAACAGTGCCTGCAGAAGACTCAAGACATGAATGATTTGAGTGAGACCTCTAGATCTGGAATTGCATGGAACTGTTTTGCTTGGTCAGCGTACGAGAGACTTGCAAGCTGAAGACATTATTGAAATTAAACTCCAATATGTGTGTGTGTGTGTGTGTGTGCCATTTAAACATTACAAGCTTTAAAAAAATAATGTTTTTATTGGTTTTTAATTCTGTCATGTTTTTGTATGTTGAAATATCACCTTGATATACTTTGATGAAAAGTGTGGCTTAAAAGTATTTTAATAAATGAAAATAAATAAATAAAAAACTATTGGGTTCTATTCAAATTCAAATTTGCTTTATTTGCTTTTAGCCATAGGCCATTGCATAACAAACTATGACAATAAAATACAATGCAATAAAATACAATTATATCCAGACAAGACAGTTTCAAACTGGCCAAAAATTTAATGCTGTTGGGCTTCGATGAATTTTGCTCTAATGTTTTTGGCGGCAAGAGCAAAATTGGCCACCGCGATAGTGACCGTATTTTGGTTGTCTGCCAATAGATCAGCTATTAAGATATCGGGGGGAAGCCCTGCCCTAGGAAGGGATCCAAGAATTTGTGTCTGGGGTTGTTATACAGTGGGCACTTTAACATATAATGAACAAGGTCCTCTATCGCCTTGTTTTCACAGACACAATAACGCTCCAATCTCGGAATTCCCTTGTATCTGCCCTCCAAAAAAAGGCTGTAGTCATCATCTGGAACCTAATTTCCATAAAAGCTCTACGTATCGGGGGACTAGTTAGGATAATAAAATAAGAAGAAATGGCGTGATTTATTTTAAAAAGGGGGAACCACTGCGAAAAGGTGGATGCCACAATGGAAGTCCTGTCTTGGTCCGCATCAAAGTTGAGAATCCAATTGTGAAGCTCCAGTGGAGAGAAAGTTAAAAGGTTACTAGATGAGAAATTATAAAAGTCAATTAGAGCTCTGGTGGCTTGGGCCCAAACCCCTATCTGTAGCTGTTCTTGCCAACAAAGTTTGACAATAGAGAATTTGTCCAACTTTGAAATTTTCCTCCAAAACCTTAGAGCCGCCAGATCAATTTTGGCTGTCAATGAAGGAAGGCCTAATTCGGCCCTTACATGAGCAGAAGGGGACCCACGAGGGAGTCCCAAAATCTGTCTCAAGAAGGAATTTTGAAGGGGCTCAAGGATAGATTTAAGTGAGTGGCCCCAAAGTTGTGCCCCATAAAGCAATTTGGGTAAGGCTTTAACAATGTAGATTTTCTTTTTTTTTTTTTTTTTTTTTCCAATAATTTTTATTCAGATTTTCATAAAACATACAAGACAAAATCATAAAACATTCAAAGACAAAAAACAAAATCAAAAATAGTTAAACAAAAAGAAAAAAAGAAAAAAAAAAACAAAAATAAAAAATAAAGAGTAAAATATTGACTTCCCATTTGTCAAAGATCAAATCAGTTATAAGTCTATAATATATAACAATCCTGTCTCTTAAGTCATATTATAAAATCACTTTCCTCCAGTAGTTATCTTACTTAATCATCAAATCTCATAAACATTACTTTATTCTTTCCACAAAAAGTCAAAGAGAGGTTTCAATTCTTTAAGAAATATATCTATCAATTTTTTTTCCAGATAAGCATATCGATTAATCCATCTCATTACTAATTATGATAATCTTATTGTCATAACCATAGTCAAAATAAACATTTCAATTAATCCATCACATCAGAATCTGTTAGGTTCAATAATTTCAGTAGCCATTGTTCTATTATCTCTATTAGTTCCATTTTCCATCTTCCATCTTCAGTAGTCTTGTTAAGTCCAGTAATTTCAATATCCAATCTTCCATTATCAGTATTCCATAATAATCTTGCTGTCAAAGCCATAGTCATAAAGTAAGAGTCTGATGGGAATTACCTCTATCCCAAATATTTTCTTGCCATCCATTCTGAATAGGTTGCTGAAATACTGCTGTAAAATCATATCTCTGTTCTTTTTTTCAAAATACACTGGGTCATCTCTTAAAAGTTTTTCCATTGTCACATGGCTGCAGTTAATTCCATAGATTTTCTCTATATTGGGCTCCATCACATCATTCCAGTCCAGAAGATTATCCATGCCATTGATAACTTTATCTCTAGAATCTTCATTCATTTCTTCAGAGATAACATTGAGTTCCAAACAATAGATTTTATTTCTAAAGTCCATAGACTCCAAATCTTGTTCCTGTTCCACGTTGGTTCCAATCTCCGGGATCTCCTCTCTCACAGGGACCCCTATTCCAGTCTCCAGGGTCTCCTCTCTCACAGGGACCCCTGTTCCAATCTCCGGGGTCACCTCTCTCACAGGGACCCCTTCCAGGGTCACCTCTCTCACAGGGACCCTTATATCTTTAATCTCCTGCTTCATTTTACTCAATTCAATTTTCGTTATCTCAATCTCATCCATTATTTTCTGAAACATAGTTATTTCCAGATTTTCAGCCACTTTCTTAATTGCCATTTTAAAAGAAAAATATAGGAAAACCACTTCTTATTTCAGCAACAATTGGGTTAATACTCCAAACTTGGTGACATCACAGTATAAACAGAGCAGACAGCCTTATCTCTCCAATAGTTAAGTAAACAAAATGCAGTTCCCAGGATCGAAACAATTAATGGCAATCGTCAAGAAACAGATTCGTCAAAATAAAATAGACCAAAAAGAGAGTAGTCTCAAAACAGTATAATATTTTTCAAAATAAAAATCTGGAATAGAAATCCCTCTTCTGTGTATATCTTTAGAATGCAAATCCAGGACAGCTTTTTGCAACAAAAACAGAGATAAGCTATTAATTAGTGCGTAGCAGAGAGAAGTTATGGCTCCCCAGTGAGATGTCAAAAACTGATCAATCTGGCAAATCTCTTTTAAACAGCAACAATTTAAGTCAAGTAAAAGAAAAATATAGAAAGAAGGGTGCTTGCCTGTTAGTGCGTTCTCTCTTAGAAGATAAGATGAACGTTCGCTTTAACAGATAGAGCTTGCTGTTGAAAATCCGTCCCACCTTCGTCGGCTGGACCTCGTCCCATAAATTAATGAGATCTGGTCGTCCCAACAAAAATAGGCTTTGAGGTTAATCTCTTCGTTTCTCCCTACCCGGGAGAAGTTTAATCAGTCAAAAAAAAAAGAAAAAACTGACTGATATATCTGAATAAGCTTCTTTTGAGGCAGGAGCCCGTCTCAAAAGCAGGCACAGGCTAAGTCACCCTTCCCGGAAGTCAACAATGTAGATTTTCAACATAGGAGGAATTAACTGACCCCCGCTGGTATAAAAAAACCTTTTCAATTGTCCTAGTAGTCTGGCACCTGCTAATTTGATATCTTCAGCATGAGGTTTCCATGAGAGTTTGGTGTTAAAAGTTATGCCAAGATATTTAAAGGACTGGACTTGTTCTAAGGGTGTCCCATTCAGAGTCCAGTTTATTTTGGCCTTGCTATATTTCCCACAGACCATAATTTTCAATTTTGAATGATTTACCTGCAAATGCTGAGCCTGGCAATAATCCTCTAAACAGATTAACATTCTTTTTAGGCCAATTTTGTTTAACGAGAAAAGGACCAGATCGTCTGCATAAAGTAAAGATGAAATTTTTTTTGTGCCCACAGAGGGGGGAAAGAAATTAGGAGAGGACAATGTGGGAATAATGTCATTTATAAAATAATTAAAAAGGAAAGGAGCCAATAAGCATCCTTGCTTAACCCCTTTTATTGCTGGAATTTCACGAGTTCTATTCAGGTTCTATTCACGGGTTCTATTCAGTGTAGCACTAAATCTCTCGCTCCATTAGCGCAAGTATCTTTCCTTGCACAGTGGAACATTCTCTCCCTCTCCTCTCTCCATGTCCCCCCTAAATACATTCTAGGGGTTTCCACAACCCTCCAGAGCAGATTTGGGGAGGGTGCAGGGTGCATGGGGGGTGAGGAAAGGGGGAAAGTCCTGTTGCACTAGCAGTAATTTTGCACTAGCGGGACACGATAGCTGAATACCACCCATTATTAACACACTAACAAAGCAGGAAGGTGTGATATAATTGCATTCAAGGAGGCAGCAACATAAAAATTAATAAAAATGGAGGCACTGTACTGCAAATTTTAGCAAAGACCGTAAAATGATTTTTTTCTGGGTTGGGCAAGAGATCTGTTATCTTAGCCAGATGATGTCTTTGTAATACCCAAGGGCTACTCCTGCTGTGGCACAGAAGCTTAAGCACAGTGGGCTGAATCCAACTAAGTTGTACTCAGAGTAGATCAATTGAAATCAATGGGCATGACAATTTAGTTTATTTATTTCAATAGATCTACTCTGAGTAAGGCTGGAGCCCCATTCAACACTATGCATTGAAAGCAGTATCATACCACTTTAAACAGTCATGCATTCCACAATGAATCCTAGGAACTCTAGTTTATGAAGGGTGCTGAGAGTTGTTAGGAGATCCCTATTCCTCTCACAGAGCAACACTTCTCAGAGTGGTTTATGTGGTTGGTTTGTTCTAAAGCTGGATACACTCAAGAATTATAATATACTCAGCTATACGTGGGAGCTTGCCCAGGGAGCAGCTGACACCATCACCCGGAAACCGGAAACCAGGCCCAGCCTCCAAGAGATCTTCTGTATCTTTAAAAGTTGTGCAGGGGGAAGGGACAATTCCACCTTGTGGTTTTCCCATTACAATGTTGCAAGAACACCTGCACTTGGCTGACTTTCTCTTCTCCTAAAGATACAGGATCAGTCTCAGGCCCTGAACCTGGCAACCCTATTCCCAACACTTGGCTTATATAGTCTGGTCTTCTAGAACTCACCCAGGATCAGCTGTGTTTCTACTCTCCAGGAGCCGTTTACCATTGAATAGCCCCTTGTCTGTGAGTAGCTCTGTTACTTTGGGCTCTCAGGTGCACACTCCTTTGCTGGGTAGTTACCTAAGCCTGAGCTTTCTGGCATCTATGCTCTCTGGGGCTAGGAGACAGTTTGGCCTCCACTCACCCACCCTGGCTCAGGAGTGGGTTCTTTTGTTGCAGGTGTGCTGGAGATTCACCCTATGGGCCATCCAGGGCAATCTCTGAAGACAGGCCCTGAGAATGTTTTCCCAGATGATAAGATCTTTTTGCTCAGTGCCAGAGTTATGGGACTTCATTTTGCTCCCCAGACACTCCTGGCTCTGGGTAGTCTGAGTCTTCATCAGATCAGAGGAAGAATAATCCAGGGTCAGGCCAGGAGCCAACATGACAGGCACAGAAAAGCAGCTCTAAGACTGTCCCTATACCACTGTGGAAATGCAGAGCGACAACAGAAATAATGTTCTGTGCAGAAGGAAGATGAAGTCATGTGGTATTTATAAACTAGAATGGCTATCAAATGTAGGAAATTGCCTGCTTATTTCCTTGACCAAATATTAAGCTTTATGTTTGTTAGTCTCTTAATTGTGACTTTAGAAATGAAGTTGTCATAATCGAGGAGGATACTTTGAGGTAATAATTGGGGAAATGGCTCCCGTACGTTATTTAGATGGATGCAAGGCCTTTTGGTTTCCTGGATGACAAATGTAAAAATGAAGAGAACGGGATTTAATAAGGTCTACCCATATGGAGATGCTTAAATGTATTCTTCTGGAATGGAGAGGGCTTTTAGTGGCACTAGAGAACAAAAGAGATATTCCACATTTTTAAGAATGTGCTTGGCTTGGAAAAAGTTTTTAATGGGATACTGAGGCCTAATAGTTGCCCAGTAATGCCACCTATAGATGTTGATCCTGACAATTGTGGAACAAATCCCCTCTCTGCTTTTGTCTGTGGTGGATAGGTGGGCTAAACATCTCACTTGGAATAAGTAGTGTAGCGGAAAATTGAGAAGTGCAGGGTCCCTTTGTGAGTCATGCCACGCCTCCCACTGTCACCCCTTCTAAGATTATACCACTGACACTATTGGGGCCTGCATAATTGGCTTGGAAAGCTACTGCAATTAAAAAAAACCCATGATGTTGTATGGAAGCTTCACCCTCTCATCTAGGTCCTCATGGATGGATCCCTTCCCATTTGATTCACCAGCAGACATAGATTAACCAACCCCCTTGCACGCTCCTTTAGTCCCAAAATTACTCAATGGCCTTCCACAAGAAAATCATCTTGCACCTCCCGAAAAACCCCCAACACTCACCAGCCAAGTACTGTGGCCTGCAAGTACTTCACAACCTGCATTTTTGTAATTTCATTACAAAATTGTAATGCATGGCTGATAGGCTTTTTTGGTCACAGACTTCATTTGTCAGATGAGACTACTACAGGTAACTTTTCTTTTTCTTTTTTTGTTTTTTTTTTTTTTTTCCAATAATTTTTATTCAGATTTTCATAAAACATACAAGACAAAATCATAAAACATTCAAAGACAAAAAACAAAATCAAAAAGAGTTAAACAAAAAGAAAAAAAGAAAAGAAGAAAAGAAAAAAAAATAAAATAAAAAATAAAGAGTAAAATATTGACTTCCCATTTGTCAAAGATCAAATCAGTTATAAGTCTATAATATATAGCAATCCTGTCTCTTAAGTCATATTATAAAATCACTTTCCTCCAGTAGTTATCTTACTTAATCATCAAATCTCATAAACATTACTTTATTCTTTCCACAAAAAGTCAAAGAGAGGTTTCAATTCTTTAAGAAATATATCTATCAATTTTTTTTTCCAGATAAACATATCGATTAATCCATCTCATTACTAATTATGATAATCTTATTGTCATAACCATAGTCAAAATAAACATTTCAATTAATCCATCACATCAGAATCTGTTAGGTTCAGTAATTTCAGTAGCCATTGTTCTATTATCTCTATTAGTTCCATTTTCCATCTTCCATCTTCAGTAGTCTTGTTAAGTCCAGTAATTTCAATATCCAATCTTCCATTATCAGTATTCCATAATAATCTTGCTGTCAAAGCCATAGTCATATAATAAGAGTCTGATGGGAATTACCTCTATCCCAAATATTTTCTTGCCATCCATTCTGAATAAGTTGCTGAAATACTGCTGTAAAATCATATCTCTGTTCTTTTTTTCAAAATACACTGGGTCATCTCTTAAAAGTTTTTCCATTGTCACATGGCTGCAGTTAATTCCATAGATTTTCTCTATATTGGGCTCCATCACATCATTCCAGTCCAGAAGATAATCCATGCCATTGATAACTTTATCTCTAGAATCTTCATTAATTTCTTCAGAGATAACATTGAGTTCCAAACAATAGATTTTATTTCTAAAGTCCATAGACTCCAAATCTTGTTCCTGTTCCACGTTTGTTCCAATCTCCGGGATCTCCTCTCTCACAGGGACCCCTATTCCAGTCTCCAGGGTCTCCTCTCTCACAGGGACCCCTATTCCAATCTCCGGGGTCTCCTCTCTCACAGGGACCCCTTCCAGGGTCACCTCTCTCACAGGGACCCTTATATCTTTAATCTCCTGCTTCATTTTACTCAATTCAATTTTCGTTATCTCAATCTCATTCATTATTCTCTGAAACATAGTTATTTCCAGATTCTCAGCCACTTTCTTAATTGCCATTTTAAAAAAAAATATAGGAAAACCACTTCTTATTTCAGCAACAATTGGGTTAATACTGCATTTTGTTTACTTAACTATTGGAGAGATAAGGCTGTCTGCTCTGTTTATACTGTGATGTCACCAAGTTTGGAGTATTTCTTTTTCTTTTTTTGGAGACGCTTTCCCAGTATATTAAAGGAAGAAGTTAAGCAAGTCTAGGAAGATAGACAGGAAGACAGGAAACTGCCTTATCCTGAGTCCATCTTGCTCAGTATTGTCTGCACTGACTGGCAGCAGAAATCCAGAGTTTCAGGCAAGAATCTTTTCCATCTCTACCTGGATATGCCACGACTTCAACCTGGGATCTTCTGCATGGAAATCAGATGCCCTGCCTCTGAGCTACGGCCCTTTCCCATTTAAAGCCTATTTTCATCAAGGAATTTTTAAAAAAGCATATCGTGGTTCTAGAAGCTCATTTGTTGAAAGATCTTTCTATGCCTTCTCCATCCCAAGGTTATGTCCCTAGAATAATAAAATGACCTTGACTTAGGGTTGCCAGGTTCATGGCCTGAGACTGATCCTGTATCTTTAGGAGAAGAGAAAGTCAGCCCAGTGCAGGTGTTTGTGGAACCCTGTAATGGGAAAAACCACAAGGTGGAATTCTCCCTTCCCTCTGCACAACTTTTAAAGATACAGAAGACCTCTTGGAGGCTGGGCCTGACAACCAAGAGGTCTTCTGTATCTTTAAAAGTCGTACAGGGGGAAGGGAGAATACCACCTTGTGGTTTTTCCCATTACAGAGTTGTAAGAACACCTGCACTTGGCTGACTTTCTCTTCTCCTAAAGATACAGGATCAGTCTCAGGCCAAGAACCTGGCAACCCTAACTCACATGAATGATTTAACTATCATTCTTTAACTATCGTTCTTCTTATCTCTGATCTTGTCGTACAATCCAGCCAAAGAAATTAACAACCTTTTTTTATCAAGGTAAATCTGCTATAGTATCATGCAATCCAATCATTTGCACATTTACTCATAAGCAAGTCCCACTGTGATCAATGAAGCTTACTCCCAAGTAAACCAAGTTAACATTAACATGTTGATGTTGCTGCCTCCCCAGCTGAGAAAATTGCTTCCTTGTTCACTCCTCCCACAGCAGCAGCATCCATTCCCCACAAGGAGCAGATTAAAGTTGCAATCCAATAGATGTCTACTCAGAAGTAAGCTCCATGGGTTCAATGGAACTTACTCCCAGGTAAGTGTGTATTGGATTGCAGCCTAAGTTTGTTAACAAGAGAGAGAGAGAAAGAGAATTTTGTCTGGGCAGTTTGAAAAGACATTGCTTTGAATAATCTGTTGCTCATATAATAAACCAAGGCAAGAAGCACCCATTTTCCTTCTGCATTTGCAAATTATAATGCTTTGCATCAGGAATACTTTCAGATGCATTGGGGGGAAAGGAAATCAGGGGGAAAGGAAATCGGGGGGAAGGGAATGGGGGGAAGGGAATCGGGGGGGAAGAAGGCAGGAAAATCGCACAAACTTCTAAAGCCTCTTTTTTTAAAAAGAGAGAGAGAAAGGGCACAATTCTTCATCCCTTTTGAATGCTTTGCAACTAATGTGCCCCTCCCCCTCTTCAGAAATCTGAACTATCACCTCTGGGACGGGGTAAAAAACTGAAGAAACAAGCACAACATCCAATTCCTTCCTAGGCTGAGTGATTTGAAGTCAAAATAGTCATTCCTGGGGTCGCAATTGCTTTCCACCCTTCCCCTGTGTAAACTCCTCCTCTCACCCTCTGTCATCCTCGCTACTGTTCTCCCAGGTAAATTTCTCTTAAGTGCAAGGTTCCTTCATGCCACCTCTGTCCCTCACATACACACACACACTCACACTGTGCCACTACAGATCTGCCACCACATTCCCCCACACACACACCGTGGAGAAGGAGGAGGCAGGACCCCCCCCGGGCACATCCATAAGCGGAGGCCACAGCAATATCCTCCTCAGGAGTGCTAGCCCAGGGAGGAGGAACAGGAAGAGCCACATTGCGGGGCAAGAGACAGGCTGCAGGCTGGGGTGGGCAAATATCTGCTTAACCCCTCCCCCACTGGAATTAAGCAGATTTTTTGCAGGCTTCTGCAGGCAGCCTGTCTCTTGCCCCGCAGTGTTGCGCCTCCTCTTCCTTTTCCTCCTCTGCCTGCTCAGAGAAACTTTACAGAAGCCTCTCCTGTATCGTTTGGCTAGGGAGCCTCCTCCCCTCCTGCCTCCCCCCTCGCCCTCGTGTGTGTGTGTGTGCGTGGGTGGGTGGCAGATTGTAGGGGGCAGGCAGGGGGCTGGCTGCGGAAAAAGTAACAGGGTGAAGTCTGGACACATCCCCCCTCTAAAACACACCTGCTTGGAATCCACATGCCTCACTCAGACACCGTACAAATAATACTTAATCAATCAATTGATCAATTAATATATTTATTAAAAAGGGATTTATATCATTTTTCTCTTACATAAGACACCTATTCAAACCAGTATTTGAACACAGATCCAAACATTCAAGAGATCTCAGCAGCTTAAAGGCTTCTTGGAACAGAATTTTGTCTAAAATGACGTTAAGGAGGGAAACAATCAAATCTCCTGGGGCTTCCATATTCCAAAGGTTATGGACCTGCACCTCACCAGCCAAGCCTCAGATACCAGCAGGAAACACAGAAGGGGCTCTCCAGATGATCTTAGACAGCAGGCTCATCATTTGTATGGGATGGTCCATTTAGATCCTGAAATTTAGAACCTTCAATCTCATGGATCCAACAACCTTAGTCTCCAAGCCCCCTTACAGAGGATATGTTAAATGGACGATACTCTAGTTGACTTTCATGGAAGGAAACTGACTCATCATAGACATGCTGCTGGTTGGTTTGTGCTACCAGTACAGAAGCTGAGTCATCATGTGTGAAGAAAAATCTGATCCTTTTGAAAACTCTCAGTCCTAAAAGTAATATTAGGAATTGCCTCTAAACCACTGTAAACCCAAGCCCTTCCACTAAGCTCCATCCCACTGTAAAATTACTCCCTTTGCAATTCCTGATAGCAATTTGCCTTAGCTGTTGCAAATCATAGCAAAGTCATACTTCTCCTAACTACTCGGACAAAAGTATTTGCTTTAGAGAGTCATAAACAACTAATTCCGAGGCAGCAGCAGTAACATTGATGATACTGGCTGGAGATCATAGAGTTTAGGTGAGCCACAACCAGCTGACCTAAGGGTGGATACGTGACCGTGACTGATATATCTACAGCTAAGCCTAAAATGGTATTGACTAGTGAATGATCAGCTTATTATCTTGATGTTACTAGCCTTATAAACATCTGTGTGATGATCTTATGCTTCTTATTGTCTTTTAGGTAATCAAGTTAGCCCATGACCACAATAAATGAAACTTGAAATAGGACCACATCCTAATAAGGTTACAAAAGCAAGTTCCCATGAAAATGGGATGGCTGCCAGCATCTTGCTTTTTCCTGAAGAGTTGGCAAGGACCAATCATGCATAGCACATAGAGCTAGATTTTGTTTTTGTTTTTCTCTTACAGATTAACATCTTTTCCCCTGGTAAGAGTAGAATCTGAAGAATCTGTTGAGAAAGATGGTGGACAAAATCCAAACAGATCCTTTTGATACACATATCATGTACAAATGTTTTCAGTGAGTCATATTCTTGATTCTCTGCTTAATTCCCACCCTCCAGAATGTGATCACTTGCTTGATCTTGCTGTCTTGAATGTGAGCATCCAGCATCCTTGCAATGGATGGACTTGGATTTTTGAAGTGTTTTAAACCTTAAATGTTTTACTGTTATATGTTTATTTGATTTTAAGTAAGTTTGAGAGGCAATCTTGCCTGGAAAGTGGTATGGAAGCCTTTGAAATGAAATGAAATAAATGTAAAAGCATTTTGCCCTCTTTTCATATATGTGTAAAAACATACAAAGTGTGTGCTGGATCAGGCCAGTGGCCCAACTAGTCCAGCATCCTGTTCTCCCAGTGGCCAACCAGATGCCTGCAGGAAGCCTATATGCAGGACGTCAGTGCAACCGAGCCCTCCCCACCTTGCCAATCACTAAGAGCTGTTTTTTTCTTGCTTTTTTTAAAAAAAAACTTGCCAAAACTACTTGAAGCAGCTCAGTAGCATGCCACCATGTGGGTAAAACCTATTTTAAAATGCTCCAGGAAGTGATTGCACGTCATATGTGCATAAGACAAGCCTAGCTGGATCAGGCCAAAGGGCCCTCTAGTCTGACATCCTGTTCTCAGAAGGGCCAACCAGATGCCCATGGGAAGCCCACAAGGGAAACCTGAGTGCAACAGCGCTCTCCCAACTTGTGATCCCCACCAACTGATATTCAGAGGCATATTGTCTCCAGTCCTGGAGGTACAACATAGCCATTTTGGCTAATAGCCATTGCTAGTCTTCTTCTCCATGAATAAAACAGGGAGGGAATTGCACAGAAATTGCAGCCATCTTTTTTCCCCTGTTATGACATGCAGTCACTACCTGGAGTATTTTAAATGAGATTTTTACCTCCACAGCACCAGGCTTAGAGCTGCTCTAAGGCTTCCGCTATTTTCAGGAGGGATTCAATCACACGCCAGCAAATTCAGATTGCAGAAGTATAATGGATTGGGAGGTTTTATGCAACAAACCCACATCCCCGCCTCCAAATTGGCTTTTTGTGATAAGGAAAGGGATAAGAAAAATCACTGGAACGTGTGGGATAATGCTTGCTTTGATGCAATGTTCATCCAGACTATACTGAAAATCCAGGTGTTCCTTATTGGAATGGGCCACTGGTAGTCCATACCTGATTGCTTTGCATTTTGGGTATACTTGAATCAAAGTCTTTCCTCATCCATACTTGCTGGGGTACCCTTTTTGTCCCCCCTTCCCTCCTTCTTTCCCTCCCAGCACAGAGCTAATCATCATACACATCAGCAAAAATGGGGGAGGGGAGACAAGAGAAGCCAGGAGGAATCCAATTCTCCTCATTTAAAGCTTTGATGCTGCCCCACATCTTCTTTATATTATTTTTCAGCCTCTGATCTCCGAGCTGCTTGGCCCATGCTTGTGGAGCACAGACACTGCTACCTTCTAATCTTCTTGTGCTGCTGATTGACTCAGATCAAGGGAGGGAGGTGAGGGAACCAATGGGAACCCAACAAAAAGTCTTCCTTCAGAAAATGGAAGTCTTGTCCGAATGAAGAAAATAAAAAAGAACACAAACTCTGGCAAAAGAAATGCAAGAAGACAATAAGGGATGCTAAAAAAGAACTTGAGGAGCACATTGCTAAGAACATAAAAACCAACAACAAAAAATTCTATAAATACATTCAAAGCAGGAGACCATCTAGGGAGACAATTGGACCCTTGGATGATAAGGGAGTCAAAGGTGTCCTAAAGAACGATAAGGAGATTGCAGAGAAGCTAAATGAATTCTTTGCATCTGTCTTCACAGTGGAAGATATAGGGCAGATCCCTGAACCTGAACTAACATTTGCAGGAAGGGATTCTGAGGAACTAAGACAAATAGTGGTAACGAGAGAGGAAGTTCTAAGCTTAATGGACAATATAAAAACTGACAAATCACCGGGCCCGGATGGCATCCACCCGAGAGTTCTCAAAGAACTCAAATGTGAAATTGCTGATCTGCTAACTAAAATATGTAACTTGTCCCTCGGGTCCTCCTCCGTGCCTGAGGACTGGAAAGTGGCAAATGTAACGCCAATCTTCAAAAAGGGATCCAGAGGGGATCCCGGAAATTACAGGCCAGTTAGCTTAACTTCTGTCCCTGGAAAACTGGTAGAAAGTATGATTAAAGCTAGATTAACTAAGCACATAGAAGAACAAGCCTTGCTGAAGCAGAGCCAGCATGGCTTCTGCAAGGGAAAGTCCTGTCTCAGTAACCTATTAGAATTCTTTGAGAGTGTCAACAAGCATATAGATAGAGGTGATCCAGTGGACATAGTGTACTTAGACTTTCAAAAAGCGTTTGACAAGGTACCTCACCAAAGGCTTCTGAGGAAGCTTAGCAGTCATGGAATAAGAGGAGAGGTCCTCTTGTGGATAAGGAATTGGTTAAGAAGCAGAAAGCAGAGAGTAGGAATCAACGGACAGTTCTCCCAATGGAGGGCTGTAGAAAGTGGAGTCCCTCAAGGATCGGTATTGGGACCTGTACTTTTCAACTTGTTCATTAATGACCTAGAATTAGGAGTGAGCAGTGAAGTGGCCAAGTTTGCTGACGACACTAAATTGTTCAGGGTTGTTAAAACAAAAAGGGATTGCGAAGAGGTCCAAAAAGACCTCTCCAAACTGAGTGAATGGTCGGAAAAATGGCAAATGCAATTCAATATAAACAAGTGTAAAATTATGCATATTGGAGCAAAAAATCTTAATTTCACATATACCCTCATGGGGTCTGAACTGGCGGTGACCGACCAGGAGAGAGACCTCGGGGTTGTAGTGGACAGCACGATGAAAATGTCGACCCAGTGTGCGGCAACTGTGAAAAAGGCAAATTCCATGCTAGCAATAATTAGGAAAGGTATTGAAAATAAAACAGCCGATATCATCATGCCGTTGTATAAATCTATAGTGCGGCCGCATTTGGAATACTGTGTACAGTTCTGGTCGCCTCATCTCAAAAAGGATATTATAGAGTTGGAAAAGGTTCAGAAGAGGGCAACCAGAATGATCAAGGGGATGGAGCGACTCCCTTACGAGGAAAGGTTGCAGCATTTGGGGCTTTTTAGTTTAGAGAAAAGGCGGGTCAGAGGAGACATGATAGAAGTGTATAAAATTATGCATGGCATTGAGAAAGTGGATAGAGAAAAGTTCTTCTCCCTCTCTCATAATACTAGAACTCGTGGACATTCAAAGAAGCTGAATGTTGGAAGATTCAGGACAGACAAAAGGAAGTACTTCTTTACTCAGCGCATAGTTAAACTATGGAATTTGCTCCCACAAGATGCAGTAATGGCCACCAGCTTGGACGGCTTTAAAAGAAGATTAGACAAATTCATGGAGGACAGGGCTATCAATGGCTACTAGCCATGATGGCTGTGCTCTGCCACCCTAGTCAGAGGCAGCATGCTTCTGAAAACCAGTTGCCGGAAGCCTCAGGAGGGGAGAGTGTTCTTGCACTCGGGTCCTGCTTGCGGGCTTCCCCCAGGCACCTGGTTGGCCACTGTGAGAACAGGATGCTGGACTGGATGGGCCACTGGCCTGATCCAGCAGGCTCTTCTTATGTTCTTATGTTCTTAACAGAAGCAGGAGACATGGAAAGAGGTGGAGTTAGAACCACCCACATAGGAAACTGAGAAGCAAAGCAACCAGCCTTCCTCCTCAGCAGCTGTTTGTAATCACTGTTTATTTCCTTTTCAGAGTATACCTGGTATGAGAAACTATGGATTAAGAGAATGTGAAGTGTGGGAAGGCATTGATTTTTGTTTTTACCATGTTGTAAACTGCTTTGATGTTTTTAACAAAATAGCGGTATACAAATATTTTTATAAATAAAATGAACTGGAGGAGAAAGTCATATGGATCACAGTGAATTAATGGACTTAGAAAAGGCTTACTTTTCACATTTAAGGGATGGTGGATGTTCAACCTGTCCTGGATGGGGTTGCACTCCCCCTGAAGGAGCAGGTTTGTAGCTTCGGGGTTCTCCTAGAACCATCTCTGTCACTTGAGGCTCAAGTAGCCTCAATGGCACGGAGTGCCTTCTACCAACTTCGGTTGGTGGCCCAGCTATGCCCCTATCTGGACAGGGATAACCTGGCTTCAGTTGTCCATGCTCTGGTCACCTCCAAATTAGATTACTGCAATGCACTCTATGTGGGGCTGCCTTTGAAGACGGTTCGGAAACTGCAGCTTGTGCAAAATGCAGTGGCCAGGTTGGTAACAGGGACCAGGTGGTTCAAACATATAAAACCGATGCTGGCCCACTTGCATTGGCTGCCTGTATGTTTCCGAGCTCGATTCAAAGTGCTGGTTTTAACCTATAAAGCCTTACATGGCTTGGGACCACAATACCTTGATGGAACGCCTCTCCCGACATGAACTCACCCGTACGCTACGTTCAACATCCAAGGACCTCCTCCGGGTGCCTACTGTGAGGGAAGCTTGGAGTCTGGCAACAAGAGAGAGGGCCTTCTCAGTGGTGGCCCCCAAATTATGGAATGATCTCCCTGACGTGGTGTGCCTGGCGCCAACACTGTTATCTTTTCAGCGCCAGGTCAAGACTTTCCTCTTCTCCCAGGCATTTAAGCATGTGTTTTTAAATTGTTTTTTTAAAAATGTGTTTTTAAATTTGTATATTTGTATATTTATTTTTAATGTTTTTAATTGTTGTAAACCGCCCAGAGAGCTTTGGCTATGGGGCGGTATACAAATGTAATAAATAATAATAATAATAATAATAATATATGGATCAGTGCATTATCTAACCTCCCTGCAAGCAAATCACAATGAATGTCATTAAACAGCCAGTGTCATCTAATCTCTTTGCAAACAAATCAGGATGAATGCTCAATAAACAGGTGATCTGAAAGCACCCCAAGCAGCCTTAAAACAAAATAAAAAGGTAGCCCTTGGACCACGTCATACGTACAGCATTTCCCTTCCTCCCCCATAAAACCTTGTGGATTTCTCCTTTAAAATCTGTAAGAAAATTGAATAAGATGGGCCCAATTTTGTGCACACACAAACAGGCATGGGATGCAAACAGATTGATCTGCCCCGGCCAACTGGTAACTGAGATGCAATTGGGAGGAGAGACCTTTCTCTGGAACTGCATCTTGGCTATTGAACTCTTTAGATAGGGAAGCTGACCCCTTTGATAGCTTTTTGCCATTGCATGAAGACCTTCCTTTCCAGGCATTTGAGCTGTGAAACCAAGACTATTTCCACCCCCTCCCTATTCCCCAGAGTATGATGCTTTATTTCCTGCAGTCCTATCTGCAATTTTTACCTTTTGAAATTGTTATTTTGGTAACAACTTGCTATTATCCATCTTGAACTTTAAAAGTTTAAAGCAGTCTCGTACCTGGCATTACTCGGGAATTCCATGAAAGAAAAAAAAAGAGTGCAGTTTTGAAATCAGTGGTTAAGATCAGTGCAGTTTTGAAAGATGTAGTCCACTATCGTGATTCAAAATGGCATCCAATTGTACCTAGGGATGGTGGGGAAATTCAATTCAGTTTGCATTTAAAGCTGAATTGATCAAATTCGCACTTTCCAAAACAATATGAGAGCTGAAACACAGCCGTCGTTTGCAATTTACACTTAACTGAATTTTGCGATGCAGTTCTCCATCCAAGCAGTGTTGACAAAAATGCATATATTAGGGGAAAGTGTGCACAAAATGAATATATTGGTGAAAAATAACATTAAAATGCGCTATACCAGGATAAATGGTTTTTAAAAATGTGTACATTGCTCAAAAATGCATACAAAAATGTATTAGGAGAAATTTGCACTAAAATGGTGGAGAATTTTCATGAGGATTTAAAAAAAAATCACAAATTGCTGCAGAAATGTGGAGAGCCAAATTTAAGATTGGAAAAATGAGAAACTGAGAGAACTGAAATGGACAGATCCTTCCATCTCTAATTATATCCGGACATAGACAAAAACCTGCTCCTTGATCTCCGGAACCGTCATGCAAAATTTAGTTATGGTATGGAGGTGTCCCAATCCATAGCAAACAAGCAAACTACTTTCCATAATATATAGTAGACAATAAAAATGGAAAGGTAGATATAGATGTATACATCACACCGAGAATTTTGATTATTGGGTGGCTAGTAAAAGGAGCAATGACGTATAGAAATAAAAAATATTTTTAACAGATCAATAAACACCCTTCAGAGAAATCGCAGGGGTGCTATGCAGTCCTATGCCCTGCTCAGCACACTTGGACTTGCTTCTGAATAAACATACATAGGATTGTGCTGTTAAACACTTTAGGTAATTTGTTGCTGCTTCAGTGTTGAGCATGGTGTCTTCATTTTTCAAGAGCTAGTCATGATGGATAAAGTATAATAATCTAATTTGGCCCGGTAGCAACACTTCCTTCTACAAGAATAATCTAATATGCATTCACATGGCATTAGTATATGCTATTTGAAAGATATCAGTCTCAGACCACTTACTGGAAAATAATGGAACGACTCTGGTCGCAGCAGTATTGGAAAACATCTGAGCAACTAACTGCTTTAAAGACATTAGTATTTCAGTGAATAAATGCCTTTCATTCTTCTATGGATTATGAACATCTGGGTTGCTCACTGGTGGATTCCTTACATTAACTCAGAAGCTGCTTCCTCTTGCTCGTGTATTCACTGTCTATATCACCCATATGGAGCTAAAGTGAAGCAAGAATAATCACACCTAGGAATTTGCTAATAATACTGTAATTGGAGACAAGCTGTGGGTAATCTTGGGAAAAGCCACACCATCAGGGTGAATTAGAGGGATTAATGGAAAAGGGGAGAAAAAAAAATACAAGATGAAGAATGATTTGCGGGTATTTACATTTGCATTCCCCGCATGCTGTAAAGTATATCTTTGTAGCCATAAGGACTAGAAATTTGATGCTTCTTTCTTTTTCTTTTTTAAAAAATTCTGAGATTCTCAGCAGACTGAAATCTGTGCCCAGCAGTACTATTGGGGGTCCCCCACCTCTTGCAAGCTGATTGGGGCAAAGTACTCTAGCTTGCCATGGAAGGCCGCACCCATGGCCATGTAGCTCAAGAGCTCACAACTGGGGCCAGAACTGAGAGCAAGCCACAAAGCTAGCTAGAACAGCCCTGCTGCAGATGAGCAAAGATCCATCTAATCCAACATGCTACTTCCTGCTGTGGCTAAACAGAGTGCCCCCAAGGATCCAGTAAGCAAAGTATGAAGGCAATAGCTCCCAATCCCCAGCAACTGTTAATTAGTCATTGGTATACTGGCTCTGAAGATGGAGGCTCTATATAGCCACCATAGCTAATGGCCATTCATGGACCTTATCCTCTTTTGAAAAGATAAGGTCCTTTTACCTGAAATATTGTCTTACCCCTTGTATACCCAGTCAATTACTCCAGGTGAGGGCCTCCTACAGATACCATCTTATCAGGAGGTCCATTCTGCACAACATAGGAAGCAGACCTTTAGTGTAGTGGCACCTACCCTTTTGAATTCCCCTTAAATATTAGACAGGTGCCATCTCTCTTATCTTTTCAGCGCCTACTGAAAACCTTCCTCTTTCAACAAGCCTTTTAAGGAGAGACCTAATCCTACTCTGCATCTGTGTTGGAATTGCTTTTTAATATTTTTTAAAGCTTTTTTTAAAAAAAGATGTTTTAAAGTCTTTTGTTTTTAAGATGTTTTAGAGTGCTTTTAGTGTTTTCGTTTGCAGCCCTGGGCTCCTTCTGGGAGGAAGAGCGGGATATAACAACAACAACAATAATACAGTTTATTTCTATGCCGCCTTTTGGCCAAAAGGCCCTCAAGGCTGCTTACAAAAAATAAACACATATACAGAATACACATCAAGACAAACAGTACAATTTACAAAAATTAGATAACAAAGTCTTAGCATTTAAAGCAGCAATAACAACTTTCAATGACAATACAATAACAGACAACACTTTCCTAATTCCTAATAATTAGATGATGTCTACTAGTTCTTACATTAATATGTTGATATCAAAGCATGGTACCACTGGGTAATAATAATATATCTAAAGGTTGATCTACAAATGAAACACATATTTGAATCCCAGGATTGGAATTCTCTCCCCTGTGCACAAGGGAGGGGAGGTGGCTCCAACCTGGACTGTGGCATCAATAACAGGAACTTACCTTCTTTGCAAAAGAGCAGCTTTGGCAGGGCAATTTTGTCAGGGTTGGGGCATGGGAGGAAAGGGTTAGCCCTCCTTGCTTGCTGTTCCCTCAGACTTAATCCCCTCTCCCCATGGCTGCTATTTATAATTTTAAAAAATGTTCACACATCAACAGGTGATACATTTAGCGTCACATGTAGTTTGGTCTTGTGCATACAGATTGATATCCCCAATGCTTTTTTTTGTGATGGAACTCACTGGCACCCTCCCCCCCTTTTCTTTTTGCTGCCCATGGTAACCATGTTATGCTGGCGTTTATCACGGTATGAGTACCGACACCTCCCTTTTTACCAGAAAAAGCACTGGATATCTCTGTGTGAATTTAGATGGGTTCTAGACTATGTCTTGCTGGTGCGCTTTCTATAGGCATCTGGTTGGCCACCGTGAGAATAGAATGTTGGACTAGATGGGCCACTGGACTGATCTAGCAGGACTCTTATGCTTTTAATGCAAGGCCTATAGAAACCTGAGAAGCTTCTGCCAGTGATCACATAGGGTTGGTTTGGGAGGGACTGTGGTACAGTGGCCTTGCTTGCAAAAAGTCCCAGGTTCAGTCCCTGACATCTCAAGGTAAGGCTGGGAAAGACCCCTGTCTGCAACCCTGGGGAACTTCTGCTCGCCAGTGTAAACGATACTGAGTTTGCTACAGTATAAGGCGGCTTCCTGTGTGCATATGTGGCTGTGCAGATGTATCAGGCCACAGTGTATATGTATGCATAGCCACAGTTTGTTCTTTGAACTCAACAAATTGTTTACAAACTACATGGACAAGGCAATTGGTGGTTGTGTGGAAGGGGGAGTCTAGGCTATGTGGGTCTCAAGTAGGGTTGCCAGGTTCTTGGCCTGAGACCGATCCTGTATCTTTAGGAGAAGAGAAGGTCAGCCAAGTGCAGGTGTTCTTGCAACTCTGTAATGGGAAAAACCACAAGGTGGAATTCTTCCTTCCCCCTGCACTACTTTTAAAGATACAGAAGACCTCTTGGTTGCCAGGCCCAGCCTTCAAGAGGTCTTTTGTATATTTAAAAGTTGTGCAGGGGGAAAGGAGAATTCCACCTTGTGGTGTTTCCCATTACAGAGTTGCAAGAACACCTGCGGTTGGCTGACCTTCTCTTCTCCTAAAGATACAGGATCAGTCTCAGGCCATGGACCTGGCAACCCTAGTCTCAAGCTTTTCATCCAAATGCAGATCTGCCAAGCCTATGAAATTTGGTTTTAGATTCATTAAACCAAATCAATAGTTTTTTGAAGTCACCCCAAGTTAATGCTTTATTAATCTGTTTTACAAAATTAGCTGAACCACGGTCTCAAAATGCTCGTGTTTCCTAGAACAGCTGCAGGGAAGCCATTAGAATTATTATGACTAATGCCATCGATGCTATTATCCAGCAAATGGTTTAGGACAGTGATTTTCACATTGTTCGTTTGGGAGCAAGGATGCTGGAAAGCAAAAAGATTTGCAAAGATGGGAAACACCATTAAAAAAAACCCCAAACTGAAATGGCTTTATTTTTAAAGCCAAGAGAATATCCACACAGCTGAGCTCAACACTTAGAGAGGTAATCATGAGGTTGGATCTTTTGAATGACTCAGATTGTGTGCGTGATGTGTGTTCTTTGGGTGATATGAGCACTCTGACGTGTTTGTTCATTTATCGCATTGTTCGATGGACTCTCAGCCACCACTCCCAGCATTTGGAATGCAGACCACACATCACTCTCACAGCTTTACAGCTGATTGTACACCTGCAGGTTTACTCAGTCAAGGAGGAAACAGCTAAGTGCTTGCACTTGGAAAGATTGGAGTAGCAGACGTGTGTATACACAATTTTCCTCAAGCCAGCTGGGAGATTAGAGCAGCTAAGGGCACTGCCAGATTGCCACTATTTTCGGGAGGGATTCAATCACATACCAGCAAATTCAGGTTGCTCAATGGTAATTGATTGGGAGGTCTTGCACAATAAACCCACTTCCTCAAAAGATCAGACTTTTTGCGATAAGGAAAGGGACAGGAAAATGCAATGGAGAGTGTGGGATAACACTTACTTTGATGCAACATCTTCTAACCTCCGCTGCTCTTTAAATAGTCAGCATCACATAATCTCCCTGCAAACAAATCAGGATGAATGCTCAGTAAAACAGGTTGTCGGGAAGCACCCTTAGTCTGCGTGGGCTGAGATGTTCTAAATTTAGGCTGCTTCCAAACTGTCACTATTTTGCAGTTAAGATTTAATTGTATATGGGCAACTTCAGGTCATGCAGTTAAAGTGGATTTGGTACTCTTGTGCAACCAACCCCCTTCAAAATAATTGGACTTTTTGCAGGAAGGGAAGTGGGCATAGCTCAATGGCAGAGCATCTGCCTTGCATGCAGAAGGTCCCAGGTTCAGTTCTCGGTATCTCCAGGTAGAGTTGGCAGAAAATTTATGTCTGAAACCTGGAGAACCACTGCCAGTTAGATGATACTGAGCTACATGGATCAATGGTCTGACTCAGCATAAGGTGACTTCCTATGAATTGAGAAGCACACTTGAAGCAATGTTGTATAGCCTTCCTGCAAACAAATGAGAATAAATGCTCCAAGAAAAGTGGGTGTTGTATAATCTCCCTGTAAACTTTGTTCAAACAAATCAGGATCACAGCCATACCATACATTTAATCCACATGGCTTCCGCAAAAGAATCCTGGGAAATGTACTCTGTTAAGGGTGCTGAGAATTGTAGCTCAGCCTGTGAAGAGTAAACTACAGTTCTCAGGCTTCTTCGGGAGAAACCATGTGATTTAAATGTGCATTAAATGTGCTTTAAATGTATGGTATGGATGTGACCCAGGTTGAATGGTCAATAACCATTGGATGTCATACAATCTCCATACAAACTTTACACAAACAAATCAGGATGAATGCTCAGTAAATTGATTGTCTAGAGTAGGGATGGAAAGATCTGTCAGTTCCTAGTTTTTCCAATCTTAAATTCAGTTATCATATGCAGCAATTTGTGATTTTTAAAAAAATAAAATCCTCATGAAAATTCTCCAACATTTTAGTGCAAATTTCCCCTAATAAACACAATTTTTGTAGGTAGTTTGGACTGATGTACACATTTTTGCAAGCGATTTCTCCTAACACAATGCATTGCCGCATTTTATTTTCACTAACACATCTGTTTTCATGCACACTTTCCCCTGACACATGTATTTTTGTAAAAAAAATGTTTGGTTGGAGAACTGTATTGCAAAATTCAAATAAGTGTGAATTTTGAAGGAGGGCTATGTTTCGGTTCCCATATTGTTTCAGAAAGTGTGGATTTAAATCCAAACGGCATTGAATTTCTCTGCCTTCCCTAGTCTGGAAGCAACCTTCAGACTCTCAGGACACATACTATAGGATGTGCATCCTCTGAGACCAGTTCCCAGTCTGGAGCCTTTCAGAGCCAAAGGTGGAATTAATTCTCTTCCCTGCTGAAAGGATGCGTTGGAAGGGGAGAAAGCAGTAATAGCTGGTGCTCATTGGGACCAGTAGGGCAGAAAACAGAAAGATCAACAGTAGGTGGAATTAGAGCCACTGACGGAGGAATCAGAGCCAATGACAGACAGAGCCAACTCATTCTAGTTTTGACTCCATCTTCCTCCCTACTGCAAGGGCAACAGTGAGACTAAAGAGGAGGAAGCTCAGTGCCACGATCCCAAACTGGATGTACATAAGAAGACAGGCAGTTGGGGTTATCTCGGCATAGACAATACTGGAAAAAGTGGGCAAATAGCTTGACCTAGTTTGAGACAGCATCCAAGGGGTGCACACACAGAAGCAATTCTCATGGGAAAAGGATGTAAATCCTTTAGTCCTTTGTAAAAAGTGTAACAGGGATATGAGTAGCTGTGAAACTGTTCATCTCTTCCAGATGGAAGCTTGTGAAACCTGGTGGGTTGAACAAAAGCAAGGGAACACTTGCACATTTTTTGGCTCTTTCTTGTGTTTTTGATTCTCTGCTTGCTCAAACTACTGAGATTCCCATCAGTGTAGCTGCCAGACAATAAATTATTGGACTGGATTGTACATAAAGTTCTTTCTTCAAGTTGCGCAGCAAATCGCCAGGCTTATAGCACCTCCTTTGTTACTCCATAGCTTGCTAAGACTCAGAAGCCTGAGTTTATTTTGGTCCTCACCTCATTAGCCTTGCAGCCCTCAAAACCATATGCTCTTGATTCACTGGAGCTTCACTGAACTGTATCCCAGGTCATATACACACCATACATTCATAGCACTATTATACTGCTTTAACAGTCAAAGCGAATCCTGGAAGCTATTGTTTGGTAAGGGTGCTGACATCACAGAGCAACAATTCCCATCACTTTTAACAAACAACAATTCCCAGGATTCTTCATGGCTGTTAAGGTAGTAAAACAGTACTTTAAAGGTGTGTACAGATGTGACCACACAGTAATTGGTTTGGTGATACCAGCCATATTAACTTCTGAATTATATGCGACCCAAGGCCTATTTGCATATGCAGGTAGCCTGGGTAGCAGATCTCTGACTTGTGTACATGTTCTAACTCTGGTTTGGGACAGAACATTCAATATTAATTACAATAATTAATATTTCAATAATTACATTCCATATGGGGCTCCTGCCCAAAAAACACTCTGATGTTGCATTTCTACCTTTCTTCTGCATAATGTGTAAGATCACTTGCCACATGTTCTTCTGACACCATCGCATTGTGCATTTCCTGAATTTATAAGCCACAACCAATGAAGTGGAACTGGAGGTGTAAATACACCATGTGATGGCTTCAAGACATGGGATAGGTGGTCATACAGGTTATTGGGGGAGAACTAATTCTAGGGGTGCTATTGTGGGTACCAGCTAGTCCTAGTTTGGGCCCTTTGCACAACCCTAAAGTAAACTAATTTGCAATTCTGTGCCTAATACATAGATTAGAATATAATTATCCTTTGGATTTCGCACTTCTCCAAATTTTGCTAGTTTGAGAAAATTCAAAAAAGTACCCAAATGCATTTAAAATTATATTTTAGAATAAAATATGTTTCAAAAAGTGTATATTAAGATAAATTATGTATGTAAATACATATTTTGTGATAAAATACATATAGTACTTAAGTAGGTATTCAAATATGCTTTTAAATACAAAGTATCATGTGGAGTTTTTTAAAAATAATAATGCAGAAATGGACTGGAACAGATTTAGGAATAAGCACGTGTGAAATTGATATTGACTAAAAATAGACTATATCTATCCTTCCCTAGAGAAGAGGGCCTAAGCACCATTCAGATGTGGTTCAAATCCATGTTTTAGCATTAGTTTAGAGTTGTATGTTTTAAACATGTTCTTCTCCGGTGATTTTGAGATGGAGTAGACTATGTATCCAATAAATGAATAAAAAAAAGGCTAAAACAGATGGTAACATTCAGTGTTTCAGGCCATAAAACAAATGCAGCCAAACGAATCCAGAGCTTTTCTTCCTACAGTGCTGTTCAAATATTGGCTACAATAATCAAAGGATCCTTCATAAGCCTACCATAACATGGCTACTTCACATATCTTAACTATACAAAACTACAAAATGTTAAGTGACCAAGGTTCCATCCTGCACTAGATGTTTCTTCAAGCCTATTTATGGCAAGCACTTATATAATTTCTATACCAGTGTAACCGTGATGACTCTCTTGAAAGGATCCCAGGAATCGTTGTTGGATGTAAATGCCGAGAATTCTGCTAGAGGTCACTGAGCCTTTTCACAGATCCTAGGAAGATCTTTCAGATGAGGGGTGACTATTAAACCAGGCTTAAACATATGACCATGGAGCCCATGTAAACATTATTGGTTGTATGCTACTCAGAGTAGACCTATTGAAATGAATAGACCCAAAGTTATTCATGTCCATCAATTTCAATAGGTCTGCTCTGAGTAGGACTACCATTGGATAAAACCTTATGCTCTTTTTACCCTTTTATTTCCCATAATGAGATTCCTGTGCAGTACATTGTGGAAAGGAACCTACATTCTCAGTGATCCCAGAAACCAAAACCTAAGTTCCTATTACGGGAATCGTTGCCAGATACCTCCCTTGTCAGCACCATTGTGTCACAAGTGCTCCCTTGTCAGCACTTGCAAAATAGTCCAGTTACGAGCAATGAGGCCAGAATTGTGTTGAGAAATGGATGAAAAATCAAAATATTTTTAGGAATTAGCCCGAAAATATGCAAATGAAAGTGATATGAAGCTGATCACTATAGCAAATAGAATATTTTGGGGGGGGGATTCTCCCAAAGCTAACAGCAGGAACCCTGTAGTTCTCTTTATTACTTATAAAGTGTATTTTCTTATACAATTGACAAAAACAGTCTGTTACTTGTAGAATAATAGTTGGAAAAGTGAGCAACAATCTGTTTTAAAATGCTCACTATAAAAGATGTAAATGGATAAAACACTCATGGAGCAATTCAACTGGCAATGGATCAAAGCAGAAATACAAAAGGGATGTCCCATGTGGAAAATCAGTTGGGAAGAGAACTGCCAGAGTAGAAACCACATGAAATGGTGTGGCCATGGTCAACCAACAGCTTAAGGTTTAAAAACCCACATTGGTCGGAAGAGATAGCGAAAGGCCCACATGCCAAACATGTTCTTCAGTTACAATTAAATAGGCTGGGTGCTTTCAGATGTTAATGACACTGTAAATGTAGAGCAGCCAGGTTTTGCTGAAACTGTTTGGCTGACATAGGTGGAAGTTAATTGTGCTCTACTCCCAGCATCTATGCAAAGCAGAGGGGAATGTGGTTTCTTCCTCAAGGGATTTAGGTTGGGAGAACATAAGTAGAGCCCTGCTGGATCAGACCAAAGACCAATATATGTCAACATCCTGTTTCCCATAGTGAACTAGATATTTATGGGAAGCCCCTCCTTGGAGAAAAGGTGGGATATAAATGTAATAAATAAATAAATAATCAATCAATCAATAGGAGATGAGGACAATAGAAAAACCATTTTCTTCACCTTACGGCCTTTCCCAATTATTCTCTATTAATTATTTAAAGCATTGTCACCCACTCTTCAGCCAAAAAAAGGGATCTCCCAGAACATCTCACATAAGATCAGCAACAAGCAAGACAGTCCCTGCTTTCAGGCTTACAGTCTAAAAGGCAGTAAACAAAAGAAAAAAAGGATGAGGAAGTAAGACGAAAACAAGCTAACTCAGGATCAGATACCAGTTCTTAAAATGACAAAGTTCTCACAATGATGAGCTTGAAGGGAAACCATTCTTACTTTAAAATAATTAAGAGGCGACTGAGTGGTGTGCGTCTTTGGTTGTACATTTTAAACAAAACATTAGGGGATTCTTATTAACTTGCTTATGTTTCCAGTTGTTTATGGCGGCAGGGGTTGCCCTCCAACAGGCATTAGAAGGTGAGGCTGTCCATAGTGCTGCCTGTAGAGTGTTGAAAGATTCTGGACAATTTATTTTCAAGCACATAAACACATACGAAAACATAGAGATATAATGTACAGAAAACTAGAGAGTACAGAAAAAAAGATCGACATGAAGCTTTTTGGGGGCCCTGATCCAACTTGGGACACTTTGTTGACATCATGGTTTGACCCAGGGAGGGGTAAAATCACATGATTTGACTTGTTATTCACTGCTGCATATCCCTACAATGTACACATTGTCATGCATTCTTTGGTTGGAAAGCTGCATAGCAAAATGTGAAGAATGTGAATTTTGAAGGACAGATGTGTTTCAGTTCACATATTAGTTTGGGAAATTTGAATTTGGTGGCTTCAATTAAAATGAAAACAGAATGAATTTCTCCCCCATCCGTAGGGAGGAAGCAGTCATTATGAACTGCTGTAGCACATTATACACCTGGAAGTATTACATAAAAGCTGGGTATTGTTGTTTCTTATTACCTTGGCTACAGATAATGTCATAAACTCTACAAGTGTGATTGTGTTGTTTAATCAACATATCTGAGCATCTCATTTGAATGAGGTCTCACCAGCACTGGTCGTTTGCTCTGCATGATGACATGCACGGTTTTATCTGGGCTTTCAGAAATGAATGCATCTTCCTACTCAGTATTTATTTATTTATTTATGTTATTTCATAGATTTCTACCCTGCTATTCAGAGTAACCCCCCCCATAAGAAAGTGGATTACAACATATGTCAAAATGCAGTGTAAATAACCAAATCCGCCAAATAATAAACAATATCCAGTATATTTGGAGTGGGGAACCTCAGACTTAGAGGTTAAATGTGGCCCTCCAAGAGTCTCTATCTGGCTCTCATGACTCTAACCATTCCTTCCCAGCTGCAGCTCCTTTTCCCATGCTCTGTCTCCTCACTGGTCCTGCTTTGCACCCTTCTTGAGTTTTTATATATATATATTTTGCTTGGTGGAATGTGTCCTTGAACTCTAGGAATACCTTTTGCTTGTCTGGATGGAGGACAGAGAGCTATGTGTAGAAATTTACCTACTGTACAAAGGCAAATTTTACATCCACTGCTCTGCCCAATTTTGACTCTGGCTGTGACCACCACTGGCATGTGGCCCCCGAAAGGGTGCCCAGAAGGGAATGCCCCCATCCTTACAATACATAAATCATTACAATTAATCATTCCTCCAAGCTACACAGGAAGTGGATTGGACTGTGAAAGACCAACCCAAATTGTGTTTGCTTTTTGAGAAATTTGTAGGGCAGTACAATATCCAGAGAGGAGGTCAGGTCTCCTGCTCCCCTGGTGCATTCACTATAGCTGCCCAATTTCTCTGCTTTTTAAAGTTTGACAGAAATATATGTTGGCTATAGGTACATTCTTAAACCACAAGATTTTTTGCCTATTAGTGAATAAGTATCTAACAATAAACCTGTAAGATACTGTAATGAATGGATTCAAGTGTCCACCACGTCCAATAGCAGAACTGGGGCCAATCAATTAAGTGTTTTCTGAGGGATGCTAGCTATATGCCACTTTGTGCAGATATTTTCTTAAATCTTTACATCCTTATTTATATGGCAGCATCCCCTTATCCCCCCCCCCAAAGAGAACGTATCTGTATTTAGAAAATGAGATTTGTCCAAGGTCATACTCTGCTTTGTTCACAATGGAATATGACTCCTAAAACTTCTTGTTGCATTGTTTGTCCTTGTAAACTCATTATTTACTTCCTCATTGTTGAGGTGATGACAACTTTTCAATCCAATCATTGCCGTTTCTTCCGCCATGAAATTAAAATCACCATACCGACTCCCAGCGCTGAACTGCTTATACAACTCCAGTGAGACGTCAATGATGTTTTTATGGTTTTGTTTTATTCTTTTTTTTCACTTGGTGTTGCTATTTGCTTCCCAGCTTGCTAAAACTCATATGAGGTTTCCTAGTGCTATAAAGATTCACTTGTTCTTACTGCCTGCATATTTTCAATGTACATGATTATGGAGATAGATGAGATGTTTGCTTTTATGGAATAACATTCTGCTGCTAATTGGACATGACGTAAAGCTATGGATAATTTGATTGCAAGCACACAGACTGTAATTCTTCTGTTGTTAGCAGCCTCTCTTGATCTTAAGTAAACTGTGACGCCTTTCAATGTTACCTGCTAGACTCTGCAACATAATCCAGCAAATCACCAATTTTATTCAGGGCCAGGAACTAACCTCACAGAGGCTGTAGACCACAACAGTGGTTCCCAAACTTTTTCCCCGGTGGACCACTTGCAAATTGCTGATGGTCTTGGTGGACCACTTAATGATTTTTTCTGCCTGCTGTAGTAATTGTAATGCACTGTGCTAGATGTTGTATGATTTTTAATTGAATTTTTATTGCTTCTTCTACTTCCTATATGGTATTTTATTTTACTACAATTTGCATTCCATAGAATTCAAATTGTGATACCATAAAACACAATATAAGAAACAATCTTATTGTTTAAGAAATAAAAGACACAATCAAAACACAATTAAAAATCAATATGAATATTGAATACAGCCATGCTGTGGACTACCTGAATGAAGCTTGTGGACCGGTGGTGGTCCACGGAACACAGTTTGGGAACCCCTGGACTAGAGAATACACTCTCCAGGTCTGGGTTACAATATAGCAACCTATCTGACCTTTGCAGTGGATATTTCTCAAATCTACAAATTAGGACCCTTATTCATTTAGGTCAAAGTTTTCTTGGTCAGTTTTGAATTTAGCTTCTCTTGTAAATGATACTGACATAAGATTCTTTATTACAGAAAACTGTTAACTTTTAACTGCTGTCTCCTACTCCCTATGTGTGTGTGTGCCTTCAAGTCAATTATGACTTATGGTGACTCTATGATTCAGCGGCCTCCAATAGCATATGTTGTAAACCACCATGTTCAGATCTTGTAACAGGTCTGTGGCTTCCTTTATGGAATCAATCCATCTGGCCTTCCTCTTTTTCTATTCCCTTCTGTTTTTCCCAGCATTATTGTCTTTTCTACTAAATCATTTCTCATTATGTGTCCAAAATATGATAACCTTAGTTTCATCATTTTAGCTTCTAATGATAGTTGTGGTTTAATTTGTTCTAACATCCAATTGTCTTTTTTGCAGTCCATGGTATCTGCAAAACTCTCCTCCAACATCACATTTCAAATGAGTTGAATTTTCTCTTAACCACTTTTTTCACTGTCCAGCTTTCACATCCATACATAGAGATCGGGAATGCCATGGTCTGAATGATCCTGATTTTGGTGTTCAGTGATACATCTTTGCATTTGAGGACCTTTTGTAGTTCTCTCACAGCTGCCCTCCCCAGTCCTAGCCTTCTTCTGATTTCTTGACTATTGTCTCCATTTTGGATAATGACTGTGCCGAGGTATTGATAATCCTTGACAAATTCAATGTCCTCATTGTCAACTATAAAGTTACATAAATCTTCTGTTGTCATTACTTTAGCCTTCTTGATGTTCAGCTGTAGTCCTGCTTTTGTGCTTTCCTCTTTAATTTTCATCAGTGTTTGTTTCAGATCATTACTGGTTTCTGCTAAGAGTATGATATCGTGCGCATATCTCAAATTATTGATATTTCTTCCTCCAGTTTTCACACCTCCTTCATCTTGGTCCAATCCCGCTTTCTGTATGATATGTTCTGCGTATAGATGGATGATAAAATACACCCGTCTCACACCCTTTCTGATTGGGAACCAATCAATTTCTCCATGTTCTGTCCTTACAGTAGCCTCTTGTCCAGAGTATAGGTAGAGCATCAAAACAATCAGATGCTGCGGCATCCCCATTTCTTGTAAACCATTCCATAGTTTTTCTTGATCTACACAACCAAAGGCTTTGCTGTAATCTATAAAACACAGGGTGATTTTTTCTGAAATTCCTTGAATTTCTTCTAATTCCTTGAATTTTGAATTTCCGCCTCTAGGATGCACACCTTAATATGGTGAGGGTGTTTGAGAGTATCAAAGAAGCTGAGAGCAATGCCATCAGGAGTCTAGACCAAGAGGCTAGACTCCTAGCAGGGTCATCCAAGGCGGAATGGTCAAAGCTGAGACACCAGACTAAGATGCATCCGGACTCAGAGGGAGTCAATGGTAAACCACCTCTGAATACCTTTTACCATGAGAACCCTATGAATAGAGTCCTATTCACTAGGAGTAGCAAAAAGAACAGAGAGCCAAGATAGGGCATTCTCGGTGTTGGCACTCTAGCTATGGAATTGCCTCCTAGGGGAAATCAGTTAGGGGGCAAGGGCTGTAGTTCAGTGGTAGAGCATCTGCTTTGCACGCAGAAGGTATCAGGTTTAATGTCTGGAATCTCCCGGTAGGGCTGGGAGAGACCCCTGTCTGAAACCCTGGGAGAGCTGCTGCCAGTCAGTGTAGACAATACTGGGCTAGATGGACCAGTGCCCTAATTCCACATAAGACAGTTTTCTGTGTTCCTCGTCTCCCTATTTCACTGCTTTCAAAAGCATATAAAGGCTTATTTATCTGTCCAGGCTTCTGGCCGACAAGTCTATGAAGTGTTTACACTGCTGGTTTTAACTGCTCTCTGCAATATGCTACAGGGCTGTTTTAAATTGCTTACCTATAATGTAATTTTTGGGGATGAAGGGCGGCTTATAAATTTGAAATACTAAATCATATCTCAAAAGCCCAGGTGATCAGTTATGGCTTCAACTGATGTCTGAATGTTGTCGGTGTTGGAGGCAACTACACCACATGTTTTGCAGAGCTTGGAAAAGTTACTTTTTTGAACTACAACTCCCATCAGCCCAATCCAGTGGCCATGCTGGCTGGGGCTGATGGGAGTTGTGGTTCAAAAAAGTAACTTCTCCAAGCTCTGATGTTTTGATACCCAGAAAGACTGTATGCCTCTGAATATACAGCACAACACACCCACAGACAAATTGGCTGTTGCAGGCCAGGGAGTGCGGAAAGAAACCTCAAGGAAAAGGAAAATGGAAACCGGACACCAGAGAATAAAAGAACATGACCAATTGAACCCTTGTCAATTTATGGCAGTTTATTTTGTCCATGCTTTGCTTGGCTGTCCTGTCTGTTTGTAGTTTCCTCATCTTGGGCTATGTTCTGTTATGATATTGCAGCCACAAAAATCCAACTTTGGTCAATATAAATACTCTGAATGGCCAGAGGTACAGGAAAGTTCCCACTTTTTTCACACAGCCATCTCCTTACCCAGCAGGAAAAGTGCTGCTTTTGGTGCTTTCTGGCTACAGGAGAATTTCTCAGAGAGAATTCTGGTGCCTTTAAGGCAGGGATGGGGAACCTGGTACCCTCCAGATGCTGTTGGACTCCATCTCCCATCAGCCCCAGCCAACATGGCCAATGGACAGGGAGGATGGAAGATGGAATCCAGCAGCTTCTGGAGGGCTGAAGGTCCTCCATACCTGCTTCAAGAGGAACCAGCCAACGGGGGGGGGGAGGATTTGGGCAGCTCAGGGCTTAAATTGTCCTGTAAAATGTTTACAGCCACCTCTTAAACAGGTACACAGAATTTCACTTTGAGCCATACTAGGCATAATATTACATGCAGTTTACATGCAGAGAAAATCAGCTAAGGGAGGGCCCAATAGCATTTGGAATCCAGCAGGCCTGGGGAGGGGGATTTATCCGATTTAACCTTTGCTTCTGCATTCCTGAGGAAAATGCCTCCTCTGAGGGTGCTGCTATTAGTATTGGGAGAAAATCCTCTACTGACACCCCACAGAGAGTGCATTGCAATCACCCAGTCTAGACATTGTCAGGGCATGTGTAACTTACCAATCACCAAAAAAAAAGGACAAAAGAAGACATAGATTTGCATAAAGTTTGCATCTGGCAATTTATATGTGACCAGTTGACCTGAATGCCTGCTCAGTCTGCTGTCCAAGTGCTGACTCTTGATGGGCAACATTGTGCATCTTGATCTCCTTTCTTATTGTTCTTTATCTGCAAACTGGACTTGTATTGGACAGCCCTTCAGATAGAGGATTGTGCTCTGGAAAGAAGGACACATAGCCACTCTAGGCCATGCTTTCCCAGAAAAGGCAGCCACTGACAAATCATCTGAAGCTGGCAAAAAGTGCTACTGACATCAGAGAATATCTGAGCATCTATCCACAAACCCAGTTCTCAAGCTGCAAACATGATCCTGTAAGTTAAGTGCAACTCCACCAAGATGAATCCTCATTTCCTAGTAAACGATATCATCATGGTCTTATTTGGATTGAGTTTCAGTGTACTGGCTGTCATTCTCACACGGCCAATTCTAGACACTTGGTATTAGAGATATCCAGACAATTTAGCTTATACGGTTTAAAATGGCTGACAATCTATCTAACCCAGGTATGAAATGAAAGAGGCTGGTTGCACTTTTGTACTTCCCTTATTTACAAAATTGTAGTTTATATATGCATCCAACCAGCTATGTTTCCAACATACATCAGTTCACACCACTGAATTATAACTCTACTTAAATTCAAGCTTGGCTGAATACACCCCCCCATACATGAGTACCCACACACTTTCACAGGATCATGTACCACCACCACCACCTACACACACACTCACACACCAACCCCATGACAGCAGGGGTATATCAGTAATGTTCAGAGGAGCTGCCAATGAGACAGCTATCTCTTGCCCTCCTCCAGAATGTCCTTGGGAATTATGCTACATGTTGTGTCATCGCCATGAGTCATTCTGTCCCAGATTTCAAATGCTGCAACCGAGCATTGACAAAGCTTTTTCTTCTTTATTTTGTCTTGGCCATCTTGTTTTTAAAGGTAAGACCACCTCCACACAAAATATCTCCAGTTTTGGCCCCTGAAGATTAATCCAGTCTTCAGAGGATTTTTGCCCCCACACCCCAGAAGTACCCAAAACTGTTGGGCCAAATAGTTTGGCCCAGCACTCTAAATGTCACAGAGCCTCACCTGCAATGACCCTTGTCAATCCACACAAGAGAGTTCTAGGAGAACTATTCTATATGTCCAGCTCTGTCCATTATCCCTTTGGGGTCATATTTTAGATCCTACCAACATACCTGTGAGCTACCCGTCCTCAATAAGCTTTCTGTTCTTTAAGGTTCAGACTCTTTCCCACAGCATCCATTGTATTGCTGTCTCATTGATTCTAGACTGAAGAGATACCCAGAGCATATATTTTTGCTCCAGCATTTGTATACAGTTACTGCCATTGATTGGCCCAATAAAAGGTATTGTCTCCATCACTTCATCTTTTGCAGGATAAGATTATGGTTTAGGGTCCAACTTTACAGCCTTATTTCCAGCTTCAAATGCACTCAGAAAATGAAATAAGAGTCAGAAAGAAACAATAGGCCATCTAGCCAAATCCCATGTCTTAAAGTCAGAATCATCCACTCACCAACACCCACATTGTTCAGCCACCAGGTGACTCTGAAAACATGATTCAGCACCCTCAGACAACTGCTGAAGCTCCAGTAGTCCACTGGTGCTAACACTTGTCCTGTGCCCTTTTTGCTCTGTCCGCAGAAATTATCCATGAGGCAAGATGACACTATGAAAATCTCAGAGTGAGCAACTGAGACCTTCTGATTCTCTCCAACCAGACTATTCCTCCCAAGATCCCAGGTTGCCTAAGGAGTTTGAATGGTTTAACAATCCATCCCTCTTCCCAGGGAACTCTGGGAACTGTAGCTCTGTCAGGGGAATAGAAGTCTCCTAACAACTCTCAACACCCTTCACAAACTACACTTCCCAGGACTCCTGGGGAAAAACCATGACTGTTTAAAGTGGTATGATACTGCATTAAATGTATAGGGCAGATGAGGCTTGAGAAAAAGCAAACCTGACAGATTCGCCTACCCTTACCTGGCAGGCACCATGTTGGCCGCCCTCGTACTAAGGATTGACATAACTGAGTTTCTTTATTAGCTCTTGATCTTGTGTGTGTGTATGTGTGTGTGTGTGTAAAAACCCTATTGTGCATGACCTTGGATTTCCAATCTTTCACATTGACTGTGACATTATTCAGCCTTGGCTCTGATTCATTCTTCTTTAAGAAGAGGAAAACAAAACCCGATGAGCTAAATCAGCAAACATTCATTACGGCAATTGAAACTTCCCAGATCTAATGATGTGCCTATTTTCTCTCCTCACTTTTAAAGGAGACCTTTGTGCTCTCGTTTCTACACGTATATGCCATATGGCAAGGCTTTGCTGTGTGGCTTCTCAGTCAAATATTCACACTTTATCTCTCTTTGGCTGCTTTCAGCTAATCAGAGTCTTTACATTATTAGCTGTTTATTGGTGGTACTTATTTTTGTTACAGGAGAAGTCGCAGGCCTTTAGTCAGGAAGACAATATAAGACAAGAGCTTGATTAAATGGCCTTTTTCACTCATTTGAATCACCTTGGAAAGTCCCACTGCGTGTATGAATGTAATGCATGAAGTGGGAAATGTGATATTGACTATGGCAGCTTCTTTGATCTTAGAGGCAAATTTGACAACGATGACAAATAAGCCGTTCCCAAGATCACAACATAGCCTGGTTCATCCACAAATGTATCCTGAGAACTGATCTGCCTAGCAGAGGAATGTTTTATGATACCTTGTGCATGCTGTAAGAATTATTATTTAGTGCATAAACACATGTCTGCAATTTAGGGATAATCCAAGTGTCCCTCTCTGTTTTGCCACCCTGTTTTTTAGAAGTAGGGGAGAGAACAGCCATAATGTTTTAAAGGGAGAGTACTCCATCCCCAAATTTGGAGTGGGGAACCTGTGGCCCTCCAGATATTGCTGGACTACAACTCCCATCATCTATGACCATTGGCCCTAGACTAATGGGAGCTGAAGTCCAAAAACATCTGGAGGGCTGCATGTTCCCCAGCCTTGACCTCTGTCTCATGCAGAGGGAGCGCTGCTGACTGCTCTCCATCATTTCTTTCCAGAAGGCAACTGCAGTGCTGTTGTGTCAAGAGTAGCCATACTGCCATTGGCTATCTGGGGAAAATCCACTCTCTACAGAGTGTGTGAGAGAATGAGAGAGTGAACTTGGAGGACAGACTATGCGACTTGGTCAATGTAAGTGGGGCATTCTCCAAAACATTTTGCCCATCCCCCCGACCTTGAAAATACCCCCTATTTTGGTAGCTGTTCCAGACTAGGGAAAGGTGCATGTACACATCCTTCTGGCAGGGTCAGTGAGTAAAAATATAAAAGGTTGGCAGCTTGCTTTAAGCATGGGGAGGCAGGGAGAAAAATTGATGGCTAACTCAGCAATCATATGCCCATCTGTTATGCAAATTGTGAAGCCCTGATGAAGTCAGGTTCACACCATGGGTGAAGAATCCGGGATGAAGTTTCTTTAAATATCACTTTCAACCTAAGTCAATGGCGGCTGGTGGCTCCATGTCAGTGGGGCAGTGGAATCCACTCCAGGTTTTAGTCTCAACTTTCAAGGAACTTCCTGGAGTGGGTTCCACTCTCCCACTGACACGGAGCCACCTACCTCAGCTGCCCTTAGCAGTGGTCATTGGAGTGGAACCAATTTGGTGGAAGTGAGGCCACATTGCAGATCGAACCAATTGCCTGTTTTCTGTTGCTCCAGAGATTAGGACCTGAACTGATGGGTTCAAATGACAAGAAAGGGTATTTCATTTAAACATTAGGAAGAACCTCCTGACAATATGAGTGATTCAATAAGGAAACAGATTGCTTCAGAAGGTGATGGGTTCGTCTGTATTAGAGGTTTCTAAGCAGAGGTTGGATGGCCACCTATCAGGGATGCTGTAGTAACAGATTTCCTGCATCAGCAGGGAGTTGGACTTGATGACCTTTCGAGGTATCTTCCATTTCTATGTTTCTATGCTGCTTTTTTAATTCTGGCAATCCCAAAACACTGTAGGGCTCTCTGCTAGCACATTCACAACTCCAGGCAAATGTTCATTGTTTTAAATAGTGATCTGTTCCCCTTACACATAGTAGTATTGTGGTATCTAGTAGACTGTAGTCCACAGAGATGGTTGGTGCCCCTTGGGGCTGATAGGGCAGAAGGCAAGGAGACCAACTATAGGTGGAGCCAGAGCCAATGACAAGCAGAGCCAAAGCATTCTAATTTTGTCCCCTTTGTTGTCCTTGCGGAGTTCTACAGGGGCAACACTGAGACTAAGGAGGAGGAAGCTGGCAGGCAGGGCCACCACCACCCCAGACTGATTGTACGTAAGAAAGCAGGCAGGTGGAGTCTGACTGAGGTTGGTGGAGCAGACCCCCATTGGCCCTAATGTGATGGCCTCCACTGCTGGACCCTGAAAGAGTATGTGCCATAATAAATCTCATAGTTTTTAAGGCACTTCTAGACTCTTTGTTGTTGTTTTCCCCCCACAACAGGCCAGCCAGCTTGCCCTCTTGAAACTGGCTTCTAATCATTAGAGCTTATTTATTAACAGCAATGAAAACACTGGATGGATGACAGGAGGGATTATTTTTTTCATATTGTTGCCTCAGTATGTTGTCTTTGTTTTGTTAATTAAATCTGGAAGTAGGAAGATGCTGTTGAACTCCTAAACCTCCCACATAATGCTGAACACAAAGTCTTAGAAGCATAACAATCGTTGAAAAGTAATCACAATTCAGCTCCTCCTCTGTCCTGAATATCTTCCATGGGTGTTAGGTCCATAGCAGTAATTAACAGTGATATTTGTTGTTGCCATTGCTGCTGCTGTTTTGCATAAAATATATTCAGTGCTGAAGAAAAAAATGTAAAAAGTTCATAGCCAGATAAGTTCATAAAGACCAAAGGCAAGCATGGAAACCAGGGGTGGGCCACCTGTGGCCATCTTGATGTTACTGGACTGCCACTTCCATCATTCCTGACCACTGGCCATGCTGGCAGGGACTGATGGGAGTTGGAGTCCGACAGCATTTGGAGGGCCACAGGTTCTACATCCCTGATTTAAAGATGTTAAAGTTAGTAACATTGTGTCCTAATAGCAGTGCAAAGACACTTGCCTGAACTGTACATTCTACCTGACAACTCCTTTCTTTCAATAGCCCTGTTCATGCAACAGAACTCAGCCCCTTGAAATGTGTGTGCAGTGGACATTACAGGTTTTCCCCCTGCCTTAAGCATGTTTGCGGACACAACTGCAATGTGCCTATGCAGCAGCACTCCTGGGTCGTGCTCCACATCTCATTCTGTGCAATGAGATTAGAGTGAACTATAACTTGATTTCCTAAAGCATGAGTTGCCAACTTTTTCAAGCCCACGTGAATCGTTGCAAAATGGAAAAACTGGTGTGGGCATGACACACAACCACACACATACGCACCGTAACCTATTCTAAGAACATCATAAAAGCCTGCTGGATCAGGCCAGTGGCTCATCTAGACCAGTATCCTGTTCTCACAGTGGCCAGCCAGATGCCTCTGGGAAGCCCGCAAGTAGGACCTGAGTGCAAGAGCACTCTCCCCTCCTTTGGTTTCCAGCCACTGGTATTCAGAAGCATAGTGCCTCCTACCATGGAGGGAGAGCATAGCCATCATGGCTAGCAGCCACTGATAGCGTTATCCTCCATGTGTTTGTCTAATGCTGTTTTATAACTGCTTCTTGTGTGAGTGAATTCCATAACTTAACTATGCGCCATGTGAAGTACATTCTTTTGTCTGTCCTGAGCTTCACTGGATGTCCACAAGTTCTAGTGTTATGAGAGAGGGAGAAAAACTTCTCACTATCCTCTCCCTCCATGCCATGCATAATTTTATACACTACAATCACCCTTTTCTCCAGGCTAAAAAGCCCCAAATACTGAAACCTTTCCTCATAGGGCAGTTGACCCACCCCCTTGATCATTTTTGGTTGCCATTTTCTGAACCTTTTCCAACTCTACAATATCTTTTGTGAGGTGAGGCGACCAGAACTGTACACAATATTCCAAATGCTGCCGCACCACAGATTTGTATAATTGTTCCATTGGCTGCAATAAAATGCTTTGTTCATGCCTAATTTCAGTGGGGGAGGGGACATTGTGGGCTCCAGGGAAGGGCTCTGTGGGCACATGTGCCCCCCACAGTTGCGTTGTTAAACTCCCAGAGCTAGTTTAAGGCTTTCCCAAATTTATATCGAGGGAAATGTGAGCTAATCATTATCTACACAGGTGGGGCCCACAACAAAACCCTGGAGTTTCTCCCTATTCTGAGCATTGCAATACTTATAGCAGAGTGGTCAGGAATGATGGAAGTGGTCCTCCAGCAACATCAAGACAGCCACAGGCTGCCCACCCCTGGTTTAAATGCTTGCTGTTGGACTTTATGAACTTAGCTGGCTATGAACATTGCCAGAGTACACTTCGAGCAAGAGAAGGAGATGTCTTATGAGAAGTATCCATTCCAGGATACTTTGAACTGTGAGGCATTCTGCCCCATTCTCAGTTTCAGGAGATCTGGGAGGGAGATTCATTAAGATAAGAGCTGTTTTTTCTTCTAGTCCTTGTACGTATGTTAGGAGGGGAAAGGATTATGGAAGTGTACATAATTGTGCATGGTGAGGAGAAAGTGGATGGAGAGAGGTTTTTCTCCATCTAATACTAGAACTGGGGGTCAACCAATGAAACTGAACAGTGGGAGATTTAGAACAGGCAAAAGGAAGTACTTCCCCACCCCCGCACAGTGCATAAGTACACTGTGGAATTTGCAGCCACAGAATGTAGTGATGGCCATCAGGTTAGATGGCTTTTAAAATGGGATTAGACGAACTCATCGCAGGTAAGGTTATCAATGGCTGCTAGTAATGACAGGGATATATTATACCTCCAGGATCAGATGTAGCGTGCTTTTGAATTACCAGCCACTGGGAAACAACAGTGAGAGATAACTCTTGTATCCATGTGAGCTGCTGAACTAGTTAAACATTTGGGATGAATCAGCAGGTTTATGTTTTTGTTTTTATGCATCAAAAGGACTTAAGCTACAAAGAGGACAGTACCCCTAACTCCTTAAGAATTCTGGAAGGGGGAAAGTTGGGTTGGAGGATGCGCACCTGATGGAGTATCTCTCCCTCTCCACTTTTGTCCATGATTAGAAAGAAGCAAGCAGCATATAGATGTTCTGACGGGTACAGCTCTTTGTCTCCCTCCATGGGGATAGAATCACCTTTTCCAAGGTTCTTCTCGGCTGCATGAAAAGAGTCCTATGCTCTCTTGCAGTTACAGGAACACAGCTTCTATGCAGTCAGAGGAATGCATGGAGTTTGGGAGCAGGGACACTTGTGTATGATCCTCCTTGGCTTTTCCAAAATATCACATGAAAAGGGCCTAAATGCACTGTTTTTTAACTGTGTTTGAGGCTGCACAGAGGAGTTGATGATTCACTGCTTTAAAACAGGCCTGGGAGCTGAATGTGGCCCTCCAGTTCTCTCTATCTGGCCCTTGGGACTCTCCCCAGGATGCTCACACTACTCCAAGCATTTTTGCCTGGCTGGAATGTATTCTTGAACTCTGTGAATCTCTCTTCCTTCTCTGGACAGAGGTTAGAGAGGGGCGTGTGAGTGCTTGAAGAAAGTAGCCTACTGTACAAAGATTTTTAAAATTACATTGCCGTCCTGGAATCCTTTGGGAGAAAGGGCAAGATACAAATTTAGTCAATACAAATAATTAATAAATGATCCACCCACTTTTGCCTCTAACTAGGGGTGGAATGATCTGTTAATGTCAATTCTCTCTGTTCCTCGTTTTTCTAATCTTAACTTCGATTCTCCACATTTCTGCAGCAATTTGCAATTTTTTTAAAAACAAAATCCTCATGATAATTCTCCAGCATTTTAGTGAGGAGTTCTCCTAATAAATACATTTTTGTATGTAGTTTTGACTCACATACACATTTTTGCAAACAATTTGTCCTACTATAATGCATTGTTGTTTGTTATTTTCACTCATATATTCATTTTTATACACACTTTCCCCTAACATATGCATTTTAGTAAACATTGCTTGGTTGGAGAACTGACCCACAAAATTTGGATAAGTGCAGATTTTGAAGGATAGCTGTGTTTTGGCTCTCAGATAGTTTCAGAAAGTGTGGATTTGATAAATCCAGCTTTAAATGCGAACTGAACTGAATTGCTTGCCCATCCCTACCTCTGAAAATGGGAATGGACTGCCTTCAAGTCAATCCCGACTTATGGCGACCCTATGAATAGGGTTTTTGATGGTAAGTGGTATCCAGTGGGGGTTTACCATTGCCTTTCTCTGAGGCTGAGAGGCAGTGACTGGCCCAAGGTCACCCAGTGAGCTTCATGGCTGTGTAGGGATTTGAATCCTGGTCACCCAGGTCATAGTCCAACCACTATGCCACCCTGGCTCTCATCCCTACCTTTAGCTTTGCCCAATAATGGCATGTGGCTCTGGCAACTTTTCCCAGACAGGAATGAAAAAAGGATCAAAAGTTCCTCATTTCTGCTTGAGAAGAAGCCCACTATGCTTTCACTGCAGGAAGATCACTGGAGCTGACAACATCCAAAGTCTTTCTGGTGACTCTGATGGGGGTTTAATCGAACATGCAGGTCTAAAGCAAAAGCTTCTAGGAAGTGACCTTAATGCTGCTGTGTGCAATCTGGCCCAGCAAGTTCAGCAATCTGTCATCGCCTAAATTCCTCCAGCAGTCTTTACAATGTGTGTGCTGCTTTTTCCTGTAATCTAAATAGAAGCTTACCCAGAGAAATCAATAATGATGCATAATACAAACATTGGCCTCTGTTCAAGTAGTAGTATCTTTCCATGGAAGAATTCTGAGTCTTGTGCTACTGGATTCATACTGATGATATCCAGACTTATTCGGGGCTAATGAACAATAAATTAATATATGGGGTGGCATTTAGTGCTAGACTTACTCAGAGTAGACCCACTGAAGTCAATAGACTGGACTAATGTAGGTTCATTAATTCCAGTGGGCCTACTCTGGGTAAGCTGTAGTTGACTACAACCTGTGATACTTGTAAAAGGCAGGGCAGACTGATTAATCTGAATTCTGAACCTGTTTCTGAATGCCGTTGGATAAATGCATTTTCATCATTTGTTATTCCCTGAGATATGGCAACCTTTCATTCTGAATGGCCAGCTGTTCTAGGATATTCTTAGGAACACAGGAAGAGCCTTATTGGATCAGGCTAAAGGTTCGTCTAGTCCATCATCATGTTTCTCATAGGGGTGAATTAGGGCTTATCCAAACGGAGCGGGATAATCCACCGTTTCCATATCTGGTTTGTCAGCTGATAGTCCTCACTTTTCGCCTTTTTGTTCACTGTTTCCCAATGAAAAAAAATGTCCCAATGAAATTCCCGATTTCAAACAGCAAATCGCATTTTTGCCGGTATTGGAAGGAGTGGATTTAACCCGCGAAAATGTGTGACACCGCGCGACGTCATTTGGACGACCAAAAAATAATAAGCACACATAGCGCTCATGTCACACATTTTGCAGTCATCTGGATGAGCCCTTAGACGCCACTGAGAAGTCCACAAGCAGGGTTTGCAGTCAATAGTCCACCCTTGCTGCTGCTCCTTGGCAACTGGTATGCAGTAGCGTAGTAGCAAATTCAGAAGTCCAGGGTCCCGTCATGAGTCATCAGGATCAGCCTCACAGGCCAACTTTGACAGGCACCCACTTGTCCATCACATGACATCATTATCCAACCCACTTATCTAAACCCCTTGCAAGGGGGCTCCCAAGCCACAACATCCTGCTGGCAATCATGTGCTTGGAAATCGCTGCACATGGGGTGTTGCTAGCCCTGTGCTCGCCGCTTTCCAAAGCACCAAATGTAGAGCTAGCAGAGTGGCTGTTTCTCCCCTACCCACGGGGATGGGGACAAAGAAGCTGGTATTTTACAGGCATTGCAGCCTGCAAGAAAGATACCTCTCACAGCTGATCTGCAAAAAGCAGGTTTCTTCCCCCTGCATTTTGCATATCAGCTGAGAGAAGGACTTCCCTCTCGCACATGATGCCTGTAAAATACAAGGAGCACTGCTTGACAAGCGTGTCTTTCTCCTTGCGCAGACTCACTGCAGCCAAAATGGAGGGTGCACAGAGAGACAGAGAAAGAGGGCTAAGAAGAGTGGGTGGAGAGTGAGGTGAAGTGCATTTCCTCACAAAGAAGGGGGCAAAGGAAGGCTGAAGGAAGGGAGAAGGAAGGCTGCCTGTAAAATACAAGAGGAATTACTTGTAAAGCAGTTCTTTTCCCCTCAGTTGTGCTTTTTGCAGATTGTCTGTGAGAAAGTGGGGGGGGGGAAGAGCCTCATGGAGGGTGGGGGAAGGCAGAAAGAGCAAAGGGCTAAGAAGAGTGAGGTTGCCTGGATTTTACAAGGGGAAGAAAGCCAGCTTTTTGTAGATCAGCAGTGGGAAGTTCTGTCTCACACAGTGATGTCTGTAAAATACCCCTACTCTTCTTAGCCCTTTGCCTCCCCCCCACCCTCTACTTTCTCCCAGATAATCCACAAAAAGCACCACTGAAGGAGAAAAAAACGCTTTACAAGCAATGCACCTTGTATTTTACAAGCAGCCTTCTTTCTAGCTGATTAGCTGTAGTGACTCCTGACCTTGCGGCATTCTCTGGCTCTCCTAAGGCAAGAGGAAAGGCCGTAGCTTTTAAACGCAAGCATACATTCGGTGTTCGGGAATTGAGGTGGCTTGATTGGCTCTAAAGACAGACAGAGGGATTCCAGGAGGGTTCTGGCAGGGGCCCAGCTGCAAAAAAAAGTAATGGGGCTGCATCCCGGAGCATCTCCTCAGAAAAACAGACTTGCTGGTATGCAGGGGCATCAAACCTCTCAGAACATCAGGGTTCCACACAGCTGTCATGGCCAATGGCCATTGATGAACCTGCCCTTGGTGAATTTGTCCGATCCCCTTTTAAAGCCCTTGAAGTTAGCATGGGTAAACAGCCATGAAAGCTCCAAGTCTGAGATATTCTAAGTTTGCCGTTTTGGTGAGATGAACCCCAAACAAAACCCCAGGATCCAGAATGCTGAAAAAGTGAGGAGGGACCATAGCTCAGTTGGAGAGCAAACAGTTTGCATGCAGGTGGCTCTAGGTTCAATCCCTGGCATTTCCAGTTAAAAGGATCTAATGTACCAGGGATGGGAAGACCTGAGTCAGAGACCTTGGAGGGGCCAGTCCTTGTCAGAGTAGACCGTACTGGACTAGATGGATAAAGAGCCTAGTCTACCTGGTATAAGGTAGTGTCCTGTGTTCCTGTGATATTCCAAGGCAACCCCTGAAGCAATATTGGAGGTTTGGCTTTAGCTTAGGAGAACAGCACATGATGCCAAGCTCTTTGTGATTTCTGCCCCAGAAATTGGTGAGTTGGATTTGCCTAAGGTGAAGAGCACAGGTTTTCTCTAAGCTTTATTTATTGTTATAAAAAGCTTTACCAAACTGGAACTAGGAGTCAGGAAATATTCCTAGATGTAATTTGATCTATACCGTCCCACACTATGATATGACCAAAAGGAGGATTAGATGGTAGTATAGAGCAGGCTACCACAACCTGGTTCCTTCCCAATGTCATTCAGCTCCAATAATCCTTGACTATTGGTCATGCTGTCCAGAGCTGATGGGAGTTGGAGTCCAAAAACATCTGAAGGACACCAGGTTGCAGAAGGTGATACAGGGGGTTAATCTGACCCCAGTTTTTCTGAAAGGACAAGTGTTCTCTGAAGGCTTTCTTCTGTCTACCCAGATCCCTAAATTTCCATTCTGAGTCATCTGTATATGGATGGACAAAGTTCAAAAACCAAATATAAGTCTCAGAGAAACATGCTCTCAGGTCTTCATGTTGCTAGACTGTCTAAATTCCTTTATTTATTTATTTATGTCTTCATGTTGCTAGACTGTCCAAATCCCACTATTTATTTATTATTTATATATTTCACCCTTCCTCCCAGAAGGAGTCCAGGGCAGCATGGAAGTTCAATGGAATTTAAGTGGCCTCATTGTATGCATGATTGGAGACTCCAAATATGGTGGCCTCTTTGGGACACACTGGTTGATTGTGATATGACCTGCCATAGGCAAGGGCCTGCTTCTTCAGATGTGTGAAATTTACCATAGCTTTCAAACAAAACAGCACTACAATAATAACTGGAGAATTTCACTCATAAGTTTATAAAATCATCTTTCATTGCAAGTGGAAAAAAGAAGGAAAAGAGAATAACAAGGGGAAAGAAATGGGAATGTTTCCTGTTCCCTGAGACCAACATGTAGCTTTTATGAGATCTAAGGTAGAAAGACAGATAAAAATACATTTGGGAGATGTCCAGGCTTGATATGATGGTTTTCAAGCAACAAGCAGAGCACAGGCTGTACTTTTTCCTTCTCATAAAGGTTGCACTCTTTGTTCCAGCTACTGGCCTTTGAAAAGTGACCCACCGAGGTATACATTATATAAGGTCCTCTTTCTGCCATCGAGCCTTTGGGATGGAACAGGCTATGGATCAAAACAAACACAAATGGGAAAGGGTATCATGGATACCATGCAAATCAAAAACTGGTTTCCATATACCGAAATGCATGGTGTAATTCTGCTTATAGACTTAATTAAAATTGTTTAGGATTTTAAACAAACTCAGGTGGTGATGTGGGACAGGACATTCTCACTTGTGGCCCCATGATTATGGAACTTCCTCCCAAAATAAGATTCAATTGCTCCCCAAAGTGGCCATCCATCAGGCACAAGTGAAAACTTTTCTATTTATCCAGGCCTTCAAAATACAGATCAATAGTTCTGCCAACTCTGCTGTGCTATTTATTCCATTTCATATCTGGATAGGATGTTGGTGTTTATTGATATTTTAACTGTTTTTTAAGGCTGATATTATAATATTTTGATTGTTTGATTTTGATTGTTTGCTGCCCTGTGCTCCTATTGGGAGAATGGGCAGCATATAAGGATGAAGAAATAAAGTCAATAAATAAAAAATGTAGGGCAAGTTGCCATATTTTATGGCCCCCATAAAGAGGGTGCTTTCAATTACTCCACAAAAAGGCTGTTATCATGTAATGGCTACTTTAAATTGTTCCAAGCAGCAGTTGCTAGCACACTAGCAATGTACTTCAGTGAGACTCTTGAGGCCTACAAAGTAGCGCTGGGGATAAACCATTCTCAGACAATTAGTGCCCTGGAAGACTTCAGTAAATGGCTTGGATGAGTAGGGAAAAGAAAGGTAATGGCAGATCCAGTTGGGACACAGGCATAAGACTTTCATCCCCAAAAGAGCACCTAACAGTTTGTGTGTGTAGCTGCTACAAAGCTGATGCCATCTCCAGCTTGCAGGGGAAGGAGGATTACTTAGACCAGGGGTGGGAAACCTGTGGTCTTCCAGACAGCTCCCATCATCCCTAACTATTTGGGTGATTTCTGTGCACAACTTCTTGTCAAATATCTGGTAAGAAAGGTTTATTGGAAGGAGAAATGATCCAGTGCATAGTGAGCTACGGCAAATAATAGCTCTGGGGGTAAGGAATCTTTTCTGGTTAGCCAGCCAGATCGTTAAGTCCCCATCTCTGTTGGGCCAAATTTGACAATCACCTGACATTGCTATTATGTTAGGTAGTGCTGTGCTGTGAAGCCCTGATCATCAGAACTTCAAAGCACAGTATGGGCTGTCTGAAAGCCCTTTTGCAAGCAGCCCTATGCTGCTCTGTAAACCTCCAGAAACCAGCGGTTCAAAGAGTAGTACAGGGTTGCTTTCAAAAGAGGTTTCAACAGCCCCGTGCTGCTCTTGGAACCCATGCTCTGACTATGTGCACCTAAGCACCTGTTCCCAGCAGGCACACACATTCATCAGCTTAAATCCGACTATTGTGGCTGCGTGCACCCACATACAGTATTAAACCCCACTTCCCTAACCATCAGCTGACATCACCCCCATTTGAGTGATGTCATCTGATTGGCAGGTAGGCATGGTTTTAAAAAAATGGTTTGTGACCAAATTTGACTGCCTGGCGGGCCAAGATTGGCCCATGGCGTGGAGGCTCCCCACCTTGGCTGTAGCTTAATGCAAGGGTCACAGACATGGTGCCTGTGAGTGCCAGTGTCCCCATCAGTAGATTTCTAGATTTCTATCCTGCAAGGTTCAGTGCACCTAGTCTCACAAGGTGGCTTACATAAGCAATGGCAAAATACATTAACAAATACAGTGAGGAAAAGTTCCAGATTGTTAAAGGAGCAATAAAATAGTACAATACATCAGCATAAAAATAACTTTTTTTTAAAAAAAAATGTAACAGCAGCAGATGAATATTTGCTAAACACATCTCCATAAGATTATCCACATTTTTAAGAGAACTGAAGGTCATGTGATTTGGCCATAATTTCCCTGAAGGTACAGCATACTCATTTCCTTTCGATAGGACCAAACTCTCAGCAGCAGGGGCTCTCAAACTGGATGACCTTCATTCAGGTGGTCTGCGGAGTGCCTTATCGTTCTTTGTAGTCACTGTCCTTTTCCATTTCCATCCTTTGTTTGAATGTCTTAGTGGTACCACTTACTCACTCTGGCCACTTGTTTTTTTTCTCTCTTCCCTCCCTTCACATAAACACATAACAGCCTCAGCCAGCATCTTCCTAACGTACCCACAACACGTCTCAGTGAATATCCCCTCAAAATTCCACACTGCACAAGAGACTGTTCTCTCTGCTCAGTCCCTGTTTGCACGGCCTTTACCCAGAGCTTGGAAAAGTTACTTTTTTGAACTACAGCTCCCATCAGCCTAATCCAGTGGCCATGTTGCCTAGGGCTGATGGGAGTTGTAGTTCAAAAAAGTAACTTTTCCAAGCTCTGCCTTTACCTCTCCTACCTTGAACACCCATCCCCCTTTAAACATGCCCACATTTCATAGGATAACCAGATTTTTTGACACCCAACCTCCTTCCACTCTAAGCATAAGCAGGGATCTGTCTTTTCTTTTTTGCTTATTCCATCATTTCACAGATGAAAACAGGAACATAGACATTACCAGAGCTGTGTTCATAGGGCCTCTTGAAATTCTCCACATTCTTTGAGGGCAGAGAAATTGTGCATGTGTGGAAACGATGGACCATTTTATTGAATTCATCTAGGGGTGAGGGCATACATTTTCCAGCAAGTTTTTCAGCGGTGGGTCTCACCACTAGCAGTGGTGGTACCACAGCTTCTCTCCATTTTCCTAAAGGAGTGTGTGTTGCCATCACAGCATCTGTGTTGTCCCAAATCTGGCTTTGTTCTGTGGCATTATGCAGAACCCCCCCCCCCAACACACACACAGAGAGAGATAATTCAAAGAAAATTCTGCAAAGGGGTGAGAAAAAGAAAAATCTCAGGAATTTTCTCAGAAAAAAATGCCTTCTGAGAAATTTTGGCTCAATTCAAGCAGTAACATCCCTGTTCTCATAGCAGTGATTATTTATTTATTTATTTATTTGTTGCATTTTTATACTGCCCCACTAGCATAGCTCTCTGGGCGGTGTACAACAAAGCAGTACAAATACATACAATAAAATCCATTAATAACATATAACAAAATACAAAAAATACAAAAAGCTAAAAACAATTACGATACATTTTAAAATTGAATTAAGTTAGATTAAAAAGCCTTGGAAAAGAGGAAGGTTTTAACTTGGCGCCTAAAGGATAACAATGTCGGCGCCAAGCGCACCTCATCGGGGAGACTGTTCCACAGTTTGGGGGCCACCACTGAGAAGGCCCTAGTTCTTGCTTTGTGAGCTTCACTCCCTCCAGTTAGTGCAGGTGTGGGGAACCTTTGGCCCTCCAGATATTGCTGAACTACAACTCCCATCATCCCTGGCTACTGGCCTTGCTCACTGACAGGACACATTTGTTGGATACTAGCTATCTAACCCCATGCCATGATGGGGGTTGAATGGATGGGCAGAAGAAAATCCACTTGGTAGTGTGTTTTCAGTGGATTCCTCCAACATCCCTGGACATGCTTTAAGTAGACCCACTGAAACTAATGACTAACAAGTCCCAGTGATTCCAGTGAAGCATGACTAACAGCATAATCCTAACCATGTCTACTCAGAAGGAAATCCTATTGAATTCAATGGCGCTTTCCCCCAGGTAATTGAGGGTCAGTTTACAGCTTACATCTGGATCAAACCCATTAACAACACATGATATCATCATAATATTCCCCGAAGTCCCCCTCCCCACCACATACACCTTATAATGTAATGGTAGCAACTTAAGTGTTCAGGTGTATGAAAAAATCAGTGTCATCACTATTGTTGTTTGTCTTCATCTTTATTAGAATACATAAATCATTGTTCTTTGATAATATGAGTTAGGATCAAGCAAGCACAGTGGAGGCTAAAGCTGGAATTCTTCCTTGAATGCATCCTAGTCTAAGGATATATATAGTTAAACTATAATCATATGTATTAACATTTTGTAAGAAAGGCATTGGAAATGCCACATGCTGGACCTCTGCAGCTGCTTGTGAAACAGGAAACCATTTATTATTGTGCATTTTCCTTAGATTTCTCATAGAATCACTTGAGCTCCTCCCTGTTTCAGATTCCACTATAGATTCCATGTATATATATATACCTTTCACATATGGGACTAGTCATTGCACTGTAGCTTTGAATTTTAGAGGAAGACAACTGTTCTTCAAAGATGCAGAAGATGGACAAGATGCTTCTGAAAGCAAAACTTAATCTCTCTTTGATCCTGAGATGTGTTTTAGGAGCAAGAAGCCCATGGAACTGAAAATCATTCAGAGATCGAAATAGTAAGGATTTTTTCCTTATTCTGATGCAAATAGTACTGTATAAGATATTGTGGAGAAGTCTCTCAGTAAATTTCCTTAGGGAGACTGATCTGTCTTACATGAAGATTTGGATTGATAAATGGGGTCAACTAGGAATTTCTATAACCAGATTTTACTCTGGGTTATTCTTGGTTGGTTGGTTGGTTGGTTGGTTTTCAGTTTCTTTTGTCCATAATGGTTAGCTTGGCTTGGCTTGCTGGAGCTATCTAATACAGATTGTTCTACAGCCACTGGGTACAGGGAATGGAGTCTTCATCAAGTTGCCTTTATGAGCCTCTCAGGGGCCATCAGATTAGCCGTGCAGGACACAGAATTTTGGATTAGATTGATCTTTGGTTAACAGTGGTGCTTAAGTTTTAATGCCAGGCGTCTTGTCCGCTCCTGCTGTCAGCTTGCAGCTATGGTTTTGCTTATGTGTCTTCATCTGTGGGCTGCATGTGTGTCTATGGGTTGCATGTGTGTTATGGGTATTCTCAGGGATATACTAAGGTGTATAATCAGTTCACACAGAGCACCAGCTGGGCGTGTGAGTCCTTTTCATCGCCCCATGAGAAATAAGGGCATAACCTAGAATGCTCCTCTCTTGTCCCTGGGTCTGTACGTTTTAGAGGAAGTCTGGTAAATCATGAATAACAAGCTCTATTTTACAGCTGCTATGAAAGATGGACTTTTGCCGCATTAGTTGTTTTAGAGCGAGTAGGCGTTGGTGCCTAGAGACTAATAAACTGGCCCATATTTCAGAAATAACTGACATGATCATTTTAATTACATAGAATCCCACATTAATTAGAATGTCAGGTTCATAAGTACATGAAACAGCATGATGCTACACGCATTTTCTCAGAAGTAAATCCTACTGCTTTCAATGGGACTTCCTAGTAAAAGGTCACAGCTTTAGGCAGTATTCCATGCCCTTGTTCTGTTTTGCAAAAAATGAACTCCCCCCCCTTCCACTCACATCTGCTCTGGAGGGTTGGGGGAATCCCCAGAACAGATTTAGGTGGGCTCAAGCTGGGGGAGGAATGGGGAGAAAGTTCTGTTGCTCAAGCATAAACTCTTGCACAAATGGAACAGGAGACTTACCACTTTGGATACAAGCCTATATACATTACCTTGGAGCAAGTCTCATTGAACTCAGTGGGACTTACTTCTGAGTAGTCATGCACAGAATGACATTGTAAACCTTATAATTTCAAAGTAGGCTCTCTGCTGTGGAAAATAGGGAGTATCAGACTTCCAGAACAATACATTAAATTATGATGCCACTAATTCCAATTCGATTAAATCAGCAACAACCTCTTGTTCCTTTCAATGGTAAAAGAGACTGAAACAGTTGAAATATCACTGATTCCACAAATGTGGAAAGTTTCTGGCATGCATTGTCCAGAAATAGCTTGCTTTGCTAAAACTGACATAAAATATGAGTAAATTTGTTTTTAGGGAGTATGAACTATACATACATTTTATATCAGCACCTGGCATCTGTGGGCAAGCACTACCAAGACCCCAACCCCCAGGAAGGACCCACTGCTGATACTTTCCCTGCTCTCTCTTTTTCCTAGCCCAATACTCTAAGCAGGACTGGACAGCTGGGTTTAGCTACCCTCTTAATTCCCCACAATCCCCTTGACCTAGCAGCACTCTGGGGCACTATGAGAATTTAAAAAGGTGGCTAGACCCAGTTGCCGAGTCACTGTAAGCAGATAAGCCTGTCAGGGCCAAGTGACAGAGAAGAGGCCCCCTTGCCTAGGACCCCCTCAAACTTGGAGGCAGCCCAGATTGCTGGCTATTCCTGTCCAGCCACACCCAGTCAGGCTGTATTCAGTAGCTCATAGCCAACAGCCATCAACATCCATCTGAGAGGGTTGAGAGAGAAGTCCTTAGACAAGGCTGAGGAACCTGTAGCTCTTCAGGTGTTTTGGGACTCCAGCTCCCATCGGCCCCATTTGGCATGGTCAATGGCGAAGGATGATGAGAACTGTAGTCTAACATCTGGAGATGCACTGGTTTCCTCACCCTTGCCTTGGAACTGGAGGATCAAGCTCTGCCTTCTTTCCACCTGCAATTTGAATGCCTAATCATAGTTACCAATTGAAGTAACTGCTTGAGCTATTAACAAAACAAAGGCTTAGGTAAAAGGTGACCACCTTACTTATGGCCATAAGAAAGTCTGCTGCAATATGAAAGACAGCAAAAGAGCTTATTCTTGTCCAATTTCCATAGAATTTCTTTTTATGTGCTGCTATACTAAGGTCAGATATGCTATTCTGTGTGTGATTTCTTTCTCTCCTCCCCCCTTTATTATGTTGGGGAATTATTGCAATGGACTGTTAGAGGTTATACTAAACAAAGATGGATGTCAAAAGTTCTGAAAGTCACCTAAGATAATTACAGTAGATCCGTGTTACAGAAATGTGGAAATCAGTATCTACCTATTTCCAAATGGTGTACTGAAGCCATTCTCAATGCTTCTCACACTGCTGTCATTAACAAGCTGAATTTCTTCTCAAAATAAGGAGCATGATACTCATTGGACTCAGTAATGTGCCAAAAAGCTCATTCTCTGAATTTAGTGCATGGCTGTGGTCACAGTCCAGTGTACGAGATCAGTGTATGCTGTAGTGTGCACTCTAGTGCTGTGTTCTTCAACCGTGTATCCCCAGATGTTGCTGGACAACAACTCCCATCATCCTCAGCCAGTTTAGCCAATGGCCAGGCATAATGAGAGTTGTAGTTCAACAACATCTAAGGTTGAAGAACACTGTTATAGTGAATTTGCAGCCCCCTCACTATGTCTTAGTCTGTTTTTGCCTGGGGGTAGCAGAGTGAGAGACAAGCAAGAAGGTAGGCCTGGCTCTGTGTCATAGTCAGGTCACAGCCCCTATTCAGGTGTTCCACAAACTGCCATGCCCTGTCCAGCTGTGGACCCATGTTGTAGAAACGGGCCACCCTTTCCTTTGTTTCAATTTATGCACTCCTGTCCTGCTTCCCAATATTTGTCTTTCCATTTCTCTCCATTCACTGATGAAAAGAGCAGTTTGACATTGGAACCAATTACCTAGGGAGGCAAGTGGGCTCACCCTCCCTGGAAACCTCCAAGCAGAGGCTGGACAGCCAGCTGTAGGGGCTGTTCTATTATTATTATTATTATTATTATTAACTACTACTACTACCCAAAGATCTCTAAGCAACTGAAAATATTAAAGGATGCTAATTTGCACGTCCCAATTGCATCCAATGCAACTGGGAGGTAGTGCTTTCATTCTCACATTACAGGCATCCCTGGACTGTTCTGGAACACTACCTCAATACTCCGATCACATCTAGTGCGACTGGTAGGTGTGTTTCCGATTACTACAATAGCCCAAGGAATGGCCCTGAGCAGTTCCATCAAGTGGAGGCTGGTGCATTAGGGCAGATGGGGTGCTGCCCCATCAACCTTAGTTTGCCCTCAGCCAGCCCCCCCCAGCTGCCTTCTGCCTTACAACCCATCCAGGGGTGGCATTACCTGCCATCTTCCTCCTCCTTAATCTCAGTGCTGTCTAGGGATGGAAGGATTTGTCCATTTCGGTTCTCTCAGTTCCTCATTTTTCCAATCTTAAATTCAGTTCTCTACATTTCTGCAATTTCCCCCCACATTTTTATTTAAAAAAATCCTCATACCAATTCTTTAGCATTTTAGTGCAAATTTATCCTAATAAACATATTTTTGTATACAGTTTTGACCAGAGCTTGGAAAAGTTACTTTTTTGAACTACAACTCCCATCAGCCCCAGCCAGCATGGCCACTGGATTAGGTTGATGGGAGTTGTAGTTCAAAAAAGTAACTTTTCCAAGCTCTGGTTTTGACTAATGTACACATTTTTGCAAGGAATGACTCCTAATATAATGCATTTTTATATGTTATTTTCACCAATACATTCATTTTTATACACATTTTCACCTAACATATGTTTTTTGTAAACAATGTTTGGTTGGAGAACTACATCACAAAATTCAGATAAGTGCAAATTTTGAAGAATGGCTGTGTTTCAGTTCTCATTTTGGTTTGGAAAGTGCAGATTTGATAGACTGAGCTTGAAATTCACATTGAATCTATTTTCTCCCCAACCCCTAGGGCTGTCCTTGTAGAATTGAGAAGGCAGGTGGATGGGGACAAAACTAGAATCAGTTGGCTCTGCTTATCATTGATTCCGACTGTGCCTGTCATTGGCTCTGGCTCCATCTACTGTTGGTCTCCCTGCCTTCTGCCCTACCAGTTCCAATGGGTACCAGCCTCCACTAGTTTCATCTCACATGCTCCAAACTGATATATCTAACAAGAGGTAGATAGACCCATTAGCACATGCCAGGAATGGATTGCAGAATCTATTCCACCTTCCAGGATGCATCCTAGAATTTGGAAATGATCCATTCCAATCTGTACCAAAACTTTGAAGAACTGAACCACTTGGCATCCGAGAACTGGACTATCTTCTCCCAGCATTATAATGGAAAAATAAGCAGCGTTTTCTATTAGTTTGTCAAAATCAATGCTCAAAGAGAACTTTGCAAGACATACACTTTGTCATTTTCTCATTCAAATTAGGAATTATATGCTTGCATGATTTTTAAAAGAACGTCTCTTGAAGGCAATAATTTATTTATTTAAAAAAAAGAAAATTACCTGGCAACCAGCATAGTTGCAAGTGGCTTGACAGATGCAAGTGTTTGACTACCAGTTCAGCTGAAAAAACGGAAGCTGTGGAATGATTTATTTCTGCTTATTTAATATTGTCTTGTGAAAAGTTCAGCATGACCCCATCTTTGATTAAATTGAGAAAACAACAACCCAAAGTTTAATCTTTTAAAGCAATTAGAAAAATGCAGATTGTCTAGAGACAATTTAAGTATGAGAATTAATGGCTCAATGTATCTGTGTGACGCAAAGAGAAAAGGCGAGACAGTGTGACAGAGGATTATAGAATTGTCAGATTCAACAATGTTATTAAAAACAAATCTTGATTTCAGTGAACATTTTTGACAATTAACAGGGAAAAATACTGATGAAAATCCTTTGCTGTGCTCTAGCCAGGGAGAGCCACAAAGGCACCACATAGCATTTAGCTAATTGGACTGGACCTCTGTGAGGTATAAATCTTCAAAAATAATAATTAATAATAGACTGAGAGACAGTGATTTTCCCAATATCAACCAGTAAGCTAGCCTAGTTAAATGAGTTTTGAGCCCATGGCTCCCTGACACCCCTCCAAGTCTCTTCCACTATACCACATTGTTATCTACAACCTAATGGCAATCCAAGTCCTGTTGAACTGGCTGGATCTATCTTTTGATGCACCTGACAAAGCAGGCTCCTGCCTATAAAGATTGTGGGCCAGAACACTGATCGCTTCATTCCTGTGACCAAGCTGAAGTATTATTTTGCCGTGGACGCTGTCTATGTTGGCAAAAAGCTGGAGTTGCTCCTGTTCCCTTTCCTGCACCAGGACTGGCAGGTGCAGTACCAGCAGGGCACCCCAGTGGCACCATGCTTTGATGTCAACGCATTGATGTAAGAACTAGTAGACACCGTCAAAACATTAGGAAAGGACTGGTTGTTACTGTATTGTTATTGAAAGATGTTGCTTTTTTAACAATGTTAATAGTTTATTATTTAATTTTTTGTAAACTGTATTGTTCTTTTCTGATGCGTATTTTGTATTTGTGTTTAACTTTTGTGAGCTGCCTTGAGGGCCTTTTTAGCCAAAAGGCAGCATAGAAATAAACCATAACGTAACGTAACATAACATAAAAGACCACATGCCACTATATGTTTCTTTGTCTATGAAACTGGCTCTTCTTCTTCTTCTTCTTCTTCTTCTTCTTCTTCTTCTTCTTCTTCTTCTAGTTTTTGAGGTAGTAACATGGGGTCATCAGAAGGCTAACACTTCCTACATCTTATGCTGCTAATAAAAAAAACTCCCTTGAGGAATGCAGAAATCCAGCATGTCCTTCCTTTAATTTCAAATGAACCAAAGAACATGCTCCAGACTGATCAGGAAAGTCTTCTGGAGACAGAAGGCCTGGCAGTCTTCTTGCACTCTGACATCTCTTAATTAAGCATAATTAAGGGGCTGGTCTATTGTTCCTCAACATCTCAGATCTCATTACCTTGGAATAAAACAACTTTGACTCGTCAAGTTGAGTGCAGCCCACCAGTTATGTGCTGTGCTCTGCTAGGAGATTGGTAACCTCTTCCATTTGTAGTTTCCTTTAATGTTGCCAACTGACACCCTGGGCAAATGGCACTTCCTATGGTTCTTGGTATTTAGAATACTTCCATAGCAGGCAGTGGGGTATGGTGAAAGAAGAGGGGAAAGACAGATCTCCCTCCTTGCTTCTCTCCCTCCTGCCTCCACTACAGCAGCACCTCCATCATTGTATTGGTAGGTGGGAATGGGAGGGAGTTCTACACTGGCTCAGATTAAAATCTGAACCAAAGAAGAATTCAAGGGGCAGTAATGCTCATCTCATCTTGAAGGATAACCTTAGAAGTCACCAAGGTTCATTTTCTGTACTAAGGAACTTCAAATCTTGCCAGCATCACTGATGCCGATTACTTTAGGCTGACTACCTTAGGCATTTCACATGGAAAGGTGGATTATACATTTCTCAAATAAATAGCAGTTGCTAGATTAACCCAAGCCTACCTCATAGGGTTGTTGTGAAGCTTACATGTGATAGTCCCTTGTGCCTTTATACGTTCTTGAGCTCCTGGAAGCTGAGTGGAAATATGTTGAATGAATAAATGAGTAACAGAAAATATAATGAAAACTAGAGCAGTTTGAGAGCCAGTGTGGTGTAGTGGTTAGTGTGTTGGACTATGACCTGGGAGACCAGGGTTTGAATCCCCACACAGCCATGAAGCTCACTGGGTGATCTTGGGCTAGTCACTGCCTCTCAGCCTCAGAGGAAGGCAATGGTAAACCACCTCTAAATACCACTTACCATGAAAACCCTATTCATAGGGTCACCATAAGTTGGAATCGACTTGAAGGCAGTTCATTTCATTTTTCAGAGCAGTTATTGATCTTGAAGCACAAAGTCACTCCAAAGGCCAAGCCTTTGTAATAATTTATTACTTGCAATGGGAAAGGAAGCCATGTGAAACTTCCTCCTCCATAACATTTAAAATAGCAGGATATTCTTTACAAAGTTCTCCATTTTATTTATTCTGATAGAAATGATAAATCTGTAATAGATTGCAAGGTGCTTCTGAAATCTTCCAGTTTCTGGAGAAGCACCAACCAGGTTCACCTGGGTACCTTAATTCTTAGAACTTTTAAGCAAACATTTTTTGCCTTTCAAAGTGTGATCATATCTCCCCTCAGTCTTCTCTTCTCCAGGCTAAACATGCCCAGTTCTTTCAGTCTCTCCTCATAGGGCTTTGTTTCTAGTCCCATGATCATCCCTGGGGGGAATGGGAATAGGGGGCACTGTCTTACGGTGGTTCCGTTCCTATCTCTCAGACAGGCATCAACGGGTAGCACTGGGAGATGAGGTTTCAGACCCTTGGCCTCTCAATTGTGGAGTGCCACAGGGTTCTATCCTCTCTCCCATGCTATTTAACATCTATGTAAAACCGCTGGGGGCCATCATCAGGAGATTTGGGTTGCAGTGTCACCAATATGCGGATGACACCCAGCTCTATCTCTCGTTTAAGTCCTCACCAGAGTTGGCTGTGGATACCATTTCCAAGTGCCTGAAGTCTGTAAGTGAATGGATGGGAGGAAATAGGCTGAAGCTGAACCCTGACAAGACCGAGGTGCTGCTCGTGGGAGACAAGAGAAGGTTAGGAGATACAGACCTGGTGTTTAATGGGGTAAGATTGCCCCTGAAGGACCAGGTCCGCAGCCTCGGGGTCATTTTAGACTCCCAGCTATCCATGGAGGCTCAGGTGTTGGCAGTGAGCCAGGCAGCTTGGTATCAATTACATCTAATACAGAGGCTGCGCCCCTACCTTCCTGTCCATCTGCTCCCTCGAGTGGTACATGCCCTGGTCTCCTCTCGCTTAGACTACTGTAATGCGCTCTACGTTGGGTTACCCTTGAAAACGGTCCGGAAACTACAGCTGGTACAGAATGCGGCGGCACGTTTGATTAAGAACAGCCGTTGCCGTGATCATATCACTCCAGTGTTAGGAGATCTACACTGGCTACCAGTTGTTTACCGGGCCCAATTCAAGGTGTTGGTGTTAACCTTTAAAGCCCTATACGGTTTCGGCCCAGTTTATCTGAAGGAGCGCCTCCAGCATCACCAAATATGCCGCCTGACGAGATCAGCCTCACAAGACCTTCTCTCGGTCCCACCAGTTAGAACAGCTAGGCTGGTGCGGACCAGAGAGAGGGCATTTTCGATTGTGGCTCCCACCCTCTGGAATTCCTTGCCCTATGACCTTCACCATGCCCCCTCCCTGACAAGTTTTTGTCGAGCCTTGAAGACCTGGCTATTCAGGCAGGCCTACAAGATTTCAGGGGCGGATTAGTTTCACTTGTTATAAAAGTGGGTGGTTTTAGATTAATTATAGATTGGGTTTTTGATTTATATGTGTATTTTACTCTTTTATGTACGTCGCCTAGAGTGGCCGTTAACTCGGCCAGATAGGCGACTCAAAAATAAAATTTTATTATTATTATTATTATTATTATTATTATTATCCTTGTTGCCCTCCTCTGAACCTGTTCCAGTTTGTCTGCATCCATCTTCAACTGTGGTGTCCAGAATTGGACACAGTAAGATGAAGCCTAACTAGTACTGAATAGAGGAGAATAAATACTTCATGCAGTTTGGAAACTATACTTCTGTTAATGCAGCCTAAAATAGCATTTTGCCATTTTTGCAGCCACATCGCACTGTTGGCTCATATTCAGCTTGTGATCAACAACAATCCCAAGATCCTTCTTGCAGGTAGTATTGCTGAGCCAAGTATCCCCCATCTTATAACTGCACATTTGGTTTCCTTTTCCTAGGTGTAGAACTTTTAATCCCTGTTAAATTTCATTCTGTTGTTTTCAGCCCAATGCTCCAGCCTACCAAGGTCACTTTGAATTTTGTTTCTGTCCTCCAAGGTATTAACTATCCCTTCCAATTTTGTATCATCTGCAAATCTGATCAGCATTCCCTGCACCTCCTCATCCAAGTCATTAATAAAAATGTCAAATGCAGATGCTGCTGCCAATCAGCTTAATCTACTCTGAAGGGCAGTATTTTAGCAGGGATACCCCTGCCCCACTTCCCATGCTGTCTTAGCTGCAATGCCATACCACACTCCCATAGTTAAATTGTAGTCTCCATGCCTCACACTGGTCCTGTAACTGTCACTCCGGGTGATGTGGACTAGCAGCATGAGATGAAGTCATGGGCGCATTTGGGGTCCAATGGTTGGATGGTGCAATAGATACACAGGTACCTCTTTTAAATATTGCTTTTTAAAAAAGATGTCAAGTTATGTTTGCCATTGTACTATTGCTAGACATCTGCAGCCAAAATATGGGCTGGTTAGTTTGTCAACATGGAAAATTATCCTTGATTCCCTATCTCCTTTGCCTTTTACTTTACACCCCATTTGCCTGTCCTTCCCTCAGGTTCCTGTCCCTGTCAAATGACTACTCTGCAGTCTACCTTCAGCCTCATAGACTCCCTATGTCTCCTGACCATTCCTTTTCCTGTCCCCAAAGCTAGAGAGCCCTAGGGCTTATGTGAGGTTTTTAAATCCAGCCCAATCAATTTCCCATCCTTCAGAGAAGCCAGTTTGCAAAGGTTCTGACAGCTTTGTTCACTGAGCAACTGGAATGTTCATGACCATGCAGTACCATCACATAAGCTCGACCAATCTGCATCAGTGCATTCTCTGTCACATACAGTATAGATTAGGCTCCTTTAAATTGTAATAGAAACAACTGAGCTAGAATTTGTTTTGTGTGTGCTAAAATGAGTTGGGGAAAAGAATGTTTAAACCTACACATGTTCTTTTTAATGCTTGAGGAGGGGTAGTGTCTAGACATAATTTAAAATCCTAAATGTTAGTAGCACTGTACAGTTGGCTATAAGTATTTAGGATTGCCAAGTGTGGCATTAATCTTCGCTAGTAATTATTCTAAGACACAACTTAATAAAAATGCCCCCATCCCCATCTCTCACTGTGCTGTTTCAGTGGGATTTACTAAGGAACATTTGTATGTCATTTCTTGTTATCATGTCAACTATCTGGAAGGAAAAACACCCAGAATATCAATGGAAGATCTGGGACCTGGAATAATCCCACGCAGGCTGCAATCCCATACACACTTACCAGGGAGTAATCCCATTGAACCCAATGGAGTTTACTTCTGAGTAGACAAGTATTGGATTGCAGCCTAAATCTGTTTCCCACCTACAAGATATAGGGCTGGGGTGAAATTTTCTGCCAGAACCTATTCAGCTATTAATGTCGAAGGTGGGATCCTCATGCATGATGAGGATGTAGCTGAAGATTTGAGGAGGAGACTTTGGTGAAATGTTCAGAGGAGATGAGGGTTGATACCTTATTTTTCTGTACAAAGTGGCCAATGTTTGTTTTCCTTGTTTTAAAATAGGAAAAAGTTAGTTTCCATGGGCACTCCAGGAAATGCAGCTTGGCTGTCCTGTTTCAAGAGGCACATATGCAGAGCAGCCAAGAGTTGACAGGGGCAGTCCCAGAATCATAGCCTTCTAGCAGTCCAAAGTCCAAATAAGGGATGGAAAGATCTGCCAATGTCATTTCTCCCAGTTTCTCATTTTTCCAATCTTAAATTCAGTTCTCCACATTTCTGCAGCAATTTGTGATTTTTTTAAAAAAAAATACGCATGAAAATTCTCCCACATTTTAGTGCGAATTTCTCCTTAAACAAATTTTTGTGCAGTTTTGACTAATGTATATGTTTTTGCAAGCAATTTCTCATCATACAATGCATTTTTCTTTGTTATTGTATGTTATTTTTATGTTATACAGGGCTGGCACCAGAAGGCAACCAGGCTGGGCCCTGGCTGAGGGCCCCTATGGCCCCCTTCTTAGGGTAGGAGGGTAGCACTCCTGTTCCATGATCCACAGCAGCATCGGCTCCCAATGATGGAGAGGGAGCTCCCAGGCACCCCACCTCCCCAATATAGTCAGTGCGGGCTTTAATAAGCCTGTACACATGCCTCATCTACCTCTCCTGTCCCTGTAAATGATGTGTGCACTATGTGTGCCTGCCTGCCATCAACTAAGATGTGTATGGGGGTGCCCATAAAGGTCTGACACCCTCACCGCCATCTTGGTTGATGGCAGGCATGTGTGTCAGCATGCACAGGGTTGGTGCCAGAGGGTGGCCAGGTTGGGCCTTGGCCAAGGGCCCCTGCATCTCAGAGGGGCCCCTGAAGGGCCCCTCCTCAGGGTGGAAGGGAGGCATTCCTGTTCTGTGATCCATGGCAGCACCGGGTCCTGCAACCCAACCCTGCCGTGGGTCACAAAAAGAGCTCCCAGGCCCCACAATAAAGACAGCACGGGCTTCAATAAGCCTGCATGCATGCCCCACCTACCTCTTCCATCAGTGTGAATGCCGTGTGGATGCGTGCATGCCTGCCATTTGTCAAGATGGAAGTGGGGGTGTCACATGGCATGGAAGGTAGGTGGGGCACACCTTATTAGCCCTGAGCTGCCTGTATGGGGGGGCTATGGCACTATGGGCCCGGGGCAGGCAGGTGCCCAAGGGCCCAGTCATGCCTGGCACCGGCCCTGAACATGCACATCATTCACAGGGACAGGAGAGGTAGGTGGGATGCAAGGGTGGGCTTATTAGCCCCACGCAGCCTATATGGGGAGGCATTGGACTAGGGCGCTGTGGGCCTGAAGCAGGCTGGTGCCCAAGGGCCCAGTCATACCGGGGGCTGGCCCTGATTTTTTATGTACATTTTTATGCACATTTCCCCCTAACATATGCATTTTTAAAAACATTGGTTGGTTGGTGAACTGCATTGCAAAATTAGAATAAATGTGACTTTCAAAGGATTCCTGTGTTTTGTTTCTCATATTGTTTTGGAAAGTGTGGATTTGACAAATTTGGCTTGAAATACAAACTGAATTGCATTTCTCAACCATCCCTAGTCCAAATACAGAAGCAGCACAAGAAGCAAGGTTTGGAAGTAGTCCATTGTCAAAACACCAGGGCAATGCAAGAGGCACTGTTCAGAAGGAAATGCATGGAGTCCAGTGACCAGCTAGGTAAGAGGGATACAAGTCAGAGAGCTGGTGCAATGGCTTTGCACCAATACTCTGTACCTGGAAATGAAGGCTTGTAAACTTGAGCTTTCAGAGCCTCACCCAGTTTGCTCAAAATTGCCCTTCTCAAGTTGCTTTTTCTTTCCTTAAGCAAAAAGACACAGGGACTATATATCATTTCACTCAGACATGGAAAAGCAGGTGGGGGTGAGGATTTTGAGTGAAAAATGGCAGGAAGTGAAAGGTTTCAGCAGCCCCCCTCTGACCTTTGATCACAGCCACTCTGCTTGCCAGAAAAGGAGGAAAGAAAAGGAAAGGAAATTTGGAAGACTTCTTGTTATAAATATCCTTCCCAAGAGATCACAGCGATGTTTTTTATTCATACAACTATCTTGTAAGGTAAGTTAGTCTGAGAGACAGTGGCTGGCCACAGGTCACCTTGTCAGTTTTATGGCTGAGTAGGAGCCCTTTCAGGCTAGGTCCAGCACTCTACTTACTGCACCACTCACCTCCTGCATTACATCTAGTTTGTCCCTCATTTTGAAAACAATGGGGATCAAAGCATTGAGTTTGGGCTGTCTAATCTTTCTGAGTAGGAAGATGCTACATGCATTTTGACATGTTTGTAGTCTTGTCGTTTTCATGTACAGAACTGGCCTCCAAAACAGATGCTTATTTTTATGTAAGTGGGCCTTTCCCTGCTCTGTAGTCGGTGAATCAAGATGTTCACTTATTTTATCTTTGAAAAGCGCAACTGTTTACGGTATGTTATTAGACAACATGTATAAATCTATGGGAACAGAAAAGCAACTGCTTAAAATGTATGCGAGCTATCAAATGACACTGAAGTAGAACTGAATTATGGGCTTTTTCAAATTTGCAAATCAAATACCAGGGTATACTCCTGTTAATAAATGCTCTTGGGGACATTTGGAAGGGATAGCTAACTCTGACCCACTCACACACACCCCAAGCAAAGACCCTACTGATTTTGGCAGTGGTAGCAAAATTAAAAAATAAAGTAGCCATAGTGCTAGGGCTGGTAGAGCCTCGTATCCTCATCCCCCCTTCCCTGGCCATCAGATCAATCATTTGATGCATGAAGAGGGGATAATCCCTCCTCCTCAGTGTATATGCACACATAACTGAAGAAGGGTGCTGTGCGCATGTGTGCATGCATTCGCGTACATGCAGTCATATGCACAAAAGTGTGCATGCAAAAGTATGAGGTGGCTATACCCACTTTTGGCCAAGCCACCATTAGTATGTGGCCCCAGAGAGTTTGCCAAGGGTAAATGAGACCCTTAAACCCAAAAAGGTGAGCTACTCCTGCTTTACGGGCTTCAGACATTCCACCTTGTGTATTAAAAATACACAAGGAGGGGTCCACACGTGCTATGTCAGTACACATGTAAGGCCCCTTCTCATACTTGACAAATGTATGACCAGCAAGGTGTGTGGCTGGTGGGAATGGCAAGGGTAGCCCCTACAGTCCCCTTCATGAACAAAAAGTATGCATATTTTCAATCTCTGTCTGTCTGTGTGCCATCTGAACAGCCCTCCTTTATGTAAACAAACATACAGAATAAAGAGGTGAGGGACCGTAGCTTGGCTGAAAAGATCAGTTAGTGCTGCCTTGTCCTAAAAGGATACAGAGAAGTGTATAGAGAGTTTTTGTCCCTCACTAATCACTCTAGAACCCTCTCCCAGCTGAATTGTTAGGAGATATAGGATAGTATCAAAAAGCAAGTACATGCTTCACACAGCAGGGAGTTGAACTATGGAATTTGCTTCCACAAGATGTGGTAATAGTCACCAATCTGGATAAGGCTATCAATGACTACTAGTCAGGATGGCAATGTGCTACCACCTGGATCAAAGGTAGCATATGCCTCTGAATTCCGGCCACTGGAGAACAACAGCGGGAGTGGGCTATTGCCTTCATAGCCTGCTTGTGGACATCCCATGGGTGCTTTGTTGGCCACTGTGCAAAACAGGATGCTGGACTAGATGGGCCTTTAGACTCATCCAGGAAGGCTCTTCTTATGTTGCTATGTTCAGTGTGCTGCTGAGGGTACAACTCTCAGGTCAACCACAGTGGTTAGAGAGTTGGACTATGACCTGGGAGACCAGGGTTCAAATCCCCACACAGCCATGGAGCTCACTGGGTGACCTTGGGCCAGTCGCTGCCTCTCAGCCTCAGAGGAAGGCAATGGTAAACCCCCTCTGAATACTGTTTACCATGAAAACCCTATTCATAGAGTCACCATAAGTTGGGATCAACTTGAAGGCAGTCCATTTTTCACAGGATCTTGGATTGCATCGCTCAGATAAAGGTGCTGCATCACTGGTGTTATCATAAAAATATCCAATGCCTCAGTTTCCTGGCTTGTGCATTGAGAAAGTGGATAGAGAAAAGTTCTTCTCCCTCTCTCATAATACTAGAACTCGTGGACATTCAAAGAAGCTGAATGTTGGAAGATTCAGGACAGACAAAAGGAAGGACTTCTTTACTCAGCGCATAGTTAAACTATGGAATTTGCTCCCACAAGATGCAGTAATGGCCACCAGCTTGGACGGCTTTAAAAGAAGATTAGACAAATTCATGGAGGACAAGGCTATCAATGGCTACTAGCCGTGATGGCTGTGCTCTGCCACCCTAGTCAGAGGCAGCATGCTTCTGAAAACCAGTTGCCGGAAGCCTGAGGAGGGGAGAGTGTTCTTGCACTCGGGTCCTGCTTGCGGGCTTCCCCCAGGCACCTGGTTGGCCACTGTGAGAACAGGATGCTGGACTAGATGGGCCACTGGCCTGATCCAGCAGGCTCTTCTTATGTTCTTATGTTCTTAAATTTGCGAGGCAAAGCCCAGTTTTGCCGAATGGGTTAGGCAAAAGGCTCCTATAGATGGAGCCACAGAGAAGCAAGGGCTCCAGCAGATGCTCTGGTTTGGGCTCTCAAACAGATCTCCCATACAGCACTTACATTGTATAACTCTTGCCAATTTTAAGAAATACTTTCCTGATTATGACCCAAGCTTTTAGACCCAGGATATTAATCAAAGTCCATTAAAGAAAAGCAAACAAATGGACATCCTTTCCACATTGCATAAGTGAAACAAACATATGTTGATTTGCGTTTCCCAGCTGTCGGGCCATAACCGGAATCTCATTCATACTAACTGTAACAAATAATGCTAAAGACTTTGTTAATGACCGTTGACTCTCCCGCCCGCCTGCCTGCCTCCATTCCGTGGAACAATATTGGGCTCTCTCAGAGTACACAATGTAAGTCCTAGGATGAACCGGGGCCAAGTGGTAAATCTCCTGGTTTTCTGGATGAGAAGAAAAAGTTATTGAATGGCATCTGACTTCTTTTTATCCACCTCATCTTTGGCTAAGCAAGTTGTTTAGCAATGGAGATAGAGGCCATGAGAGGGATTCTCGGGGAGTACTTATGTAATGAATCATGACATGTACTAGGGTGAACTACTGGGAAAAAATCACATGCAGATTGGAAGTGGTTTCACTGTGGTGCCAGGCTTGGCTCAGCTGTGGAGCTTGCGGTGTGGTTTTTGTACTATGTAAGTAGGGATGAAATGATTTGTCAGCTTCAGTTCTCTCAGTTTCTCATTTTTTCCAATTGTTTTGAAAAGTGCAAATTTTGATAGATTTGGCTTGAAATGCGAACTGAGTTGAATTTCTCACCCATTCTTAATTGTAAAAGATACGGAGTTGTCGTAAACTAAGTGCTACTTAGAGTAGACCCATTGAAATTAATGAACCTAAGTTTGTCATGTTTATTAGCTTCAGTGGGTCTCCTCTGAGTAGGACTAGCATTGAATTCCACCCCATGTGCCTGAGATCAGGCTAGAATGAAATCTAAGGGCACTTCATATGGCAAACATGATTGCCACATGCACACAAGAGTCACAGCATCCCTACCTGGCTTGGGAGCAGGATATCTGAACAGCTGCCTCTTCCAATAGGAAACTGGCCATCAAATATGGTCATATTCTGAGACCCTGCTCTGTGTACCACCACCAAAGCAGGTGCAACTGGTAGGGACATATAACAAAGCCTTGTTGGTGGTAGCACTGGGATTACATGGCAGCACTGTGGAGCTCCCTCTAAGGAACTTTAAAATGGCCCTTTCTCTGTTCTCCTTTAGGCAGGCAATGAAGGCATTTTGGTTGCACCATACTTTTAATATGCTTTGTATTAAAAAAAACTACAAAATACGTTAAAATATATATTTCTTTTATATAGTTATGGTTTTGTTTATCTGTTTTATTTTGACTTTTAAACACTCTTTTCAATTGTATAGATATTTTATTGTAAACAGCCATGTAGGCTTTTTTTTAGAGCCAAAAGGTGGCATAGAAATGCTTCATAAATAAATTTTAGAAGTGTTCCCCACACTAATTTGGACAGCATACATGTGTGTGCATATTTGTGTGTGCATGCTTCTTGAAACATGCATGCCAATACATCTGGCACCCCTAACTTCCATCTGCAGTCTGATTGCTGCTATCCCAGCTTACACAGCATTCTGCACAATGCACAGAATGATCAGCTATGTTGCCTTTGTATGATCTTCCCCATGAGTTTGGTGGCCTTGAGTTGTAGAAGTCGTAGCCAGAATGATCCCATTGAAGCCCTGTAAAGAGTCTTCTCTTCTGTCCCCTGTGCTATTTAACATATACATGAAACAGCTGCGAGTGGTTGTCTGGAACTATGGGGTCTGGTGCCACCAGTAAGCTGATGACTCCCAACTCTATTTCTCTTTCTGCCTAAATCCAAGAAAGCTGTTTCAGTTCTAAACCAGGGTCTGTCATCAGTAATGCATTGGATGAGGTCAAACAAATTGAAGCTTAATCCAGACAAGACAAAGGTGCTCCTGGTCAGTCGGAAGGCAGATCAGGGAATAGGGATTCAACCTGTTTTGGATGGGGTTACACTCCCCGCTGAAGACACAGGTTCGCAGTTTGGGTGTACTCCTCGATTCAGCCCTGAGCCTAGAGGCTCAGATTTCAGTGCTAACCAGGAGTGCATTTGCACAGATAAAACTAGCTTGCCAACTGTGCCCATTCCTGGAGATGTCTGATCTGGCCACGGTGACACATGTCTTAGTCGCATCCTGTTTGGATTACTGTAGCACACTCTATGTGGGGCTGCCTTTGAAGAATGTTCAGAAACGTCAGCTGGTCCAAAGAGCCTCTGCCAGATTGTTGACTGCAGTCTAACCTCAGTGCAGACCTATTTAGATCAAGGGTGGGAAATGTAGGCCTAGAAGCTTAAGGCAACCATCCACACCTCTCTACCTGGCCCTTGAAACTCTCTCCACGCCACATCCCTCAGTGGCCCTGCTCCTCACCCTGAGTGTTTTTGTCTGGCTGGAATGTGTCCTGGAAGTCTGACAATACCTCTTACTTCCCTGGATGGAGAATTAAGGGTAGGTGGATCATAGAATAGTAAAACTGGGCCTATAAGGCCATTGAGTCCAACCACCTAATCAATTCAGGAATCCAAATTAAAGTATTCCCTATAGATGGCTGTCCAGCTGCCTCTTGAAAGCCTCCAGTATTGGAGAGCCCACCACCTCTCTGGGTCATTGGTTACATTGTCGTATGGCTCTAACAGTTAGGAAGTTTTTCCTGATGTTCAGCTGAAAGCTGGCTTCCTGTGAATTGAGACCATTATTTCATGTCCTGCATGCGGGGATGAACGAGAAGAGATCCTGACTCCCCTCTGTGTGACAACAGTATGTGTGAGTATGAGAAGAAATGAGCTTATGGTACAAAGGGGAAATTCACATCTGTTGCTCCACCCATTTTTGCCTCTGACCCTGCCCTCTGTAATGTGAGTAGGAACTCAAGTGAATTAGAAGTAATTGTATGGGGGAATCAGTTGGGGGTGGGACTAGTAGGAAAACGAAAGTAGAGTTTTTGGGTTATGCAGCAACACACTGTGAAATAAAGTTTGTTCCTTCTAACCAGTATCTGTGGTTCATTTCAAACCTTGCAAATATTACATGGTGTCAGAAGACTACCTAAAAACATAAGGCAGTGAAAAATGGACCAGTTGAAGCCTCCAGGAAAGTTGGTGTTTGAAGGAAATGCAGCCGAGAATTGGAGAAGATGGAAGCAAGGGTTTGAATAGTACTGCATTGCAAGTGGAGCAAATAAGAAAGATGAGTGACTTCAGTCAGCATTATTTCTGCATGTGGCAGGTGAAGAAGCAAGAGAGGTATTTAATACTTTCCAGTTTGATGATGATGCAGATAAAAATAAAATTCAAGTTTTGATGAATAAATTTGAAGCATATTGTGTGCCCAGAAGAAATGTTACTTATGAAAGGCACAGGTTCTTCACTAGAATACAGAGTGAAGGAGAAAGTATAGACCAATATGTGACTGATTTGAAGCTTTTGGCTCAGACCTGTGAATTTGGGGAGCTGTGTGATTTTCTTATTAAGGATCGCATAGTGTGTGGCATTCAGAAAGACAGATTGAGAGCCAAGCTACTGAGAGAGAGTGATTTAATCCTTGAGTGTGCAGTGAATATATGTAGGGCAGAAGAAGTGACTGCAAAACAAATGAAAGATTTTGGGGCAACAGAAAAACAAATGGATGTCTTACAGGGCAAAAGTACCTTTGATAAGCCAAAAGTAAGCCAGTCTCAGAGCAAATGGAGCCCTGGCACTACTACCAGCCCCCAAGAAAAGGAAATGCCACAGAGGCCTGCAGTAGCAGCAAAGGCCTGCTACAAGTGTGGTATCAGTCATCATGACATAAATACTTGTCCTGCATATGGGAAGGAATGCAGAAGATGTGGCAAACTTAATCATTTTGCTAAAATGTGTAAAACTAGAGATAGAAAACTTCAATGCAGACAAATGTTCTCAGTAGCAGATACAGCTAAAAATGCTCATGATTTCTTCATTGGCACATTGAATTCTACAGCTCTGGAAGATGAATGGTGTGTGGATCTTCTCATAAATGATCACAAGTATGTGACCTTTAAGACTGACACAGGAGCACAGGCTAATGCAATGTCTTAAAAAACATACAAAGCCTTGCAAGCTGAACCACTTCAGCATTCAAATACCAGATTAATAACCTACTCTGGAGGAAGACTACATGTGTCTGGTAAATGTAACCTGGATTGCAAATATAAAGATCAAAGAGCTGAGTTGGAATTTCACATAGTAGACTTTGATGCACAAGCTGTACTCGGTCTCCGAGCTGTGACTAATTTAAATTTGGTGCAAATAGTTAATATAATGAAAAGAGCTCCAGTAGATCAATGAGATGTTGCAGTTGAATACAAAGATGTATTTGAAGGCTTAGGTTGCTTACCAGAGAAATACGCCATCAAAATCAACCCACAGGTTCCACCTGTAATTCATGCACCTCGGAAGGTTCCCGTGGCACTAAGGGATAAAGTCCAAAAGGAACTGACTCGTATGGAGCAATTAAAAGTCATAGTTAAGGTAAAAGAACCTACAGAGTGGGTGAATTCAATTGTGGTTGTAGACAAGCCTGGCTGGGACCAGATAAGAATATGTTTAGATCCAAGAAATATGAACAAAGCAATTTTAAGAGAACATTTTCAATTGCCTGCTGTAGAAGAAATTACCAGTAAGCTAGCAGAAGCAGAATTGTTTACTGTTCTTGATCCCAGTAGTGGATTCTGGCAAATTCGGCTAGATGACAACAGTCAGAGCTTGGAAAAGTTACTTTTTTGAACTACAACTCCCATCAGCCCCAGCCAGCATGGCCACTGGATTGGGCTGATGGGCGTTGTAGTTCAAAAAAGTAACTTTTCCAAGCTCCGACAACAGTTCCAGGCTATGTACATTTAATACAACTTTTGGCAGGTACCGATTTACAAGAATGCCATTTGGTATCTCTTCAGCTCCTGAGGTCTATCAGAGGATGATCCAACATACATTTGAGGGTATTGATGGGGTCACATGCTACATAGATGATATCCTGGTGTGGGGGAAGACTAAACAGGAACATAATGAGAGACTGAAGAGAGTTCTGTACAGGTGCCGAGAGAGGAATCTGAAATTGAACAAAGTGAAATGCAAATTTGCCATGACTGAAATAAAATATCTAGGACACATCTTAACCAAAGAAGGACTAAAACCTGATTCATCTAAAATAGAGGCCATCACTGATATGCCCAGTCCAAGTAACAAAGCTGATCTTCATGGATTTCTAGGAATGGTGACTTACCTAGCAAAGTTTGTCCCAAATTTGGCAACAGTAACAACCCCTTAAGACAGCTGTTGGCCCAAGATGTTGAATTTTGCTGGATGTCAGTTCATGAAACAGCATTCACACAGTTGAAATAACTATGAACAAAAACTCCTGTTTTGAAATATTACAATGTGAAAGAAACTGTAACTCTGTCAGTGGACGCTAGTTCTACAGGCTTAGGTGCTGTACTGTTGCAAAGAGGTGCACCTGTTGCATATGCTTCTAAAGCAATGACTGCGGCCCAACAGAATTATGCTCAAATAGAAAAGGAAATGTTGACAATAGTGTTTGGATGCACAAGATTCCATCAATTTTTCTATGGCAAAAAAGTGACTGTGGAAACGGACCACAAACCATTGGAGGCAATTTTCAGAAAACCTTTCCATAATGCACCTCCAAGAATCCAAAGATGGCAGTTAACACTGCAGAGATATCAATTACAAGTGCACTATAGACCAGGCAAAGAATTAATCATTGCTGATACCCTGTCCAGGGCATATCTTGAGCAGGATGAAGGAATAAGTTCTGAAGAAGCTGAGGTTGCTGTTAACCTCATGGTGTCTTATTTACCAATCTCCGAATCAAAACTGAAAGAATTTCAGGTGGCTACTGAAAATGATAGCATTTTGCAAATCCTGAAAAATGCCATTTTGCAGGGGTGGCCAGATAGAAGAGTAGAAGTTCCAGAGTGTATACGTGTTTATTGGAATTACAGAGTGGAATTAAGTGTTCATGATGGACTCATTTTTAAAAGTGACAGAATCATAGTACCACAAGTTTTGAGGAAAGAGAAATTGAATATTATACACGAGAGTCATCTGGGTGTTGAATTATGTAAAAAGCAGGCACGAGAAGCTGTATATTGGCCAGGTATGTGTGCCCAAATTGAAGAATTGGTACTGTCATGTACCACATGTCACACCTTCAGAAATAAAAACCAAAAAGAACCAATGTTACCTCATGAAATTCCAAGAAGACCTTGGCAGAAGCTAGGAATGGACTTGTTTGAATTTCAAAGAAAGGACTATCTACTTTTGGTTGATTATTATTCAAAATATGTGGAAATATGTTTGCTTGAAGACACTACAAGTAGATCAGTAATTTTACACTGCAAATCTATATTTGCAAGACATGGTATACCTGAAGAGGTTGTCAGTAATAATGGCCCTCAATTTTGCTCTAGAGACTTTAAAATGTTTGCCAAAGATTGGGACTTTGTTCACACAACATCCAGTCCACTATTTCCTCAATCAAATGGAATGGCAGAAAGAGCGATCCAAACAGTAAAGAGGATTCTTAAGAAATCTAGTCTGAATAACACAGATCCTTATCTTAGTTTATTGGATTACAGAAATACGCCTACAGTAGATACAGCCTCACCTGCATAACTTTTAATGGGGAGATGTTTAAGAACCAGGTTGCCTACCTCAGCACCGTTGTTACTACCTCAGCAGGTAAAAGGTGACATACAGACACATCTGAAGAGAAGACAAGAAAAACAGAAGCTTTACTTTGACACAGGTTCAAAGCCTTTACCATCTTTGCAGGTTGGTGATTCTGTTAATGTTCGGCAAGATGGAGTGTGGAAACCAGCAAGAATGACTGGACAAAACATGACTCCAAGATCATATTTGGTTCAGACTGATGATTTAGCTGTCTACAGACGGAACAGAAGAGATCTTCAAAGCACTCCAAGTTGTGAACCAAAAATGGATGAGACTGAGACTGAGATGAGACTGAGACTGCAACTGCACCTCCATCAGAGGTAGACTTATCAGAGTCTCAAGACAACAAAAGTGGAACAGCTGTAGCACAAAGTGCCAGTAATATACCAGAAAAGATTTTGGACTCTGAGTTACCTGCTACTACATCAAGAGGCAGAGTGATCAGAAAACCAATTCGATATAGACAGTAGTTTCTATCTTTTTCTTAAAAATAAAAAGGGAGATGTAATGTGAGTAGGAACTCAAGTGAATTAGAAGTAATTGTATGGGGGAATCAGCTGGGGGTGGGACCAGTAGGAAAACAAAAGTAGAGTTTTTGGGTTATGCAGCAACACACTGTGAAGTAAAGTTTGTTCCTTCTAACCAGCATTTGTGGTTCATTTCAAACTTTGCAAATATTACACCCTCTACTGGCGTGTGGCCCTTGGAAAGTTCGCCAAAAGAAAATTTGGCGCATGGGCTGGAAAAGGTTTGCCAGCCCTGGTCTAGACACTGTCAGCTTTATAAAACATTTTACATGAACAAAATTCAGAATGAACAAAGATCATGTGTCTGAAATGAATTCCACTTCTTTGCATGTTTTTAAAGAGCTAAATCTACAGAGATACTCTGCAAAACCAGTTTGGCAATCTCAAGCTTGGAGGCTGTGCAGCATATTTTACAAAAGCTCATGAAGGAAAATCACACAGGAATTGTCTTTGAAATCAGTATTCATGAAACAGGCACATTGTGGTGTGAGTGTTAAAAAGAAAATGCAGCACTCTCACTATCTTAATTTCAGTTATTAGGAAATCCTAACCAATTGCCCCTTTTTGAATGATATCTTCCATACAGTCCCCTATAACTGTTACATGTTTATGTTGTTGTTATGTGCCTCCAAGTCGACTATTACTTATGGCGACCCTAGGAATCAGTGACCTCTAACATCATCTGTCATGAACCACCCTGTTCAGATCTTGTAAGTTCAGGTCTGTGGCTTCCTTTATGGAATCAATCCATCTCCTGTTTGGCCTTCCTCTTTTTCTACTTCCTTCTGCTTTTCCAAGCATTATTATCTTTTCTAATGAATCATGTCTTCTCATTATGTGTCCAAAGTATGATAACCTCAGTTTCATCATTTTAGCTTCTACTGATAGTTCTGGTTTAATTTGTTCTAACATGCAATTATTTGTCTACAAAAATACATATACTAGGGTAAAATGTGCATAAAATCCATATATTAGTGAAAGTAGCATGCAAACATGCATTGTATTAGAGAAAATTGCTTTGCAAAAAAGAGTATAATGCAAAAATTCCATACAAAAATATGTTTTCACACTAAATGCTGATGATCTTTTATGAGGACTTTTTAAAAAAAAAAATACAAATTGATGTGGAACTATAGAGCACTGAACTCAAGACTGAAAAAAATGAGAGAGAAACCAAAAATGACAGATTTCCCATCTCCGCATTCTAACTACTTGGAGGTTCTGGCTAATCACACAGATAAACAAGAGCTGTATTCCCTGCTTTTCCGGGGAAATGATTTGTGCTGGTAACAAATTGGATAATTACTATTTTTATATTTTCCTTAGTACTATATCCCAGCATTTTGAAGTGTAATCCAAGTTCTTTTGCTAATAAGTCTTGAACTTATTCGTCTGTGAGGGGCTTCCTTCTTCACCATCATAACATTTAGACTGCAGACAAGAGTACAAAAGTTTATAATTTAAACCAAGGATGGGGAACCTTTTTCAGGCCAAGGACAGCATTCCCTCTGGGCAACCTTCTAGGGGCCACGGGCCAGGAATGGGAGTTGTCATAGACAAAATATAGGGGAGAGCAATGGATGTCATGTAGACTACTTTCCAAGCACGATCACACATCCCCCTCTACCCTGTATCCAGGCATGCAACAGACATCAGCAGGATGTTTGATGCCCCACAGAGCAGGAGGCCTCTGTGGCAAAACATACTGAGCAAGGTTTTTATCTGATTTAGTGATGGTGGGCAAACTGCACTAGGTCACAGACAGGAAAATGGGCCATGTTTAACTGTGAGCAAAAAACTCTTATGTGCTGTCTTCATGTGGGATGTTTAATGATTGGCTTTCTTGATGTTTACCCTTGGCTGTGTTGTGGTTCCTGATATTGTCGGTTGAATTGCCATTATGTCCAACTAATGAGCTCTCTGTTATTGCATCTTAACAACAGATGTGAGTAGCAAAAATATTTATATACAGTAATTTTCCACTGGTTTCCAGTTCTTGTTCTGTGGTTCAGAATCAAATGCAAAGCACTTTTTAAAAGATCACATCTGTGTGTTGGATAGTGCTTGGGCATGTTCATTTTTTTGAGTAGCCTCTCTAGTCAAAGAGAATGAGAAGCAGAATATTTTTGTCATGATTTGCAGCGGTACAGTCCACTGAGGCCCAGCACCATTGGTGAGCCAGGTCACGCAATTGCCAAGAGCCCCAGAGGCTCAGAAGAGCCCCTCACTGGCCTGAGCCAGCCATGCTGCCACTCACTACCCTTCCCACCAGCGGGTGGGTGGCAGTGCTGCTTTTGAAGCTCAGCTCTCATCTACGGTGGTTGCCTAATATCTTAATTTACCCCAAATGCCTATAGATCTATACATTTTTTGAATAAACAAAACCCTCAGCTTATAGATCTACAAAGTGCTTTGAAGAAGGGCAAGATACAGATGTGTTAATCAATAAGCATTGCTTTTCAGAGCGATGATAACACTAGCTTACCTTACAAGTGTTTTGTCAGGTCACTAAGATAAAATATGTGAAAGCCTAAATATTAGAAGGCAACACAGGTATAAGTATGAGTATTGCTTTAGGGCAGGGATCGGGAACGTGTGGTGCTCCAGATGTTAGATTCCACCTCCCATCAGCCCCAGCCAGCCAGGCCAGTGGTCAGTGATGGTGGGAGTTGTAGTTCAACAGTATCCAGAGAGTAGGGTTGCCAGGTTCTTGGCCTGAGATTGATCCTGTAACTTTAGGAGAAGAGAAAGTCAGCCAAGTGCAGGTGTTCTTGCAACACTGTAATGGGAAAAACCACAAGATGGAATTCTCCCTTCCCCCTGCACAACTTTTAAAGATACAGAAGACCGCTTGGTTGCCTCCTCTGAAATATATGATGGGCACCTACAGTGCAGATGTTCCACCAGTTGGTAAAAAAAAACCTTAGCTATTCATCTGGGCATTCCCAGGCAGTTATCCTTAGTACCAGCTTTACTGAACTCTAGGTATTCCAGGGGAAGGGTCATAGCATCCATGGCATCTCCAGGTAGGACTGGGAGTGTCCCCTGTTTGAAACCCTGGAGAGCTGTTGTCAATCAGTGTAGGCCAGGTGTGGGGAATCTTTTTGGCTCTGTAGGCCAAATTTGACAGGTGGGCTGGGTTGGACTGTCTGCCAGTCAATATCCCTTAAGTCTCCACGATCTGGGATTTAAAGGGGGTGGAGGGGAAGCCTCTTCCAAATCTTCCTTTCCACCTTTAAGTTGCTGATATCAGAGAATTAAAAAGGAAGTGCAGGGAGACTTGGAAAGATAGCCCTACTACTCCTGTTTGAGCAAATAGGAGCACGGGAGCTGCCTTAAAGCCTTTGCAAAAGCCTCTTTAAAGAAACTCACTTGCGCATGGGCACAAGCTACTTCAAAGGATGCTTTTGAGCTGAGCTTTAATCCCCGCTCAGCTGATGAAAAGGGATTAAATCCTGCTGTTGCTCCCTGCTGGGAACAGGATCACACAGCCAAAGCAGGATTAAACCCTGTCCTCCCGCCCATCAGCTGATGTCACCAGTGATGTCAGTTGATGGGCAGGTGGGCATGGTTAGGGGAAAATGGCCTCAGGGGGCACATGGGCCCCCCTGAAAAGCCATGATTGGCCTGGAGGTCAGAGGTTTCCCACACCTGGTGTTGACAATACTGAGCGACATAGGCCAGAGGTCTGACTCAGCATAAGACAGCTTCCTACATTCCTATTCTGCTTCATTGTTATTTTATTGTACTGGTTTTATTTTGTAAACCACCTTGTTGTTTTTCACAATGAAATAGTTTTACATACCTACATACATATACAAAAGGCTGGAAAATTCATAACATGAAGAAGCGTTTCTCTCAGGATCTCTCTCCTGCCCAGAAATTAATAAAGGTCAGGGGTAAAGGTACATCCATGAAAAGAAATTGACTGGACACAGAAGTGGATTTATTGTTATAGGTGTGGCTTCCGTCCCTTTCACTATTCTTTTAAGTCTCTTTTTAAAGATGTCTTGAAAGCTTATTTTAAAAAAATGTTTTAAAAATGAATGTATTACCGAGAATGATGTTTTTGTTTCAAACAATACCTGTAATATCCTCTGATTTACCTTTTAAACAATGGCAAAAAGATATCTCTAAATTTGTATGGCAAGGAAAAAAACCAAGAGTTAAATTTAAACTACTACAAGACGCCAAAGAAAGAGGAGGACTGGGATTACCAAATCTGAGACTTTATTTTGCTGCCTGTTGTTTAGTCTGGATAAAGGAATGGATTTTATTGAGGAATAAAAGACTATTGGATTTGGAGGGCCATAACCTGAAGTGGGGATGGCATGGATATCTATGGTATGACAAAGTAAAAGTAAATGTAGACTTTAATAATCATTTTATAAGACGTCCTCTGTTGAAAATATGGAATAGATATAAACCAAGGTTCTATTCGAAAATACCATTATGTGTCTCAAGTCAAGAAGCGTTTTACAGAAGAGAAATGGCTGGAAAAGAGAAATGGTTAACTTATCAAGAACTATTAGGAAATGTACATGGAGAAAATATAATGAAAGAGAGAGAACAACTGATAAAGGAAGGATATAGTTCTCAATGGTTTGCCTATTTACAATTGTTAGAAAGATATAAAATGGATAAGAAAATGTATGGGTTTGAAATAAGTAAATCTGATTTTGAAATAGGTTTGAGTACAAATGATGAAAATACAATTGCGAAAATGTATAAACTCTTGCTGAAAATGGATATGGAAGAAGAACAAGTAAAAGAGTGTATGGTAAAGTGGGCAAAAAATTTTGGTTATAACATACAAATGGATCAATGGGAAAATATGTGGAAAAAAGGCTTGAGATTTACATTATGCTATAATCTTAAAGAAAATTTCTATAAAATGATGTATCATTGGTACATGACTCCAGAAAAGTTGTCAAAAATGTATAGTAATGTTTCTAATGTTTGTTGGAAATGTAAACAACAAGAAGGATCATTTTATCATATGTGGTGGTTGTGTAAAAAGGCAAAATCATTTTGGGCACAGATAGGTAGGATGATGCAAAAAATTCTAAAGATAAATATTCAGTCAAAACCAGAATTTTTTTTATTGGGTTTTATGGATAAACAAATAGAAAAGAAATATGGAAGAATAATATTATATATGATTACGGCAGCAAGATTATTATATGCACAAAAGTGGAAAATGGAATCAACACCAACAACGGAAGAATGGCTATTGAAATTAATGGACTTAGTAGAGATGGATAAATTGACATGTTTACTTAGAGAAAAATCGACAGACACATTTCTTAAGGAATGGAAGCCTCTCTTAGACTTTTTGTTGAAAGATCAAAATAAAATGATGATATTGGGATTTGACGATTAACTAAGATAGCCTATGGAGAAAAGTGATCCTGTATGTATATATTAAGGGACAGGTTTGATATATATTATATACTTATAGCTGATCTGCGACAAATCGGAAGTCAACTATTTTTTTTCTTTTGTTGTATTATTATGTTTTTGTTGTTTGACTTTGTTTTGTTTGTCTTTTGAAAAATTTGAATAAAAATTATTAAAAAATAAATAAATAAATATTTTTAAAGATGTTTTGTTTTAATGTATTTTAAAGTCTGTTTTTATGGTGTTTTAAAGTATTTTTTGTGCTTTTGTTTGCCGCTCTGGGCTCCTGCTGGGAGGAAGGGCAGGATATAAATCAAATAATAAATAAATAAATACACTATTAATCATCAGTCAAGAGTTCTTAGAGCACATGGAACAGAAATCACTGGGAGATTTCCCATTTGGCGGGCATGTTTCCTTACAAGCCCAATTTATCCTTCTTTCATTGAAAGCTGTCTCCCTGTGTTTGCTACTCTAGTCACTGTTCCAATGATATGACCATGTTTGTTCAGGAAGTGTTTTTTGGGGGGAGTACAAGGACATTATTCCCTGGCACAATCCTGTAACCGTAAGCCCAGGAAGCAGCACGTCAATACACAAAGGAGAAAAGGGTTGTTCTGTCTTTAATAGCTGTACAGAAGAGGGAATTTTGGCAGGTATTGCCTGTCATGTCCCACGATGGTGTGAGAAATGCCACACCTGATGACCATGCACTCTTCCATACAACTCTCAATGGTACAGAAGCCTTGCCCTCTGTTACAACTCAGCCATTACCAGGCTACTGGTACCAGGCCACTACCAACACTGTCTAGAGAACCCAAGCTGGTCTTCTAATGCTCTGTATTTGGGCCAGTGGGGACCAATCAGAGCTTGGAAAAGTTACTTTTTTTGAACTACAACTCCCATCAGCCCCAGCCAGCGCCATGCTGGCTGGGGCTGATGGGAGTTGTAGTTCAAAAAAGTAACTTTTCCAAGCTTTGGGACCAATATATACTGAAGCACTCCACACTACTCAGCTATAAGACTCAGGAGAACTGGAAGGATGCCTGAATATCCACAAGAAGTGTTTACTGCATGAAAGCTGAGAACAACTGATAGCAATGGAAAATTCTGTCAACAGAGGAAGAATTCATCCACAAATTGATGTTAGGAACAGGGAAGAGCTTTCAAAGCAAGAGCCCTTATATCCCAGCCCAATCAATAAGATCATCTGGAGGAGCACTGTTAGTTGCTCCCTGTGTGACAGAGGCCCAGCTGGCTTCAACCAGAAGTTGGAAATTTAGTGTTGCTTGTCCCATGCTGTGGAACACTCTTCCAGCAGAGAGTTAGCAAACATCCTCATTTTTTACATTCAGGCGTCTTTTAAAAACATTTTTTATGCTGATAGGCTTGTGTAGTTGTTTAAAATGTTCTTCCATAGGCAGTCATTTTAATTATTGTTCTGTCCTGCTTTTAATGTTTTTTTTAATGGTTTTGTATTCCTGTACACCATCCTCATATTTTATGAGAGGGTGGTATATTAATGCTTTCATAGAGAGAGAGAGAGAGAGAGAGAGAGAGAGAGAGAGAGAGAGATTTGATTTCATGGCTTGAAACACAGGTTTATTTATTTATTTGATTTCTTAACCACACTTCACCATGAGGTCCCAGGGCAGGTCACAAAAATATATAATTATTTTTTTTAAAGATTACAGTTGTAAAACACATAACACCATTCCAAATGGAACAGAACAATGTAAGTTCAGCCAAAGAAGTGGGTTCCACATAACAAAATGTCTTAAAAGCCATGGTAAAGAGGTGCAGCTTCAGCTTTTGGTGAAAGCTATGAATGAAGATGCTAGATGTACTGCTGTTCTACAATTTAGGGGATGGCACAGAGAAAGCTGCCATTCCCCACAGAAGTGCCCAGACTCTGCCAAAGTCTGCACCCAGCCTGAACCAAATCTGTTTTGGCCCCTGGAGGCTCCCCATTCCCACCACATTCTTGACATTGACCAGTGACATTTTAGTGGTGGCTCCCCGTTTATGGAATGCCCTCCCCAATGATGTCTCCATCACGCCACAATTTTTAGGAGGAATATGAAAACATTCCTGTTTACCCAGACATTTGATGACTGTTTACTCAGGCATTTGATTACTTTTCCTGGCAACCCTGACATCACTGGATGAAAGAATGTTAACTGTGATTGTGTTTTAGAATGCTTTAAACTGTGTTTTAGAATGCTTCTCTTTTTGTTTGGTTGATGTGTTTGTCACCCTGGCCTCCTTCAGGAAGAAGAGTGTGATGTAAAACAAACAAACAAACATTTTCCCCCATTCCCAAACTTACCTTGATGCAATAGTGGGAATGCCACTGTACGACAGACCCTAGGATCTGTCGTGAGTTTGCATCCAGGGCTGCCAGGAGCAACAGGGAAGAGTTTTTCCGTGGTCCCCAGCATCCCTAGATGCTATCGTGTCCTCTCTACTTACTGCATCAGCCTCCAAGTAAGCCTGGGAATGTGAAGGGAAGGGGTGGCAATGGGGGTTTCAACAATCAAATCTAATTCCAGCAAATTATTTCCAGTGCAGATGGTAGTACTAGGGTATGTATCAGTCTGACCGGTGGTGGCTGGTTCCTGAGGGCAAATGGGGCACTGCCCCACCAACCTCAGTCTGGCCCCACCCAGCTCACACCTGCCTGTCTTCTTACAACCAGCATTGGGAGGCCCTGCCCGGCAGCTTCCTCTTCCTTAGTCTCATTCTTTCTAGAACTCAGTAGGGAGGAAGATGGGCACAGCTAGAATGAGTTGGCTTCCCCTATCATTGGCTCTGGCTCCACGTACTGTTAGCTTCCCTGCCTTCTGCCCTATCAGTTCCAATGGGCACCAACCACCAATGAGTCAGACATCACTAGCTGATAATGAATCCTTACTGGAAAGAGCAATTAAGGAAGCTTTTCCAGATTAGATGCCATTATTGTCTTGGAGGAGATACTTCCATCAGTGCAACAGAAAGAGATGCACCCAGCACTCCTCTCTTCTCCTCACAGTAGGATTAAAATTCAAGAAGAGTTGGAGAACTATCTCAAAGAAAACATGAATGAAGGAATCAAGGAGGAAAGCAGTTGGGAAGCAATGAAAGCTATAATTAGGAGGCTGTTTCTAAGTGAATGGGGGTTTATTCAATATACACACAAAGAACAGAAAGGAAAACTAGAGAGGGAACTGCAGGATTTAACAGCTTGGTATAAAGCAACGGGCTGGCAAAGAGTCGGACAAGAAATGGAAAGGAAATGGTCAGAGATGAATCTAGCTGAATTGGACAAGAGAATGATAAATCTTCTCTATCTCAAACAAAAATATTATGAATACGAAGGTAAAGGGTCAAAAAGCTAAGAGAGTTAAACAAAGGAGGGGAAATTGTATTCATTCTCTGATAATAAGAGGAACTAGCACACTCACTAATGATAATACACAAATAGGAGAGGAGTTGGCAAAATTTTATGAAGACTTTTATGGCCAGAGGGAAGAGCAATTAAATTGACCTATGCTTGGCCTATGAATCCTCATTGTCTGTATGAAAGGGACTCACCTTGATTTTTCCATGGGAGATTTTTGTGCGCAGCTGTGAATCTATCATTGTGTATGTGAATGGAAGTGGACTTGTTTTTATACACTGCAATTCCCCACTCCCCCCCCTACAATTTCAGTTATTCGTCTTTGTTCCTCTTAATTTCTGGAAGCAGCCAGGCATGACCCAAGATGGTCAGATCCAGGTGATGTCCTTCCAGTAGTAACACATCCACAGGAGTACTTGAAAGCAGGAATCTTTGGTTGAATTCTATGACAAATTCAATTGCTGAGCACCTTTTTCTCATCTGTGATGGGAATGCTCTTTGGTCACATCCACAACATACATTTAAAGCACATGGCTTCCTCCAACGAATCCTGGGAACTGAGGTTTACCCCTCATAGGGCTACAATTTCCAGCACACTTAAGAAACTACAGGTCCCAGGATTCTTTGGGGAAATCCATGTGCTTTAAGTGTGTGGTGTGGATCTCTTGCATTCAGAATTCTGTTTTTGATTTGGGGAGGAAACGAAGGGTGGAGACAAAAGTTCCCTTCAGACATTCATTTCACACGAGTAATGTGAAGGGGGACAGTGGCAGGCTGTTCCCCCATTGTGCATTTGGGGATAATGGATCAAAAGAAGTCAATATGGACACCTTGGGGAGCAAATGCTGTCTCCAACTACTTTCAGCAATTGTCTATCTTCAGCAAAAGATTAGGAAGTCTGCATCAACTAGGTAAACCACAGGGATCCCACAATCCTGTTCCCAGCTGTCTATAGTGTTCTGACTTACTGTAAGTGTTTAAAAGTGAGGAAATAGTGTTGACCTTAGAGGAAAGGAAATCAAGTGTGGTTTTATGAAATGCTGCACTCTAAGATAATTTATAACTAGCAGCTACATATCAGAGCCCATCACTGGTCAATTATGACTGGTTTTAGCAGCAGGATCTTCAGCTGACAACTGCAAGAGGCCTCTTTCTCAGGACCGTCACTGATTAGCAATATCTGAGAACAATATTTCTAAAGACCAGCATCTTCCTTAGGCAGAAATACTGTGAGGTAAGAATTAGGGATGGGGTTCAGTAGCTGGTTCATATCTGTTTGAATTCCACCAGTGTGGCTTTCAGTACCAATCTGTCATTTTTTTCTTCCTGATTATTTGCGCAATTGTTTTTCCAGCAAAAAACAACAACGTAATTGCTAATGGAAATGCTAATGAAATGCTTATCCTGTAGGCACTTGTTCCACTGAGTTAACAATGTATTAGATTAGAGGAAAGCTGATTATGAAGCCAATAATTTACAATTCAGAGCAGATTTTTTTTTTAAAAAAATGTGCCAATGACAGCCATGACCTGCTGCAAGAAATCAATGCTGGTTTGAAAATGATGCAGATTGTCGGATTATGTCAAAATCCAGTAATAAATTTGATTTAGTAAATATTCTTCCCCATCCCTAGTAAGAATCCTGTTCTGCTTGCTGAATCCTGGGGTAGAAACACACTCACTGTTCTGCCGGTGTGCATCTCCACTTCTCTCTTCTGAAAACAGGGGCACATGACACTAGTCAAACCTTGCCCTTTTTTACTGTAAAACCTGGTGGGAGCAGCTTGAGTGCATTTTTTTTCCAGAAAAACACACAACTTCAAAGAGATTTTGCAACTGATCAACTGATCAACCCATTCCCCTCCAGGTGTGGCCAATGGAAACACTTTGCTATAGGTGACTAGTGTGTTCACAGGCTTGGTGTGCAACTGAGATTTTTCCTGCTGGTTGCAGTAACATCATGCTTGCCTAATGCCTACAGATTTCTAAGACCTTGGAGACATATCATTAAGATTATTGAAGGCAGGCAGGTTCAGGGTTTGGCTGGGCTGCAAGCACATACTGCTGCTGATGAATGAGAACTAAAAAAGAGAAGATGTAAGAGGAGATAACTCACAATGAAAGATGGTTCCAAAATGTGGCAAGTCCATAGAAATGCAAAATATAAAGTTCTAGGGAAACACTTAAAAACAAAATGTACAAGCCCAATATATATATGAGTAAATGTCTAGTTCACACACAGAGAGCAAAAATGGTTGTCACCTAGCTATTTCATAAAGTTGCAGTGGCGCTTATGGTGGGGTGGGGGCCACCCTTCCAACACAGGTGTCACTACTGCTTACTTGGACAGGGCTGCATCAGGGCAGCGGTGAGGTTTGGTCATGCAAGTGCACCAGCAGGATTAGCTGATTAGCAGCAGCAGCCCTGCTGCTCACACAGCCCTGATCTTACGACTGCCCTACCCCAGCCTTGATCAGGCAGGCAGCAGCAACGCTGGTGTCAGGAGGGTGGCTCCAAGACTCACTTCCAACATGTGCATGTGAACTTGCAGAAGAAATAGACTCTGGGGATGATTTTGCAATGAAAAAGGCCAGGAAAATAATGCTTTAAAGTGAATTCCTGTACTCACAAAATGTTTGCAGTTACATTGCTTTAAAATGAATGTTTTGTTAAAGAACAATAGCAAACAGTGGGGTGAAAGTATTTTGGGGGCATAACAGAAAGGTTCCTGTGTGCACGGTGGTATAATATCAGAAATGTAGGAAACGTAATTTCAGAATTAAAACAGAAACATTTCTTTCGTGACTCATGAGATCAGATGGATGGATGGGCTGGGCTAGTGTGATGTGTGTGAAAGGGGGCCCCTGTTAAATTCTGAACTAGGCCCCTCAAAATGATGCTTAGGCCCTGCTTCAGAAAGGTGAATTAACAATATAGATGTTTGTTTAAACAGCTTTCAGTACTCAGCCGGCTCCTGGAAGAAGAGAACTCGATAAATGCTAATTGTGTTCATGTTACACAATTCTTAGGAAAACAAACTGGATACCTGTTGATAGGCTTGTCGTTATCTGTAATAAGGAAATTGCCAAAGGGTTATGATTAACCTAATAACATCTCTTTAAAGGGCAATTCCCAAAAGGCTGTTACCTAGTGCTTATGTAAGAGTGAAAAGTGAAGTCCCCTTTAACGTGATTGAGAACTGGCTTGATGTTTATTTACTGAGACTTTTCTTAGAGGGAAAAGATTACTCACCTTTTCTTGAGAATTCTTTTCTTGCTTGTAATGTTGGTGGGGGCGCGCAAATGTGCTGTTGATTCCAATGCATGAGCCTTATCTCTTTCTCCTGGGAATTGGTAGAGGCTCAGGTTCCCCCAAGACCTCAGCAGAGATCCTATCCATCACCATAATGTTCAGCCTCACCTAGCACTCACCCAATCAGGTTCATGATGAGCAACTGAGGATCCTTGACTGTTACTTCCCACCAAAGGCAGTTGCCAAAGGCCCGGCACTGTTTCCTTCCCACTCTACCTTCTTTGCTGATGGTGCCACCACTGTTTCCACTCCCCCATCATTTGTCACACTTCAGCTTCCTTCCTGCTATTTGAAGGGAGGTCACCCAGACCCATGCATCTGTTGATAGTAGAGACGGGGTTCACTGTTTGGTTCTGGTTCGTGTTTTGGTTTTCACAACTGGCTTGTGGTGCCGATCCGCAACATTACCCCCCCCCCATTTTTTTGCTATTTCTGATCTGCTTTTAATAGCTAAAAAATTGCTAATGCTGTTGGTGATCTTTCTACCAATGGTCTCTTGGGTTTTCTATTTAAATGTAAATTAGGTAGATCATCAGTTCTGCCTCTTGCCTCAGGTTACTGCAGTGCTGACCAAAGATGTTAATGGTGATTGTTATCACCTCATTGAGACAGAACTTCAAAGGAATACACATTGCAGCACTTCAGAGCAAAGCTCTTTATGTTAATAACAATGTCAAATTAGCCAAGGATTTGTTTTTTAAAAAGCCGGTGATGCTGACAGTCGCAAGCATTAGTCAAATCCGATCTGAAGACATACAGGATGTATGGATTCTGGAAGAATTCTGTAACAAATCCAAAAATGCCAAAATTCACCCCTACTTGATAGCAGCCTTTTATAAATTGGGATGGTAGAATGAGATTATCTAGGGATGCCAATTGCCAATGGCATGGGGGTTGGGAGGGGTCCAAATCCAAGGGCCCGTGAAAACCATTTTATGGATTCCTTCTCTCTGCTTTGTTTCCTGATATTCTTCCCTTCCATCAACCCTCTTCATCCTTTGCCTCTGAGCAGATGCAGATGACTATGGGCTTGAGGCATCTCTTGTCTGTGCACAAACGGCCAGGCTGTTCCAACACATAGCCAGCAACTCTGGCATCCAGGTGATTTGTCTGTGCCTTGCCCATCTCACAGAACAAATCTCTCATATTTTTTCTCTTGAATGTATACCCCTATTCACATGTAACACTAAACCAAGTCATGGCTTAATGCAAATGTGCAGGCTTTTGGGGAGGAGATCACAGCTGCTTTTCTCTTCCCAGGTTCTTTTTGCTCTGTGCAATGTGACAGCTAAGCCAAAATTTGGCTTAGCGTGTCTTCTGAACCAGACTCATGGTTACACTCTCTCCTCACTAGGGATGAAGAATCTGTCAAGTTTGGTTCTCTCAATTTCTCATTTTTCAATCTGAAATTCAGTTCTCCACATTCCAGCAGCAATTTCAATTTTTTTAAAAAAAATCCTCATGAAAATTCTTCAGCATTTTGATGCAAATTTTTGTCTGCAGTTATGACTAATGTACATATTTTTGCAAGCAATTTCTCCTTATATAAGTTATTTTTATGTTATTGTCACTAATATATTCATTTTTATGTGGACTTTCCCCTAATATATGCATTTTTTTGCAAACATTGTTTGGTTGGAGAACTGCATCACAAAATTTGCACAAGTGCAAATTTCAAAGGATGTCTGTTTCAGTTCTTATATTTGCTTTAGAAAGTGTGAATTTAACAATTCCGGCTTTAAATTCAAACTGAATTGAATTTCTCCCCCATCCCTACTCCTCACTAGCCATGTGCTGCAGCCAAGGTTTGTTCTTGGCTACAGCTCGTAGTGAAGAAGCTCAGTGAGGCAAACACAAAGTGATAAAACAATTCAATTAAAAACAAAATAAAAACACATTGGATTGTATTCAACTAAGTCCTACTCAGAGTAGAACCATTGAAATGAATGAACCTAAGTGAGTCATGACTATTAACTTCTACTCTGAGTAGGGCTAGCATTGAATACCACCCACTAAAACAATTAAAAAACCCTAAATTGTGCAAAACAATCACATATTCTCACAGCTAATCATTCCAAGGTTGCCAGGAACAGTATCTTTCAGCCCTCAAATGCCTGGGTAAGCAGGAATGTTCTTAAATTCCTCCTGAAGACTAATAATGAGAGAGAGAGATGGCCCTCATTGAGGGGGCATTCCACAAGCAGGGAACCAACACTAAGAAGACCCTGTCATGGGCCAATGCCAACTGGGCAGTACCTACCAACAAGGCCTCCTCTGCTGATCATATGTATATATACACACAGTATATATATTGTGTATATAGTTTATATAGGACTTACGTGTACACATAGTTGGCTACTATGAAGTTTGGTGAATGATTGCTCTCCTCCACATAGAAGGAAAGTCTCAGCATTATAAATGAAGGTATAAATGAATGAATGTAGTTTATATGTGAGAATTTGATGCGAAGCTATGTTTGATGTTGACCTCAGTAAACTGCTTCCCACACTTACAGACCTTCATTGTATTCCTCAATTGCACAATGATTGATTTCCTTTTCAAAAGCATTAAAAGTTTCATTTGTCAAGATAAGAGCAAGGACAACACAGAGGAAGTTCCGCTCATATTGTATGACTTCAAGGCAGTCAACTTAGGCAGTGACAATCTAAATAAAGAGACTGTTTTTAACGTTTCCTATCCACTGTTGTTTAAGTTCTTCATTCAATATGCTGTATGACTTTAGTTCAGGTTGGGCCAAATGTTCTCCAAGACTCTGGTAAGCTCACTATGAGGTAAGCTCCTCTCTGAAAAGATGTGCATGAAGCAGAAATGGAAAGACCCACTAGATGACTGCATGGCATTGTCTAATAGTTATAGTCATCAACCCGCAGCCACCCTCCTAAGAACAGCCTTGAGGGATCACACCGAAAGCTTATCTAGCCCAGCATTCTGTTCTCACAATGGTCAACCTTTGCCCATGAGAAGCCCACAAGCAGGACATGAGAACAACACCACTCTCCCCACTCACATTTCCCAACTGGTATTCAGAGGCACGCTGCCTCCAACAGTGGAGCTAGAACATGCATGGCTACTAGCCATTGATAGTCTTTCCATTAATTTGTATAGTTTCTCTCCAACTTGGTGGCCATCACCACATCTTGCAGTAGTGAATTCTGAATGAATGAATAGTCTTTATTGTTTATAGCCAAAGGCCATCACAATATATAACAGATACTACAGAGACAAATGCAGTGACATTACATGACATTTAAAAAGTCTGAAATAAACATATTTAAAATACATATTTTAAAATAGAACCTAGTTGAAAAGCTGTAAAACCTTTCAAAATGGGATTAAATTGGAATTACAATGGATTAAATTGAATTAAAATTGAAAAACAAATAATTCTATAGTTTACCTACGCTCTGTCTGAAGAAGTACTTCCCTTTCTCCGGCCTGACTCTCCCCATATTCAGCTTCATTTGATGATCTTTGGTTCTTGCATTATGGAAGAGGGAGAATCATTTCTCATTATCCACTCCTTTATGGGCAACCTAAACAATCCCAGCCCCTTCCTCCCAACTTTAGAACTGGGGAGATGGCCTGGGTTGCTGAATAACTGCTGGGATGACCTCTGCCTGCCTCTATTTGAATGCGCTGGGTGATATGGAGCTGACTGAAGGACGCCCGGTCGAATCCCTGGTGATGGAGTGGAATAAGGAGATCACTAGGGCAGTGGACCGGGTGGCTCCGAAACGTCCTCTCCCCCTGAACAGAACTCAGACTGCACCCTGGTATACGCCATGGTTGCGGGGTCTGAGACAGGAGGTGAGACGACTTGAGCGCCGGTGGTGGAAATCTCGCACTGAAGACGATCGGACACGGGTTAGAGCAGCAATAGCTGCCTACCAGGTGGCAACAAAGGCAACAAAGAGAGATTTCTTTGCTGCCTCTATTGCGTCGGCAGAGTGCTGTCCCAGGAGATTGTTCCAAGTGGTCCAAAGCCTGGTCGGTCCAGTTGCTCAGGAACCCATGGAACATTCTAAAATCTCCTGTGATACTTTTGCCAAACACTTTGCCGATAAAATCGAGCGCCTGAAGAGCATGCTTCCACCCGCCGTGGAGGCAGGAAGTGGGCCAGAGTTGGCCAGTTGCATTCCGGTCAGGTGGGATCGGTTTCAGCCTCTTCTCTCTGAGGAAGTGGACAAGGTGCTCGGTACTGTGAAGCAAACCACCTGTCTGGTTGATCCTTGCCCTTTGTGGCTCATTATGAGCTGCAAAGAGAGACTGAGCGAAGGGATCAAGGCGGTGGTGAATGCATCCTTGCAAGAGGGTGCAATGCCATCAGCCCTCAAGGAAGCGGTAATAAAGCCCAGAGCTTGGAAAAGTTACTTTTTTGAACTACAACTCCCATCAGCCCAGCCAGCATGGCCACTGGATTGGGCTGATGGGAGTTGTAGTTCAAAAAAGTAACTTTTCCAAGCTCTGATAAAGCCCATCTTAAAAAAACCGTCCTTGGATCCCCAAGAGCTAAACAACTTTCGCCCAGTCTCTAATTTACCATTCTCGGGCAAGGTGATTGAGAGAGTGGTGGCTGCACAGTTACAGACACACTTGGAGGAAACTGATTATTTAGATCCATTCCAATCGGGTTTCAGGACTGGTCATGGAACGGAAACAGCCTTGGTTGCTCTGGTAGATGATATGAGGAGGGCATTGGATAGGGGTGAATACACCTTCCTTGTCCTCCTGGAACTCTCAGCGGCTTTTGATACCGTTGACCACGGTATCCTTTTAAGTCGCCTAGAGGGATTAGGAATTGGAGGCGCTGTTTTGCAGTGGTTCCATTCCTATCTCTCGGATAGGCAGCAACGGGTGGCATTGGGAGATGAGGTTTCAGACCCTTGGCCTCTCAATTGTGGAGTGCCACAGGGTTCTATCCTCTCTCCCATGCTATTCAACATCTATGTGAAACTGCTGGGGGCCATCATCAGGAGTTTTGGGCTGCAGTGTAATCAGTATGCAGATGACACTCAGCTCTATCTCTCATTTAAGTCCTCACCGGAGTTGGCTGTGAACACCATGTCCAAGTGCCTGGAATCTGTAAGTGGATGGATGGGAGAGAATAGGCTGAGGTGTTGCTCGTGGGAGACAAAAGAAGGTTAGGAATTACTGACCTGGTGGTTAATGGGGTGAGTTTACCCCTGAAGGACCAAGTCCGCAGTCTCGGGGTCATTCTTGACTCCCAGCTGTCCATGGAGGCTCAGATTACAGCAGTGAGCCGGGCAGCTTGGTATCAATTACATCTGATACAGAGACTGCGACCCTACCTTCCTGTTCATCTGCTCCCACGAGTGATTATTATTATTATTATTATTATTATTTAGTTGCATTTCTAAACCGCCCTATAGCTAGCAGCTCCCAGGGCGGTGTACAACATGATAAAACCACAATATTTAAAATACAGCAAGTGTGTATTGCGCAGACAATATAAACATTATATAAACAAAGTGAAAGAAAACTAAAAAAAAAATAAGATTAAAAGCTTAAATACTTTAAAATGCCTGGGTGAAGAGGTGGGTTTTTACCTGGCGCCGGAAAGATGACAGAGAAGGCGCCAGGCGTATCTCATCTGGGAGGGCATTCCATAATTCGGGGGCCACCACCGAAAAGGCCCTAGATCTTGTTACTGTTCTCCAGGCCTCTGTATGGGTTGGGACCCGGAGAAGGGCCTTAGACGTCGAGCGGAGTGAACGGGTAGGAACATAGCAGGAGAGGCGTTCTATCAGATATTGCGGTCCAGTGCCGTTAAGGGCTTTATAGGTAAGGACCAACACTTTGAATCTGACCCGGAAACATATTGGAAGCCAGTGCAGTTGGGCCAGAATAGGTGTTATGTGATCGAATTTCTTCGTCCCAGTAAGAACTCTGGCCGCAGCATTCTGCACTAGCTGAAGTTTCCGAATCGTTTTCAAAGGTAACCCTACGTAGAGAGCATTACAGTAATCCAATCTAGAGGTTACCAGAGTGTGAATAACTGAGGCTAGGTTCTCCCTGTCCAGATAGGGTCGTAGTTGGTCTACCAGCCGAAGCTGGTAGAATGCATTTCGTGCCACCGAGGCTACCTGGGCCTCAAGTGACAGAAGCGGATCTAATAAGATCCCCAAACTACGGACCTGTTCCTTTAGGGGGAGTGTAACCCCATCTAGGACAGGTCTGACATCAACCATCTGAGCAGAGGGCCCCCCAACTAGCAGCATCTCAGTCTTGTCAGGATTGAGTTTCAGTTTGTTTGCTCTCATCCAGTCCATTATCGCGGCCAGGCAGCGGTTCAGTACAGCAACAGCCTCACCTGAAGAAGATGAAAAGGAGAAATAGAGCTGCGTATCATCAGCATATTGCTGGAAACGCACTCCATAACTCCTGATGACCTCACCCAGCGGCTTCATATTGATATTAAAAAGCATGGGGGACAGAACTGAGCCCTGCGGGACCCCATACTGGAGCACCCAGGGACTCGAGTAGTGTTCCCCAAGCATCACCTTCTGGAGACGATTCTCAAGATAGGAGCACAGCCACCGCCAAGCAGTGCCTCCAACTCCTAACTCCGCGAGTCGCCCCAGAAGGATACCATGGTCGATGGTATCAAAAGCCACCGAGAGATCAAGGAGAACCAACAGAGTTACACTCCCTCTGTCTTTCTCCCGACAGAGGTCATCATACAGGGCGACCAAGGCTGTTTCTGTACCAAACCCCGGCCGAAAGCCGGATTGAAATGGATCCAGATAATCAGTTTCATCCAAGAGGGCCTGGAGTTGGCGAGCGACCATGCGCTCTAGAACCTTGCCCAGAAATGGAACATTTGCTACCGGCCTATAGTTGTTAAAGTTATCAGGGTCCAAGGAGGACTTTTTTAGGAGCGGTCGCACTACCGCCTGTTTCAGGCAAGGTGGGACCACTCCCTCTCGTAACGAGGCATTAATTACCTCCTTGGCCCAGCCGGCCATTCCATTTCTGCTAGCTTTTATTAGCCACGAGGGGCAAGGGTCCAGAGCGGAAGTAGTCGCCCGTATCTGTCCAAGCACCTTGTCCACATCCTCGAGCTGTACCAACTGAAACTCATCCAATAAAACAGGACAAGACTGTTCTGGACACCTCATTAGATTCAACTGTTACAGTATTGGAGTCAAGGTCCCAACGGATGTGCCCTGGTCTCCTCTCGCTTAGACTACTGCAATGCGCTCTACGTGGGGTTACCCTTGAAAACGGTCCGGAAACTACAGCTGGTACAGAATGTGGCGGCAGGCTTGATTAAGCATAGCCGCCGCTGGGATCACATCACCCCAGTGTTATTAGATCTTCACTGGCTACCAGTTGTTTACCGGGCCCAATTCAAGGTGTTGGTGTTGACCTTTAAAACCCTTTACGGTTTCGGCCCAGTATATCTGAAGGAACGCCTCCAGAGTCACCGATTGTGCCGCCTGACGAGATCAGCCTCACAAGACCTTCTCTCGGTCCCACCAGTGAAAACAGCTAGGCTGGTGCGGACCAGAGAGAGGGCATTCTCAATTGTGGCCCCCACCCTCTGGAACTCTCTCCCTCTTGATCGCCGACATGCTCCCTCCTTGTCAAGCTTTCTCCGAGCCTTAAAGACCTGGCTGTTCAGGCAGGCATACAAGATTGGGATAGATTAATTCTACGCTATATGAACTGAAGGATGGTTTTTAGCTTAATTTGATTGTTGTTGATATATATATGCACTGTTTTATTTTGTTGTATGTCGCCTAGAGTGTCCCTAACCTGGAGAGATAGGCGACTGAAAAATAAAATTTATTATTATTATTTATTATTTATTTATTTATTTATTTAATTAATTTGTATCCTGCCCTTCCTCCCAGCAGGAGCCCAGGGTGGCAAACAAGGCACTAGAAACACTTTAAAACATCATAAAAACAAATCTTAAAATACATTAAGACAAAACAGCATTAAAAACATGTTAAAAACGTTTTAAAAAGGTTAAAAACATTATTAAAAATATTAAGCAAGTCTGTCACAGAGACAGACTGGGATAGCTCTCAACTTAAAAGGCTTGTTGAAAAATAAAAGTCTTCAAAAGGCGCCGAAAAGATAGCAGAGATGGCGCCTGCCTAATATTCAGATATTCTACAGCTTCAAAGTTGAGAAGACAGCTGGCTGCTTATGCTCTCAGAAGGCAGCACCACAGTCACCATGGCAAGTGTGGCAAGCAGAATCGGTGAACCCAGTCTGAGCCCCAAAGCAATTTTCACTTGGATGTTAGTAACCCTCGCAGAAAAATGGAAAGAGAATCAAGAGTTCAGAAGCCCCTCCTTCTTACACCTGTAAATTATACTTCAGACTGCAGCCTCTGTGGCTGCCGTGTTTAAAATGGTGGTCGCCAACCACCATTTTGAAATTTTTGAGAAAGTGACATAGGCACCAGCCACAAAACAGCTCCTGTGATGGTGTAGCATTACACAAAATGGCTGCCATACTTGAAAGAGTATAAAAGGAGACGGGACCACAAAATGATATGGGTATGCCCTGCTCCCTGTCAAGGGGGAAAAGTCACCTAAGCAGCTGTTCCTGTTTTTGCTCACAGAGGGAGGCTCTTTGCACCTCTTCTCTGATCTGAAGAGGAGGAAGGATGCCTCGCATCCAATTAAGTGTAGGCATGTTTAAGGCATGTGTTTGGGGGGAGCATGTAGAAGAGACAAATCCAATGCAAACAGGATCTTGTGCATTGCGAATTTTTGAGAGGAAATTTGCCAAGACCATTTACAGGCACCACAGGAAATACTAGCAGGCATTGGTGATTCCTGGTGTGAAACAAATAGGTCGCCCTGGGCTCTTGCTGGGAGGAAGGGCAGGGTATAAATCAAATAATAAATAAATAAATAAGTCACAAACTAACTTTATTTATTTAAAATGTATAACCTATCCTTCCCCAAAGGGAGCCCAGGGCAGTAATACCAAAAATATATCACAGTTAAAAGCAGTAGTATAAAAAAACCCATAAAACTGTTGCCTGAAAGCCTGAATAAATAAGAAAACCTTTAAATGCTTCTGAATGCAGCTAAAGTGGGAGTTCCATAGTTGGGGTGCTATCACTAAGAATGCCCTGTCTTAGCTCTTTTTTGAACTACTCCTACTGATGAGACTCCAAGTATAGCCTGTCCCCAAGGGTTATATCAAACTCAGAGTAGACCCACTGAAATGAATGGGCCTAAATTAATTTTCTGCTCATTATTTTTAACAGATGTACTCTGAGTAGATCTAATATGGAATACAACCCCAAAATTGCAGATTTCAGCGCAGAAGGTACTGGCAGTGGAGGCTGGTGGCTCCGATGTCAGTGGGGCAGGGAATCCGCTCCAGGTTTTAGTCCAAATTTTCAAGAAGCTGTCCAAGGTGCTTTCAGACTCCACAGGGTCTTGATGAAGGCACTCTTGTCACATCCTTGGATCCAAAGTCATTTAGGTTTCAATCATTGATATGAAATAGCAAATGAAATGCTACAAGGCAGAGTTATGGAATTCCAAAGAGGCGTGGTTCTAGCCAATATGAGGCAAGTGTTTTCCACAAAGTTGATGAGTATATTAAAAATCAGTTAACAAAGCAGCCTTATAAAAAGCTCTGATTGGAATTCTTATTTCTTTGACTGGATGAGAAAAGCAGAGGTTCACAGTTCTTTTTCTTGAAGCAGACATTACTGTTACTTATGCACGTAACAGTTTATTTTATTGAAACAAGTTTTCCAACTGAGTCATGTTGAAAGGGTGGATCCTTGCTGATAGATAGAATGTACTTGACACACTTCTTTAGCAATAACACATTTGTTCTCCCTTTGCCATTCCCTGCACATAGCAAAAGATCTCAGAACCTTTACAATGTCAAGTTTCACGTGGAAGAAGGAACACTGAAGACCAGTGATGTCATTAAAGTCTGTATTCAGTTTACCCATTCCAGAATATGAGTCTGCCTGCCTTGTAATACCCACTCCAGTTATGAAGCAAGCCTCGTACCCTCCCCCAAAAGTTGTGTCTGGCCCAGATTGTAATATAAACCATGGTGTCTCTCTTTTTTCTTCTCAGTAGCTAGAACACTTGCATATCATCTGGGTAACATAATTCTTCAAGATGCCATAGCCAGCAGGTACCTTGGGAACACCATTTCTGAAGACTTGTTGGGAGTGAGTTTCCACAGAGAGATGAGGAAAAGTGGGTGGATTGTGCTGACACTCCTGATCATGCCATCGGGGATCTGCGATCAGAATTGGGCTAAAACAACAATAAACCATCCTGCACAACAAACACCTGTGTGGATCCAGCTGCATCCTATGCAGTGACCTAGCACAGGGGTTATCAGTAGGCACATTTGGAATTTGGAGAAAGTGTAATGGGTGTCAGTCACAAAATGGCTGCCATGAGAATGTGGCTTAACAAAAAATGGCTGCCACGGGGACATGCCACATCCAAAAAAGCAGAAAAAAGAAACAAGACTACAAAATGGGATGGCATGCCCTTCCCGCAGTCAGTGGGGAAAAGACACCTACATCAGTCACTGCTCTGTTCATAGAGAGAAGCTCTTTGCACCTCCACAGAAAAGAAGGGAGGTTGGATATCCAGTCCTGGTATCCTATGAAATGTGGACACCTTTAAAGAGGGGACATTTACTGATATCTTTTGTATGCTATAATAGATACTGGCAGGCACCATGTTGGTGACCTCTGATCTAACAGAATTAGCCACTCTCCTTTGAAAGCTAATTGGAAGATGGATCAGGCCTTTCCATCCTGCAGAAATGGATCAGCAATCTTGCTATGTCCCCACAATTAGTAGTGCAGTTAGGTAATTTTAGACACTACAAATACAATAACATTCAACCAAAACAAAAAGGGCAAAATAGGGAAGGGGGACATAGAAAAATTTAATTGGACAGTGTATGGATTAGAATCTATGATGAATATGTCTCAAGAAAAGTATGTGTGTTTATACACACATGGACCCTTGAGATTTGTAATGATCCCGATTTTAAATCCCACAATACTTTACTCGTGTATTTATCATAGGATTTAAAACTGGGATCATTACAAATTCCAGAAACTATCCCTGTATGGCTATTTTTATTTTTATTTTTACTAATTTTTTTGGAAAGTTTTAATTTAAGGGCAGGATATAAATGCTTAAAATGAATAATACCCCTTAATAGAATTTTAGAATATGCTTATATTGAATTGGAGTTGTCAGCCAATGCATCTCTTTTTCAAAAGCTCATGACTAAACTGGGGTCTTTGGACTCCAATATCCAATTTTGCAAGCACAGAAGAATTAAGAATGGTTCTGTTTTCTCACTTAGTTTCAAAAGCTTAGTGAGGAACCTAGCAGACCTTAAAGAAATGACTGTGCATTTTGGGGATGTTAATTCAGTTACCTCAATCACAATGGAGGCATCAGGTTTCACAAAGCTTTTGGGCTCAGAAGGAAACCTTCCAGTAATGTGGCTGAATGACTGAGCAATTTCATTTGCAGTATGTCACCTAACTACCCTTACAGCTCTACTTACTGTAGTTTGAATTTCCCGACATATCTGAAATGCTTTTGGCTTAATGCTAAAAAACTCAATGTTGTATTCTCCCGCTTTCAGTTTATGGTGATTTGTATGCAGCAATAATGCCACCATACAGGCAGGATTGAAAAAGAGAGGTCAGTGCACTGAACAGTTTTCAGTTGCTGACTGGAATACATTCTTCCTCCAATAAAATAATGTAGAAATAAGGTCTATGAAATTGGTCAGCAAGACATTTTACCAAGTAAATATGTTTGGGATGAGGCTACCTGAAATTTAGCTGCACAAGAGAAAAGTAAATATATACACCATTAATATATCTTTTAAACTGTAGATTTGAATGGCTAAATTTTAAATCACTTGCTATTTAATCTCAGTACATTCATATTTATCATAGTACAATTGTATTAGTCTACAATAGGACTGTTGAATGATTATTTTAGAAAATCACTGCTGCTGCTGCTAATTAATATATTGCCATCAACGTGCATGACATTTTGCAGAGTGCAGAGTACATAAGGGCTCCTGCCGGAAGGGCAGGATATAAATCAAATAATAAACAAATAAATAAATAAGTACAAATGGAATAATCTGTCCATTTCTGATCTGAGTCAGCTTTGCATATGTTCATTCATCACCCCATTCCATCTCATTTCTTCAACAATCTGCCACTTAAATTAAAAAAAGAAAGCACAGGAATGTCCACTACTTTGGTACTTGTTGTATCCTAAAATACATCTTTTTGTACAAATTTTATCCTGAAAACACACCTTTCAGTATACATTCTAACCTAAAATATCTATTTTTATATACACTTGGGGGGTCGGATTTGAGCTTATATTGCAAAATTCAAAGAAGTGCAAAAACCAAAGGATAATGGTATTCAAATCTGTGAATTGTCCAGAAGTATGGATTAGGTCAGTTTTCATAAAAATGTGAACAAAATGAAATCCTCAAGCATCTCTATACAAAAAGTCAAGTCTTTGCCTTGAGGAGCATACAATCTAACATTTGACACAGGAAAAGCAACAGGAGAAGGAGGAGTGAAGTGGAAACGGGGTCCCACTGAATGCTGAGCAGCTTAACAGTCAATTCCTCTTCCAAGGGAACTCTGGGAGTTGTAGCTCTTTGATAGGAATAGGGGTTAACTTTCAACATCCTTAATATACAGTTCCCAGGATTCTTTGGGGGAAGCCATGACTGTTTATAATGAAATAATAGTGCTTTAACTGTATAGTGCAGATGGGGCCGGGGATAAAATAGGGAAGAATATATTCTTCAGTGACACATAATTTTCCTAATGGGGATGCTGGGACATGTAGTCACAATGCCTATTCCTTTTCAGAGGTTCTTTCTACATATGAAAGGAACAGCAGCGTTGCATGTGTGGTACCTCATCCAAAAGGGCACCTCTTGGTGACCATTTAATTGCAATCTGCTCACGTGAGGCTACTGGAGAGTAATGTGAACTCATAATAATTTCCACAAGAATAATACAGTATGCCTTGAGAGACTGAAGGACTTCTGTGTGAAACTGAATAACAAGGCAAATTAGGGTGATTCAGAGGCCTGCCCCTCAAAGCACAATGTGTTAGTTAAAAGTAACACAATGTCAATAACCCTCCAAGTTTTTTTTTTATTTAAATCCTATGTTGCTTTATCTTTTGGAGATCCTTAAAGGCCTGCCAGAGGATGCAAACAACCACCAGAAAGAAAGGCCAGTGTGAAGCTGCAAATTTTTTTTAAAAAAAATATAGAATGAAGAATACACATCACTTGGCCACTTCTTAATTATTTTAAGGTAAGAAAGAGACAAACCCCTGCTCTCCATCATAAGGAATTATGGTGTAAAAATTAATCCCTTTCATTTCTCAAACAAAAAGCCCCTGGACCTATTAGTCTGAAATTTGGAAGGCTTAATCTTCTTTGGAAGGGCTCCATCCACTTTGGCCAAGATGTTATAGCCATTTTTAAATCTCCCATTATAGTGAATGAGGAAACACAGAGTTTCACAGTATTACAGGAATACCCCGCTATACGGACCTTCACTTTACGGACACTTGCGAGTACGGCCATATTTACAGTAGCACCATTCCCCTGTTTACGTACACTCGCTTCGCAAGAACGGACACTTAACAGCATGACGCCACCGCCCAATCAGTTTCCAACTACAAATTTGCGTACAGTACGTACTGTTAAAATAAGGCCTGCTGTGTTTATTTTAGTTATAAATGCGTTATTTACATCAGTTGTGCCTGTATATGACGATTGCAGTGCAGTATATGCATCGATAAGTGAAAAAACGTAGTGGTTCACTTTAAGTACATTTTCAGTTTACGTACTCGCTCTGGACCCATTGCGTACGTTAATGCGGGGTATTCCTGTATAGGACTGGGGGGTTGGGGTTGACCTGGATGTCATATCTTGGTCCCTTCCAAACCCGTGGTTTTAGACGTATATAAGAAGGGATTCTGTAGAAAGAGAGGCTGCTGAAGTGATCAAACCAGCCTCTATGTTAAGTTAATGGGTCACAGTCTGCTAAGTATCTCTTTCTATGACTGAAGAGTACAGGCGACCGATTTCCACAGAAACCATTTATTTTATCTTATTTCTTTATAAAAAATATTTGTATACTGCTATTTAAAAATATCAAAGCGGTTGCAACATGTTAAAAACAACAATCATAAAATAAAAAACATGAAAAACAACAGTAAAAATAAAAGTCGTTGCGAAAAAAAATCTTCTTAATTGCCTGCATAAGCCTGGTGAAACAGAAAGGTTCTCAGCACGCACTTAAAAGTTAAAACATAAGGTGCCTGCTGATCTCTGTTGGCAAAACAGTCCACAGAACTGGGCCGATGTCACTGAAGGCTTGATTTCTTGTTGATGTTAAATGAATATCGCCAACTCAGGGATGACCAAATCCTATCCTGCAGATGGTCTCAGTGATCGAGCTGGGATATAAGTGTTCAGGCAGTCCCTAAGATACCCTGGACCTAAGTTGTTCATGGCTTTGTAAATTAATACAAGGACATTGAACCTGGCTCGGTAGCAGATGGGCAGGCAGTGCAGATATTGTACAAGTTGTTGTATAAGATGTTGTCAGTCATGTGATCCCACCAGCATTCTGGCCACTGCATTTTGCACCAGCTGGAGCTTCTGAACCAGGGCTAAGGGCAGCCCCACATAGAACACATTGCAGTAATCCAGCCTCGAGGTTACCAATGCATGGACTACAGAGGTCAGGCAATCCCTGTCGAGGAGCAGCCATAGCTGATGAACCAAACAAAGCTGGTAAAAGGCACTCCTAGCCACAGAGGATACTTGGGCCACTAGTGACAAAGATGAATCTAGGAGTACCCCAAGGCTACAGACCTGGTCCTTCAAAGGGAGTGCGACCCCATCCAAAATAGGTAACCTGCCTATCTCCCGCACATGGGAACCACCTACCCAAAGAGCCTCCATCTTCCCAGGATTCAAGCACAGTTTATTGGGCCTCATCCGGTCCACTACTGCTTTCAGACCCCAAGTTTGAGATGCTTCCAAAAGGCAGACCTTTCCTTCCCCCTCCCCTGGTTGGAGGTTATCTCATCAGATTCTTACATGAGTGTAAGAAAACAATAGACCTGGGCCAGTCTTGGTCTGGAGCTCAGAACACACAGAGCTCCAACTTGTTATCTGTGCTGAATCCAAAACTATGACTCTAGAGGACCCCCGAATATATTTGTAAATAAAACCATAGGTCGCAAACACACCACAGTCTCCAGTGACTTTCATTCGAAGGAAACCAAATCCACAGTTTGTAATATTAATGGGGGTCATGATCCTGGGATAATAATGACCAACAGGGAAAATTCAAGTTAGACTAGTTCTTGGACTTTTTTTTGCATTTCACATTAGATACACACACACAGGGCTGGTTCCAAAGGGCTGCTAGGTGGGGCCCTGGCTGAGGGCCCCTGGGGCTACAAGGGCCCCTGAGGAGCCCCTCCACTCCCCTTCTGCAATCCGTGGGGCTTCTGAGCCATCCACCATTCCCTCGCTCCACCTACCTTTCTCTGCTGGCTTCTTTTGCTACTGCACAGTGTGTGCGCAGCTCTACCATTAACCAAGATGGCGGCTGAGGTTTCCCTAAGGTACTGATGCCCCTGCCACCATCTTTGTTAATGGCAGAGACATGCATGCATAGCACGCATGAGTGCCATCAACCAAGTTGGCAGCGGAGGCTTCAGCCCCTTAGGGAAACCTTGGCCGCCATCTTGGTTAATAGCAGTGCTGTGCTTGCAGCCCACATAGCCGCAAAAGCCAGGAGACAGGTAGGTTGGGTGCGTGCATGGCTGTGTGTGCATGCATGCACATGTGCGCACACATGCCAGGGCCCAGGTCAAGCTGGTGCCCAAGGCCCCGGTATGTCTGGGGCTGGCCCTGCACGCACGGACGCACGCACACACACACACACTGTCCTTTGCTATTCCTCAAACAGGCCCTTCTTGAATAACATCATACATAGTAGTTTAGAGACAGGCATTTGCCTACTGGGGGGTGGGGTGGGAGTGGGGGAATGGTCAAGTCATATATCAAACTAACCTATGCCAGTTTTGTACAAATTTCAAAATTATCTTGCCAAGTATTCTTCCAAGCCCAAAATAAAGCATTCCTTGTGGGAAAAAGAAAGGGAAGAAAATGAAAAGAGATGGGGTAGGGAAATATCAGTTTAAAGAGTTTAATAATTCCTGGCTCTCGTTTTTAGGATTTGATTTTTTAGCCAACCTGATAGATGAATATGAGTTTTGTGGGGGAACGTTGAGTCCAGCCACAACAATATTCCTTCCGTCTCCCCCCATTTCTATCTCAGGGTGCTAACAATGAAACTGCCAGGAGAACAATCCCCTTTTACAATTATGAATGCTTGGCAAGTTAGGATCTTGCTTGCTGAAACAAACATTCTGAGTTAGTGCGGTGTATGTATCAACATACTGAGTGATCTTGAAGAAGCTGGAAGTTATTTCTGGCTGGTTCAAGTTATTTCAGATAATCATCTTCATGTTGTCTAGAAAGCGATCCAAATATTATAAGAACACATCCAAACCCATTTAATGGAGAAGTCACAACAGACTTTGTCACAGAATGATTTACAGAAGGACGAAGAAAGAGTGCAAGAAGCTTTTCACAGATGGAGCAGATTTTCTTGCCTTTTCTTTCTGCAATGAGAAATTCTATATTTGAGAACCAGTGTGGCCTAGCTGTTAGAGTGTTGGATTGGACCTGGGAGACTAGGGTTCAAATTTCCATTCAGCCATGAAGCTCACTCGGTGACTTTGGGCTAGTCACTGTCTCTCAGCCTAACCTACCTCACAGGGTTGTTGCAGGGATAAAATGGGGAGGGGAAGAACCACGTATGTCACCTTGAGTTACTTGGAGGGAAGGTGAGAATATAAATGTAATTAATATATAAATATATTCTCCTAGTAATTGTGCAGCCTGCTAGGCTTCTCATCCCCTCCCATTCCCAAACACTATCTAGGGTCAGCTCTTGCTAAGAGTGCTGGGAATTGTTGCTCTGTAAGGGGTAGACTTCAGTTCACAGGATTTTAGGTGAGGGTATATGCTTAAAATGTATGATATATATGCAGGGCTGTACCAAACTGATGAGAATCATTTCTCAGTCATTTCAGCCACCTTGAAATCTACTGTTTTGTTTCATGGAAGAGAACCGGAGAGGGCACCTTTGATATTTCTCAGAAAGCCATGTTTTGAGGTGCCTTTTGAATCTGAGAAAATTCAAAAGATATACTTACTCCCAGGTAGACCTGCTGAAGAATTCAGCAAAATGAACTGAAGAAACAAAGTTGGGGGGAGGGGAGACCATTTCCCAAAAACAATTTTTCCTTGAATTACCAGGTTAAGTTCATGAATTCTTTGTCTCACTAGGGTTGCCAGGTTCAAGGCCTGAGACTGATCCTGTATCTTTAGGAGAAGAGAAAGTCAGCCAAGTGCAGGTGTTCTTGCAACACTGTAATGGGAAAAACCACAAGGTGGAATTCTCCCTTCCCTCTGTACAACATTTAAAGATACAGAAGACCTCTTGGAGGCTGGCCCTGGCAACCAAGAGGTCTTTTGTATCTTTAAAAATTGTGCAGGGGGAACAGAGGATTCCACTTTGTGGTTTTTCCTATTACAGAGTTGCAAGTACACCTGCACTTGGCTGACTTTCTCTTCTCCTAAAGATACAGGATCAGTCTCAGGCCTTGAACCTGGCAACCCCAACGCTATTGGTCTTCAGCCCACCACAGACTGCCATTTCAGACACCGGTGAGGCTCATTATCAACTGTTGCTAGCACAAAGCAGGATAATTTTGTTTTTGCTAACACCTCTTTACCAAAAGGACAAACACCTTCTTGGTTTCTAAAACATCACAGGACATGCTGTTCAACAGGAAATGAATGGATCAGGCAGAATAGAATTTCCAGCAGTGTCTAATAGGGCAAAGGATCAGGGTGACTCAGGTAATGGTTCCAGGCATCAGAATCAGGACATAACAAGCATTCTGTTTTCATATGTGAAATGTTGCAGACTATGAATCCTGGTCTGCTTTACCAGGTTGTTGTAAGAGTGATTTGGGATCATATGTACATGAAACATAAGCAGAGCCCTGGTGGATCAAGTCAAAGGCCCATCTAGGTCATCATCCTTTTCTCACAGTGACCATTCAGATGTTTATGGAAAGCCTGTAAGCAGGACTTGAGTGCAACAACACTCACCACGCTTGCAATTCACAGCAACTGACATTCAGAGGCACACTGCCTGCCTCCAACAGTCAAGGGAGTACTGTGAATTCTCTGCTAAGTATTAGCAGAGTTACTGGAATAAAGCAAATGAAGTTCAGAGAGAAAAGAAACTGATAATATTTTACTGAGATAAAGTAAGAGCAGTTTATAATATCAGGAGCAATAAACGGAGAGGGTTGTCTTTCTTAGGTCATGCCTTCACAGGGGAAAAGCTCCTTCAGAACAACACTTTCCCTTCTACTCCGCCAACTGTCAAATTTCAATCATCTTCCTCACTGACAGCTAACTCCTGACTGACCAGGACCCTCAGTCTGCTATCAGCCAGAACAATACCAGAATTAACCCCTTATGTTACTGACTGAATGGTCCCTGTTGTTGTACTTACAACACTAAGTTCACTATTAACCACCTCCATGATGACCCTTTTTGCTTCATCTGTTTATATATATATATATAATAGCTAATGCTGTAAAAGCTGTGCACTCCCCCTCTTTGCTTGAGGGTGGGGAGAGGCAAAATGGAGAGTACAAGAGGGCTATCCGTTGTGGCAATTTGATTCCATATCTTCATCCGTTTGAGGAGGTTAGCTTGTTGTGTGTGCCCCAATTCTGAAAAGACATCTTTCACCTGGAGAAAGGGCCAGGGGTAGAGCCAGAAAATTACTATCCAGGAAGGATGTCTTGGGACATATCCACACCAGACATTTATTTCACTTTATACAGTCATGGCTTCCCCCAAAGAATCCTGGGAAGTGTAGTGTGTGAAGGGTGCTGAGTTAGAAAACTCCTGTTCTCCTGACAGAGCTCCAATGGCCAGAGTGGTTTAACTGTCAGCCCTTCTTCCCAGAGATTTCTGAGAACTGAAGCTCTGTGAGGGGAATAATGGCTCTCAGCTAGGGTTGCCAGGTTATTGGCCTGAGAATGATCCTGTATCTTTAGGAGAAGAGAAAGTCAGCTAAGTGCAGATGTTTTTGCAACACTGTAATGGGAAAAACCACAAGGTGGAATTCTCCCTTCCTCCTGCACAATTCTTAAAGATACAGAAGATCTCTTGGTTGCCAGGACTTGGTTGTCAGTTGGCTGACTTTCTCTTCTCCTAAAGATACAGGATTAGTCTCAGGCCCTGAGCCTGGCAACCCTACTCTCAGTGTCCTTCACAAATGACACTGCCCAGGATTCTTTGAGAGAAGCCATGACTGTTTAAAGTGGAATAAATGTCTGGTGTGGATGTGGCCTTGGTTTATTGAGGAATTCCAAAGTAACAGAAACAAACAGCAGCAGCAGCAAGAGAAAGATACTTGTGTGAAAATGAAGGAAATTCTGCTGCACTTACTTCACTGGAGATAGTAAAGGAAAGCTCTGGCCTGTAAGATGAGGAATTGTACATCAGTGCCTTCAGGAGCAAGGGAAGGAGGCGAGTCCCATGTAGGGTTGCCCGGTTCAATCCCTGAGACTGATCCTGTATCTTTAGGAGAAGAGAAAGTCGGCCAAGTGCAGGTGTTCTTGCAACTCTGTAATGGGAAAAACCACAAGGTGGAATTCTCCCCCCTGCACAACTTTTAAAGATACAAAAGACCTCTTGGTTGCCAGGTCCGGCCTCCAAGAGGTCTTCTGCATCTTTAAAAGTTGTGCAGGGGAAAGGGAGAATTCCACCTTGTGGTTTTTCCCATTACAGGGTTGCAAGAACACCTGCACTTGGCTGACTTTCTTTTATCCTAAAGATACAGGATCAGTCTCAGGGATTGAACCTGGCAACCCTAGTCCCATGGGACCTGGCTCCCTAGAACAATCGGCCCATCAGCCTTGGGATTTACTACAAGAAGCTTGGGGAACCTCAGGTCTGGGGGCACAACCATAGCCTTCCAGGCTTTTCTCTCTGTCCCTTGGGACTCTCCCCATGCCACAAGCCCCTCTCCCCACCGCCACTGCCCCACTGGCCCTCCTTCACACCCAAATGTTTTTGTCTCACTGGAATGCGTCCTTAAATCTGATAATGCCTCTTTCTTGCCAGGATGTGCATGTGGATATAGAAACTAGACTATTGTACAAAGGTAACATATACATTTATTGCTCCACCCAGTTTTGTCTCTGGCTCCACCCATGGCTGGCATGTGAACCCCAAAAGACTGCCCAGAAGGGAATGCAGCCCTTGGGCCCCCCCAAAATTCCCCCCTGCTGCCCTACAAGGTGGGCATGATACCTTGTGCTCACGCTGCTAGCTCACTACTCTTCTACAGAGGGAGAAGGCGAAGGCCTTTTATTAAGGATGGACAAGGCACATTCCTTTCCAGCTCTACCCCCCCCTTTTAGCCTCTTTTAGAGTTGTTGCCAGCTGCCTCCCCTTCTGTTTAACTGGGGCAAGGACAGTTGCCTCATCTCTGTTTGACTTGGCTGGTTACAGACAGCCCATCCATCCTGCCTCAACCAGCCTGGGAGGAGCCGAGCAGGACATCCTGCTATGGCCCAGTTCAGACATCATGTTAAACCATAGTTTAGTGCTACATGAATGAGCTTCAGCTCGCACACAAATCCTTCCCCTCTCCCCCTCCAGCACAGCCATAAGGAGGAGATTGGAAACATCTGCTTCTTGATGTAAGCTATCTGCAGTTAGTTTAGCAGACATTGTGCCCTCCAGATATTGTGAAGTGTAACTCCCATCATCCTTGAGCATTCTTCCTGCTGGCTGGGGCTGATGGGAGTTGTAGTCCAAAATGTCTGGAGGGCACCATGTCAGTTACCCCTGGAATTATGGTTTTCAAACAGCAATCAAACTGTGTGTTATGGTCCTTCTTTGCTTTAATAAACCAGCTCAAGGTAACCAGGATTTCTAGTTCAGATGTATTGAGAAGCCCAGGTAGTTTATACCAGGATCAGATGTTTCCAGTCTCCTCCTCACACCCATGCTAGAAGAGGACCAATGATCATAGAATCATAGAATAGTAGAGTTGGAAGGGGCCTATAAGGCCATCAAGTCCAACCCCCTGTTCAATGCAGGAATCCAAATCAAAGCATTCCCGACAGGTGGCTGTCCAGCTGCCTCTTGAATGCCTCCAGTGTCGGAGAACCCACTACCTCTCTAGGTAATTGGTGCCATTGTCGTATGGCTCTAACAGTTTGGAAGTTTTTCCTGATGTCCAGTCGAAATCTGGCTTCCTGCAACTTGAGCCCATTATTCCGTGTCCTGCACTCTGGAACTATCGAGAAGAGATCCCGGCCCTCCTCTGTGTGACAACCTTTCATGTACTTGAAGAGTGCTATCATATCTCCCCTCAGTCTTCTCTTCTCCAGGCTACACATGCCCAGTTCTTTCAGTCTCTCTTCATAGGGCTTTGTTTCCAGGCCCCTGATCATCCTTGTTGCCCTCCTCTGAACCTGTTCCAACATGTGGCTCAGCATGTCAACATGTGGCTGTACCAGAGGGGCAGAGTGCAAGCCGAAAACGCGCTGCTGCTCATTCAGTCAATACTAAACCATGGTAATTTAAACACACATTCAGTTTCCCCCTTAGTACTATTCACAGTCATGCTGATCCAGCCTCCAGAGTCCTGCTTCAGAGGTAACACTAAACACCATGGTTTAGTGTTACATCTGAACCAGGGCTCTGGAGGCTGGATCAGCATGATTGTGAATAGTACTAAGGGGGAAACTGTGTGTCAGTTTAAATTATCTGGGAATGCTTTTGAGTTCTGTTATAAATCCAAAGATTAATCTTCAAACCAGAAATAAAACAGAGAGGGAAATGCTGTTAAGGCACAGCATTACACACACGTTGGCAATGGTAACGTTAAACCTGAATATTCCACATGCGGCGAATGATTATTATGGGCAATGCAGAGATTCAGAATAGTGTTTGAACAGCCAGTTTAAATCTGCAAGTATTTTTTTAAAAAAATGCTAACAGCTATTATTTTAATGCTCACCCTTGAAGAAACAACCCTTTCTACAACCAGGGAGTGCAACATTCCTCTGACATCCAGAGACTTGCCAGTGCTTAATAACAGCCTAAATGCAAAAATAATATAATGCTGTGAAGTAGATTTTCTCTTCTGGCTTGCAACGCCGTGTACAATAATATACTGAGGTTGCAAGATGAGACAAGATATAGTGCGGCGGAATTAATCAAATAATTATAATAAGCAGCCACCTTCAGTGCTACTGCATCCCAAAGTTATGTATTTTATTTCCCATTCCCTTCACTTCTGGCTCAGAACAAATATCTCTGTAGTTGCCAGAGGCTCTTAAATTCCTGGAAAACATGAAGGAGGTTCTAACACAGGATAATGGCCAGGGATGATGGGGATTTGTATCTCAGCAACATCTCAAAGGCCAAAGGTTCCCCACACCTGCCCTAACATACAGGAAGAAAACAAATCATATTAGGCAGCATTAGACCTATGATGAATATTCTCCCACCATCACTTTCTATTAGGAGAAGGGAATTTGCACACTGTGAAAGTTGGGAGGCATTTGATGACTTTCTCTTATGGGATAGCTGGGTGAAATTGATTAAGTTTGAGGGTAGAGGACTTGCCATTATTCCCCCCCCCCAAGAAAATTATTCATTTCTTAATTTATATACTGTTTACATGCCAAAATGGTTTCTAAGCATTAAAAAAATAAGTTACAAGAGGCATCATCAGAGGGTTCTACTACCTGTAAACCAACAGTGGGGAACCTCTGACCCATGGGCAGAATTAAGCCAACCAGGCCTCCCAGTTTGGCTCACGAGGCTGTTTTGGCCAGGTCACTGCCATCTGTCTTCATTTGATATCAGGTGGGAGATAGGTAAAGCAAAGGAACACTCAACAACAGGTCTGGGGAATCTTTTGGCCCTCCAGATGTTGCTGAACTACAACTCCCACCATCCCTGGTCATGCTGTCTGGGGCTGATGGGAGTTGTAGTTCAGCAACATCTGGAGAGCCCAAGGTTCCCCACACCTATCCAAGAGCTTTCCAGTGCACTCCCAATTGTTCCATTCCAGCTGCGGCTTGCATTCAGCGCTGCTGCATTCAGCCACCATTGGCATGTGGCCTGCAGAAGGTTACCAGGATGGGGATGATCCTTACCCCAGATTTAGATGCTGACTGTTGATGGGCAACTTCAAGGCCCCCTGATCTCTCTTCTTGGGGTTCTTAGTCTGTAAATTGGACTTAAACTAGAGTGCCCTTCAAGGGAGGACTGTCCTCTGTATAGTAGGATGCACGGCCACCCTCTAAACAACTGAAGTAATTGTCCTCAACTATCTTTATAGACAGCGGAGACTGGTGGTTCTGATGTCAGTGGGGAAGTGGACCAGCTCAAGGATTACTCTGAACCTCCAGCTTTTCTACTTTCCTTGCTGTTTAAAGCTATCAGTGCTATGAGCCCTGGAGAGTGGTCCTAGAATGACGATGATGAGGAAGAAGACAAAGATACAGAATGGGACCCAGGCAAGGGTCCTACAGCCAGGAAAGTCTGAGACAGTAGGCTTCAGTATTTTTGTCAGTGACAGCTCCTCCCCCTTAGCTCCAGTTACAACAGAAGGCGTGCTGGCTGATCAGGAACCTGTCCCTTTTCCTCCCCTTCACTCCCCCTCTTCTCCCAAGTTGCTGCTGCCATGCACACCTCCTCTAGAGGAGGAGGATCTCCATGAGTTGCTACCATGCCCATCACTCCAGACACGCAAGCAACTGTGACAGGAGGCTCAGCTGGCCCCCACTTTTCCACCTAGGAGGAGCAGTCTTGCACGTGTGCATTATTTATTTATTTACTTATTTATTTATTGCATTTGTATACCGCCCCATAGCCAAAGCTCTATGGGCGGTTTACAGCAATTAAAAACATTAAAAACAAATTTACAAATTTAAAAACATATTTTTAAAAAGCAATTTAAAAACACATGCTAAAATGCCTGGGAGAAGAGGAAAGTTGTGACCTGGTGCCGAAAAGATAACAGTGTTGGTGCCAGGCGCACCTTGTCACACAGATCATTCCATAATTTGGGGGCCACCACTGAGAAGGCCCTCTCCCTTGTTGCCAGACTCCCAGATTCCCTCCGAGTAGGCACCCAGAGGAGGGCCTTAGATGTTGAGCGTAGTGTATGGGTGGGTTCCTATTGGGAGAGGCATTCCATCAGGTATTATGGTCCTAAGCCGTGTAAGGCTTTATAGGTTAAAACCAGCACCTTGAATCGAGCTCGGAAACATACAGGCAGCCAATGCAAGTGGGCCAGAATCGTTTTTATATGTTCGAACTGCCTGGTCCCTGTTACCAATCTGGCTGCTGCATTTTGCACAAGCTGCAGCTTCCGAACCATCTTCAAAGGCACCTCCATGTAGAGTGCATTGCAGTAATCTAACTTGGAGGTTACCAGACCATGGACCACTGAAGCCAGCTTATCCCTGTCCAGATAGGGGCATAGCTGGGTCTCTAACCGAAGTTGGTAGAAGGCACTCCGTGCCACCGAGGCTACCTGAGCCTCAAGTTACAGAGATAGTTCTAGGAGAACCCCCAAGCTACAAACCTGCTCCTTCAGGGGGAGTGCAACCCCATCCAGGACGGGTTGGACATCCACCATCCGGTCAGAAAAACCACCCACTAGCAGCATCTCAGTCTTGTCTGGATTGAGCCTCAGTTTATTAGCCCTCATCCAGTCCATTGTCACAGCCAGGCACTGGTTCAGCACATCGACAGCCTCACCTGAAGAAGATGAAAAGGAGAAATAGAGCTGCTTGTCATCAGCATACTGGCGGCAATGCACTCCAAAGCTCCGGATGACCGCACCCAATGGTTTCATATAGATGTTGAACAGCATGGGGAACAGAACTGACCCCTGCGGAACCCCATACTGGAGAGTCCAGGGTGCCAAGCAATGTTCCCCAAGCACCACCTTCTGGAGCTGACCCGCCAAGTAGGAGCGGAACCACTGCCATGCAGTTCCTCCACTCCCAACTCAGCCAGTCTTCCTAGAAGGATACTATGGTTGATGGTATCGAAAGCCACTGAGAAATCAAGGAGAATCAACAGAGTCACACTCGCCCTATCTGTGTCCTGACAGAGGTCATCATACAGGGCGAACAAGGCTGTTGCCATGCCAAAACCAGGCCTGAAACCTGACTGAAATGGATCCAAATAATCGGTCTCATCCAAGAGTGTCTGGAGCTGGCCTGCCACCACTCGTTCAAGGACCTTGCCCAGGAATGGAACATTTGCTACCGGCCTATAGTTATTAAGATTTTCTGGGTCCAGGGAGGGTCTCTTCAGGAGTGGTCTCACTACCGCCTCTTCAGGCAGCCAGGGACCACCCCCTCTCGCAGAGAGACATTAATCACTTCCCTGGCCCAGCCGGCTATTCCATCCCTGCTAGCTTTTATTAGCCAAGAAGGGCAAGGATCCAGCACAGAAGTGGTTGCATGAACCTGTCCAAGCACCTTGTCAACATCCTCAGGCTGTACCAACTGAAACTCATCCAAGAAATCAGGACAAGGCTGTGCTCTGGATACCCCGCTTGATTCACCTGCTATAACACTGGAGCCTAAGTCCTGGTGGATGCTAAATATTTTGTCCTGGAAGTGCCTAGCAAATTCATTACAGTGGGCCTCAGATGGTTCTACCATGTCCTTGGGGCCAGTGTGTAATAGCCCCCAGACAATTCTGAAGAGCTCCGCTAGGTGGCAGATGGATGATTTGATAGTGGCAGCAAAATAATGTTTTTTTGCTGCCCTCATTGCCCCTAAATACAGCTTACCATAGGCACTTACCGATGTGTAACTACATCCACCAGGAGTTTGTCTCCATCTGCACTCAAGCCATCTCCTATATTGTTTCATCACTCTCAGCTCTGGTATACCATGGAGCCGTACGAGCTCTACACAGGAGAGGGCGCTCAGGAGCAATCATGTCAACCGCCCAGGTAATTTCTGTATTCCACAGTTCAACCAGGGTTTCGACAGGAGCGCCAGCCCTATCAGCTGGAAAACTCCCCAGAGCCCTTTGGAAACAATCTGAATCCTTTAGTCTCTGGGGGCGGACCAACTTAATAGGTCCTCCACCCTTGCAGAGGGGAAAAGCCGCTGTAAGTCTAAACTTCAGCAAGCAGTGATCTGTCCATGACAGAGGGACTGATGTAAGGCCCCCCACATTCAGATCACCATCTCCATGTCCAGTTGCAAAAACCAAGTCTAGAGTATGCCCTGCTACATATGTTAGGCCCATTCTGTGACACTTTCCTCATGAAAAAAAAAGAGCCCACCAGAACCTACATCAGATTTGTAAGGGGGCGTGTCTAATTGCTGTGACAACATCTTAGCTTTGAGTAGTCATGCCAAGTTATGCTGTGTAGAGATGCAGAATCTTGTGTGACCCTGTGTATCTTATGCACACGCTGATCCATTAAGTGCTCTGAACTGACGTTTTTCATTAAACATACTGGAGAAAAATATACCAGCAAGTCTGAGACTGATTCCAATGGGCTTGGCTAGGACAATCAGTCCCATGTAATTCCAGCTTAGCAATGGCATTCCTGTTTCAGATCAGCAAAGTATCAAAGGGGAACCCCAAAGGGCTAGGATCAAGTTGTTTTTATTTTGAATACACGCAAAGTGGCCTAAGAGGTCACCGATTTCAAGACAAAGCCATAAATGGCCATTAATAATAATTTAGTAATGTCTTTACAGAAAACTGAGAAGTTGTTCCAAAAAGCCAAAGGTTATTTTGAATGTTTATATTCTCAGCATCTGAACAGTTGGCATGAAGTCTTCCACAAAATAAGAATCTGATTGCTTCAAGAAAACACATTTTCTGCAACATACAGTTACGGTATATGTAGGGCTGCATATGTTTGATGAAAATTTTGGTGCCTTTCTGCTCCCTGGGTGGAGGCTAATTCTGCAGCCTGAATAAATTAAGCAATGGGAGGGTTGTTATTGGGAAGGTGGGGAAGAGGGAGATAAGTAAACCACAAAAACAGTGTTACATTGTGTTATATCCAGCAATGTCACTCGGCTGAGGGGACGTAACGCTTCTGTCAGAAAAATGGCGATGAAAGCCACTTTCACCAATTCCCTGCCCCCTGCAGCCCCACACAACCTCCAAACCTGCAGAGAGGGAATAAATGAAAATTGCTTCCTGCATGTTCCACTGACTGAAGCCTTAACATCTGTTGAGAGACACCATTGGATTCAAGCTATATGATTAAAACTACAAAGCTAGATTTATTGAAATAGGTTGGCAAAGTGTTCTTTGCTAGCCAGAGGTGAAACTTAGCTATCTTGACTCTCACAGTGCATTTCTATTAGCCTACACCTCTATTTATAGGCAAGGAAGCACACTACTGCCCTGAATGATGGGTTGGTCTTGCTCTGCCTCCTTTTATATCAATTAAAAAGAGGTTGAAAATTGCTCCTCAATTTCATGAGTCCACTCGTCACCCACAAAATTGGAGTGCAAATGTCTGAAGTTTTTCAGTTGCACAGTCATGTCACCAAATCTGATTGGTCAAGGTGTCATCATGTTCATTATGTGCTCCCTGACTGGTTGGGATTGCACTGTGAAAAAAGAAGGGTCGTAGCATCTGCTTTGCATGCAGAAGGTCCCTTGTTCAATCTTCAGTATCTCCAGGCAGGACTGGGAATGTATCCCATCTGAAACCCCAAAGAGCCACTGCTAGTCAGTGTACTGAGCCAGACAAGCTAATGGTCTGACTCCAGGCTTATCCAAACGGAGCAGGATAATCCACAGTTTCCATATTCGGTTTGTCATCTGATAGTCCTCACTTTGCCTTTTAGTTCACTCTTTCCCAATTAAAAAAAAAGCTTTTTTGCACCCGCACCCGCAGTGGTAAGACCCCTACATTCTTTTCGCTTTTTCCAAGCTCCGCCTCTAAAGCCTCCCCCTATCAACCAATTGGTCAGCAAAAAAATTACGTATGCTCCTCTCCCCCTTTGCAAGGAAGCCATAAACACAATATGGCTGTAAAGGAGTTCTCTCCTGGAAGGAAAGGCTGCTGTTCGGTTTCACGCCTGCCTTGTTTGTATTTGCGATATTATGCTTAAATGAATGTATGCTTTTCTGCCTTTATTGATATTTAAGGAGATACACATGCTGGCAATTGCACTTATTTCTCCAAAAAAGCAAGAAACTGTCAAACTCCCCCTTCTCCCTTTCCTTCCCACTGAGAATGAAATTGACAAAGCTTTCTGGAGCAGGCTTAAAACTGACCAGAAGCCCTTTTCTTGTTTGTATTTGCGATATTACACTTAAATGAATGTATGCTTTTCTGATTTGAAGCAAGTAGAATGAAATTGACAAAGCTTTCAAGGCAGTCTGAAACCGACCACCACCCCCTTTTTTGCTTGCTGTGCATTGCAGATCTCACCCAGAGCGGCCGCCCAGTTTGCAGGCTGGCAAAAAATTAAATGCATCTGCGCAGTAGTTGCAGATCCCCCCCAACACCCCACCATTGCGATGATTGGTTCGATTTTCCTGGGCTTATTCTCGCACATGTGCAAAAGTGCAGATACGTGATTAACTGGAATGAGGAGAAGGGGCAAGGGGGAAAGCCCAAGAACCACCCATCAGCTGTAAAGTCCGCGGTATTGCATCCTAACTCCTGAAGGCACAGCGGATGATTCCCGATTTTAAACAGCAAATCGTATTTTTGCCGGTATTGCAAGGAGCGGATTTAACCCGCAAAAATGCGTGACAGCGCGAGACGTCATTTGGATGACCGAAAAATAATGAACACACATAGCAGGCGTGTCACACATTTTGCAGTCGTCTGGATGAGCCCTCTGTATAAGGTAGCTTTCCATATTCCTAAAAATGTCACTGAAACAGCAGTCACTGAAATGACTGTCACTGAAATAATATAAGGTATGTGAACACAGGCATAAAAAATGGAAACATCCTGTAAGGCATTTTTGAGCGCTCCCTCATTGCTCCCCATTGAACACTGAATCTCACAAAAATAGGCAGTACAAATTACACCGGCTAAGTTCAGCTCCTAAATAGTTCTGTTCTCTCAAAACTCAGAATGCCCACTCCCATTTATATGGGACTGCCTGCATCCCATTTATTTGGTTGGGCCTTTGGGGTGTTTTTTAATGCTTTTTGTTTCTCAAATTATTATTTCTCTGGAATGGTTTAATTGTATCCCATGTGAAGTAGAACAGCTTAAGAAGAAAAGCCCTCCCCCTGTCCTCTTTACTTTGAAAAGCAAATATTTTGCCAAGGAGATTTTCCTCCCAAATTCCCACAACCCAAATCCCCTTGAGTCACCCTTCTGATAAATCCTAGGAATATGAAGCTTGATGGATGATTTGCTTGTTGTAATAATTCACTGTATGGTTAAAAACAGCCATGCTCTTCAGCCTAAGTGATCTACAATGCATCTGCAAAGACTCACTTTAGAATCTGACCATGATAAACTACTACATTCCTCCCCACCAAATCCACCTTACAGCAATAGGAACAAATTCTGAAATTCTCACTCCTGTTTTCTGATTGTGATTAAAGGCACCTTTCTTCCAGAAACCTGTACTTAAGGTAACTCACAACACTGTGAAAATACATTTAAACCATACTGTTCTAAAAGGAGCTCATATGCTTTTTTAAAAAAGGAACCAAACAAATTGAATAACAGTAGTAATAAAAAGGGGTATGTTTGCAATAGGAAAAAATAGCCTCTTTTTGTTTTAATTTTTACAGTCAGATTCATTTTGTTTTGCCTTCATTTTAACTACTTTGATTTTCATTTTTGTTTTGCTTTTGTTTTTCCCATTGATTTCCCCTCAAAGACCTGCCATAGCAGCAGAACAAATTAGCTGTTCGTTGTTAGACAACACTCACAGTCATACAGATGAACATGGTAGATCCTGCTTACAAAGACAGATAGAAATAGTGTGACCCTGCAACACACAATGGGATGCACTGATTAACAAAAGAAATTCAAATCATGCAGTCATTACCAATATAAAGATTTGCAATAAGAATTCTATTGCATAAACATTAGAAGTGAGTCAAAGTGTGCTGATTTTTGTGACAGTTTTGCTAACCCCCTATTGGTATTTTTTGGAAGGGTAGGTGGCCACCAGGAACAAGAGTACCCATTCAGACTGAGAGCATGAAGCTTGCCTTTCTTCTGAATTAGCTTTGTGACATCATCATGTAGGTAAATTTGATTGGCTATGAGGTGTCATTCTGGAATTGTGTTGTTTTTACATCCCTAATTGGCTAGAATCACTTTCCAGAAAGTTTGTTTTAAATAGCACTGAAGCTTCTGCTACTTGGGCAGTGACGGCTCTTGAATATATATATATAAAATAGGGATAAAGGGTTTTTGATTAGGGTTACCACATGTCTGGTTTTTGGCCGGATACTCTGGCTTTTGGGGGTCCTCTCCGGGTAGGTCAGCTTACTTCTAGGCCTCTCAGCTTTCATTTAAAAAAACAATGATGTTTCTAGGTGGTCTGGTTCTCAAGATATACACCAAAATGTCAGCCGCTGCCCCCCCGCAACTTACCTGAAATGATCTCTTTGCTGGCTGCTCTAACCCCATCCTTTCAGGTTTGTAGCCAGTAAATGAAGTCAGAGTTCTGATTGACAAGGGATTTCTGGGCCTCCAAGCAGTCCTTAGACTCTATAACAAAGGTAGAAAATGATTGTTTTTTCCTGTTTATCTAAAAATCTCATAAACTGAGTAAGTACCAAGTCTTTTTCTCTCTCTCTTGCATTCATAAGTCAAACAAGTTTAAATTTTCCTGGGCTGTTGAAGATGGCAGTCAATTCAATGAATTCAATAGGACTTAGTTTTGAGGAAAGCTTGGAAAAATTCCTTTTTTGAACTACAACTCCCATCAGCTCAATCCAGTGGCCATGATAGCTGGGGCTGATGAGAGTTGTAGTTCAAAAAAGTAACTTTTCCAAGCTCTGGTTTTGAGTAGACATGGTTAGGATTGTGCTGTAAATTAATGGGACTTTTGAGTGAACATAGTAAAGAACTGTGTTTGTGTTGTAAATCTTTCTCTCCTCCTCCAATCTGATCTTTAAAGCCATTAGGCAGGGTTTACATAGATATTAATGCTTTTAATATGTAGGAAACTAATACTGACTTTTTAAAAATGTTTTGCAATGACCAACTCATTTGGACAATAAACTATTATATGGGGTGTATGTATTTTTACATCTCCAGTGTGTGTGTATATATATGGAGTGTTCCCAACAACCCTGTGAAGTAGGATTGCTGATTGGAAACCAAGGCAGCTCACAACAAGAAATAAATCCCTTTAAAATCCAATAACCATAAAAACAAGTATAAACACTTGCAAAAGAGCTTAAAGTGGCATGATTCTGAATTTTGGATTGGGTGAGTGTTCCTTATCACTTGAGGCTGCAGTTCTGTGCATGCTTCCGTGTTTGAGTAAGCCCCATTGAATATATTGGGACTTGCTTCTGAGTAAACAAACATAGGATTGCACTACAAATATCTTTACAGGTTGTGTAAATAATAAACATCTTTGACAGTCACGCTTATATAAATATTTCTTCATTTAAAGCACATGACTTCCCCTAAAGAATCCTTGGAAATGTAGTTTCCTCCTCACAGTTATAGTTCCCACCACCCTTAACAAACTACAGTTCCCATGATTCTGTGGTGGGATTCATGTGCTTCAAATGTGTGTTGAATGTGCTTTAAATGAATGGTGTGGATCTGCCCTAGGTATAATATGCATTCATTAGTGAATTGAAAAGAACAATTTTAAAAGATACTTTTTTAAAACAGGGGAAAGGCTGTAGCTCAGTGGTAGGGCATATGCTTTGCATGCAAAGGTCCACAATTCAATTTCCGGAAAAGGATATTGCTTGGAATCCTAGAGAGACAATACTAGTTCATGTCATCAGTACTGAGCTAGATAGTATCAAATGGCCTGACTCAGTATAAGGTAGATTCCTTTGTTCCTAAAAGTGGAGAGAGACCCAAGGGCCAAAATTTATTTATGTATTTTATTTACAACATTTATATACCGCTTTAATGTAAAAATCCTAAAAGGGGTTTAAAGAAGGAATTAAAACAAAATTATTGGCAAAAACAATTAAAGACAGGTATTTAAAAACATTCCAAATATGTAAAAAACACAATAGCTTCTACATGCCAGGATAGGCTTGCCTAAACAAGAATGTTTTTAGCAGGTGCTGAAAAGAGTACAATGAAGGTGTCTGCCTCATGTCAATAGGCAGGGAGTTCCAAAGCGTAGCTGCTGCCACACTAAAGGACTGATTTCTTACAAGAGCAGAACAAGTACTATACGGCAGCCGTAACATGGAAAGCACACCTTGAACTTTGCCTGGTAGCAAATGAGCAACCAGTGCAGATTTCAGAGAAGAGATATTATGTGCTGATAGGGTCTCACTCATGTCAGCAATTGTGCCACAGCATTCTGAACTAACTTCAGCCCCCGGGTCAGGTTGTGCTGCATGGGGATTTCTGTGACCTTGGCTGACTAGCTGCCAGGATTTTTTAGTTTTGGTTTTTGCTTAGGAATCCTGACTGGTTGTAGGATGCTGAGTTTTCTGCCTTACTCATAGGAATTTTGTTGTTGCTGGTATGGTATTGCATTTAGGAAATCATCACTGTCTTTTATTTTTATTTTTCTGTTTGCATTTCATTTACCTTTACCCTCACTCCCTTACATCCATAGAAGCAACAACAGTGGTTCCATGTGTTCAGCTCAACCCCCTTAAACCCACTGATGATGCACCTTGTTGGTTGCATGATGGTTTGTTTCTTCCCAATAGTGGCAAAGGAGAATTCACATACTGGGAAGTGTGGCTGCAATTGCTGTCCCCAAGCTATTGTCTGTGAAGGTAGATAAAGGCACGTGTTTTTTCTCTCTGTCAGTTATTACTCACTGGAATTGGATTGAATTGGATTGGCTGTCAAAGTGAATTTATAGCAGCCCACAAGGTAGGCAGAGAAGGGTAGAGAATCTTGTTACTCTTATTCATTCCTCAGACCTCTTTCAGAAGTGAAGGGTCAAATCTGTAAAGAAATTTGGAGCAGCTATGTTGAAAGGTACAGGCAGGGCATTCCAGGCAGAGGGTTGCCAACCCTGCTTGGATATCTTTGCAGAGGATCCTTAGTCAAGCTTTACCAACAGCACAATCCAAACCATATCTACTCAGAAGTAAGTCCTGCTGAGTTCTATGGGGCTTAGTAAATGTGTTTAAAATTGCAGCCTTCAGGGGCATCCATCTTTATTCCTGAGTACTACTATCTAACATCTCTACAACACTAGGTTCCTTTCTTCCTACAATGGCTTTCTGATGACTGGCCTGGCCTGAGGGCACTTAAATCCTTCTGGCCAGATTCAAGTAGGCTAGATTAAATGTTCCCTACCCAGGCTCTATCTTTCAGCTAAGATTTCTATCTTAATTTCCAATCAGAGAAATATTTTTGTTTGAATTGTATGCTCCAAGCAACTGTGGTTGATGCTTAATGTATCATGCTTAATGGCATCACTTGGGCCTGCCCCTATGATATCACTTGGGGCCGCCCCTGTGAGATCACTATGGCCCATCCCCATGACATCACTAGGGCCCGCCCCTGAAATCTCAGGCTTTGGGATGCTTCTGACCTCGCAACCTTAGTTTTGACAGAGGCCAGGGCCGGCACAGTCGCCAGCATTACTGCCACTGCCAGAGGCTTAAATAGTGTGCTGTGTGTGCATGCCTGATGGCAGCATGTGTGTGTGTGTTGATGCCGCTGCCATCATCTTGGGTGATGGCAAGCATGCATGTGCAGTATGCTGATGCAGCAACATGGGAAGTGGTGTGGCCGGCCTGCACCAGCAGCAGAGAGAGATGTTGCCTGGGAGGGGGACTCCTGCTCCATAATCTGCACCAACATTGGGTCATGGGATGCATGCTCCGTGACCCAGTGCTAGCGCAGATCGCAGAGCAGGAGCTACTCCCACCCAGCCCCAGCAGCAGGGGCCTCTTATCAGCCCAGCCTCACTGACCACTGGCACCAGGCCGGATTATTTCTTCTTATTATTATGGTTTATTTCTATGCCGCCTTTTGGCCAAAAGGCCCTCAAGGCGGCTTACAAAACTTAAACACAAATATGGAATATACATCAAGAAGAACAGTACAGTTTACAAAAATTAAATAACAAAGTATTAACATTATTAAAAAGCAGCAATAACAGCTTTCAGTCACAATACAATAACAGACAACACTTTCCTAATACTTTCCTGATAAATTCCTAATAATTAGACGATGTCTACTAGTCCTTACAGATAGAGGCTTTTGCTCTTCCCCTACTGCCCCAGTGAAAAAATTTAGTTTGTGCTTCAAACGTTCACATGTGAACATCCAACACAGCCACAATAAACACAACTTTCCTTCAGGGAAGAAGACAACACCATACTATGATAATGAGTGAGGAAAGCCACTTGTGCATGAAGGCCTGGATTTGGGGAAGGGTGTGTGTCTAGTTTTCTTTATAGCACAGATAGTCTAACAGGGTGAGCCTTGGGGAAATGAATGAGAAAGCTGAAAGAAGTAAATAAATCCCACGATAATGGCACATGTAAAATACAAAAAAATTATTTTGCTGGGTCAGATCAAAAGTCTATTTAGCCCATCTGAGGGACTATCTTGTGAGAAGGGCACATTGAATGGTCTGTTCAAGATTAACCCCCAATAGGGGACAAGACCAGTAAAGTGCAGCTACTCAGAATTGACAGAGGTTTAGCCTTTGGCACAGGATCAGTCCCAACTCCCCAGGCAATACAGTTACAACTCCCCCAGTTCTACCAGAGCATACTTTTCCAAGACGTCTGCTTTGCCTTTCTCAGGCTCTGCACACATTGAAAGCACATTTAGAAAACATGCCCACCCCACAGAATCCTGGGTAACCCTAACCCCTCATGGAACAACAATTTCCAGCAACCTTAACAAACTAAAGCTCCCAGGATTCTAGGGGGGAGGGAGTTGTATGCTTTAAGTGTGCTTTAATTGTATGGTGTGTGTATGCAGTCACATCAGGGTCACAGCCACAGCATACATTTAAAGCCCTTTTATACCTCTTTAACAGTCATGGCTTCCCCCAAAAGAAAGTGCTTTAAAAGCATGCAGCCTCAGTCCCAGGAGGATCCTCCTCAGGGATATCAGCAAGAGACATTAGGGGTTTGGTTCAGGACTGGTAAGCTTGATCAACCCATGATAGAGCCTCCGCAGCTGGTGGGTCAACAAAGCAACCCAATAGCCCATTTTTTCAGGGCTTCGGCCCTTGTGGAGTGACAGGTTCAGAGTCTCAGCTGTTGCGCCCTTTCTAGGACACCTTGAGGACATCCTAACCCCCCCACTACATTAACTTCCAATAGGGTTGGAAGGACAGGGGACTCCCTGTAGGTTGGAGAAGAAGCTGGAACATAACTCAGATAGCTCAGCCTCTCAGGTCACCACTCCTCTCTTCCCCTCTAGGACACCACTCTCTTCCCTCCCCTTGATTGCTACCCCTGGGCTATTTAAGTTCCTGACCTCCTGACCTCCAAGGCCTTTGTGGTAGCAGCTGCTCCTTGCCACACCCTACTGTGGCTGGACTAACTGAGTTGCAGCTCTCCCAGCTCTTGGAGAGATGGATTGGGGCTGCCTTCAAGAGCCAGGCATGGCAGAAGCAATTCTGCCCGAGGCAATCCTTGGCAGATCTTCACACTTAGCATTCTGTTTCCGGCACTGGACAGCCGGATGCTTTGTGAAGCTCACAGCCGGCCATGATAGTCAAGGTCATCCCTTCCCATTGTTTCCCAGTACATGGTATACAGAGAGTTTTCATCAGGAATGTGGAAATGTCACTTACCTATCATAGCTAATAGGTAGCTGCAGCCTATATCCTCCACAGATTTGTCTAATTGGGTACAATCTCCCAAAGATTCCTGAGATTGTCATGCCTGGATAGCTATTTATGTTACTGCGTAATTCCCAGTCTTTGCACATGGGGCTTCCAAAGGAGATGCCCCCTGCCCTCTAAATCTGTCTTGTTCTGAAGTTAATTCATATTTCTGCAGATTACTCTGCCACCGTCCCATCGAGCATATCATCTAATTTTCCGTTGGACCCAATGCTTTTAACATCCCTCTGCGCCCAAAGGAGTCAATCAGAAGCAGGAGAATGTTTTCTGCTGATGAAAAGGTTTTTTTTTTCCAATTAATTTTTATTCAAGTTTCCAAAACCAAAACAATACAAAAAGACAAAACACAATTCAACAACTAATACAATAAAAAAAATAAAAAAAATAAAAAAAATATTGACTTCCGATTTGTCTTAGTTCAGCTATAAATCTATAATATATAACAAGCCTGACTCTAAATAGATTATAAAATCACCCTCCTCCAGCGGTTATCTTAATTGGTTTCAAATCTCATTAACATCATATCATTTTATTCTTCCACAAAAAGTCACAGAGAAGTTTCCAATCCTTGAGATATATGTCCATCAATTTTTTTTCTGAATAAACATGTCAATTAATCCAACTCATCAAGTCTACTAAGTCCAGTAATTTCAAATCGCTCTTCTTCCATTATCCGTATTGATTCCATCTTCCATCTTCCATCTTTACGCACCCCATAATCTTGCTGTCATAGTCATATAATAAAAGTCTGATAGGAATTTCCTTTATCACAGATATTTTCTTGCCATCCATTCCGAACGTATCACTGAAGTATTGTTGCAAAGCCACATCTCTGTTCCTCTTTTTTACATGATACACTAGCACATCTCTTGAGGATTTTTCCATTGACACAAAACAGGGATTAATTCTGTTAACTTTCTCCATTTCAAGTTCCATCAAATCCTTCCAGTCCAGGAATTTTTTTGAACCGATAATAACTTTATCTCCAATTTCTTTAATTCCTTCAGGGACAGCGCTGAGTTCCAAACCATAATATTTGTCTCCAGGATCCATCACAGCCAGGAAATCCAAATCTTTTTCCATGTCCATATTTAATCCAATCTCCATAGTTTGAACCTTGCCTTTAATTTCTCTTTCATCCTTTTTTGGTTTTCCAGATCTATCTTTATTCTCCTTTCTCATAGAATCCTGAATTTCTTTCAGCTCCTGTCTCATTTCTTCAAATTCAATTCTCAACACTTGACTATTATTTCTCAGTTCTTGTTTTATTGACTTAATCCCATTCATTATTTTCTGAAACATGTCTAAAGATAGGATCCATCACAGCCAGGAAATCCAAATCTTTTTCCATGTCCATATTTAATCCAATCTCCATAGTTTGAACCTTGCCTTTAATTTCTCTTTCATCCTTTTTTGGTTTTCCAGATCTATCTTTATTCTCCTTTCTCATAGAATCCTGAATTTCTTTCAGCTCCTGTCTCATTTCTTCAAATTCAATTCTCAACACTTGACTATTATTTCTCAGTTCTTGTTTTATTGACTTAATCCCATTCATTATTTTCTGAAACATGTCTAAAGATAAAGTCCCTTCTTGTACATCCATAGTCTTCTTAATTGTCATTCTTAAAGCCAAAGGAACAAAACCCCTTCAATTTTCAATGTCCCAAGCAAAGAGCAGTTTATTTCTTTATCCAGTTACAAAGGAGTTAATCTTTCAAACCAACTGGTGTCACACTCTAGATAGCTCTTATCTCTTAAATGCCCAGAAGTGCAAAAACAGCTTTAGTTCACAGCGTACAAATAACTAGTAGCAGAAAGAGTGAGCAGATTCATCAAAAAAAAAAAGTAGATCAGAAAAAATAGTCCCAGACTTATGTTACACAAAAGTCTTATAAATCAAAAATCTCTTCCAATCAGAAACCCCTCATTCGTTGTAATCTTTATAATGCTATTTTCCATGTCAGCTTTTTGCAATAACAAAAAGATAGGCTATTTTTATTTTCTTCCCCCTTAATTCCGTGAGTAAAAGAGAAGGAGTTTTGACTCACCCAGGTTATCTTAATTGCTGTTCCTTTGACAAATCTCTTTAGCTGTATAGATAAGAAAGTGATAATCGTAGACAGGAGAATGCTTGCCTGTTAGTCCGTATTTTTTTAAAGAGAAAAAAAACCGGATCACTTGTTCAGCTGAGCTAGCTAAAAATCCTCGCTCCGTTCGAGCTGCTGGAAGACCTTCTTTCACAGACAATTCTGATGAATTCCAGTCTCCAACAATCACAACAAAGCTGTGTGGGAGATCTCACGTTTCTTCCTTATCGGGAAGAAATTATCCCCAGTCAGAAACGCTGATGAAAAGGTTTTGAGGACCAAATGACATCTTCTGAACAAATTTGTTAGTCATCATTAGAATAAAAGGAAAGGAAGACTGCTGAGCCCACAAACCTACATAAATTTAGGGAGTTTCCCAATTGCAGGATTTTTTTGGGGGGGGAGGAATCATCCCTTCCTTTTACCCACAAGGAAAATAGCAATCTTGGGAATTTATGCTAAACAAAGCTACATTGAAACAGATGGGAGTTGTACATGAGCTTCATGCTCTTAGTCATAAAGCTTTTATGGATTTTATCTCCAACAGTAGCCACCTAGGTGCCTTTGGAAGGTCACAGGCAGGGAAAGCATTTGATGGCTGTCCCCCACTGCTTGTCCCCAGGATCTGATAGTCAATGGTATCCAAGTCAGTGAATCCAAGTTAGTGACAGCCACCAACTTGGGTGGCTTTAAAAGAGGATTAGGCAAATGCATGATGGACAAGGCAATCAACAGCTGCTAGCCACAATGGCTATGTTCTACCACCACTGTCAGAGGCAGTAGGCCCCTGAATGCCAGGGATTCACAAGTGGGGAGGGTGCTGTGGCACCCAGGTCCTGCATTGATGCTTCCCATGGGCAACTGGTTGGCCACTGTGAGAACGGGATGCTGAATTAGATGGGCCATTGGCTTGATCCAGCAGGCTCTTCTTACATTCTTAGGTTCCATTTAGCTCTTGACTATTAACACTTAACTGATCTGCACTGAATCGGTCTATTTTCTCCTTTCCTGTGCCTTCCAGATGTTTTGGACCATTGATCATGCTGACTGGGGCAGATGGGAGTTGTAGTCCAAATCATCTGGAGGGCACCAGGTTAGGAAAGGCTGGTCTATTCCTTCTTGACAGCCATCTAAGCTAGTAGCCATCCCAGCACTCAGAGCTTGCGGATTTCACAAGTTAATCATCTCTATGTGATGTGACCCCCTTTAAGATGCACACCTTAACATGGTGAGGGGGTTTGAGAGTGTTGAAGAAGCTAAGAGCAATGCCATCAGGAGTCTAGACCAAGAGGCTAAACTCCTAGCAGGGGCACCCAAGGCAGAATGGTCAAAGCTGAAACATCAGACTAAGATGCATCCAAACTCAGAGGAAGGCAATGGTAAACCACCTCTGAATACCTCTTACTACGAAAACCCTACAGAGTTTCCAAAATGCAACACAAGATAGTGCTGGAAGATGAGACCCCCAGGTCAGAAGGCACTCACCGAGCTACTGGGGAAGAACAAAGGACAAGTACAAGTAGCGCTGTGACTAATGACGCAGCTGGGTCAAAGCCGAAAGGAAGCCCAGAGGCTGATGCGTACAGATGCGAAAGGAGAGTCCGGAGTTGTACAACACACACAATAGGAACATGGAATGTAAGAAGCATGAACCAGAGAAAATTAGAAATTGTCAAGCAAGAAATGGAACGCATCAACATTGCAATACTTGGTGTGAGCGAACTAAAATGGACGGGAATGGAACATTTTCAGTCAGGCAACTACAAAATATTTTATGCAGAAAATGAGAAATTAAGAAGAAACGGGGTTGCTTTAATAGTGAGAAGTGACGTAGCAAAAGGAATTAGGAGCTACAACGCAAGTTCTGAGCGAGTGATATCAATGAGATTAAACGGGAAACCTATTAACATAACCATCATCCAAGTCTATGCTCCCATGGCAAATGCAGAAGAGGAATTGGAGAGATTCTATGCAGAAGTACAGGAGGAAAATAATCACACACCAAAACAAGATGTGCTGATAATCAGGGGGGACTGGAATGCAAAAGTAGGGAACAGAGAAGAACTAGGGATTGTGGCAAAATGGGACTTAGGAGACAGAAATGAAGCAGAAGAAAGACTTATTGAATTCTGTGAAGCCAATAATTTGTTTCTTGCGAACACATTTTTTGAACAACCGAAAAGAAGACTGTACACGTGGACATGACCAAATGGTCAATGTAGGAATCAAATAATGATATAATTGGTAGCAGAAGATGGAGAAGTTCCATACTTTCTGCTGAACAGGGTGGTCCATGACAGATGCTATTGGAGGTCGCTGATTCATAGGGTCGTCATAAGTCGTAATTGACTTGAAGGCACACAACAACAACAATGTGATGTGAGGAAGACACACAGCTTGTCCCAAATCCACCGGGAAATTTGTTGCATGATACTACTGTGGGAGAAATAATTATCTGTATCCACCCTGTTTCACCTTTCTTTACAGGAAAGGTTGTGTAAACTCTGATCATTGTAGTATTATGATGCAAGGCAGCTTTTGTACAGAGACTACATATATACAGTAACTGTAAGAACTGGAAAAAAAGAGTAGCCTTCCTTTGGGGATAATGTGATAATAGACCTTATTAGCAAGTCACCTAAGGAATGATGGATGATAGAAGAGCATTCCTTTTGCATAGGAGACTTCTCCTACTTATAACATGAAATGTCTTGCTTCAGACATAAAAGAAGCATAACTTGGCACTGAAAAATGTTTTCTTCTTTATCCCAGTGAACGTTCCAAACTGTCATTCCTCTGCTATGAAAGACAATCAACAGGGTATGGATCCCAGCCTACAGTTTTACTTGACTGTTGCTGCACACTTAAAAGAGGCTGCACCATTAGCCAGAGTGCGGCGACTGCCTCAGGAAGCAGATATTGGGGGGGGCAGTATTGGCAGCCCCCCGCCTGTTCCTCCTGAGCCCCACAACCATTCCTTTCTGCTGGCAGACTTGAAAAGGGGTGGAGTTCAATTCAGTTTGCGTGCAAAGGTGAACCTCCTTAATTTGGACTTTCCAGAATGATACAAGAACTGAAACACAGACACTCTTCAAAAATCATCCTTCTCCAAATATTATGATGTAGTTCTCCAACCAACCAACCAATGTTGACAAAAATACATATATTAGAGGGAAATGTAAATAAAAATAAATATATTGTTTATTTTATATATATAAAAATATTTATATACTGCTATTTTGTTAAAAGCATCCAAGCAGTTTGCAACATGTTGAAAACAACAAGCACAGAATTTATGGGGGGAAATTACAAATACAATAAAAACAAAGGTCAATTGTTGCAACAACAAAAAAAGTTCTTAACTGCCTGCATAAGCCTGGCAAAACAAAAAGGTTTTCAACAGGCGCTTAGAAGTTAAAACAGAAGGCGCCTCTTGAAACTCTGTTGGCAGAATGTTCCAGAGAACTGGGCCGATCACACTGAAGGCTTAATTTTGTGTCAATGTTAAATGAGCCTCACCAACTCAGGGAACAACCAGAGCTGCTCCAGCAGATCGCAGGGATCATGTGGGATATAATAATTCAGGCGGTCCTTAAGATACCCTATGATGTTGTTGTTGTTGCTGTTGTTGTTATGTGCCTTCAAGTCGATTACGACTTATGGTGACCCTATGAATGGTTTCTGGAGCACATAACCACAATAAGTACACATTTGCTCATGTTATGCATGCATGGATACATGTGTGCAATTATACCAGGGGTAGCCAATGGGGTGCTCTCTATATTTTTGGGACTATGATGGCCAGCATGTCCAATGGTGAGGGATAATGGGAGTGCAGTCCAGCATTATCTAGGGGGCACCATGTTGGCTGGACTGTCTTCAAGTCAATCCCAACTTATGACGACCCTATGAATAGGGTTTTCATGGTAAGCGGTATTCAGAGGGGGTTTACCATTGCCTCCCTCTGAGGCCAGTCCTCCCCAGCTGGCTAGGTCCTGCTCAGCTTGCCACAGCTACACAAGCCAGCCCCTTCCTTGTGCCAGCTGGGGGGCAACTGGACTCCTTGGGACTATGCAGCTTGCCCACGGCTGCACAGGTGGCAGGGCACGTAACCCCTGAGCCACTCACTGTGGGTGTGATCTTTAGCTTGCCCTTGACACCCAGGTGACACAAGTGGGGATTTGAAATCACAAACTCTGGACTCCCAGCCAGGATCTCCTCCCCAAGGCTATCTCTGATTTATAACCTGTTTTTTGGCCCTCTAACATCAATCCTATACATATTTACTCAAAAGTAATTCCCACTGAGTTCATTGGGGATTACTCCCTGGTAAGTAGGGAATGGACAAACCTCAGACTTAGGGGTCTACTTTTTTTATGAGAACCCTGAAGTCTACCATGCAAAGCTAAGGGCAAAGTAATAGTTCAGTGGGGGAGTAGGTAGAGATGTGAAGGCCAGAGGAGGCAGAAAACTTTAGGGGGGAAACCCGGGGGTTGTTTTTTTCTGGGTTTTTTTTTTCCAGAAAAAAAGGGGTAAGGAAAAAGAATGGAGGAAAACTATTTCCCCCCCATTTCCCCCAGCTTTTTTCCAGGCCTTCACATCTCTAGGAGTAGGCATGGAACAATATTGCCAACTCCACCAAACAGTCCCTAAGGTTATAAATGCAGGGTTCCTGATCGTTGTTGGGAATAAATGAGGTAAGTGGTGTCACATGTTGTCAGCCATATGCTCTCATCAAATATTTATATACTGCTATTTCGTTAAAATCTGACCACCGCATTTTGCACCAGCTGGAGCTTCCGAACCAGGACCAAGGGCAGCCCCACATAGGGCACATTGCAGTAATCCAGCCTCGAGGTTACCAACACATGGACTACAGAGGCCAAGCTATCCCTGTCCAGGAACGGCCGTAGCTGATGAACCAGACAAAGCTGGTAAAAGGCACTTCTAGCCACAGAGGATACTTGGACCTCTAGTGACAAAAATGAATCCAGGTGTACCCCAAGGCTACAGAGCAGGTAACCTGACTGTCTCCTGCACACCTACCCAAAGAGCCTCCATCTTCCCAGGATTCAAGCACAGTTTATTGGCCCTCATCCAGTCCCCCATGTTAGGAAAAAAATGCTTACCAAAATATGCACATTCGTCAAAACTGCAAATAAACGTGTTTATTGGGAGAAATTTGCACTAAAATGCTGAAGAATTTTCATGAGGATTTTTTTTAAAAAAGACAAATTACTGCAGAAACCGGGAGAACTGAAATGGACAGATCTGCCCACCGGTGTGTGTCACACAGCCTTTTCTGCACCCCCTAAATTCACCCGTTTACCTCAGGCATGGTGGAGGACACTGACCCATTGCCAGTGTTGAAATACAGAAGCCAGTCCCCATGTCTTCTGTACATAGAATGGGGTTGGGGGCACTATCTTTTCCTTTCTTCTCCGGCAGCAAAATACCTTGGGCTGGCCTGTGCATTGGAAAGGGGAAAAAATGAACTGAAAATGGGCTTTAAAATGACCCAGCAAGATTAAACACAGCTTATCCTGATGGATGGGAAAGAAAGCACACCAATTAGAGTGAGCGTATAAACAACATGGAGAATGGCCTTAAGAGCTCTCATGACTAAGAGCTTTGCTTTCTTTTCTGAAGAGCTAGTTAGCTTCAACTGGAGACACAAGCTCTTGAGAAGCTCTCTACCTGGCGCTTCCATACTAAACATGTTGGCTTGGAAGTAAATTCCATTCATTTTGGCAGCAGATAGGATTTTATACATCATTCCTAATATGCCTTCCTGTTGATTTCCAGTGGCTGAAAATGTTGGGGGGGGGGAGTGTGTGGCTTCTGAAGGTTGTATCCAGTGAAGTTATCCCAGTCATGCAAGGACTTCTGCTTGCGCAACAGAGCATCCCTTCCCTCTCCTCTCCCTGCACTCCCCCCATATCTTCTCCAGAGGGTTGGAGGAACCCCCAAAGCAATTGAGGGAGAGGTGTCCACTAAAATCAATAGACATAAATAACTTGTCCATTGGTTTTAATGGGCCTAATATGATTTAGATGGCTATCATTCAGTGTTTTTATGATTTTATGAGTGTTATATAACTAGTTGTTTTGTTTATTAGATTGTTGTACAGCATTTTGAGCTCTTCTGTAGGAAAGCATTTTATAAATAAATTTGATAATAATATGATGATGACAACCAAAGATGCCAACATTGATGATAATGACAACAGTGATATATTATAGTGGAGGAGGGAATTTTGACAGTAAGATCCTGTTTACTTAGATCAAGGATGGGGAACCTGTGGCCCTCCAGATGTTGCTGGACTTCAGCTCCTATTAGCCCCAGCTAGATTGGCCAATGGTCAGGAATGACAGGAGGTATCATCCTGCAACATCTGGAAAGCCACAGTTTATCAGTCTCTGACTTTGCCTCTCCTTTTTATGTAACTTGCAGAATGTCACTTGGAACAAGGCAGCAAAATCAGAAGCAATAAAACCATTAAAGGCGAAATAAGAAAAATAATATTTGAATGCTACTACTACTACTAATGCCTAATCATTACTAAACATGCGCAATCTCGTCTGATCTTGGAAGCTAAGCAGGGTCAGGCCTGGTTAATACTTGGATGGGAGATTGCCTGGGAATACCATAGGCTTAGAGGAAGGCAATGGCAAACCATCTCTGAATACCTCTTACCATGAAAACCCTATGAATACATCCAAGAAAGATTCATAGGGTTGCTGTAAGTCGTAATCGGCTTGAAGGCATATAACAACAACAACAATAATAACAGTAAGCCACCATCAGCTTACATTACGGATACAATAACCATCAGTACATGCATCTTGAGTTAAGAACATAAGCATAAAAGTTGTTATAAGCCCTCCAGATGTCCAAATAGGTATCCACTTGAAATTGACATTGATAAGAAATATGTTCCAACATAGCCAGGGCAGTGTAGTCCTCGGTTCATTGCATAATAGATGGTGGGTATTTACTGAAAATCCAAACTGAAAACGATATTGGAATCAGCAGACAGTTATTCCCAGAGCTGATGATACTAGAGCCTGGGTCAGCTGGGAAGCTGGTTGAGAGACAGGAGGAGTTGGAGCTCAGGGCGGCAATATGCAAATATAGCTTCTTCTTTTTTAAAAATAGGTTTTATGTGACTTCATATTCACACAAAACCTACTCTTAACAAAGAAGCTGTATTTGTATATCGCGAGGGACTGGGAATTGCACTTTGTGAAGAGGGCACTGGCAACACCCTCACACACTCACTGTAGTAGCGGGGAAACACACAGGGAGGAGCACAAGGCGAAAGGGCTGTTGGCAAGTGCACAGCAACCAAGGAGAGGCGAGGAGCAAGGAGCACAAGAATCTCTGCCCCAGCGAAGCTGCTGGAGCGGGAGACAAGGAGAGAGACAAAAAGCTTTAGAAGCAAAACCGTAGGCAGAGTGAGACAGCTGTGAAAGGGATAGACGTGAAAGAGAAAGAGATGGCCGAGGGAGGAAGTCTGAGGTTATAAGCCTCAGTGGCGAGCCAGAGAAAGCAGCAATAGGGGATGCTGATCACAAAAGGGAGTCTGTGATGAGAACCTCCCAGGCGAGACCTGGAGTAAGGTTCTGTTCTGGGTCTTTCAGGCCTCCTGGTGTGTGTATGTGTGCGTGTGTGTGTGACGGGGAATTTTGTAGTTCGTTGGACTGTGCTCCTTGAGGGAATTGAAGACACAGGCTTGCAGCAAAAAGGTAGGCCTTTATTGGATGACAAGCGTATGCTTGGTCAGTCTCTCTCCTAGTGAGTGGAGAACTGCAGCATGGTACTGCTTGCCTGGAGTTTTTATACACTTCAGGACAAAGAAATTAGCATTAACAAATCACGAGCTTACACATCAGTATTACCTAGGCATTACAAGATTACATAGGAATTGCATAGGAATTGCATTAGAATTGCATTGGCATTGCATTATGTTCCAGTCAATTTGGCAAAGTTCAGAACTTCTCATACCAGCACATGAGCTGAGTACTCGCACTATTGAGCATTTTAGCTAAGTGTTTTAGCTATTGCAATTCTTCCTACATTTTAGAGATACCAAGATGTCCAGCACAGTTACCTTGTCTTTTCAGAGTTCAAGCTGTGCCAAGCATTTTATGCATTTCAGCAGGCAGGAGAGACAGCTCCAAGAGGGAAAGGGTTTTGGCTGGCTACTAGACCTATTAAAATATTCTAAACCTTTATAGCTTTATAAAAGAATATATTTTTATTTTGTGTGTGTGTGTGTGTGTGTGTGTGTGTGTGTGTGTGAGAGAGAGAGAGAGAGAGAGAGAGAGAGAGAGAATCTTCACACGTACTATGAAAGCCATATCTGTTTCAGGGGAAAAAACCTTCTCTTGTGGCCTGCTATCCTTTTCCTGATGAAAAGTCTTCTTCACATTAAATTAAAAACAATACCTTTGCACAACCTCCAGAGTCACTACTGGGAAATTCTAGCTGAACACCCACTATCTCTCTTTGGAGCTCATGAAACTCAGACTGCATAATGTACTTTGTGGTACAATTTACACAGCATCTAGACAGAAAGACATTAAGACCTTGCTTGTGCACTGAGTCAGTTGTGATGACTGTAACATTTGATTTCCTTGATTAAATCAGGAGAAATTTGGTCACATGGAAGATGGTATAATTACTGTGGAGAATCAGACATAGCTGTAGATTGCAGACACATGCATTGGCTCTAGAGCTGTTGTTTGACGGTTTGCATTGTTATAATCTTGTGGTTAAATAAGAAACAGTTTTTTTTTCTTGACACACATGGAAGTTGATTACCCATACTAAGATTTGCTCATGAGGATGGAGGAAATGTAGGTTTAGAAGAGGCAAAGGAACATAAGAACATAATAAGAGTCCTGCTGTAGCCATTAGGAGGACCCATTAGGATGGATTCCTGATGGATTCCTGAATGCACTTGGGGACTTTATGGAGCCTGCAGATGGGCACTCGGTCGAGACCCTGGTGGAGGAGTGGAATAAGGCAATCACCAAGGCATTACACTGGGTGGCTCCGAAACGCCCTCTCCCCCTGAATAGAGCTCAGACAGCACCGTGGTATACTCCACGGTTGCAAACTATGAGACGGGAGGTGAGACAGCTAGAGCGCCAGTGGCGGAAATCTTGCTCTGATGACGATCGGACATGGGTTAGAGCAGCTGCAGCAGCCTACCATGTGGTGATAAGGGCAGCAAAAAAGGATTTTTATGCTGCCTCTATTGCGTCTGCAGAGTGCTGTCCCAGGACGCTGTTCCAAGTGGTCCAAAGCCTGGTCAGTCCAGTTGCTTCAGAACCTATGGGACATTCTAAGACCTCCTGTGATGAGTTTGCAAAGCACTTTGCGGATAAAATCGATTGTCTAAAGAGTGCAATTCCGCACGCTATGGATACAGAGAGTGAGCCAGAGTTGGCCAGTGGTTCTCCGGTGGTGTGGGATCGGTTCCAGCTTCTTCCTTCTGATGAAGTGGACAAGGTGTTCTCAACTTTAAGGCCAACCACCTGCTTACTCAATCCCTGCCCGTCATGGCTCATTATGAGCTGCAAGGACAGACTGGGCAAGGGGATCAAGGCGGTGGTAAATGCATCCTTAGAAGAGGGCGTAATGCCATCAGCCCTCAAGGAGGCAGTGATAAAACCAATTTTAAGGAAGCCCTCCATGGATCCCCAAGATTTGAACAACTTTTGCCTAATCTCAAACTTACCATTCTTGGGCAAGGCGGTTGAGCGGGTGGTGGCAAAGCAGTTGCAAGTGCAATTGGAGGAAGCGGATTATCTGGATCCATTTCAGTCAGGCTTCAGGCCTGGATGTGGGACTGAAACAGCCTTGGTCACCTTGGTGGATGATATGAGGAGAGCGTTGGATAGGGGAGAATGCACCTTCCTTGTCCTCCTGGATCTCTCAGTGGCTTTTGATACCGTTGACCACGGTATCCTTCTGGATCACCTGGAGGGGTTAGGCATAGGGGGTACTGTATTGCAGTGGTTCCATTCCTTCCTCTGTGATAGGCACCAAAGAGTAGCATTGGGGGATGAGGTTTTGGACCCTTGGTCTCTCACTTGTGGGGTGCCACAGGGCTCCATCCTCTCCCCGATGCTATTTAACATCTATATAAAGCCGCTGGGGACTATCATCAGGAGATTTGGGCTGCAGTGTCACCAATATGCGGATGACACGCAGCTCTATCTCTCTTTTAAATCTTCACGGAGGTTGGCTGTAGAAACCCTATCCAAGTGCCTGGAATTGGTGAGTGGCTGGATGGGAAGGAATAAGCTGAAGCTGAACCCTGACAAAACCAAGGTACTGTTCGTGGGAGACAAGAGAAGGTTAGGGGATTTAGACTTGGTGCTCAGTGGGGTACAATTGCCCCTGAAAGACCAGGTCAGTAGCCTCGGGGTCATTCTTGACTCCCAACTGTCCATGGAAGCTCAGGTTTCGGCTGTGAGCCGGGCAGTGCTTTATTAACTCCATTTGATAGGGAGTCTACTCCCCTACCTTCCCAATCATCTGCTCCCATCGGTGGTACATGCCCTGGTCTCCTGTTGCCTAGACTACTGTAATGCGCTCTACATGGGGCTACCCTTGAAAACGGTTCGGAAGCTGCAACTGGTACAGAACGCGGCAGCGCACCTGATTAAAGGCAGCCACTGGCAAGATCATATCACTCCAGTGCTAAAAGAGTTGCACTGGTTACCAGTTGCTTACCGGGCCCAATGTTGGCTTTGACCTTTAAATCCCTATACGGTTTCGACCCAAGTCTATCTAAAGGAGCATCTCCAGCATCATCAGCTATGCCGCCCAACAAGATCAGCCTCAAAAGACCTTCTCTGTATCCCATCAGTCAAAACAGCCAAACTGGTGAGGACTAGAGAGAGGGCTTTTTCAATTGTGGCCCCCGCCCTGTGGAACTCCCTCCCAAATGATCTCCACCATGTCCCTTCTATGATGAGCTTCCGCCAGGCCTTGAAGACCTGGCTCTTCAGGCAGGCTTTTGGGGTGGGTTAGATTTTATCTTCATTGTTTTTAGATGTTTAATGCCTACGTATTGTATGCCTATGTTGTACGTCGCCCAGAGTGGCTGGACAGCCAGCCAGATGGGCGACTAATAAATTCAATAAATAAATAAATAAAATAGTTCAACATTCAACATGCTGCATCTAGTTCAACATTCAGTTTCTCACCATGGTAAATCAGATGCCTCTGGGAAGTTCACAAGCAGGACATGAAGGCAATCATCCTCTTCTTCTGTTGTTCCCTGGCAACTGGTATTCAGAGGCTATGCAGCTGTCATGACAATTACACTTTGATTGCCTTATCCTCAAAGAATTTGTCAGTCCCCTTCCAAAGATGTCTAAATTGGTAGCCACCACCCCAATTTGTGACAGCATAAATTGGATGCTCCAAGGTAGAAATATCCAAAGGCGGACAAGGAAAAAATAAACACAGTACAGGAATGAGAGATGCAGGTGAAAAATGGGAGATTAGACAACATTGTGTTAAAGAAAGTGTTATCCCACACATTCCAGTGCATTTCACTGTTACTTTCTATACCGTAACAAGTCCAATCCTTTGGGGAAGCAGGTTTGTTGTGCAAGAACTCCAAATCAGCTTTAGTTGTGCAACCTGAATTTACTGGAATGTGACTGAATCCTACCCCAAAATAGCCGCAATCTTGAAGCACCTTTTAAAAGTAGTGGGGAGAAGGATGTGCTCACTAAAAACTAGATTTCCATCAGTGTTTGGCACAAGGCCTTTTTGGTCTCACTCTTGTTATGGCGGCTATTTGTAGAATATGGGAAATAAAAGAAGGCAGAGGAGGAATTTCCCCTTTTATATACAGGAAGTCATAAAAGTGTCTAAAAATAGGAACTATCAAAATAGGGACTGGGCTTGTTGTTATGCAGAAGGATTTATCACCTAGATTGTTTAAGGCGTTAATGTCAAGCACTCGAAAGACTACAGTTCATTAAATTTTAACTCACAAGTAGTATGTTTCGTCTTGCAAATAATTTCTGTTCCTTTACAAGCTGACGTAATGACGGCGCCAATCAGGCAGAGGGAAAATAAAACGTGTTTTAAACAACAGATTCAGATTGAGGGAAGGGCCATAGCTCAGTGGTAGAGCATCTGCCTTGCCTACAGAAGGTCTCAATTTCAATTCCAGGCATCTCCAGGTAGGGCTGGGAGAGAACCCTGCCTGAAACTCTGGAGAACTGCTGCCAGCCAGTGTAGACAATACTAAGCTAGATGGACCAATGGTCTGACTCAGTATAAGGCAGCTGTCTATGCTGCTCTGAAAAAGATGTGTCCTAATTTTGGGGAAGGACCATAGTTCAGTGGTAGAGCATCTGCCCTGCATGCAGAAGGTCCCAGGTTCAATCCCCAACATCTCCAGGTCTGGCTGGGAGAGAGTCCTGCCTGAAACCCTGGAGAGCTGTTGCCAGTCAGTGTAGACAATACTGAGCTAGATGGACAGATGGTCTGAGGTAGCATATAGCAACTTGCTATGGTCAGGACAGACAGGCAGTAGCCAGGATTGAAAGGCCCTTGGGGAAAATCTGTGTATCACAGAATCAGTGGATCACAGAGCTGAAGGAGGGTGGGAGGGCTTGTTAGGCCATCTAGTCTATCCCCTTGCTCAGTGCAGGAAATTCAGGGCTAGAGCATCCCCAGCAGATTGGCTGCCAGCTTCTGCTTGAAGACCTCCAGTGAGAAACAGCCCATCACCACTCTAGGAAGTTGGTTCCATTGCCCAATTGCTCTTGCCATCAAGATTTTCTCCTAGTATTCAACCAAACTCTACTTCTGCAAAGGCTGGGGTTCTCCAACCCTTCTGCTCCCTCCCTCTTGTGCACAGCTGGCACATAAATAATGGCTTGCACAGGCTGAATGTTGGAAATGGAATGATTTTCAAAGAAAATATAAGATGTTCACTGCCCATAAATTTATCATTAGTCCTTTCTCTGACCCCTTGTCCTCAATATCCCCTCCTGTTCTGCTGCTCTTGCTGAGATTTCTCCAGATCACCTTTTGTTCATCAAAACCTCTCATCCTGTGCCTAGATGGATTTTGTTCCTACTTAGCCTGCTCTAGGGATGGGGGAGAAATTTGATTCAGTCTGCATTTAAATGTGAAACCTACCTAATTTGCACTTTCTGAAACAATATGCCACTTGAAATACAGCTGCCCTTTGAAATTTGCTCTTCGATGAATTTTGCAGTGCAATTCTCCAGTCAACTAAGGTGTACAAAAATGCATATACTGGATTAAAATGTGTGTAAAAATGAAATATTACTGAAAATAACATACAAAAATGCATGACATTAGGCAAAATCATATACAAAAATGTGTACATTAGGATAATGTGGATGAAATTACATGAGGACTTTTTAAAAAAAAGAATTTGCAAACAGATGTGGAAATGTGGAGAAGTGAACAAGACTGGAAAAATGAGGAAACTGAGAGAAACCAAAATGGACAAGAGGTGCCCATCCCTAGCCTGCTGTCCATCTGCTAACTTTTAATGGGCAACCTCGCTCCAAGGAGTTCAAGGCACCCCCTGCCCATTTTATCCTCAGAACCACCCTGAGAGGCAGGTCAGGATAAGAAAAGAGAGTGACTGGCCCATGGACATCCAGTGAACTTCTCAAATGAGTGGGGATTTGAATCTGGGCCTCCCCAGTCCTATTCCAAAACTCTGACCATTACACCACACCACACCTTATTGTTGTTAGCCTAGAGAGGAAAGGTGGGATAAAAATATAAATAACAGATACATGAAAAGACATCTTTGGTGAAATGTCCATGCCTGGGTGCAGTTTTTACCAAAGGTGAGTCACAGACCAGGTGCATGATGATTTACAGCCTAAACTAGATGGATCCTTGGTCTGATCCAGCAGGGCACTCATGCTCTTAAGGGCAGGATGTCATGCAGGGGTCAGAAAAGCTGGATCTGCCAAAAATCACTGTATTCTATGCAACTGTTAAAGGGACAAAAAGATCATTTCTCAGGTGTAGGGAACCTCAGGGCCGGGGACCAAATGCGGCCCTCCAGGCTTTTGTCTGTGGACCTCAGAACTCTCCCTGGGTCACACTCCCTCTTCCCCAGTCACACCCCTCACTGGCCTTGCTTTGCACCCCAGGTATTTTTGCCTGGCTAGAAGGTCTCCTTGAACTCCAATCATACCTCTTGCTTGTCTGGATGGAGGGGTAGAAGCTAGCCTGTTGTACAAAGGTGAAAGACCACCTTGCCTATGGCATCACCCACCACTATCATGTGGCCCTCAGAAAGTTACCCAGAAGGGAATGCAGCCCTTAGGCTGACAAAGTTTCCCATGTGCAGCTGGTCGCCTGAATTCATCTTCTGAAGCATAGAGGAAATGGCCAGGGGCAAAGGTTTACAGTATGATTGTTTATGTGTCCTGAAGTTTGATGTGCTAAACATGGCACATTATTTCAGAGAGGATGAAACGTTCTTTCAAACAAAATATGAAACGTTTAGGGTTTTACCACAGAGAGAGAGGCAGAGAAAGAGTACACACGCAGCACTCGAGCTACCAGGATGGAATCAAAGCTAAGGCAAATAAATGAAATGTGTCGGGGGAAAACAGCTGATAAATCAAGCCCCGGAGCGATAAGTCTGTTCCAATACCAGAACAGAGAGTGGAGCACATCGCTGAATCCAGTGTCTGGACTTCAGCCAAGCACGTAGGTCTCCACAACATTTGACAGGTGAAAAGAGGGGTGCTCTGGTATACACACCTTTTTCTCATACCAAGAATCATGGTCTGAGGACCCCTCCTTTTTCGACATGTGGCTGAAGGCTGTTCTGTATGGGCTGTTTGTTAATTTTATCTCCACATTAGCCTGATCTGCAATGGCTTCTGGAGCACATGTGTAAGTAAACTGTCCATAACCACAATAAGTATACATTTGCTCATGTTATGCATGCATGGATACATGTATGCATTTATACCAGGGGCAGCCAACAGGGTGCTTTCTATATTTTTTGGACTACGATGGCCATCAGCTCCAGCCAGCATGTCCAATGGTGAGGGATGATGGGAGTTGCAGTCTAGCATTATCTAGAGGGCACCATGTTGGCTACCTCTGATTTATAACCTGCTAACATCACAATCTTATACATATTTACTCAAAAGTAATTCCCACTGGGTTCAATGGGGCTTACACCCTGGTAAGTAGGGAACTGACAAAATCAGACTTAGGGATCTACTTTGTTTTTGATGGGAACCCTGAAGTCTACCATGCAAAGCTAAGGGCAAAATAATGGTTCAGTCGGGGAGTAGGTAGAGATGTGAAGGCCCGGGGGAGGCAGAAAACTTTGGGGGGAAACCCAGGGGCTGTTTTTTCTGTTTTTTTCCAGAAAAAAATGGGGGAAACAGAAAAAGAATGGGGGGGAAACTATTTCCCCCCACTTCCCCTAGCTTTTGTCCAGGCCTTCCCATCTCTAGGAGTAGGCATGGAACGAAATTGCCAACTCCACCAAACAGTCCCTAAGGTCATAAAATCAGGGTTCCTGATCATTGCTGAGGGGAAAAAAATGAGGTAAGGGTCCAAGAATTTCCAAGGTGGAATTATTTGAGAACTGAGATTGGACCCCTTATGTGATGTCAGTAAAAAGCTTGATACAAACCCAGTCTTAACATAAGGCTACATGTGATCATCCTCGCAACATAATATATTAATGGGTGGGGGCTCACAGTGGCTGAGCCAGTGTTGTGCATATTGTGTGCAGCATTTCCTGCAGATGTTCCCTGTCATAAGATGAGATGAAGACTCACTTCCTTCTGACAAAGGATACGTTTGCACACAAGGAGACAATCACACTGCTTGCATATACTGGATTTGGTCACTCTCTGCCCGTCCCTTCGCAAAACAACATACATAAATGGTAGTTAGAGTTCAGTTCTGCATGGATGTTTATTGTCTCCTCCTGACTGAGCATCACCATGGAGATGGAACACATACACAAAGTTATTCTTTTATGGTTGCAATATGTAGGATGGATTCTTACATATCTGCAGTAGTCTGCATACCATCAGACACACATAAACCCATATGACAATGGGTCATCTCCAGGAACATAGTAGTAATACCAGACCAAAGGCAAACAGACCAATGCCCTCTTATTAGGAATACCACAGCACTCTTGATCGGTATTTTTAAAAAAAGTAGCACAAGGAAATACAAGGAGTATTATACACAGGTTGTCCACATGTAAAGCCATTGCATGGAGAGGAGGGAGCAGAACTGCACTACTGGCTCTGCCCCGGCGATGCTCACTTCCATGACCCTGGACACTCAACAGCCAATCTTTCAGCATGGACATCTACAAAGGAGCACTTAACATGCAAAACACTGCAGGAAAAAGGATGGCTGTCTTTTTAAGACAAGATCTTCAACTCTGAGTTTCTTTCCTGGACATTCTTTTTCTTAATAATGTTATTTGTTATTTAGTTTAATTTTGGTAAATTGTATTGCTTTTATTGATGTATTTTATACTTGTGTTCATTTTTCTTTGTAAGCCACCTTGGGGGCCTTTGGCCAAAAGGTGGAGTATAAATAAATTTAACAACATCAACAACATGTGAATAGCTGAACACACATAGGTGATCATGCAGGAGGTCCCAGTCCCATGGAGCACCTTCATATATTCAGCTACTCACACAGAGAGTTGATTTGATTTAAATCGAATTGAATTAAATCATAATGAAAGTCATGATTTAAATAGCTTTTCTGAAGGACTCAATTTTAATGATTTAACTCACTAGTGAGGAAATTTCTATTTAATCATCTTTTTTAGAAGTTCATTATTGTTTAATCTAACCTTAATATATATTCAGAGATGTAGGTTTCATTAGAAAGTAGGTACACACTAAACAATTATTCTGAATTATTTTCAGATTAATTTTCATCAAATAAATGGAATGATAATTTTGGTCATTTTAGCACTAAAGCAGAATGACCTTGTGAAGTCATTCAGGAGATGTACCAGTTCCAAATGTTCAATTAATATGATATTTTGTCATGATGTGCCAGAATCACCACCACCCAATAGGCTTTTAAATTGTACTCATAAGATTGTTTATTCTTCTGGTTAGTTTTCTTTTTCAACAAACAACAACATTAAAAACATGCACATGGGTTTTGAATGGTTAACTATTTCAGTTTTTAGATAAATGTAAAGTTCATTCAAGAATAAAATTTAGGCAATTTCAACCAAGTCAACATGAGAAACCTAAAATATTGGGTGGTAGTCATCTTCTTCTTCACCTTTGTCTTCCTTGTTCGTTGTCTGGAAAAGAAATACAAGCTTTCCTGCTTTTTCAGTTCCCAACTTATTTCTCAATTTAGAATGAATTAGTCCAAAGGAAGAAAAAAATCTCTCTACACCTGCAAAAGGGGCCACTGCTGTTAAGAGCTGGATTACCACTTCTGTGGTCTCCTACTTGTTCAGATCTACTCCACCTCTCCCAAATTCTCTATTCATTGACCTTCTCTATCTTTGCACTTACAGATAGAGGCAAGTCGAGAGAGAGAGACAGAGAGACAGAGAGACAGACAGAGAACTTCATATACACCACCTGCAGAATAGGACTGATCAGGACCACATTCGCACTGCACAGTGAATGCATACTTCCATTAAGGATTTTTTAAAGATGAAACTGACTAGCTTTGCTTTGGATAAACTTTCAAGCCTGCCCCTTTGCTTTAAGGTGAAACTGACCTGCCTGTGTCTTTCCTTTGCTGTCAATAAACTGATAAGCCTGTGCTTTTGCTTTGCTAGGATGAAAATGACAAGCCTGTGATTTTGCTTTGCATTAAATATATTTCTTGCTTTATCCTAGGGCTGGGGAGGGAAGGATTCAGTACAATTCACAGGAGGAGGGAAGGGAGAAGGAGGGGGAGGGGTGGATGCTAGGTAGGCACCCTTTAAAGTCCCTATTGAAGCTGCTCCAACCATCTATGAGTGAGTATAGGAACCTATCATTTTTTCCATGTTATTCCTATCTCTGGTACCAAAGTTTCTGTGAAAGAAGTAATGTCCAGGAATGCATCTACTTTGTTAACTGAGATATTTGTGAAGGGTGCTATGAGGAAACTCTTATTCTGATCACAGAGCTACAATTCTCAGAGTGGTTTAACAGTGAGTCCCTCTTCCCAGAGAACTCTGAATATTGTAGTTCTATGAGGAGAATAGGAATCTCCTAACAATTCTCAGCACCCTTCACAAACTATACTTCCCAAGATTCTTTGGGGGAAGCCATGACTGTTTAAAGTGGATAACAGTGGAATAAATTTACAATGTGAATGTGGCCAAGGTTATCTCCCATCTCCATAAACTGCTGTTAACATATTCACAGATTATAATTGGAAGTTGTATAATTAGTATTCATGATTATATCTTTGACCAAGGCTCTTCTTTTACTGAATGTTGTAAGAAAATTTTGAAATCTGTTTTAAATAAAAAAAATCCGATTCAAATTAAAAACCCAGATTTTTTTATTTTTTAAAAAAATCATTGATTTTTATCAACCCTGCTCACACACAGACATCCCTTTGCAAATGTCCATGGACACTGAGGGGGTGAACCCTGAGAAAACAGGGCCTTGGAGAAACTATGGAAGGTAGAAAGGTGGAGGTTAAGGAAGAGCCAGTGGGCAGTATTCAATGCCAGTCTTACTCAGAGTATACCCACAGAAGTTAAAATACATGACTACCTTAGGTTCACTAATTTCCATGAGTCTGCTTTGAGTAGGACTAAGCTGAATACAACCCAAGGAGAAATTGGACCCTGACCAGACCACAAGAAGACTGAATAGCATTCAATTCCAATATGTATTGGAGATGTTTTGATTATTTTATTCCTGGTGTATTTGCTATCCTGGGCTCCTCGGGAGGATGGGTAGGATATAAATATAGCAGTAGTAGCAGTAGTAATAGAAGGCAAGGGAGGGAACCAGGAGCAGAGGCGTAGGGATGGTTTCAGAAAATAGCATTCAAAAACATTCTTATTCACCCAAGCATTTTTTGCTTCGAGGATACTGCATATTTGTAACTGTGACACTATTAACTGTGGGGATGTTTTGGTTTTGGATTTTAATTATTGTTTTTAATGCCAATCTGAGCAGCTTCAGGAGGAAGGGTGGGTCAATAATAATAAGAAGAAGAACAACAACCACCCTCATTCATTCAATGAACACATGATATGAGGCGTCATGGGGCCACATGGGCTAGCCTCACCCCAACACCTACACACCCAGCAGCCATACCAACATACATGAGTAGAGTTCTCTATGCAAAGAGGAACCTTGTTGTCCCTTTCTGTAGATATGCTCTATATGTGCATACATGGGTATATACATAGACACAGACCCCTCTTCTCACATGTGGTAGGGTTCTGCAGGAGTTTTATTGGGGGGCAATAATGAGGTGGAATAGCGTGTTTGGTTTCTTCCCCTCCCCAAATCAAAGCACAGTGCCAATACTCCACACCACGTAAAGGTAAAGGCCCTCACAAAGTCATGTCATTGGATAACTCTGTAGTTTCTGTACTATATCGCTTTATGTTTACCTATAGCTCTGTGTTACCCGTGAAGCACTGAAAAGCTCTCACTATTATTTTATTTTATTAAAGTACAGCAGCAGAAAGAGAGGCAGTGTGGTGTAGCGGTTAAGCTGTTGGATTATGACCTGGGAGACCAGGGTTCGAATCCCCACACAGCTATGAAGCTCACTGGGTGACCTTGGGCCAGTCACTGCCGCTCAGCCTCAGAGGAAAGCAATGGTAAACCACCTCTGAATACCTCTTACCATGAAAACCCTATTCATAGGGTCTCCATAAGTCAGGATAGACTTGAAGGCAGTCCATTTACAGCAGCAGAGATTGTTTTTTAAAAAAAAGTTAAAAGTTTAAGGTTCTGTTTTTTAAAAAAAAAAACTTTAGAACTCCACAGACATTACATTGTAAGGCCTAGTGGGGGCCTATAAGGTCTATCAGAGAGAACAGAAACAAGTACTGGAAAGAATAGTGTGCAACTGGAAAGTTTTTAAAAAATATACAAGCAAGAATACATACCACTCGTACAACCACCTTTTAGGCCCCCTCTGCACTATACATTTAAAGCAGTATCATACCACTTTAATCAGTCATGGCTTCCTCCAATGAATCTTGGGAAGTATAGTTTGTTAAGGGTGCTGAGAGCTGTTAGGAGACCCCTATTCCTATCACAGAGCTACAGTTGCTGGAGTGGTTGAACAATCAATCCAGACCCGGCTCTAGCGGTGGGCCAGGAGGGGCACTGGCTAAGGGCCCAGGAGGACCCTCACTGGCCCCAAACCTGCCAGCAGATCCAGCTTATAACTATAGATAATGGGAGCCTGAGTTGCAGATCAGTGAGGCGTCCAGAGAGAAGGATGAGGAGGTCACGCTTGAGCACGTCTTCACGCCAGCACCAGTGAGGAGGAGGTGGGATGCCACTGTGGGAGCCAATCAGCTGGCCACTTAGCTCTCATGAGGGCTCAGGCCTGCGGGCAGACCTGAGGGGAAACTACTAGTAGTAGTACTACTAGCAGTAGTATATCCTACCCTTCTTCCCAGTAGGAGCCCAGAGCAGCAAACAAAAACACCAAAAACACTATAAAACATCATAAAAACAAACATTAAAATATATTTAAACAAAACACCTTTAAAAACATTAAAACAAAACTAGTCCCCTCACATCGACTTGCGGGCTATCTAAAGGAGCCCACCTCTTTTCTCCGTGGACTCAAGAGCAAAGGCTGAAGATGGAAGAACAAAGACCAGAGAGCAACAGGGGACAAGCGATTTCGGGGCCTAGTTGTTCCAAGCCGCTCAGAGAGGCACTGGAGCCAGAGATGGGAAGAGGCACAAGGAGCCAAGAGTTGCAGTGTCTGCAGCTGCAGCTGCAGCAGCTGTGCAACGGTGAGGGCAAGGCTTCCACATAGGGTTGCCAGGTTCAATCCCTGAGACTGATCCTGTATCTTTAGGAGAAGAGAAAGTCAGCCAAGTGCAGGTGTTCTAGCAACCCTGTAATGGGCAAAACCACAAGGTGAAATTCTCCCTTCCCCCTGCACAACTTTTAAAGATACAGAAGACCTCTTGGCTGCCAGGCCCAGCTTCCAAGAGGTCTTTTGTATCTTTAAAAGTTGTGCAGGGGGGAGGGAGAATTCCACCTTGTGGTTTTCCCCATTACAGAGTTGCCAGAACTCCTGCACTTGGCTGACTTTCTCCTAAAGATACAGGATCAGGCCATGAACCTGGCAACCCTACTTCCACAGCTATCATCAACAGACAGATCTCCTCAAAGGAGGCCCAAGCATTAAATAAAGTTGATTTTCTCTTTATATAGGGGGCAGTAGCATGATCATTAAGTAGACCCCATCCTTTTGTTAGTAGGAAGACACAACTGGTGGGGCCAAGAGGGAGGAGTGTGGTTTGAGGAAGAAAACAAGGGATCAAAGAGCCCGCTGGTAACTTGTGCCCAAGGGCCCCCTGAAATCTGGAGCCAGTCCTGAATCAATCCCTCTTCCCAGGGAACCTGTGATCAGGTGTGGGGTTGTGTGGTTTTATTTTATTGAAGCTTGCGTGACATCTGATTCCAAACAAAACATTTTATTATATTTTAGAAAGGTAGAACACTGCAAGACATAACAAACCTAGGAGCTGTTTCACTCTGCTTAGTTGCTGAGATCTGCTGACCAGCTTCAGCCCCTTCTGATTAACATCATTTGCTCTCCAGTTTTTAAAGAGACAGTAAACACAGGGCAGGTGGACAGGGCTTCCCATAAAAAGTCTGATGTTTGGCTCACAGGCCAGAGGTTCTTCATTCCTGTCCTAAAGAAGGCTGTGAGGGGTAAACTGCACATAATTCTTTGGTGTAAGCCATGTGCTTTAAATGTGTGGTGTGGGTGTGACCATAGACAAAAAGAAATAACATCTGCATAAGCATGAAGCAGATATTTTAGAAGTAGCAGATGTGATATTGGAAAGGCCAGCATCCAAATCATCCAAAATTACAGAGCAGAAATACAAGTGATTTTTCCATTCTTCATTGTGCCAGTATTGATGGAGGTGTTCACAGTACAAACAAACTTGAGGGAACCATAAGCTGAAGTGGAAGAGCGACAGTGAAAAAGAGTAATGAAATGGCTAGTGTGTATAATCAATGGACAAAATAAAAAAACAGATGTTACTCTAAGGATTCATTTATCTGCGCTGTGACTTCCTGGCCTGGAAAACTACTGACGGCAAACAAAATCACAAAAGAATTACAAAGTGCTACAAAGCATGCAGTCCTTACCCTTGCTCTTCCAAATGACAGAAATGACAATCCTCATTAGATAAAATTACACACAGGCAATTATTTCTCAGGAGACAAAGATATGGCTTTGAAAAACTGCCAGCTGAGTTTTCCTTGAGTGCCAGAATTGGCTAAATTAGATGAATTCAGTGCAAGAAAAAGCTGTTCTGGCTCAAGACACATTGTACCGGGAAATCCTCCTACAGCTGAAAAAAAATGGCAGCACAAAAGATATACTTATCAAGATAGATAAATGTTCTGCACAAGAAGATTGCTACCAAATGATATGGTGCATTGTTTGGAGGAACATATCTGGCTAATAGTACTTCTGGTGCAAGCAGAACCTGTGCTTTCTACTGCTTTCCTTGCAGTAGGGATTCATTGTTCCCAGGGATCCAGATCCTTCCAGATTACAATATGAACAAGGGAGAGAACACTCAGAAGAAAGTATTTACAGCTGTGTGTTCCTCCAGATGTTGATGGACTCCAGCTCCTATCATCCCTGATCATGCTGCCTGGGGTCTGTAGCCCAGGGATAGCTAATTTGGTGCCCTCCAGATGCTGTTGAACTACAGTTCCCACCAGCCCCAGCCAGCATGGCCAAGTTCCAGAGGGATGGGAGTTGTAATCCAACAACATCTGGAGGGCACCATGTTGACTATCCCTGGGCTACAGGTTCTTCAGCTCTGCTCTATAGCTTGACACTGTAGTTAACTTCTAGGAAGCCCCAGCAAATGATACTGGCCCTAGTTGTGGAATTCAGAAGCATTTGAAGTGTGTGTGGGGGGTCACAATCTGAAATTTGTCTGAGAAAGAGTTCCAAAGAGGAAGGGCCACCACGGAGAAGGCCCTCTACCTGGTAGCTGATGGCTTCATTTCTGATAAAGAAGGTACTTGGAAAAGGGGCACATTTGAAAATATTTCTATACAGAAATAGTGTTGCCAACTTTTGATTTTGAAAGTGTTGGTATCTAGGGAGCTGGGGGCAGGAAAAACAGAGCTAGGAATTGGTCAGGGAGTAGAACCTGTCAGACTTCAGTAGGAGCAAAACTAATGACCCCCCCCCCAAAAAAAACCCCACCCTGTTTGCTCCTGAAGCTTGCCTTGAAAGACTGGTAGGCTGTATTTGTCTTTGCATTCTAATGTATCTTGAAGGAAATAGGCAGACAAAGTGAGGGCAAATCTTCTGCCAGGTTGGAATTTTTTTCTGATTAGTTAGCAAATGTGAAAGAGGAGGGACCATAGCTTAGTAGCTGGGCACATGCTTTCATTCAGAAGGTTCCAGGTTCAATCACTGGCATCTACAGTTAAAAGGATCAGTTGGGTATTGGAAAGGTTTGTGTGGAAAAGACTCCATGACTGAGAGTTTGCAGAGCTGCTGCCTATCAGAGCAGACAATATTGGGCTAAATGAAGAAACAGTCTGATCTGTTTTAAGGCTGCTTCCTATGTTTGAACCCTGTTCATATGAGAGAATGTACTCAGACTCTGTGTAACTACTCTCTCTCCCTGATTAAGATTACTGCACATTTTACTAAGAACCGACTGTGCTACCAATCAAATATAGTTGATTTTGACATAAGTAAGTATTCCCCATACAAAGTTCTCTGGCTGTTCAAGCAACGAACGTTGCAATGATGTGATATGAAGCAGACTGGTTTAATGAGGAAAATAAGACACCTAAGGCAACAACAATTCAACATCTCAGAAACATAAAATATGATTGCTAGATCATATTAAACAACAATGCTAGCTGATGTCATGCCACAATTCAATTTTCAGGAAGTGAAATTATTTGCAAATGGTAAGTCAAGGCCTATTTCCAGGGCCAGCCTGAGATATTTTGATATTATTTATTTATTTATGTCTTGCCCTTCCTCCCAAGGAGCTCAGGGCAACAAACAAAAACACTAAAACCATTTAAAAACATTTTTTTTATATTTTTTTATATCTGAGCTGAATTAAATAAACTTTAATTTATAGGCCGCCTATCTGGCCAATGGCCACTCTAGGCGGCGTACAATAAAGCACGATAAAATACATGGTAAAATATGATACAATAAAAACAATATAACCAGTACAGCACAATGCAAAATTACAGTATTTATTAGAGTTGTCAGTAATACAATTCTGAAGCTAGTTCACCTTAGAAGTCTCAAGTTCATAAAGGCCTGATGGAAAAGCCAAGTCTTCAGGCCCCGGCGAAATATATATAGGGAAGGGGCATGTCGAAGATCTATTGGGAAGGAGTTCCAAATCGTGGGGGGCGCCACAGAGAAGGCCCTCTCTCGAGTCCTCACCAACCCAATCACTTTAGTTGACGGGACTGAGAGGAGGCCCTGAGTGGCAGATCTTGTAGAATTAGTGGATGGTGGAGTGGGGTGGGAGTGCTGACCTGACCTCCCAACTGCTGAGTAGCTGCTGCTTAATGGGAAAAGAAGGGGTGAGGTGGTGGGGAGGTCGGTGTGGGGCAAACACCCTGGTGGAGCCAATCTGGTGCTCCTAAGATAACCAGACTGGCATTTGAATCTTAGATGATGCATGGCACACATAGGCTTGTCCTACAGTACCTTACCAATATCCCTGTTCCACTCAGCATCTGCAGTCTAATCTTCCTAATGGTAGGGCCAGCTCTATGGGCTATGTCACCTTCCTTTGAGATATTCCTTTCAGTGTTGGGAACTGACTTAAATTGTGCTCCTCTCTAAAGCAGATCCCATATGCTCCATGCACAGCAGGTTTCCAGCGCTCCAAACTTTAACATTTTGTTACCAGTCCCATCTCTACTTCTGAATAGACAACATGGACAATTTATGGTTCTCCTTTGTAGAGTGATACATATAGGCCATTTCAAAATGTCACGGTGACCATTCAGATTTCCACCATCTAGTTTTTTATTAGTGTAGCTACCTGTAAAACAGGACAAACACATTTTATTCCTTCATATCTATCTATCTGTCTATCTAGCTAGCTAGCTATCTGCTTGAATAGCATAGTAAATTCTGTAATTTAAAAAAAAATTTTTTTTCAAGCAAAAGGAAGTTTACAGTCTATATAAACATACAGCTACATTTGTACACGTTTATACGTTCTTTGAATCCAATATTTTCACTGGTAGGGCAGAAGGCAGGGAGACCAACAGTAGGTCGAGCCAGAGTTAATGACTAGCAGAGCCTAGTTTCTCATGTTCTAATTCTAATTTTGTCCTCCTTCTCCTCCCTGCTTTCTGTAAGGGCAACACTGAGAGTAAGGAGGAGGAAGCTGTCAGCCAAAGCCACACCCTGGACTGGCTGTAAGTAAGAATCAGGTAGGTGTGGGCTGGCTGAGGGCAAACTGAGGTTGCCCCATCTGCCCTAAAGAACTATCCTCTGCTGGTGTATTTGTATAATATATAATCTATCTACACAAACACAGATAGAGGTAGAGAGAGGGATACTGGATCAACACAGCTGCTTGCATTTTTGGTGTTTGGGGCATGGCTGAGGGAAGGGGACTATGGTCAGCTCCTGCACTTCAGTACTTACCACTGTACCATAGCCAGAACTTGGAAAAGTTACTTTTTTAAACTACAACTCCCATCAGCCCCAGCCAGCATGGCCACTGGATTGGGCTGATGGGAGTTGTAGTTCAAAAAAGTAACTTTTCCAAGCTCTGAATAGCTGAAGTGGTACAGTCATGCAGCCCATGTTGGAAGTGTTGGGATGCAACTCAGCTTGATGGGGTTTCCATGGGGGAAGGGAAGATAGAGAGGGAAAACTTCAAGCTGCCTAGACTGTCTTTCGGATCTAACCTGTGCTGATCTTCCTTCAGATGCGTAGACCGATACTCTGAGGGTTGCTGGCCTCATTTCCTGATTCCTCCCTTCTTCATCCCGCCTTGGGAGAGGAGACATCTTTTTGTCTCTCTCTGCTGTGATCAGTGGAGCAAGCATGGCTCCCTTGCATCTCCAACGTAATGAGGTATAACAAGGAACTCTTTTCTATCAAAGTATTTCTTATAATAAACTAAGCTTACTTATTTTCCATAGCAAAAATGTCTGTGTGATTGGAACCATAGGGAAGGCTGTTCATACAGCATTCAACATACAGCCGCTTTCACAGCTATGTGTGCTAACTCTGTTTATTCAACAGCCTACACAAAGGCTTACCTCTCCAGTAGGAACTAGGACTTTTCTACCAGGTGCAAGTGAGGACATCTAACTCTTGAGACTCCCCTGTCCTCTCCTGGCCATGGGTCAACATATTGGACCAATTACACTGTTTCTGGGTTTTCTCATAAAGCAGGAATCATAATTGCTTTTCCTTTCTCCAGACACAGATCCATGATATGTCTTATTTATTCGTGTGGTGTCCCGATATGTCTGGGCTGAAGGTACTTCATCTGCGCTCAGTCTGTCTACAAAAATGGGACTTTTCCCAATAAATCACTGTTCTTTTGTCTCATCGTTAGAATGGTATCCAAACAACTTGCTATTTCCCTCTAAGGGTATTTGGCAATACTTTGCTATTGCATGTTCTGCTCTGTTCTCTTTTCAGTTTTGTTGTAAGGCATCTGAGATCAGGTATATGAAAGAGAATGATTGGATTTCCAGGCCATTTTGCTATCCTATTTTTCTTTTGCACACTTTCAGTCCCCCTCCTTGCACTGTTGACTTCAGCATTTTTTGGGGGGTGTCAATATAGGTTATCCAAATAAAATTAACTCTTTTCATTTGTTTGTTCATTTGTTTTTTAAAAAAATGCTGTGTATATTGAATATTGCAATATTTCCAAATCTTGATTAATAATCTTCCTTGCCCATTTTGGACACTGCTCTGATTGGCGTTTCTGGATGTGAAATACTCCCTTCCTAGTATTGTATCCACCATAGTTTGCTCTATTACGCTGAACTATACATGTCAGATTATATTGATTTAAACTATAGAATCCAGTTAGGGCTGTAGAGAATATTCTTCCATTTCAAGATCCAAGTTTCAAACAGCAATTTTAGTGGGATAGATATTGGGTGGTATCCAACTGTTTTACTCAGAGCAGACCATTTAAAATTAATGGATTTAAGTTAGTCATGCCTATTAATTTCAGAGGGTCCACTCTGAGGATGCTGAGTGTTAGATACAACCCATTGTGTCTGAAAAACACAGATTTTATATATAATTGCCATTTTATTTATTGTTTATCAAAAAGTGTTCAAACAGGCCCAGCACCAGCAGGTGGCCAGGTTGGGCACTGGCTGAGGGCCCTGTGCTGGCCGAGGGCCCCTGCAGCTGGGAGGGTGGAGCTCCCACTATGCAATCCCCACCAGCATTGGGTCATGGACCAAGCACAGATGGTGACATGGACTGTAGAGCAGGAGCTCTGTTGTCCCAGCCGACATCACCCCCACACGTGTGCGCAGCAGGCAGGCACTTAAATACACCCGGTCAGAATCATAGAATCACAGAATAGTAGAGTTGGAAGGGGCCTCCATGCAGGAATCCAAATCAAAGCATTCCCGACAGATGGCTGTCCAGCTGCCTCTTGAATGTCTCCAGTGTCGGAGAGCCCACCACCTCTCTAGGTAATAGGTTCCATTGTCACTTCACCTTGCATGTCAGTGCACACACATGCCATCTTGGGTGGCACAATTGGGGCATATTTAAGTGCATGCACATGTCACCACCTCCCCCGTGTTTGTGTGCACATGCGGCAGGCTGGTGCCACAGGTCCCGCAGCAAATTGGTACTGGCCCTGTGTTCAAGACTTTTACAACAGAAAAATCCTGTTCCTCCTCCTTTCCAAAGATGATGGTGGCGAACCAATGGCCCATCAAGCCATTTTGGCCAAGCCACACCCACCTGCCAATCCCATGATGTCATATATGACATCAGGTGTAGGCAGGTAAAAGGAGGTTTGACTGGGCCAAAGGGGGCTTCTGAAGTGCTGATGATTAGGTGATCATCAGGACGTCAAAGCACAGCACAGGCCCGTTTGGCCCAGTCATCTGGTTGTTGGGGTTTCAGAGCAATGTGCCATCTGATGTTATTGTGACATCAAGTGATTTGACAGGTGAGTGGACCCACCAACCTGTCAAATTTGGCCCACGGGGGGTGCCAGATACATTTCCACACCCTTGATATATATCAATAAGCCACTGTTTCTGATGGTTCCCCTCCTAAACTTTTCCCTACCCCTCTCTCCTAACAGCATCTTACTTTGTCTGTGTTCAAGTTCCATACGTAACAGTTGACATACTAATATATTGATTTGCTTATTCTGGTAAATGTATTCTGGAAAATGTAGAAAAGGGTAAAAAGGAAGAGGAAAGGTAGGGGAGGAAGAAAAGGGGAATAAAGATCTGGGGAAAACACCATGGTTTTAAGTTTGACATCATTATTTCCCCAGGTTGCTGCTGCTTCACCTTTTCCTCTGCCTGCTACTTCTTTCTCCTTCCAGGATTAGATTGATATTTTTATCAGGCCAATCAGGAATCATGTTGTCAAGAGAATGATGTGATATTTCATAGCCAGATGGGCTATGTGATGATGTCACAGAAGGCGAATGAGGGCAGGTGAGTATCACATTGCCTGGATTAGACATTTTTGTAATCCTGTCCAATCAAGGTTCATGAGGATGATGTCACAATGTTGTATAGTCAGCCACTGAAGGTATGAGAAGGCATTTCAAAGTAAAAGCAAGTGATGGCAATGGAAAGAAGAAGTGAACATTTGTGAAAGGGACATGGAAAAATTGCCCTACTACTATTAGAAATGCTTCCTTATTAGCAGTTAAATTACAATTCATCTCTAATTTCACTTTTTTTAAAAAAAATGGAAGAAAATCTGAGGAATTTTAGAGCTTATGCTTGACTAATATAGATGGGAAGCTATCCTTGTGTCTTTTCCAGCAGCTTTTCCAGTGACATGCCCATTTATTATGGAGATTAGTTGCTAAACTTCGACTCTTGAGTCTTCCCGTGTCCTTCTGCCCAAATCACTCTACTTCCAAATCTTATCAGAAAATATGCTGCCTCTTTAAAGAGGCACCAGACTTTTCAGTTAGTTACGCTATTTACTCTAACAAGGTGTGGGACTGCCTTCAAGTCAATCCTGACTTATGGCGACCCTATGAATAGGGATTTCATGGTAAGTGGTATTCAGAAGGGGTTTACCATTGCCTCCCTCTAAGGCTAGTCCTCCCCAGCTGGCTAGGGCCTGCTCAGCTTGCCACAACTGCACAAGCCAGCCCCTTCCTTGTCCGCAACTGCCAGCTAGGGGGCAACTGGGCTCCTTGGGACTATGCAGCTTGCCCAGGTGGCAGGGCACGTAACCCCTGAGCCACTCCCTGTGGGGGTGATCTTTAGCTGGCCCTTGACACCCAGGAGACACGAGCGGGGATTTGAACTCACAGACTCTGGACTCCCTAGGCCACATATACCACTTTAAATAGTCATGGCTTCCCCCAAAGAATCCTGAGAACTGTAGTTTGTTAAGGGTGCTGAGAGCTGTGATGGCATCCCTCTTCCCTTCGCAGGTCTCACATTGGAAACAACCCTAAAAAAAATTAGACTACTGGGGGAGGGGAGCCTTCTAAATTGGCTTGTTGTTTTCTGTGTGCATGCTTCCATTCCAGAATGCACACAAGCTTTCACAATGCTTTTTGCATTTCACAAGGGTCTTGTGTTGATAAACAAAGCCCTGAACAACTTGGATCCAGGATACCTTAAGGACCGCCTGAGCTCTTATATCCCACCCCAATCACTGAGATCATCTGAAAGGAAAGCTGTTAGCTGTCCCCATGTTACAGAGACCGCACTGGCCTCAACCAGAAGTTGGATAATTAGTGTTACCAGTCCCACGCTGTGGAACAATACAAAACAATCGTTTTCTCTTCCGGCAGAGTTTCAGCAGGCATCCTCACTTTGGACTTTCAGGCATCTCTTGAAGACTTTTTTTGTGCCAACAGGCCTATGCAGCTGTTTAAAATGTGTGGGGTTCTTTTTAGCAGCCAGTCATTGTAATGATTGTTTTGCATTGTTGTTAGATGTGTTTATGTTGCGGTACACCCCCCTCCTGATGCTTTGCAAGAGGACAGGATAGAAATACTTTTATAAATAAATAATTAATACAAGCTGCTTGGGAATTGCAATGCAAGAATAGAGGAAACATAGTTCCCAGCACCACCCGTGGCAAAGAGCTGCTTGTAAATTCAGCTGTTCTTCTCCCATAACACAAATACACCGGGGAACAAGATGTGGTTTGAGATCTGGATGGGGGACAGCAACCACATAAAACATTTCCAAGAATGAATTGAGAGAGAGGACTCAAGCAGGGCAGTTACTCACCAAACAAACGGCTGCACGGTTGGGTGGTCTTGTCATATAGTTCCAGCATTCAATGAGAGTTGCCTTGAGCATAAAAGGTTAACATTAATTACCAACTATGCATGGGGTGACTAAGCAGCTGACTTTGTAGTTCTCATACCCCCCCATTCAAACAACCCCCCTTACTTGGAGTGTTCAAAGAATGCATGAGGGTGAAGTGAGATTGTTCCAACATACCAACTAGCCAACCCCCCAAAAGCCACATGTTCAACAGTAGCATGAAAAGGGGCTTGCAATCATGCACAAGTACACATACATATGCAGAAGTTGCCTCTCATACTTCCTCTGAATATGTAGGGATTAAGGATAGTCCACGGCCATACTACCCTGAATACACCCAATCTCGTCTGATCTCGGAAGCTAAGCAGGGTCAGGCCTGGTTAGTACTTGGATGGGAGACCGCCTGGGAATACCGGGTGCCATAGGCTTAGAGCAGCCTTTCCCAACCAGTGTGCCTCCAGATGTTGTTGGACCACAACTCCCATCAGCCTCAGCCAGCATTGCCAATGGTCAGGAAAGATGGGAGTTGTGGTCCAACAACATCTGGAGGCACACTGGTTGGGAAAGGCTGGCTTAGAGGAAGGCAATGGTAAACCACCTCTGAATACCTCTTACCATGGAAATCCTATGAATATATCCAAAAAAGATTCATAGGGTCTCTATAAGTTGTAATCGACTTGAAGGCATATCACAACAAAGGATATTCCAGCAAGTGCATTGGCATTAGGGGTGTGGCCAGCAGGTTCATTCACTGAACACATGGGGGAGTTGTCTGTATACCATCATGGCTGCATATCAATTTCTGAGAGTTTCAGTAGCAGTAACAGCCGGTATACCATTACAGAACTTTTGTGCATGCATCTAAAAGGCAGCTGGCTAAGGCCTTGGGCAACTCATTGGTTGAATGCTGGCTCAGAATCCTGTATTCTTACTGAAGTAGAGAAGAACAGGGAAATTGCACTCCATTAAGAATGCAGCCAAGCATTTCAAGTTAAAACAAATCAAGCAAATGTAAACAACTGCAACCACACTAATGAAGTGGGTGTCTCTGCTACAGCTGGAACCAGCAGACAGTCTCTCCAGATGACAATCCAGCTCAAGCGTCTAGAATGGAAGAATATCATGGACATAATTCAGGAGCAGTTGTAGGAGCAAGTATTTTTGTATAAACCATTTTCACCAATATTGTCAATGGAGTTTGTTTATTTGATTTCACAAAATTTATATGTCCCTTGATGATAACAAAACCTCTAAATAGTTTACAACAAATTGTAAAACTATCAATAAAAACAGTTAAAAACATTTAGAAGACAATTAAAATCAGCAGTAAGCTAAGAAGAGATTAAAATACACCAGCATCTAATGTGTCCTGGTGTTGTTAGGCGCCTTCAAGTCAATTTTGACTTATGGTGACCCTATGAACCAGCGACCTCCTATAGCATCTGCTATAAACTACCCTATTCAGATCTTGTAAGTTCAGGTCTGTGGCTTCCTTTATGGAATCAATCCATCTTCCTTTTTTTCTACTCCCTTCTGTTTTTCCCAGCATTATGGTCTTTTCTAGTGAATCATATCTTCTCATTATGTGTCCAAAGTATGATAACCTCAGTTTCATCATTCTAGTGATAGTTCTGGTTTCACTTGTTCTATCACCCAATTATTTGTCTTTTTTGTGGTCCATGGTATGCACAAAGCTCTCCTCCAACACCACATTTCAAAGAAATTGATTTTTCTCTTGTCCACTTTTTTCACTGTGCAACTTTCACATCCATACATTGAGATCAGGAATGGTCTGAATGACGTTAGTGTACAGTGACACATCTTTGCATCTGAGGACCTTTTCTAGTTCTCTTATAGCTGCCCTCCTCAGTCCTAGCCTTCTTCTAATTTCTTGACTATTGTCTCCATTTTGGTTAATGAGTGTGCCGAGGTATTGATAATCCTTGACAAGTTCAATGTCCTCATTGTCAACTTTAAAGTTACATAAACTTTCTGTTGTCATTACGTTAGTCTTTTTGATGTTTAGCTGTAGTCCTGCTTTTGTGCTTTCCTCTTTAACTTTCATCAGCATTTGTTTCAAATCTTTACTGATTTCTGCTAGCAGAATGGTATAGTCTGCATATCTTAAATTATTGATATTTCTCCCTCCAATTTTCACACCTCCTTCATCTTGGTCCAATCTCGATTTAAGTATGATATGCTCTGCATATAGATTAAACAAATAGGGTGATAAAATACACTCCTGTCTCACACCCTTTCCAACGGGGAACCAATCGGTTTCTCCATATTTTGTCCTTACAGTAGCCTCTTGTCCAGAGTATAGGCTGCGCATCAGGAGAATCAGATGCTGCGGCACCCCCATTTCTTTTAAAGCATTCCATAGTTTTTCATGATCTACACAATAAAAGGCTTTGCTGTAATCTATAAAACACAGGATGATTTTCTTCTGAAATTCCTTGGTCCATTCCATTATCCAAAGTATGTTTGCAATATAATCTCTGGTACCTCTTCCCTTTCTAAATCCAGCTTGGACATCTGGCATTTCTCACTCCATATATGGTAAGAGCCTTTGTTGTAGAATCTTGAGCATTACTTTACTTGCATGGAATATTAAGGCAATAGTTTGATAATTACTGCATTCCCTGGGATTCCCTTTCTTTGGAATTGAGATGTATATGGAACACTTCTAGTCTGTGGGCCATTGTTTAATTTTCCATATTTCTTGACAGATTTTTGTCAAAAATTGGACAGGTTCAGTCTCAGTAGCTTGTAGCAACTCTATTGGTATGCCATCTGTTCCTAGTGATTTTTTTCTTCCAAGTATTTTAAGAGCAGCTTTCACCTCACATTCTAAAATGACTGGTTCTTCATCATACAGTTCCTCTGTGAATGAATCTGTCATCCTTGCATCTCTTTTATAGAGTTCTTCAGTGTATTGCTTCCATCTTCCTTTTATTTTATCTTGGTCAGTCAGTATGTTCCCCTGTTGATTATTCAATATCCCAACTCTTGGTTTAAATTTCCCTTTAATTTCTCTAATCTTTTGGAATAGGGCTCTTATTCTACCTTTTTTGTTGTCCTCTTCTGTTTCTATACAATAACTATTGCAATAGTTCTCTTTGTCCCTATGTACTAGTGTCTGTATTATTGCATTTAGGGTTCTGATCACGTTTCTGTCTCCTTTTGCTCTTGCTTTCCTTCTATCATTCTGTCTTATCTGCTTTCCTTCTATCGTTTCATCAGTCATCCATTGAGGTCTTTCTCTCTTTCTAGCTAGAGGTATTGTCTTTTTGCATTCTTCCTTGATAATGTCTCTTGACTTCAACCTATAGTTCTTCTGGTTCTCTGTCAACTAAGTTTAAAGCCTCAAACGTGTTCCTTATTGTATCTTTATATTCTTCTGGGATGTTATTTAAATTGCATTTTGGCATTGGAATTGCTTTGTTGTTCTTCTTTAGCTTTACTCTGATTTTTTATATTACCAGTTCATGATCTGTACTGCAGTCTGCTCCTGATCTTGTTTTTGCAGAAAGTATGGAACTTCTCCAACTTCTGCTACCAATTATATAATCAATTTGATTCCTATAGTGACCATTTTGTGATGTCTATATGTACAGTTGTCTTTTCGGTTGCTTTAAAAATGTGTTTGCAAGAAACAAATTCTTGGCTTCACCGAATTCAGTAAAGTCTTTCTCCTGCTTCCTTTGACAGATGCTCTTGGAGGTCACTGATTCATAGGGTCGCCATAAGTCGTAATCGACTTGAAGGCACATAACAACAACAACAACCTGCTTCCTTTCTATCTCCTAAGCCCCATTTCCCCACAATCCCTAGTTCTTCTCTGTTCCCTACTTTTGCATTCCAGTCCCCCATGATTATCAGTACATCTTGTTTTGGTGTGTGATCAATTCCTCCTGTACTTCTGCGTAAAATCTCTCCAATTCCTCCTCTTCTGCATTTGCTGTTGGAGCATAGACTTGGATGATGGTTATATTAATAGGTTTTCTGTTAAATCTCACTGGGTTCACTCACTCACACCTTGCATTGCAGCTCCTAATTGCTTTTGCTACATCACTTCTTACTATTTTATTTATTTATTTATTTATTAAATTTATATCCCGCCTTATGGCCAAAAGGCCCTCAAGGCGGCTTACAAAAACATGAATATAACACATCATAAAGCATAAATACAATAATGCAATTCTCAAAATTCAATAACAAATAACATTATTAAAAGAAAAGAAAAAACATTTAAATGTGTCACAATAAGAGAACCAAACACTTTATCAAAAGGCCTAGATAAAAATCTTCAATTTCCCAGCAAATAAGTAGCATTTTTATTTTTAACATATAAATATACACAGTATATAAGTAGCCAAACAATAATAATAAACAACAAACTAATGAGAACATCTCAATAAATATACAATTAAACAATCCCCACACACTTCACAACAGTGTTTAACAAAAATATGCTATAGTCCAAATAACAGCAAAAATGAATCTCCAAAATTAAATCTTGACCCCCAAAACAACTAAAAAACAACTAACCCCAGTAGCCAATAGACATCCCGAGCAGCAGGTTCACGCACACATACACACACACGGTCTCTGGCCCCTTCAGCAGTTGCTGCTTTTGTAGCTGGAGAGAGACAGGGCCCCACCCTTCCAGGCCAGGTGGAAATTAGCCAGAAATGCAGGGAGCACGTGTTGCAGAAACTTACACAGGTAGATGGTCTCTGGCCCCTTCAGCAGTTGCTTTTAAAGCAGCCCCATTTCTTCTTAATTTCTCATTTCCTGCAGAAAATATTTTGTAGTTGCCTGATTGAAAGTGTCCCATTCCCATCCATTTTAATTCACTCATGGCAAGTATTGTAATGTTGATGCATTCCATTTCTTGCCTGACAACTTCTAACTTTCCCTGGTTCATGCTTCTCACATTCCATGTTCCTATTGCGTACGTTGTACAACTCTGGACTCTCCATTCGCATCTGTGCATATCAGCCTCTGGGCTTCCTTTTGGCTTTGACCCAGTGGCATCATTTACAGCTCTACTCATACTTGTCCGTTGTACTTCCCCAGTAGCTCGGTGAGTGCCATCTGACCTGGAGGTCTCATCTTCCAGCTCTATCTCATGTTGCATTTTGGATACTCTGTTCATAGGGTTTTCGTGGTAAGAGTTATTCAGAGGTGGTTTACCATTGATGTCCTCTGAGTCTAGATGCATCTTAGTCTGGTGTCTCAACTTTGACCATTCTTCCTTGGGTGCCCCTGCTAGGAGTCTAGCCTCTTGATCTAGACTCCTGACTGCATTGCTCTCAGCTTCTTCGACACTCTCAAACCCCCTCACCACGTTAAGGTGTGCATCCTAGAGAAGGATGTGTCCAGGTAGAAATTCTATTTATGTGTCTGGGTAGGCTTCACTAAATAGATTTTTTTTAAAGATATATTTTCAATTTAAGAAAACAGCTATACATGAAAAATATACAGACTTTTCTATCTCCAGCTATAAAACCTTTTCCCTACCCCAGTGATGAAGACAATGTAAAAACCAGGAGATGAGATATTAAGAAATTCAGCAGGAAAGCAATGACAATGACAACAAATTATAAAAGCATTAATACAAGAAACAATAAAAGCTAAATATGTTATGCGTTCCAAATTCTTGCATGGTAGACTTTTGTTATTCTCCTTTGTGTTAACAAATGCAATGAAATCATACCAAACACTTTAAAAAATGTCTGTTTTTGAAGGTCCATGCGAAACTCTGAGTTTGTTTCTCCATGTAAGCTAAATACCAGACTTTATGGTATCACTATTCTAGTGTTGCACCTTTTAAATCCTTCCAATGTTTAAATCCTTCCAACTTCAAGACAGATTCTTTGAGCTGATTGCAAGCCATATGTATTAAAGCTTTGCTCCATAATGCTGAACACTTCTGGTCCTCAATTTCTATCCCCCAATCTCCCTCCCACACCTTTTTTGTGTCTTTTAAATCTCCCAAGTACATGCCCAGTAGTGCAGAGTAAAGAGCAGGAACTTAAACAGGAATATTTTAAGCAGGCACCAAAAATAATACAGCAAAGGGATCTGCCTGATATCAATAGGCAGGGAGTTCCAAAGCATAGGTGCCGCCACACTAAACTATTTCTTAAAAGTGTAGAACAAATATTATGTGGCACCTGTAACGGTGCCAGTTCTGCAGATTGAAGTGTTCGAGTGGGCACATTTGTGGTAAGGCAATTCCGCAAGGAAATTCTTCCTTATGGTTACTGCTTGAATGGCTTCTTGACCCCATCATTTATATTTTATAAATGCTACAAGATATTAACAGATCATGATCATAACGTTATGAACTTTTTTTGTGTTATCAAGGTGCTTCTCCCCTTCCCTTCTCTTAGCCTTGTTCTTCCTCTCACTTACCCTTCTTCCCTGAATTTGCAGCACAGCAGCTGTAACAGCAATTGTTTATTTCTTCTGTTTACAGTGGCTGTAGCTGCTGGTACTATACAATCACCTAAGCAATTATGCACGATGAATCACAGGTATGATTCAGCAAATTCTTCCGCTATACTGCAGGGCAACACTGGACCAAAGTCTAACGATAGTGACACTCATTTCCTGCCTAGTGAACAGGCAGCATTTGAACCCTGTTTGAACTTGAGAGTTGAAATTCCAGAGAGCCACTTTGCAGAAGGGTAAGTCCTCCTTGTCAACGTACAGGCTGCTTTATGGTTGTTTCAGAGCCATTCTGCCCCATACAATATGGAACATGAAAGAAAAACTGCATTGCTTTCTGCTATTGCTATCCACAGGGACCACATGAAAAAAAAGCAAAAGAATTCCATTTAAAGCATAAGACTTCAGAAGGAAAACACACACACAAACAGACCACTGTTGTGCAAAAATTCTTGTCTGCAGTCTTTGGTTTTCGGTTAATCATTTTAGGATTACTTTCTTTTACAAGCTCAGAACACAGTATACGGCCTCTTTCCCAGAATGATGGCTTGAGAAAAGAGTTGAATATAGCATAAATGTGATATACTAGCCCCCTTCGTTCATTCCTTGCATGAAAGGGGCATCATATGATTACAGAGGAGTGATGTCAAGATTCCTGGACTTGGACACAGCATCAGGCATGCTCCCTGGCCCCTCTTTTAGATGTCAAGTACTTTCCTAACCTGAAAGTTGTTAGGAGACCCCTATGGAGTGATCTGACAATCAATCCCTCTTCCCAAGGAACTCTGAGAACTGTAGCTCTGTGAAAGGAACAGAGTGTGTGCACAGATTGGGACAGTACTTGGGGATGTTCTCATGACAATGTGAATGGAAACAAACTCTCATCCATAAATGGGGTAGCGCACCAGATGCCATGTACCTGAATGTGAATCAGAATGCACACCCAGCTGCACATCTGCACCTAGGATGCATCTTCTTCCCCCAAAGAATTGTGGGAACTGTTGTTTGTTAAAGATTCTGAGAATTGTTAGGAGATCCTGTATCCCCACACAGAGCTACCCTTCTCAGAGGGGTTGAATAACCAATCCCTCTTCTGTCGGAACTCTGAGAATTGTAGTTCTGTGAGGGAATAGAGGCTTCCTAACAACTGTCAGCATCCTTAACAAACTACAACTCCCAGGATTCTTTGGGAGAGGCCATGACTGTTTAAAGTGGTAGTGTTTTAAATGTATAGCACAGTTTTTACTTTTAATGCATTGGACTATTTGATCTCTAATGGCATGCTTCAGAAATTGTTTCAAGATGTTATGTGCAGGTCCTAACAGGTTGGCTACAGTATTTTAACAGAATATTGCAAAAGATTTAATTTTCTCTCCCCCCCCCCCCCGAGCAAAAAAGAAAGGAGGCCATTTGGCAACAATCTCCAGCAAACATTTTGCAACAATCTCAGGCAAAGAGAGAGAAAGGATAATTTATCATGTAGATACCACCTCCTCAATCCTCAAAGCATTTGTTTTGACTAAAGCTCTACCCCATAAAATGCTTTTATGCCACTAATATTCTCTATGATTGTGCTTATTTTAAGTTATCCTACTCAGCTTCCAAAACTGAAATCAAGGCAGGTAGTTTTCAGCAAGTCAAACAGAACATAAATAAAACACCCCCACCTCCGTGAGAAGATGTGTTCATGGAGGCAGTGTTTCTGCAAATTTCCTCTTTCAGTCAGGACATCATGCATGTTTGCAGACTGGCGCCAATCTGCACCATAAATTTAAAGCAATATCAAACTACTTTAAACAGTTATGGCTACCCTCAAAGAATCCGGGGAACTGTAGTTTGTTAAAGGTTGTTTGTTAAAGAGTTGTTAGGAGACCCCTATTCCCTCACAGAGCTGCAACTCTCAGAGTTCCTCGGGAAGAGAGAATGCCTATTAAACCACTCCATATGAGTCTTCTAACAACTCCTGGTTGTTCAACCACTCTGAGAACAGTAGCTCTGTGAGGGGAACAAGGGTCTCCTTACAACTCCCAGAACCCTTAACAAACAACAATTAATCGGGAACATTAAGAAATGCCCTCTTTGTATATTCAAATAGAATATGTCTTCCAGTAAATTAGCAGCATTTCCCTGGCAGGCTAGTCTTCCCCTCTGCCAGATGTGACTTGTTAGCAAATTATTTGCAGTCCGCAAAGCCCAACGTAGACAACACAGTATTAGGCGACACAGTAGCTTAGCTCAGGAGCAGGGAACCTTTTTCAGCCTGAGGACCACATTTCCTTCCCAAGGGTCACATGCTGGTTATGGGCGTGGCCAGAGGCAAAAATGGGTGGAGCAAAAAGTGTAAATTTTACTTTGGTATAATAGTCTAGTTTCTTACATACCCCTTTCTAACCTTCATCCAGGCAAGCAAAAGCCATGATCAGAGATCAAGGAGATATTCCAACCAGGCAAAAGCACTTGGCAAGGAGGGGCATTGAAGGGTGTGACTTGGGAAGAGTTCCAAGGCTACACACAGAGGTCCGTAAGGTGGCATTCAGCTCCCTGGGCCTGAGGTTTCCCACCCCTAGCTTAGCTCCATATCTGTGCTCTTTAGAGCAGGGTGGTTTTATTTTTGTTTTATGTTAAGTTAATGGCTGTAGCCAAGTCCATTAAGTACCTCTTTGCTTGACTAAAGAATACAAGTGATTGGTTGCAACCAAAACTACTAGCTGGAGATGCTTCCAAAAGGGGGCAAAAGGAGGCTGGCTTTTCCTGCTCCCCACCTGGCTGTAGGTGATGTCATTGGCGAGTGTAAGAGAACAACAGACCCATTTTTTTCAGCTGGAGCTGGGAAGACCCAGAGCCCTGACTTGTTCTCTGTGCTGAATCCAAAGCTATGGCCATTAGAAATCTAATCTGTTGGAATGTTAATACTGTGAGCCCTTCTTATGCTCAGCATGTATGTATGTCAAAATAAAACCATATGTCACCAAGACACCACAGTCTCCAGAAGCCTTCATTCTAAGGAAGCCAAACCCAAGGTATGTGTTGAAATCTCTCACCATTCAGAGCCTGGGTGTACACAAAAAATATTATCATCCCATTCCTGACTTCATGGCTTTCTAAAGATTTTTCTGAAATTCAGCACATCTGGTCTTGTTTTCAAAAGTTGGTCTTCTTTTCAAACATGGGATTGATGCAGTCAGAAGTTTCAGACATTCATTGTTGAAAATTTATTTCTGAGTTTTGTACTAAGCACTGTGCATGCACAGTCTGGTGCACCTTTGAGTTCCTATGATTTTCTTCTCTCCATGACTAAAATGTCAAGGATCAAAACACTGCAAAAAGGGCCTCTTGATATGATCATATGCATGACCTCTCCACCCCCCAACAAGATTATTTTTGTGTGGTGTTGTGCACCAGTACACATGTACTTTTGTGGACTGATAAACTACTACAATGAAAGAAAAGAGAACAGCATACTTGATGTAATTGTTGTAACATGTAGTTGTATCAAAATTCTTTTGTGTGGTGTTCTGCCAATGTACGTGAGCTCATTGTGCCTCAATCAAACACCACAAAAATAATCTTGATCCAATCTTACATGGAATCATACCAATATTGCGTATCTCTCTCTCTCTCTCGATATCTGCAGTGTTTTATCAATGCACATATAAGCCCCATGAACTGGTTGGCTTAGTCCTGTAGAGATGGAGCCACTGGTGGGGGGGGGGGAGGAGAGATAGAGGGAGAGACAAAGAAAGAGTCATCTTGTTCTGTTGGAGAGATGAATAATAATGCTGGGCTCTTTTTAACTTGTAACAAAAAGGTAAATTGAATTGATGTGTATGCAAGGTTAAATAGCACAGAGATACAAGGCACCCAATTTTTGCCATTCCCTTCACTGCAACCCCCTACACATCCTAAAAAGCTGCTCCTGAGGATTGGGGGAATTACACTGGATATGGCACAGAGGGATTAGTAAAAGCTGGATCCTCCACCTTTAGGGATGGGAGAGAAATTTGATTCCATTTGCATTTAAAGCTGGATCTATTAAATCTACACTTTCCAAAACAACATGAGAACCGAAACACAGCTATCCTTCGAAGTTCGCACTTATTCAAATGTTGGGATCCAGCTCTCCAACCCACCAAAGTTTGCATTATATGAAGAGAAATGGCAAGAGTGAGTACATTAGTCAAAACTGCATACAAAAATGTATTTATTAGGATAAATTTGTGCTTAAATGCTGGAGAATTTTCATGAGGATTTTTTTAAAAAAAATCACGAATTGCTTCAAAAATGTGGAGAAGCAAATTTAAGACTGGAAAAATGAGAAACAGAGAGAACCATTTCATCCCAAACCACCTTATGCAAGGACTTTCCACCAGAGACAGCCCCTTATATAATTTGATATATTTGCATTGTTAATGCAGGGCTATGTCCTTGAAGCTACAGTTTACAAGTTTGCCATTTGCTGTTTTGTCCTGTTGCTTCCCGACTAAAGTTGCCTGCAGAAAAGTAACTCTGGAATGTCCAGCACCTTGGTAAACCAAGAGGAATGCTTGGACTAGCAGACTATATACAATTTTGCAAGCAAAAATGGCTTAGTCTTTGAACTGAGAAGGACTGTTGGTCCCCATGTTTTTTGTGAAATTGACTACTTCTGTATTTAGCTCTATGTAGGCAATTGCTGTATTGTGTGTAATTGCGGTTGAAATGAAATGAGGGAACTGAAAGATGCAAACTGCTGTAATGCTCCAATCCAAAATTAATTTTAGAAAACAGCCTAGTTAAAACGGAATTTAGGAAGCATGGGATGAAGGGGAAAGCAAATCAGAAAAAAAAATAAAGGAGCTGATTGAAAACTATCCTCTTAGGGAAGCTGAATGATATAGATCAGAAATGGTGAACCTGTGGCCCTCCAGATGATGGTGGACTCCAACTCCCATCAGTCCCAGCCAGCATGGCTAGTGGTCGGGCATGATGGGAGTTATAGTTCAACAACATCTGGAGAGCCACATGTTCCCAATCCCCAGATAATTCAATAATAAAATAATAATAGCAGCAGCAGCAGTAGCAGCAAATTTATATTCTGCTCTTCTTCCCAAAGGAACCCAAGGCAGCAGTTTATTTGTATTACAACCATAATTGTGCCAACATTTGGGCTCAGAAGCTTCAGACTCTTAGAAATAAGAATCTGAATTCTATCTAAGCTTAATAGATGTAGAGTTTTATTTTCTATTTCTTTCTTGCATATAGCCACAGCTATGGATGGGGGAGAAATGTTCATTTTAATCTGAACCTACATAATGTACATTACCCCCCCACACAAAAATCCAGAAACCAAAACACAGCAATCCTTTGAAATCCCCACTTTGAATTTTATGGTGCAGTTTTCCAACCAAAAAAATATGTGCACAAAATCTTATGTTAGAGGGTGGCGGTGGAAGTGTGCACAAAAATGCATATATTGGGGAAAATAACATACAAAAATGCATTGTTTTATGGAATATCGCTTGCAAAAATGTGTTCATTGGGAGAAATACACACTAAAATGGTTACAAGTTTTATGATCTGGGACTGTAAATATATTCATCAGTTTGGGGATTTGGTGGTCAAAGAGTTGAGTTTAATTATTGGCCGGGAGGTGTATTTGGGCCCAAGATTGTACTTATTCTTTCTGTTTGCCAATCAAAATTCTGATTTACCTTTTAAGACAATAGTCACCCACCAGTTGACTGCTGCATGTCTGATGGTGTCTCAGGCTTAGAGAGATGCCTCAACCTACAATCTGAATAATTGGTTCAGAAAGATTCTTTTTGTAGCTATTTCTAAGAAGCTGACCCACCAGCTGCAGGTAGTCAGAGGCAAAGTGGATTCTATAGACTTTGTAACCACTTTTACAAGTGGCCTTTTATGACCTACACTGGCCCAAGGTATGGTCTGAAGACACATGAGGCCACCCTCTTGCTGAAGCTAAGTAGGTCTGGGTCTGGTTAGCGCCTGGGAACCACATATATGCCATCTTGAGTTTCTTGATGAAAGGGCAGAATATAAATGTAAGAAAAATAAATAAATAAATTCATGACTAGACAATCACATGGATAGACCACATCCATGAAATATGCTTTTATTTGGCACTCCTGATAATTTTTTTATTGCAATATTTATTGGATGAGTACTTCTCCCCTTTTTCCAAATGTACCTTATAAGTTATTTTATCTCTCGTCTGTTGAATGGTTATGTTGCTGTATGTTTTCCCACCCTCCCCTTGTGTATGGTTTTTTGTATATAAATTTTTGTGTTTTACATGTAATTGTCCTAATAAAGATTTGATTTTTTTAAAAATGCACAAAATAATGCAGAAGTGTGGTGAGTTGAACACCGGAAAAATGAGAAACTGAGAGAAACCAAAATATGCCAGTTGCTAGCCACAAGAAGACTCCTGTTCTTGAGCAGGGATGGGTGAGAAATTCAATTCAGTTTGCATTTCAAGACAAATCTCTCTAATCCACACTTTCAGAAATAGTATAGGAACCGAAGCTCATCTGTTCTTCAAAATTTGCACCTATTTGAATTTGGCAGTTTGCCAACCAATGTTTATAAAAATGCATATGTTGGGTAGGGAGCGCTTTCGCTATCTGATTACATTTCATTTATCAATTTATCAAATGGGCTGCCAGTTACGATTTGCCAGAAATTTGTGTTCCACTAGTTTTTGTGATTTCCAGTTCTCCCTTTTGTTGTTGTTATTTTTTCTGAAAAATTATCTATTTTTCCTACTATTCCTTATGCTGCTATATAATTTGTATCATGTATACAGCAGCAGCTGATTAAAAAAATAATTACATAAATAATTACATAATACTTGGTGCCAATTTTTTTTTTAAAAAAATAGCATGTCGCTGCCAGCTGCAAACGCACGCAAAGAGTGGGAGCCTATTTGACAAACTTGCAGACTATCCCAGAATTTGATACCAAATCCAATTTTGCAAATATTCTACACCATATCTAAGGTTGGGGGAAAGTGTGCATAAAAAGGAATATATGAGTGAAAATAACATACCAAAATGCATTACATGACGAGAAATTGCTTGCAAAAATGTGTGCATAAATAAAAACTGCATACAAAAATGTGTTTATTAGGAGAAATTTATACTAAAATGCTGAAGATTTCTCATGAGGATTTTTAAAAACAAATTCACAAATTGCGACAGAAATGTGAAGAATTGAATTTAAGATTATAAAAAATTAGAAACTGGGAGAACCGAAACTGACAAATCTTTCCATCCCTGTTCTTGCCTCTGTTGAATCCCCCTTACTCTACTTGACTGGTATAATTCCTGGGGTGGATTTCTCTGTGATTAACATGGGGCTTTTTGAAATATTGGCCTGGATCAAGGAATGGATCTGCCACAAATATTTCACTGACCTTACAAATATTTCGACATGAACTTGACAAGTAACTGGGATAACTGTTTTAGTTTGCTCTCCTTGGCGTTGTGCTTCCTCTCTAGAGCTTGTTAAATCTTACATGCTGCACTGAAAGTGTCTTGAAATCAGTCAGTCAGCATCTCTTCCTTGTAAACAGGGTAACCCCTTTAACCTTAGTAGCTTGGGTTAACGCAAAGTCGTCCCTTATGTGTGTCCATTCTTTTATAGCCCTGTTGTCTTTTACAGACCTTAGTCAGAATAAAGAGCATTTAATATTGTGTTAGGCATGACTTTTGCGGCACAGTGTATATATGTGTGCGTCTTGGGGGGGGTGTTAAGCAAAAAAAAAAAAAAGGTTTTCTTCCAAGTAATACTTTGAAATTATGTAGGCCTGGAAAAATCGTGCGAGGAGCCTCTTCTGTCATGTTCTTTTTCATTCTACTTTGCTTTTGCAAAGTTGCAACTAGCTCAAAAAATCTGAGTAAAACTTTTGCTTTGAGGCAGGAAACAATTCTTGTTAGGAAACAGGGCCAGCTTGTGGGCCCTGTGGGTCCCATGGGCTCCACTATTATTGTCTCTTTTCTCCACCCCACCTTTGCAAACTCCCTCTCTCACATCACAAGGACCTTTTGTCTATTCTCTCCTCTATCCTGCCTAAAATTGCAGTTCCCTTCCTCTCGTCCTCACCCCAGTTATAGTGCCCTCTCTCCTTTTCCCCCCACCATCAATCAAGTTTGCTGTTTATAGACACACCCACCCACCAGGGCCGGATTAAGCTGAGGAGGGCCCCTAGGCTGATTCTGAGCCGCCCGCCATCCCATCCCATTCCCCCGCTTCACCTACCTTTCTGCTTTGTTTGTGGCTGCGCACACTGCGCGTGCAGGTTTGCCATCAATCAAAATGGCGGCCGAGGTTTCCCTAAGGGACTGAAGCCTCTGCCACCATCTTGGTTGATAGCAGCAATGCGCTCATGTAGCATGCATGCGTGCCATTAACCAAGATGGCGGCAGAGGCTTCAGCCCCTTAGGGAAACCTCAGCCGCCATCTTGATTGATGGCAAAAAGGAAAAAACAGCAGAGAAAAAGGTAAGTGAAGTGGGGGGATGACGGGCAGTTCAGAAGCTCTTGTCCCGCGATCCGCTGCTCCTGTCCTGCTTCCGCGGATCGCGGGCCCCCAAGAGCTCCGGGCCCCTAGGCTTCAGCCTACTAAGCCTAATGGATAATCCAGCCCTGCCACCCACACACACACAAACACTCACACTCAAACTCACATTAACTGCAAATCCATCACGCATTCCATCCATATCACCTGCACTGTTCCCAGATCTGTTCTGGAGTTTCTCACAATCCTTCAGAGCAGGCTGTTGTTTGGTGCTGTAGGCACACTCAGGAGTGTCAACAGGATTTCCTGGGCCTGGTACACTCTACATAGATTGGACCCCCGACATTCCCACACACACCCTACCTCCTGGCAATCTATTGGCAAGAACTGCTGCTTATGTACATATATTATCAATATGAACAATTATTTGTCTTGGTTTAAGATGCATTCATTTAACAGATTTTTTTAACCTGCATTTCACAGCTTTTGCCCTCACAAGGCATTTTGAAATAGTTCAAAAGCCATAATCATATAATTATTAAATATCATTTAAACATTAAAATAACATTTAAAATATAGAAGTAGCAAAAAAAACACCTTGTGCAGCTTGACTGAACCAGCCCGCAGCCTAACCTACCTCAAAAGGTTGTTGCAAAGATAAAATGGGGAAGGAGAACCAAGGAAGAAAAGCAAGGTGCAAATATATAATGTCATTTTCACACATCATGCAGTGAGGGCAAAAAGCATCCACAAATGCAGCCCCCCATTGATTTAACTGCAACATTGCACAGTTCTGGTATTTTACAGCAAAATACAAACAACAAAATCTTGCCAACTATGATAAGTGAAACATATACACAGACTGCTTAAGGCAGTTGCTGAAAGTGGGCAATTGCCTCAGAGGGTCCAGTGACATAGCAGGAGCGTCACCCATTACCACATTTGAGAGGCACCAAGAGAAAAAATCATTGCTCCTATTGGACTTAAACTCCCATGGGTATGATGGGAGTTGTAGTCCAACCTGGAAGGTGCCATGTTGGTTATCCCTGACCTACAGGGAGATGACCAGCAACTCTCTCATGCTCTCCAATGGGCCTGAAATTGGAAATGGACTGCCTTCGAGTCGATCCCGACTTATGGTGACCCTATGAATAGGGTTTTCATGGTAAGCGGTATTCAGAGGGGGTTTATCATTGCCTCCCTCTGAGGCTAATCCTCCCCAGCTGGCTAGGGCCTGCTCAGCTTGCCACAGCTGCACAAGCCAGCCCCTTCCTTGTCCGCAACTGCCACGGGACTATGCAGCTTGCCCACGGCTGCACAGGTGGCAGGGCACATAACCCCTTGAGCCGCTCACTGTGGGGGTGATCTTTAGCTGGCCCTTGACACCCAGGAGACATGGGCAGGGATTTGAACTCACAGACTCTGGACTCCCAACCAGGCTCTCCTCCCCACTGTGCTATACCTATAGGGGTTTTAAAAAAGCATAAGAAAGTCCTTATTTCACTTTATCCAGTGCTCCTACCATGAAACAGACAATCACCCTAGAGGCCCCTGCAGTTGGAGTTTCTGAAGAGAACTCTCATTTCTCTACTGAAATGTACTTGGAAGAGCAAAAAGACCATGATTTCCTTTAGAACATAAGAAAAGCTTGCTGGATCAGGCCAATGGCCTTTTTAGTCCAAGTTCCTGTTCTCACAGTGACCAACCAGATGCCCACGAGCAGGACTTGAGTGCAAGAGTATTCTCCCCTCCTGCAGTTTCCAGCAACTGATATTTAGAAGCATACATAGTATGAAGGCAGAGCATAGCCATCACGGCCTTATCCTCCATAGATTTGTCTCATCCCCTTTAAAGGCATCCAAGTTGGTGGCTATCACTGCCTCTTGTGGGAGCAAATCCCACTAAGTTGTTTATGAAGATTTTCTTTTGTCTCTCCCGAATTTTCCATCATTCAGCTTTATTGGATGGCCATGAGTTCTAGTGTTATGACAGAAGAACCCCTTTCTCCATGCCATGCAGAATTTCTCATGCTAAGCACTTCTCTCATTGAGGAATGAAAAACCTGCACCACATGTTAGGCCAGAGGTGGGAAGGAATGTTGGAGAATTCTGATAGAAATGGAATCAGGAGCAGAAATTGCTGATGTCTGCTTATTTGTTCCATGTCCAGAATGGAAATCAGTCTAGCGAATATGATCAGTATTCACTATTGCTGTTTTCAGTCCGCAATCAACATGCAATTGATGACTCCCCCCACCCCTGCATTTCCATTGTGTTTCCTTTGCCTTAGAATGAATGGGGTGGAATAACATAATAATCTAATTAACTGCATAAATTTCTGCCATAGTGTATAGTGAGACAAATAATGCCATTTTTGTTGAAAGCCAAACTGCAGAAGAACAGAAACAGCACTGCATGTGATAAGCATGGGCCAGGGTAGAAAGTGATACCGTGTTTCATCCCTAGTGGTGGGTTCTTTGGCAGGTAGTGGGCAATCGGCATGTGTCCAGCCATCTTGATCCTCGGGGATGGCCTTGTAAGAGAGGATCAGATGCAAAGGGGGACATGTGTTAGGTATGCTTCTGAAATGCTCCACATCATAATTTTTCCTCAAAGGATTGTGGAGTTCCAAATTACCCAGTCTACTTTCTGAAGTGGATTAAGCACTCCTCCCACCTGCTACATTTCTTCTCCAATCACAGCCACCTTTGCTGCTGCTTGTAGATGTTTGGCAAAGACCCAAGTCCCCACCTTCGCCTTCATCACCTTCATCTCCCCTGTATGTCTAGTTCAGCACTTGATGTATTGATTAATTAGGCCTTGGATATATCACTTAACTGTTTGGACCAGGACTGTCCTTCTGATAAACCTAAAATGACCTTGAAAGAGACTCTTACTGGAACATTTTTTCTTGTATCAGTGCAAACATGGTATGTTAGTTTACTTTTCATGGAACACCAGGCTTCCAGCAAGTTCAGACAGGCTTAGATTGCTTGCTATGCAGGTCTTCATCCCGCCCCCTCCATACAAAGAGCTGAGATTGCTCTTGGTTTACCAGACACATTTGTTTGTGTATCATAAATTTAATCTAACGTCTTGTGTATTTGTACTGAGCTGTAAGTTTGGGATTGAATTTTTAAGTAAAGATTGAGATGCTCTCTTATTTATATTTTGTATTTTCAGAGCAAAGGGCCAATTAAGGTGAAAATAGCCTTCGTTGGCAAACAGTTCTCGTGTGGTGTCCTCGGTAATAATACTTTTTTTTGAGAAAAGTCTGCCTAAGGATAAGAGACTGCCTAAAGGATTTGAAATGCGCCTCTGCTAATATCTGTGAAGTCTCTTCGCTGACTGACTAAAACCAGTTCCTTCCAAAGGTATTTACCAGAGATGAGTTTGATGAGATGAAACAAACCTGACCTTTGCTCTGAATCTGGAGAGCAAAACAAAAACAGCCTTAAAAACTCATGTGTTTTAGACATCATAAAGGCCAAGAAGTATAGAAAGCTGCCGTATACTGAGTCAGATCATTAGTCCATCAAGCTTAACATAGTCCACACTGACTGGCAACAGCTGTCCTTGGTTTCAAGCAGGTCTTTCCTGGCCGTACCTGGAGATGGTGGGGATTGAACTTGGAACCTTTGGTGTGCAAAGCACATGCTCTGCCACTGAGCTATGGCTCTTCTCAAAAATTCTGCTCATTTTTGCTGCAGTATAGATGCAAGATAAATAAAATGAAACCATTCTATTGTCTTACAATAAATATAAATCGCTCAATGCACCGGTCAGACTTAACATTGTGGGAAGCTAAAGTAAGAAAGTTCCAGAATTATTAGTAAACACAATCAGTAGCCTTTGACTTAGGGACCGAAAGATCAGTCAGGTTTGGTTCTTCCAGTTTCTCACCTTAATTTCACTTCTCTAGGTTTCTGCAGCAATTTGCGATTAAAAAAATAAAATCCTCATGCAAACTCTTCAGGATTTTTGTGCAAATATCTCCTAATAAATACATTTGTGTATGAAGTTTTGACTAATGTACACACTTTTCATTCAATGTCTCCTAACAGAATGCATTTTTGTATGTTGTGTTCACACATATAGTCATTTTAATGCATACTTTTCCCCAATATATGCATTTTTGTAAACATTGTTTGGTTGGAGAACTGCATCACAAAATTCGGATAAGTGCAAATTTTGAAAAATGACTGTGTTTCGGCTCTCATATTTTTTCAGAAACTGCAAATTTGATAGTTTTGGCTGTAAACACGAACTGAATGGAATTTTTTTCCCATCCCTAGTCTTTGCTCAATGAACACACTTCTTCCTTGTTTTCTATAGTTTCCAGCAATGTTTAGAAGTCCACTCCATGTTTTCTAGTACCTCTAGCCCACCACAATCTAGAGATGTTGCAATATGGATTTTGTTTATGGCTCAACTACCACTATTATTTTTACCAGCACAAAGTTGGCAGTTACTATGGCAGGCTGGGTAATGTTCAAACCTAACTAGAGGTGGCGAGACATCTGCAGCCTGCTGCTCACACAACTTGCAATGTGATTGAAGGGGAAAAATATGCAGCTGATATCATAAAGCATGTGAGGATGGTTAAGCTTTGAACTGAGAAGGCTCGTCTTCCTTTCTGGCCAATCTGATTCACATGCCACAAAACGTCAAGAACGCTATATTATGTGCAATCTGTCTAAAGCTATAATGAAGATTTCAGAGTAATAAAAAGGCATGGTCTGGGGGCAAGCCAGGATGTGGGCAGCATTAGTTGGGATGTGGGGGGAGGTCAAGAGATCTAAGGGCAAACTCTCAAGGATAAGGAAAAGAAGACTGGGCATGATTCATTACAGATATAGATTCGGGAAAGGTTGAGACAGACCAAGGCAAAGGAAACACAAGAACATATATGAGCAAGTTCAAGGTGAGGTACGGCTATAAAACAATAAACAGGAGCTGTTGACCAGCCTGCCAGTAGCCCCTTTATCTTTCTTCTACAAAGGCTGCTGGGAAGCTGAAGCCAAAGAGTGCAGTTCAAATGGTCTCAGGTATGCTTCCATTCCAAAGCAGAACAGAGTGCAGGAGCGTATATTCTGGTGCACATAAATTTCATGATCCTGGTAATGTAGCAATGTACACATTGCTAAAAAAAAAAGTGGAAATCCATCACCCAAAAAGAGAACATAAGAGGACACGGGCTTGCATAAAAATTGTGTAATAATAATTCAATTTTACCATAAGGTCCGGGGACCGGTTACAGCAATATAAAGTGGATAGAGTGGATACAGAAAGTGGATAGAGAACAGTTCTTCTCCCTCTCTCATAATACTAGAACTCGTGGACATTCAAAGAAGCTGAATGTTGGAAGATTCAGGACAGACAAAAGGAAGTACTTCTTTACTCAGCGCATAGTTAAACTATGGAATTTGCTCCCACAAGATGCAGTAATGGCCACCAGCTTGGATGGCTTTAAAAGAAGATTAGACAAATTCATGGAGGACAGGGCTATCAATGGCTACTAGCCATGATGGCTGTGCTCTGCCACCCTAGTCAGAGGCAGCATGCTTCTGAAAACCAGTTGCCGGAAGCCTCAGGAGGGGAGAGTGTTCTTGCACTCGGGTCCTGCTTGTGGGCTTCCCCCAGGCACCTGGTTGGCCACTGTGAGAACAGGATGCTGGACTAGATGGGCCACTGGCCTGATCCAGCAGGCTCTTCTTATGTTCTTATGTTCTTAAATACAATACTAAAAATGGTTTAAAACAAATCAGTCACAAGGGGTCAATGGCCTGGATAAAGAGGATGATGAGCTCCCCTTGGGAGGAAGGGCAGGATATAAATGTAATAAATAAATAAAGGAGGTACCTCTGTGGGGAGAGAATTTTACAAGTTAGAGGGTGCCACAGAGAATGAACTCTCCCAGATCTCCCCCATCCCCCTGTGAATTTCTGCCAGCAGTGGAACTACCAAGGTGGTCCCCTCTGCTGATCTTAACATCCAAGAGGGTCTGAAGGGAAGGATGTATAGTACAGATGCAAACTTAGAAAAAATGACTATAGTTTAAATAGAAATGCAAGATTCTCACCATCACGAGAAAGACTGACTGTGTGATCTGTCAGACTGCTCAGTCTGCTGTCCAGCTGCTAAGTGTTGGTGGGCTTAGAGATGATTGTAAGTAAGAGGTATATAAATTGTCTAAAACACAGCAGCAACTTCAACGCCCCTGCTGCTCTACCATCTTATTTTTTTAATCTTTAAATCAGACTTAGACTAGATAGCCCTTCATATAGAGGACTCCTTCCAAAAGAGGACTGTCCTCTGTAAAGTATGACACAGAACCACACATGATCGACAGCAAAATATATGCAAAGAGAAATAATCAACAAGGCAAAGCCCCCTCAATAGGGCATGGCACAAGTCAATCCTTGGCCGCCTTATATGTGTAAGAATATCACCACAAGTTCTGAATTACATGAAAAGATGCAGGTTTATAATAACCTTCAACTTCGCTTTTGAAGTTTGGTGAACATATTTCTGTTATTTGGCAGTTGTTGCCACATGGACCACATCCAGTGTTCAAAAAGTATGTCTATCAGTTTGTTTGTTTCTCTCGCATTTAGATAAAAAATGTAGACCTGAATCTTCTCAAACTATTGACATTTGTTAATGGAACCCTGCTTCTGTGGCAAACAATGGTATCTCTGGCACTTTGTGGACAAAAACCTGCTTCTGATGGTTCCAGAAAATGTCAGCAGAGACATCAGTCACAGAAGGAATGAACTTGATGTGAGGCATTTAATTCCGCAAAGCAGAAAACACATCAAAACACATTCTTTGTAACTTCTGTGGATCTGAATGGCAAGGGCAGTTTTGCTAACTAAGATCTGGCACAGTATCCTAGCTTCCTAAGGGTGAAGCTAGATATAACATTTTAACAGCACTGGCCTCCCAGGTAAAGCATAGCACTGCAGCCTAAGTTTGGTGATAAATTCAACAGTCAATCCATGATTAAAGTCCAACCTATTCCTTATTTGTACAATCAGTTAGGGAGCTTATTTAATGGTGATTTTTATTAGCCAGGAAGGATTTAATTATTGCCTGCTCTACTATTAGACAACGAGAGGTGACTGCCTCAGGTGACAGATGCTGAGAGACTGTGAGTCGCCCATCCATTCTGGTCTGTTGCTACATGGCCTGTCTTGGGTTCCCTAATCTGGCCTGCTGCCTCAGTTACAGTGAAGGACATCTATCCCATCACCAGTGTTGAACAAAAGTCCAACTATCACCCCAGTCAGCTTCTGTACATGGAACAGGGGAGGTGCCATCTTGTCTGTCTCAGGCAGCCAAATTTTCAAACGATCCCTGGCCTCAGTGTGGGTACTGTAAAAGAGTTACACATCGCAAGCACTGATATTAATTTAGGAAAGCAAAGACTCCACACAAATACAGGCCGTGTTCCAGCCAGAGCTGAGCACTTTCAAATTGCAGTCATTTCAATGGTTGAATTATGTACATGGTTGCCTTGTCTCAGTGGAGGCTGGTGTTTCCATGTCAGTGGGGCCATGGAATCCACTCTGGGTTTTTCCAGGAGCTGTCCAAGGTGCTTAAGCCTAGTCCCAAAAATAGGTTTCAGCACCTTGAACAGCTCTTGGAAACCTCCAGAGTGGATTCTACTGCCCCACTGACATGGAGCCACCAGCCTCCACTGGCTTTTCTTATATTGAAATCTGTATGACTTACAACACAATATTATCCTTTGCTTATGCTGGCTGGGATGGTATAGGAGGAAACCAACTTAGGAAGCTGCCTTACACAGAGTTAGTCTATCTAGCTCAGTATTGTGCACACTGACTGGCAGTGGCTTCCCAGAGTTTTAGACAGGGACTCTCTCCCATGCCTACTTGAAGATACCAAGGATTGAATCTGGGACCTTGTACTTGCAAAGTATGTGCTCTACCATTGTGCCACACTCCCGCCTCGAGCCACAGTCCTTCCCCAACTACAGCTGCCTCTCTAAACATACTTCATTGGGAATAGAAATCTCTGAGGAATTCATTCTTTTGCAAATTCTAATATGATCTTGGGGGGGGGTATAAAGTGCACCCTAATGCTGCAAATTTATACCCACTTACCTAAAAGTACCTGGTATATGCTGGGGGGTAAAGAAAGCCTGGGGAAGGAACTAGCAATCCTACCCCATATATACGGTCTGCCTAGTAAACATCGCAAGACGTCACCCTAAGAGTCGGAAAACGACTTGCACTATAAGTGCAGGGACACCTTTACCTTACCTAAAAGTAAACTAAAGTGAACTCAGTGGCACTTAATTCTGAGCAGATATATAGGATTGTGCTGTAAGATCTGGTTCTGGGTAAAAACAATTCTACTAAGACTTACTTATAGTCAGGTATGGCATCAGATTGCAGCAGGCCCTCCAAGGCAGTGGTGGCAACACAGTGGCACTACCAGCACCTGCCAACACCTGCCGCTAGGGTCTTAAATAGGCCTGGCCATGCCAATACATGTGCACTGTGCACTCATAGCTGCCATCACCCAAGATGGTAGCGGGGACATGTTGACACCCCATCACTATCTTGGGTGATATCAAGCATGCACACACAGCACACTGGCACTTCAAAGCAGGGAGTGGTGTGGGGGTGAATGTAGTGGGGATGTTACCTGGGAGGGTGGCTCCTGCTCCGTGGTCTACACAAACATCAGGTCACAGGGCACATGCTCCACAACCTGATGCTAGCATAGTTCATGAAGTGGGAACTACACCCGCCCAGCTCCAGCAGCAGGGGCCCTCGGCCAGTGCCCAGCATGGCCTCCTGCTAGTGCCTGACCTGCTTATAGTTACTGCATCATTGAATAAAATTGAAATACCTTTTCCCTTTTGTGGTTTGGATTTCTGCTCCTGAGTACATGGTCTGGTTAACCCTTATACTGATCTGTATCAGTGCTTACAAAAGCTGTAGTAAAATGCCAGTAAATCAGCAGCTGACTTTCAGTTGTGATCATATCTGAAACTACCACTCATTTGCAAGAGGGCTATTTTTATCTTTTGAAGATAAGACTAAGAATTATAGTGTCATATTAGCCTTACTTGGACATCCGTTTTGAGAAATCCATCACATCAAAAACAATACACAAACTGGCAGTGTAGATCTCCCCAAGATTGGTGAATTAAGTATGACTCCCACTGGTGAAATTAATAAATAAAACTGAATTACTATCAAAAAATATACTTGTGATTCCAAGCAACAAATTAATTAGAGAATTTCAAGGGCTTGTCCATTTAGTAGACAGAAGGAAAGGGTGGATCTGTCCATTTTGGTTTCATTCAGTTTCTTATTTTTCCAGTATCAGTTTTCCACATTTCTGCATCAGTTTGCAATTTTTTTAAAAAAAATTGTCATAATGAAATCCTTCAGCATTTTAGTGCAGATTTCCTCTAATATAAACATGTTTATATGCAATTTCATGCACATTTTACTGTAGTATATGCATTTTTGTACACATTACTCAGCTGAAAAACTGCATTGCGAAGTTCAGAGAAGTGCAAATTTTGAAGGATGGCTGGGTTTTGGTTCGTGTATAGTTTTAGAAAGTGTACATTCGGTTGGTTTGACTTTAAATGTGAGCTTAATCGAACACTTCCCCCATACCTAGTAGACAGTGGATCAAAGGATAATTTTTTAAAAAATCACTACAAGTTTATCATCAACTAGACAGATAACACACATAGAATTTTCTCATGCTAAGATTTTGCCTGAGTAAGAAAATTAATCTCATCCAGATAAGTTCCTGATGGTAAGACTGATGTTGATTTAAGAGACTGGTAGCCTGATGCTTCTGCTCTTTTCATCTCGCTGTGCTCAGCAGGTCTTCCTCCCTCAAACAAATGTGCATCCTACGACTGCAATCCTGCTTCTTTGCTGCATACACATGATATAAAGAGGAGGACCACGTCCACATGGCAGTTTATTGTGAACTCAGTAGCTCTCATGCGTGCAAGTTTTGCACAGCATCCGCATGATGTCTTTATCAAAATGCCATCCCATATTTTCCCCCATTTAATCCAGATTTACCATTTCTGTGGCTTTTTTTTTTTACTTATTGGGTTTTCCATGAAAATGGTAAATCTGGATTATATGAGGAAATAATATGGGATGGCATTTTGACAAGGATGAGGTTATATGTTTGGTGCCAACTTGCATGCATGAGCAGCACTGAGTCCATGATAAACTGCTATATGGAAAAGCCTTAGATTGCATAGCAGCTCTTATAGAAACTAAGCAGAATCCTCCCTTGTTTGACCATGCTGGGACAGCTGCAGCCATGGGCTCCTCGAGATAACCAGTTTATTGAGCATTCATCCTGATTTGCTTCAGCAGAGGTTATACAATGTCCATTCTTTATTGAGCATTTCTTCTGATTTGTTTATGGGGAGGTTATACAATAATGAGCATTCATCCTGATTTGCTTGTACAAACCAGCCATCAACCAACCAGCCAACCAACCAACCAACCAACCACACTTTTTAATGCACTTCACCAAAAAGTGGTGTGCAAAAGGTCTATTAAAAGGGGTGGGGAGAGATTTGTTGTGCCAGAGCACAACAGGGTTTTAATCCATTTTAATTGTGCAAACCTTGATTTCTGGTATGCAGTTGAATCCAAACTGCAAAATAATGACAGTCTAGAGGTGGCCCAATGCTGTCACAACCAGAACTGAGTCTTTTAACACTTTTGCAGAAGATGATCCAGCTGCCCATCTTTGGACCTAACATGTACCAACTGCTCTCCACCACAGCAGGAATTGCAAAACCCTTCAACTGTCCATAATTATTCCTTCCTATTTGCTTTAAAAATGTTTTTTTTAAAAAAAAACACTTAGTACATACACATGGTTTCAGCCCCTCCCCATAACTCTAGAAGTTACATCTTGATTCTGGTGGACATGTTCATGAATGGATGTGAATTGATATAAATGTCAGTAAGTTGAACATCTTCTTGTCCATCCTCTGATCCGAATAGATAGATCTCCTGCTTCAGATATCCATACAGGACAAGCTGTTGCAGAATAAATGGAGAGCAGGAAGAGAAACACTTTCAACAATGTGTAATTGTAAGTGAACACAGAAATATAAGAACATAGGAAGCTGTTTTCTACTAAGTCTGATCACGGGTCCATCTAGGTCAGTGTCCTCTCCTCTGAATGGCAGCCACTCTCCAGGGTTTCAGGCAGGAGCTTTTCCCTGCCCTGCCTGGGAGAAACCCAGATTCAACCTGGGACCTTCTGCATGCAAGGCAGCTCTACCATCTATCTATGGTCCTTTCCCTAAGGGAGGGAGGGGTGTGTGTGTGTGTGTGTGTGTGTGTGTGAGAGAGAGAGAGAGAGAGAGAGTATCCAATGTTGTTGCTCTTGAACGGAGGGAAAATTGTATTTACAGAAACTCTCCAAAGCCTCAGGCAGCAATCTTACTTAGAGTTGCTACTTTTCAGCTGCAGGTGCTGGGACTGGAGGCATTGGCTCCTCCTGTGTCCCTATAAGCTCTTTCTCCAGTGTCCTTGACTCCCTATGTATTCTTTCTCTAGGCATTCTCTATCGTTACTAGTTTGGTAGATTTCCCCCCTTTTTAATGAACTGCAAGTTTTGAAGATCTTGCCAACACTGTGTACAGCTTACTTAGATAGAGAATTCTGGCAACAATCGCATGGGAACCATCTTTAGTTGATCTGCTGCCTTTGGATTCTCTCTCTGTTCAGTAACAGATTACCGTACATTCTGCCAAGACATGATAAATAGCTGTGTGTTTACTAAAGTCTTTCTTTTTCTTTTGACTGGTATTTTCTTACAATGAATAGAAATCTAAAGTGTGGGGCATGCCAGGATGGTGTGTTCCCATTTATTTTCATGGGACTGAAGATCCTCAGAATAGTTCTTAATACACACAAGTTAGATTTCTTCAGTCAGAGAGTTGGGGTGTCATAGAAAAGGACACTGTGGTATGCTTTGGACATAGAACTAGGCCCTTGATGCATTTTCTTCCTTTCTGTGGGGGTATTTAGTTTTTTACTATTTTCTTTAGTGTTTACTGTATATACATATTTTTAAAATATATTATTGTATTTATTGTGAACTGCCTGGGAATTTTGAACTGAAGGCTGGTTCAGAAATATTTCAGACTTTTAAACAATGATATATTCTCCACTTTCAAATGTTATGACCTTATCTCTCTCTCCATTGAGCAGACTACTATTTTCATTTTTCTTCCCTGATCCTGTATGAGGCAGCTTCATATGCTCTCATGGAAATAGAGGCATATGTTTAATAATCCTTAGTAACTCTGCTCAAGCTTTAACTTCCATTTTCTCCATGGATTTCTTTTTTTAAAAAAAAAAAAGTTTGCTAAAAATAAATAAATAAATCTGGCCTGACTTTGGAAAAATCAAAAGGAACTTTGCAATCTCAGCAGAAGAATGCAAATAATGCAGCTGAACTGCAGGCACTGCCTTACAACTATTTCATTTCATTTCATTTATTTCATTTTTAAACCGCCCATAGTGAATAGCTCTCTGGGCGGTGAACAAAACAAGATTAAAATACAATATTACAATAAAATTACAATAAAATCAAATAAAAACTATTATAAAATAAAAAATAAAATAAAACTATTCAAAGCCTCAGACTGCAAAATACAATTAAATTCCCAAAAAAATTGCATGCATGGAACTTCAAAATCCATGGACGTTTTTTGCATATTTTCCAGGAATATGCGTCACCATTTCTGCTGAAGCATTTCTCCTTCTGCTTTGATCTTCTTGCCAAGGAAGAATATGTAATTGTATGCTTTGCTCATAAACAACAACAGCCTTACCCTTCTCAGATGATCCTTTCAGAATAGCTGATGGGTGAAAGGGGCCTAGGGATGTGCTAGAATTCTATCCAATTCAGATTTGGTACTGAGGTTTCCATTAATTCACTTATTCTCTATGGTTGCAGATAGGATTTTTATGTAGTGACTTACTTCTGCTATTTTCGAAAATAGATTTTTTAAAAAAAATCCCTCTAAAATATTGATATGAAGAACAATAATTTTATTGATACTTCTTTTAAAATTATTGTTTCCTTTTAAAATATCTATATTAATATCAATATTGTTTGCGAGGAAAGAATTGGTAAAAGCAGTGGCTAGCAGACAAAGAACAATTTCAAATTGATACCAGCATATTCAGTCGACAGAACGCTTTTGAACTGGCTCCAGCCAATGGATCCATCCCTCGAGAGGATCCAGAGGATGAGATGAAATTATGGAGGTGGGCAGTATGTGGCTTTTGGACCAGGTGTTCTCTCCCCCTGCTTTATAGTGGTTTTGGTCTCTTTTGTCCTTTATTAAATGTTGGGATTTTATACTTTAAGTTTATATGATCGGAGCCCTTTTGTGGGGTATTGGCCCTAAAAAAAGCAGCCTAAAATTACTTTAAATAAATACATAACAATTAAATAAACCCCAAAATTATGTTTAAAAAAGAGCTCTGGTTGTGTATGTATAAATTAAAAAAGAAATGGACTGCCTTCAAGTCGATGCCGACTTATGGCAACCATATGTATAGGGTTTTCATGGTAAGTAGTATTCAGAGGTAGTTTACCATTGCCTCCCTCTGAGGCTGAGAGGCAGTGACTGGCCCAAGGTCACCCAGTGAGCTTCATGGCTGTGTGAAGATTCGAACCCTGGTCTCCCAGGTCGTAGTCCAACACCTTAACCACTACATCACACTGGCTCTCTGTGTATAAATTAGGAAAGCTTTTAAAAAGGAATGGCGGGAGGGATTATTTTCAGAATTATGCAATTATGCGTATTTACACAGCTCTGGAGCTGTAGAAGCCATTAGCCAAATTAGACCTAATGATGCCATAATTGACATCAAATATCTTAAAAGCAGGGAACACACATAGAACATTGTATGGAGGGAAATTACCCATTCAAACAAATTACAAAATGCATTATTTATTTTTTCCATTCATAGCAGAAGGCATTAAGCTCACTTTCCACCACAGATCTCTCTCTCTCCTAAATCCAGCTACGAGGTTTAATTGTGAATTTGATAGCTATATTATATACCTCCAAAGAAGGTCATGATGTTTCTCTAGATCAGCCTTTCCCAACCAGTGTGCCTCCAGATGTTGTTGGACTACAACTCCCATCTTCCTGACCATTGGCAATGCTAGCTGAGGCTGATGGGAGTTGTGGTCCAACAACATCTGGAGGCACACTGGTTGGGAAAGGCTGCCCTAGATACATAGAAGAAGTTACTCAAAGATGAAACCTGGCACATAAAGTTCTAGCCATTATCTAAATTAGCTCACATTTCAACATCTCAGTTGGAACACTGTAAGAAGGCGCCAGGATTTTAAAGTGAGGATGAGCTTCCACTCCTTAGCCCTGTCTGATAATTTGGAATGGGTTCAAAGGTCAATTATATTATAAAGAAGAAAGGGTGGAGAAGAGCTATCCTTTGGGAAAAGAAGATCAGGGTTTAAATTCCTGTTCACACTTTCCTGGAAGTAAGTCTCACTGAACTAATTAATTTAGGAAATCTCTTAGTCAAGATAGAAAATAGGAGGAGTGCAAAAGAGAGCAGAGCAGACTAGGGATGGGCAAATCTAACAATTTTGGGTTGTCTCAGTTCCTCATCTTTCCAATCTTCCGTTCACATTTGTGCATCAGTTTGCTTTAAAAAAAATCTGCATAAAAATGTGTCAGCTTGTTAATGTGCATTTCTCCTAATATACGCAATGGTGTATGTAATTGTCCTTGATTTACACACTTTTCCAAGCAGTTTTCCCTGGTATAACACACTTTTGTATCTTACTTTAGTGTTTATGCACACGTTCCTCTTAACATATGCATTTTTGTACACTTTTTTGGTTGAAGTAGGGATGGGTGAGGAATTCAATGCAGTTCACATTTCAAGCCAAATCTATCAAATTTGCACTTTCAGAAACAATATGAGAACTAAAACACAGCCATTATTTGAAATTCACTCTTATTCAAGTGTTGCATTGCAGTTTGCCAACCTAACAATGTTTACAAAAATGCATATGTTAGTGGAAAAGTGTGCATAAAAGTGAATACATGGGTGAAAATATGCATTAGTTGATGAGAAATTGCTTGCAAAAACATGTACATTGGGCAAAACTGCCTACAAAAATGTGTTCATTAAGAGAAATGGCTAAAATACTGAAGAATTTTCATGAAGATTTCTTTTAATATAAAAAATCACAGATTGCAGCAGAAATGTGGAGAACTGAATTTAAGATTGGAAAAATGAGAACTGAACTCTGTTGACACCCTGCTCCCAAAAAAGTAAGGGGTCTAAGACCCCCCTTGAGACTCTGGACGACTACACCCCTGCTTATATGGTGAAGTTAAGCTAACTAGTTGAGGACAGAAGTTCCACTAGGAGTGTCTGGTTAATGACCTGAAGAGCCTGAAGAAGTTGCTACAGAGGCACAATGAGGAGGCACAGTAAATGGGCAGTAGCAGGTAAGGCCATGGGAACATCCCTTTCCTTTGATGAGAAAGTGTATAAAAGACCAGGTTTTATAGCACTCATTACTATCCACTCAGCTGGAGTGAGAGTCAAAGAAAGCAGAACCATCCATCTATTCCATCCATGACATCTGATGGCTGATGTATTATGACATGTATTTCCATGCACTTTGTAACTTTGGCTCTGTAATATGACTTAGAGTTTAACTGAGTCTTCCATCTATTGTCTTGTTTTAACTAAGGTGTGCCTTCAAAATCTTATACTTTGATGTTAAATGGATATACAGCAACTTCTTTCTTGCTGATATATTTTTCTGTTTCTGCAGTGACGGCTAAGGTCACCTAGAATGCATTTTATTAGTTGCAGTGTACAATATATGAATAAATAGCACATTTAAAGACTGTTCTGCTGTCTGAAGTCTGACTCCCAAATAGAACATTTCTGGTACCTCCCAAGACTCAAGAATTCTTGAGTGGGGTCTCCTCTGTTCTTTTCTCCGCGTACACTAGACAACAGCTGTTGATAACCTGTGAGCTTAAATGATCTAACGTTCAACATACAAGGACTCTGTGTGGATGGGCAGGAAGGGGAAACCAAGAACCCTTGACCCTGTGCAATCATGAGAAGGGGGCAGGCCTTGCCGGTATCAGGGTGTTGGACTAGGAGCCAAAAGACCAGGGTTCAAATCCCCATTTAGTCATGAATCTCTCTGGGTAACCTTGGGCCAGACACTATCTCTCACTCTAACCATCCACACAGAGTTGTTGTGAGGATGAAATGGGAGAAGGAGGAGAACCACAGACAACCCCTTGAGCTACTTAAATATTTCAAGGATTCCTGAAGAGTGCTGTGCATCTCTGCCTGCTGCTCTGCACACACTGTAAATCTTTGCACAATGTTGGTCATTGGTAGCGACCAGGTTTTGCCATCATTAGAATAATGCCCCCCAATGCAGCCCAGCAGGCATAATTCCACTCTCCCTCTTCACTTGTGCGTTTTACACACATTTGTTGCAAGAAACCCCAAGTTCTAGAATGATCTCCCCAATGACTTCCTTTTACTGCTTCAATAAGCAACGCAAAGCACATGGGGATGGACCCAGACTAAGCTAGTTGCACTGAAATCAATGGGACTTAAGTCATGGCTAACTTAATCCATTGATTTCAAGGGGACCTAAGTGCAACTAACTCTGGATCCAGTGCATTATTTTTACAGTTCCATTTGGTGTGCTGATAATATGTTTTAAAGTAGGACGCTGTGTTTTCTTTTATAACATTTTATATTGTTATTCTGTATGATATTTGAAAGTTTTTTAACTATATTTAAGGGCTGCACTGTCTTGGACACAGGAAAAAATAGGGGTAATGTCAGGCTTCAGAACTGCCCAAACCTTAAACCTGACATCTCCTCTTGAGGAGGAGCAGAACCCTCCAATAGATCTGACCACTGCCAGTGACCCTGAAGATCCATTGGATTCAGATATCCCTGCCCTGAGATTGGAGTTCACCACATTAGCAGCTTGGCTTCACTCCCCCACCCCAGGACCACAGCAGCAGAGGAGAGGGCAAGAGTGGCTTTATAGTCACTACCAAAGTGCCAAGCTAGCTGCACTTGAGCCTACTCAGGAGGAGGGGGAAGTGCATGGAGCCACCTGCTCAGATTAGGGTCTGACTGAGAACCCTCTGGCTCAGCCTTTCCCAACCAGTGTGCCTCCAGATGTTGTTGGACCACAACTCCCATCAGTCTCAGCCAGCATTGCCAATGGTCAGGAAGATGGGAGTTGTGGTACAACAACATCTGGAGGCACACTGGTTGGGAAAAGCTGCTCTAGCTCCTATATAACCTGCCAGTCAGACCTGCTTCATTGCTGAATCATTGGCTGTCTCCAGCTCCAGCCTTCCTGATCTGGACAGGTACATATGGCTGATTGGCTGGCTGGCACCCAATCCAGGGCTTTAAACAATGGGAACCTAAATTCAAGGTTAAAATTACAAATAATTTCCCAGTAAATCAATGAAAACAATCTGAACAAGAAATTGCTTAGGTTGGAAGATAGGTGACCTTTTGAAAAACTTTTCAACAGGAAGTTTAAGAGGTGCCATTTGGGAGCCACTATTCAGAGAACTACTCTAAACTCAGTGAAAGTGAACGTCCAGATTTAGTAACAAAGAAATACAGCTTGGTATGGTGGCAGTGTTGCCAGTAGTTGTTTTAGAAGTTATAGCAGAGTGATTCAGTACAGTGTGTACAAAGTATTTGGCCAGGAGTCATGTTACTTCACATCATATTTTAATTCATAGGGCACTTATAGAAAATCCATTTTTAAATGGTGACATGAAGCTTAAGTTTGCAAGCTCAGACCACTTCCTCTGAGCGTCTGAATTCACTTAGTGATTTGTGTATGGCCATTTTATATGTTCATTTAAGCCTCTGGGTTCTACAAAGGTCAAAAGAGGTGGCCACAAAGAAGAATCACATGTTTTCTTGTAAGTGGGCTAATCCACAGTCTAAGTTCCTGGAGATAATACATCTCAGTTAAAGAATGTTATGGTTCCCTTAGGTGTAGACTTCTTAAGAGATCATTTCTTAAGAAATCGTATCTCACCAGTTCTTTTCCTTATGTTTATAATGCCTATAAGCCAGGACCTTACAATTAAAGGACATGCAAGACTAATCTTCTCTTTTCTCTTTTTAACTGTCAGGAGAAATCCAGCAGCTTTCTGCTAGGGGTTGCCAGAGCACCTGAAATCCTGAAACTCAAGAGGTAGGGCTTGATAATGATGTCACAACAAGGCAAAGCTTAGTGATTCCATAAGATGGAGCCTATTGATGTCACAGGATTGACAACATTTGAAACTTAAAACATCTTACTATTTTATTTGTGCCTGAGAATATGAGTGGAGTTGGAACAGTGGAAGGGAACCCTTTTTAGCCTGAGAGCCACATTCCTTTCTGGGCAACTTTCTGGGGGCCATATGCCTGGGCTAGAGGAAAAAGTGGGTGGAGCAACAGATATGACTCTTTCCTTTATGCAATAGGCTACATTCCAACCATGCAAAAATAAGTATTTGGCCTCCAGACCTGACGTTCCTCACCTCTCAGCTACAGATATGAAGATCCAGAAAAAAAACGGGGGGGGGCAGCAGAATGGTTTGCGTTTTTTTAAAATAGAAAAGTTCTTATGCGTTCCCCTCAATTCCACATGCTTCTCTGTGCAGGAAATTAGTAACAGTGTGGTCAGGACCATCCACTACATCTCTGCATTCTTGATTTATATAACTCTTGGTGTCGTGTGTGCAAGTAATTGCTACCAGTTGGCACATCAGCAGGTCTAGCAACATTTGTGCATTAAGAATAAGCCGTCAGCTGCACTAGTGTACTAGACTAGCTGATGGCCCTGAGATTTAACTTGCTACCCTGAGAATGAACCCCAAAACCTGAGACCTGGCAACCCTTATTTTCTTTCCCTCCCATCATCCCTGCATAGGATCCACTTAGTGCCTAACCCAGCCTTTCCCAACCAGTGTGCCTCCAGATGTTGTTGCACCACAACTCCCATCAGCCTCAGCCAGCATTGCCAATGGTCAGGAAGATGGGAGTTGTGGTCCAACAACATCTGGAGGCACACTGGTTGGGAAAGGCTGGCCTAACCCCATCCCGCATCCCAGATGCAAAGAACTGTGCATGCATGAGGGGGCTGCAAAAATCCACTGTTATATACAGAGTATGGATTGTGCTCTAGTGTTCCAACATACTAGCTCGCGACTTTGGGGCAGAGGTGGATGAACTCCTCCATCCATTATGTTATATCCATTATAATTCATTATGTGCAAACCCAGTTGTGAGTATTTGCCTTGTGAGCACTTGCCTTGCTGTTGAGTGCTTCACAGCCCTACTCTTGCAGTATTCCTGCCAGGAGGCCTATACACAAAAGGGCAGGACTCATCTCATCCTTGCTGTGGTCCCCCCTAGTTCTGGAGTCCCTTTTCTGTCTACCTGCTTACCTGTGGCTTGGGCTATTCCCTCAAACAAGGAAAAATAGCAGCCCTTGAACATTTGTTGTCGCTAGCTCTTGCCTAGGCATACCAGGTCTTGTGTTGCCTGTGCCCCACCCTCCAGGGCCTTTCTGTTATGGTACTGACTGGCTATCGTTGGGATGACTGTGCCATATTGCTAGAGACACCTTGTCACCAAGGCTGGCCCAAGACATCTTGTTGCCTGAGGGGAAGTGGACAAGATGGCACCCCTCCTCTCCCATTCCACGTACAGAAGCCAATTGCTCTGGAAGTTGACTCTTCAATGCTAATGACAGGACAGCCTCCTCCACCGCACCTGGAAGCAGCAGGCTAGTTTCAGGGGCACAGGTCTATACATATTAACAGTTATGTCCTCCAACAGAGGGGAATAGGCAGTAGCTCAGGAGGAATAGCAGGCCATTTATCACCCCCACTCTCCACCCCACCCCAGCTCAGCATCTGCTGCCTGAGGTGGCTGCTTCATTCAGACTAATGGTAGGGGTGGCCCTGCTTGTCACTTCCTGATTGGATGCATGCATTTCCTGTCAAGCCAATCATGGCATAGAACAAGTAGCGACTGGCAGAGTGGAACAAGGTAGGGTGGCATTGCTCACCTGGCTTCCCAATGCAGAGCTGCTGTCAGTAACTAATGGGGGGGGAGGTCAGTGCAGTGTGAGTGCAGAAGCAGAGCCAATCCGACACTCCCGCCGCTATGCCCATGCCACACTGATCTCCCCACCACCTCACCCTCTCCCTCTTGTTTACTGGCAGCAACCTCCATGTTGGGAAGCCAGGTGAGCAATGCTGCTCTGCCCCACTGGCCGCTACTGCACAGAGCTGCAGGGGAGCACCTCCTCCCTTGGCAGTTCTTGGCCCTTGCAAGTTTCCCAAACTCAGATTTTGATCAATTTGGGCGTACATTTTGATCTGTTTATTTAGTTCTAGATGGATGCTAAATAGATCTTTGTCCCACCACACATTTAGGTTGGCCCTACAGTGTCATATATAGGACTACGGTGGCACTCCAAATTAGGTCACTGAATTGTTTTTTTGGATGAGCAGTTGGTGAATCTCTTTTCTTTTCTTTTTGATTAACTGCTGAGCCAAAATGCCATGTACTGGTTTTTTTTGATGCTGGATAATTGTATTGAATTTAGTAGTATAAAAAGCAACAGAGGTTCTGCATTACTCTTAAACTAAAATAGTTCCCTCCCCCTTGTTTCCTTCTTTCAGCTCCATCCAGCAGACATGACCTGGCACTCCCTTCTGAAGAAGATGAGATCTGTGCAGTTCCTATCTGCAAGCCTAGCCTAGGGAGCTTTTTCTCCTGCCAAACCACTGGATTTTGCCTTTTTTTTTTTTCCTATTCAGGAAAATTGGCAGCCCTAAAATGAGACTAGCTTAAACAAGCTTGGTTTCACATTGTGATGTGTGAAATCTGCCGGAGAGATTTCCACTTGCTCTTCCATTTTCTGAACCTTCAGGAGCGGGTGTCTGCTAAAAATCAATCTGCTTATTTCAAGTTTTGGCAGGTTCTGTTCCTTCAGTATTATGGATCGGACACTTCAGTTGAAGAGCCTTAGCTATTGTCATGCTTTGGCTTTCCCGCACAGTACAATGTCTCATCAGGGTCAGCCTGAAGATGTTTTGCTGCCTGAAGCAAGCAAAGGACAAGATGACTTCCTTTCCATTTCACATACGGAAGCCAAGCAGTCTGGCGGTTAAGTCTTACTTCCGTGCTAGCAACAGGACAGTATCTTCCATCACTGCCCTGAGGGCACAAGCTAAATTAGGGGAACGCACATCACTCTGCTCAAACAGAGAGGAATTGTCAGGGGGTTGCGGGGGGATGGTTGTTAGGCTGCTACTATACCCCCTCCATATTTCCTCAGCATCTGCCCCTTGAGGTGGCCGCTTCACCATGCCTAATGGTAGGGCCAACCTTGTGATTATATAGAGAAGCATCATGAACACCTCACACCTGAACATGTTTATTTTATGGCACACTGTGGGCTGTAGCTTTAAAGTTTTATAAGGAACACTCTGCCATTCATATGCAGGTCTATTGACAGTAGATAGAGATGATATAGCAGGATGAAATGAGCTTACATGTTAGGAAGAGACTTAAATGTTTCAAGAAAGCAGATTACCAGAAGACTAAAACGTAAGGTCCACCTTGTATTAATCAGCAAGCGAAGGAGAGGTGAGACTTCACAGCCTGCTCAGCTGGGACCACCCACCATTTGGCCCCTCCTCTTCCAGAATAGTCTCCCTCAGTGCTCATTCCAGTTCATTTTTAAAGTTAAACCTACCCAATCCGCACTTTCTGCAACAGTACACCAATACGCAGCCATCCTTCAAAATTCACATTTCTCCGTATTTTGCAATGCTGTTCTCCAGCCATGTAATGTGTACAAAAAGGCATATACTACTGTAACGTGTGCATAAATATGGAAATATACATAAATGCAATGTATTAAGGAGTATTGCTTTGCAAAAAAAAAAAGTGTGTTAGGCAAAATTGCATATAAACATGTCTGTTAGGACAAATCCACACTAAAATACTGATAAATTTTCATAAGGCCTTTTTTTAGAAAGTGTGAAAATGTGGAGAACTGAATTTAAGATTGGAAAAATAAGAAAGTGAGAGAAACCAAAATTGATAGATTCACCTTTACCTAGTCATGACACATTTACATAATTATGAAGAATTTTTGCCTGAAAATGCTTGTTTCCATACCCTCACCCCCCCTTTTATATTTTTTGCTATTAGACTGCAAGCCTCCAGGCAGGGATGGTGTTTTTTCTTCATCTCTGTACAGCAGCTAGAAAACTTTGTGCACTTTAATAGTAATAATTTTAGTATGGCTGTTCAAGGCTTTTGTTAGGAGGAGTTGAAAGGATCTACAGGGGCATTGCTAGGTACTTAAAGACTTGGCCCACACACATTTGCATAATATTTACATGTGCTAATGTATATGCATAAATGCCTCCAACCAAATTAAGATGGCAGGTGGCTGAGGTCTTACCAGCACAGCATTTTGCAGCATGCCCTACCACCCTGTAAGCCCGGGGGGGGGACTTTTGGCTTTCCAGATGTTGTTGGCATCAGACCTAGTCAGCACAGCTAACGGTCAGGGCTTATGGGAGTTCAACAATAATTGGAGTGCAACAGCTTCCCTACTCTGCCTCTCCCCATATGAACCAACCCGGACTCTATGTTCTTCATCTGAGGGCCTTCTCCATGTGCCCCCAAGGAAGGTGTAGAGAGTGGAGACATGAGAATGGGCCTCAGCAGTGGCTCCCCACTTGTGGAATGCTTCCCAAGGAGGTACGCCTGCCACTATCATTACCTATTTTTAGGAGCCAGGCAAAACCCATCCTTTTTACCCAGGCTTTTGGACTTCATTTTGAAGGAATTTAGGTATCAATGGCCTCTTTTAATGTGGCAGGTATTGTAAGACGTGTCTGGTTGTACTGATTTGTTTTTAGGTTGTGTTGTGCTTGTTGTTTTAATGGGTTTCAACCGTACTGTTGTAAGTTGCTTTGGGTTGCTTTTCAAGGAAAGTGACGTCACTGTCGTCATCATTTAAGCAATGTTAAAAAAATTGATTTTTTAAAAAGGAAGGGAAAGGGCAGGAGATCTGAGACCTAGCACAAAAGACATGAAAAATGGGTCCCTGGATCACCCCATAAAAGGACTTGGGCAGGGGAACCTCTCTTTATCAAGGGCAAGGCACCCAGAATGCTAACAGCTATTATATGTTAATATTTTTCTTGCTGCCATTATGCTATAGGATTGCTGCCTCTAGGTTTCAAGCTGGTTGGTTTGAGTCTGTGTAGTAGCAAAAAAACACACATCCAGATGTGTGATGAGACTTGGGAAAGAATTCCTTGGCATAGGTGGCCTTGCATGCTTCATACACCACTTTCATGGCTAGCTGAGCACAGCATCAGGGGGCTACACCCTCACCCTGGGCAGGCAGCCACAGGCAATGATGGGAGAAGTTTGGCAGGCAGTGTGTGATGACTGCACAGGACAGCCTGCCTGCCTGGCTTCCCTCCTGGAAGGCAGCTGCAGACTGGGGTCACAGCAGAGACGTAGCAAGATGTGATGGGGCTGGGATGCAGTAAAGTGATAAAGGAGATGCTTTGCATGGAGAAGGTCTGTGGAGCAGTCCCTGGCATATCCAGGGAGGGCTAAGAAAGACTTGTCAGGAACCCTGGAAAGTCAGCTCTATAAATAGTATCCAACTCTGTAGCCAGCCTTCCTTGTTAGGTGGGGCAGCCACATTTCTAGGTGGGGCATTTGAGGGGGAGAGGTGCATAGTGCCAGCCAATTCTCCCCCCCCTCACTAGTGAAGAGGATGTGGGGGCCAGGACAGGGAAAGGGAAAGGCAGTGACTTTTCCCCTCACTCCTCCTCCATGCAGAGTGTGTGTTAACTTACATGAATTAATTTGTTGAATGAGAGATCCTGAGAAATGCTAAGCTCAAAAGCTTGACTTTGCCTAGAGCTACAGTTCCCTTCACCTGTGTTCTGTCCCTGATTCTGATTCTTTTTTTTCTTTTTTTTCAATAATTTTTATTCAGATTTTCATAAAACATACAAGACGAAATCATAAAACATTCAAAGACAAAAAACAAAATCAAAAATAGTTAAACAAAAAGAAAAAAAGAAAAAAAAAAAAAATAAAGAGTAAAATATTGACTTCCCATTTGTCAAAGATCAAATCAGTTATAAGTCTATAATATATAACAATCCTGTCTCTTAAGTCATATTATAAAATCACTTTCCTCCAGTAGTTATCTTACTTAATCATCAAATCTCATAAACATTACTTTATTCTTTCCACAAAAAGTCAAAGAGAGGTTTCAATTCTTTAAGAAATATATCTATCAATTTTTTTTTCCAGATAAGCATATCGATTAATCCATCTCATTACTAATTATGATAATCTTATTGTCATAACCATAGTCAAAATAAACATTTCAATTAATCCATCACATCAGAATCTGTTAGGTTCAGTAATTTCAGTAGCCATTGTTCTATTATCCCTATTAGTTCCATTTTCCATCTTCCATCTTCAGTAGTCTTGTTAAGTCCAGTAATTTCAGTATCCAATCTTCCATTATCAGTATTCCATAATAATCTTGCTGTCAAAGCCATAGTCATATAGTAAGAGTCTGATGGGAATTACCTCTATCCCAAATATTTTCTTGCCATCCATTCTGAATAGGTTGCTGAAATACTGCTGTAAAATCATATCTCTGTTCTTTTTTTCAAAATACACTGGGTCATCTCTTGAAAGTTTTTCCATTGTCACATGGCTGCAGTTAATTCCATAGATTTTCTCTATATTGGGCTCCATCACATCATTCCAGTCCAGAAGATTATCCATGCCATTGATAACTTTATCTCTAGAATCTTCATTAATTTCTTCAGAGATAACATTGAGTTCCAAACAATAGATTTTATTTCTAAAGTCCATAGACTCCAAATCTTGTTCCTGTTCCACGTTTGTTCCAATCTCCGGGATCTCCTCTCTCACAGGGACCCCTGTTCCAGTCTCCAGGGTCTCCTCTCTCACAGGGACCCCTGTTCCAGTCTCCAGGGTCTCCTCTCTCACAAGGACCCCTATGTCTTTAATCTCCTGTGTCTCCAAACAATAGATTTTGTTTCTAAAGTCCATAGACTCCAAATCTTTTTCCTGTTCCACATTTGTTCCAATCTCCAGGGTCACCTCTCTCACAGGGACCCCTATATCTTTAATCTCCTGCTTCATTTTACTCAATTCAATTTTCAGCTCCTTACAACCCTGTCGCAGGTTTTGTTTCGTTATCTCAATCTCATCCATTATTTTCTGAAACATAGTTATTTCCAGATTCTCAGCCACTTTCTTAATTGCCATTTTAAAAGAAAAATATAGGAAAACCACTTCTTATTTCAGCAACAATTGGGTTAATACTCCAAACTTGGTGACATCACAGTATAAACAGAGCAGACAGCCTTATCTCTCCATGCTTAAGTAAACAAAATGCAGTTCCCAGGATCGAAACAATTAATGGCGGTCGTCAGGAAACAGATTCGTCAAAATAAAATAGACCAAAAAGAGAGTAGTCTCAGACAATATAATATTCTTCAAAATAAAAATCTGGAATAGAAATCCCTCTTCTGTGTATATCTTTAGAATGCAAATCCAGGACAGCTTTTTGCAACAAAAACAGAGATAAGCTATTAATTAGTGAGTAGCAGAGAGAAGTTATGGCTCCCCAGTGAGATGTCAAAAACCGATCAATCTGGCAAATCTCTTTTAAACAGCAACAATTTAAGTCAAGTAAAAGAAAAATATAGAAAGAAGGGTGCTTGCCTGTTAGTGCGTTCTCTCTTAGAAGATAAGATGAACGTTCGCTTTATCAGATAGAGCTTGATGTTGAAAATCCGTCCCACCTTCGTCGGCTGGACCTCGTCCCATAAATTAATGAGATCTGGTCGTCCCAACAAAAATAGGCTTTGAGGTTAATCTCTTCGTTTCTCCCTACCCGGGAGAAGTTTAATCAGTCAAAAAAAAAAAAAATCTGACTGATATATCTGAATAAGCTTCTTTTGAGGCAGGAGCCCGTCTCAAAAGCAGGCACAGGCTAAGTCACCCTTCCCGGAAGTCTCTGATTCTTCATGAACTGAACTACTTTGGTAAAGGCAGTGAGCTCCTGAGCTTGGCTTTGATGCTGTATTAGGTATCTCAGTTTTAGATGCCACACTTGTCCATACTGCCAGTTTAGGGATGGGCAGAAAGAAAATAAATAGTATAGGGTGTGTTGGTTAACTCTTCCTTGATAGTCTATCCCAATCTTGTTCCTGGCCTTTATAGAATCATAGAGTTGGAAGGGGCCTATAAGGCCAGTGAGTCCAACCCCCTGCTCAAAGCAAGAATCCAAATTAAAGCATACATTAGATTTCCTTCCTATTGGACAATCAAGGGAAAACTTTTAAACTGGCTGCAATGTGAAAGACTAACTAATGTATTGGAAACTAAATGTGGATAGTAATTGGAATTTGTTTTCCTGGTTGCTGGGTTGATTTTTCTGGCCAGAAACTCTGAAAAGGCATCATGCTGAGCTGCATATATTGGGGAAATCAGAAATTAGACCTGAGTTACAGCCTAGGTGTCCAGCCAGCCAGCTAACTGTAGTGTTCTATACCTCTACAGTTGTTTTCATCCTTTCCCATAAAGTAATCAAGACAATGAAGAAAAAAATAGCTATGATTATGAGTATAGTGCTTTAAAAGAGTAATGGGTAGCCATTTATTTTTTATATCACTTTACATTATCTCTTTATTTCACCCTTTAGCAATTATCACCCAATCCAGCTCTATTCATTATAACAACTGCAAAATAAACTCTTAATTCTTACTGCAGGCAAACAAGCATGCTTCTTTTTCACTGGTTTGGTAGACCGCACAACTGAAATTGAAACTGAAAAGCAGAGCAAAGGAAAGTCCAAGGGGTGGGGTCTAACTCTACCCATCACACAAAGTATTACGTATAATACAAAATAATACTTAACTCTCCAAGGGTCATGTTACTATATAGGCCGTTTTTTTCAGGATCACTTAAATAATTATAGGGTAATTGTGATCATGAAAAATTACCCCTCAGTCAGGAAAAGTCTTGAGTGAGCAGACTTTTGGGGGCTCTTCAAGATGAGTTTTTTGTTGAGTACTCACCTTGCCTTATTCACTTAATTTTTCAAAGGTCCTACTTTCAAATTGCTCCTGTTCTTTAAATGCAGGTTATAATTGCCTGTCGTGTCACAAATGAAAAAGGAGACAGTTTCAAAAAAAAATCCTAGTGGGGGTGAAGCACAGCTCTGGGGGGTGCCCCCATTTCCCCCTCCCGTCCCCGGGCTACAGACCTGACAGTAGCACACCAAAAGGATAAATAGTCTGCCTCAGTAATCCTTGCATCCCACTTGAGTCACTTGACAGAAGGGAGGGGCTATGGGTAGACCAGGCCGTGGTTTCAGTGTAGTGGGCCTGAGCCTATGGAACTCCCTGTCACCTGAGATTAGACAGGCACCCCCCTTGCTGAAAATCAGGTGCATGACTGAGACTTTCTTGTTCCAGCAGGCATTTTAAGGTACTGTTTGGTGTTATGATTATTTTATTGCATTATTGTTTTAATTTTATGTACGGCTTGCTTTAATGTACAGCACTTAGAAATGCAATCGGTTAAGTGACATATACATATTTTAAATAAATATGCTTGGCACAGGTCCCAAATTGGCCTGTACAGTGGGGCCCCACTCATAAGGTAGGTTAGGTTCCAGACCCCTGCCGGAAAGCGAAAACTGCTGAAAAGTAGATCAGCTGTAGCACGGGGGTCTGGAACCTAACCCGCTGATCGCACCAGAGGAGGAGAAGATCATATCTTCCCCTCCTTGGGTGCGATCAGCTCGAGCGGGAGTCTGATCATGCCAGAAGAGGAGAACATCAGCTGTAGCACACTACAGCTGATCTTCCCCTCCTCCGGTGTGATCAGCTGGAGTGCAGGGAGCTCCAGCCCCCCTTGCAGCTGATCGCCCCACTGGTGCCGTATTAGCAGAATGCTGAAAAGCGGGGCGCAGAAGCGGGGCCCTACTGTAAGTCTGTTTTCCACAAGCCACACGATACATGACATCATATGGCTCCAAAGTGAGCTCTTAAAGTGAGCTCCCATTTGTTACTTTGAAGGAGGATTGTTTTTATATACAAATATATTTCTTTAGAGAACTAGAATTTTTCTATCTTTTCTATTATAAAAATTCCCTCATTCTCTCAACTAAAATCCTCTCACTCTCACTTTGGTGCTGTCTCCTTGGAATTGGCCTCTCTGCCTGTATCCATGGTAACTGGTATATATGGTATGCAGGCTTGACTCCACAGATAAGACAAGTGGAACAGGACTTGTGCTGAACATCCCAGAGCTCTCCAAGGCCTGGGACAAAATAACACTGTAATGTAGCTAGCTCATAGCTGAAATGTGCTGGTATTAGAATTACTGAGAAATTACCTGATTGGCTAGAAGTTAATGTAGACAGCGTAACCACTATGTAACCGCTATGTAATGCTCATGTATAGTCCCTTGATTGGATATGCTAATGTCTTTGTTCTAAAATGTATAAAAACCCTATGCACACAGTGCCACATTGCAGAGCTCCACCAAACAGCATGGGAGACTGACTGTGTGCATGTAACTAATAAAGGCCTACCGTAGCTGTGTTTTCAATTTCTTCAGGACCCCCGGTCCAGCAGACCCCCAAATTCCCCATCAACTTTACAAGCAGGGCTTGCTGACAGCAAGCCCCACTGTGCTAGGCTGCATTAGGGAGTTTCCCTGTGAGTAAAATGGCCCTCCTGACCAGGGCTAGCCCAAGATGTTTTACTGACTGGAATGAAGGACATGATGGCTCCTCTCCTCCTTCCAACCAAAGTAGCAATTGAGTCTTTCTTCCAACAGTGGTGACAGGACTGCATTTTCTCCATCATGCCTGAGGGCAGCAGGCTACCTTAGGGCTGTAGGGCAGACCATGTGGTCTTCAGCATCTTATAACAGCTCTGCACCCCACAACCTCTGCTGCCCAAGGGTACCACCTCACTCTGACCCAATTGCTCACAACTCCTGGGGCCAAGAGGAAGAGAAAAGAGTGTAGATCAGAGGAGATACAGCTAACAATAATGTGGTATATCCAAAATAACAGCATGTCAGCTCTTCACTGAGACAGCAATGTCGGTGGGGGTGCAGGCAGGGCTGGAGATTCCTTGGTAATTGCCAGGCCGTAAGTCCTCAGCCGGCAGCTTGGCTATAAATCTACCCAGCTAGCAAGGAGGAAGCAAGATAAGGGCAGAGGCCGTTCAAAGCTTACTTGCCAAGCCAGAAATCCAGAAGAGACATCAGTGAAGGTCCGGGTCTAGTTTGCTGAGAGATCAGTCCAAGTCAAGGTTCAGGGGATAGGAAGACACACAGTGGTCATGCCTGATGTTGTAGTCAGCAACAAGCTGAAACCAAGGTTTGACTTTTAAGGAGCAGGTTTGTCAGCAGGTGTGAGCCATCAGCGTTTTGGCCTTAAGTGGACAGGCCTGCCCCTCTTCTGCCTGACCTTCTGTTGTCTACGTTCTGCAGGTGAGGGGGGAGTATCCTGTTCACTGACTGCGTCTGGCTGAAGGGCTTCAACTGTGTCTGGGGTGCTCTGCAGCTGAGGGGGAGAAGGAGCTGGGTTCTCAGGAGTTTCCTCCATTTCTCCTTCTGGGTCTGCTGCTTCTGGGTCTGCTGCTGTTACTCCCGAGTCATCCTCGTCTGATGAGTCCTCTGACGGGGCCATGACACAGCAGCACATTCAGTGGCTGGCAATGCAACCATGTGTATGTTTATCTGGAAGTAGGGAGGTGGGGGGGAGGCGAATTCAATTCAGCTTGTGTTTAAAGGCCAACCTACATCATTTCAGCTTTCTCAAACCATAAACTAAAAAGCAGACACTCTTTGAAAATTTTCCTTCTCCTAATTTTGCAACGCAGTTTTCCTGCCAAGTAATATGTATAAAAACACATACCCAGAAATGCATATGAGTGAAAATAACATTGCCAAAAAGCATTATATTAGGCAAAATGGCATATAAAAATGGGTACAGGAGGAGACATTTGCACTGAAATGCTGATGCATTTTCAAGAGGAAAAAATTCATAAACTGAGGTGGAAATCCGGGGAGCTGAGTTTAAGATTGGAAAAAGGAGAAACTGAGAAAAACTGAAATCGACAGCTTCACCCAGTCCCTAGTTGGAAGCAAGTCATACTGTGTACAGTGTGGCTTAATCCATTGCCCCCACACCCCCAAAGAAGACTCAAGACACAAAAGTTGGGTAAATGTTATATTTATTAAAATATAACATTGAACTTGGAGAACCCTGCAGACCAAACCAACCAAATTAACCAATTTAAACTCAGTTCAGGCAGATGAGGTTGAACCTACTTTTGGTGGGAAAACCTCCCCACCAGTCCCCTGGGCATGTCTCCAGTCAAAGGCTGTGGCTCCCAGGCAAGGATAGGGATAAAATAACTCCCTCCTTGCTAGGCAAGCCTTGGGTGGGCACCCACCCTGTGCCTCCTGGCCTCACCATCCTGGTGTTCACCCGAATGCACAAGATAGGCCCCAGGGCACCCCGTAAATGCATCCCATGCATGAAGCATTGGGAGATCCCCAAAGGATGCCCCATATCCCATAACTGCCTCAGGATACCTCATGATAACACCCAACCTCCTCATCTGCCTGAACACCATGCCAAGTGGCAAGCCACCTCGCCAATCCAAAAAGCCAATTGCAATGAGCCCTGCAGTACGGAGTAGGCAAACCAAAGGGGCGACTAAGAGCACCTCCCCCCAAAAAATTCCTACTCAGACCTAAATGATGACTAGCCAAGCTCATAATGAAAGGGCGGGACAGGGGGTGCAGCCAACACAGAAGAGGAAGAGCTGAAAGCGGGGACTGCTTCAAAGGCAATCTCCTTGCCCTAGCTTCATTGGCCCGAAGGCCCCATGTGACCTCCCTCCTCCTTTGGGTTAAACTACCCGAGTCTTCCTTGTGATGGGAGGGGGGTGAAGGCAAAGGCACCCCCATATATAATGGGAACAGCATTGTCAATCAGCTGTGCTATCAAAGAAGAATATTCCAGAAAGCACAGAAAGGGGCAAAGTGACTTTTGGGGCAGTGAGAACTTAGATTTCTGAAACAAAAATAATGCGATGGTTCACATTAACACTGTCCTCAACACATGTTGGGGGAAATCCTTTAAAAATCCACATTGGTTTACCAAAACAAATTGAAATACAATACAGTGGACTGAGAGCTGCCTTCTCTTTTCACATTTCAAAGTTGCACCTTTGGAAGCTGCCATTCTTTCCCCCCATACAATTCCCCAGAAAGGGTCTGCACGTTGCAACATACAGTAGCTTTAAAATGGGAGCTTTAATGGACAAAAGAAGGTAAGCAAATGGTGAAAAAACTAAAGATGCATTTTCACTTTTGGTCTGATTTCACCACCTACACAAATCATAGTCAAAATAGCAGGTCTCCTCCATCAGCATATGCACATATGTGACTGGTATAAACATCATGAAGTCCAGATGTAAGACTTTACCTGAGGGACAGAAGAAAAAAGACTAGACTAATTTAACTCAAATTATAATAGTTTTCATATTTATTTTCCTACTAGGCTAGATCTTCCATACAATCAACAGATGAATCTATGTCTTCCTGTGAGCACTATATCAGGCTGAGATCTTTCATTTCAATGTTTATGATGTATGTAATACAGAGAGAGCCTAAGATTCTATTAGACTGTGTGATGTCAACCTGAGATATAAGGGATTTTAGTACAATAGATGTAGAATTTGTTTGTGCCTTCAGGTATTGGAAACTGTTTCTGCTATTCACCTTCTTTCCCATGTAGATGTTTTGTAAATTTGTATGAATTTAAATAAAATTTATTAAATTTTAAAAATGGGAGCATTGTAAAAGACATCTTATCTGCACAGTCACAGTGAACTTACTAGCTGCTCCAAGCTGCTTTGAAATATTAAAAAAGAAAGGCAGCTCTTGAACCCCCTCATCAGTACTGTTAGTGGACATGTGCACAGATTGATTTATAAATATGCTAACAGTTCCACATATTTATATTCTGATCTGCACACAGGTCTGGGAGGGGCGAATCAGGTAAGTTTGCTCCAAAATGCAACTTGAACAAAAACCTCCCCCATCCCTAGCTAGCTATCAGGGCTGGCACCACCAAGCAGCCAGGTAGAGCACTGGCCGAGAGTCCCTGCAGCCCAGAAGGGCCCCACCTTAGGCTGGAAGGTGATCTGACACTGCCATGGATTGCACAGCAGGGGCAACACACACACTGATGCAGGTGGTGTGAACTTAAATAGGCCCACTTGCGCCATCTATATGCTGCATCAGCACACTGTGTGCACATGACTCCCATCACCCAAGTTGGCGGTGGGGGTGCCCCTAAGGGGTTGATGCCCTCATCACCATCTTGAGTGCATACAGTGCACTAGCATACTGGCACAATGTGGTGGCACAGGAGGTGGGGTGTGTGAGCTTATTTAAGCCCATACTGCCTGCACTGAAAGGGGATGTTAGGAAGCATTATGTCCAGGCCCTGTGGCAGTCTGGTGCCCAAGGCCCTAGACAGGCCTGGTGCTGGTCCTGCTAGCCATGCCCCTACCATCAGCTCACAGCCTCAACACCCACATCTTCAGATGAACATGTGGAAGCACATGGATATGCATAGGAGTTCCACATAAGTGGGAATCCTGAGCAATTGAGGTTCTAGATGAACTACAAACTGCAACATGCATGCAGCTATGCATGCCTAAGGGACCCTGTCACAGAGCTTGTGTGCACACCATATATTTAAAGCACATCTTTCCCTCCCCTCCCCCAAGAATCCTGGAAACTGTAGTTTGTTAAGGGTGCCGGGAACTGCAGCTCTGTGAGGGGCAAACTCAGGATTCTTGTGGGGGGTGCTTTAAATGTATAGTGTGTGTGGAGCCTCATTCAACCGAATGTGCATTAAGAGCATGGCTACCAGGGCATGCCAATGGGTGGAAGCAGCAGTGTAGTGGCAAATTCAGAAGTACAGGGTCCCTTCACGAGAGTCACAGCCACACCCCTTTCCCCCTTTTCCTTGCTGGGTTAAGAATGAGATCCTTGTTAATACTTTCTTTCACAACAACCTAGGAGCCAATCAGGATGGAAGGGGAGTGTTAGCTACTGAGAAGAGTCTTCTCAGTGGCTGACTCACCTCCTTCATTCTGACTGGCAGGAAAGAAAAGGAAGCATGTTAAAAGTCTCTTCTCAGTGGCTAACACACTCTCCTTTCATGCTGATTGGCTTGTAGGATGCTGGACACCATGACCCTGCTCCCAAAAAATTAAGGGGACTAAGATCCCCAGAGACCCTGGACAACTACAGCTCTGGGTGGGAGAGATAGTTGGCATGCTTCCACTCTATGCTCCTGTATTCAGTGAATGGGGGTGGGGAGATGTCTGAATATCCCTATAGTGAAGAGTCACCAAAAAGGCATTTTTCCCCCTGTGGATGGTTTCATACGTTGGTTAATTTTGCCACATGGATGTCCCTGAGAAGAGTAAGCAATTAGAAGGAATGATGCTGAAGGGCTACAGGTTGCCCATCCCTGGCATAGTCCCTAAATGGGCATGCAGCAGCTTGTTGTGCCTCTTTTCCTATGATAATATACATTTAGCTCTTCTAAATTTTTTGATGAATTGAAAAACAACACTGCTTTACACTAAGAATTGATCAAATCAAAAGACATTTGAATCAACCTTGTTCCCCAGCGATGTGTCGGCCTTCTTGCCCTGTCTATGCCCTGCCCTCCATTCTCTGTAATGATCCCCCCCTCACCACACACACAGCAGAATCAGATCAACATACCAAACCTCAGGCATTTGAAATTACAGGAATGTTTGAAGCATGCTCTGTTTGGCCAACTGACTTGAGGGCTTGGGATGTTTAATTGTACAAATCATTCCGGTTTACCAGACCCCACCAGCTTGCTGATTCAGGCTGACTCACAACCAGTGACTTTCATCTGTGCTTGCCATATGATATCTTCTAAAGAAGCTTCTTGGGCTTTTTGCTATGAAGAAATCAAACACCGCAGCATGTCAGAGAAGCCGCATTTGAGGATCAATTTTAGTAGCAGCATGATGCTGAGAAAGTTGTGGGAATCGGCAGTATGAATTTATGGTTCCCCTTTGTTTTCAATTATTTCAGGTGTGTGATGGTTCTATCAAGGCCCAGAAATAGCAAACTGTTGGCTTCTGGATCGTATCCATCCCAACAGGTACTTTAATCTGGCCATTGACAGCCCCAGCAAGTTTTAACTGTGGCATGATGAGAAGTTTGCCCATAAAAGGAAAAAAAACCAAATTCTTCGATTTGTAAAAAAAAAAAGGGGGGGGGGAGAGGAATTCTGAGTCTTAAACAGAGCTTGGAAAAGTTACTTTTTCGAACTACAGCTCCCATCAGCCCAATCCAGTGGCCATGCTGGCTGGGGCTGATGGGAGTTGTAGTTTTAAAAAGTAACTTTTCCAAGCTCTGGTCTTAAATGTACATATTTGCCATGGAGACTGATGGCTCCTATGTCAGCGGGGCAGTGAATCTGCTCTGGGTTTTAGTCCAAACTTTCAAGGAGCTGTCCAAGGTGCTTCTTTGTATGCAGTTGCTATGCCAAAGTGCAAGTCTGCCTGAAACTCCTACTTGGCACCAACTATATTATGAACTTGACTCCTGGTGAAGGGTCACAGCTTGTGTGGCAACCAATGTTTCATGCCCCCAGACCATTGACTTGAGAATGGTGGAGAACCTTTTTCAAACTGAGGGTCACATTCCCATCTGGGCAATCTTCCAAGGGAAACATGCCAATGGTAGGCGGGACTATAGGAAACACTGAACAGCAAAACAAATGTAATGTTACCTTTGTACAGTAGGCTAATTTCTACGCACACTCACATGCACCTCTCTATCCTCCATCCAGACAAGCAAATGGCATTGTCAGAGTTCAAGGACATATTCCAATTAGACAAAAGCCAACAAGGAAACACTCAGCAATGCCTGGTACAACAGCTGCAGTCATTCCTGGACCAAAAGAGATTGACCATAGCAGTTCAGGCATGGTTGACTTCAGGACTGGATTATTGCAATGCACTCTCTTTGGGGCTTCCCTTGTGCATGACCTGAAATTGCTGTTAGTGCAGAATGCTGCAGCACAGTTGCCTGTTAGCATATAACATCTCTGCTCAGAGATGTCCACTGGTTGCCAGTTTGTTACTGGGCCAAGTTCAAGTAGATAAAACCCATAACAGTTTTGGACCAGTTTATTTGTGGGACCACCTTCCCCATATATGTCCACTTGATCACTTTGATTTGCAGAACTGGCACCATTACAGGTGCCACATAATACTCATTCTGCACTTGAAAGAAATTGAACACAGGCAGGCACCTTCACTGTGTTTTTTTTCACAGCACCTGTTTAAAACATTTCTATTTAGGCAAGCCTATCCAGACCAGAGATATAGATGCTGATGTGATCTCTTTTTAGTTTACAGCTCCTTTAATCATTTTTAAATTATTTTAATTACTTGTTTTTATCTGCTCTACCATGGAGCTACGGCCCTGTCCCTTCTTCCCCCTCAGCCATCATAATTTACATTCTTGACAAATATTTTCATTTTTTTATTCCCTCTTTTTTAAAAATGTCAGATTATATGTGTCCTGTAATGCCAGCATCTTATGGCACCATTCTTTTGCGTAAAATGAACCAGGATTCCCACAATTTGACTGGAGGACGGGGAAAATCCCAATAAAAAAGCTTTTCTGGCTGTAACTATCTCTTGCAACCAGAAGGTACTGGTTAAAGCAGGAGACTGAAACGTCTGATACATTTCCATTTAAAGAACCAGCTCTGCCTCTGACGACACTGAGGGGAAGCAGAACTGTACCGCTCAGTGGCTTGCCTCGAAATAATGACTATGGGGATTTGTTTGGGGATGGATGGCAGCTTTCCTGGTACTAAAGTAAAAGGCTTCATGATGCAAGATCAGACATCCACAGAGCCACCGTTCATCTCCCCAATCTGTTACGAAATGAAACTCATGTGAGACAGTCGCAGTCAAAAATTGTGAGTGTCATCAACCACATAACAAACACTTCCTTTCAAGAATGAGTTGGAAAGGATTCAGAGGACAGCTTGGATGGTTTAGAAAACAATCCTTTGTGTGATGAAAAACTTAAAAGCACTTGTTACATTAGTTAGTCAAAGGGGGGACGGGCATTTTTTTATGTCTGGTGGTTACGGGGGGAAGGGGGGACATGACCAGCATTCTGCTTGAGCCAGGCAGAGATACAGCACATGGTAATAAGCACTGGAGAATCACATCTGCGTTTTTGTAGCTGGTTCTGGTTTCCCCCGGTATGCTATTTACTTCTTTTTTTCTTTAAGAGTGGTGCTCTCTGTAGGGGTCCTTGTAAATCAGGTATGTCTTGGATCAGCCACACTGGATCACAAGACCTACCTCTCTTTATCTCAGGGGTGGGAAACTTCTGATCTGCAAGCCAATCTTGGCCTGCTAGGGAGGTCCAATTTGGCCTCTGAGACCATTTCCCTGAAACCATGCCCACCTGTCTTATTAGCTGATTTCACTGGGTGATGTTGGCTGATGCAGGGGCAGGGTTCAATTCTTCTTGCTGCTGCTTCACCAGGGAACATGCTGGGCAAGCAGTATGTAGTAGAGAGCAGAATCAAACCCACCACTCATCAGCTGATGAGCGGAGAGTTCAGCCCTACTGGGTGCTGCTTCTTCAGTGCGTTCCCTGTGGGAAAACGCACCAGCAAAGCAGATCCAAAAAATAGAACTATCCCAGGATGCAATAATGCAGATAGGAGAAGGCTTGATTCTCAATGACGGGGCTTTCTGGGATCACCAGTAACAGGCAGCATCTCCCACCCTAGCAATGTCCCTTAGCACACCCTGTTACTTTCTTCATTTCAACAGCTTCTCAGTGTGTGTGTTTCTACAGCGAAGGTGCCTGCCTGATGTCAACAGGCTGGGAGTTCCAAAGAGTAAGTGCTGCCACACTAAAAGAACAATTTCTTACAAGGGTGGAAGGAGTATTATGTGGCACATGTAACAGTGCCTGTTCCGCAGGTTGAAGTGTTCGAGTGGGACCATTGTTGTGACAGACCCACCAAGCAGTATCTTAGAAACGCCCGACGCTTCCCCGCCCTCCGCTTTCCTGCCTGCTGATCAGGAACCTGTGCTTTCCGATGAGCCCTCGGAGGCTTGCCCCCCCCTCACCGTGCTCACAACATCGGGAGAAGCAGACAGGGCAGAAGGAGACGCGTGTGCGACTGAGTGAGAGGTTACGCCCCAAGACCTCTCCTATTTGAGACTACCGTGCCCGGAAGTGGGCACTGAGTCAACTTTCCTCACAAGTTGCACAGCATGTCTACAGTGCAGTTAGGGATTGTAGTGAGTTAGCATAGGGGTTCCTATGAGGCGCACAGCCTTTGATGTATCCATTACTTTAATAAAACAAGAATTGATTGCACCCTCATCTCCGACTGGTGGTTCCCGCTCTGAACTGGACAACCATATGGGTAAGGTAGTCTAGCAAGTGGTAAAATGTGTGGTAAAATGTACAATAGAATGTGTGTGAATGATGTCAGGTGACTGAAAAGCGAATGATCCTGCCCACCTGTCAAAGTTGACTCAAGGGGTAGTGGGATGGTTCTGCTTTGCTGGCACATTCCCCACAGGGCATGCACTGAGGAATCTATGGAGATATTCCCTCCCCACTGATGCCAATGGAGAAGGTTGTGTGTGCAGGCATTGGAGAAAATATTTGGCATTGGTCCAGGGTGGTAGATTGCAGTGAAGAGCCTTGGGGAAATATGTGCACCTCATGAGATGATTTTATAGATCACAAAACCAAGCCTGTGCTAGCTTATCATGTTACTATGTGCTCCGTGAGTGCCTTTTAAAGGAAATCAGACTATATATTTAAGAAGATACTAATCCCATACATAGACACCAATAAAAGAGGGATTCATATGCTTATCTGATGGCAGATCACCCTTATCAGATGCGGCACAGGAGCAGGCGGGCTACTACTCTAAACGCCAAGCTGATTGTGCTTAACGAGTGAGGGATATGTTTGATTTGTGTCCAGCAAAGAGTTCACAAATGGTATAAACATCACCTTCAGAACCACAGCACTGAAGCTCTATGGTTATCTAAATAAACCTTGGGCAGAGATTAAGAGCAATTCATCCTGGGTTTATCAGGATATTGTCTTTGTTGATGGAGAATGGTATTTTCCCCAGCAGCTACAGCCACAATAAGCCCACAATCAGGAAGCTTCTTGCAAAGCAAGAAGGGGAAAAGGTTTTATAACTGACAATAGCAAAGGAAATAAAAACAACATAAAATCTTGTGCCTGTGGAAGCTGTTCAACAAATTAAAAAGACATTCTTATCGGCCATGGAGGCTGGTGGCTCCAATGTCAGTCAGGCAGTGAATCCACTCTGGCTTTTAGTCCAAACTTTCAAGGAGCTGTCCAAGGTGCTGAAATCTCCTTGAAAGTTCAGACTGAAACCCGGAGTGGATTCATTGCCCCTCTGACATTGGAGCCACCAGCCTCCACTGCTTATTGGCATACCTCTAAATAAATGTTCAGAGGATTAGGCTGTTAATCTTAACCATCCTTTATCATGTGGACTGGAAGCACACTTTCTGAATGTGCTCCCATATGGAAAAAAATTCCTCTATTTCAGGCACAGGAAAATTGTAGTTCTCATCATGATTCTCCTTCTGATTAAGGAGAAATGTTACATCATAAAAATGATGGGTAAAGGTCATGTTGTTGTGAGTTCACCATGTCAAAACTAAATGTAACTCTGGCCTCAGACACATTGCAAAAGATCTAACCCAGTGGTTCCCAACCTGGGGCCCGCGACCCTCAAGGGGCCCACAAACTAATCCAGAGGGGGCTGTGAACAGTTAAGAAACAAATTATTATTTTTTTGAAGTCTTCACTCCCTGAATACTGTCTGCTTCCCACTGCCACTGCAGATGACACCTCCCCCTTGCTCCAAATGATAGAGGAGGACGTTTGCTGAAGTGCAAGAGCATATTTCAGATGAGTCGAGGGCAGGCATCTGCCCATACAACACATGGCAGATGCCAAAGGAGGCTGAGGGTGGAGCCACCAGGAAGAAGAGGGGATTACTATCACAGACTCCCATCTCCTCACACTGCTGATGACACCCTTACTCAGAACAAGAAGAGAGGGCTTTTCATGAATCAAAAAGAAGCAAGGCTACAAGAAAAGGCTGCTTTCCCCCTTCCTTCCTGGCAGCTAGTCTACCTGCCTTTCTTGGTTCCTGATTCACTGCCATCTCTTTTTAAAAATTATTCTTATTTGTAAGGCCACCCAAATCTCAATTTTGGCCCAGACAGAACCAAGGAGCAGTGAGGAAGCTCAGGATTTGCTCACCCCCCCATCTCTGAAGCTAAATGTATATGCCAGCATCCCCCCTTTCTTCCACCTACACTCCCCCACCCCATTCTCTATCTTCAAGATGCCATGGTAGTTCAGGGCATTCCCCCTCCTGCGTGCCCAAATGCATGCACACCTGCAGATGCTTGCAGGAGGGGCAGGTGTGTGTGTGCATGCTCTGATCTGTCTTCTGCTCCACTCTTATTCCCCAAGTGCAAGCTAACCAAGTCATCAGTTCCAATGATCACCCCAAAGCCTAAAAGCATTCAGCCCCTACTCACATCTATCCACCCTTCTGTCTTCACAATCTAGCATCCCCACCGCCACATTGCTGCTTCTATTATTGTTGTTGTTGTTGTTGTTGTTGTTTTTATTATTTTAAAGCTCAGCAGGTTGGCTGAGGCTGAGGTCCACATACTGCAGCTGGAAAGTATTTATTTACTTATTATTGCATTTGTATCCCACCTTTCCTCCAAGTTGCTCAAGGTGGTGCACATGGTTCCCCCCCCTTTCCATTTTATCCTTACACCAACCCTGTGAGATAGGTCAGACTGACAGACTGTGTTTTGCCCAAGGTCACCCAGTGGGCTTCATGGCCGGGTGGGGATTTGAACCTGGTTCTTAGTCCAACATTGTAACCCTCTGGTGTTGGGAGACAGAACTGTACATCTTCAGACTGTCCGGGTGCAGGGGGATACCAATTTGATGAACCTTTGCATTAAGAAAAGAAAGCAACACCTCCCTGTCTGCAGAGAGCTTTTTGTGGAAAGGGATTTTTGGAGATGTGATTTTCAATTAACAGAGACTAAAATTACAATTAGTGGGGGGGTCACACAATTTTTTGAGCTTGGAAAGGGGGTCCCATACTCATAAAGGTTGGGAACCACTGATCTAACAATTTTCTTTTTTGATAATAGGATGTTCAGGTGAACAAGAGGACAGGTCTCTTGTAACTTAATGGTTGTGTAGAAGAGGACATTTCAGCAGGTGAAGGTAGCTGGCAATACAAGATGCACCAGCTGAAATGTCCTTTTCTACGGTGAGGCAGGTCAATGGTTGCTGGACCATGGATAGCTCCAAGTGAGCAACTTACTCCAGCAAAGGTTGAGAGCAGACTAAGGCTTTTTAAGCCTCTGTCTCCAGACTACCTCTTTCAGGCTTTACTCCCTCATGAGGCACTTCAGAGCCTCAAAGGACGAACCCTCTGGCCTGAAGATGGATATTCTTCCTGCATCATTCCATAGCTTCCCAACAAGTGCTACCTGCATCACTAAACTAGTGATGTGTGGTGAAGGCATCTGGTTCTTCAGGCTCAAGTGAAGGTGCCTGTGAGGGTTAGGCTCTGGCTTATAGATCCTGGTAGTCTGGGATATTCTTCTGGGGGCTCCTGTTCAACAGCCTCAGATGCACTGGCCTCCCTATTTTCAGCAGTCAGCTCTGAGGCCTGAATCTGACCTGACTGTCCATCTGATGATCCTGCAGCCTCTGACTGTGTCTTCATCACTGCTAGATTCAGGGATCATGACAAGTAGGCTACTTTCTACACACATACACACCTCTCTATCATCCATCTAGGCAAGCAAGAAACATTATCAGAGTGCAAGGACACAATCTTGGCAGGCAAAAACACAGTGAGGGCTGTGGCCTGGGGAGAGGAGGTATGGCCTGCAGAAAGTTCTGAGAGCCAAACAGAGAGGACTGGGGAGCCATATTTGGCCCCCAGGCCTGAGGTTCCCCTTCTCTATACTAGAGAGAAGGATGAATTTCCTTTTCTCCTGCAGTCCTTCCTGCTGCTGTCCCTGATGTGGGAAGGACAGGAAATGAGAAATCTATTACAGCCAGGGAATGAAAACTCTTTTACAGTGTTAAGGAGGCTACCAACATGAGTGGAAGCAGACAGGAGGTGGTACAGGAAGGAGTGATAGCGAGGAGCTAGTCCCTGTAGCAGGAGCAGCAGCTGCTACAGTGCAGAGCTTGAAAAATTTACTTTTTTGAACTACAACTCCCATCATCCCAATCCAGTGGCCATGCTGGCTGGGGCTGATGGGAGTTGTAGTTCAAAAAAGTAACTTTTCCAAGCTCTGCTACAGTGCTAGTACCTGGAACAGTAAGTGGGTCATCTTTCTATTGCTTTTTTCAAACACACACACATATTTCCATCCATTAAGGTTTACAGTGGTTTACACAAATTAAAAACCGACTACAAATAAAACCAAATTAAATTCTAATACAGATACACTGTCAGCTAAAATACATATCTAGCAGCACCAACTAGATACTTTTCAAAACATCACGTAGATGTTCACAGTTAAAATTCACCAAGGTTTTAATAAATAAAAGCATTCATATGATGTCTGAGCATGTGGGGGGATTTTCATCAGGAACATGGCAGGAGAGCACATAAGAACATAAGGACAGCCTGCTGCATTATGCCAATAGCCCATCTCGTCCAGCATCCTTTTCTCACAGTGGCCAACCAGATGCCCATGCAAAGCCCACAAGCAGGACCTGAGTGCAAAGAGAACTCTCCCCTCCTGCAGTTTCCAGCCACTAGTATTTGGAAGCATACTGCCTCCGATTGTGGAGTCAGAGTATAGCCATTGTGGTTAGTAGTCTGTGATAACCTTATCCTCCATGAATTTGTCTAATCCTCTTTTAAAGCCCTCCAAGTTGGTGGTCATCATTGTCTCCTCTGGGAGCAAGTTCCATAGGTTAACTATGCACTGCATGAAGAAGTACTTTCTTTTATCTGTCCTGAATCTTCCAGCATTCAGTTCATTAGATGTCCATATGTTCTAGTGTTATGAGAGGGGGAGAAAAGCTTTTCTCTATCTGCCTTCTCCATGCCATGCATAATTTTATACACTTCCATCATCTCACCTCTTACTCGCCTTTTCTCTAAACTAAAGAGCCCCCAAAACTGCCACCTTTCCTTACAGGGGAGTTGCTCCATCCCCTTGATCATTTTGGTTTCATTTTTCTAAGCTTTTCCAGCTCTACAACATCCTTTTAGAGGTGAGGTAACCAGAACTGAACACAGTATTCCAAATGTGGTTGCACATATATAATGGTATTTTGATACTGGCAATTTTATTTTCAATACCTTTACTTAATAATCCTTAGCATGGAATTTCCCTTTTTCACAGCTGCTATACACTGGGTCGACATCTTCATTGAGCTATCCACTACGACTGCAAGGTGTTTTCTGGTCAATCGCTGCCAGTTCAGACACCATGAGCGCATATGTGAAATTAAGAAAATTTTGCTTCAATATGCATAAATTTACACTTGTTTACACTGAATTTCATTTGCCATTTCACTGCCCATTCGCTCAGTTTGGAGAGGTCCTTTTGGAGCTCTTCACAATCCCTTTTTGTTTTAACAACCCTGAACAATTTAGTATCATCAGCAAACATGGGCACCTCACTGCTCACCCCTAATTCTAGATCATTTATGAACAAGTTCATAGAATCATAGGATAGTAGAGTTGGAAGGGGCCTATAAGGCCATCAAGTCCAACCCCCTGCTCAATGCAGGAATCCAAATCAAAGCATTCCCAACAGGTGGCTGTCCAGCTGCCTCTTGAATGCCTCCAGTGTCGGAGAGCCCACTACCTCTCAAGGTAGTTGGTTCCATTGTTGTATGGCTCTAATAGGAAGTTTTTCCTGATGTTTAGTCGAAATCTGGCTTCCTGCAACTTGAGCCCATTATTCCGTGTCCTGTACTCTGGGAAGATCGAGAAGAGATACCGGCCCTCCTCTATGTGACAACCTTTCATGTACTTGAAGAGTGCTATCATATCTCCCCTCAGTCTTCTCTTCTCCAGGCGAAACATGCCCAGTTCTTTCAGTCTCTCCTCATAGGGCTTTGTTTCCAGTCCCCTGATCATCCTTGTTGCCCTCCTCTGAACTTGTTCCAACATGTGGCTCAGCATGTCAACATGGTTAACATGTGGCTGTACCAGAGGGGCAGAGTGCAAGCCGAAGACTCGCTGCTGCTCATTCAGTCAATACTAAACCATGGTAATTTAAACACACATACAGTTTCCCCCTTAGTTTAGTGCTACATCTGAACCAGGTCTCTGGAGGCTGGATCAGCATGATTGTGAATAGTACTAAGGGGGAAACTGCGTGTCAGTTTAAATTATCTGGGAATGCTTTTGGGTTCTGTTATAAACCAAAGATTAATCTTCAAACCAGAAATAAAACAGAGAGGGAAATGCTGTTAAGGCACAGCATTAAACACACGTTGGCAATGGTAACGTTAAACCTGAATATTCCACATGCGGCGAATGATTATCATGGGCAATGCAGAGATTCAGAATAGTGTTTGAAAAGCCAGTTTAAATCTGCATGTATTTTTTTAAAAAATGCTAACAACTATTATTTTAATGCTCACCCTTGAAGAAACAACCCTTTCTACAACCAGGGAGTGCAACATTCCTCTGACATCCAGAGACTTGCCAGTGCTTAATAACAGCCTCAATGCAAAAATAATATAATGCTGTGAAGTAGATTTTCTCTTCTGGCTTGCAACGCCATGTACAATAATATACTGAGGTTGCAAGATGAGACAAGATATAGTGCGGCGGAATTAATCAAATAATAATAAGCAGCCACCTTCAGTGCTACTGCATCCCAAAGTTATGTATTTTATTTTCCCTTCACTTCTGGCTCAGAACAAATATCTCTGTAGTTGCCAGAGGCTCTTAAATTCCTGGAAAACATGAAGGAGGTTCTAACACAGGATAATGGCCAGGGATGATGGGGATTTGTATCTCAGCAACATCCATCTCTTGTTTGGCCTTCCTCTTTTTCTACTCCCTTCTATTTTTCCCAGCATTATGGTCTTTTCTAGTGAATCATGTCTTTTCATGATGTGTCCAAAGTACGATAACCTCAGTTTCATCATTTTAGCTTCTAGTAACAGTTCTGGTTGAATTTGTTCTAATACCCATTTTTTTGTCTTTTTTGCAGTCCATGGTATACACAAAGCTCTCCTCCAACACCACATTTTAAGTGAGTTGATTTTTCTCTAATCCGCTTTTTACACACCCATCCATAGATATCGGAAATACCATGGTCTGAATGATCCTGACTTTAGTGTTCAGTGATACATCTTTGCATTTGAGGAACTTTTCTAGTTCTCTCACAGCTGCCCTCCCCAGTCCTAGCCTTCTGATTTCTTGACTATTGTCTCCATTTTGGTTAATGACTGTGCCAAGGTATTGACAAGTTCAATGTCCTCATTGTCAACTTTAAAGTTACATAAGTCTTCTGTTGTCATTACTTTAGTCTTCTTTTTTTTTTTAATAATTTTTATTCAAATTTTTCAAAAGACAAACAAAACAAAGTCAAAAAAACATAACAATACATCAACAAAAAATGAAAATAAAATAGTTGACTTCCGATTTGTCGCAGATCAGCTATAAGTATATAATATACATCAAACCTGTCCCTTAATGTATACATACAGAGTCCCTTTTCTCCGTAGGCTGTCTTAATTAATCGTCAAATCCCAGTATCATCATTTTATTTTGATCTTTCAACAAAAAGTCTAAGAGAGGCTTCCATTCCTTAAGAAATGTATCTGTCGATTTTTCTCTAAGTAAACATGTCAATTTGTCCATTTCTACTAAATCCATTAATTTCAATAGCCATTCTTCCATTGTTGGTATTGATTCCATTTTCCACTTTTGTGCATATAATAATCTTGCTGCCGTAATCATATATAATATTATTCTTCCATATTTCTTTTCTATTTGTTTATCCATAAAACCCAATAAAAAAAATTCTGGTTTTGACTGAATATTTATCTTTAGAATTTTTTGCATCTTCCTACCTATCTGTGCCCAAAATGATTTTGCCTTTTTACATAACCACCACATATGATAAAATGATCCTTCTTGTTGTTTACATTTCCAACAAACATTAGAAACATTACTATACATTTTTGACAACTTTTCTGGAGTCATGTACCAACGGTACATCATTTTATAAAAATTTTCTTTATAGCATAGTGTAAATTTCAAACCTTTTTTCCATATATTTTCCCATTGATCCATTTGTATGTTATGACCAAAATTTTTTGCCCACTTTACCATACACTCTTTTACTTGTTCTTCCTCCATATCCATTTTCAATAAGAGTTTATACATTTTCGCAATTATATTTTCATCATTTGTACACAATCCTATTTCAAAATCAGATTTACTTATTTCAAACCCATACATTTTCTTGTCCATTTTATATCTTTCTAACAATTGTAAATAGGCAAACCATTGAAAACTATATCCTTCCTTTGTCAGTTGTTCTCTCTCTTTCATTGTATATTCTCCATGTACATTTTCTAATAGTTCTTGATAAGTTAACCATTTCTCTTTTCCAGTCATTTCTCTTCTATAAAACGCTTCTTGACTTGAGACACATAATGGTATTTTCGAATAAAACCTTGGTTTGTATCTATTCCATATTTTCAACAGAGGACGTCTTATAAAATGATTATTAAAGTCTACATTTACTTTTACTTTGTCATACCATAGATATCCATGCCATCCCCACTTCAAATTATGGCCCTCCAAATCCAATAGTCTTTTATTCCTCAATAAAATCCATTCCTTTATCCAGACTAAACAACAGGCAGCAAAATAAAGTCTCAGATTTGGTAATCCCAGTCCTCCTCTTTCTTTGGCGTCTTGTAGTAGTTTAAATTTAACTCTTGGTTTTTTTCCTTGCCATACAAATTTAGAGATATCTTTTTGCCATTGTTTAAAAGGTAAATCAGAGGATATTACAGGTATTGTTTGAAACAAAAACATCATTCTCGGTAATACATTCATTTTTATCACAGATATTCTACCCATTAATGACAGTTGTAGTTTATCCCATCTTAGCAAGTCTTTCTTAATCTCTATCCATAATTTTTCATAATTATTATGAAACAACTTTGAGTTTTTATTTGTCATAATGATACCTAAATATTTCAACTTTTTTTCTATTGTAAAATCTGTCTTGTCCATTAACTCTTTCTGTTCCCTTAAAGTTAAATTTTTCACCAACATCTTTGTTTTTTGATTGTTGATCTTAAATCCTGCTAACGGTCCAAATTCTTTTAATTTGTCCATCAATATATGAATTCCTTCCAAAGGGTTTTCTAGTACAATTATCAAATCATCAGCAAATGCTCTCAATTTATATTCTTCTTTTTTTATCTTTAATCCCGAAATCCTTTTATCTTGCCTTATATCTCTAAGCAGCACTTCTAAGACCAGAATAAATAAAAGGGGAGATAATGGACATCCCTGTCTTGTACCCTTTTGTATTTCACATGAATCCGTTAAATCTCCGTTAACAATTATCTGGGCCTTCTGAGATGTATAAATCGATCTAATCCATTTTATAAAATTGTCTCCAAAATCCATTTGCTCCAAAACCTGAAACATAAATTTCCAATTCAAATTATCAAATGCTTTTTCAGCATCTAAAAAAATCAAAGCTGCTTGTTTATCATTTCGTTGTTCTAAATATTCCAACACATTCAAGACATTCCTGACATTGCCACATAATTGTCTTTTAGGTAAAAACCCTGATTGATCTTCCTGAATAAATTGTTGCAATATTATTTTCAATCTTTCTGCCAAGATCATTGTAAAAATTTTATAGTCATTATTCAATAGAGATATTGGCCGATAATTTTTTGTTTTAGTTAAATCTTGCTCCTCTTTAGGTATTAATGTTATATTAGCATTTTTCCAACTATCCGGTATCTTTCCCTCTTGCAGAATAAAATTCATTGTAGACTGTAAAGGTAGCAAGAGTTCTTCCTCCAAACATTTATAATACATTGCAGATAACCCATCTGGTCCTGGCGCCTTTCCTAATTTAATTTTGTTTATAGCTTCAGATATCTCTCTTGACGTAATAGGGCCATTAATAGCTTGTCTCTGAAAATCTGTAATTTTAGGCAAATTCTGTTTAGATATATACTCTTCTATTTTTTCAGATGGAATTTCCTGACACTTGTACAATGTTGAATAATATTGATGAAAAATCTTTTTGATTTTTACATTATCTGTCAGCGTCTCATCTCCTTCTTGTATCTTTAAAATAATATTTTTTTGACGTTCTTTTCTTAATTTATATGCTAACCATTTCCCAGGTTTATTTGCAAATTCAAAAGTCCTTTGTTTAGCAAAATTTAGTTTCCTTTCAATTTCTCTAACTGTCAACATTGACACTTGTTTCTGTAACATTTTAATTTGATTTACAATAGAAACTTTAGTTGGATTCTTTTTCAATTCTTCCTCTTTTTGTTTTATTTCTTCCAAAATTAATTGCATTTTCTGTTGTTTCTTTTTTTTAAATTCAGAGTTACATTTAATAAAATATCCCCTCATAAATGCCTTACTTGTATCCCAAACGATATTTTCACTTGTTCCTTTATGTAAATTATGTTCAAAAAACTCTTTTAATTTCTTCTTACATTCTTGTACTACTTTGTCATTCTGAAGTAAAGATTCATTTAGTCTCCATCTAAATCCAAGATTTTTTTTTTTTAAAGTTAATATCACAGGATTGTGGTCCGAAAAAGTTTTTGGTAATATATCCATTTTAAAAATATCCTTCGCTAGACTTTTAGACATCCAAATCATATCAATCCTCGAGAATGTTTTGTGTCTTTCTGAAAAATAAGTAAATTCCTTTGCGTTATCATTTATATATCTCCAGGTATCCACCAATTCTAAATGTTCCATCAATTCAAAGCAAATCTTCGGTAATTTACACTGTGTCTCTTTGATATTTTTTTCAGAAAGCCTATCAATTTTTGGTGAGATTACCCCATTCCAATCACCCATGACGCACCAATGATCATATGAAAACTCTGACAATTTTTCCATAAGTCCTGTGTAAAACCTTGTTTTATCTTCATTGGGAGCATAAATACCCACTATCAAAATGTTTGTACCCTGTAAAGTAATTTCAACCCCCACAAATCTACCACTATCATCCAGTAATACCAATTTAGGAAGCAATTGTGGGTTAATGTAAAGAACAACTCCATTTTTTTTTTTTTGGTCCAGCTGAAATAAATTCTTCACCCAAATTTTTACAAATCAAATATTTGGAATCTTTCTTCTTAATATGAGTTTCTTGTAAACAAATTATATCCAATTTTAATTTTTTCAAATAATGAAACACTTTCTTTCTCTTCTGCGCCGTGTTGGCTCCATTTATATTCCAAGTTAGATATTTGTAATCCATCTTTAAGCGTGTATTTTAAAATGTGCCTGATGCTCCTTTTAGTCCATCATCTTCCTTCCCCTCCTCTGCATATCCTTGTTGACTTTGTTTCCCAGGAATTATATCCATATCTTTGAGTTTATCTTCTTCCATATCTTTTGAAGCTTTTCTCAAGAAGTCCCTTGCTTTTTGAACAGTATTCAATCTATATTTCTGTTGTCTGAATGTAAAGATCACTCCTTCTGGAACATCCCATCTAAATTGAATTTTGCATTGCTTAAGTTTTTCTGTAAGGAAAGCATATTCTTTTCTCTTACGTAGAAGTCTAATAGGAATTTCTTTCATCACCAGTATTTCCTTACCATCAATTTTAAAGGTATTTTTAAAGTGTTGCTGTAATACCATATCTCTGGTCGTCTTCTTTATAAAATGAACAAGCACATCTCTTGGAATTTTTTTCATTGTTGCATATCTGGAATTAATTCTATAAACTTTGTCTATTTCAAATTCCATCCGATCTTCATTCAAATCCAGAAATTTTACTAAAGCATTAACAATTTTATCTCTGATGTCTTCACCTATTTCCTCAGGGATTGCACGGAATCTCAAACAATGCTCTTTATTTCTCATTTCAGTCACAGCCAAATAGTCCAAGTTTTTTTCTAATTCCAGATTTAATATATCTGTTCTATTCTCCAAGATTTGTACCTTTTCTTTAGTATTTTTTGCATCCTCCTTTATTTGCCCAATTGTCCCTTTAATCTCATCCACTTGTGTTTTAATATAGTCTTTTATATCTATCAATTCAGTTTTCATTTCCTGTTTTATATCATTAATCCCTTCCATTATTTTTTGAAACATATCTGGGGGTATAGCCCCTTCCTGTGGGTCAATAGAACCTCTTCGCTCCTGGGCCCTAGTTGCTTTTTTAGTTGTCATTTTCAAAAGAAGCCTTTAATTTCTGATATTAACCACTGTTCCAAAACCTAGAGGCAGTCTATTTCTTTTTTTTTTCCTCCACCAACAAAAGAGTTAATATTCCAGGCCTGTTATTATAGTCCAGCCAGCACAACACAGTTCTTATCTACGTCCAAGAAAGCAAAACAATCCTGGTTCCCAGTACAGCCAACACCAAGCGGTTAGTAACATATACGAACAGCAGATTCGTCCAAAAAAAAATAGTCCAAGGAGAAAAATAGTCCAAAATATATTTCCATCAAATAATAATTACCTCTCATCCGTTTTTAAACTTTAAAGCTCCAAATTCAGGCCAGCTTTTTGTCGTAAAAAGAATATATAAGTTGTTTACATTTTCTTTCTTCCTTAATTATATTTAAAAGAGAAAAAGTATGACTCACCCAGGTTTCTCAGTTGCTGATTCGTAAACAAATCCCTTTTATTGTAGTAATTTAAGCCAAATGATAAGATTTAGACAGAAGTAGGCTCGCTGGTTAAGGACGTTTTTTTTTTTAGAAGGAAAAAAAACGCTTCGCTTTATCCCAGTACAGCTTGCATGGAAGTCCTGACTCCATCTTCAGCCGATCGGCATGCCTTCTTATCTCAGGAATTTCCTGATCAATTCCAGCCGCCGACAGCTCAACGAAGTCTTGTGGAAAATCTGATCGGTTCTCCTATACCTTGGAGAACATTTAAGCCAGTCAAAGTTTCCTTTTAACTGGCTTTTAACCTGAAAAAAGCTTCCTCTGAGGCAGAGATCTCTCAGAGACAGTCACCAGCTGAGCACTCACTTCCGGGAAGTCGTCATTACTTTAGTCTTCTTGACGTTCAGCTGTAGACCTGCTTTTGTTCTTTCCTCTTTAACTTCCATCAGCATTCATTTCAAATCATTACTGGAGATCCCGGCCCTCCTCTGTGTGGCAACCTTTCATGGACTTGAAGAGTGCTATCATATCTCCCTTCAGTCTTCTCTTCTCCAGGCTACACATGCCCAGTTCTTTCAGTCTCTCCCCATAGGGCTTTGTTTCCAGTCCCCTGATCATCCTTGTTGCCCTCCTCTGAACCCGTTGCAGTTTGTCTGCATCCTTCTTGGAGTGCAGAGACCAGAACTGGATGCAGTACTCAAGATGAGGCCTAACCAGTGCTGAATAGAGGGGAACTAACACTTCAAGCAAAATTCAAATAAGTGCAAATTTTCAAAGATGGCTATGTTTTGGTTCTCATATTGTTTTAGAAACTGCAAATTGGGTGGCCTCACCTTCAAATGTGAACTAAATCAAATTTCTTCCCATCCTTAATGGTGCCCCTTCCAATTCCACATACAGGTGCCAACCAGAGTAGCAGTGGAATCTTATATCCACACTGGTGTTAGGACAGTGGCTTCCCCCACACCTGAGGGCAGCAGGCTAGCTTAGGTAGCCCAGAGCAGACTGTGTGGCACATGGCATTCAACACTTCATTGCTACTTCCTTCCTCCTGAATCTGCCACCTCATTCTGCCTAATGGTAGGGCCGGCCCTGACCATGATTAATGCCCACATGATTGCCCCATCTGCATGGTTGGCTAAATTAAATGTTACCCCATTCATGCAGGAGTTGTTTGGGGAAAACATGCCCTACACTGCTCAAGTAATGCTTAAAGGGTCTCTCACTCTAGAGTAAATTTGAATCTGGGATAATGTTAATCACACTGAGTAGTATGTGTCTGACCCAGAGACATAGGAACCAGACTCAGACGAGGCGAGGTCTGTTTCTCATTCAATTAACATGATGGTTACATCCAAAGCTGTGCGCTTCATATACCTGTCTACCCTCACTCACTACTTTCCCAAACTATCCTAACTAAGCAGTATCTGCAGCATGTGAGGAGAGTTGACTCTGCACTAGAATCTTGGGAGGCACCTGCTTAAGTAGGGAAGGTCTTCACACATAAATGACAGCTCCAATGGAGTTTCACCCTCTGAAAGTCTCTCTTCTCATGCCTCCTCATGTGGGGCGAGGGGGGTGACCCTCAGACAGCCAATCCAACAGCGGAGCTTTGCTAGGTGACAGTGTGGGCTCTGAAAGTAGGATGCTGATTGGCGAGGGAATGTTTGAAGTGCTTGGTGGGGATTCTTGCACGGGGGTGGTTGGCGCAAGTGAAGGGTCGCTTCCCAATGGTTCAGGCCAGGAACTCGCAGGCAGGGCTGGAACTTGATAGGGGTGCCAGCCATGGGAGTCTGCGGGCTGCCAGAACCCTCCCTGCTTGCCTCCAATGCCCCAAGGAACCTCTTCCTCATCTAACTCCTCTCCCTGATCTAACTCTCCCTGTGTCTGGGGCGCAACAGTACGTTGGATGGAATATTCCAAAGTTCCTTCCTCTCACCCTGTGTTTCTTATCATCTGTCGACCCTTTTGCCATGGAACTCTCTGTGGCCATTTATTATAACCCACACTTATGCTCTGGCCATTTTCCTACATAAGACTTAAATGATTCTTGCTTCTGTCAAGACCATAAGAAGAGCTCTGCTGGATCAGACCAAAACCCACCTAGCCCTGCATTCTGTTCTCATAGTGGGCAACCAGATGTCTCTAGAAAACCCACAAACAAGACATGAGTGAAATAACACTCTCCCACTTGTGATCTCTAGCAACTGCTGTTTCTGTTATATACTGCCTCTGATATTACTGATAAGCAATATATATTTATTATTATTAATTATTATTATTATTTATATTTATACCCCGCCTTTCTTTTCATGAAACCCAAGGCGGCTTACATATGGTTCCCAGGTAGTCTCCCATCCAGGCACTGACCAGTCCTGACCCTACTTAGCTTCAGCTTCATTGCTACTGGCCTATAATGAAAATGTAAAACCTGCTGTGGCCAGAATGTTAATTTGCAAAACAAACACTAGGGTGGCCAGTTATGCAGTGTCAAAAAGAGAGGAACTGCGTCACCAGAAAAGAGGGCAACAGAAAGCTCCAATATGCATATGATAATGCATACGTATAGACACACATTTAGAAAGAATAGCTATAATTTACATAGAAATACAACACATTTCACCATGGGGAGGAAGACACCAGGTGACTCGTGTGCCTGCTCACTCTGGTGACCAGGTGCTGGTAACTGTTGAGGAGCAGCTTCAAGGCCTCTCCTGCTCCCTCTTCTGATGGCCCTGTATCATTAAACCAGACTTGCATTGGACAACTCTCAAATAGCAGATACCTTCAAACTGAGAATTGTCCTCTATAAAGTAGGACAATGACTGCCCTACAAATGACTCTCCCCCACTTTCCCTTTCAAATGAACAATTTATTTATTTATGTATTGTATTTATATACTGCCCCATAGCAGAAGCTCTCTGGGCGGTTTACAATAACTAATGACAATGGTCAGACATAACTGAACCCAAGTGGCATGTGGCCAGATTCTGTACATGTCTGCTTTGAAGCACTGCCTGTTTTCTGCTGCATTTGATGGCTGTTTTGTTGCTGGATTTGATCTTTTGATGTTATGTTATATCATGTTTAAAATCCATATCTTTTAAATCATCCTGGAAACTTTTATTGAAGGATCCTATAAGAACCTAGTGGAAACACACAAAAATAGGAAGTATCCAATGATGTAAACAAAAAGAAGAAATTTATCTCAAAGACACTAGAAAGGATGAATGTTTATTATTGCATTTACAAGCTTTTAAAAGTTTTTTTTTATGTGTGGTTTAGCAATTTTTTTTCTCTTTTCTTTAACATATAACCCCTTGAAGAAGGCACTTGAGGGGAAAATGCATCAGGCCAATTTAATAACAAACATTTATCCATTCCAGCTTCTTTGAGATACATTTCTATTTTGTTTACATAAAACTCTGGTAAAATAATACAAAATCAATCCCTCAAAGTCCCACGTGAGAGTGCATAGGACTGCAGTAGGCAATTTAAGCTTCACATGTGAACACAATTTTCTCTTACTAAAAAAATAAAACTTTTTAAAGCTGCAGTCTTAAATATAGTTACTTAGAAACATGTTCTCCTAAAATGAGTGTGCCAGACTCCAAGTGTGACTTAATGAAAGTAGGATCACATTGTGAAAGAGTTGTGTGAGTGGGCCCGCTGCACACAGAGTATATAAGGCTCTAATCTACTGCTAAAATCCACACATCTGATAACTGTGCACAGTTACATAAAACAAAGATGCTCAACCAAGATCAAAGATTACTATCAAGCTCAGATCACAAGGAAGATGCAGATTGAACAGTGTCATTGACCAAATTGTAATTTCACTTTCCTTTTAGAATCCAATGTCCTGTTCTGTGGGGAAAGAACACATTGTAAGTGTTGGCGAGGGGGTGGATTTGGCATATATACAAAAGGCTTCCTGTTACTTTTTAACACCAGGCTTAAACTCAGCTTCATTATCACTTGCCACCTCCATGTTCCCTGAAACTGACTAGAACATGCCATTCAGGCACCAGCCTGATATAATGTTTTAAGGATACCAGGAAACACAAGAACTATAAGTTGAATAGGATTTGATAGACTTTCAATGAAATCAGCATGTTGATGGTACATAGAAACCTATGTCCATCCTGGTTAATCAAATCTGCCAGAGTGGAGTGCCTGGCGCGTATTTAATTCATTCCTCCCTAAGGGAAGGGTCTATGCCAACATTGTTGAAGGATGCTGTGATAAGACCTCTGTTAAAGAAGCCATTGTTAGACCCTATGGATCTTAACAACTTCCAACCCGTCTCTAATCTCCCCTTTTGGAACAAAGCGATTAAGTAGGTTGTGGCTGCTCAGCTCCAAGTTTTCCTGTACAAATTGAATTATCTATACTCTTTCCAATCAGGCTTCAGGCCTGGTCATGGGACAGAGACTGCCTTGGTTGCCCTGCTTGATTACCTACTCCAGGCATCAGATGGGGGAGTGCATCCTTGTTGGTGCCACTGGACGTCTCAGTGGCTTTCGATACCATCAGCCATAGTATCGTTCTGGGTCATCTAGCTGGGATGGGATTGGGAAGCACCATTCTACAGTGGCTCTATCTGGTGTACAGATCTCAGAAAGTAGTGCTGGGAGACTATTGTTTGACCCCCCTGGCCGCTGGCTTATGGGGTCCTACAGAGTTCCATTCTGTCTTGTATGCTCTTTAACATCTATATAAAATCACTGGGAGAGGTCATCCAGAGATCTGGAGTACAATGTCATCAATATGCTGATGACACACAACTCTATCTCTCCCTACCACCTGATTGCAGGGAGGGAGTGCTCATCCTAAACCAATGCCTGGAGGCTGTGAAGGGCTGGATGTGGGCTAACAAACTGAAACTTAATCAAGACAAGATGGAAGTGTTGCTGGTCAAGGGGAAAACTGTACCAGGAATAGGGCTGCAACCTGTTCTGGACAGGGTCGCACTCCCCTTGAAGGAGCAGGTTCATAGTTTGGGAGTACTCCTGGATCCTGCCCTGCTGCTTGAATATCAGGTGGCTGCAGCAGCCAGGAGTGCTTTTGCCCAACTCAAATTAGTCTACCGTTCCTGGAAGTGGTTGACTTGGCCACAGTGACACATGCATTGGTGACATTAAGACTTGATTACTGTAACACAATGGAAATAACAATATAGTGTTATTTCCATAGTGAGAAAACAGTGAGCAACAACACTTAGTGTACCTGCTCAGTCTGCTGTCCAGATGCTAACTGTTGATGGGCAGCTTCAAGGTCCCTTCTACTCTTCCTTCTTATGGCTCTTTGTCTTTAAACCCAGAGCTTGGAAAAGTTACTTTTTTGAACTACAACTCCCAATCGCCCAATCCAGTGGCCGTGCTACCTGGGGCTGATGAGAGTTGTAGTTCAAAAAAGTAACTTTTCCAAGCTCTGTTTAAACCAGACTTGGAACGGACGTCCCTCAAGTGGAGGATCCCTTCAAACAGAAAGGACTGTCCTGGACTTCAAACTGAGGACTCTATTCTGTAAAATAGGATACGTGGCCATAGGGGTGGAAGGATCTTCAGTTTCATTTCTCTCAGCTTCTCATTTTTCCAATCTTAAATGCAGTTCTCTACATTTCTGCAGCAATTTGCATTTTTTTTTAAAAAAAATCCTTATGAAAATTCTTCGGCATTTTAATGCAAATTTCTCCTAATAAACAAATTTTTGTATGCAGCTTTCACATTTTTTGCAAGCAGTTTCTCCCTAATATAATGTAGTTTTATATGTTCTTTCTACTCAGACATACACTTTTATGCACATGTTCCCCTGATATATGCATATTTGTATATATTGTTTGGTTAGAGAACTGTATTACAAAATTTGGATAAGTACGAGTTTCAAAGGACGGCTGTGTTTCAGTTTTCATATTGTTTCGGAAAGTGCAAATTGTATAGATGTGGCTTTAAATGCAAACTAAATCAAATCTCTTTCCCATCTCTACACAGCAATCCTCCTTAAGGAGCACAGTTAAATTGTAGCAGACTAGGAATCACTCCCTCTGCTTATCCTGTGGAGGGGACAAAAATAGCCCCCTGCAATATTTTCAGACAGTCTCGATCTGCACAGGAGAAATGAGAAAAACAATATAATTTTAGCAAAGATGTCATAGTCATTCATTTTCTTAAATCTATTACTGCACATTTTCTCTGACTGGTTTCTCTACCTCCTCCCCACTTCTTCTTCTTCCCCTTCCTAAACTTAGACATGATTTATACAATGTCTTAGAAACACTGCTCAAAGTGGACACACCAGAAACAGTGGCAAGTCCCCAGCAGAAGAATGATTGCCTCCTAGGTTTATATGGGAAACGTGAGATTTCCCAAAAAGCATGGCTTCTGAACCATGATAATTCATCACAAAATGGAATGTGTCATGCTTTGGCATTTAGTTCTGGAGCACATTCATCTTTCATGCAAGGCTGAATCAGGTGGTAAGAAACTCTTGAAAGAGCAGGATCTAAAATGAACACATGGTTGTACACCTGGTCCTGTGGTAGTGTTGAAACTAAGTGCCTATGGATCAAATCACTGCCCGGATGAAAGGGGTTGGATCCAGACTTTGCCATATTTATAGTTGACTCACTAAGTTATGACTAATATAGTTTTCAGTGGGACTACTCTAAATATGACTAACATAGCACAATTTTTATTTATATTTATGTATTATTTAAATAAATAAATAAAATTGTGCTATGTTAATCATTAGTTTTATATTGTTGTTGTTGTTATGTGCCTTCAGATCGATTACGACTTATGGTGACCCTATGAATCAGCAACCTCCAACAGCATCTGTCATGAACCACCCTGTTCAGATCTTGTAAGTTCAGGTCTGTGACTTACTTTATGGAATCAATCCATCTCTTGTTTGGCCTTCCTCTTTTTCTGCTGTATATATCTCCCTTTCTCCCAGAAGTAGCCCAATCCTAACCATGACTACTCAGCAGCATGTCCAGTGGAGTAAGCCCCACTGAAGTGGAGCCTCAGGATTGCAGTGCTGAATTCAATGGGACTTATTTCTGAACAGACATGGTTAGGATTGCAGCCACAGTCTGGATGGAGCCTAAGAGCATCAGAAACATATTTCTGTGCTGCTCTGAAGGTAGAACCAGATGTGATAATAATCACTATGTAGATGCCAGAAATGGCAGCCCTACCTTATGTTATCTCTCCTCTGCTCATAATCTGTAGTCAAGGAAGGGTGAGACATGAGTCATCATGTCATGCATTTATTAAGGGAACAACTAATTTTCCATTTAAAAAGTGTGGTACAATATTGAGGCATACTTCTTTCTTGAAGATCTTTCCCTCATGGCTTGGGAATTCACATATTGCCACACCCACAAATGCTATAGCGGTGGGGGGAGCATTCAATATGGCCACTACATTGTCCAGAAAACTGGCAGCCATTCATGACTCAAATTAACTGTGATTTTATGCTACCTAACTTTGCACCAAGCTTGCATTGATAAGAGCAGGTGTTAAGATGTTAAGTGTAAAAAATGGGGCGGAAGGCTATGTTTTTGCAATGTTTGTTTACAAACGGCTCTTCAACTGTGGCTTCAATCAAAATGTGGCTAGCAACCACCATTGTATATCATGCTAGTACTGTGATTTGTACTAGTGAAGTGCTGAATAAGAATTATATTATTTATTCAGTCAGTCAGTCAATCATTCAATAGTTGAGCAATTACCAGTCAACCCATGGAAACGTGAGCCAAGATGGTCATCTGTGAGCTTTTGTTTCAAGCTTCAAAAACATTTGTTTTCATGTCACACATTTTCCTGCCACCCTCACAGAATCATGAAATAGTAGAGTTGGAAGGGCCATAAGGCCATCGAGTCCAACTCCCCACGAGCACACACATAAAGCACCAAATAACATGGAATGGGTCCAGGGATATGATGCCATATTGTGCATTTATATGTGTGCATGTTACATAATCAGTCAAAGAATCAATCGTTTCTTCAGTGTTTACTGAGTGACAATGTGGTATAGTGGTGACAGTGTTGGAGTTTGACTGAGGAGACTCAAGTTCAAATCTCCATTCTGCCAAAAAGCTGAAAGAGTGACTTTCATCTCATCACTCTCTCTTTCTGTTAGCCTCACTTACCTAACAGGGATGTGGTGAGGGTGTAGTATCTATGCGTACATGGGGGTGAACCACAGACACCACCCTGGACTGCTTCTAGAAGGGTAACAATATTTACTTGTGGGGACCGCCTTACCCCATATGTGCCCACTTGAGTGCTTTAATCTGTGGAACAGGCAGGTGCCACATAACACTCATTACGCACTTGTAAGAAATGGTTCGTTTAGTCTCGCAGCACCTACATTATGGAATTCCTTGCCTATTGACATCAGGCAGGAGCCCTCGCTGTATTCTTTTTGGCTTCTGCTTAAAACTTTTTTGTTTAAGGAAGCCTATCTAGACACATTGATTTTGATGTGTTTTAATCTTTTTAATCTGTCGCCTGGAGGGATTGGGAATTGGAGGCACTGTATTACAGTGGTTCCATTCCTTTCTCTCCGATAGGTACCAACAGGTAGCGTTGGGGGAGGAGGTATCAGACCCTTGGCCTCTCAATTGTGGTGTGCCACAGGGCTCTATCCTCTCTCCCATGCTATTTAACATCTATATGAAGCCGCTGGGGGCAATCATCAGGAGATTTGGGCTGCAGTGTCATCAATATGCGGATGACACTCAGCTCTATCTCTCGTTTAAATCTTCACCAGAGTTGGCTGTGGAGACCTTGTCCAAGTGCCTGGAATCCGTGAGTGGATGGATGGGAAGGAACAAGCTGAAGTTGAACCCTGATAAGACCGAGGTACTACTTGTGGGGGACAAGAGAGGGTTGGGCGACATTGACCTGAAGTTCAACGGGGTGAGTCTACCCCTAAAGGACCAGGTCCGCAGCCTCGGGGTTGTTCTTGATTCCAGGCTGTCCATGGAGGCTCAGATTTCGGCAGTGAGCCGGGCAGCCTGGTACCAACTACACCTCATACGAAGGCTGCAACCCTACCTTCCTGTTCACCAGCTCCCACTAGTAGTACACGCCCTGGTCACCTCTCGTTTGGACTACTGTAATGCACTCTACGTGGGGATACCCTTGAAAACTGTCCGGAAATTACAACTGATACAAAATGCGGCGGCTCGACTACTTACGAATAGTCGCCGCCGAGATCACATCACACCAGTGTTGTTCGACCTACACTGGCTACCAGTTGTTTTCCGAGCCCAATTCAATGTGTTGGTATTGACCTTTAAATCCCTACACGGTTCCGGCCCAGTTTATCTCACGGAGCGCCTTCAACGCCACCAATTATGCCGCCCGACAAGATCGGCCACACAGGGCCTTCTCTCAATCCCACCAACAAAAACAGCCAGATTGGCGGGTACAAGAGAGAGGGCATTCTCAGTGGCGGCCCCCACTCTTTGGAACTCCCTCCCACAAGATCTCCGGCACGCCTCTTCTTTAAATGTGTTTCGGAAAGCCTTAAAGACCTGGCTCTTTCAGCAGGCCTTCGGGGTATCTGGGGAGGGTTAATTGTTATAACTGAAATGCCTCCTGCCCAGTTTTAATATTGTTGCTGCAGATGTGTTGTTTTTATATTGTATTACTGTATTTTATCAATTGTATTTTAACAATTTTGTAAGTCGCCTAGAGTGGCCATTGGCCAGATAGGCGACAAAGAAATTAAATTTATTATTATTATTATTATTGTTGTTGTTGTTGTTGTTGTTGTTGTTATTATTATTTTAATTGTTTTTTAAATGATTTTAATTGCTTATTTTGACTATTGTATCAATAAAATTATTGTAAACCATTTTTGCAGAACCACTTACTTTTTTTACAACCAAGCAGTATACAACTTTTGCGAAATAAATAAGTATATAAATAAATAATATTTGTTTTAGTGTTTGTTTTATATATGGGTTTTTATGTGTATTGCTTAGTATTTATTTTATTTATTTATTATCATTATTTTTACACCGCCCTTTTTCCAAAACTGGAACTCACAGCGGCTTCCAGATAATGGATAATGCAAATGATTAAGCAGTATATAAGTGTTTTTTAATACAGTGTCATTTGTAAATTTAATTTGATATTCCTGGAACTGTTAAATCATATTAATTAACACACATTAGGGAAAGAGGAATTATTTCAAGCCATATCAACAAATCCTCATTGGAAGGCTGATTTCGGGGAGTGCTGAATGGTTTCATCAGGCTAAGAAATGAGTTGATTCCACTTCTATTCCCTCTCACTTTCTCCTTGGATCTGCCAGATCCGTCCAGCCTATCCCTCTTTTTGCACAGCTGCCTTATGGTCTGGCCCTTCAGGAAATGGGTTCTCCCTTTCTTTCTATTTGTGTGGTCAACAAAAACTCAAATGATTCTTCTGTTTAGACCCAAACAGAATGTTGCTATGAGACTGACAATGATGGCTCAGAAGAGTAATATCATAATAGCATGCAAGAGAGAATTGATTTTATTCCAGCCCCATTATATGTGCCAGCCAAATTGATTATGGTAGCATTAGATGCTTAAAAAAAACCCAATGTGGTTATTTATGTTGAACAAATGGCAAAAAGTGATCTAAGCCTGACGAAATGTACCTTTGATAAATCTATTTGCAGTTCTGAAAGGTGTGTGGTGTTTTTGAAAAAGGCCTTGGGCTGGACAACATTGAAATGTGAGTTCTTTTATGTAACTGCAAAGTCATTTATAAATTGATTGCTTAGTCTCCTGCAATATGGCCTGTGGTATGCTGTTGCTTCTTTTCCCATCTTTGGCTTATTTAACATTACTTACAGTGGTTCCCAAACTGTGGCTTGTGGCTAAGAACCAACAAGAGGTTAGCCAAGGGCTTCCTCAGCTAGGATTTATAGAACACTTTAGCATGCCTTGACATTCCTTTGATCTTTCAAGGCATCATTGGCTACTGTGCAGGAACAATTCGACTTTATTTATTTATTAAACTTATATCCTGCCCTTCCTCCCAGTGGGAGCCCAGATCTTTGACTAGGAACATCTGGGAGCCTCTGCTTAGAGCAGCCTTTCCCAACCAGTGTGCCTCCAGATGTTGTTGGACCACAATTCCCATCTTTCCTGACCATTGGCAATGGTGGCTGAGGCTGATGGGAGTTGTGGTCCAACAACATCTGGAGGCACACTGGTTGGGAAAGGCTGGCTTAGAGCAAGGATAGGGAAACTGCAGCCCTCCAGATGCTGCAGGACTACAGCTCCCATCATCCCTTCCATTGGCCATGTTGGCTGGGGTTGATGGGAGCTGGGAGTCCAAAAATCTATAGAACTAACTCTACAAGTGTATACTTCCATTATTTGTGAACACAGGTACACAGACTGTGCACTCATTGGGTTGTCTTCAACTAACTCCTACTTAAAGTACAGCCATTAAAATGAATGAATGAATGAATGAAGTTAGCCATGTCTATTAACTGTTGGAAGCATAAGTAGTGCAGTACCTAGTTGTAGAAAGTATAAGTAGCCCAGTAGCCCAGTTGTAGCAATAAGAAGACACCAGATAGACTGCCACAGCTTTGTTAAGGAGAAGCTTTACCTGAGACACACGAATAAAGTTCTCTGGATACACACAAACATAACAGCACCATCAACATACAACTCCTTCATCCCCCACACCTTTGCTGCAGCCACCCCCTTTCTTTTATGGGTCTTTCCTTAATTGCTCTAAGGTCCTGCAGCTGTGAATCTGATGCAACCAGCTCCTGTTAACCATTGCTGTTAACTCTTTGCTTCCCTGTATAACCTGCCATCTATAGGAATCACAATAAAATGCAAGTCATGATGACTGCTAACATTAACTTCAATGGGTCGCTCTGAGTAGGACTAGCATTGACTACCACCCATTGAGAATATAATGTATAAACACCCCTGGGACTAGTGTTGGAGAAGAAATTCTATTCAGTTCACATTTAAAGCCACATTTATCAAATTTGCACTTTCCAAAACATTATGAGAACCAAAACACAGCCATCCTTCAAAATTCACAATTATCCAAATGTGATGCAGTTCTCCAATCAAAAAATAACATACAAAAATGCATGATATTAGGGGAAATTCTTGTAAAAATGTGTACATCAGTCAAAATTGCATACAAAAAAATTTTTTAGGAGAAATTTGCAGTAAAATGCTGAAGATTTTTTTTTTTAAAAAAAGCACATTTTTGCTGAAATGTGGAGAAGTGAATTTAAGATTGGAAAAATGAGAAATTGAGAGAACCAAAATGGACATATCCTTCCATCCTTTTCTGGGACTGTGTAAGGTCCCAGCTTCAGTTCCCAGTATCTCTTCCGGAGATTGTGGAGCGCTGCTGTGAGTTGAAGTAGACAGGACTGGGGTAGAATGACGTTACCAAATTTTTGGGGCCAGTGGGCACATTTGAAATTTTGATAAAGTGTCATGTGATGTCACCGGTTTATATGTATATTATTCATGGTAAGTAGTGCTTGAGAACGGGTAAAGGGAGTGACAGGGAGTGAGCATTTGTATATGGATGGTGATTGGCTGAGAGAGTGCTGGGGGAGGGAAAATGTGACATGTTTAGAAGTGAATGGTATTTGAGAGGGAGAAGAAAAAGAGGTAGGATTTAGGTTCATTTAGATCTGTGGCAGATGAAGATTTAGATAAAAAGATACAGGGTCTAGGATTTGAGTAGTGTCTAGGGAGAGACTGAGTATGAATGTAAGAGAGAATAATGAGTAGTTAAAATAATTATTAAGCCTAGTAAGATTAAATATATGTGCTGGAGGAGAACAAAGTGGCTTCTTATTGTGTAATACCTTTCATATGTGAAATAATAAATATGCTGTTGTCCAGTGTTGGCTGGTGCCCACCGGGACTAGTAGGGAGGGAGGCAGGGAGCCCAACTGTAGCTAGAGCCAGAGCCAATGACAGGAGGAGCCAACTACTTCTAGTGTTGCCCCCATCTTCCTGGTTGCCAGGCCCAGCCTCCAAGAGGTCTTCTGTACCTTTAAAAGTTGTGCAGGGGGAAGAGAGAATTCCACCTTGTGGTTTTTCCCTTTACAGGGTTCCACGAACACCTGCACTTGGCTGACCTTCTCTTCTCCTAAAGATACAGGATCAGTCTCAGGCCATGGACCTGAAAACCCTACCCTGGACTGGTTTTAAGTAAGAAGGTAGGTAAGTGAGTGCATGCTGAGGCTGGTGGGGCAGCACCTCACTTGCCCTAATGGACCAGCCTCCATTGCTCTTGTCTTCATTATCTCATGCCTATTGTTCAATTACTACCAAGTGATGTAGATGAAATAATAAGATTAATACACATCTTCCTATCTTAATGAGAATTATTGGACCTGAAGTAAAGGTCCTGGTGGCAGCGTGACTCAGTATGTCATGGAAGGTATTGCCTGCTGAGGTAAACGCCTGGTAAAACCGAGTATTGCCATTAAAAGAAAAGAGCAGGGATGCCACAGCACCAGTAACAAAATGGCTGCCACAGAGGCTACCACACCGAAAAGAGCAATAAAAGAGACAGAACCACACGCACACAAAAGAAGGTTCAGGCATATCTCTGTCGATGGGGGGAAATCTGCCATGTTCGCTCACAGAGAGAAGCTCTTTGCAACCACTCCATGGTTCAGAACAGAAGGGAGCGCAGGTATCCGATCCTAGCAGTCAATGAAATGTGAGCATGTCTAAGGGGCATGTTCAGTGTAGGTGAGGCTGAGGCAGTGCAGACAGGAACTCTGCAGGCAGAGCAAGCAGTTCATGTGCTTTTTTAAAAAGGAAAAATAATTTAAAAATCTTTTTAAAATTACTAAGAATGGATTTTAGCCATTTTTAAATTGTTTAAATATTCCTTAAAGTGAGGTGATCTTAGGGTTGCCTTTTTCCTTTGTTTTTTTAAAGAGTTTCCTGCTGTTTAGAACAACTAGAAACTGCAGCACTTGTCCTGCTAACTGAAACTGCATCTAAGGGAATGGTTACAGCTTAGTGGTAGAACATCTGTTTTGCAGGCAGAAGGACCCAAGTTCAGTCCCAGGCATCTCCAGGTAGGGCTCAGAATATCCCCCATCTGAAACCTTGGGGAGCCACTTCCAGTGCGTCTAACTCAGTAGTTACAGCTATGAGGAAGCATTTATCTGGTGACATCCACAATGGTAAAATAATGCTGGGTGACCACAGCTGTGTGGTAGAATATCTGTTGTGCATACCGAAAGCCCCACGATTAATCCCCAGCATCTCCAGGTGGGGCTCAGAACATCCCCTATCTGAAACCCTGGGGAACTGTTGCCAGTCCTTGTAGACAATACTGAGCTTGACAGCCCAATGGTCTGACTTGATATAAACAAAGCCGGCTCTTGTGTTCCAGTGTACTAGGATGGAGAAAACAGGAGCTGTTTTACCATTACAAAAGGATAACATGGGATGTTAATGAAAAAAAGCAATATAAAACAGTGTTATTCAAATCTGGGTCTCCAGATGTTGATGGACTACAACTTCCATAATCCCAGACCATTGGCTAAGCTGGTTGAGGGTGATGGGGGGTTGTTGGGGACCCAAGGCTGAAGGACACTGTCATAAGATGTTTCCAGGATACATTGGTCAGGGTCTTTGCCACAACTGGGCACATTTTCTTAATGTTTTGTGGATGACTTCCACTACAGTTTCCCAGTAATGAGGATAACAGAGGGTCTGGCCAGTCCTCAAACCCATGGATACTATGGGAAGTTCTTGGCAGTTCTTGATATAAAGACTTCTTCAAAGCCATTTTTTTCATTTCTCTGTGGTTCTCCCAATTTAAAACCAGTTGCACTTCAGCCTTTGAATTTCAGCTTACATTATCTCCATTAAATATGGGCAGTTGGAAACGGAAAAATGTCACAGCTTTCATTTGGGTGAATGCAATTGGGTAAATGTCAACAGGCCCTAGCTTGTTTAAAGTTTTCAGCAGTAATGGACTTTCTGGTTTTGTTAGTGGAAGATGTGTATTCTGACCACTGAGTTCTTCCCACACTCCCTGCCTGACTTGAATGTCTTCCTGGCCAACAAGATGTTCACAGGAAGCCAGTTCAACAGAGTGTCTCTTTATTCCATAACAATTCTACTCAACCTGGCCATAAGCCACAACCAACCCAAAGTGCAGACACTCATTACCATTATTATGCATGGTGTGTGGTCATGATTTTGCAATTTAAAAACCATGGGTGAATCCAATGGGTTTTAAATAAAGTGCTTTCCTTTTTAGCATAATGGAATAAATAACAGAGAAATGCCATCATAAAAGATGAAGCACTGGACATAATTACTTTTTTAAATAGCCTGATCAAGCACAAAAATGTAGTAAAAGATGCCAGAGACCACCTTGACTGTAAGACCCTCTCCCTGCTTGCTGGCCTCTTTCCACCTGGCCTGGAAGGGTGGGGCCTTGACTGACTGCAGCTACAAAAGGTATCACTACCTGAAGATGCCAGAGACCACCTTGACTGTGGGGTGTTGTTTAGGGGCTTCTGTTTGGGCAAAAATTTAATTCTGCTGGTCAGTTTTTGCTTTGCTGTTACTGGGATTATGCTTCTGTATTTTACTGTTGGATCTTATTAGGAATTATAAGGGTGTAACAATTTATTGTATATTTTTTAAGATGTTTTTGTTAACTTATTGACTATTTGAATTTATTTATTTTTCATGTTGTGAGCCGCCTTGAGCATAGATTGCTATGGAAAGGCAGCATACAAATAAACAGTGATGATGATGATGATGATAAAACTGCCCTTCCCAGCTCTGAGCCTTTGAGAAAAATTCTGCTTCACATTGATGAATTATATTTCCTCCCCATTATAGTCAAGTGATTTGAGCATCAAAACCCAAATGGATCTCCTTGGCTGGTTGGAATTCCTGGCAAGCCAGGAAAAGAACTGACAGTGTTCTTAATGCGGGAATAAAACTTGTACTCCCAAACCTGCTAATATCATTGTACAGCCACAAGAGCAGCTATATACTATAGCCAGCATGGATTTTTCACATTCCACAATGTTAAATTGAAAATACCTCCCTTCCCATTCTGATGTTTCCCATAAGCTCATTTCAAAACAAAACCTAACAAAACGTACAGTCTTGAACTCAGACACTCTTGCTTAACAACCCTCTTTCATGGTGATACAAAAAACAGAGAGAATCAAGAGTTCAAAGTGAAAGGGAGGGAAGAGGAGGGAGGGGTTGGGGGCCAAAGTATAACAAGATTGGGTGGCAGGCGCTGGAATGGTGCTGGGGGCAGACCATGTCAACAGAGAGGAACAAGGGATAGATACATAATATCCATCCCTTGTTCCAGGTCTGTCCAGAAACAGAAGGAAGCTGGGGGACGCAGGATTCCTACTGACCTTCGACTGCTGATGTGTAATGCCAGGTCTGTAGCACAAAAAACATCTATCATTCATGATTTGATCTTGGATGAATGTGCAGACCTGGCATGTATTATGGAGACCTGGTTGGATGAAGCCTCAGCTTCTATTCTTGCGGCTGTGTGCCCACCAGGCTTCCGTTACGCACAGCAGCCGAGGGTCGGAAGGCGGGGAGGGGGAGTGGCAGTTATTTATCAAGAGTTGTTGTTCTTTGCCAGACTTCCCCTTCGTGGGACTAGCTTTGTTGATTGTATGTACTGGAGGTTGGGCTCGAAGGGCAGTTTAGGGATCCTGCTCGTGTACCGCCCGCCCCGCTGCACGGCAGACTCCCTGGCCAAGGTGCTCGAGGTGATCTCAGATGTGCGAATGTTGTCCCCGGAGCTGTTAGTTCTGGGTGACTTTAACATACACGCTGAGACCACTCTCACTGGAGCTCCTCGGGATTTCCTGGAAACCATGGCTTCCTGGGAACTGCACCTTAGTAATACTGAGCCCACCCATGTAGCCGGTCATACTCTTGACCTTGTATTTATCCCGGGAGGGGAGGGTAGTGTGCTGAAGTTAGGGGCTAATTCTTTTACCCCTGTGTCATGGTCAGACCACTATCTGGTAAAGATGGATTTCTCGATGCCGCATGCCCTCCGCAGGGGTAAAGGTCCTATTAGAATGGTCCGCCCCAGGCGCCTGATGGATCCAGATGGTTTCCTGACAGCACTTGGGGAATTGGAACCTGCTGAAGGTCGCCCGGTCGATGCCCTGGTGATGGAGTGAAATGAGAGGATCGCCGGGGCGTTAGACTGAGTGGCTCCGAAACGTCCTCTCCCCCTGAATAGAACTCAAGTAGCACCATGGTACACACCACGGTTGCGTACTTTGAGACAGGAGGTGAGACGACGAGAGCGCCGGTGGCGGAAGTCGCGCTCCGAAGATGCTCGGACACAGGTTAGAGCAGCAATAGCTGCCTACCAAGTGGTGGTAAGGGCAGCAAAGAGGGAATTCTTTGCTGCCTCTATTGCATCAGCTGAGTGCTGTCCCAGGAGGTTGTTCCAGGTGGTCCGAAGCCTGGTCGGTCCAATTGCTCAGGAACCCTTGGAACAGTCCAAGGCCTCCTGTGAGAAATTGGCAAAGCACTTTGCTGATAAAATCGAACACCTGAGGAGCTCGATTCCATGCGCCGTGGATACAGTGAGTGAGCTAGAGTTAACCAGTTGCAAACCGGTCAAATGGGATCGATTCCGGCCTCTTCCTGCTGAGGATGTGGACAAGGTGCTCTCATCTGTAAAGCCTACCACTTGTCTAAATGACCCTTGCCCATCGTGGCTCCTTATGAGCTGCAAAGAGAGATTGGGTGAGGGGATCAAGGCAATGGTTAATGCATCCTTGCAAGAGGGTGCTATGCCACTAGCCCTCAAGGAGGCTATTATTAAACCCATCTTAAAAAAGTCCTCCTTGGATCCCCAGATTTTAAACAACTTCCGCCCAATTTCAAACTTACCATTCTTGGGCAAGGTCATTGAGAGAGTGGTGGCTAATCAGTTGCAGACACACTTGGATGAAACGGATTATCTAGATCCATACCAATCGGGTTTCAGGACTGGACATGGAACTGAAACAGCCTTGGTCGCTCTGGTAGATGATATGAGGAGGGCACTGGATAGGGGAGAATTCACCTTCCTTGTCCTCCTGGATCTCTCAGCGGCTTTTGATACCGTCGACCACGGTATCCTTTTAGATCACCTGGAGAGTTTGGGATTGGGAGGCACGGTTTTACGGTGGTTCCAGTCCTTTCTCTCTGATAGGCGCCAACAGGTAGCATTGGGTGACGAGGTTTCAGACCCTTGGCCTCTCAATTGTGGTGTGCCACAGGGTTCTATCCTCTCTCCCATGCTATTTAACATCTATGTAAAGCCGCTGGGAGAGATCATCAGGAGATTTGGGCTGCAGTGTCACCAATATGCGGATGACACTCAGCTCTATCTCTCATTTAAATCTTCACCAGAGAGGGCTGTGGAGACCATGTCCAAGTGCCTGGAATCCGTGAGTGGATGGATGGGCAGGAACAGGTTGAAGTTGAACCCTGATAAGACCGAGGTACTACTTGTGGGAGACAAGGGAGGGTTAGGAGATGTTGACCTGGTGTTTGGTGGGGTGAAGTTGCCCCTACAGGACCAGGTCCGCAGCCTCGGGGTTGTTCTTGATTCCAGGCTGTCCATGGAGGCTCAGATTTCGGCTGTGAGCCGGGCAGCTTGGTATCAATTACACCTTATACGTAGGCTGCAACCCTACCTCACTGTTCAACAACTCCCGCTCGTGGTGCATGCCCTGGTCACCTCTCGATTGGACTACTGTAATGTGCTCTACGTGGGGTTACCCTTGAAAATGACCCGGAAATTACAGCTTATACAGAATGCGGCGGCGCGCTTACTTACCAACAGCCGCCGACGGGATCACATCACGCCAGTATTGTTTGACCTACACTGGCTGCCGGTTGTTTTCCGGGCCCGATTCAAGGTGTTGGTTTTAACCTTTAAAACCCTGTACGGTTTCGGCCCAGCTTACCTGAAAGAGCGCCTCCACCGCCACCAATTATGCCGCCCAACTAGATCAGCCACACAAGGCCTTCTCTCAATCCCTCCAACCAAAACAGCTAGGTTGGTGGGTACTAGGGAGAAGGCCTTTTCTGTGGTGGCCCCCACTCTGTGGAACTCCCTCCCATATGATCTTCGACATGCCCCTTCCCTAGATGTATTCCGCAAGGCCCTGAAGACGTGGCTATTCCAGCAAGCCTTTGAGGTCATTGGGTAAATCACCATGATTCTGTCATTTATCGTATGTTGTTATTATAATTGCTTTTATATGTATTGATGACTGTCCAGTATTTTACCTATTGTTATTAATGTGATTACATCTGTTATTGTATTTTATCTCTTTTAATGTACATCACCTAGAGTGGCTAATTGCCAGATAGGCGACAAACAAATTAAATATTATTATTATTATTATTATTATTATTATAAAGTGTAAAAGAGTAAAACAAGAGAGAGAAAATCCAGACCCTGTTGGACTTATTTCTGTCAGTAGTCTCATAACTTGTTGAAATATAATAAATATATATCAGCCATGTTCATAGAGTACCTGTAATCCTATTACTGACCTTGCCCCAAACGCTGACCTTCATCTTCTGCAGTTTAAAAGTTAAACAAATGCATGGTTGATTTTTAATTAATTTAAGACATTTAACATTGGAGTCTATTATAGTGCCAGGCATGTTCAGTAAGAACCAGCTGTCAGTGTTCTAAAAGCCAGACTGACATGTGTTTGGCTTGGTAATCAGGTGGTCATGCCCATGCCAGACCTTTATTTAACTTTAGACAGTCATGGCTTCCCCCAAAGAATCCTGGGAAATGTAGTATGCGAAGGGTGCTGAGACTTGTTAGAAGATCCCTTTTTCCCTGACAGAGCTCCAGTGGCCAGAGTGGTTTAACAGTCAGCCCCTTTTCTGGGGATTGTAGCTCTATGAAGGGAGCCTCCTAGCAACTCTCAGCACCCTTTAAAAACTACCCTGTTTTCACCCTGAGGGGCAGATTAGGCTGAGAGATGGTGTGTAGTCCATGGTCACCTAGTAAACTTTGTAGCTTTCCATTTTATTTCCATTTTTCCAATTTAATTAAAACATCCAACTAGCATTTAAAGCACATGACTTCCCCCAAAGAATCCTGGGAAGTGTAGTTTCCCCTTCAGAGTTATAATTGCCACCACCCTCAACCAACTACAGTTCCCAAGATTCTGTAGTGGGATTCATGTGCTTCCAATGTATGTTGAATGTGCTTTAAACGCATGGTGTAGATCGGCCCTAGTATCCTGGGCATTCATTAGTGAACTGAAAATAACTATTTTAAAGATACTTTTTAAAACAGGGCTGTAGCTCAGTGGTAGGGCACATGGTTTGCACGCAAAGGTCCAAAATTCAATCTCTGGAAGACACTATTGCCTGGAATCCTGGAGAGTCAATGCTAATCCATGTCAGCAGTACTGAGCTTGATGGTACCAAATGGACTGACTCAGTATAAATGAGGAAAGAGACTCAAGGGTCACAGTGACTCCAAAATTAATGTATTTTATTTACAACATTTATATACCACTTTATTGTAAAAAAAAAAGACCCTCCGTGGCGCAGAGTGGTAAGTAGCGATAACGCAGCCAAAGCTCTGCTCATGGCAGGAGTTCGATTCCAACGGAAGGAGGAAGTCAAATCTTCGGTAAAAGGGGTTGAAGTCCACTCAGCCTTCCATCCATCTGTGGTCAGTAAAATGAGTACCCGGCATATGCTGGGGTGTAAAGAAAGGCCGGGGAAGGAACTGGCAATCCCACCCCATATATACGGTCTGCCTAGTAAACATCGCAAGACGTCACCCTAAGAGTCAGAAACAACTCGCACTATAAGTGCGGGGACACCTTTACCTTTACTTATTGTGAAAAAAACCCTCAAAGCAGTTTATAGAAGAAATTAAAACAATTATTGGCAAAAACAGTTAAAGGCAGATATTTAAAAACATTCAAAATAATAAAACCAACAATGTGTTAAAAACAGATAAAAAACATAATAGCTTCTACGTGCCTGGGTAGGCTTGCCTAAACAAAAATATTTTTAGCAGGTGCCAAAATGAGTACAATGAAGATGCCTGCCTAATGAAAATAGGCAGGGAGTTCCAAAGCATAAGTACTGCCACACTGAAGGATCAATTTCTTACAAGAGCAGAACAAGTACTGTAACATGGAAATCACACCTTGAACTTGGCCTTGTTGCAAATGGACAACCAGTGCAGATTTCAGAACAGAGATATGTGCTGATAGGATCTCACTCATGTGAGAAAGTTTGGAGCAGGTGGTGGGCGGCAGCAGTGCCCTCGGCTTTGTCCCCAGGCCAAGGCCTACAGCGGCCACCTCTTCCAGCCGCAACCCCGACATGTGCCGCCCTCGTGCCTTCGCTTCGCTGCCCAGGGCTCACTGGAGCGGGATGGGCCTGCCTGGGGCCACAGCAAAGTTCTTGGAGACATGAGGGAAGTTGGCCGCACTCACTGCCACTGCTGGCTATCCTTCCCCAGGCTCGCTTCTGGGCTTCTCCTCCTCCCCGCTGCGGCCATGTCGTCCATCCTGCCCTTCACGCCACCCATCGTCAAGCAGCTACTGGGCTGAAAGAAAGGTGAGCAGAACAGGCAGGAGGAGAAGTGGTGCAAGAAGAGGGTCAAGAGCCTGGTGAAGAAGCTCAAGAAGACCGAGCAGCTGGACAAGCTGGAGAAGACCATCACCACCCAGAGCATCAACACCAAGTGCATCACCATCCCCAGGTAGCTGCCTCCTTTCAGCTTCCATCCGATGACTGAGTTTGGCTGAGAAACGGAAGTCTCAAAAATGGGGTCCTATCCCAACAGTCTGCTGGGACTGGAACAGAGTAAACTGTGTCTGAGAGAGACTCTAAGCATGGAATATTGTGTGCTGGCAAAGACACAGAGTGATCCATTTTAAATTCACTTGTTCAAAAATTTTCTTGGACTTTTTTTTCTTAATAATGTTATTTGCTATTTAGTCTAATTTTTTGTAAATTGTATTGCTTCTATTGATGTATTTTTATATTTGTGTTTATTTTTCTTTGTAAGCTTCCTTGGGGGCCTTTGGCCAAAAGGCAGGGTATTTATTATTATTATTATTATTATTATTATTATTATCAATAACAACAACAATAATAATAATGTCAGCAATCGTGCCGCAGCATTCTGCACTTACTGCAGCCCCTGAGTGGGGTTGTGCTGCATGGGGATTTCTGTGACCTTGGCTACTGGCTGCCAGAAGTTTTTTAGTTTTGGTTAGGAACCCTGACTGGCTGTGGGATACTGAGTTTTCTGTCTTACTCATAGGAATCTTGTTGTGGTTGGTATGGTATTGCATTTAGGAAATCATCACTGTCTTGTTTTTCTATTTGCATTTCATTTACCTTTAACTTCACTCCCTTACATCCAGAGTAGGGTTGCCAGGATCAGGGCTTGAGACTGATCCTGTATCTTTAGGAGAAGAGAAAGTCAGCCAAGTGCAGGTGTTCTTGCAACCCTGTAATGGGAAAAACCACAAGGTGGAATTCTCCCTTCCCCCTGCACAACTTTGAAAGATACAGAAGACCTTTTGGTTGCCAGGCCCAGCCTCCAAGAGGTCTTCTGTATCTTTCAAAGTTGTGCAGGGGGAAGGGAGAATTCCATCTTGTGGTTTTTCCAATTACAATGTTGCAAGAACACCTGCACTTGGCTGACTTTCTCTTCTCCTAAAGATACAGGATCAGTCTTAGGCCCTGAACCTGGCAACCCTAATCCAGAGAAGCAACAACAGTGGTTCCATGTGGGCAGCTCAACCCCCTTAAACCCACTGATCATGCACCTTGTTATTTGTATTATGGTTGTTTCTTGCCCAATAGTTGTAAAAGAGAATTCACATACTGGGAAGTGTGGCTTCAAGTGTTGTTGTTCCCAAGCTACTGCCTGTGAATGTACACCAAACCGTGTGTGTTTTCTCTTTGTCAATTATTACTCACTGGAATTGGGTTGGCTGTCAAAGTGAATTTATAGAAGCCCACAGCATAGGCAGGAAAGGATAGAGAATCTTCTTAATGCTTACTCATTTCTCAAACCTCTCTCTACAGTGAACGGTCAAATCTGTAAAGATGTTTGGACCGTTGTCCAAGAAAGCTGTGATGTTGGTGTCAAGATACTGGTGGATCCACAGCTTTGTCCCAATGCATAAGCCACTATTGGGTGCAGGAGTTCCTCAAGATAGTTCTCTCATACCTTGTCCCCAAAGAGAGTCCTAAAATGCAGCTAGCTATGGTGATCCATTTATACACTCACACACCAAAGAACAGTGGTGTATAATACCCAATTTTTAGGTTCAGCATGATGTAAACCTGTGCACGGTTTCCTGGTAATAAGTGTACACAGTGTACACTGTACACAGTGGTGCTTGCTTCCGACTGCATACATTCATTTTGTAGCATATCTTGAGCTTTCACACACAAAAAATCACCCACCTGAAATGCAACCCTTAGCTATTAATTAGAAATGCAAACTATTCGGCAAAGAAGTATTTTTATTTGAACTGCTAGCTGTCAAAGAAAAGGAAAGAGGTGTTATCCTGTACCCCTGGAGAAGAGGCACATCATAGGAGCCCTGCTCCATATCTTCCATGGGGCCCATGTGGCAAGGAGATCAACATAAAAGCATCAACTTACATCTGATGAGTTGCAGATGCAATTTAATATTGAAATGTTACTTCATATTCACTGATGAAGGCCTCAGTTCCTTTCAGCTCCACATCCTTCTCCCACGGGGGAGTCTCCAGGCAGTGACCAAATGAGGTCTCCTCAGGAGTCTCTGCCTGAGTGTTGCCTTCTGGTGTGGATTGGGGCCTATATAAGGGGCCCATATAGGACTGGTGGGCCCTGGTAGCCCACCAAAGGTGTCCAGCCTTTGCTTTATTATTTTCTTTCTTCTATGACTTCCTCTGTACTAATCTGTCACAAATAAACTTGAAATCCTCATTATTACCTCATGGCTTACTGGAGGAAGGAGGGTCCATTCATTATCTTGTGTCTCTGGCAGGTAACAGCATTGCTGCTGCTGCAAGATGTCCTGGAGCTGAGCCACCTTGCATTCTCCCTCCACTGCACCACTGCTTCCCAGTTTGTTCCAATAAAAACAAATGGCAAACTCAGGGCTGGCGCCAGAGGGCAGCCAGGTTGGACCCTGGCCGAGGGGCCCCTGAAGTGGCCCTCCTTAGGGTTGGAGGGTAGCACTTTCATTTTGCTGTCCTTAGCAACATCGACTCCCGACCCTGTCACAGATCGCAGAGAGGGAGCTCCCAGCCCCCGCCATACAGACCGTGTGGGCCTGCAACATCTGTCTGCATGCCCCACCTACCTCTCCCATTATCAGGAATGCTGTGCGCATATCTGCCATCAACCAAGATGGTGGCAGAGGCTTCCTTAAGGGGCTGCCACCCCTGCCACCATCTTAACTGATGGCAGGCATGTGAACGCATAGCATAGCATGCATGCCTGCCATCAACCAAGATGGCAGCAGGGGTGGCAGCCCCTTAGGGAAGCCCCCCCACCATCTCAGTTGATAGCAGCCATAAGCACACACCGCGTAGGGCATTCACATGAAACGACAGGAGAGGTAGATGGGGCATGCAGGCGGACACCATGGGCCCAGAGCAGGCTGGTGCCTAAGGGCCCAGTCATGCCTGCCGCTGGCCCTGGGCAGACTGTATGCTGTTATTCTATCCAGACCCACACCCGCAACAACAACAAAGGCAGAATGTGCATTGCTTGTAAAATTTGACCTGAGAATATCATCTTTCATTGAAGAAGCCCCTTACTCCAATATGAACCTGCCTGTCATTACAAATTTGGGTGCTCCCCCTTCTGAACTGAAGTGGCTGGCTACCAGCAATAGGGCGTCTGTCCTAGTGGGAGCACCTTGCCTAAAACCTCTTGGATGGCTACTTATACATCTGCAGAAAAGAGAAAATGCATCACCCAAAAAAAGGACAAAAGAGTTGTCCGATTTCCATAGCATTGGTATATGTTAATGTATATGTTTAGATACATATTTAGAAAGAGTTAATATAATTCAAATGGAAATATACATTAAGAAGAGCTCTGCTGGATCAGGCCAGTGGCCCATCTCGTCCAGCATCCTGGCCAACGAGATGCTTATGGGAAGTCTGCAAGCAGGACCTGCGTGCGACAGCACATTCCCCTCTCACCATTTCCTGCAACTGGTATTCAGAGGTCTGCTGCCTCTGACCGTGGAAGCTGAACGTAGCCATTATGGTTAGTAGCCATTGATAGCCTTATTCTCCATGAATTTGTCTAAAATGCATTTAAACCCATCCAAGTTAGCAGTCATCACTGCCTCTTGTGGAGTGAATTCCATCATTTAAGTGAAGAACTACTTTCTTTTGTCTGTCCTGAATCTTCCAATCAGCTTCACTGAGATTGCTTTCACACTGCATATAATTCCGTTATTCTGATGATTACTTACCTGGTAATTGGTGCATTATATTTGATCTTTCACATGATGTAAATCTAGTGGAATATAGAGCATGTTTAGCACTAATTTTCATGATAAATAACACCAGAAACAATCCATTTGCAAGCTTGGGAATCCAGAAAACCATGGGAGTTTTATGCTAGCTTCGCCTCTTGAGCCTTGCTATTAAATCATGGGAGTTTTACGCTAGCTTTCCCCCTTGAGCCTTGCTATTTTGCTATATTTTGTTTTGCTCATTCCAGCCTGTGCCTGTTTCCTATCTGCCTTTTGTTGCCCTTGGTGAGTCCTCCTTTATGTTGTTGTTCTCAGTTTATCCTCTGATCTGTGTGCCTTGGAAATCCTGTTCTTTCCTGCCTCTTCCCACCCCCTATGGAGCCAGGTGGCTGCTAAAAGATCTAAAAGATCTTGATCACCTTTCTCTTCTCTGCCTCTACTTTCCCCTAGCTGCTTTCAGACAAGAAGCTTATTGTGTTAGTTAAAGTTGCTTTACAAATCTTTTCAAGTCCTTTCCCATTGTCTTTTAAACCCTCCTTCTCGCCTCAGTCTTTTTTGCCTCAGATGGAGCAGCAGCACCAAGGCTGCAACAGCTTGTATTTTAAAGTGACCACTTTTTCCCTTTTCCTTCGTGCTGCTTCCAGCTCTTTCTTTATGGAGTTTTTGATTTCTTGCTGCTTTTCTTGCACTTCTCACCTGATCCTCATGTCACCAGCTGCAGCAATGTGAAAGACATTTGTGCAGCACACTGGTGCATCAGTGAAAAGACCACACTTTTAGGTACTGCAGTGTGAAAGGGATTTTAGAAATCGGGGTAGAAACACTACCATTTTAATTCATTAAACTAACAGAATAAGCTACATGTCTGAAAGCAGCCTGAATGTCCATGAGTTCTACTGTTATGAGATGGGGGGGAAACATTTACCTATCCACTATCTGCATACCATACATAACTCCTACCATGTCTCCTCTTGCTCTCCTTTTCTCTAAACTAAAAACCCCCAAATATTGTAACCTTTCTTCATCAGGGAGTTGCTCCGTCCCCTTGATCACGTTGGTTGCCCTTTTCTGAACCTTTTCCAACTCCATAATATCCTTTTTCAGCTGAGGGGACCAGAACTGTACACAGTACTCCATAGATTTGTATAGTTGCATTATGACATCGGCAGTTTCATTTTCCATTTCTTCCCTAATGATCCCTAGCATGGAATTTACCTTTTTCACAGTGGCCACATACTGGGTCAACATCTTCATTGAGCTATGCTCTAAAGACCCCAAGATCTCATTCCTGATCACTCACTGTCAGTTCATATCCCATAAGTGTATATGTGAAATGAAGATTTTTGTGCGTTGACAATGCATCACTTTACATTTATTTACTCTGAATTGCATTTGCCATTTCACTGCCCATTCACTCGGTTTGGAGAGATTCTTATGGAGCTGTTTGCAATCCCTTTTTTATTTTAACCACCCTGAACAATTTAGTATCATTCAGCATAACAGAGAAGACTGTGAGCAGATGATGTGTGTATGTGCTCAGCCTTCTGTTCAGGTGCTGTTGACCGTCAACTTCCTTCTTATGTTAGGTTTACACTGGACTTGAAGTGGACAGCCCTTCAAGAAGAGGTCTGGACTCCAAATCGAGGACTGTCTTCTGCGAAGTAGGACACATGGTCACCTTACAGAAGTCCCTCCTTTCTCTGCCTTTTGCCCCTCAAAACTGGTCTTAATCATAGAGGGGAACATACTAAAAACATAGCATAGGTGCCTGCATGTTTTCCCCTCTCTGTTTGAGCAGTGGGTAGGGGGCAGTTTGGATCAAGCCTACACTAGCAGCAGCCAGTGGGGCAGCACAGATAGGGCTGCATGGCTTTCTTGGCTTCCCAACAGTTCTGGGTGATGCCACTGACTGAGAGGTGGAGGGGTGTGGCAGAAATGTCAGATTGGCTCCACCGCCATGCATTGGACTGTGCTGAGCTTCTTGCACCTCACCCCTTCCTTCTCAGTCAATGGTAGCACCCTGCAGGGTTGGGAAGCCAAGACAGCAATGCAATCCCACTGGCCGCTAGTGGCTACAACATGGGAGAAATTTTTGAAGTTTAAACACCTTCCTTAACCCAACAGCCCCAGTCCAAACCAGAGATTCCCCCAAAGCTACTTTTAGAAGAAGAAAGTCATGTTAGACAATCCAGTCATGTTGTTGTTGTTGTTGTTGTTGTTGTTATTGCCTGCCCTTCAATATTAGGTCCCAGGTTGGGCTACAGAAATTTAAAATACAGTATTAAAATCCTTTAAAACACATTACATTCACAGGAATAGGTTAGGTCCTGATAACATACATCTCAGGTGCCAAAGGTAAAGAGGTGCAACTTTGGAATTCACCAAAATCTGTATAGCAAAGGTGCCAGATGCACCTCTGTCCCAACACCTTCGCAAGCGCGATTGGTGGGGACACGAGATTGTTGTGGATATGTTGTGTAACAAGATAGGGCCTTTTCGGTGGCTGCTCCTAGGTTCTTGAACTCCCTTCCTAGGGAGGCACGAATGGCCCCCTCCTTGCCATCCTTCCGTCGGCAAGCAAAGACTTTTTTATTCCGACAGGCTTTTGAGATAGAAGGTGTTTAGGATTGGGCTCTACAAGGTTTGTTTATTGTTTTATGCTGTTATTTGTATTATTTTAAATTTTTAGTATTTTAAGTGCCTGTTTCATTGTTTTAAGGTTGCGTATAGTTTAATTGTATCTTAATTGTATATTTTTGTATGTTTTTAACTACATGTAGTTTTATTTGTAAGCTGCCCTGAATTCCAGTTTCGAAAAAGGGCTGGGTAAAAATAAAGTTTCATTCATTCATTCACTCTGTAGGGCAGGAATTCCACAACTTAGGGGCTGCCACAAAGAAAGCTCTCTCCCAAGCCACCATCTCCCAAACTTCTGAGTGTGGCTGAACTACCAAGAAGACCCTCTCTGCTGATTTCAAGACCACTTTCTTCTGTAGGGAAGGAGGCCGTCTCTGAGATATTTGGGGCCTAGGTCATTTAGGGCTTAAAACACTAATGTGAGCACCTTGAAAGTAACTGGCCACCAATGCAGCTGTTTTAGAACAGAAGTTATATGAGTTCTAAAAGCAACCGCAGCCAATAATCTGGCTGCTGCATTTTGGACCAGTTGAATTTTCTGAATGGTCGTCAAGGGGAACCTCATGTAGAGTGCATTGCAATCATCCAATCTGGAAGCTACCCGAGCATAGGGTACTGTTGAAAAGTCATCATTGTTAAACAGACTCTTAGGATGTGCACCTCAATGAACACAGTGGCCCTCACTTTTGAATAAACATGTATAGGAATGCACTACACTGCATTACACAGGAGTAAGCTGCATGGGGCTGGATCCATACTATGTTAGTTGAAGTTTGCTCCCTTTGAAATCAGTGGGATGTAAGATGTGACTAATGTGTCCTACCAATTTCAGTGGAACATAAGTTCAACTAAATTAGTCTGGATCCAATGCATGAACTATAATAATCACAGAACTGTTTCTCATATAGACTCAGTCAGACTACCATCAACAGAACAGGGTCGGGGAAATTTTGGCCCTTCCAATGTTGTTGGACTCTAGCTCCCATTATCCCTGACCATTGGCCATGGTGGCTGGAGCTGATGTGAGTTGGGGTCTAACTAACATCTGGAAGGCCACAGCTTCCCCAACCCTGTAAAAGAACAAAGCTCTCATAGATCTGGGTTTATACTTTCTAATATCAGAGAGTACTATCTCATGGTTAGCATACAGGGGTTGTTGCCACCAGTTCAAAATGTTCCTGTTGGAGTCCCTGCTTAGATCTTTGAATGTCCTTCATTTGTTTATTTGTTCATGAATTGAAATCCATTTCACCAAAACAAACATAGCTTCATTGCCTCCCAAATAATATTTCCAGGAAATACATTATACAGGTTGACCATGAATGTTTCACTAAACGGTTTGGAATTTTCACCAAGCTTCTAGTAGAAATCCATCAGGATTTATTCTCTAAGAAATCCCCACTTCAGCTAAAGAATGATGCTAATACCTTGTCCCTTGTTATGCTAATAATGAGGGAGACAATCGTTATGGTGATGAAATACTGGTGAGTAGTCATTGGAAACTGAACAATTAAGAAACCCATGAGAATGTTAAAATAAATCCAAAATAAGCAATTTGAACAGGGGTTGGCTGGAATATGAAATATGGTTTAACTGCAGCTTGGGAAGTAGAAGGGAATTACTACAATGCCAAGCAATTATAATACCTGTGGAGACTGGTGACTCTGATGTCAGTGGGGCAGTGAATCCACTCTGGGTTTTAGACTGAGCTGAAAGTTTAGACTAAAACCCAGAGCAGATTCACTGTCCCACTGACATTGGAGCTACCAGTCTTCACTGTGAAATACCTTCTGATAGTTATTCTTCCTAGTTTTTTACTAGTTTGCTCATCTTTTTAAGGAAAAAATGCAAATTATTTACTGAGCTGATTGAACTTATTGGACAAATTTGGGCAAACCAGAAATCAAAGATTAGGCTCCTCCTCTAACTTGCAAGTCACTCCCCCATCTCCACTATTTGAGCCAAGATATCGAAACAACTAGGAGAACAGCAGATAGGCATTTTAATATCAGATCATCTTTCTAAAAGAATGCTACAAGTGACATAAGGGTGGGGAAGAAATTTGATTCAGTTCACATTTGAGGCTGAATTTTATCATATTGGCACTTTCTGAAAAAACATGAGAACTGAAACACAGCCATCCTTTGACATACACACTTATCCAAATTTTGCAATGAAGTTCTCCAACCAAAGTTTACAAAACTGGTTATATTAGGGGAGAGTACATAAAAATGAATATATTCATGAAAATAACACACAAAAGCGCATTATGTTAGGGAAAATGCTTGCAAAAATGTGTACATTAGTTAAAACTACATACAAAAATGTGTTTATTTGTATGATGAACCGATGCTGATGAACTTTTTTTTTTAAAAAATGTAAATTGCTGCAGAAATGTGGAGAAGTGAATTTTAGATTGGAAAAATGAGAACTGGAATTGACATATTTCCCTAAAGTGAAGACATTATGGTGCATCAAATTATCATGTTTTAAGGCAGAACACAATCTTCTGTAGTCTAAATTCTTAAGCAGGTATCTCCTGTAATGTTTGCTTGCATGCCAGGCTTTCAGTCTGACTTTTCTGGCAGCTCAGGCTTTACAAATTCAAAATTTTGCATCTTAGGGAAAATCTTCTTTGATCTGCCAGGTCAGGTCCTCCAGAGTTTATGAAGTTCCGAGAGCTGAGCATGCTGGATCAAAAGCCAGATGTGGGAACCTCATCTCGGTCTGTCAGAGCCAGCAGATCAGAGTTAAATTTATGACTCAAGCTCTAAAACAAGTACAGTAGGACCCTGCTTACCGGTGCTTCACTTCCCGGCGTTCCGCTAATGCGGTGGCTTTCATTCCCCGTTTTAAAGCCGATTTTGCCAATTTTGCATCATTTTGCATCATTTTTGCTCGACGTGCCCCATTATACTCAATGGGGTTCCACTTTACAGTGATTTCCGCTTTACGGTGGGGATCCAGAACAGAACCTGCCGTATGTGGGGCCCGCCTGTAGTCTCTTGGTCAATGTGACATAATTTTTAAGACTAAGAACATAAGAACATAAGAACATAAGAAGAGCCTGCTGGATCAGGCCAGTGGCCCATCTAGTCCAGCATCCTGTTCTCACAGTGGCCAACCAGGTGCTTGGGGGAAGCCCGCAAGCAGGACCTGAGTGCAAGAACACTCTCCCCTCCTCAGGCTTCCGGCAACTGGTTTTCAGAAGCATGCTGCCTCTGACTAGGGTGGCAGAGCACAGCCATCATGGCTAGTAGCCATTGATAGCCCTGTCCTCCATGAATTTGTCTAATCTTCTTTTAAAGCCATCCAAGCTGGTGGCCATTACTGCATCTTGTGGGAGCAAATTCCATAGTTTAACTATGCGCTGAGTAAAGAAGTACTTCCTTTTGTCTGTTCTGAATCTTCCAACATTCAGCTTCTTTGAATGTCCACGAGTTCTAGTATTATGAGAGAGGGAGAAGAACTTTTCTCTATCCACTTTCTCAATGCCATGCATAATTTTATACACTTCTATCATGTCTCCTCTGACCCGCCTTTTCTCTAAACTAAAAAGCCCCAAATGCTGCAACCTTTCCTCGTAAGGGAGTCGCTCCATCCCCTTGATCATTCTGGTTGCCCTCTTCTGAACCTTTTCCAACTCTATAATATCCTTTTTGAGATGAGGCAACCAGAACTGTACACAGTATTCCAAATGCGGCCGCACCATAGATTTATACAATGGCATTATGATATCGGCTGTTTTATTTTCAATACCTTTCCTAATTATCGCTAGCATGGAATTTGCCTTTTTCACAGCTGCCGCACACTGGGTCGACATTTTCATCGTGCTGTCCACTACAACCCCGAGGTCACCGCCAGTTCAGACCCCATGAGCGTATATGTGAAATTCAGATTTTTTGCTCCAATATGCATAATTTTACACTTGTTTATATTGAATTGCATTTGCCATTTTTCTGCCCATTCACTCAGTTTGGAGAGGTCTTTTTGGAGCTCTTCGCAATCCCTTTTTGTTTTAACAACCCTGAACAATTTAGTGTCATCAGCAAACTTGGCCACTTCACTGCTCACTCCTAATTCTAGATCATTAATGAACAAGTTGAAAAGTACAGGTCCCAATACCGATCCTTGAGGGACTCCACTTTCTACAGCCCTCCATTGGGAGAACTGTCCGTTTATTCCTACTCTCTGCTTTCTGCTTCTTAACCAATTTCTTATCCACAAGAGGACCTCTCCTCTTATTCCATGACTGCTAAGCTTCCTCAGAAGCCTTTGGTGAGGTACCTTGTCAAACGCTTTTTGAAAGTCTAAGTACACTATGTCCACTGGATCACCTCTATCTATATGCTTGTTGACACTCTCAAAGAATTCTAATAGGTTACTGAGACAGGACTTTCCCTTGCAGAAGCCATGCTGGCTCTGCTTCAGCAAGGCTTGTTCTTCTATGTGCTTAGTTAATCTAGCTTTAATAATACTTTCTACCAGTTTTCCAGGGACAGAAGACTACATGATCTATCTTTATTTAAACCACATTCCACACTTACAATGGGTTGGAAAGCCTGTGGTCCTCCAACCATTGTTGGACTCTAACTCCCATGAGCCCCAGGCTGTATGGCCAATGGTCAGAGATGATGGAAGTTGTAGTTAAGTACATTTGGAGGGCCACAGATTCCCCACCCTTGCTTTACACAGGAAAATTCAGGTTTATCACCAAGTGTATACTCTAGGCAGCTGCAGTCAAACAATGATTTGCATATATACATTGACATTGTTCCCTAAAAAGCACAACTTTATGATATACCTTTTGGCAAACATGTTTGTTACAAGCACATTTCCTTTTTAGGTGCTCACTTACACTAGTGATCAATCTGGGTGCATTGTCATGTGATGCTTTGCTTTGTTATTGATTTGCTAAACAATATGCATTTGCTTTGTTGTATAGCTGTTCATTGCTACTTTGATATGGAGTTTGCTGATATACTGTGGATGATGATATATTGCTGCTGGTGTATTTATACTGATGGTTTTGCCATTTTATTTCTTGTGAACAACCTTGAGCATCTGCAGAAGGGTGATCTACAAATAACGTTACTAGGACTGATGGTCTTTTTTGTTGTTTTTGACCACATTTTAAACTTTATTTCAAAATAAAACCCCATGTTTAAAAGAACCCAGTCTTTCTGCAGCTTGCCTTGTTCTTCTCCATTACCCCTTGACTCTATTCCTTTCTTATTTATTTTGAACTATACAACAAACCATCAATTTTGCATGATTACATAACATGTCTTGTTCCTAAAATGGCATTTACTGACCCAGTACAATTGCCTGCATCTGGACCTAAACCACTTGAGTTCCTAACTTCTAGGTTCCAGTCATGTGGTGATTAGCTCCTTAATGAGACCAATTTCCTCCATGTAAATCATTGAGGGATAATCACATGTGGTGGATTATTGACTGCCCAGTGCATGTGATGATTGCATTACCTGCATTCTTCAGTAACAAAATATTATAGCTATTTTATCACAATCAGAAGTTCTGCTCTGCCAATGAAATTTGATTCTGAGGTTGCGAGCTGGTTCAAAATCATCCCTGGGTTGCTCTTTAAGAATTTAAACACCTGTATGCTTTCTCACCTAATGCTGTCTCTTAAGCAAACATTTCATTGGCAGGCATATTTCTATTTTGGCTGCTTTTACTTCTGGCTTCTTGTACACACAGATATATAACACAGAGCAGCTGAAGGAAAGTGATGAAGACATATTTTTGTGCTGTTAGAAACAGGGTGGCTGCTTACATCAGGGATGGGGAAACTTTTTCAGCCCAAGAGCCACATTCCCTTGTGGCCAACCTACCAGGAACTGTATACCATTGGTGGGTCAGGCCAGATGCTAAACAGACTAAATGCAACTCATACTTTTTCCACAACAGATTACATTTCAGCCATGTGAAAATTAGAGGGTTGGGTTTTTTTACACACGAACACACACACACACACACACACACAACCTCTTCAGGCAAGCAAGAGGCATTATGGTGGTTCAAGGATACATTGCAGCCAAAGCACTCATCGACGGTGCAGCCTGTGGGAGGGGGTCTGGCCTGCAGTGAGTGAGTCCTGAGGACCAACAGGGAAACTGGAGGGCCACATTTGGCCCCTGAGCCTGCAATTCCCTATACACTGCCCCAAAAGACAACAAATATATGATGCCAGTTTGCATTAAAAGTGCATATGCTAATTTATAGGTATAGATGCATTTTTTTAAAAAAAATACTTAAATAGGAATACGATACATCCACAATAGTGGGGAAGTCTGTGACCAGGTGACATGTGCCTGCTCAGTCCACTGTCCCGGTGCTACATGTTCATGGGCAACTTCAAGGCCCGTTCAGGTCTCCCTTCTTATGGTTCTTTATCTTTAATCCAGATTTGAGCTAGAGAGCCTTTCAAATAAAGAACAGCTTCCAATGAAAGGACTGTTCTCTGTAAATAAGGACAGCTGGCCATGCTAGTCAGAAATGATTTAGAGTTGAATTTATAAGCGCCATTCTGAGGTAATTCAAGTTCAGTTGCCACAGAACTGGGATTCTGTTCTTGTTTTTACTCTATTACTACCTGGCAAGTAATTTGAATAAACAGCCTTGGATTATGCCCTCCCACTTTCTTGATCCTTGGTTACACAAATCATGTTTTACATTCTAAAACATTTATCAGTTTGTTCCAACTTCTCTTCAGTGTCATTCAAGCTAATAGGTAATATGGCAAGACTAGAGAGCTTCCTCTGAGGGTGAGGAAATGCCTCAGAGCTTCTGTTCTTTTCTCTTTTTGACTTTCTTTTTCTGTCCCTAGTGAAATAAAGTCAGCAAAGGATAAAAACAAGAAATGAACACAGACAACAGAAAATACCTCGTAAATGAGAGTGAATGCATTTTCTCTATTTGCAATACAATATTCAGCAGCCTTTAGAAAGGCTGAAGCAATCCTGCTCATTTGTCAAGTTTATATACATCTGGGTGATGCATTTCTTTCTGGGAAAGAATTCAACTAAACTATTCCAGACTGCACGTGGGAACTCACATTTTTAATGTGCCCTAGGGCAGCCAGATGCAAAACAGGACTGGGCTCCTGAGCCTCTAGATATTGTGGAGAACAGGAATTTCAGCAACGAAGCACACTTGATGAAACTCTCTCTTCTACACCAGTGTTTGTCAAGCTTTGTTTTTGGACTACAACTCCGATCATCCCTGACCACTGCCTAAGCTAGCTGGGAATGATGGGAGTTGTAGTCCAGCAACATCTGCAGACCCAAGGTTGAAGAACTCTGTTCTACACAACATTTAAGGGTGCAGGAGCTCTGTCCCCTTTTACATCTGCTCACCCTAATGCTCCCCTACATTAAAAAGTTATCTATTATAGTAGATAATAGTAGAACTCTATTATAGCAATGACCAGGCTAGGTATTAAACTTTTAAAAAATGAAGAAATAGTCAAAAATAGCATCACCACTTGTAACCTGAAGTGGAACTATCTACTTCGCTATCTCACAATTTAACACCTCATTCTGCTGCCTCTGTAGACTAGGTCTGCCCTATGGGGTCATAAAGTGATAGAATTCTGGACTGTTCCACTTTATACTGCTGATGGGATCATATGTTTGAGTGTTCCCCTGCATGTAATAAGTGTACACATCAACCCAAAGGCTATGCTAAGCTGAGTAGACTGAGGGCTACCACTTCCAAATGTGCTAGAACTTTATACTATACAGCCAGCATGAATTTTTCACATTCCACAATGTTAAATTAAAAACACCTCCATGCCAATCTGCTTCTTCCCATAAACTCATTTCAAAACAAAATCTTACAAAACTTATAGTCCTGAACTCAGACACACTTGCTTAACAACCCTCTAGGTTTTAATGATACACAAAACACTCAGAGGGAATCTAGAGTTAAAAGTGTAAAACAAGAGGGAGGGAAATCCAGACCCCTGTTGGACTTTTTTCTGTCAGTGGTCTCATAATTTGTTGACATTAATTGAAAATCAGTCATGTTCACAGAGTACTTGTTATCCTATTAGTGACCTTGCTCCATACTGTGACCTTCATCTTCTACAGTTTAAAAGTTTTTAAAATGCTGACTTTTAATTAATTTAAGAAATTTAACATTGGAGTCTATGATACTGCATGCTCAGTAAGAACCAACTGTCAGTGATCTAAAAGCCATACTCACAGCTGTTCAGCTTTGCTAATCAGGGGGCCACACTCATGCCAGGTGGAGAGTTTTTAGGAGACATCATATTCCCCTCACAGAGCTACAATCATCAGAAGAGGGGCTGACTGTAAAACCACTTTGGCCACTGGAGCTCTGTCAGGGGAACAGGTGTCTTCTAACAACTCTCAGCACCCTTCACAATCTACACTTTCCAGGATTCTTTGGGGGAAGCCATGACTGTTTAAAGTGGAATAAATGTCTTGTGTGGATGTGGCCAGGGTCAGCTTTGGTTTAAATTTGGGTCAGAGACTACGTGTCTGCTGTAGAATTAAAAGATAGGGGAAATCCCAAAAAATAATGATACTGTTAACAATATTTTCCTTTTGAAAAGGAAAGGGGCTTTGCCTCTGCCCTTTGCCCATCCACCAAATCTCCTCCCCTCCCTTCCTCCCTCTCCCCTTCCTACAGAGCTACAATTCCCAGAATTCTCTGGGAAGAAGGACTGACTGTTAAACCACTCTAGGAATTATAGCTCTGTGGGAGGAATGGGGGTCACCTGACAACTCTCAGTACCCTTCACTTCCCAGCTTTCTAGAGCAGGAGAGGGCTATTGTGATCATGTCTTACTTGTGGGGTTCCTATGGGCATCTAGTTGGCCATTTTGACAACAGGATGCTGGACTAGTTGGACCTTTGGCCTAATCCAGTAGGACTCTTCTTATTAGAAACAATGTGCACTGTAGCATCCCCATGCTGTGTATCTCCACCCCACCAACAATAAGAACCACTTTCTTCATATTGTGTTCCAGAGCTATGATCCCATATGAACAATTACTTTGGGCATCAACTCCAATGAACATAATAAAACTTAATTCCAGACAAATATGCATGGGCTCAAACTGCATCTGTTATTCTGCCAAGCATGAGCCAGCATGGAGCTCTCCAATGATTCTGCAAATGATTCAAAGGAGGAACATGCTGATGAATATGTGTGAGCAAAATATGCTTTTTCCAGTTCTGTCCTACATATTTTTCCTTAGTAGCAGTGAGTATTTTCTTTAGTATTGCTGTCTTGTTTCCCCACTTTATGATGCTTTCTCTACAGTGAAAAATTCTGTGTTACTTATCTCTTCTCTTTGAAATTTAATACTGGGGAATTAATAAATCACCATCACATGCAGCTAAGAAAAGAAGCTAAAACAGGTCCTTGAACTGACTACACAAGAGGATCTTATGTTGCCATGGCAGCCCTGTAGCCAGCCTTCCTTGTAAGGTGGAGCAGCCACATTTCTAGGTGGAGCAGCCACATTTCTAATTGGGCAATGGGGCAGGAGATGTGCATGGTGCCAGCTAATTTCCCTCTCACTGGTGGAGAGGATGTGAGGGCCAAGCCAGGGGAAGGAAAAGGCAGTGAACTTCCCCCGCACTCTCCTCCATCCACAGAGTGGGTTAACTTACATGAATGAAGTTTATTCTGTTGAATTGTCACACGCTTTTTTGAAAACCCAAAAGGTTTTCTTTGCCTATAGCTAGTCCCCTTCACCTGTGTTCTGTCCCTGATTCTGATTCTTCATGAACTGAACTACTTTGGTAATGACAGTGAGCTCCTGAGCTTGGCTTTAATGCTACATTAGGTATCTCAGTTTTAGATTCTACCCAAAAAACAAACTTGTCCATACTAGAAGTTCAGGGAATGGCAGAGAGAAAATAAATGTTAATTCCTTCATGAGAGTCCCTCCTTGTAGTGTTGTTCCTGGTTTTTAGATTTTCCTTCCTGTTGGACAATCAATGGAAAAGTTTTTATCTAGGAGTGGTTAGAGTGTTGGACTACGACTTGGGAGACCAGGGTTCGAATCCTCACAAAGCCATGAAGCTCATGAGTGACCTTGGGCCATTCACTGCCTCTCAGCCTCAGAGGAAGGCAATGGTAAATCCCCTCTAAATACTGCTTACCATGAAATAGGGTCACCATAAGTCGCAATCGACTTGAAGGCAGTCCATTTCCATTTCCATACAAAGAACAACCTAAGCAATTGGAAACTAATTGTGGAAAGCAATTGGATTTTTTTTTTACTGGGTTGCTGGCTTTATTTTTATGTCCAGAAATCTTGGAAAGGTCTCATGCTAAGCTGCACATACTGGGAAAATAAGAAGTTAGGCCTGAGTTACAGCTTAGTTGTCCAGCCAGCCAGCCAGCCATCTAACTGTAGTGTACACAGCAATATTTCTATTGTTTTAGGGCTGTTTTCATCTTTTGCCATCTAGTGAGTGCTTTAAAAGAGTAAAGGGTAGCCATTTCCCCCTGATCACTTTAAGTTATCTCTGTATTTCACCCTTTAGCAATGTTGTTCTATTCATTATAATGACTGCAGAATAAACAAACTCTTGCTTCTTTATTTATTTATTTATTTATTTTATTTCATTTCATTTTTAAACTGCCCATAGCGAGTAGCTCTCTGGGCGGTGAACAAAACAAGATTAAAATACAATATTACAATAAAATTACAATAAAATCAGCAACAAGTTAAACGAAAAACATTAAATGAAACACATTGAACATTAAAATGCCTGGGAGTATAGCCAGGTCTTAACCTGGCGCCTAAAAGAAAGTACCGTAGGCGCCAGGCGTATCTCCTCAGGTAGGCTGTTCCACAGTTCGGGGGCCACCACAGAAAAGGCCCTAGATCTAATAACAATCCTCCGGGCATCCTGATGAGTTGGTACCCGGAGGAGGGCCTTGGATACTGAACAAAGTGAACGGGTAGGTTCATATCGGGAGAGGCGTTCCACAAGGTATTGTGGTCCCACACCGTATAAGGCTTTATAGGTCAAAACCAGCACCTTGAATCTGGCTCGGAAACAAATAGGCAGCCAGTGCAGGCGGGCCAGGACAGGTGTTATATGCGCAGACCAGCGGGTCCTCGTCAACAACCTGGCTGCCGCATTTTGCACTAGCTGAAGTTTCTGAACGGTCTTCAAGGGCAGCCCTACGTAGAGCGCATTACAGTAGTCCAGTCTAGAGGTTACCAGAGCGTGAACTGCAGGTAAGCAGACATGCTCTTTTTTTTTGCTGGCTGGGTAGAAAGCACAACTGAAAATTAAAATTAAAAGCAGAGCAAATTAAAGTCCAAGGGCTGGAGTCTAATTCTAGCCCATAATACAAAGTTTTAATATTTAACTCTTCAAGGGTCCTGTTACTGTGAAGGCTGCTTTTTTCCAAGATCACTTAAGTAATTATAGGGTGATTGTGATCATGAAAAATTCACCCTCAGTCAGGGAAAGTTGGCAGACTTTGGGGGGCTCTTCCAGATGAGGTTTTTGTTGTGCACTCAGCCTGCCCTTATTCACTGAATTTTTCAGAGGGTCCTATTCAAACATTGCTCATGTTCTTAAAACAAACTATCATGCTTTAAATGAGGTTGTCATTGTCTGTCATGTCACAAATTAAAAAGAAGACAATTTCTGAAAAAAAATCTGAGGTGTATGTGAAGCACAGCTGGGGGGGCAGCTCAAGAATTGGTTCCCTTTGTCATGGATTTTCACCCCTTTGCCATTTATTTATTTATTCCATTTATTCCTATATTGCATGGAAAACAAGACCGTATATATTAGGTCCCCATTCCCAGGCAGACACTGACCAGAGCAGTTTTGTTGCATCTTTTAGAAATCAATTAGTAGTTTTGCTTAATCTTTTAGAGATGAATTAGTAGTTAGAGCCTTGTATTAATTGACAAGGCCTTTAACAACTTGAGCCTAGGATACTTTAAGGACTACCTGATTCCTTATATCTCTGCCCAGTCACTGAGATGTTTTTGGGGAGCCACTGTAACTGGTCCCCCAAGACTCGGATGCACAACTCATATCCATCAGGAGCTGTGTGTTCAATATTGTAAGCCCAGTGGAATTCCCACCCAACTGAGATGAGTCAGGCTTTCTCCCTGTTGAACTTCCAGCAGTGAGTGAAGACTTTCTTAAAAAAAATAATCAGCAGGCACCTTAAGTAAGTTTTCTGATCTTATGTTTAGTCCAAAAGGATTTTATCTTTATTGTATCTTTTCAACCACCTAGAAACTATAGCATAAGCAGTATATAAAGCTTTTCCGTTTCAGCAGGTCTATCCACATACATGATTTGATTACACCTGTTTTGTAAATTTGTTTTAATGTTTTATTGTGTTTTATTGTTTTTTAAAAGCTTTTAGATGTTTTTAATTGTTTTTAAACATTTAAATATGTTTGTTTCACTTTTAATGGTGTTTCTTTATCAGGAATGTGTTATAAAGAACAGAGGTGTAGGGTTATGGGAGGGATCAACGCAGAGCAACAACAGATGAGCATATTTTATTGCATTTATAAATAGCCATGCTTGAGCTGCAACAATTTAATATGCCAATGAATTATACATGTAAACAAATACAAAAGCTAGTCTGACTTAAAGTAAAAGCACTTTCAAAAGTACAAGTTGCAATGGGTTGTGCCTGCCATTAAGCACTGCATTTACCTCAACAAATTCAGCCGGCGGGTTTGAGGCAAGCCTAGTAACATTAGCAATTTTAATAAAGATTCAGTTAAATCAAAGCAGAACAACAATAGATGAGCATATCTAAACTAGTTCTACATTGTCTTTGGATCTGGCTATATGACAGCCCCTTTCAGAATTAGGAATTTACCACTCATATCAAGAAATCACATGCTACTGATTCCCTGTAAATTTCAACAGAATGTGCTCCCAAAGTCAGTGGGTTTAGGGCTGCACTTTTCACCATCTTTGAATATACATTGCTATCCTTACTGCCCTTACTCTGTTTTCAGCTGAATAGCACTGAGGAGCCTGGCGTAAAGTTTATAGGACATATATTTGCTGAGCATTGTGGCTACATTGACACCGATCTATCCACCACGCCGGGTATATATTTTCTTTTTGGTATCCTCAGTGATGATTCCAATGATAAACTTACTTAAGCCCACACAGACCAGCTGTGTATTTCAGTATCTGTCTCCATGACCTTGGTTTTGGCATAAGACTGATATATTTCAGTTAGGAAGAGTCGGTTTCTTCTAAATCCACACAAAAACATAAGACAACAGATTTGCTAGATCTTTATCTAAAGTGCCCTAAAGATCTAATTGAAAGTTGTTATTATTTATCTTAAATGAAATATCTGTTAATTAGAACAGGGAGAAAGGCTTCAAAAGAACCATCTGGTGTGGTCTTGCTTTTTATGATGCTTTTTCGCATTGAAGTTCTCTGGGTTTATGGGGTTGTCATGCTTAGAATGGACAAAGTCTGGATCCAGTTCACAAAGTGCATATTTAGGGTCTTTCTAGATTATTTTTTTATGTGAAGTATATGTCTTATGTAAAGATTATGTAATGTATGAAGGCCACAGAATGCAGAAGAAGTGCTTAGCTTTAAGCCAGAAGTTGACATTTTGCAACAATAATATAAAAGGTCGACAATCCTTAAAATAAAATAGGCACTTGGGTGAAGACTGGGGGACGGAGCCTTTTGGGTGAAGGAGATGGGCTCTGAACAGGTCTGGGGATGGATCTTGGAGGCAAAGCCCTACAGCCTTTATAGTGCTAGGATGAAACCCAGCCAGCCACATTTCACAGGCCCAAAGACAAGACACAGAATTTTTTAGTAAATCTAGGGATTGAGCATATGCAAAGGCTCCTTGATGGACAATAGAAGTGGGTTAAATATGTTCCCTCTTTGGAAATTTGTTTTCATTTGGAATATATGAGTCAATCCTCACCAACCCCATTCTTGGAGAATGGCAAATCTCCCGACAAAGTCGATGCTCCCTTTTCAAATGAATACAGTATTATCATTGGAACAAAAATCATTGATATATAAGAAATAAATGTTGGATCTTATTAATGTATCGGCAAACGGCATTTGTCAAAGTTTCTCTTGTTTATTTTGTTCCTTCAAATTTCATACACCATTCTTTCTTCTTTTATAGGCTCTTGCACTGGAAAGTGCAAATTAGTGATGATGCCCTTTCTTCATTTTTTAGAATCTGCTCCTTATTTGCACATTCTCCTGTAGGGATGCTTAACAACCATTGTTCCAAATGGGGCCTCTGGCATTTTTTTAATTTGGATTTTGAGAGAGCTTAAACTGGAAACACTGCACATTTTTAAAACAAGCAAACCAAAAAAAATTCCTAAAAGTGTAATGGTACAAAAATTAATAATGTTTGAGATAAGCCTTTCATGTTTTGGAGAATGGCAAACAGGATAACTAAGCCCCAATAATAATTTGTCAGCAATACAGTCACCTGCATTTGCCATTAATAGACTTCAACCTAGCACCACTAATGTACATCAAACATTCTAACAATTAACAAGTGGCTGCATTGTACATCAGACTGGCATTCAGCCCTGTACTTCTCTACTGTGGAAAAGAAAGCCATGCAATGTTTTAACTTCCATCAAAAGAATACATGACTAATAATATATCCACATTTGGCCATGGCCTTCTTGAGGATAAACTTTCTGTGTTTATTCTCCTGGTCTGGGCATGGGGTTGTGAAAACAGTCATTACAATGAGATAACATTTATGCCATTACTGATATGGGGTCTTGAAAGTTGCAGAGCTGATCCACTCTTCTGACTCATGAAATCGGAGAGGGTCGCAGGTTTCTAGGCTTCTAAATTGCTTTGCAGGCTTCAGCGCTCTCCAGTATTATGTGGAATTGTGTTTTCAATCCTATCCTATTTGTTTTCCTGAGAGTAAGTCTCATTAAATTCAATGAGATTTACTTCTCAATAAGGATAGAAGGATTTTTTCTCTCTTCATTTCTCATTTTTCCAGTCTTAAAATCGGTTTTCCACATTTTGCAGCAATTTGAGTTTTTTAAAGTCCTCATGGAAATTCATAAGCATTTTAGTGCAAATCACACCTGATAAACATATTTCATATGCAATTTTGAATAACGTACACATTTTACAAGCTTTTTTCCCTAATATAATGCGGTTCATTATGTACAGTTCTGATGGCCTCACCTCAAAAAGGATATTGTAGAGTTGGAAAAAGTTCAGAAAAGGGCAACCACAATGATCAAGGAGATGGAGCACCTCCCCTATGAAGAAAGGTTGCAGCATTTGGGGCTTTTTAGTTTAGAGAAAAGGCGACTACGAGGTGACATGATAGAAATGTATAAAATTATGCATGGCATGGAAAAAGTAGATAGAGAAAAGTTTTTCTCACTCTCTCATAACACTAGAACTTGTGGACATTCATTGAAGTTGAATGTTGGAAGATCCAGGACAGACAAAAGAAAGGACGTCTTCATGCATACTTAAACTACGGAATTTGCTCCCACAGGAGGCAGTGATGGCCACCAACTTGAATGGCTTTTAAAAAATATTAGAAAATTCCAGAGCTTGGAAAAGTTACTTTTTTGAACTACAACTCCCATCAGCCCCAGCCAGCATGGCCACTGGATTGGGCTGATGGGAGTTGTAATTCAAAAAAGTAACTTTTCCAAGCTCTGGAAAATTCAAGGAGGATAAAGCTATCAGTGGTTACTAGTCACAATGGCTGTGTTCTGCCACCATAGTCAGAGGCAGTATGCTTCTGAACACCAGTTGCCGGTAGCCGCAGGAGGGGAGAATGCTCTTGCACTCGGGTCCTGCTTGTGGGCTTCCCATGAGCATTATATTGGCCACTGTGAGAACAGAATGCTAGACTAAATGGGCCACTGGACTGATCCAATGGCTCTTCTTGTGTTCTTATTTTGTGGATTTTCAGCAATATCTTCATTTTATGCACACTTTCCCCTAATATATGCATTTCTGTAAACACTGCAAACCACATAGCAAAATTCGGATAAGTGCAAATTTTGAAGGATTTTGTGTTTTGGTCCACATATTGTTGTGGAAAGTGAGAATTTGATAGATTTGGCTCTAAATGAGACCTGAATTGAATTTCTACTCCATCCCTTCTTCTGAGTAGACATATGTGGGGTTGAGCATCAGTCCCATTGATCTCAGTGGTATTCACTTCTGAGGAAACATGTGCCAAGGCTGCTTAGCTCTCCATTTATTGATATATCTGTTAGGCAACATTAATGATCACAGCTCTGCACAGAGATTTTGCTGTTAGTGAAACTTAGTGGCACCTCTAAGCAGACTATTACAGCAACTTTATTTGGGAACTGTGAAAAGTTAGAAAGGGCTTGATATATAAATATCAGCCATTTCAATCTTTTTTTTTCAAATCAGGTAATTGAACTTTTGAGTTCAATTGTACCAATGAAACATCTCTTCCCAATGTTGGTTGCTCACATACCTTAATCCTGAACTTTCACCACCTTTGAAGGCTGAGCAGCAGAAAAGGGGATATTGATAGTGAAGAGCAGAAGATGAATCCCTCTGACAAGAAGCAGAGGTGCAAGATTGATGGAGGAAGAACTTTTCTACGCATTACACAGCATGGAGGTAATAAACCGCAGGGTAAGATTTTGGAGTGGATCATTTCAGATTTCAGGTGTGCATTGAGGGTCACTGGGCCACATAAAAAAAATTCCCTTCATGTTACAAATCAGCAGAAGATACGGTGGTCACACAATAGTAAACAAGAAGAAATGCATCACACCACCAAACCATAGGGCACTGATTTGCATAAAATTTGCATATCCTAATTTAATGATGCAAAGCAGGAGAGACTTTGGATTGTCGCCAACTAAATCCCAGAGCTTGGAAAAGTTACTTTTTTTGAACTACAACTCCCATCAGCCCAATCCAGTGGCCATGCTGGCTGGGGCTGATGGGAGTTGTAGTTTAAAAAAGTAACTTTTCCAAGCTCTGCTAAATCCTACTCAGAGTAAACCCATTGAAATTAATGGATATGGCTAACTTGGGTCCATTACTTTCATTAGATCTCCTCTGAGTAGGACTTAGTTGAATATAGCTCTTTGACCAGATGCAGAGTCTGCTATCCAAGTGCTGTCTACGGGCAACTTTAGGGCTCCTGTTACTAACCCTCCTTAAGGTTCTTTAACTTTAAACTGCAGTTGGACTAAATAGCCCTCCCAGTAAAGGACTCCTTCAAACAGAGGCCTGTCCTCTGGCAGCCATTCAAACAGAAGACTGCAAAGTAAGACACGTGGGCACCCTAGCAGAGGAGCACATTCAACTTTCCTGCCTGGAGCAAGAAAGAGCCTTTGGTGTGACTCTCTCAAAATAATAACTCTTATCTCTTACTGAACAAGATCTCAATAATCCTTCTTAACTCCCCAAAGCTGTAGAGCAAATCTCATTGGGAATTACTAATTGTAATTCTGGGCTACATTACTGAGTGAGCACAATTCTGGAAGGCTGAATATATATAACAAAGGAGCAGGTTCCCTCAGAACAAATGTGGCCAGCCTTCCAGAAAAAAACACCAGCAAATGGGAGAGGGGGATGAGCAAAACTGATAAAGGTTAGCAAGGCTCTCTTTCCCCCGCCTACCACGGCTTCGCTTTAATGGGAGTATTTTCAGTGAAGCGGGTGTGTGTGTGCCTGGAAGCGCAACAGATGATACAATCATGAAACCATTGGCCTTTACTTCTTGTTATACGGGCAGAGCAAGCCAAAGAAAATCTAATATTGTGCTGTTCAAACTGCATTATGTTTCTGGTGTGAACTAGCAAAAGTTACAAAAAGGTTATGGCTTCGGCTCATTCATCCATTTGTCACCTTGAGCACACCAGATCCAGCCTCACATGGTACTCCTGGACCTAAACCTCAGAGTTCACATAAAAGAATACAAGCCTCATTTGTACTTTGCATTTTTGACTCATAGGAACCTTCTGGGCTTCTGGCAATGCACTGATGCCTAAGACCAGGAGTCACTAACATAGTGACCACCAGTACTCTCTTTGGCACCTGTCAAAGATCCCAGTAAATATCCCCTCAAAAATCCGCAGCACACAAGAGACTGTTTCCTCTTCCTGCCCAGTCTCTGTTTGCACTGGCTCAGTCTCTCCTGTATTGAACACACACCTCCTTAACCATGCCCACATTTCATGGGATGCCACAATTGGACACCTACCCTTCTTTCCATTCGGAATAGAGGAAAGCTGCAAACAGGTTCTTTCTTTCAGCAAGCAGGGCAGTGGCTGATATAGGTGCCTTTCCCCATTGGGGGGGAGGGAGATTCCCACACCATTTTTGTGGTCCAGCTGCTCTTTTGAACATAGCAGCCATTTTGGATTATGTCATACACCCCATGAAAGCCATTTTGTTTTATTTCATGCACTCTATGGCAGCCATTTTGTGACTTGCACCCATGGCACTTTTAAAAATTTCAAATGTGCCCATTGGCCCAGAAAGGTTGGTGCCCCCTGCCTAGATCTGTCTTCATGACAGTCACTAACAAGTGTACCTTGGGATGACAGCCCTTCATTCATTTATACAACTTCTCAGACATCTTTCTAACCATATGAGGCTTCAGGAGTCATGGAAAATGGACTGCCTTCACGTCGATCCTGACTTATGGTGACCCTATGAGTAGGGTGTTCATGGTAAGCGGTGTTCAGAGGGGGTTTACCATTGCCTCCCTCTGAGACTAGTCCTCCCCAGCTGGCTAGGGCCTGCTCAGCTTGCCACAGCTGCACAAGCCAGCCCATTCCTTGTCCACAACTGCCAGCTGGGGGGCAACTGGGCTCTTTGGGACTATGCAGCTTGCCCATGGCTGCACAGGTGGCAGGGCACGTAACCCCTGAGCCACTCATTGTGGGGTGATCTTTAGCTGGTCCTTGACACCCAGGAGACACGAGTGGGGATTTGAACTCACTGAATCTGGGCTCCCGGCCAGGCTCTCCTCCCCACTGTGCTATACCAGCAGTCTTCTAAAAAAAATCTTCATGTAAAACATGAACACAGCTGAGGACACAATGGTTAAAATCTCTTTCACAATCAGCCAAAACAGAAAGAGTAAAGCATGATTATTCCTCTTCTCCCCTCTCAGTTCACTGCCCATTATGCAAGTGATAAATTTGGGGGAAATGTTACATAAGTTTTGGAACCTGCCCGTACACTACGCTCAACATCGAAGGCCCTCCTCCGAGTTCCGACTCATAGAGGGGCTCGGAGGATGGTAACAAGAACTAGGGCCTTCTCAGTGGTGGCCCCCGAACTGTGGAATAGTCTTCCCGAAGAAGTGCACTTGGCGCCGACATTGTTATCCTTTCGGCGCCAAGTCAAAACCTTCCTATTTCATCAGGCATTTTAGCTTTTCTTAAACATGTTTTAATTGGTTTTAGATTGTGGATTTGCATTTATATTTTTTGTATTGTTCTGTGTGATTCTATTGTATTTATTGTGATGGTTGTACCCCGCCCAGAGAGCTATGCTAGTGGGGCGGTATAAAAATTCAATAAATAAATAAATAAAGGGTGTGAGAGGTGGGCAGACCTATCATGCGATGGTGCCATCAGGACAGGACTTTGGGGCAGATGTTGAGTGACCCATTCAGTTGAATGAGCAGAAGGGTCCCAAACCCCCAACCATTGTAGGCTACAGTTTGATGTATACATTACCATCTAAAGGATGAGGAGCTGTATGACAATTAAGTCCAGAATCTAAAATGGTCTAACTGTGCCAATGACCGATGCTGGCAGATGGGCAGCAGAAGACAGACAACTTTTTCTCTTCTCTTTTTCTGAAATTTTAAAACAAGGACAACCTGAGATTCTTCAAAGTGGCTGCCTCCTTGCAACCACCATATCTCCCATGAGTACCATGGATTCGTCATTGTTCTCAAGCATTCTGGAGGGGAAATAACAGGTGCCACAAAAAAATGCCTTTAGAGTTTGTCGTAGGATATAAATTGAATAAGCAAAGCAATAGAGGGATGTTTAGCACAGACATCTCCTGAGGTGAATGGCAACTTCTACTTAGCAAGGCAGCCATATTTATTTCACAGCAACAGGGTGAAGACTTGAGAGTGATAGTATACTCTCAGTAGTCATCATTTTCTACTGCAGCTTGTGAAGCCTGAAACTCTATCTCAGAGCACTGCTACCTTTCTCTTCAAATCCCACATGTCTTCCCCCATAAGTTCTGTGCCTTAGCTCTAGTTTTGGGTTAACTGAAACAAGTCCTAGGCCACATTCACACCATACATTTATTCCACTATTATTATATTTTAAACAGTCATGGCTTCCCCCAAAGAATTCTGGGAAGTGTAGTTTGTGAAAGGCATTGAAAGCTGTTAGAAGACCCCTATTCCCCTCACAGAGCTACAATTCCTGGAGTGGTTTAACAGTCAGTGTCTCTTCCCAGAGAATTCTGGAATTTGTAGCACTATGAGAATAATAGGGGTCTCCTAACAGCTCTCAGCACCTTTCACAAACTATACTTTCCAGGATTCTATGGGGGAAGCTTTGACTGTTTAAAGTGGAATAATAGTGGAATAAATGTATGGTATGAATGTGGCCCTAAAACATAGTACACCCCTTAACACCTTTGCTTTTTACATTCCTCCATCCCTTAGTCTTCTCCACTGTTGAAATTGAGATTGCAAGCTTTTTGGGGCAGAGACTTCCCTCCATCCCTCCTTTCTCTTTGGCACTCTGAGAAACAATTATATTAGTGCCACAAAATTAATGTTCATGGTAAGAAAAATAGATAAAATGCAGTAGTAACTGGATGCAGTTTGTTAGGAAGCTTAGAGCTATAGCAGCTTGGCTTGTTGGTTGGCAGTAGGTAGGGATGGGTGAGAAATTCAATTCATTTCACATTTCAAGCTGAATCTATCACATTCACACTTTCTGAAACAATATGAGAACTAAAACAAACATCCCTTGAAAATGGCATTTATTCAAATTTTGCAATGCAGTTTGCCAACTAACCAATGTTTACAAAAATGCATATGTTAGAGGAAAATGTGCATAAAAATGAATATATGAGTGAAAATAACATACAAAAATGCATTATATGAAATTGCTTGCGAAAACTGCCTTCAAAAATGTGCTTATTAGGTGAAATTAGCACTAAAATGCTGGAGATTTTTGTGAGGATTTCTTTTTTTAAAATTTGTAAATTGCTGTAGAGAACTGAATTTAAAATTGGAAAAATGAGACACTGGGAGAACCAAAACGGACAGATCTTTCCCTCCCTAGTTGGCAGCCATCTTTTTGAGGCAATGTTCTCACAGAGGAACTTACAACTTTAAAGGCTGGATCCTGGGAATAAAACTCAATTTTTTCAAGATGAAAAGAGAAAGAGAGATGGTTAAGGCCGCTTATAGTTACTGTTTCCATGCTTCTGAAAAAACAGAGGTTTAGCGATCTGAGAGGCATAGTTGTTTCTCCAACCATTGTAGGTGCCAAGCATTTATTTGTCCAGTCTTCAAAACTCCCTTATTCCACTGCTCTACATATGTTTATGGTTATATCATTATATCTGGGTTTAAACAAGCTTTTCATCTCCCATAGGAGTTAAACATGATCTGGTTTTGAACTGATTAGCAGTAGTGTTGTTTTGTTTCCATTGTTGTTGTTGTTAGAGTTATATCCCACCCTTCCTCCGAGTAGGAGCCCAGGGTGGCTATGCATCGTTCGTATCGTTCTCTTCTGTACATATGATTTCAATGGTGGAAGAGCTGGTGGATTTAAAAGAGGATTAGACAAATTCATGGAGAATAAATGCACACAGAATGGTTACTGAGCATCACGGCTATGTTCTACCTCCATTCTTAGAGTCAGTATGTCTCTGAATACCAGTTGCTAGAATCATGGGGGGGTGCTTTTTTGGCTAGAAAAGTGATGGGGGAAAGTGTGGGATGAATGAATGATCAACTGGAAGATGTATAAGCACCACATAAGCAAATCCGGGTGAATGCTCATTGCTGTATAACCTCCCCACAAATGAATCCGAACAAAAGCTTAATAAAAATATAGTCTAATCTCTATGTAAGCAAATCATCATGAATGCCCAATAAACAGATTGACTGGAGGAACCCCAAAACTGTAATCCTGCTACTTTTAGATTTACACACACACAATATGTCCCCTCCCCATGTCACCTTCTCCAAGCTCCGATGGGTATTGCATTCAAAAATACAGAGAGACAGGCAACTAGGTTTGGGCAGGCATCTGTGTCAGTTTTAATTCATGCCTGTTTGATCCTGTTTCCTCATCAGTCTACAAAGTCATTTTGTATCCATTTTATCCTAAAACATGCATTTCTGTACACATTTTGTAGGAATGAACAAAACTTCAATTTCACTTCTCTGAGTTTTTCAGTTTTCCAATCATAAATTTGGTTCTCCTCATTTCTGCAGCAATTTGTGATATATAGTTTTTTTTAGATGATAAAAATTGTCAGCCTTGTAGTGTACTTTTCTTTTAAACACATTTTTGATAATAATAACAATGTTTATTGTCCGCTGTTCACTTGTAGGTTATAAAAAGTTAAAATACAGTATTAAAAGTAATTAAAACACAATTACATTCACAGAAATAGTGTAGGTCCTAAAACATATATCTCAAGTGCAAAAGTCCAGGGTAAAGAGGTGTGTCTTTAGAATTTGTTGAAAACTATACAGCGAGGGCACCTGACGCAACTCTGTAGGGAGGGAATTCCACAAGTTAAGTGCTGCCACAAAGAAAGCACCCTCTTAGGCCACCATCCCTTGAACTTCTGAAGGTAGCAGAAGTACCAAGACGCCCTTCTTTGCTGATCTTAATACCCAAGAGGGTCTGTAGGGAAGGAGATGGCCTCTAAGATGTTTGGGGCTTAAGTCATTTAGGGCTTTAAACAATAATGTGAACACCTTTAATTGGTCCCAGAAATGAACTGGCAACCAATGCAACTGTTTTAAAACTAGGGTTATATGAGATCTAAATGGAACTCCAGCCAGTAATCTGGCTGCTGCATTTTGTGCCAGTTGAAGTTTCCAAGTCATCTTCAAGGGCAGTCCTAAATAGAGTGCATTGCAATAATCCAATCTGGAAGCATGGAGTACTGCTGCCAAGTTATCTCTGACCAAAAGGGGATGTAGCTGGTGAACAAGTAGGAGCTGCAAACAGGCATTATTTGCCACCGAGGCTGCCTGAGCCTCCAGTGACAATGTTGGATCCAGGAGTACCCCCAAGCTATGAACCAGGGGAGTGCAACCCCATCCTTCTTCCCATCTCCTGGACTCAAAAACTTGGAACACAAAACACTTTTGTCTTTTCAGGATTCAGTTTCAGTTTGTTGGCCCACATTGAGCCCATTGCCACCTCCCTCAATTCAGATGGAAGAGAGAGACAGAGCTGAATATCATCTGTATACTGGTGATGCTTCACTCCAAAACTCCTCACAGCCACTCCCAGTGGCTTCATAAATATGTTAAATAGCATGAGGGACAAGAGAGAACCCTTCAGGACACCACAGGAAAGCTTGCATGGTGTCCAACAGAATCCTCACATAACTACTTTCTGGAAACATCCCTGGAGGTAGGAGCAGAACCACTGGAGTACAGTGCCCTCAATCCCCACGAGTGTTGGGCCTCAGCTAAACCAGAATGGACAGGGAAGGGGGAGGCATGAGTTTCAGGCGCCTCCGCCGCCAGAGGAAGCGGAGTTGGGAATTGTTGAGTCTGGACAGGACCTTGCGGGAGGGGGTCAGCCTGCACACCCGCCAATTCCCACGGTTCCTGCACTCTCAGAGGAACAGAGAGCGCCACCCCCAGCTGATGCAGAAGACTTGTTGGGGGAAGCTCCAGAGACAGTGCCAGCTCCTCCCTTGCCAAGCAGTTCCCAGGAGGAATCCAGTGTGGCACAGCCCCCTGATCTTGAGCCTGTTGCTCAGGAGCAGGTGTCTTCCGATGAGCTGTTGGAAGCACGCCCTCTGTCACCGCGCTCCCGCCGCCACGAGAAATGGACAGGACAAAGACAGGAATTACGTAGGAGTCAGAGATTACGTTCGAAAACATTCCCTTCATAAGTTTGCCACTTACAGAGGGGAGTCATTGAGTCAACTTCCTTCACACGCTGCAGAGCATGTCTAGAGTGTAGTTAGGAATTCTAGTGAGTTAGCACAGGGTTTTCTATGAAGCGCAATGCCTTTGATGTATCCATTACTCTAATAAAATGAGATTTACTTGCACCTACGCTCCAGCCTCGTCCTTCCGGCTCTGAACGGGATAATGAGCCACTCCAGAAGGACACCATGGTCAATGGTATCAAAAGCTGCCAAGAGATCAAGAACAAGCAGAGTTGCACTCCCCTCATCTCTCAACAAATGTATGCAGTATTACTAGTACACACATTTTTGCCAGCAGGTTTACCTAATATAATGCATTTGTGTACGTTATTTTCACGAATATATGCATTTTTGTACACATTGGTTGGTTGGAGAACTGCATTGCAAAATTCAGAGAAGTGCACATTTTGGAGGATAGCTGTGTTTCAGTTCGCATATGGATCCAAATGGTGTGAATTACGTAATTTCTCTTTAAAACACAAAGAAAATCAAAGTCGTCCCCCATCCCTAACATTTTAACCTAAAACATGCATTTTGTACTTTTGGTACTTTTTCTAAATCTGGGGACTGCATCGCTGTGTTGGAAGAAGTGCAGAAACCACGGTTATCGAAGGATAATGGTCTTCCAAACCATGTAATAGTCGAAGAAGTGCAAATCAGGGTAGATTACTTTAAAATGCAGACTAAACTAAATCATGAGCATCCCTACACCCAATTATCATCTCCTGCATTATCTTACACTGAAGAAGTGTCAACCAATTATCCTGGGCTGTTACCTGCAATGTGCCTAAGAAAAGGAATGATCACTCAGTTAGCCACTGATAAATTAAATACCCCATCTTTTTCACATACTCGCTTATCTTTTCATATGGTATGGCTTTTTCTTTTTTTTCTTTTTTGGCAACTAGACTAAGAAGTTCTTGGAATCTACAAGCAAGGACACACATTCAACCAGGCCAAACAGTGGAAACAACTGGAAAACATTTGTTTTTCATTGTTGTTTCTCTCTCCCTCTCTTATTCTGAGCCAATATAAATTGTGCAGCCAAATAAATTAAACTGAAAACCTACTCGTTTTGCAGTCTCCCTTGTGAAGCATAATGCAATCATTTTTGGTTGGGAGAAAATGAAGGCAGTCTGGTGCAAATATCAAAGTCAGAAACTGGGCAATGTTCAATGCAGATGAGAAACCTGCCTCAATATTTGAGTGTTAGTCTAGCTTCTCAAGCATTTGTACAAACATATAATCAAGAGGTACATTTAATGAACGGCGACACTCCATTACATTCACATTAGGGATGGACACATCTGGCAATTTTGGTTTCTCTCCATGTCTCTTCCCCTCTTAAATTCATTTCTCCATATTTCCACAACAGTTTGTGAATTTTTTTTAAAGTCCTCATGAAAATTCATCAGTATCTTAGAGTGCATTTCTCCTCATGTGCACCTTTTTGCAAGCAATCCCCCTCATATAATTCATTTGTATAGATTATTTTAACGATCATGTGCATTTATATCCACACTTTCCCCAATACATTTTTGTGCACATCATTTAGTAAGAGAGCTGCACTGCAAAATTCACAACAGTGCAAATTTTGAAGGATAGCTGTCTTTCAGTTTGCATATTATTTTGGGAAGTGGAAATTAAACAAATTTGCAGTAAAATACCAACTGAATTGAATTCTCTCCCCCCCAGCCCGCATCTCTAATTCATGTGTCTCTTAAAGCAGAGACACCCAGGAGGTTGCTTGATTGCATTCCCCATGAACAAAACATTAGAAAAAAGCCATAGCTCAGTCATAGTGTGCATGCTTTCCATGCAAAAGTCGAAGGTCCAATCCCTGCCATCTCCAGATAGGGCTGGAAAAGACTCCTGATCTGGAACTCTGTAAAGCTGCTGCCACAGTACAGACCATACTAAAGAACATGGACCAATGGTATATGGCAGCTTGCTATGTTCCTAAATTTGGGTATAAAGCTACAGAAGCTCAAGGGGGTTTATCAAGTAACTCCTGAGGAATTTAGACTGTTACATTTATCTAAAATTGGTACATACGCAGGACATCATTTCACTTGTTGACGGGAGATTACAAGAAGCTTCACAAAGCAGTCAAAGGTCTAGCTTGAATTTAAAAGGTAAGAAGTGTGGTGAAGTAGCAAACCTCAAATCACTGGGAGTCAATTGGAATTAAAAGGTACTTGTATAACATCTGTGGCTTACCTATATGTGTAGCCCAGTTGTTTGATCACTGGGATATATTGTAGTGACCAAGTGAAATGGATAAGCAGTAGATTATTCACACTGTAGCCCCAGAGGTGTAGGGCCACAAGCCAGGGGGGCAGATGTGTCCCTCCAGGTCACTCTAGCTGGCCCTTGGAACTATCCTCAGGCCACACCCCCTCCCCCCAGGCCACACCCCCTCCCCCAGGCCACACCCCCTCCCCCCAGGCCACACCCCCTCCCCCCAGCCCACACCCTCACTGGTCCTGCTTCAAGTATTTTTGCTTGGCTAGAATGTGTTCTTCAACTCTGATAATGCCTATTGCTTTTCTGGATGGAGAACGGAGAGATATGTGTGCAAGTATATGCAGAAATTAGCCTAATGTACAAAGGTTAAATTTATATTTGTTGCTCCACCCACTTTTGCCTGTGGACCTGCCCACAACTGACATACTTTGTTTAATTATTTAATTTATATCCTGCCCATCCTCCCAAAGGAGCCCAGGTCATCAAACACATCAGTGGTAAAATGACACATTAAAAACATCTAAAAATTAATTTCAGTACAGATGCAGACTGGGATAAAGATCTCTACTTGAAAGGCTTGTTGAAAGAGGAAGGTCTTCAGTAGGACCCCAAAAAGACAGTAGAGGTGGTGCCTGTCTAGTATTTAATGGAAGGGAATTCCAAAGCGTAAGTGCCACCACACTAAAGGCCCTCTCCTGCAGAATGCAGTGACTGATTGGATATATAAGAGGTAAAATTATCTTTTAGCTCATATGGCCCTCAGAAGGTTGCCAAGAAAAGAATGTGGCCCTCAGGATGAAAAAAGTTCTCCACCCCTGCCCTAGCCCTATTTGGGCATTCAATTCCCACCTTGTGTTCTAGATTACATGGGAAGCCTAACACCATTCAGCAGATTTCCCACTTCAGTCCCCCAATGTGTGGGTGGTGATACTACTGATACAATGGGGGTGCATGGGCAGTTGACCCAAGTTGACTTTGTGGAAATCAATTTTTTTCCCAATAAGGTTAGACAGATTAATAGAGAATAGCAATAACAATGACTATAATCCACAATTGGTAATAGAACCCCTATATTCAAAGCATATCTCAAAACACCAGAGGCTGGTTTTGCTTGAGCAAATATTAGGCGGGGACTATTGCCTACCTGCCCTGCTAGGCTTCCCAGATACTTCTGATTGGCTACTCTGGAAACAGAAAGCTAGATAGGCTATACCTTTGGTCTGATGCAGTACAACTCTTCCTGTGTTCTTATGCTGGTGAAGTGGGTAGCTCTTCAGAACATGTGCTTTGCCCATGAAAACCTCACTAAAGTCAATGAGACATCACTAAAGGAAGTGGCTTCAGGATCAACACCATAGTAAATCAATTTTAAAAAGATGTAATGGTTCAAACTGGGTAGGGGTTGCAGGGGCATAATGTTGCTCCTATCCTTAATATCAGCATATTTGCCGGCTTTGCCCCCTCCTCTCTCAGCCTTCACAATGTGCATAGTGCAAAGGTCTGAAAAGTTTTTCTAAGTGCAGTCAGGTGAATACGGTTAGAATTCTCCCCACAGCTGAGAATCCTGCACAATCAGGGTTCCAGACTGAAAGGAAGAGTCAAAGGTTAGACCTTTATGGTCACTATATTCAGAAACAGGGATGAAGGCTAAAGAGGTTGTACGTCATTGCACCGGCTCATTCGAAGGTCAGGAAGCAGAAGTGTTAAAAGAGACACATGAATCATGAGACTGGAGTAGCTGATAGCAATTCTATTTCAATTTTATCTTGACAGAGAGAAACACAGGATAAAGTTTATGGGCCTAAGGCCTCCATAAATGTAAGCAAAGTCCAGGAATAAGTAAAATAATCAGGCGTACACCAACACTTGGAGTTATAAAGCCATCCATCATCTGAAATGATAGGAATTGATGATGTGGTGTTTGCCAGAGCTGTAATTTCAATCTGATCAAAACCCCAGATTTGTTCCATCTCATCTCAGCTGTGCCCCAGTCCTCACAAAGAGCAGATGAGATGGGAAGTTTGTTTCTGAACCACACAATTTCAAATTGCAAGCCTGGGATTTCAGGACTGAATCCTTCTCCAAATAAAAGAGAAAATAAAAATCCCCACACCTAGAAAATGAAATGGTTCAAAGAAGATATCTAATTCTCTTTGACATCTAATTTTCTATGTGTGGGAGAAACTATGATGGCAGGGCCATTCAATGGTGTGCAAACTGCATCTGCAGTCTAAACTGGTACAGTCAAGGCAGAGGTCTATTCGCTCATCTGCTGTTTATGGGAACTAGGTCTGGAAAGAGAAGATAGTGAGGCAGGGCCAATCTCCCCAAAGTGGAGAATTTTCAGAAGCAGCTCACCAGATGGGGCGGAGCTCCTACACTGGCTTCCCAGCCAGGGCCGGCACCAGAGGGCTGCCAAGTTGGGCCCTGGCCGAGGTCCCCTGGGTCTCAAGGGCCCCCTGAAGGGCCCCTCCTTAGGGTGGGTGGGTAGCTCTCCCTTCTGAGATTCGTGGCAGCATCGGCTCCTGACCCTGCTGCGGATCGCAAGAGGGAGCTCCCAGACACCCCCCTACTGCCGTGCAGGCCCCACCTACCTCTCCCTTGATGTAAATGCTGGTTGCACTGCAGGCGCAAGCCTACCATCAACCAAGATGGCGGCCGAGGTTTCCCTAAGGGGCTTATTCCCCTTCCGCCATCTTGGTTGATGGCAGGGATGCGCATGCGTACCATCAACCAAGATGGCGGTGGAATCATCAGCCCCTTAGGGAAGCCTCGGTCACCATCTTGGTTGATAGCAGGCTTGCGCCTGCGGCACAAACAACATTTACTTCAAGGGAGAGGTAACTGGGCCATGTAGGCAGGCGTTGCGGGCCTGTGCAGCATAGGGGGGTGTCTGGGAGCTCCCTCTCCATGATCCACAGCAGGGTAGGGAGCCGACGCTGCCGCAGATTGTGGAAGGTAAGTAGGTGGGGGGGTGCAGGTGCCAGGGCCCGGGGCAGGCTGGTATCCAAGGGCCCCAGCATGCCTGGCGCTGGCCCTTTTCCCAGCAATGGGGTCACTGCTGCTTACCAGGAAGCAGAGGGGGAGGGACAAAGGGTCAGGAAAGTCAACCAGGTGCAAATGCACCAGCAGGAGCACCGGATTGGCTCCACCAGTGCATTTGCACTGCACCAACCTCTTCATCCCTTTCTCTTTCACTCCCAGTAAGCAAAAGCAACCCATCTGCCCAGAAGTCACCAGGCCAGCAGCTTCTAAGCATTTTGATATTGTAATGATGTTAGCATGTGTTTGGCCTTTCAGAAGCATAACAAACTAGAAAAAGTTTGCTTATCAATAGTTCCTTCTCAAACTGGGGGAGGTAATGAGCAGGGTACCACAGGGCTCGGTCCTGGCCCAGTGCTGTTCAACATTTTTATTAATGACTTGGATGAGGAAGTGCAGGAAATGCTTATCAAATTGGCAGATGATACCAAATTGGGAGGGATAGCTAATACCCTTGAGGACAGAAACAAAATTCAAAGTGATCTTGCTAGGCTGGAGAATGGGGGCTGAAAACAACAGAATGAAATTTAACAGGGAAAAGTGCAAAGTTCTACACCTAGGAAAAAGAAAACAAATGCACGTTTATAAGATGGGGGATACTTGGCTCAGCAATACTGCACCCGAGAAGGATCTTGGGATTGTTGTTGATCACAAGCTGAATATAAGCCAACAGTGTGATGTGGCTGCAAAAAGGACAAATGCTATTTTAGGCTGCATTAACAGAAGTATAGCTTCCAAATCATGTGAAGTATTGATGCCCCTCTATCCGGCACTGGCCAGGCCTCATCTTGAGTACTACGTCCATTTCTGGACACCACACTTTAAGAAGAATGCAGACGAACTGGAATGGGTTCAGAGAAGGCAGCAAGGATGATCAGGGAACTGGAAACAAAGCCCTATGAGGAGAGACTGAAAGAACTGGGCATGTTTAGCCTTGAGAAGAGAAGAATGAGGAGAGATATGATAGCACTCTTCAAGCATTTGAAAGGTTGCTACACAGAGGAGGGCCAGGATCTCTTCTCCATTGTCCCAGAGTGCAGGACATGGAATAATGGGCTCAAGTTACAGGAAGCCAGATTTCAATTGATCGTAAGGAAAACCTTCTTAACTGTTAGAGCGGTACAACAATGGAACCAATTCTCTAGGGAGGTGGTGGGCTCTCCAGCACTGGAGGCATTCAAGAGGCAGCTGGATAGCCACCTGTCGGGTATGGTTTAATTTAATTTAATTTAATTCTTGCATTGAGCAAAGGGTTGGACTCAATGGCCTTATAAGCCCCTTCCAACTCTATGGTTCTATGGAAGTTGAGGTACTGGCAAAGTTTGCTAAGCTTGGAATTGGATGCAAGGTTTGCAGGCTGATCCACACTGACTTTCTGTGAATCATTTAGCTGTTGTGTGATTCATGATGTTCAGCTTTGCCCCCAGACCACATTTTTTCTATGAGTTCCCACATAATATCACAGCACCGCCAGCCTTTCTTTGGTAGCCTGTGTGGCAATAACTGTGAAACGCAGCTTGTAAAATTGGAAGTAGGGTGCATTCTAACATATGTGCTTTTTCAAAGGAATGCCACATGGAATCTCTGCAAAGGGTTTACTGCCATCTAATGGATTCACAGGTCCACTTCTTATTGAATGCAGAACAGACATTGCCCATCTCTCGTGTTACATCTGGAGCTATGGAAAACAAACAAACAACGAAGTTAGCAATTGTTTGCATGGGTGGGGGCAAACAAGAACACTCCCCACCAATTTTGGGCCAAGGGTTTCCCATTTTTCTCTTGCTCTTTTAAGTGAAATAATTTCAAATGAAAAAAAAAACCCATGCCACACAAGGCTTTTCTCACAGCTTGCCACTGGCCATAATCCTTGGCATGCTTTAGAAGTGATACCAATTCTCATGGTATGGTGTCACTCTCAAGGCATTCTGGGAAGCCATCTTGAGGCAGTGATTTCCATCAATCAATTCCACAAACGAAATTAAGTGGTTTTCGAAGTGATTCTGGGTACCTCTGAGCCTATTGGGAAGCTTGAGAGGGGTTCCTGAATGAGGAGATTAATAACACTGGGTAAAAGTACCTGAAATATGACTTTCCCACTTCAAGTATTTTCCTACAACACAGAGATACAAGAGAGCATTTAGTTTATACAAGGTCACACACCTCATTCACACAGGAGACCTAAAAAGCCTGCCCCTGGCCCATGTGAACTGACTGACCATTCTACATCTCATCCTGAAAGGGGTTGAGCCTTTGCAAGTGTTCAAGTGAAATACTTATTTATTTATTCAATTTATATCCCGCTCTTCCAAGAGGATCCCAAGTGATAAAACAATCAAAACATCTTAAAAACAGTTCCAATACAGGTGTAGACTGAGATAAAGCTGTCTACCTGAAAGGCTTGTTGAAAGAGAAAGGTCTTCAGTAGGTGCAGAAAGGACAACAGAGGTGATGCCTGTCTAATATTCAAGAGGAGGAAATTTCAAACAGTTGGTGCCACAACACGAAAGGTCTGCTTCCTGTGTTGTGAGGAATGGACCTCCTGATGAGATGGAATCAGCAGGAGACCCTCACCTGCAGAGTGCAGTGATCGACTAGGTATATAAGGGATAAGATGATCTTTCAGGTATCCTGGTCTCAAGCCATATAGGGCTTTATACACCAAAACCAACACCTTGAACTTAGCCTGCCAGCCAGTGCAGTTCTTTCAGGAGTGGGATAACATGTTGGCGATATCCTACCCCAATGAGCAGTCAAGCCACCACATTTTGCACCACCTGCAGCTTCCAGACCAATCTCAAGGGCAGCCTCACAGAGAGCACATTGCCGTAATCTAGCCTGGAAGTTACTAGCACATGGATGACAGTGGTCAGGCTATCCTGGTCCAGAAGCAGCTGCAGATGTCATATCAACTGAATTTGGTAAAAGGCACTCCTAGCCGCTGAGGTCTTTTGGGTCTCTAGTGACAAAGATGGATCCAGAGTACTCCCAGACTATGAACCTGCTCTGTCATGAGGAGTATAACCCCATCCAAAGCAGTCTATTAACCAATTATCTGGAGTTGGGAACCACCTACTTACAGTACCTCCATCTTGCTAGGATTCAGAGTCAGGTTATAGGCCCTCATCCAGCCCACCTCAAAGTTCAGGCACCAATCCAGGGCTTGCATGGCCTCTCCTGATTCAGTTGTTATCAAAAAATAGAGCTGGGTATCATCAGCATACTGCTTATGCCTCACCCCAAATCTCCCAGTGACCACTCCCAAGAGCTTCATATAGATGTTAAACAGCATGGGGGACAAGATGGTATGCTGTGGCACTCCACACCACAACTGCCAAGGTGGCAGAAGACAATCACCCAATGCTCTGAAACCGACCTTGGAGATAGGATTGGAATTACTGTAAAATAGTGCCTCCAATACCCATCTCACTAAGTTGGCTTAGAAGGATACCATGGTCAATGGTATCAAAAGCCGCTGAGAGATCAAGTAAGAATAACAGGTCGCACTCCCCCTATCCTTCTCCCAATAAAAGTCATCCATCAGGGAGACCTTCAGTCCCATAATCAGGCCTGAACCCAGACTGAAATGGGTCAAGATCATCTGTTTCATCCAAGAGTAGTTGCAATTGTGCCACAACCCTCTTGATCACCTTCCCTAAAAAGGGGCATTTGGTACTGGGCGGTAGTTGTTACAAACCAGTGGGTCCAGGGTGGGCTTTTTCAGGAGTGGTCAGATCATCACCAATATCAGGGTGGCCGGACAACTCCCTCCCACAAGAATGCATTGATCACACCCTGGATCCACCCAGTCATACCTCCTCAGCAAGCTTTTATGTACACCGCCCAGAGAGCCTTCGGGCTTAGGGCGGTATATAAATAAATAAAATAAATAAATAAATAAATTATAAGCCAAGAGGGAGAAGGACTGAGGAGATATATTGCTGGCTGGATCATTGCAAGCAGCTTGTCCATGTCATCAGGCTGCATCAACTGAAACTGACCCCTGAAGTTGCAGCAGATATTGCACTGGCCACTTCAATGGAGACTGCAGTTAATGTGGATGCAAACTTACAAAAAACTGGGAACACACATGAAATGCCCTTCTCTCCATGCTCCCACACTCCCTTAGCCCAAGGTCCAGTATGTTACATTAGGACACAGTAGGTTGGTCATGTGTCCTACTTTACAGATGACAGCCCTCTATTTGAAGAAGTCCTCTACTAAAGATAAAAAACCCTAAGGAGGTAGAGCAGCAGGGGCTTTGAAGTTGTCCATCAACAGTTAGAACCTGGATAGCAAATGGAGTAGGCACACAGGTCACCTGCTCACAGTCTTCTCTGCTATGGTGAGATGTATTTCTATTTAAATCATTTTTAATGGGCTTTAATACCTATATATTAGCATATGCACATTTTGTGCAAAATTGTCTTCTTTTGATCTCTTTTCTGGCAATATGTAAGTGGCCATCCTAAGTCACATGTAAGAGGTGTAGGTAAATTTGAAACCACTATTTTGAGGCAGACTGGTTCATGTAGTTCCAAACAACAGCTCTAGGTGGCACCCTTGAATAAATATTCTACAAATAATAATAATAATAATAATAAGTTTCTCTGTGCTCTGATTTATTGAAGCTCCATCCCAGACAGCTTACAGTTCTTCTAGCTTTGTCACATTTTAATGGAGTTTTTTTTTTTAAAAAAAGAGATCATTTCATGAATCAAATATTGTGCTGCTGCTTACTGTTAAACATTCTAACCCATTTCCAGTCCTTGATCCCTTTGAAAACAAAGCATTCTAAGGCTCATTCACAAGCTGTATTTTCATTGTGTTCTCCTTATGTGTGGGGGTTTGTGTGTTTAAAGTAGGGCAAACTGGGATACCTAATTCAGGAAAAGCACCTGGCACTTATTATAAATGTGCTTTACCCATACACTTAAACCAGAGATGAGCAACTGGTAGCCCTCTGGAGATGGGATTCCAACTCCCATCAGCCCCAGCCAACATGATCAAGGATGATGGGAGAAGTAGTCCAGCAACATCTAGAGGGCCACAGGTTCCCCATCTCTGCCCTAAAGGTCTCCATTGCGGCAGCCCTTATTTTCTGGTACCTGTCCTGGTGGAAATATTGTGACTATTTTGTCCCTCATTGTGTTTTGGGGGAAATGCCTTTCAAATTTGCATCGGTGTGCACTAGTGACACCAGGGGAAAAAATAAGTCAAAAGTATTTTTTTTCGGGAGGGGAGAGTACTGTTAGCTTTATCCCATGTTAGATTTCTGGGGGGGGGGGATACACATTTAATATTTCTCTAAATTAAGTCCTCTTGATTCCGATGGAGTCAACTTTCTAGCAAGCATGGATAGGTAAGCATGCAACCTTATTGTAATTTCCATTTTTCGATCCAGTTATAATTTGTATGCAGACAGTAGTGTAGTGGCAAATTCAAAAGTACAGGGTCCCTTCATGTTAATCACAGCTACACACCCGCCCCTCTTTTGCTGCTGAGTTGAGAATGAGATATTTGTTAAGGCCTTCTTCCACAACAACAGACATCCCTAGGAACCAATAAGCATGAAAGAGGGGAGGTTTAGCTACTGAGAAGAGTCTTCTCAGTGGCTGACTTACCTCCTTTCACTCTGATTGGCTCCAATCAGCAGGACATGGAAACATGTTAGATGACTCTTCTCAGTGGTTAACACACTCTCATGCTGGTTGACTCATAGGATGCTGGGACCCTGCTTCTAAAAATGTAACGGGTCTAAGACCCTCTGAGACCCTAGATGACTACACCTCTATATGTGAAAGAGTGACTTTTCTTCAAGTAACCACAGGAGTCTAGCAATTAATGAATGGGGGGGAGAGAGGGGACCCTCCTAACTCTCCTCTGACGCCACCTATAGCGTGCACTTATGTGCACTAGAGTTGTTCATATTTTAGCCCTTTCCAAAATCTCTAGTTAATCACTGAATAGGGCATACATGCATCTTGACCCAAGCATGCATGCATGAATGCAAAAATGCTGGTACATAGCTTTCCTCCCATCCCACCCTAGCGATCCACTTACACACAGCAAGTGGGAAAGGGCAATATATAATGGGAAACTCAGGTCACAATCCTTGAAGAGAGAGGAGGGATGTTAGAAAGAGAGAAGTGTGCCTCTGTTTTCATCTGTGAGCAGGGCAGCCACTTATACATTACCAAAACAAAAAGAGGAGGGAATAATTGAAATAATAATAATAGTAATCATAATAATAATAATAATAGTAATCATCATCATCATAATATTACCAAAGGAAAGAAGACAAGGACACAGATTTGCATTAAAAATTTATATGCTCATGTACATTACAGATACAAATTCAGAAAAAAATAATGTCATCTACACATAAATAGAATACATCCAATGATGGTGGCAGAGCTTGGAAAAGTTACTTTTTTGAACTACAACTCCCATCAGCCCCAGCCAGCATGGCCACTGGATTGGGCTGATGGGAGTTGTAGTTCAAAAAAAGTAACTTTTCCAAGCTCTGCCTCTAACTTATAGTTTGGGGGTCAGTTCACAGGGGGCACTAACCAAGTGTGTTGTGCCTTTCTGTTGCCCTGTAAGTGTGATCTGGATGGTGGAGCGAATATGTCCAGGTGACCCGTGTGTGTCCATTCAGTCTGCTGCAGGGTTTATTCGAAGCATTTTCCCATACTGCACAAGCAGCCAGCACACTGCCTGCCCCCAAACTAGACAAGTAATTAGTCCCATAATAAACTATTTCCAAAGCTTTTTTTTGTGACAGTACTCACCATTGTGGAATACCGACACCTCTTTTTTTGCTACCCAGGCCAGCTATTTTGTGCTGGCAGCAACCTGTTTACTAGCATGTTGCACCTGAAGCTTGACCACCTCAATGGGTGCCACCACCATCTTCCTGCTCTGCCATCCGCTAGGAAGTCCTTGGCGAAAGAGAGGGCCTGGTCTGCCATGGTGATGCTTGATGGCAAAAAGGGGGGGAAGGGCCGGGATCCGAGAGACCATAGGTACTGTCACAGCTCAGGCCACCATTTTGTGCTGGCACCCATGGCACTTTTACAAGTACCAGAATAGATATATTTTAAACAAAAAAAACCCTGACTAGTAGTATAAGGTTAGGAAGATTTAAAAGAAAATGAGGATAAATACTGGTTCCTATTTCATTTCAACTATTCTCCTCCATTTCTTTTTTAGAAACTATCTAGCTCCTTATTAAATCCCATATGTATTTCATACTGCACACATGTGAAAACATATTTCACACTGTACACATTTTTTGACATTGCACTAAATTTGTCTAGCTGCACGTTGGAATAAACCTTGGCCTGTTGTCCGGGTGCTCACTGTTTGCAGGCCCTTCCACCTCTCCCTTTTTATGGTTCTTTCTCATTAAATTGGACTTGAACCAGGCAGACCTTCAAACTAGAGGATGCCTACAAAGAGAGGACTGGTCTCTGGCAGCTCTTCAAGTATTTCATTTATTTATTTAATAAATTTGTATAGCGCTTTTCAAGAGAAAAAATCTTCCCAAGGTGGTAAATAAGCCATATCTCAGACGTATGATATTATACAATGCACGCCTTTAAAACCAACACAAAAATCTCAATATTTCAAAATATCTCTAAAAGACAGGAGGACCAACAAAAATCTGGCATAATATAAAATTATCAGAGTCAGGGGGAGTTCTGCAACTCAGATCATATTAGGTTGCATACACCCAAGACATTTAAAACACATTTCTCCCTTCTCACAAAGTATCCTGGGAATTGTAGTTTACCCCTCGTAGTTCCTAACACTCTTAACAAGCTACAGGTCCCAGGATTTTGGGGGGAGGGGAGAGAGAGGGTGAATGTGCTTTAAATGTATGGTGCATACACGGCCTTAGTTTCTAAAGGCAGTGGTAAAGAGGTACATCTTTAAGGTCCATCTTAAACTGTCAGGAGATAGGGCTTGTAAAGTAGGAGACATAGCCACCCTATCTGTGAGATGGTAGAGGGTATGTATGCATTTCCCTGAATTGTAAAGTCCACCATACGAGCAGTGGTGGAGAGGCATCCCACTTAGGGTTGCCAGGTTCAGGGCCTGAGACTGATCCTGTGTCTTTAGGAGAAGAGAAAGTCAGCCAAGTGCAGGTGTTCTTGCTACACTGTAATGAGAAAAACCACAAGGTGGAATTCTCCCTTCCCCCTGCACAACTTTTAAAGATACGGAAGACCGCTTGGAGCAGCCTTTCCCAACCAGTGTGCCTCCAGAAGATGTTGTTGGACCACAACTCCCATCAGCCTCAGCCAGCATTGCCAATGGCTGAGGCTGATGGGAGTTGTGGTCTAACAACATCTGGAGGCACACTGGTTCGGAAAGGCTGTCTTGGAGGCCGGGCCTGGCAACCAAGACGTCTTCTGTATCTTTAAAAGTTGTGCAGGGGGAAAGGAGAATGCCACCTTGTGGTTTTTCCCATTACAGAGTTGCAAGAACACCTGCACTTGGCTGACTTTCTCTTCTCCTAAAGATACAGGATCAGTCTCAGGCCATGAACCTGGCAACCCTAATCCCACTGTCTTCTCACACACACCCTTAACAGGTGATCGATACTGCTTCTCTGATGCTTCACTCATTTCTGATGAGGAAAGTTCTGCAGCCTTTCCTTCAATTAAATTGCCTGGTGCATGGTAGGGAGAGAGAAGAAATTCAATTCAATTCACATTTAAAGGCAAACTTAGTTAATTTTCACTTTCTGAAACAAGATGCAAACTGAAACACAGCCATCCTTTGGAATTTTGCACGTCTCCAAACTTTGCAGTGCAGTTCTGCAGCCAAGAAATGTGTACAGACATGCATATACTAGTGTAAAGTGTGCATATATTAGTGACAATAACATGCAAACATACATTAGATCCGGGGAAATTGCTTGCAAAAATGTGTATATTAGCCAAAACTGCCTACAAAAATGTGGTTGTTAGGAGAAGTTTGTACTAAAATGCTGATGAATTTTCGTGAGAATTACTTTAACTTAAATTTGCAACTTTCTACAGAAATGTGGAGAACTGAATTAAAGATTAAGTAATCTTAATTAATAAATTAATTAAAGAATTAAAGATTAAAGGGAAAATGAAAAACTGGGAGGAGAAACAAATTGACAGATTTGTCTATCCCTAGTGCATGGAGACTATGTGGGATATGGTTAGAGAGCTAGACTATGACCAAGGAGACCAAAGTTCAAATCCCTACTCAGACATGGAGCTCATTTGGTGTACTTGATCCAATCACTATCTTTCAGTCTAGCCTATCTTGCAGGGGTGTTGTGGGGATAAACTGGGAAATGGGAACAGCCATGTATGCCAGGATACAGCCGTGGTTGATAAATGATCCCAACAAGTAACATGCCCATGCCCAAAGCCACCCACTGTGCTTCATATTTGAACATTTGTTTAAGCCTGAGTTTTGTCTTTCCAAATCGGACATACTTATTGACTGAACTGTTCCAATTATGCGCACTAATCACATAGAAACCGAAGCTCCATGCCACAAAGTAATGTATATTATTTGAACCAGACAGTAGGCCTCAATCTCACAGACACAGTCTTGGCACCGAAATATAAAGGACAAAGTTCAGCTAACAAATTAACAAAGAAACTCAATCTAGCCTTAATCCCTTTAAAACTCAGAATCCTTTAAAACCCAGCACACATTAACAGCACATATTTGAAGTTCTTTCACAGCTGTTTAAGGGGGAGGGAGTTGGACATATAGAATTGGAAGTATGGGTCAGTTAAACTTTGTTCTTTATGGGTAATAACTCACAAAGCTTACAAAATGCAAATGTGTCCAGTCAGCAGCTTTCCACGTGGCTGTTGCATATTGAAGTCCACCCAACCAGGAGAACTGGAAATTAATATCCTGGGAATGAGAAGCAAGAAAACTTCTATATAAATATAGCATTGGATTATTACCGCAGACTCTTGATTTCCTCAGGACTTTTGAGGAATCTCTTGATTTCCTTAAGGGACATAGGCAGCTGCCTTATACTGAGTCAGACCGTTGGTCTATCCAGCTCAGTATTGTCTACTCTGACTGGCAGCGGCTCTCCAGGATTTCAGGCAGCGTTCTCTCCCAACCCTACCTGGAGATGCTAGGGACTGAACCTAAGACCTTCTGCATGAAAGCAGACACTCTTATCACTGAGCTGCAACCTTCAAGACTTATGTAGAACTTTTACTGAATACCATATAACAGTACATACCTGCTGACACCTCTGTGGCCCCATCTGCACTAAAGCAGTATCATACCACTTTAGCACTCATGGCTTCCCCCAAAGAATCCTGGGAACTGTAGTTTGTTAAGGCTGCTGAACATTGTTAGAAGAATACTATTCCCCTCACAGAGCTACAATTCCCAAGTGGTTTAACAATCAATCTCAATAATCAGGGAACTCTGGGAACTGTAGCTCTGTGAGGGGAATAAGGGTCTCCTAACACTACCATTCCCAGGATTTTTTGGGGGGAAGCCATGCTTGTTTAAAGTGGTTTAAATGTATAGTGCAGATGAAGCCCATGAATTGTATCACATACCACAGTCATGGGCCCCAAGGAGAACCTTTGGCAAGATTGGGAGGATACAGAGTGGGTTGCAGATGTTGGGGAAGGTGTTAGGGAAATCACGGACGAGACACTTCCAGAAGCCTTTGGCAACTCTGAATTTAGTGAGGTTAACGTAGCCATCCCCCCTCCCCCATCTCTGACTACTGACTAGGTTCTCTCACCAGCCTACCTAGCATTGGAACAGACAGACTCTAGTATAACGGCTAGAAGAAACAATGATGAGGATAGTTTTTCTTAGCATGAGTGTATGCTTTTGCCAAGGTCATGCAGATTAGAAAAGAGACAGCTTCAGAAAATGTTCTCTGCTCCTAGAAGAAGCCTTGCAGCAAAAGCTGGAAAGTACTAGAGAATGGTCAGACAAGTAATTTGCCCGCCCACCTCTCTTCTGTATAATAGAATGGCTGGATGAGATAAGATCGTTGCAACAACACTTTGCTGTTGCTTCCATCTGCTTAGTTTGTATCCTGACATATGCCTAGCTTGTTTATGAGAGATGCCTAGCTCATTTCTGAGATATGTCTAGTCTTCATCTGTTCTGTATCCTGAATCATGCCTAGAATTCCTGATGCTGCATTCCTGTACTGACTTCTGGAATAAAGCCTTGTGTAAAATCCAGTCACCTAGGTCTGAGTCTGCTTCTCTGGTTGGGAGCCAGTTCAACCACAGGCCTTGAACCAGGAGCTGGTTCCCTATTCCCTGTTCATAGATAGGTGAGCACTAGAGAGAACTGTGGATACTCTGAGCTAGCAAACAGAAGCTTTCATTCAGAACCTTCATTTGACTATGGGCAACTATGGGCAACCAATCACACTCCACTTCCTTTTTTTCTTTTTCTTTTGTTTTTTCACAGATATATCACAGATATATAAACTATGGCATTTTCATTCGAAAATAGCATCCATTTTCTCAAAAAAAGATTATTCAGATGCAACACCAAACCATGGTTTGGTGCTACATGAAGGAGTATTTAAATTTTGGCCTTGCACACTCCCTGCTCTCCCCAGCCACCCACCCTCCTTTCCTGGTTTGAACCAAACCATAGTCACACTATTTGGGCATTCTTCACTCCCAAGTTGTGTCAAACATGCTTATCCCCCAATGTCCGCATAGGTACGCAAACATCTGCAGGAAGAAGGCCTGTACGCATGCAGTTGAATAATCAGGGTTCCCGATTCTGTGGAAGCCTTTGTGAGTGCAACCTATACTGCAAAGGCTCCCTCCCTACAGACATTTGCCCTGTATGCAAATTATTATAATTATTGATAATAATAATAACAATAACAATATCATCATGGGGGAGCATTGGACAATGTTGGCAGCAGGGCTAGTCAGTGCTGCCCCACTCCTGTGTTGTTCAACACGGAAGTAAAAGAGCACCTGAATAGGACTGCTTTGACTGCATTTTGTTCTGCACACCTCAGCCTGAAGATGCCACTTGCAAACAGAGGTTTTCATGAAATCCTAGGATTCCTAAGAAGTTTGTCAGCAGGTCTTCACCGAGAAAAATCAGCAATGGATTCTGTAAAAGATAGGTTGCCCACCACAACAAATCTTCCCCTGCAATGTGCAGCCGCAAAAGAACGCATGCTGAGTGTGTTCTACGGGAATATTGTTAAACTATCTGGAGTTAGAGAACTTTGCTGATCTACTGCAAATCACCCAGAGATCTTTCAGTAGATCCCAGCCTCCCTTCTGCTCATCCCGGAAATAGATAAAACTGGGCTCAGTGACATATAGTTCTGCCTGGCATAAGACAGCTTCCTCTGATCTTAGATCATAAGAATGTAAGAAGAGCCCATCTGGATAATGTAGGAGTAACAGAGAGCCAGGACACCATGTTGGCAGCAGCAAAATATAATGAAGGGCGCAATCCAACTCATATTTATGCCAGGTTGAGGGGAGTTGGATATGGCAGACCCCCAGCTGAGCCAGCAGAGTCCTGGCTCTGCCGGGCTCCATCATCAGAAGCCCCTCCACCGTGGTGGAGCTGGGACTTTTCTGGCTCAGCTGGGGGTCTGTTGGGGAAGCCCAGCCCAGGAGAAGGGGTGCTGGTGGAAGTCAGAGGAAAAAGGGGCATTCTGGGACTGTGTCGGTGGAGGAGCTGAGGGGGGGAAATTACACAACATCCAACTCCTGTGCAGAGCACTTCTGCGGGCCCCAATCTGGGCCAAAGTTACACCAAGAAAAAGGTCGGTCTAAGAAAATAATTCTCATGCAAGTCAATGGGAAGTGCTTACTTGCTGGTAGGGGTGTTTGTGAGAGTCGGCTTTCTCTTTTTTTGTTGTGCATGCAGCTCCCAATGGAGCTGGCGTTCTGCCGGCCTTGGAGGCTCCTGAATGGGAAATGGATGCTGCGGAGCTTCACACTGGCTTCTCCTCTGCTGGCTTCCCATGGGTTGGATTGCTCTATAATTTTATTTTCCTACTTGCAACATCTAACCTCCCTCTGCAATGCCACCCACTGGCCCTTGTGCTTATACAACTAACTAATACCACAGATGAGGCCAGTAGCCCATCAAGTCCAGCAGGCAGCATTCTGCTCTCACAATGGCTAATCAGATGCCTATGGGAAGCCCATCCACAGGACCTGAGTGCAACAATGCTCTCCCCTCCTGTGGTTTCCAACAATTAGTATTCAGAAGCATACTGCCTCCAGCAGCCGAAGTAGCACATAGCCATCAGGCAAGATCACACTTATAGGGCAACAGAAAGGCACAACACACCTGGTTAGTGCCCCCTGTGAACTGACCCCCAAACTATAAGTTACAGGCAGAGCTTGGAGAAGTGACTTTTTTGAACTACAACTCCCATCAGCCCCAGCCAGCATGGCCACTGGATTGGGCTGATGGGAGTTGTAGTTCAAAAAAGTCACTTTTCCAAGCTCTGGGGGAGCTGTCAGCTTACAGTTTCCTCTAGGGCTGTTATTAAGGGGTAACCCAGCGGACCATGGTCCTCAGTCTCTTGCATTGGACCTAGGATTTCATACCCCCTCTCCATTTTTAAAAGCTTTGCTTACAGGGTGGCTGAGCACACTGCAAAGCACAGGGCCAAGTGGCTTGCCATCTTAATTGGCCCAGAGGCAAATTTGAATCATGAGCCTATGCCCCATGTCTTTTAAGTACCTAGCAACATCCCTGGTTTCCCTCACATCTGCAAGGCAGATAGGGGAGAGAGTGTGATGTGACATCATCATGCAGCCCATTGCCCTGTGCCACACTCACTTCTCATTGGTGGCACTTCCAGGAAGTGGCAAGTTCTAATGCAACAATGATCTCCCACAAGGTATCACAGGGGAAAATGTGGCTCCCACCCTTCTTCCAGTGTAGTTTGGTTTGATTAAGTGTCTCATAAGAACATAAGAACAGCCTGATAGATCAGGCCAAAGGTCCATCTAGTCTAGCATCCTGTTCTCATAGTGGCCAAGCAGATGCCAATGGAAGGCTTGCAAGTAGGACCTGAGTGTAACAGCACTCTCCCAATCTGTGATTCCCAGAAACTGATATTCAGAGGTACACTGCCTCTAACAGTGGAGGCAGAATATAAGCCATCATAAGTAATGTCTCTTCTTGGAATAGGCTCCAGAATCTCTGCAACTGGAGCACAAGGGTTCATTCACACAAACATCTAGATTGAAAGACATTCTGGAGTGTGTAACATTTGAAAACTGGTGACTGGCATGCTATGGCACAACGATGAAACCAATTCCCTAAGGAGGTGGTGGGCTCTCCAACACTGGAGGCATTCAAGAGGCAGCTGGACAGCCACCTGTCGGGTATGCTTTGAGGTGGATTCCTGCATTGAGCAGGGGTTAGGCTAGATGGCCATAATATAGACCCCTTCCAACTCTATTATTCTATGATTGAGTTCTATGACAGCACAATCCGAACCACGACTACTCAGAAGTTAGCCCCATACAATTTAATGTTGTTTCCTCTGAGGTAAGTGTGGTTGGGATTGCAGCCTTACACAATTAGAGATCATTACAAGCTGAGCCAAACTCCAGTTAAACTATCACCAGATAGTAACTCATTATTCAGAAAAGGTTGCTTTTGTATATCGTATTTGTTTTCCCCAACTTATCATCATGTCTTCTTTTGCAGCTTCATAAAATAACAGGTGCTCCTGTTAAAGTAAAAGGGCAAAAGATTTTATTAAAGCTCTTTTTTCCCCTTCAGTGAGATCCATGGATAAAGGAACTAGTACAAAATTAATTCTCGACTCTATAAGCTTTCTGTTTATCCTACCCTACTCTCATTTTGATAGAATGCAATCACTACTCAGTTAAATTAAAGGGTAGATCTGTGTTTTTCCCCTCTTTGGAATTATTTGTTCTCTGACTCTATAAAGAGGCCTTGTTAAAAAGTTTTGAGAACTCACCTGTCCTGGTTAAATGCTTTTTTTAAAAAAACTGAAAAATATTTATAAAGGAATAAAACAAAGCAGAAAACATAGGAACTTTCAAACTGGATTGCCAAGTTTTCAACTGGCTTCTACTGCAGCTTGATCTTGGGGCTGAAGTCGGTGATAGGGATGGATAACTATATCCCAGTTCCTTCCAATTCCTGTGTAGTTGGGTTTTTTTTAGGATAATCCTAAAAATCCACAAAAAAAACAGTCACAATTTTAAATTTTAAAAATGAGGAGTAATTACAAGGCTCTCTCTTTTTTCTTGTTTTTAACACTGTAAAGCTGTATGTAGCATAGGGTTGCCAGGTCCATGGCCTGAGACTGATCCTGTATCTTTAGGAGAAGAGAAAGTCAGCCAAGTGCAGGTGTTCTTGCAACTCTGTAATGGGAAACACCACAAGGTGGAATTCTCCCTTCCCCCTGCACAACTTTTAAAGATACAGAAGACCTCTTGGTTGCCAGGCCCAGCCTCCAAGAGGTCTTCTGTATCTTTAAAAGTTGTGCAGGGGGGAGGGAGAATTCCACCTTGTGATTTTTCCCACTACAGGGCTGCAAGAACACCTGCACTTGGCTGACTTTCTCTTCTCCTAAAGATACAGGATCATTCTCAGGCCAAGAACCTGGCAACCCTAGCAGCTTCAAAACACTGCACTTTCAGGGAGCTCTGTAAAAACCTTTTTAAAAATGGTGCAGGAAATAACTGCATGCCACTTCCTGTGTATTGTATGTGCCATTGTATGTGCAAAAAGATGGATACCCCCTAGGGTTGCCAGGTCAGAAGCATTCCAAACCCTGAGATTTCAGGGGCGGGCCCTAGTGATATCATTAAGCATGATACATTAAGCATCAACCACAGTTGCTTGAAGCATACAATTCAAACAAAGACATTTATCTTATTGGAAATTAAGACAGAAATCTTAGCTAAAAGATAGTGTTCCCAGGTCCAGCTGAAGTGACAGAATAATTCCTTCTCACCTGCTTAGGGAGCTGGGTAGGGAACATTTAATCTAGCCTTCTTCCTTCTGGCAAAAAGGGTTTAAGTGCCCTCAGGCCAGGCCACTCACCAGACAGCCATTGTAGGAAGAAGGGAGTCTAGTGTTGTGGAGATGTTAGATGGAAGCACTCAGGAGTAAAGATGGATACCCCTGAAGGCTGCAATTCTAAACACACTTACTAAGGGACTAAGTCCCATAAAACTCAATAAGACTTACTTCTGAGTAGATATAGTTTGGATTGTGCTGTTGGCAAAGCTTAACTAGGGATCCTCGGCAAAGATATCCATATCCAAGCAGGGCTGGCAACTCCCTGCTTAGAATGCCCTGCCTGCCTTTTAATATGGCTGCACCAAAAGTCTTTACAGATTTGAACCTTCACCGCAGAGAGAGGTCTGAGAAATGAGTAAGAGTACGAAGATTCTCTACTCTTTTCTGCCTACCCTGTGGGCTGCTATAAACTCACTTTGACAGTCAATCCAATTCCAGGGAGTAATAATTGACAGAGAGAACACACGTGGTTTGGTTTATCTTCACAAGCAGCAGCTTATGAACAACAGCAATTGCAACCATATGCCCCTTCTATGATGAATTTCCACCGGGCCTTAAAGACCTGGCTCTTCAGGCAGGCTTTTGGGGTGGGCTAGATTTTATCTTCATTGTTTTTAGATTTTCAATGTCTAGGTATTATATGCCTATGGTGTACATCGCCCAGAGTGGCTGGACAGACAGCCAGATGGGCGACTAATAAATTCTATAAATAAATAAATAAATAAAACACAATTCCCAGTATGTGAATTCTCTTTTACCACTATTGGGCAATAAACAAACTGTCATGCAAACAATAAAGTGCATCATCAGTGGGTTTAAGGGGGTTGAACTGAGCGCATGGAACCACTGTTGTTGCTTCTATGGATGTAAGGGAGTGAGGTTAAAGGTAAATGAAATGCAAGCAGAAAAACAAAAGACAGTGATGATTTCCTAAATGCAATACCATACCAACCACAACAAGATTCCAATGAGTAAGGAAGAAAACACAACATCCCACAACCAGTCAGGATTCCTAACCAAAAACTAAAACTAAAAAAAATCCTGGCAGCCAGTCAGCCAAGGACGCAAAAATCCCCATGCAGCACAACCTGACCTGGGGGGTGCTGTCAGTGCAGAATGCTGTTGCATGATTGCTGACATGAGTTAGACCATATCAGCACATAATACCTCTGCTCTGAAATCTATATTGGTTGTCAATTCGCTACCAGGCCAAGTTCAAGGTGTGCTTTCCATGTTACAGGTGCCACATAGTACTTGCTCTGATCTTGAAAGAAATTAGTCCTTTAGTGTGGCAGCACCTACCTCTTGACATGAGGCAGACACCTTCACTGTACTCTTTTTGGCAGCTGCTAAAAATATTTTTGTTTAGGCAAGCGTACCCAGGCATGTAGAAGCTATTTTGTTTTTTATCTGTTTTTAACTCGTTGTTGGTTTTATTATTTTGAATGTTTTCAATACTTGTCTTTAACTGTTTTTGCCAATAATTTTATTCTGTCTGTAAACTGCTTTGAGTTTTGTTTTTATTTTTTACAATAAAGCAGTATATAAATGTTGTAAATAAAATACATAAATAATTTTTGGAGTCACTGTGGCCATTGGGTCTCTTTCCACTTTTAGGAATAATGGAATCTTCAATATACCAACTCAGGCCATTTGATACCACCTAGCTCAGTACTGATGACATGGACTAGCATTGGCTCTCCAGAAATCCAGGCAATATTCTTTTCCAGAGATTGAATTTTGTACCTTTGCATGCAAAGCACATGCCCTACCACTGAGCTACAGCCTTTCCCCTATTAAAAAAGTATCTTTTAAAATTGTTCTTTTCAATTCACTAATGAATGCACAGTTGCCTGCATGCAAATTATTTTAATTCATTTTTGAAAATAGAAATGAGCTATAAAGTTTACTGGGTGACCATGATGGTGTGTACACCATCTCTCAGCCTAATCTGCCCCTCAAGTGAAAACAACAGAGGGGGACCATGACCACCCCAAGGAAGAATGGCACACTTAAAATGTAGAAGAAATAATAATGTATAACCATGGTGTGAAATCAGATACTTATTGGGACATAGTATGAAGAAATATTTATATAAGCATGACTGTCAAAGATGTTTATTATTTATACAACCTATAACAATATTTATAGTGCATTCTTATGCATGTTTACTCAGAAGCAAGTCCCAATGCATTCAATGGGGTTTACTCAAACAGGGAAGTGTACACAGAACTACAACCTCAAATGATAAGGAACTTCACTCACCCAACCCAAAATTCAGAATCATGCCACTTTAAGCTGTTTTGCAACTATTTTATACTTGTTTTTATGGTTATTGGGTTTTAAAGCAATTTATTTCTTCCTGTGAGCTGCCTCGGTTTCCAATCGGCAATCCTACCTCACAGGGATGCTGGGAAGACTCTATATACACACATACACTGGAGATGTTATTGTCAAACCAGCTAGTCATTGTAAAACATTTTTTTAAAAATAAAATCAGTATTAGTTCGCTACATAATAAAATCAATGACACCTAAGTAAGCCCTGCGTAATTGCTTAAAAAATAGGATTGAAGGGAGAGAGAAAAATTTACAGCACAAACACAATCCTTTGCTATGTTCACTCAAAAGTCCCATTCATGTACAGCACAATCCTAACCATGTCTACTCAAAAGGAAATCCTATTGAATTCAATGGGGTTTACTCCTGGTATGTTGGATTTGCATTGCAGGATTAAGCTTCATATTGGGAAGGTTTTGAAAACACTGCCCTCTTCAACAGCCCAGGAAAATTTAAACTTGTTTGACTCTTCATAATTAGAAAAGCATTATACATTGTAATGGCATTTAGATCACCTGCACACAAGAGAGAAAGAGATACAGCTGAAAGCTATAAACTTCAGGCTCATCTACACAGGGATTTACTGTGTATCTGGCACTACTTGCATCTCTTTTTAATTTGCATGGTTCACATGACATCACTGGCAAACAGAAGCTATCACACAGTTTCCTCCCTGTAAATTTGTACTAACTCAATCCTCTGATAATCTGAAAAAGGAAAGGAAAAAATGTCTTCACTCTGTATCTCTAGTGCTTGCAGATGCTTTGCTCCGATGCTTTTACGTGGGTGTGTAAATCGTTCCCCTCTTCACACCCACTCCTTCCTCCTCTCTTCATTCATTTTGCTTCCTGTGGGCTGACAAACAACTGCTCTCCCCCATTCTGCTTTTTTTATGTTGCTGCAAACGGTGCCTTATTTTTCTTTTTCCCCTAATTTGTGTGCAAAAGCATAAACAACAAAGATTTACATTTCAGCTGTATCCTACCAGGGAAAACACAGATATTTGCACTTCCAGGTTGTTGTTTTTAAATGAAATTTACTGGTAGAACACACTGAGCATGCTCGGTTGCCAGGTAACCAGAGGGAGTGGAAATGTTAAATTAGAGGGTATGGTCTTTAGGAAACTGTGTGATTGATGCTTCCCCTCAAGTGTGAATAGAAAACACTGTGTTTGCAGCTGGCATTGAGTTCTTACTGTGGACAGTGCAAATAGAAAATGGAGGTAAAAACAACGTCTTTAGGATGAAGTAATGCTCCCATGTGGATAAGCCCTTACTCGGTTTATGAGATTTTCACATAAGCAGGAAAAGACAACAGTTTTCTGAACTTGGAATGGGTTGTAGCTATTCCCTAGAGGTAAACAAACCCCTTGTTAATCACAACCCTGACTTCACTTACTGGCTACAAACCTGAAAGGGCAGGGTTAGAGCAGCCAGTTATGAGCTCATTTAACAGAAGTTGCAGGGTGGGCTGTTGTTTTGGTGTATATTTCTTGAACCAGACAACCTAGAAACTTAATTATTTTTCAAAAAATGAAAGCTGACAGTCTGGCGATTGAGGTGCCTCATCCAGAGACCCAGAGAGGACTCCAAAAATCCAGAGACTCTGCGCAAAACCCAGAGACCTGACAACCCTAATACCCCCCCATATTGTATTGCTAAGGGAAGCCATTTTAACTTTTTTTAATTTTTTTGGTATGGCCCTTTGTACATGCAAAGCAATCACCTGTTGTGGGTGCCTCTCCTAGACATGGTGCAGGTGGGAGAAAGTGTCTTCCTTCCTCATCCATTTGGTACATCTGTCAAATGACCATGAAAACTCACAAATGGGCATAGTATTTGAGTTCCCAAACTGGGGTCTGTAGCCTACCAGTGGTCCCTGGGCTTCTTTCAGATGGTCTGTGGCATGTCTGCATTAAATATTCATATTTATTTTTAATTGTATTTTATTGCTTCTTTGATTTCTTATCTTGTATTTTATTGTATTATAATCTGAATTCTATGGAATGCAAATCGTAAGACAATAAAATACAATTTAAGAAACAAAAGAAGCAATAAAATACAATTAAAAATCATATAGCATCTAGCACAGCGTGTTACAATTGCTGCAACAGGCAGAAAAATCATTAAGTGGTCTGCTGAGACCCTCAGCAATTTTCAGATGGTCTGTTGGGGAAAAAGTGTATCGCTCTTTATATACATGGGTATTACACATGTCAGCCCTATTCAAATTATTGCTGGGCTGAATTCCTCTTCTAAGTTTCTTTTAAAAAATCCCCCCTCCCATGAAAACAGGCCACAATATTCTTGGTGGAGGGAAAGGATTGTCCCTAAAATCTTCAAAAGTGGGGGCTGCTTTTCAACGTGTCTTTAAAAAAAAAAAGAGGTTCCCAGACAGGTATGGGCTACAATATCGCAGTAATGGAGAGTTTGTTGCTTGGCAGAGCACCTGTTTTGCATGCAGGAAGGATCAAACAGCACTGACAGGTGATGTGAAAGGCCTCTTCCCAAGACCTTGAAGCTGCTGCCAGTCAGAGTAATCTAAACTGAAGTTGATGGACAACTTATCTGGCCTGGTATAATGCAGCTTCCTATGTTTTTAGTATATCTCCCTCCTTGGTTTTTTGTTTTAAAAAACAATGCCATTTAAGAGATCGCATCACATGCAAACCAGGGAAGAGATCAAACCATTCCAGAGCACGGCTAGAGACTTGCAGTAGGCGTAGCAGTGGAAGGGAGGCAGCCAACATCATTATTCATGTACAGGAAGTGATAAACAAAGCAGCGGTTTGTCAGGGGCCTCCTGGGAACTCAAGAAATGAATATTCTCTTCCAGTTCCCCATGAACAATTCAGATAATCTCCTCCCCAGTATGTAATGTTGCAAGCCCTCTGATTTGGTTTGAAAAAAATTAATTAAATGGCCAAGAACATAGGAATACAGCTGATCAGAGCGGCTAGCCAGCTGGCTATAGTACACTGCATTTTTCTTTGATGACCGGATGCGGACAGAACATTATTAATTTTCAACTCATCAGCCTGTTGTGCCTTCCAAAGCATTGTTTTTACCTGGTTATAAATCTTTGACTTTAAGGTAGGAGATGGCCCAATCATTTATGTATTTGGATATTTCTATACTGCCCTTCACCATACGGTCACAGGGCGATGTATAGGCCCAGTTCAATATACATATTATTTTATTTATTTATTTATTTATTGTTTGATTTATATCCCACCCTTCCTCCCAGTAGGAGCCCAGGGTGGCATTAACATTTCTAAAACCAATTAAAAGTTCAATACAATATAGACTCAGCATAAATTCAAATAATGGAAGATAGGATAAAATAGCATTGGGTACCTTACACACCAACCCTAACCAGTTGCCTCATCTCGAAATGCTTGCTGGAAGAGGTATATCTTCACTTCCTGATGTTCATTCAAAATATGGCTTCCAACTTGAGCCCATTATTCCATGTCCTGCACTCTGGGACGATCGAGAAGAGATCCCGGCCCTCCTCTGTGTGACAACCTTTCAAGTACTTGAAGAGTGCTATCACATCTCCCCTCAGTCTTCTGTTTTCAAGGCTAAGCATGCCCAGTTCTTTCAGTCTCTCCTCATAGGGCTTTATTTCCAGCCCCATGATTATCCTTGTTGCCCTCCTCTGAATCTGTTCCTGCTTGTTTGCATCCTTCTTAAAGTGCTGTGGCCAGAACTGGATTCAGTACTCAAGATGAGGCCTAACCAATGCCGAATAGAGGGGAACTAGTACTTCACATGATTTGGAAACTATACTTCTGTTAATGCAGCCTAAAATAGCATTTGCCTTTTTTGCAGCCACATCACACTGTTGGCTCATATTCAGCTTGTGATCAACAACAATTCTAAGATCTTGCTCACATGTAATATTGCTGAGCCAAATATCCCCCTTGTACCAGTTCATTACTATAATAAAGAAGAAAGATCTGAACTGTCATTAGGGATAAAGGACCTGTTCTTAGCTTTTTTGCTGTGTCCCAGGAAATGTCTCTTAAAGATTTGACTTCCTGAAGCACCCACAAGCTGTGGCAAGTGATGCTTTGGTTTCATTAAATGTAAATGTGGAAGAGCTAGACCAATAATGGGGAGCCTATGGCCCTCCAGATGTTATTGGACTCCAATAACATTATGTTATTGGCCCTAGCCAACATAATTCATGGTCAGGAGTGATAGGAGCTGTAGTCTGGATGGCACAGCTTCCGCATCCCTGAGCTAGACAGACAGCATTCAGGACTATTTCCAGTCAATTATGAGTCCTATACCACTACCCCCCACACACAGCGGTGTAGTCATTTGGGAACTTGGGGGGACTTAGGCCCCTTACTTTTTTAGGAGCAGGGTCCCATCAGACTCCCTATATCTCCAGCACCTTATGAGCCAATCAGCGTGAAAGAGGAGTGTGCTAGCTTCTAACATGCTTCCTTGTCCTTTTCTGCTGATTGGAGCCAATCAGAGTGAAAGGAGATTAATCAGCCACTGAGAGGATTCTTCTCAGTAGCTAACATTCTCCTCTTTCATGCTTATTGGTTCCTAAGATTGTGGGAGAAGGCATTAACAGGGATCTCATTCTCAACCCTGCAGCAAAAAAGGGGCCATTGCATGGCTGTGACTAACATGAAGGGACCTTTAACTTCTGAATTTGCCACTACACTACTGCTTACTGCCCACCCCTCAGCTTTGCTACATGGATACAAGAATGAACTTATTAGTCACAGCTCTGACCTATTGTGTAGCATGATGTCACAGATATGTTTCATCCAGCAGTAGACCGTTTCCACGGTGGCCAACCGGGATGTTCGACATGTCCACAAGCAGGGCATGGAAGCAATAGCCCTTTCCCACTTTTGCTTCTCTACCACTAGTATTTGGTGTCAGGGTGCTAGAGATGGGGGAGAAACTCAATTCAGGTCGCATTCAAAGCCAAATTTATCAAATTCACACTTTCTAAAACAATATCAGAACTGAAACACTGCCATCCTTCAAAATTTGCACTTGTTGGATTTTGCAGTGCAGTTCTGCAACCAAGCAATGTTTACAAAAATGCATATGTTAGGGGGAAATAAATGAATATATTACTGAAAATAACATACCGGAATGCATTCTATTAGTACTGAGAATTGTTAGGAGACCCCCTATTCCACTCACAGAGCAACTATTCCTAGAGTTCCTGGGAAGAGCAATTCATTGTGAAACTCCTCTGAGAATTGTAACTCTATGAGAGGAACAGCGATATCTTAACTCTCAATACCCTTAATACGCAACAGTTGCCACTATTCTTTGGTGGAAAGCCATGTTTAAAGTGGCATGTTAGTGCGTTAAATGTATAGTGTAGATCTCCGTGCATGTGCTATTATTTTACGATGTTACATTATATTACTGGGTCTGTGACCATGCAATAAAAATTGTTGTGATTTCATATGATAGAATTGGGTTGCATCTTTTGTTTTCTTGGTGAGGTATTTATTATTTGGTGGGGTAACTTATTGTAAGTTGCCATGAGGCTATAAGGTGGGGTATAAATTTGAAACAAATAAACAAAGACATAATTCCCTTTTTAATAAAGGCTATTTCTGCAAACTATGATGGGAAGATCTGCCAATTTTGGTTCCCTCAGTTTCTCATTTTTCCAATCAAATTCAGTTCTCCACATTTCTGCAGCAACTTGCAATTTTTTAAAAATCCTCATGAAAATTCTTCAGCATTTTCGGGTGCATTTCTCCTAATAAATACATGTTTATATGCAGTTTTGAGTAATGTACACATTTTTGCAAACAATCTATCCTAATATCATGCATTTTATATATTATTTTCACCAGTATAGTCATTTTGTGCACATTTCCCCCTAATAGATACATTTTTGTACACACAAAAACTTGGTTGGAAAACTTCATCGCAAAATTCAATTATGTGCGAATTTCAAGGGATGGCTGTGTTTCAGTTCTCATATTGTTTCAGAAAATGCAAATTTGATAAATTCAGCTTTAAATATGAACTGAATTGAATTTCTTCTCCATGCCTACTTCAAAGTTGTGTGCCAAAGTTTTCTTTGCATTTCCAAAGAGCTGTAATGTTACATTGCCTAAGGCTGAATGTAGCAGTTCCTGAAAAGATGCCACTATAATTTCTTTTCCTTTCTGCTCCATAACGTTTGTCTTGCGCTCATACACAACTGTGGTGTGTGTGTGGGTGTGTGTATGCATGTGTGTGGTGTGTGTGCATGAGAGAGAGAGATTGAGATTTTGTTTTCCATTACAGATAGAAATGAAGAGAGAGAGAGAGAGAGAGAGTGTCTGAAAAGCAGCACTTAAGCTTTCAGCAGAAGATAACAGGATTTGTTGTCCTATGCAGGAAATAACCAGGCAGAAACCAGGAAAAATGTTATCTGCCCAGGATGTAGTCACACGACCCCTGAAGGAAAAGGAAACAAGAGTGGCTGTTAAAGGTGAAAGGTCAAGGGAAAGAGCAGCTGATCTGTTTCCCTGGGGGAGGACTTCTTCCCTCATTCTGTCAGAGTGGCACTGAGCATGCAAGGGAAGAATTTTTTTTAAAAAAAAACATATTTCCACATGTATCACAAGGTAATGAAAAACAAGGCTTCAAATGTCAAACCAGATTGTTCCTGGAGGCAATGAACCAGGAATAGTTTTTGGTTCACATTTTAACATTAAAAATTGTACTCGTTAATATATTAATAATACACCCAAGGTGTTATGTCATTCCATCTGGGATGCATATCCATAACGGCAACAACTCATGCCTCACAACTCATAACCATGCTATAAAACAGGAGCCTGCAGTCCTCTAGCTGAGCTCCCTCTCCCATCGGCCCAGCCAGCGTAACCAATGGTCAGGGGTGATGGGCACTGGAGTCCAACAACATCAGGAGGGCTACAGGTTCCCCTCCTCCTCCCCCATGGTCAGTTTCACCTATCCTGGCCATGATCGCACGGGAGTAAATCCCACTGAATTCAATAAGCAGGCAAATGATCAGACCTGCCTTTCCCCTCCTTCCCCTCCCCTTCCCTCTGCCCTCCGCCCTCCCCCTCCTCCTCCCCCATGGTCAGTTTTACCTATCCTAGGACTACGGCCTGGGAGACCAGAGTTCAAATCCCCAACAGCCACAAAGCTCACTGGGCAACCTTGGGCCGGTCACTGCCTCTCAGCCTTAGAGGAAGACAATGGTAAACCACCTCTGAATACCACTTACCCTGAAAACCCTATTCATAGGGTGGCCATAAGTTGGGATTGACTTGAAAGCAGTCCATTTCATTTGTTTTCAATGGATTCAGCGTGTAACCACTATATTAAAAAAAGGTATAAGGAATAAATGTTGTTGAAACTGCAAGCTGTAACTTTTGGTTTGGTTTTATATATTGTTTGCACAGGGGCTTCATAGGAAACAATGTTGGATATTTCTTGCTTCCCTTGCGGCATTGCTGCAGCTCAGAAATAGCAATAATTATGCTTTACTAATCCTCCCTTTCCTTTCTCCCACACAGTCCCAAAACCAAATAATTTATTTCCTCTCCTTGCGGAGGGAGCAACGAAATGGGCCACTTCCCGCAGGATGTATTTCTGATGTTGCAGTGTCGGAAATTCCACACATACGTGCATCACATCAGTTTTGCTGTACTTATATTTAGGGACACTCGCTGTCAGTTACCAGCTTCATCAATGTTACCAGCCTATCAGTGTTAAGCAGGCACCTTGGATGTACTGTTTTCAATGCCTGCTAAAAACGTTTTTGTTTAGGCAAGCCCACCCAGAGATGTACTATTATTATACATATTGGGGGGGGGGTTAAAAAATGTTGGCTTTATCTATATTTTGATCATTTTATTATGTCTACTTTTTATCAGTATTGTTGATTTTACCAATATTTTCTTATAAATATTTTACATCATTTGATGTATACTGCTTAGGGGTTTGTTTTTGTTTTGAGTGAGCAGTATATAAATCTTGCTAAATAAAATAAATAAAATTAAAACCTGCATCCAGCATCTGAGACCCTTCTTCAGGTGCCTCCTCTGAAAAAGTTTTGGAGGGTGGTGACAAGGGAGAGGGCCCTTTTAGTTGTGTTCCCCCATCCTATCTATGGAATGCAAACATCCTTTCTGCACCAGGTTATGAATTACCTCTTCTCTCAGGCTTTGGAGAGATTGTGATAATCATGCTTACTGCTATTTCTCTCTCTCTCTATGTGTGTGTGTCTTCTGTGGGGGTGTTGTTTTATTGTTAAACTTAATGGTTGTTTTCAATTGTGAGTAGCCACGTTAGTCTGGTGAGTCTGTTCCAGCCCAAACAACAAAGAGCTTTGTGGTACTGAAGGCTAATAATTTTATTACAGTATAGCAAATTTATATACAGCATATGTGGGAGTGAAATCCATATAGAAAATTTGACTTGTGAGAAGGAGCCCTATATATACAGTTACTGAATACCCCCCTTCCAGGTATTCCTGGGTGAAACTGATTACCTAGATCCACTACATTCTGGGTTTAGACCAGTTTTGGAGCTGAATCAGCATTGGTTACCCTGATGGATGACCTTTATCATAAGAGAGAGACGGGGAGTACTACTCTGTTGCTTCTGCTCAATCCCTCAGTGGTTGTGATACCATGGACCTCCTCGTGGACCAACCCAGTGGGATGGATATTAGAGGCACCGTGTTATGGTAGTCCTGGTCTTACTACAGGGCCATGTTCAGACAGTAACACTCCTCAGCTCCCTGGCACTTGTGCTATGGGGTTCTGCAGGGTAATAGCCTTTCCCCAGGGCTATTTAACATCTATATGAAGCTGCTGGGAGTTCTGGAGCAAGATGTCATGAGTATGCTGATGACACACAGCTCTGGTTACTAGATCTAGGGCCTTTTCTGTGGTGGCCCCTGAGTTGTGGAACAGCCTCCCCGAAGAGGTACGCCTGGCGCCTACACTTTTATCTTTTCGGCGCCAGGTAAAGACCTTTTTATGCTCCCAGGCATTTTAATTTTCTTAACCATTTTAATCTTTTAATCCGTATTTTTAATTTTTGTCGTATTGTGTTTTTGTAGTGTTTTTTGTTGTTTGTTTGTATATGTTTTTATGATTTTTATTATGATATATTGTATTTTATCTTGTTTGTTCACCGCCCTGAGAGCTATTCTGCTAAGGGCGGTATATAAATTGAAATAATAAATAAATAAATAATAATATTTCTCCATAACATCTGAATCAGAAGAGCCTGTAAAAGCTCTGGGCCGGTGTCTGAATGTAGTCATAGACTGGTTGAGGTCAGTAAACTGTGCTTGAAACCTGGGAAGACAGAGGATCTTTGGGTGGGTGGTTCCTGAGTCTGAGAGATAGGCAAGTTACCTGTTCTGGATGGTGTCACAATCCCTCTGAAGAAGCAGGTGTGTTGTTTTGGGGGGTTCTCCTGGATACATCTCTGTCATTAGAGGCTCAAGTGCCCTCTGTGACTAGGAGTGCCTTGTACTAGCTATGTTTGATTCACCAGCTACGGCTGTTCCTGACCACTGTAGTCCATGCATTAGTAGCCTCTAGGCTGGATTACTACAATGTGCATAGAGTACATATACGGCTGCTCTTGGGCTTGGTTCAGAAGCTCGAGTCGGTGCCGAATGCAGCATCCAGGCTGTTGGTGGGGGCACATGGCCTGCAACATATGACATCATTGTTAAACATTTGCACTGACTGCCCATCTACTACCCAGCAGGTTCAAGGTCCTTGTATTAATTTACAAAGCCCTGAACAACTTAGGTTCAGGGTACCTTTGGAACCACCTGAACCCTTATATCCCAGCTTGATCACTGAGATCATTTGGAGCAGCATTGTTGGTCATCTCCCAAGTTAGCAAGGCTCATTTGACAACAACAAGAAGTTGAGCCTTTAGTTTTCATTAGCCCAGTCCTGTCATTGGCCCAGTCCTGTGGAAAGCTCTGACAACAGAGATTCAGCAGGCTCCTTGTGTTCTGACTTTTAAACGTCTGTTAACTTTTCTTTATCATCATCATCGGGGATGCCGCTCAACAAGATCAGCCTCAAAAGGCCTTCTCTCTATCCCACCAGTTAAAACAGCTAGACTGGTGAGGACTAGGGAGAGGGCTTTTTCAATTGTGGCCCCCACTTTGTGGAATTCCCTCCCAAATGATCTCCGCCATGCCCCCTCTATGATGAGCTTCCGCCAGGCCTTGAAGACCTGGCTCTTCAGGCAGGCTTTTGGGGTGGGTTAGGTTTTATTATTATTGTTGAGATTTTTAATGTTTTAATGTATTTGTATGTTTTTATTTTGTATGTCGCCCAGAGTGGCTGGACAGCCAGCCAGATGGGCGACTAATAAATTTAATAAATAAATAATTTTTATACAGTTTTATCATGCATTCATATATGTTGTAAATCGCTTTGAATTTTTTTAGGAATAGCGGTATTTTCATAAATAACTTCTATTTATTTATTTATTAAATTTATATCCCGCCCTTCCTCCCAGCAGGAGCCCAGTGCAGCAAACAAACAAAATAAAAACACTCTAAAACATCATAAAACAGACTTTAAAATATATTAACACAAAACGACGATTAAAAACATTAAAACAAAACATCTTTTAAAAAAGCTTTATAAATATCTATTCCAACACAGACACAGACTGGGATAAGGTCTCTACTTAAAAGCCTTGTTGACAGAGGAAGGTCTTCAGGAGGCGCCAAAAAGATAACAGAGGTGGCACCTGCCTAATATTTAAGGGGAAGGAATTCCAAAAGGTAGGTGCCACAACACTAAAGGACCACTTCCTATCTTGTGCAGAACAGACCTCCTGATAAGATGGTATCTGCAGGAGGCCCTCACCTGCAGAGTGCAATGATCGACTGGGTATATAAGGGGCAAGGCGATCTTTCAGGTATTCTGGTCCCAAGCGGTATAGGGCTTTGTACACCAAAAACAGAACCTTTAAACAAACAAAATATATTATACTATAATAATACAATATTATGCCACCCTGGGCTCCTTTGGGGAGGATGGACAGGATATAAATTTAATAAATAACAACAATAATAATTATTAAATACCATTAAATAAATAAAGACAGTGTTACACAATTTAATTAGATACATCTGGACTGGCTAATGGTTGTGTTGCAGTGTATCCCTCTCCCTGCAGGGAGTGCTGTCGGTCATGGATTCCAGCCAGTCTGGAGCAGGAACTTTATTATTGTTGTTGGTGGTGTTGCTATTTCCATTTATAGACCACTTACTATCTAAAAGAACTTAAAGCGGTTTACAATAGAATACACAAGGTACAATTTAAAAAACCATAAATTAATTTACAAAGCAAAATACATAAACAATATCCATATACATAAATATATACATAAACACAGTATAAAAGTCAGAATTCACCAAGGGAAGCCCATAAGCCGCCCTCCCTGTTCTATAAAAGTGTCAGAAAACTGAAATTATGTTGACCATGGAGGAGGGCAGCAAGCAGGTAAAAGGTTATCGCTCCCCTGGTGTGGCTTGCAGTCATTTCTCTTGCCTCTCCTTTCTCCCGGGGTGGGCAGTGGGAGCGCCCACCTACCGTGAGGCTCCAGGACTCAAACCTCGGCAGGCCTGAGTGTCTATTGTTCTGAAGGAGGAGCATCTCTCCGGGAGACAGGTTGTGATCAGAGAGCAGGATGGGCTTTAGCTAGGGGCTAAAGAGGGTGGCCGTCTACCTGGTTAGCATTTTCCTGCTGAGCTGCAGGATGGTTTATCTTGTGTAAATTATGGCTTGTTGCATTTGTCCTTCCCTAGGAAGCATTGCAGAAAGCTCCAGTCTACATCCTGTTGTCTTCCTGTATGAGTGCCTCTTTGGCTAGTGACAGCTGGTGGGGCAGCCTTGCTCACCTGGCTTCCCAAAGAGGTCACAGCCAGTAACCAAAAAGGAGACAAAGTAGCAGGGAAGCTGGCATGGAACAGGCACAGCAATGGAGTCAGTCCAATGTTGTACCTGCACTGCACCAACCTCCCTGCTACCTTGCCTCTCTCCCTCTCCCTCTTGGTTACCCGCAGCGACCTCGGTGTTAGGAAGCCAGGTGAACAATGTCTCCTCACCCTGATGACCGGTAGTGCTTATGCTGCTATTCCGCTCTCTCGGTGGAAGGAGGGAGGAAAGGAGAGTTTTTTGTCTTCCCACCCCCACTCTGGCAAATCCTGAGGCCTTCCCCTGTGTGCTAAAGGGCTCAGTTTTGGTGCTAGCTATACGGAAAGGGAGAGGTTAGCTCTGGAAAGTGGGAAAGAGAAGAGGTGTCCTGGCATCCTTTTTCATCTCAGAACATGAATCAGGAAGCCAGTTCCCACAGCCAGACACTGAGACTGTGTACACACTGTACATGGGCAGAGTAACCTAACTTGTGGGAAGCTAGTGGAAGGGATACCGGTGGAGGAGGACCGGAAGGAAGCTCCGCGAACTCCAATTCCCATTTGGGAGCCGCCGGGCAGATGGAACACTCCATGGTTGCACTGAGGATAAGGCAAAATAATAGTGAAAAGGCAAATGGCTGATGTGTAGCTTTGGAAATGTTATTTGTTATTTAATTTAATTTTTGTAAATTGTATTGTTCTTACTGCATTTTTATTGTATTTTTATACCTGTGCATTGTTGTTTTGTAAGCCGCCTTGAGGGCCTTTGGCCGAAAGGCGGGGTATAAATAAAATTTAATAATAAAAAATAAAAATAATAATAACATCGGCTTTGCTGGAAGCTGCAAGCATGAACAAACAAGAAAAAGCTGGCTCTCGCAAATACCCCTACAGGCGAGTAAGTGCTCCCCATTGACATCCATTAGAATTATTTTCTTAGACCAACCTTTTTCTCTGAGTAACTTTGGCCTGGATTGGGACCCACAAGAGTGCTCAGAATGGGAGTTGGATGTCACATAACTCCTCCCCCTCAGCCCCTCCTCCAACACGCCTCCAGAATGCTCCTTTTTTGGGTGTGTGACGCCCTTCCCTGGTTCTCCCTGTCAGGTTCCTACCTGTGCGTGGCTACTGCCTGTCACTAGGCACCACCAGGGACTCCACCAGTCCGGACTGTCCTTTATTTTATTTTTTCTCTCCCCGCTCTAGCACAGATCTCAACAGATCCCCCTGCTAGGCAACCACCAGTCACGTCCTAATACTAGTATTCCCAGAGACTCTGAATACTGGTATTGTTATTCTCTTCACCGCTGCCACCATTTGTTACAGTTCCCCTTCAGCCTTGGTCATTACCTTACCCTCCCTTCTGGTCTGTGAAACCCCAGCCAAGGATCAGGCCTTTGGTAAACCAAATTAAGTATTTATTAAAGATAACAAAGCTAACAAGATTAACAAGATTTCTTCTTAAGGCACATAAGCATATGGTTTTACTCAATACTAATCCGAACTCCACCCCCCCTCCTTCTCCACTCTCTCCTGGCAATCAACTCTCTCAAACCCCACCAAGCAATCCACTCTTTCTCTTCTCCCCCCAGATTCCACTCTCCCTCTTCCTTTTATACGTTCAGCCATTTTAAACACTCAGCCAATCATCTAGCATTCTACTGCCCATTCACTCCCCCTCCTCTTTCACTCCACTTACCATGTATCTTCTAAACAACAACACTTACCATATATACATTAATATAGGAACATCACATTTCCCCCCCCCTGAAAACAACGGCAGAGTATTATTCCTGTTCCAGGATTTATACGTCGCGTTAACAAATAAAAGTCTCTATGGGGAAAATGTCTTTCTTTGTTCCTCCGTCTGGTCACGTCACTGCAGTCCCAGCCACTTGCCTGGAAAGTCCATTGGCCAGTACATTGTCCTTGCCTTTTATAAACTGGAAGTCCACTTGATAGTCCTGTAGGGCCCAGGACCACCTCTGCAGCATAGTGTTATGGTTTTTCATAGTCTGCAACCATAACAAGGCCCAATGATCCGTAGTCACTGTGAATCTTCGTCCCCACACGTATGGGCGCAACTTGTTCAGTCCCCACACGACCGCTAGGCACTCCTTCTGGACTGACGAATAGTTTTTCTCCCTCGGCGTCAGCTTGCGACTCAGGTACGCCACTGGATGTCTGGTGCCTTCTCTCTCCTGTAGCAAGACGACTCCCAGTGCCAGGTCCGACGCATCTGTAGCCACGATGAATGGTTTCTCATAGTCTGGTGCTATTAATATGGGTCCTTGGCACAAGGCTTGCTTCAGTAGATCAAAAGCCTTCTGACATTCATCCGTCCATACCACACGCTCAGAACACTTCTTCTTGGTCAATTCATGCAAGGGGGTTGCTATTTCCCCCAAATTTCTCACAAACTTCCTATAAAATCCAGCCACACCCAGAAATGCCCTTACTTGTTTTTTGGTTAAGGGGATCGGCCACGCTTGTATTGCCTCCACCTTGCTCCATAAGGGGGTGATTTTCCCACTCCCCACCTTATGTCCTAAATAGATTACTTCCTTTAGTCCAAACTGGCATTTCTTAGCTTTTATTGTGAGGCCTGCTTTTCTTAAGGCCTCCAATACTGTTGTCAGGTGTTGGACATGCTCAGGCACCGACTTGATAAAAATGGCCACGTCATCGATATAGGCCACTGCAAAATCTGACATGCCTCGCAACACAGTATTGATTAGTCTCTGAAATGAACTTGGTGAGTTCCTTAGTCCCATGGGTAAGGTCACAAACTCATATAACCCATCTGGTGTACTGAAGGCAGTTTTGGCTCTGGATTGCTCGTCTAGTTCCATTTGCCAAAATCCTTTACAGAGATCTAGTGTAGAGATAATGGTTGCTGCCCCCAATAACTCTAACATTGCATCTACCCTAGGCATAGGATACGCATCTGGGACAGTAATTTTATTGATTAGCCGATAATCAATGCAAAACCTTGTCGTTCCACCTTTTTTCGGAACCAGGACAATACTTGAGGCCCAGGGACTGATGGATTCCCTGATCACTCCTAATTCCAGCATCTCTTCCACCTCCTTTTTGATCTCATTCAAAACTTTCCCATTCACACGGTACGGAACAGATCTGATTGGGGCATGATCTCCAGTATCAATGGAATGTATAACTATACTGGTTCGGCCAGGTTTGTTGCTAAAGAGATTCCTATAGGTTTTCAAAACTCTCAGAATCTCTTCTTTTACTTCCTCCTTCACCTCCTCTGACCATTCCACTTGATCTACCCCTCCTTTGTCTTTGCTTTCCTGTACCAAATCTGGAAGTTCAGGCCCACTTCCCTCAGGGAATAAGGTAACTTGCAACACCTGTACATCCCTGGTATGGTAAGGCTTCAACATATTTACATGAACCACTTTGTTTTTGTTTAATTGGTCTGTGGTGATTACATACGTCACTGTGTCAAACCTTTCTCTGATGGTATATGGTCCTTCCCAGTTAGCCTGTAATTTGTCATGTTTGCTGGGTATGAACGCCATAACCATATCTCCCACATCATACACACGTTCCCTGGCTGTTCTGTCATACCAGTAACGTTGCTTCTGCTGAGCTTGACTGAGATTCTCTTTCACCACTTCCATCATTTGTTTCACTGATTCACATTCATCCTTTCTCTCAGCAGGCATCCACAGTCTATATAAAATCCCATTCTCACACACAACATGATTCCTCAGTTTGTCAGTGAAAGGAATCTGTTGGGTCAGAGCTTGTTTCTTTATCTGCTTCAAACTTATATCTTTATGCAGCTCTTCCCTGAATTGCTCTGCTTCTTTCTTATCAGCGACCACTTGATACAGTTTGTCTCCTTCAGCAGGCCTGCTAGTGGTTGTTATGGCGACCTGAGGCTCGCTAACAGTTTCCACCCTGTTTGCTTCAGCCCCCCTTAACATGGCTTCTTTTTCTCTGCCCATTTGCTGTCTGGTCACTACATAGATCTTTCCTTGGGCTCCCATTACATCTCTTCCCAGTATTACTGGTTCTTGTTGCTGGGCATTAATGCCTACTTTATATCGGCCTTCTCGGCCTCTCCAAGTCATTTCCACCAGGGCCACAGGCAAACTTTCTGGTTGACCCCTCACTCCTTGGATAGTCACAGTTTCCTGAGGTAATATTACCTCAGATTTTATTAAATCTGGCCTCAGTAATGTCTGAGCGGCACCAGTATCAAGCAATGCCCAATGATTTGCCCCTTGTACACTCACTTCCTCTCTCAGACTTGAATCAAGGTCTGTTACTTCTGTCCAGTTTATCTGGCAGAACTGAACCTTTTTCGCTGTTTCTAAAGCCTTGGGCTCTGTCTTCACTGCCCTTGTCTGAGCAGGATTACTAATGGGGTTGGCAACCTCACATTGAAAACGTAGGTGCCCCGGTCTACCACATTTGTAGCATAATTTCTCCTCACTTTTAGGGTACACAGATCCACTCTGGGGTGTCCTGTGCCCTTCAGATTTTACTGGAGGACTCACTCGCTGTGGTATCACATCCCTTCTGCCAGCGTTATATGGTCTGGGTTTAAAATCTCTTGATGTTTTCCCCACCCAGCCAGTTCTGTTGGAGGCGAAGTGATCCGCCATCTCTGCGGCCTCCTGCACCGATGTAGGGGAACGGTCTTTGACCAGGAGCCTTATTTCTGGTGGTAACTGATGGTATAATTGATCCAATATCATGAGGTTTTTCACCTCCTCCACAGACTGAGCTTTTGCACTTGTCAGCCATTTCCCAAATATGTCCATCAGTTTTGCCCCCAGCTCCACGAAATACCTCCCTGTCTGTATGTGGCAGTTTCTGAAAAGCTTTCTAAAATAATCAGGCCCCAGTCTGAATCTTTTAAACACTGCTTCTTTGAATTCAGCATAGGTGACGGGCCTGTCTGAGGGGAAATATTGGTATACCTCAGCCAATTCCCCTTTAATCAGGTTTGATAAATACTGCATGTATTTATCTTCAGGTAGCCCCCACAACTGAGCTGCTTTTTCAAAGGTGCTGAGGTAAATTTGAGGATCTTGACCAGGCTCATAGACAGCAAAGTCCTTTGGAGTAATTTTTATTTTTGCTCCATCTCTGTCTTTCCTTGTCTCCTCAGAGTGAAATTTCTCTCTATCAAATTTTAACTTTTCTACTTGTAATTCAGCATCCAATGCTCGTTGCTTCTCCCTCTCCTCAAACCCCAATCTCATTCTCTCAATTTCCAACTCCCTCTGTTTTTCCTTCTCTGCACCTTCCATCCTCAATCTCTCAGCTTCTAACTCTCACTGTTTATCTTTTTCCTCAGCCTCAAAGACCCGCTGCTTTTCTTTCTCATCAGCCTCCCTCCTCAATCTCTCAGCTTCCAACTCCCTCTGCTTGTCTTTCCCATCAGCTTCCATCTCATTATCTCAGTTTCCATTCTCAATTTCTCTCTCAAATACTCTATATAAGCGGGATTGCTTAAATATCCTTCTGGGGTCTCTTCCCTGACAGGTTGTTTTTGCTGGGCAGTTGCAAATCCTATAAGTGCTACCCTCAATTCATCTACCCCTTTACCCTCGTGAGGTAAATTGAACGTTATGCACTTCTCCACCAGCTCCTCTCTTTTCATTTTTATGTATTCAGCCATGGTGTTTGAGTTCACTCACTCTTTGCCACACACTCTTTGCCAGTCACTCTCACAAGAAATCTTGTTTTGTTATTTCTGTTTGCCACACCACTGTTCTGGATTCTCTAGTATTCGTATCTGGATTCTCTGTTGTTCGTATCCCACCTCTACTGCCACCACATGTGACGCCCTTCCCTGGTTCTCCCTGTCAGGTTCCTACCTGCGCGTAGCTACTGCCTGTCACTAGGCACCACCAGGGACTCCACCAGTCTGGACTGTCCTTTATTTTATTTTTTTCTCCCCGCTCTAGCACAGATCTCAACAGATCCCCCTGCTAGGCAACCACCAGTCACGTCCTAATACTAGTATTCCCAGAGACTCTGAATACTGGTATTGTTATTCTCTTCACCGCTGCCACCATTTGTTACAGTTTCCCTTCAGCCGTGGTCATTACCTTACCCTCCCTTCTGGTCTGTGAAACCCCAGCCAAGGATCAGCCCTTTGGTAAACCAAATTAAGTATTTATTAAAGATAACAAAGCTAACAAGATTAACAAGATTTCTTCTTAAGGCACATAAGCATATGGTTTTACTCAATACTAATCCGAACTCCACCCCCCCTCCTTCTCCACTCTCTCCTGGCAATCAACTCTCTCAAACCCCACCAAGCAATCCACTCTTTCTCTTCTCCCCCCAGATTCCACTCTCCCTCTTCCTTTTATACGTTCAGCCATTTTAAACACTCAGCCAATCATCTAGCATTCTACTGCCCATTCACTCCCCCTCCTCTTTCACTCCACTTACCATGTATCTTCTAAACAACAACACTTACCATATATACATTAATATAGGAACATCACAGGGTGTTCTGCAGGCTTCCACCAGCACCCCTTCTGCCTGCCTGGCTGGGCTTCCCTGGTGGACCCCCAGCTGAGCCGACAGGGTCCCAGTTTTGCTGCAGCAGACGGGCTTTTGCCAGAAGAGCCTGGCAGAGCCAGGACTCTGTCGGCACAGCCAGGAGTCTGCTATACCCAACTCCCCTCAGTCCGGTGTAAATGTGAGTTGGATTGCACCCTTAAAGCACATTTAAAGCACATTATTTTCCCCAAAGAATCCTGGGAACTGTAGTTTATCTCTCACAGAGCTACAATTCCCACTGCCCTTAACAGTTTCTAGTATTCTAGGGGAAAGTAATTTGCATTAAATGTAATGGTATGTACTAGGGATGGAAAGATCTGTCAATTTCAGTTCTCTGAGTTTCTCAGTTTTCCAATCTTCAATTCAGTGAATTCCAATCTTCATTTATGCAACAATTTGCAATTTTTTTAAAAAAAATCCTGCTGAAATTTTCTAGCATTTTAATACAAATTTCTACTAATAAACACATTTTTGACAGTTTTGACAAAATGTACATATCTTTGCAAGCAGTTTCACATCATAGAATGCATTTTATATGTTATTTTCACTCATATATTAATTTTTATGCGCACTTTCCCTGAACACATGCATTTTCGTAAACATTGGTTAGTTAGCAAACTGCATCGCAAAATTCAAGTAAGTGCCAATTTCAGAGGATGACTGTGTTTCCATTCTCATATTGTTTCGGAAAGTGCAGATTTGATTGATTTGGCTTGAAACACAAACTGAATTGAATTCCCCCCCCCACCATCCCTAATGTGTGCATAGCCTTAGGTCTGTGACATGAAAACTGAAAAGTGCAGCCATTCCTACATTTGCAATATAACCACATTCAATATAACCACAAAAACTTATCCAGAGAATCAGGATCTCATTCATAACTGCTTCTGAAACTGAAGCTACATTGAGAACCATGTTGCCATGGATGGAACTGTTCATGAAAGCTTGCAACCACCACCTTCCCATGTAATTATCTTACTTCCCCTGCCATCTCCTCCCCATCTTTTCAACATTTCTAGGAACCTGCTTTCCAGTTGATAACCTTACTGCTTCAGAACAACGAAAGATGATGACATAAGCACATCTCTTTTCCCAAGCAGATGGATTGTGTGTGATTTAACCTTTAGCTCTTGCTTGTTGATGGAAGTGAGATGTCAAATATTTCTAAGTGAGTATTTGGCAAACGTTTGAGCATCTTTTCATCGGCCATCCGCAAAGCCAGTGGAGTCTGTATATGTTCCTCTCCATCCCCTCACCCCGGCTACTTCCTTCAGACAGAAACAGGAAAGCCAAGACAATGAAGTGATCAGCCATGTCCCCTCAGTAAATCTGTAACTACTTCAAGTGTCACTTCCTGTTTTTGAAAGCAGGCATTTGAATGCTCACTCCTAGGGGCCCATCACAGAGAACACAGAAGATTTTTTTTTTCCCTGTAAGAGTGTACATCCATTTTCTTCAGTCCAGACTTTCCTCTTCTCCCAGGCATTTTAGCATATGTTTTTTAATTGTTTTAAATTTTTTAAATTGTGTTTTAAATTGTTTTTAAAAGATGTGTTTTAAATTTGTATATTTGTTTTTAATGTTTTTAGTTTCTGTAAACCGCCCAGAGAGCTTCGGCTATGGGGCGGTATATAAATACAATAAATAAATAAATAAGTGGGTTTGCATTGCAAAAGTAAAGCTGGGCCTAGCTACAATCCCAATTGGCATTACAGATACCTCTTCTGTGCTTTCTTTTGTTGAACACCAATCAGACCATAATATAAATAGTGGCAGGGAAGCTCAAAAGTGATTCAAGTCTCATGTATATGAAAAAAAGGCTTTCTTTTACAATCTTGTTTGGACACTTAGAGTCTGTGTCCCTGCAGTTCTAGAACTCCTTCCCTGCCAGTCTGCAAAAGAAAGCTTTGACTTGTATTCTGGTACAGTACAACAACGCAGCCATAAAAGAACAAGATTATTTTTAAAATTACATTGGCAATGCATGGGGAACTATTTAGAAGGAGGGGTTGGTGGACACCAGCCACACTGCACCTGCACAGGCTGTAATACAAAACACCTTGTTGTCTCTGAATCATTTTACCATTCTTCATATCTTCGTTCCATGCATAGTTGTGATGATGTGCAAAGGGCCGTGTGCTCACAGCTGCATCACCACCCTAGAGTTGTCAGAAGCAGCAGAGAGAGAGAGAAAGAGAGCTCTCACTTGTTGGAGGTCATCTGCTTTGCACGGATTTGTATTCAATTCTGAGCACCGCACTTTAAGAAGGATATAGACTAGTTGGAATGGGTTCAGAGGAGTGCAATGAAAATGGTCACTGGTGTGGAAAATGTTCTATGAGGAAAGGCTGAAGAAACTAGATATGTTTAGACTGCAGAAGAGAAGACTGAATGGTGATATATACACACATATAATTATCCCCCCCCAAATGACCAACTGCTCCCATAGATCCTCCATTAGGTATAATAATAATAATAATAATAATTAGATTTATATACCATCCTTCCTCCCATAATGAGCCCAGGCCACGAACAAAAACACTAAAAGCACCTTAAAACATCTTGAAAACAAAACACTTTAAAACATATTAAAACAAAACATCTTTAAAAACATCTTGTTTTAAAAAAGCTTTAAAAACATTTTTAAAAGCAGTTCCAACACAGACTGGGATAAGGTCTCTACTTAAAAGCCTTGCTGAAAGAGGAAGGTCTTCAGTAGGCTCCGAAAAGATAACAGAGATGGCGCCTGTCTAATATTTAAGGGGAGGGAATTCCAATGGGTAGGTCCGCTTCCTATGATGTGCTGAACAGACCTCCTGGTAAGATGATATCTGCAGGAGGTCCTCATGTGCAAAGTTCAGTGATCGACTGGGTACATAAGGGGTAAGGAGATCTTTCAGGTGTCCTGGTCCCAAACTGCATAGGGCCTTGTACACCAAAACCAGAACTTTGAACTTGGTCCAGTAGTTTGGCCCAGTCAGTGTGATGCAAAAAGGGTTCTGTGGCCTCAAAGGACCCCCAAATTTGTCCATTAAAAAAAAGTTTATAATTTTTGTTAATAAAGATAAATTATTCTAACATTATTTTTATTTATTTATTTTTACTGACTGGACCCATAGGTCTCTCATTGTGATGCCAAAAGGCTTTGTGTGTGTGTGTGTGTGTCATAGTTTTCTTTAAAATTCTTGTGGGTCCCCTAATGTCATGCCAAACGGTTTTTGTGAACCTCCTTAGGTCTCCGCAAATGTGGCCTTTAAAAACAAATGCGCTTGGATGGCCACAGCATACAATGTGGAAAGAAGCTGGCTCAGTGACCATTCAGTGATCTGAAGCTAAAATCAGCTGTGCTGCTTTGTTTTTCTAGGTGCATTTTGTTGTTGATCCTCTGACAGGAAAAGGAGAAGAAGCACATTCAACAAGGACCAAGGCAATAGGTTAAATGACTTTGAAGTCCCAAGTCTCCCACATGCAGACTGTGGGTTGAGGCCACTGCCAGCGTGTAACAGAAATATAATTCCATACAACACAATGTTTATAATGGGTGAGAGGCAACTGAGACGTCCTAAAAATGTGATACAAAACAAGGACAACATCTAAAAGAACTATGACATGGTATTATTTCAATAAACGTACCTGGTTAAGCTTTTCTTCTGTTCTTCACTGCATGAGAAACACATGAGTCTAACCAGAGTGTCATTCTAATTTATGTTTTGGAATCTTTGACCTTAAGCTGAACTTGATGCTACGGACTTAAATAGCCAGCTCCTTGCGGGCTTCACTATGATAATAAGAACATAAGAACATAAGAAGAGCCTGCTGGATCAGGCCAGTGGCCCATCTAGTCCAGCATCCTGTTCTCACAGTGGCCAACCAGGTGCCTGGGGGAAGCCCGCAAGCAGGACCCGAGTGCAAGAACACTCTCCCCTCCTCAGGCTTCCGGCAACTGGTTTTCAGAAGCATGCTGCCTCTGACTAGGGTGGCACAGCACAGCCATCATGGCTAGTAGCCATTGATAGCCCTGTCCTCCATGAATTTGTCTAATCTTCTTTTAAAGCCGTCCAAGCTGGTGGCCATTACTGCATCTTGTGGGAGCAAATTCCATAGTTTAACTATGCGCTGAGTAAAGAAGTACTTCCTTTTGTCTGTCCTGAATCTTCCAACATTCAGCTTCTTTGAATGTCCACGAGTTCTAGTGTTATGAGAGAGGGAGAAGAACTTTTCTCTATCCATTTTCTCAATGCCATGCATAATTTTATACACTTCTATCATGTCTCCTCTGACCCGCCTTTTCTCTAAACTAAAAAGCCCCAAATGCTGCAACCTTTCCTCGTAAGGGAGTCGCTCCATCCCCTTGATCATTCTGGTTGCCCTCTTCAGAACCTTTTCCAACTCTATAATATCCTTTTTGAGATGAGGTGACCCGAACTGTACACAGTATTCCAAATGTGGCCGCACCATAGATTTATACAACGGCATTATGATATCGGCTGTTTTATTTTCAATACCTTTCCTAATTATCGCTAGCATGGAATTTGCCTTTTTCACAGCTGCCGCACACTGGGTCGACATTTTCATCGTGCTGTCCACTACAACCCCGAGGTCTCTCTCCTGGTCGGTCACCGCCAGTTCAGACCCCATGAGCGTATATGTGAAATTCAGATTTTTTGCTCCAATATGCATAATTTTACACTTGTTTATATTGAATTGCATTTGCCATTTTTCTGCCCATTCACTCAGTTTGGAGAGGTCTTTTTGGAGCTCTTCGCAATCCCTTTTTGTTTTAACAACCCTGAACAATTTAGTGTCGTCAGCAAACTTGGCCACTTCACTACTCACTCCTAATTCTAGGTCATTAATGAACAAGTTGAAAAGTACAGGTCCCAATACCGATCCTTGAGGGACTCCACTTTCTACAGCCCTCCATTGGGAGAACTGTCCGTTGATTCCTACTCTCTGCTTTCTGCTTCTTAACCAATTCCTTATCCACAAGAGGACCTCTCCTCTTATTCCATGACTGCTAAGCTTCCTCAGAAGCCTTTGGTGAGGTACCTTGTCAAACGCTTTTTGAAAGTCTAAGTACACTATGTCCACTGGATCACCTCTATCTATATGCTTGTTGACACTCTCAAAGAATTCTAATAGGTTACTGAGACAGGACTTTCCCTTGCAGAAGCCATGCTGGCTCTGCTTCAGCAAGGCTTGTTCTTCTATGTGCTTAGTTAATCTAGCTTTAATCATACTTTCTACCAGTTTTCCAGGGACAGAAGTTAAGCTAACTGGCCTGTAATTTCCGGGATCCCCTCTGGATCCCTTTTTGAAGATTGGCATTACATTTGCCACTTTCCAGTCCTCAGGCACGGAGGAGGACCTGTATTAATACAGTATATCCAATGAGTGTAAAATCTGTGTACGTGTGTACGTATTATTCACACATAACGTTCAACAAGTGTACAGTCTGTATGGCTATGTACACAGCTGTTGAGCTGTACGAATCAACAGATGTACACTCTTTTCCTGTTAAACGCTTGTACACAGTAATGTAGTTCAGGGTCCCTTCATGGTCATCACACCACACCCGTTATAATCAATCCCCCTTCTAAGATTATACAATAAATGAACATTCAGTCTTACTTTGTTTGGAATATGTTCACTTAGTGATGCATTGCAATGATCAACGCAGAACTCCATGTGTTGCCTTTCAGCTAGATTTACTATTTTCTGTGCACATATGTGGGCAAATGTATTAAGATGCTGTAAGGTAAGGAACATCCTTTGATGACTTTCACTTCTTGGTTGCCATAGTAAGACTAAAGGGGAGTGTGTTAGATACTGAGAAGAGTCTTCTCAGTGGCTGACTCGCCTCCTTTCACTGTGGATTGACTCCAATCTGCAGGAAAGGACCCTGATGGGCGTGTAGACTGCAAGGTGTTTTGCCTGCCTGGTGCGAAGGTTGCGGATATCACCCGTCATTTAGATAGTTTGGTAGACAGTGCTGGGAAGGAGTCAGTGGTCGTGGTGCACGTTGGCACCAACGACATGGGGAAATGCAGCCGTGAGGTCCTGGAAGCAAAATTTAGGTTGCTAGGTAGGATGCTGAAAGCCAGGACCTCCAAGGTGGCTTTCTCTGAAATGCTACCGGTTCCATGCGCAGGACCAGCCAGACAGGCCCAGCTTCGCAGTCTCAATGCGTGGATGAGACGATGGTGTCGGGTGGAAGGGTTCGGATTTGTTAGGCACTGGGGAACATTTTGGGACAAGCCGGGCCTGTACAAAAGGGACGGGCTCCACTTGAACCAGAATGGAACCAGACTGCTGGCACTTAAAATTAAAAAGGTAGCAGAGCAGCTTTTTAACTGACTGAGGGGGGAAACCCAACAGGAGCTGAGAAAGGTCCGGTTCGGAATAAACCTCCCCCCTGGGATAAAAACCAAAGAAATGATGAAATTTTAAAAGGGGTAGGCCTAGAAGTAGGCATTGTGAGAGCAGGGGCACAGGATATAAATTCAGAAGAGCAAAATTACCACAGGCCTAACCACAAGTGCGAAAGACACTTGAAGAGAGACACTGCTTACAAGTGCCTGTACGCTAATGCTAGGAGCCTGCGAACCAAGATGGGAGAACTGGAGTGCTTGGTCTTAGAGGAGAGCATTGATATAGTGAGCATAACCAAGACCTGGTGGAATGGAGAAAACCAGTGGGATACGGTTATCCCTGGATATAAACTATATTGGAAGGACAGGGAAGGACGTATTGGTGGCGGAGTCGCTCTATACGTGAAAGAAGGCATTGAATCCAGCAAGCTCGAAACCCCAAAAGAGGCAGACTCCTCCACAGAATCATTGTGGGTGGTGATACCGTGCCCCAGGAGGGACTTAATACTGGGAACGATCTATCGTCCCCCTGATCAAAATGCTCAGGGAGACCTTGAGATGAGATATGAAATTGAGGAAGCATCCAAACTAGGAAATGTGGTAGTAATGGGTGACTTCAACTACCCGGACATAGACTGGCTGCATATGTGTTCCAGTCATGACAAAGAAGCAAAGTTTCTAGATATTCTAAATGACTATTCCCTAGACCAGTTGGTCATGGAACCGACCAGAGGGACGGCAACCCTGGACTTAATCCTCAGTGGGGACCGGGACCTGGTGCGAGATGTAAGTGTTGTTGAACCGATTGGGAGCAGTGACCACAGTGCTATTAAATTAAACATACATGTAACTGGCCAATTGCCAAGAAAATCCAACGCGGTCACATTTGACTTCAAAAGAGGAAACTTCACAAAAATGAGGGGATTGGTAAAAAAAAGGTGAAAAACAAAGTCCAGAGGGTCACATCACTTGAAAATGCTTGGAAGTTGTTTAAAAACACTATATTAGAAGCTCAACTGGAGTGCATACCGCAGATCAGAAAAGGTACCGCCAGGGCCAAGAAGATGCCAGCATGGTTAACGAGCAAAGTCAAAGAAGCTCTTAGAGGCAAAAAGTCTTCCTTCAGAAAATGGAAGTCTTGTCCGAATGAAGAAAATAAAAAAGAACACAAACTCTGGCAAAAGAAATGCAAGAAGACAATAAGGGATGCTAAAAAAGAATTTGAGGAGCACATTGCTAAGAACATAAAAACCAACAACAAAAAATTCTATAAATACATTCAAAGCAGGAGACCATCTAGGGAGACAATTGGACCCTTGGATGATAAGGGAGTCAAAGGTGTACTAAAGAACGATAAGGAGATTGCAGAGAAGCTAAATGAATTCTTTGCATCTGTCTTCACAGTGGAAGATATAGGGCAGATCCCTGAACCTGAACTAACATTTGCAGGAAGGGATTCTGAGGAACTGAGACAAATAGTGGTAACGAGAGAGGAAGTTCTAAGCTTAATGGACAATATAAAAACTGACAAATCACCGGGCCCGGATGGCATCCACCCGAGAGTTCTCAAAGAACTCAAAGGTGAAATTGCTGATCTGCTAACTAAAATATGTAACTTGTCCCTCGGGTCCTCCTCCATGCCTGAGGACTGGAAAGTGGCAAATGTAACACCAATCTTCAAAAAGGGATCCAGAGGGGATCCCGGAAATTACAGGCCAGTTAGCTTAACTTCTGTCCCTGGAAAACTGGTAGAAAGTATTATTAAAGCTAGATTAACCAAGCCTTGCTGAAGCAGAGCCAGCATGGCTTCTGCAAGGGAAAGTCCTGTCTCAGTAACCTATTAGAATTCTTTGAGAGTGTCAACAAGCATATAGATAGAGGTGATCCAGTGGACATAGTGTACTTAGACTTTCAAAAAGCGTTTGACAAGGTACCTCACCAAAGGCTTCTGAGGAAGCTTAGCAGTCATGGAATAAGAGGAGAGGTCCTCTTGTGGATAAGGAATTGGTTAAGAAGCAGAAAGCAGAGAGTAGGAATAAACGGACAGTTCTCCCAATGGAGGGCTGTAGAAAGTGGAGTCCCTCAAGGATCGGTATTGGGACCTGTACTTTTCAACTTGTTCATTAATGACCTAGAATTAGGAGTGAGCAGTGAAGTGGCCAAGTTTGCTGACGACACTAAATTGTTCAGGGTTGTTAAAACAAAAAGGGATTGCGAAGAGCTCCAAAAAGACCTCTCCAAACTGAGTGAATGGGCGGAAAAATGGCAAATGCAATTCAATATAAACAAGTGTAAAATTATGCATATTGGAGCAAAAAATCTTAATTTCACATATACGCTCATGGGGTCTGAACTGGCGGTGACCGACCAGGAGAGAGACCTCGGGGTTGTAGTGGACAGCACGATGAAAATGTCGACCCAGTGTGCAGCAGCTGTGAAAAAGGCAAATTCCATGCTAGCGATAATTAGGAAAGGTATTGAAAATAAAACAGCCAATATCATAATGCCATTGTATAAATCTATGGTGCGGCCGCATTTGGAATACTGTGTACAGTTCTGGTCGCCTCATCTCAAAAAGGATATTATAGAGTTGGAAAAGGTTCTGAAGAGGGCAACCAGAATGATCAAGGGGATGGAGCGACTCCCTTACGAGGAAAGGTTGCAGCATTTGGGGCTTTTTAGTTTAGAGAAAAGGCGGGTCAGAGGAGACATGATAGAAGTGTATAAAATTATGCATGGCATTGAGAAAGTGGATAGAGAAAAGTTCTTCTCCCTCTCTCATAATACTAGAACTCGTGGACATTCAAAGAAGCTGAATGTTGGAAGATTCAGGACAGACAAAAGGAAGTACTTCTTTACTCAGTGCATAGTTAAACTATGGAATTTGCTCCCACAAGATGCAGTAATGGCCACCAGCTTGGACGGCTTTAAAAGAAGATTAGACAAATTCATGGAGGACAGGGCTATCAATGGCTACTAGCCATGATGGCTGTGCTGTGCCACCCTAGTCAGAGGCAGCATGCTTCTGAAAACCAGTTGCCGGAAGCCTGAGGAGGGGAGAGTGTTCTTGCACTCGGGTCCTGCTTGCGGGCTTCCCCCAGGCACCTGGTTGGCCACTGTGAGAACAGGATGCTGGACTAGATGGGCCACTGGCCTGATCCAGCAGGCTCTTCTTATGTTCTTATGAAGACATAGGGACTCTGCTCCCAAAAAAGTAAGGGATCTAAGCCCTCCTGGGACCCTCGATGACTACCCCTCTACCTGTACATGTATAGAGACAGCTGTACCTGTGTTCGAGAGCCGGTGTGGTGTAGTGGTTAAGGTGTTGGACTACGACCTGGGAGACCGGGGTTCGAATCCCCACACAGCCATGAAGATCACTGGGTGACCTTGGGCTAGTCACTGCCTCTCAGCCTCAGAGGAAGGCAATGGTAAACCCCCTCTGAATACCGCTTACCATTGAAAACCCTATTCATGGGGTCGCCATAAGTCGGGATCGACTTGAAGGCAGTACATCATCATCGTACCTGTGTTCAATGTAACATATGAACAACCTAGAATCTATCTCCCCTCACTGAATTACCCCTGGTGTGTTTTCAGGATCCCAGGGTTCTTTGGAGCATAGTTCAAAAACTCCTGCTCTAGAGATCTTTCCCCAAAGCTTTGAAAAGACCAGCAGCAGTCTCCTCCAGCAGCATAAAAAATCAATTCAAAACTTTGGTTCTTCATGCCAAAGTAAAAGTAAACCCACCTGGCATTAATTTGGAATTCTGCACCACCTTTTCCTAGCTTGCCAAGAAATTGCTTTGTTGCACTTTGCCGTTTGGTCAGTTGGCATCTCTTCAGTCCTGCATCCCTGAGGGTTGGTTCCCCGGCCTCCTGCCTCCCGCCTCCACTGCCCAACTCCCCATTTTAAAACAATCTTGCTGTCTTGGCAAGCTGGCCCACGAACTGGAAGTGCAAGAGAATGCTGAATGAATTCCAGGTGGGCTTATTTTTGTTCCCCCTTTTGGCACAAATCCACAGCTTTTGAACTGGCTATAATGCAAAACATTGCCTCTGGCATTGCAAACCTTTTTCAAAATGGTTCATCACAAGGAGCTATGGATGGTTGTGAATGTTGGGGTTTTTTAGGTCAAACCTCTTTCCTCTCAGAACAGTGGACTCCTGCAGGCAACCTGTTGATTGAGCAATCATCCTAATTTGTTTGTGCAAAGCTTATGCAGAGGTTGGAAGATGTCCTGTCTTTCCTGAGCATTTGTTCTGATTTGTTTGCAGAGAGGTTATATGGCAATGAGCATTCATCCTGAATTCACCCTGATTTGCTTGTGTGGCTGTTATATGAATTATTAGTTCATCCCACACTTTTCAGTGCATTTTCCTTTTTCTTCCCTAACTGCAAAACGTTCTGGGGTGTGTGTGTATATATATATTTGTTGTGTTAGGGTGACAGAGCATTTTAATCCACTTTAATTGCACAAACCTACAATTCTGGTATGTGCTTGAATCCCTACTGCAAAATAGCAACAATCTGGAGGCAAACAGTACTGGATTTGCTATGTGAACGTTGGTTACAGATACAACACAGACAAGAGCACTGACAGGGCTAAGACGACGGAGAATTTTGAGATTCGTTGCACTGGGGGTCCTAGATGAAATTGAAAACACAGGCTTGTAGCAAAGTTAGGCCTTTATTGGTTACATGTGCACGGTCAGCCTCCCATGATGTTGGTGGAGAGCTGCACCATGGCACTGCTTGCCTGGGTTTTTATACATTCCAGGACAAAGACTTTAGAATTAACGAACCAGGAGTTTACACATCAATATTGCATAGGTATTACATAGACATAGACATTGCATAGGCATTGCGTAGGTATTACATAGATATTGCATTATGTTCTAGTCAATTTGGCAATGTTCAGTACTTCACATACCAGTACATTTTCACTATGAGCTAAGCGTTCCAGTTAATGCAATCCTTCCTACATATTAGAGAGCACAGAGATGTTTAGTACAGTGTTCTGTGTTATCTTATCTTATAGAGTTCAAGCTGTACCATACATGCCAGCACAGTCAGGGAAGACAGCTCCAAAGAGAGAAAGTTTCTAGCTGGCTACTAAACTATTAAAATATTATAAACTTGTATAGCATTATAAAAGAATATATTTTGCTTATTGTTTGTATATAAAGAATTCCCCATCAAAGGGGGCCCTCCACAAGGTGTCTTAGGGGTAGGGATGGGCACGTCTGTCAATTTCAGTTTCTCATTTTTCCAATCTCAAGTTCAATTCTCCACATTGCCATATCAATTAAAAAATTAAACCTACCCATGGAAATTCATCTGGATTTTAGTGTAATTTCTCCTAAAATACATATCTATATGTAATGTTGCCTGATATATTTATTTATTTATTTAACTTGAATACCATTTTATATTTCAAAAAATCTCAAAGTGGTTTACATTTCAACAAAAATCAATATAAATTCTACATTCAATACAGTTGCTAACAATAAGAAAAACAGTAATCCACATTTTAAGTAACATAATTGAGCAATAAATCTCTAAACAATGTACATAAAATGAAAACAAAGTGAATCATGTACAAAATAAAAAAAAGACTATAACAACTATAAAACATATCTAAAATTTCACATGAATATTACAATAAAAGCGTGTGTGCGATATCTTAAGTCTGTTTTAATTGGAACTAATTATTGAAAGGAAACCACTACTGAAATACAGTGGACACCAGCATTGGAGAACAAAGAAAAAAAAGACTCTTTGACCTTCACAGAGGATTTGGGGTGCTGCAACTGGCTGGTTACACTCACCAAAAGGTAACTCAAATCTTGTCTCCAACAAAATCTTATGAGGTATTGGTGTTTTGACCTCGTGGGCATTCATCAAGACCTCTGCTTCCAGTGTAGCCCACTCCCCAGGGCCTTCCTCATCCGACTGCCTGATGGCCTTCAGCTCAGTCCATGCTGTCCCAGCCTTGGTGTCCCAGATCAGCCCTTTGTTCCAGACTTCCACAATCAAGCCCAAATCCAGGCAGCTGATCTCAAAAAGGAAGTCTTATTCCCAGCATGACTGGTCCCCTCAAAAAGCAACAGCTGTGCTCTTCACATTTTGTACCTTCAGGGTCACGTATGTATGTAAAATGATGCATTTTTGTATGTTATTACCTCCACTCTATGCATTTTCATGCACACATTACCCTAGTATATGCAATTTTGTACCCATTACTTGACTAGAGAACTGCATTGCAAAGTTCAGGGAAGTGTGAATTTCAAAGGATGGCTGTGCTTCAGTTCTCATATTGTTTTGGAAAATGTGAATTAGGTATATTCACCTATAAATATAAAATATGATAACAAAAACAACAATCTGAATCAATTTTCTCCCTCATTCCTAGTTGTAAGTCCAAAGAATCTGGAGGGCTCCAGGTTAGTGAAGAATGTTCTAAGCTTACAGATGATTCCAGAAGGCAAATCATGCTTTTCCACAAGTTGATAGATTCTTTTAACGTTGATCCACAGCTGCAAAAAAAGGACAGGGAAGGATTACCAAAGCTCGCCTCTTTTTGAGGGTCAGTACAATAAATCCACTAGAGTGCCATGATTTGTGCCAATGGATTGGGCTGAAGAGCTCAGTCTTACAGGCAGAAATAGCTGTAGGCCTTTGCTCCCTTCCCACGTGGTTTGAGGGCTTTGTAATCCAGCAAGCCTAAACTATTGGGGTTAAAAAAAACCCTAAACTCTCCTCAGCAAAATTTGAGAAAGCTACTGGAAAGACGAAATTTACTTTGGCCTTCTGGCTATTGACAAAACTGGTGGTGGTGGAACCAGGCTTTGCCCATAACTCACTAGTCATTCATTTTATTACATGTTTCATATCCGATCATGGAAGTCAAGGCTGGATGCATAAGGTTCACAAGCAGTCTTTCATCTAGGCAGTGACAAGGCCCAGACCTGCTTACCTTCAGCAAGCTTTATTTTATTTTATTCTGCAAAAATGTCTGTGCTGCCAATATCTAGGGGGGGAAAGATCCAACAATAAAATTACATTCATAAAACAAATACAAAATACATCATAAATCAGTAGATCAGATTAATATATCACTATAGCTGGACCACCCATCAGGGAATGTGGGGTGGACTGAATGAACAGCATACGTTGGCAAACCACGCTGCTGTTCTCAGTACACTATCTCTCAAGACATTGCGATCTGACCAGTGGAAAAACAGGATGTGGTTAACTTTATGGCTGTAAACGATACTGACATCTGTAGTGGTTAAATAACTGCCTGCATATTGCCACGTAGATAATGCTGTTGTACTATGTATGTACGTGATGTTATACAATAGTTAAAGGTCATAGGCTGTTTATGGAGAGAAAATAATCCACGCCTCCAAGCGGAGGTAAAATAAAAGCGGAGACGAGAATTACGAGGGGGGCTCCGAAATTGAACTCTGGTCTCACCGTGTCTCACTGTGTCGTGATATCTACATCTGGTGACCCCGACGTGATTCAGAACAAACACCCTCGTACCCACTGGCAGGATCAGCCAACGGTGCACCTCAGCGTACAGCTCCCATTCGTGAGTATGGGGGGGGAATTGTCAGCTCAGCAGAAGGTTCATGCACAAGAGCTACAAAAAATTTTAAAACAGGATACCTCAGCTTTTATAAGTCGTTCTCACATTGAATCATTGTTAAAAACAATTCAATGTCAATGTCCATGGTATCCAGAGCAAGGATCACTACGTCAGTCAGATTGGATAAAGATAGGGAGAAAATTACATGAAGAACCAAGAGCACCTATTCACCATCTCTTATTATGGCAAAAGTGTGCTGAGGCCATTAGTCATTTAGGGATAAAAGAGACATCGCTGTTTGCCAATTCTGACCAGAAAACTCCTCTTTATCCCCAACTTTCTTTACCTACACCTGAAAAGGATATTGAGAAATTTGTAAATGCTCCTCCATATAGCCCTCCAGTTCAACAAGAACAGGTTACTGGGAAGGTTAAAGCAGCCATAGCTCAGGCTGCAGCCTCAGGATTATTATCTATGGAAGAAATGGGAGACTGGGAGGGTACAATTTCAGCTTTTCCCGTTACATATCAGCCAGATCCTAATAATGCTAATAATCGCATAGCAACTTGGACAGCTCTTCCGTTTTCTGTTATTAGAGAAATAAATAAGGCAGTAAGAGAATATGGGATTACGGCTAATTATGTACAAGGGATGTTGGAAGGAGTAGCTACTGGATATAACATGATCCCTCAAGATTGGAAGGATCTCTTTAGGATGATTTTGACTCCTTCGCAATATGTAGTTTGGGACCAAGAATTTAGACATGCTGCTATAGCAGCTGGGGATGCTAATATCATTCCCGAGCAAATTTATGGGTCAGGTAATTTTGCTACCATAGCACAACAAGGGGTATTGCCTGAAGCCGCATTTCATCGAACTGCTGAGTGTATACAGAAAGCATTTAAAAAGGTGCCTGCTGGGAAAGAACCCTTACGTTCTTTTACGAATGTACGGCAGCAAGCAACAGAGCCCTATTTTCAGTTTGTTGACCGTTTGAAAGAGGCTCTGACACGGCAGGTTGATAACCCTCAGGCACAAGGGGAATTATTGTTAAAATTAGCTTACGAGAATTCTAACACAGACTGTAAAAAGATTTTGAAAAACATTATTCATAGACCGCAATATGAATTGGGAGACATGATTCAAGCTTGTGCAGAGGTAGGTACACATGTTCATGCCATGACATTGTTAGCTGGGGCATTAAGACAGGGTAACAAACCTACAGGCAATTGTTTTAATTGTCAAAAGCCTGGTCATTTCAGAAGGGAATGTCGGGCTCCTGGCGGAGGAGCATTTAAAGGTGGGGGCACTGTTACAAACCGGCCAAAGAAAATCTGTCCGAAATGTAAAAAGGGTTATCATTGGGCTAATCAGTGTCGTTCAGCTCCCACTACCAATACCAATGTGTCTTCCCGTCCTATTGAGGGAAACTGAACTTGGGGCAGGCTTCCAGCCCCGAATCTCAAGGAAGTGTACCCACCCCTGCTACTCAAGGAAGCGCTGGAATTGATTTAATACATGCAGAGTCAAAAGATGTTCCTTTGCCTGGAGCAGTTCTTTTAATGCCTACCACACTCACTGGCCCTTTACCAGAAGGCACCGTAGGCCTTGTACTACCGCGATCCTCTGCTTCCAAGAATAATATAATGGTGGTACCTGGTGTTATTGATTCTGATTATCAGGGAATTATTTATATTCAGTATTGGAGTCACCTTCCCCTTCAGTTGAAGAAGGGAGATTCTTTTGCGCAACTATTGTTATTGCCATATCGTCTTTTCACATCGAACACTTCCTCCCAAAAACGTACTGGTGGATTCGGATCTACAAGGACGAAATCGCCGAGTGTGAGTATTTCAGGTAATCCTTTCCATCCACAGGTAGCTGCAGTACTGGCAGAAGTGACCAGGGAGAAACCGGTTCGTAAGTATTGTTTAAACAATGTTATTTTTGAAGGTATTATAGATTCTGGGGCAGATGTCACAGTAATTGCTGAACATAACTGGCCATCCTCTTGGCCAGTAGAAGTGGCCCCTTCTGTGTGGGGAGTGGGCGGAGCTCAGGATTCAAAACGGAGTAAGGATTGGATACAAGTTGTTGCTCTTGATGGTGATCGTATAGCCCACATTCGCCCTTGTATTTTGGACATTTCAGTAAATCTGTGGGGAAGGGATTTACTGGAGCAATTCCAGACCACCATTGTTATTAATGATTAGCCAACAAAAGGCAGCTCTTCCTTTACAATGGAAGACAGACATACCCATTTGGGTAGAACAATGGCCCTTACCCAAAGAAAAATTAGAAGCTCTGCACCAACTGGTAAAGGAGCAACTGGAAGCTGATCATATAGCAGAAAGTAATAGCCCTTATAACACCCCAGTGTTTGTGATTAAAAAGAAATCTGGAAAGTGGAGGCTCTTACATGATTTACGAGAAATAAATAAATTAATTGTGCCCATGGGTCCGCTACAATGTGGGACGCCTAATCCAAATTTAATTCCATATGACTATTCCTTAGCTATTATAGACCTGAAAGATTGCTTTTTCACAATACCGTTACAAGCGCAAGACGCACCGAAATTTGCGTTTACTGTTCCCGTATATAATAACTCTGGCCCTGCGCAACGATATCAATGGAAAGTGCTACCTCAGGGCATGTTAAATAGTCCAACCCTATGTCAACAGTTTGTAGACATGGCCCTGCGACCCTTTCGGGCTCAATACCCTACATTATTGGTCTACCATTATATGGATGACATCTTGGTGGCTGGGAGAACCCTCCCATCTATGTGGCAACAACACCTTACTGATCATTTGTCACAGTCAGGGTTGCAGATTGCCCCTGAAAAGGTACAACTCAAAGAACCATTTCTGTATTTAGGACATAAATTAATGCAATCCTACTCCACTCCTGTATTGCCCTGTCTTACTTTGTCAATGAAGCCAACTTATGTAGAACTACAACAATTCTTGGGTTCTATTAATTGGATTCGACCATATTGTAAACTTACCACTCAAGACATGGGGCCTTTATTTGAATGTTTAAAACAAGGACGTCAACCTGCAGATATTATTACTTTAACGAAACAGGCAAGGCAATCCCTAGAATTAGTTTCTACAACGTTAAAAGCTATTTGGGTGGATCGACAAATATTGAATAAACCACTGATTTTATTTGTTTTATTTGATGGAAGCCAACTTTTTGCTGCACTCACTCAGGAGTCAGGCTCCAATGCTACACATATAATAGAGTGGCTTTACTTAGCCCATACACCAAAGTCATCTATCACAACTTTGCCAATGCAAGCAGCAGAAATAATCCAAAAAGCACGATTACGATCAAGGCAATTATTAGGTATCGATCCGGTTGAAATTTCGTTGCCTCTTAAACTTTACACATGGGAAAATGCTGTTGCGCTTTCTGATGACCTTCAATGGGCTTTAGTCTCTTATTTGGGCACAATTTCATGTCGTTCCTCATCAGATCCACGGCTTCAAATTACACAAAAAATTCCTATCCAGTTTCAATCTGTAATCAGTTTACAACCCTTACCTGCGGTCACGGTCTATACTGATGGCAGTCCAACTAGAGGGGTTGTTGCATGGCACGAGCAGGGGGTTTGGAAGACAATTTTCACCTTACCCCAAACTTCCGCTCAGAGATCTGAGTTGGCCGCTGTTAGTATGGCGCTGTTGACTTTTGCAGATCAGGAGGTTAACATTATTACCGATAGTCTTTATGTTAAGAATGTTGTACTTGCATTACCCGGTAGTTATGTCTCTCCCATGCTGGACACTAATCTACTTGCTCTTATGCTTACACTTCAAAAACTCATACATACTCGGTCTTGTCGATTTGCTATATTTCATATTCGCAGTCATCAACCTTTCCCAGGATTGTTAACAGAAGGTAATCAATATGCTGATCAGGCTCTTCGTGCCCTCCTTTGCACACCCATAGAAAGTCATGCCCTTCATCATCAAAATGCTAAAGCACTCCAGAAGCAATTCCATCTTACTGCCCAGGAAGCCTCTGCCATTATTCAACAATGTCCCCAATGCACACAGTTAACTCTATCCCCAGAACCAGGAGTGAACCCACGAGGTCTCATAGTTAACCAGTTGTGGCAAATGGATGTTACACATTTTCCTACTTTCTCCCCATGGAAGTATTTGCATGTTACAGTAGATACATATTCCGGATACATATGGGTAACTCCTCAGAAAGGGGAAAAAACTAAGAATGTTATTAATCATGTCATTCGTTCTATTGCCATCATGGGCCAACCTCAGACGATAAAAACTGATAATGGTCCTGCATATGTTTCACAGCAATTTGCACAGTTTTGCACTAAGTGGTCCATTACACATTTGTTTGGTATTCCTTATAATTCTACAGGTCAAGCTGTCGTCGAACGTACCAATCGTACCCTTAAAGAGCATTTGCTTAAACAAAAACAAAAAGGAGGAGTACCACTGGGATTGGCCACCAAAGAGGAGTGGCTGGCACAAGTGTTGTTTACCATTAATCATTTAAATTTGTCTCAATCTCCCAATACTCATTTTTCCTTTTCTACTCGAGCGCAGCGGCATTTTCAGCAGTCGGAGTCTCTACCTGCCCCGCGGGTGCAGTTTCGGCAACTACCAAATCCAGAGTGGAAAGGCCCAGTTCCGCTTATAACGTGGGGTCGAGGTTACGCGGCTGTGTCTACGCCTGACGGTCCTGTGTGGGTACCTGCTAGGTGTATCCGGCCCTGGAAAGACGATGTCCTGGCACGATAATCTTAAGAATCCCATCCCTAATTTTTCTCTGCAACTTCAGGATACTGGGATGTCTTCCAGGAAGCGTGGTCGGAATGTTCCGCAACCTCCCGTGACTTGGGGCCAAATAAAGAACTTAGCAACACAAGCAGAAAAAGCAATGGAACAAGCCGGGGTGGACAAGACAACTGAGAATACCATTCTTGCTTTAATTGCGTCTTTAAATACAAATTCTATTTTTGTACTTTGCATTTGTTGGATTTTAGGAAGCGCCGGGGCTGACAGGTTGGGGCAGGAGTTGGGGATGCGGTTTCAACACAATATCTGGGTTCAGTTAGCAAGAATGACAAATGTGAGTGACTTTTGCATGACTGAACATGTACAGGAAATGGGTATGTTGGGAACATGTTTAATACCCGTATGCAAAGCACCTGGGGATATTGGGAACATTACAGGACTTGGGCGGTTCATGAATACTTCAGAGATTAAATATCATACTGTTTCGAATTGGGGAACTCCAACCTTCCAGCTGCCTGTTAATGCTTTTCAATTATTTACATCACATGTTGCAAATTCCATTAATAATACGTGTGCTCGGATGGTTAATTGTAGTCGACATAAGGTACAGAAGGGATGTCTAAAGGTTGGGAGACCCACATGGAATTGTACACAGCACATTAACATATCCAGTATGTACGGACACATTCCTTTACCAGGTGGATGGTTTTGGACATGTGGAGAAACCACTTTTAATTATGTTCCCGCTAATATTTCTGATACCATCTGTTGCCTGAGTCGACTGGTTCCCATTTTCCTTCATAAAAGGGAGTTGCTAGCCCAACGTAGGAAAAGAGAAGCTGTTGCCATGCCGGCTGATTGTAATGACAAGGTGGAATTGCTTAATAAAGCAGAAAGTGTATCACTAGCCATCTCCCTTGTTGGACTTCCTGCATTGGCAGTAAGTAACAGCAATCAATTACATAAATTAGCCTGTAATTATGTTAAGATGATAAATGCCACCTCTCGAGCCATTGCTTTGTTAAATGAAGAGCAGGGTATATTAAGACAAGCTATCTTGGATAATCGTGCAGCTATAGATTACCTGCTATTACAACATCAGTTGGGGTGCGAAACTATAAAGAATATGTGCTGTTTTAATTTAACTGACAACAGTTTTGAAATCAGAACACAGGTAAAAAACTTGAAGGATCTAGCTAATAACATTTTGCAGGACGCCCCTACAACTTGGTGGCAGTGGCTTTGGAGTTGGCTGCCCACTGGATGGCTAAGTCAGATTCTTAGATATGCTATTCTTTTACTCATTTTAAGTATAGGCTTATGCTGTTTTTTACAATACCTTTTCCAGACGTGTACACCTGTTGCTCCGCGACCATTACGTAGTAATTACGTTTTGCTAAAAAATAAAAAAGGGGGAGATGTGGGGTGGACTGAATGAACAGCATACGTTGGCAAACCACGCTGCTGTTCTCAGTACACTATCTCTCAAGACATTGCGATCTGACCAGTGGAAAAACAGGATGTGGTTAACTTTATGGCTGTAAACGATACTGACATCTGTAGTGGTTAAATAACTGCCTGCATATTGCCACGTAGATAATGCTGTTGTACTATGTATGTACGTGATGTTATACAATAGTTAAAGGTCATAGGCTGTTTATGGAGAGAAAATAATCCACGCCTCCAAGCGGAGGTAAAATAAAAGCGGAGACGAGAATTACGAGGGGGGCTCCGAAATTGAACTCTGGTCTCACCGTGTCTCACTGTGTCGTGATATCTACAAGGGAAAGCCTGGGTGAACAGGTACATTTTAAGCAGAGGATGGGTCATGCCTCAGTTGTAGAGCATCAGCTTTGCACACAGAAGGTTCCAGGTTCAATCCCCAGCATCTCCAGGTAAGGCTAGGAATGCCTGCTGCTTGGAACCCTAGAAAGCCACTGCCGGTCTGTGTGGACAGTACTGAGCTAGATGGACCAATGGTCCGACTCAGTATAAGGCAGCTTCCTAAATGTTCCTAAATGTCAATACTGTAGGTATTGTTCTATCATGAGCCTTCAAACCGTTGCTCTTCCTCATTCTCCACCAATTATTTGCCATCTTTTGCCCTGTCTCTATCCTGGTTCTATCCTGACCTATCAGTATCCTCCAACCTCTGCTATTGTCCCATAGATTCCCACCTGCACCTGTCTGCCCCAGCTCTGCAGCCTTAGGCCACGGGGCAATGTTATTGGAATAAAAATATAGCAACTCCAAGGAGATGGATGGGGAAAGAGTGTATATCCCTCTACTCTAGGACTGGGGAATCTGTCAGTTTCAGTTTCTCATCTTTCCAATCTTAAATTCAGTTCTCCAACTGTTCACATCAGTTTGCAGTTTTAAAAAAAGGACCTCATGAAGATTCATCACCATTTTATTACACATTTTTGTAGGCAACTTTGCTTAGTATACACATTTTGATGGAGAGTGCTGCAAGACCCGCTTCCTGCGTTGCTGGCCTATTTCCACCTGGCCTGGGAGGGCAGGCCCTGGCTGATTCCGGATACAAAATTGCTAGTGGTGAAGATGACAGAGATCATCTTGTGAGTCTGGAAAAGCATGCTGCTCAGGATGCCTAGAGACTATCAGGGTGGGGCTTTAGGGGCTTTTGTTGGGGTATTGTTTGGTTAAACTGATACTTTGAAACTTAGTGAACTGTGTAATTTCTTTTCATGTTGGGAGCTGTCTTGAGCATGGATTACTATGGGAAAGTGACAGAAAAATAAATGATGATGATGATGACTTTTGCAAATCTGCAATGCCTATTGTACATTATTTTCACTAATATATGCATTTACCCTAGTATATGCATTTTTGTACCCATGACTTGGCCTGAGAACTGAGTTGCAAAATTCAGAAAAGTGCAAATTGTCCCTTGTTTCAGAAACTGCAAATTGGGTATGTTCACCTTTTAACACAAATGAATCACATGTTGTAGACCTCTGCTGGAACATCATCAGCTGTACTGCAGCCAACAGGGTGACTGCAATCAAAGGAAGCCTAGAACAGCACAGGCAAAGACAGAGGCAAAAGGATGCCAGTATAAATGACACTGGAGCAATGCAAACATTCTTGCAAATGTGGGCAGGGGAAAAAATAGCCAAAAAGGAAACGTGCTTTTTGATACTCACGAAAATAAATGAATATTAGCAGTTTCAGCTTGGCACAATTCAAGTCTGTTCATATTATTTTGCTTTTTTCACTGAGTCAGTTGGTTGTATTTGAGATGCCCTTTTCAATAAGCACAAGAAAAACTAGCATGCAAAGGATGCCATCACCATGAAAGAAGCCACAGAGATGGATAACCTCCTAGGTGTTTTGTGTGGGGGTGGTGGTGTTGCAGAATCATATCCAAAAAATATTTTCTATCACCCATCATATTTTCATTTTTACATTGCTAATATTCTTCAGGAAACTGTGATGTCATTTCCCCTTTGCTGCCTAGTTACATAAATGCTGGAAAACAGCCATTTCAAACAAGCTTCAAACAGATGGCTGTGTGTATAAAATGCCAGAAAGTGAGAGAGCAGCCACTTACTGTAAAAATGTTCCCCTGCATATGGTATAATGTTTATTTTATAACCTCCCCCCTCCCTTTCTCTCCCTCTCTGGGTCTTATGAGGCTCATTCTTCTAATTTTTTCCAGGCACAAATCCCTAGGCAGTGACTGTACGCTAGTAAAGCAAAACAAATTAAAATTATTAAAATATAAAATAATCTGAGCAGAACATGGTTTTGCAGCTTAATGTTTATTAACTTGAATAAAGCATTGCAAACTCAGTGGGGGTTGGGGGAGAAGACATCAGGGTAAAATGATTCATTTGTTTGGATACTTTAAAAAATTAATTTTAAAACGCCTCCCAGTGCAATCCTACGTGAGTCTGTTCAGAAGTAAGTCCCGCTGGGTTCAAGGGGACTTACCCCCATGTAAGTGTGCAGAGGACTGCAGCCTTAAACCAGGAGAGCTCTACAAAGTACAATACTCTATAGTGGTAATGATAAAATGTAAAAGGTTGGTGTTCTGAATAAGTTAACTTCCAGAGACCAATCTATGGTGCAGTAAAAACATCTGAAGCATCCATGGTGAGGATCCATGGCATGGCAGACTCCGAAGGGGAAACATATGAGCTTTCAGGCTGATTCTGGATTGAGCAACAGAGCAGTAAACTGTCAAGACATTGATATGAGATTAGATATTAGCCACACCATGAGGCCTATATGCTTCTTTGTTTTTAAATTGGTAATTTATTTATTTATTTATTTATTTATTTATTATACTTGTATACCGCCCCATAGCCAAAGCTCTCTGGGTGGTTTACAGTAACTAAAAACAAATACAATTTAAGATACATCTTTTAAAAAACAATTTAAAACACAATTAAAAAAATTAAAACAATATAAAACACATGCTAAAATGCCTGGGAGAAGAGGAAAGTCTTGACCTGGCACCGAAAAGATAGCAGTGTTGGTGCCAGGCGCACCTCGTCATACAGATCATTCCATAACTTGGGGGCCACCACTGAGAAGGCCCTCTCCCTTCTTATATATATTATATAATATAATACTGATATATTATCCAGATCTCTGGGGGTATATGGTTCTTCAAAATAAGAGACAGCATAGGCGAAGAGTCAGTGATTGATCCAGGGTATCCTTTTGATCTCCGTTGCTACTCTGCTGCTCACACATGCCTGGGCATCATTTCAGAACTGCCCCATCAAGTAATGCCTTGAATTTGTGGAGTGCCTACAAATCATATGTCAGGAGAGAAGCTTCACCTCATCTCAAACACAATATTCTCCAAAGCCACCATTAGCCATGTTAGTACAGACCTGGGAACCAGCCCTCTCCATCACCCATGCTCAGCTCTATGTATGCACTCCTTTTCATGTGCAGACTGTCCCAATATTGAAATGACTGAAGCAGTTGTGGCAAGCAAAGGAGCTTTGCACATCTATCAGAGTTCGTTCACCCATAATCGGTCTCTGGATTAGGATGCCTGACATCATCATTAGGGATATAAAAAGGCATCATGTGATATTCATCACATCCAGCATTGTTTCCATTCTGCTGCAGTTCATTTTCCACCAAAAACTACTTTAGTCATCTTACTGACTGCTGTGGTAAAACTACATAACTTATGTAATTAATTACATTATTTTGTCCCATTCATTTCAATGCAAAGGAAACACAATGCAAATGCGGAAGAAAATGTAATCAATTCCGTATTGTTTGCAGACTGAAAGCAGCAACGTGAATAGGTCCGCAGCCTCGGGGTGGTTCTTGATTTCAAGCTGTCCATGGAGGCTCAGATTTTGGCAGTGAGCCGGGCAGCTTGGTACCAATTACATCTCATACGGAGGCTGCAACCCTACCTCCCTATTCATCAGCTCCCACTGGTGGTACATGCCCTGGTCACCTCTCGATTAGACTACTGCAATGCGCTCTACATGGGGTTACCCTTGAAAACGGTCCGGAAACTACAACTGGTGCAGAATGCGGCGGCTCAGTTGCTTACAAACAGCCGCCGCCGTGATCACATCACGCCAGTATTATTTCACCTACATTGGCTGCCAGTTGTTTTCCGGGCCCAATTCAAGGTGTTGGTATTAACCTTTAAATCCCTATACGGTCTCGGCCCAGTTTATCTGAAGGAGCGCCTCCAGTACCACAAATTAAGCCACCCAACCAGATCAGCCACACAGGGCCTTCTCTCAGTCCCACCAATGAAAACAGCTAGGTTGGTAGGGACTAGAGAGAGGGCATTTTCAGTGGCGGCCCCCACTCTCTGGAACTCCCTCCCATTCGATCTTCGCCATGCCCCTTCCCTGGATATATTTCGCCTGGCATTAAAAAATTGGGTTTTTGGACAGGCCTTCAGGAATTCCGGGGAGGGCTAACTTTTTTGGGATATTTTATTATCTATTGATCGCCCTAACTGATTTCATGCTGCTGTGATTAATGATCGTTCTGATTTTATTGTATTTTATCTGTATTGTATTGTAATTTTCTGAATTTTAGTTTGTACGTCGCCTAGAGTGGCTTCGGCCAGATAGGCGACACAAAAATTAAATTTATTATTATTATTATTATTATTATTATTAATACCAATCATTATTTGCTGGACTGATTTCCATCCCACACATAGGATAAATAAGCAAACATCAGTGTGCTGCCCGAACTCCCTGAAGTCAGACTCAAATGCAGAGGTGTGCTTTTATTTTATAAGTTTCATAAAAAGTTCCATTTCAGAGCGTTTCATGAATCAGCTTACAGGTTACACAAGAATCAGCACCTCTACAGTACTTAACTAGGCATGACTATACCGGCTAAAGACAATGTCACAGCAATTAGTCAGGCCCCCTTCACAGCCTCAAGTAAGGATAGGAGGGCACCCTATTTGCTTGCGCTCAGTGTCACTGAGGAAAGCATGCGCCCAAACGTTTGCTCCTCCTAAGAGGGACAGTAAAAGCCCTTTGAGATTGCCACCGCCACCTCCTGCGTATGTGCAGTGAGGGAGGCTGTCCCACTTTGCCAAGGTCCTCCCCCTCAGAGATGGGCTTTGAGGTGGCGGCGGCAGCAGTGGCACAAGCAGGGAAGGGGGTGGAACTACCTCAACAAGGTCCTCCTCCTGAGGAAGAGCAGGGCTGCGCAATGACAATGACGGCGCGGGCAAGGAAGGGGGAGCTTGGAGAGGGTGATGAGGCTGCTTCCTGAACAGGCCGTGGTGGCTCAGAGGCAGCAGGGTCTATAGGGACTGAACTATCGCTGTCCACAGCATGGAAGTCTGCAAGCTCCAGCATGCCCTAAGGCTAGCTTCTTGCGCCTTCCTCCAAATCCCAGTCTGCCTCCTCCTTGTCGCTTCAGTCACACCAAGACTTTTCCAGGGGACTCATGACAATCAGCAAGTTCCACTTCCATGTATGTTTATGTTGGAATTCTCTGACATCCTTAATTTTCATCTTCACATTAGACATATACACCTCAGCAGAATTAAAAGCAAGAAGAAAACAGAGGGGAAAAGAGGAAGGGAAGTAGGAAAGAAGGACTGGCAGAGTTGCCAGGAACTGTGGAAGCAAGGAACAATGAAGATCACACATTGATTTAAAATATCTAGCCAAATCTTTGGTAGCAGGCCTTCCACTGTGAAGTAACGGCATCATACATCATTATCAGGGGATTCAGAATTCAACACTAAAGAAATTCTTCAGCTAGAAAATCCAAATTCTCCAAGTGAAATCTTGATCCATAAGTGAATCACATTTGCCCGAATCCTAAGATGTAAATCTTAGGGTGGTTATACACATATGGCTTAAGGAGGGCCACACTTCAATCAGCTTTGTGATAAGGATGTAAAGCCTGTATTAATCAGAATGCTTATTAATATTACAGATGCCCCTTAACAAAGGCTATACCAATGTGCCCTTGAAATTCACAGAGGTTGAAGTGTGCTGATGGGTTTGGGATTAAATGTTATTTCAATTTACCACAATCCAGGGAGGCACAAGATCACTGTCAGTCTATTTGCACTAAAGCTGAGCCACAATCTCTTAGAAGGCTTTTTTTCCTAAGAAAGTTTCTGAGATTTTTCTTTTTCTCACCCCACTAGAAAAAGGCCACTTAGCTGTTGTTGTTGTTGCTGTTGTTATATATTCTCTGCCACTTTTTTGTGTTAGCTTCCATCTCCTCCATCACCTTCATGAATCTGAACAACACTAGGGCTAAACTCACGCTAAACTTTTGTTCCACTATTATTCCTCTTTAAATAGTCATGGCTTCCCCCAAAGAATCCTGGGAAGGGTAGTTTGTGAAGGATGCTGAGAATTGTTACGAGACCCCGAGACCCCTCACAGAGCTACAATCGCCAGAGTAGTTTAACAGTCAGTCCCTTTTTCCAGAGAACTCTGAGAATTGTAGCTCTGTGAGGGGAACAGGGGCCTCCTAACAACTCTCAGCACCCTTCACAAACTACACTTCCCAGGATTCTTTGGTGGAAGCCATGACTGTTTAAAGTATACTACTAGTGGAATAAATGTAAGGTGTGAATGTGGCCTCGGTCCAGAGCTTTGTGGAGGTAGGCTAGGCTACTATCACAGATGTTAATATTGATGGTGCTTGCAGCAGCAAAAAAATAAAAAATAAAAAAAAAGATTAGTTAAAAATCCATTGGGGGGAGAAGTGGTCCTGTTGCCATTGCTAATGATGAGCCCCATCCTCGAGAAACAGTTGGAGGATTTCTCCTCCCCACTGGGGAAATCTGGTGGCATGGTCTGCCCAGTTCCTCTACCCACAAATAGGGTAGAGAGTTTTGAGTAGGGATTGGGCAGAAATTCTATTCCATTCACATTTAAAGGCAAACCTACATAATTGGCACTTTCTGCAACAATATGCGAACTGAAACACAGCTATCCTTCCACATTTGAAATTCTCTGAATTTTGTGATGCAGCCCTCCAGTCATGTAATGTGTAAAAAAATGTGTATACTGGGTGAAAGTGTGCATAAAAATGCATATATTAGTGAAAACAACAAACAGCAATGTGTTATACAAGGGAAACTGCTTTGCAAAAATGTGTATGTTAGGCAAAAGTGCCTATAAAAACGTGTACCTTAGGAGAAATTTGCACTAAAATGGTGCTGAATTTACACGAGGGCCTTTTAAAAAATGAAACGCAAACTGAAGTGGAATTAAGTGAACTTAAAATTTTGAAAATGAGAAACTGAAAGAAACCAAAATTGACAGGTTCGTCCATTCCTAATTTTGACAGACTATTTGCATGCCTCTCTACCATGCACATTGCCATGCACTCAGTGTGTTGTAGTGGTTAAGGTGTTGGACTACGACCTGGGAGAACAGGGTTCGAATCCCCACACAGCCATGAAGCTCACTGGGCGACCTTGGGCCAGTCACTGCCTCTCAGCCTCATGAAAACCCTATTCATAGGGTCGCCATAAGTCGGAATCGACTTGAAGGCAGTACACACACAGTTAGAAACAGATGGAAGGCTTCCAAATAGGGACGCCCCTGCAATTCTTCTAGTATTAACTCGTTAGCTAAATGTGGGATTCTGTTTACCTCTCACCTACAGCTGAATTTCATGCAGCTGGTATTGCGGATCCATGTGTGGCCAGAAACCTCCACTTGGTCAGCATTCTCTGGTTTTCGGTGTGTGACTCGGAAAACGTCCCTTTGCTGTTGTGCTTTAGAAGCCACGATTCACAGTATACGCATAGCCAGAAAGACTCCGATATAACTTTTGTGTATATTTCTCTCTCCTTTTTTTAAAAAAATAGCAGTCGGTAAAACTGCAAAACTAGATCCTTATCCCAAGCCACCAACTTGTGGAAGGACCCAGGGACAAGCCCTGTCATCTCTAGATAGGTCTGGGAGAGCCCCCTGCCTAAAATCCTGGACAGCTGCTGCCAAGTCAGTGTTGACAATACTAAATGGACCAATGGCCTGACTCAGTAAAAGGCCGCTTCCTATGTTACTATGCACTTGTTAATCTTTCCGTAAATGGTTTTGTTTCCTACTGCCTTGATGCAATTTCATTGGGCCTTGGTGCACCATGTAAACTTCCCACACTGGTTGGTTAATCTGCAGGGTAAACAAAAGGCACCTTTGTTGTGCTTTGTCTCTTTGGCCATATGAGTAAGGAATTAATAGGAAGAGGATTCAGGCAGGTGCTGCTGAACTGCAGTTCATTTGTTGCTCTTTTCTGTGGCAACGCTCTTGCATATCTCCAAGGATACGGGCTGACCCTCACTGCCGTTGTCCCCAGAGATGGAGGAATCCGAAGGGGTGAAATCAGGAAATTGTATCCTGTCACTACATGACATCATTTGAAGGGCCAAGGATCAGTGCCATTAGTCAAGAAAAGAATAAAGGGGCTGGGGGATGATAACTAAGTAAATAAGCTTCATGGACCAATTTCTTCACTTTTCACTCTTAGCTCTGCACAGAGGCCTTTGGAAAGAGACCAGCATCCATGTTCGTGAATGTTCTCTTCCTGCTTTTTCAAGTGCCAGGTAGTAAAAGAACAGTTTCGGGGAGATGCTCATCCCTAAAAGGCAGAACTGTGTCCTCCAACTTTGCAAAGCTTCTCTTGGGATGGACTGCCTGAACTTTACCGAATATACTAATAAGTTCCATGTGCCCTATTTTTTCCTTCTTCACCATCATTTTTTTTTTTGAACACATTTTCAAAGCAGCAAATGTTTTGACGGATCGGCTCATGGAGGGCCTGAATGCTGTTATACACATCGTTTAGCATTTCACAAGGCCCCCACTGTTAAATTCTGGGAACAGGGCCAGAGTGACCTACCTAATGTTGAATGAACTGGCTCCAAAAAGAGAGCAAGAGGTTTGGTGTGTGGGTGGGGGTGATAGAAGAGGGAGAGTTCTTAACTATTGTGCTGCCCTACAGCATATCTGGAATTTCTCTGCAGCACCATTCATTTCTCTGGAAGGTGGATTAGATTTGGCGCCTCTTGGCAACTAAGAAAAAGAGAAGCTTTATACAAAAACAAAACAGAAACATCTTTGAGCAAAAGCCTTACACAGAGAAGATACCAAAACAAAAACAAAACATGCATGATGCTTACAACAACCTGATCTTACACATATTAACTCAAAAGAAAATCCCACCAATTTCAGTGTGATATACCCGCAAGGAAGTGTGCAACTTGGATTGCATTCTCTCTCTCTTCCACAACCAGGGATGCCAGAAGGTATCGATTTCCATTCTGCATGCAGCGCTGTTTCTGTTCCACTGCAGTTTGGCTTCTGTCTGCCAGCTGTGGTGGAAATTTATGTAATGATTACTTTATTCCACACCATTCATTTCAATGCAAAGGAAATGCAATGGAAATGGGGGGTATCAATTACATATCATCTGAGGACTGAAAACAAAAACAAAAAAACACTGATCATATTCACTGAATGGATTTCCAATCTGGACATGGGACAAATAAGTGGTCATCAACAATTTCTGTTCCCGTTTCCATTTCCATCTGAATTCTCTAACATCTCTATCCATAACCCCCCTGCATAAATAACACTGATGAATGGGATGGTTGCTCCTTGCTGTGGACAGAATAGGACATGACCATCTCTACCCTTAAAGCTATTCTTTAGATACACACATGTACAAACGCACACACACTGGAAAAGGATGCTTCCTGTTTGGTTCTCTTCATCTAGATCAGCCTTTCCCAACCAGTGTGCCTCCAGATGTTGTTGGACCACAACTCCCATCAGCCTCAGCCAGCATTGCCAATGGTCAGGAAAGATGGGAGTTGTGGTCCAACAACATCTGGAGGCACACTGGTTGGGAAAGGCTGAGCTAGAACATAGGGTAGTGTTCTACTAATGATTCCCATCAGCACAAGGATTTCTACTTGTGCAATGGGACTTTGCCCCCTCCCCTCTTCCCATACATAACATGTACCTTCCCAAAATCTGCTCCAGAGGGTTGGATGAACTCCTACAACAGATTTTGGGGAGTGCTGGGGGAGAAGAGGGGGAGAACATTCTAAGAGATTCTAAGCAGTTCCACAGATGTAATTGGGCAGCTGTAGCAAAAAAACAGATGAAATAAAATCCATGTTCCTGTGAATCAAGGATTCTGTCAAATTTGCCAGCAGTATTTAGAAGGGCATTTCTGAAAATGTATTTCTTGGCGTGTAGCCAATAAATGCATGCCATGTCATTAAAAAGGAAACTGGAGCTTTCCTATCCTTGGATTATCTGAATTTATGTGATTTTCTCCATAACTGCAAGATTCCACAGGGATTAATGCCACAGAATGTGTACATTTTTTTATAAATGTAAATAGCTACTAAGGGAAAGTATGGTATGCTCTGAAAATGCAGGGGAATGGTGGGAGAGAGTTTATCCATTCCATACCTGACATGAGCCTTACAAAAATCTCTCTCCTCCCTGGAAGTTACTATTTACATTGAGTCAGGGCCCCTCCAGATTGTTCTTTTCAATATGTCATTGAAGCAGTAATACATAGATGCTGGCTTTTACTGAGTCAGACCATTGGTCTTTCTAGCTGAGCATTGTCTACAATGACTGGCAGGGCTTCTTTGGGGCTTCAGCCAGGGTTCTCACCTCTATTTGGCACTGGTTTGGCCTCATCTTGAGTTTTGCATCTAGTTCTGGACACCGCACTTTAAGAAGGATGCAAGCAAACTGGAACGGGTTCAGAAGAGGGCAAAAAGGATGATCAGGGGACTGGAAACTATGAGGACAAACTGAAAGAACTGGGCATGTTTAGCCTGGAGAAGAGAAGTCTAAGCGGAGATATGATAGCACTCTTCAACTACTTGAATGTTGTCACACAGAGGAGGGCCAGGATCACTTCTTGATCATCCCAGAGTGCAGTACATAGAATAATGTGCTCAAGTTGCAGGAAGCCAGATTTCGACTGAACATCAGGAAAAATTCCTCATAGAGCAGTATGACTATGGAACCAATTACCTAGGGAAGTTGCGGACTCTCCAACACTGGAGGCATTGAAGAGGCAGCTGGACAGCCACCTGTCGGGTGTGCTTGAATTTGGATCCCTGCATCAAACAGGGAGTTGGGCTCGATGGCCTTATAGGCCCCTTCCAACTCTACTATTCTATGATTCTATAAGTCTCTCCTAGCCCTATCTGCATATTCCAGGTATTTACCCTGAGACCTTCCTCATGCAAGGCAGATGCTCTACCACTGTCCTACAGCCCTTTCCCAAACACATAGTGCATTAGTGCACACTAGTGCATTAGTGGTGGATATATAATGGACTGGCCACACATCATTCTGCCTTATTAACTGTTCTGCAATGCTTCCTCAGTGTTCCTGCATTATTGCTATCCAGCGGAGCACTCTTGAATTACTGGATGACAAAAGCAGAACAAAAACAGTCACAGGTCTGAGATGAAATGGCTAGTTTGATCAGCATTAATCCTGCCATACCATGCAGAAGCAAGCAGGAGGACAACCATGTTGTCTGGAATTTATTATTATTATTATTATTATCCCACCCTTCCTTCCAGTTGGAGCCCATAAAAGAATTAACTTTTTTATTAAATCTGTATAGCAATGGATCAACTGTGAGCTATGCTAGCTGGCTGATATTTTGATCCTCTTGTTGTAGAGGCCCTGGAGTGGCCTTGAAGAGCAAACAGAATTTTGATAATGGAGAGGCTAAAGAAGAGAGAAAGGAGGGGGGTTAGAGCTGACCAAAAAAGGACACAAAGTTTTGGCTTAAACTATGAAATCAGTGCCTGCCTGCCAGTTATAGAAAGGCAGAGGAGACAGACTTTAATAGAAAGAGGAATGAACTTTTTTTATATATAAAAGGTGACTTTTGACCTGGAGAGCTTGTCTTGATATTTTTTATTATTCCTGTGACTTACTGATATCTTTTTGTTACACTATTAAAAGAGCAAAACCTGATGAACCACAGATGTTATTTTGTTCAGGTGTGCTCTGTTAAGAGCCATCCTAGTTGAGTAGAATCTCTATAGCTTTGGGGGAAATTGGAGACCCTTGCTTTCTTGGGGGATCCTCTCAAGTTCCAGCATAAAGGTTTTTCACTCACATAGGAGGTCAAACCTCTTACAAAACAAACCCAGAACATTTATGGTATGAAAAATTACAGGATTTCAGCAAAAAGTTACAGGACATGCGCTGATTGGAAATAATGCAGTATGTCTGCACCAATTTTTTTTTAGCGCATACAGTATTGGAAGTGGGGTCACATATAATCAGCCATCATAAGTATAATTTATCATGAATATCAGGAAGGTTCCTTAGAAGTCACCATTGATGTCAGGACCACAGCAAGTGGAAACTGTTAAATTCTCCCTCTTTTCTTTCTGTGGTCCTGAAACTGCTCCAGTTCCCCTATGGCTACTGTGTATATATTTTAATAATGTCCACACTAATTGAGTGAATACACTTAACATTAACATGGCTTCCCCCCCCCTTTCTCTCTCTTTCTCTCTCTCTCTCTAAAATGCGCTTTAATCTAGAGCTTGGAAGGAAAGAGAGAAACAGATTTTGATATTTCAGTTCAGATGCAAAAAAGTGAAGAAAGGAAAGAAACAATCCTGACAACAACCTTGTACAATGCAGAAGCATTCATGAATTACAGCATCTCCTGTTGTTAACAAAGTCCATCTTCCCTTCTTTTGCTATTCCCAGAATTAGAAGGTTTTTTAGAGCCAAACCTATAAGGGAAAGACAGCTAGAGAACATGATTTGCCTTAAGTGTGAAACATTCCAAAGTCTTGTTGTTTTAGGTCATAAATAGAACATATGGACTGTTTTAGAAGAACTCCCCCTTCTGCTTTATTTTGAGTGCCCTCACAGGCACCTGCGGAAGTTACAAGGAAGACTCATCCTTTGATATGTGCACAATTGATGCATGTTATATTTTATTTCTATGCCACCTTTTGGCCAAAAAGGCCCCCAAGATGGCTCAAAATGCACAAATGCAAATGAATATTACAAAAATGTCAAACAATGAAAACTTAACATTTCAAAACACACACACAAGTCAAATACATTCATCTTCCTGGTGAAGAGCAGTCCCCAGAAAAATGTCAGAAAGAGTAGGGGTGAGGGGGCAAGGCAGGTGGAAAGATTGCCCCTTGATGGTCCCAGCACAGTCACAGGTCAAGTGCAGAGCTAGGTGTGCTTATGGTGGCAATCCTATGCATGCTTACCTGGAAGTAGAGATGAGAGACAAAATTGATTCAGTTCACATTTAAAGCCAAATCTATCAAATTTGCATCTTCTGAAACAATATGAGAACTGAACAATGGCCATCCTTTGAAATTCCCACTTATCCGAATTTTCCAATGCAGTTTGCCAACCAAATAATGTTTACAAAAATGCATATATCACAATTAAGTGTACATAAAAATGAATATATTAGGGCAAATAACACAAAAAGGCATTCTAACAGGAGAAATTGCTTACAAAACTAGGCACATTAGTCAAAACTGAAATGCTGAAGAGTTTTCTTCAATGAGGATTTTTGTTAAAAGAAATTTTCAAATTGCTTCAGAAATGTGGAGTGCTGAATTTAAAATTGGAAGAATAAGAAACTGAGAGAGCCAAAGTTGATGGATCCTTCCATCCCCAACTGGGAATAAACCCTATTGAACACAGAGGGACTTAACGTCTGAGTAAGCAGGCAAGCAATTGTGGTATTTTGATTTCAAATTAATTCAGCTTATATGTGCCTCTCAGTGCTACATTCTGGACTTTATAGTTGCATTAATGGGTGGGTAGCCTTTAAATGCTCATTTGTGCAGAAGGATCAGCTGGAATGATAAATGTGGCATTCTATATAACCTCTTACTTACAACAATGCATAGAGAGCATGGAAGTAAAACCAGACAGGATCTGGTTTATCAGGGTGTTGACTTGGTCAAAAATGTAATATAAATAATAGTGGCTTCCTTCTTCTGCTGGCAACACTCAAGAGCCCCCCCCTTTGCTAAATCAGTGATAATAGGTGGAAAATAGAAAAAAAGAAAAAGCAAAGAAGGAGATAGAGAGCCGAGTATAAGCAGCTATTCATAACGTACTGCACAGAAAGGCCAAATCAATCTGACAACTCACATAGCTCAGTGGTAGAGCATCTGCTTTGCATGTGGGAGGTCCCAGGTTCAATCCTCAGCATCTCCAGGTAGGACTGGGAAAGACTCCTGTCTGAAACACTAGAGAGCCACTGCCAGTCAGTGTAGACATCACTGAGCTAGATGGACCAGTGGTCTGAATCAGTGTAAGGCAGGCTCCTATGTTCTTATCATCAAAGGCTACCAGCCATGATGACCACATTCTATCTCCACTGTGGGAGGCACTATGCTTCTCAATACCAGTTGCTGGAAACCATAGGAGAGGAGAGTGCTCTTGCACTCAAGTCCTGCTTGCAGACTTCCCATAGGCATCTGGTTGGCCATTGTAAGAACAAGACGCTAGAGTAGATGGGCTATTGGTTTGATCCAGCAGGTTCTTCTTATATTCTTATGATATTATGTGCTGCTGCATGGTGAACACAATGGCTGCTGAACCAGCACAACATCAGTGTGATCATTTAAATTCCCCGAGTTAGGGCAAGGCATTGACTTTTTGGTGCAAAGGTAGAATCCTCTAATATACTCTGACAAGCCCCAGGTCAGAGGGCCACAATGGTGTTATAAAGTTTTTCTTTCTTTCTTTCTTTCTTTCTTTCTTTCTTTCTTTCTTTCTTTCTTTCTTTCTTTCTTTCTTTCTTTCTTTCTTTCTTTCTTTCATTCTTTCGTTTGTTCGTTCGTTCTTTACAAGTTACACTACTTGTAAGCCACCTTCCAGGACAAAAAGCCCTCCCAGAGTTTTATCTCTGGCCTCAGTACTGGTCAGCAGAGCAGGGTGGTGACATTTACCTAACCTCCCATCACCAGTGTCACTGCAGCTTACTGGGAGGGAAAAGGCAAGAGCTGAAGAGGAATTGAGGTCATAATGGAATAAACATGCCAGCAGAACCAATGCAGCGCTCCCATCAGTGCATGTGCACTACGCCAATCTCCCCACCACTTGCCCCTCTCCCTTCCAGTAAGCCACAATAACGCCAGTGATCGGAGGTCAGGTAAGTGACAGCTACTGTCAGGCCCCACCTACCACTGGCATGCGGTCTCCAGAAGACTGCCCATCAGGGAATGCATAGGAACGTAGGAAGTTGCCTTATACAGAGTCAAACCATTAGTACACCTAGCTCAGTATTGTCTGCACTGCACTGTCTGGCAGCAGCCCTCCATGTTTCCAAGTAGGGATCTCTCCCAGCCCTATCCAGAGATGCTGGAGCTTGAACCTGGGCCTTTCTCCATGCAAAGCAGATGTTCTACCACTGGCTCAAAATGATTTTGCACATCTGGGTTAAGAGTCAAAATCTGAAACAGCTAAGTAGCATTATAGATCTGGTAGTTTTTTAAAAAAAAATCCTGCACCTACTGCAAAATTTCTATTTCTGCCTGCCTGAAAGTAAAGGAAACTGAGATATGCTGAGGCCGAAACATGTATCCATCATGACTTGCTGACATGAGAATGCTAAAGCAACGTATATGTATCAAGAGGGTTCAACCACCAAAACCCTAATTCCATTGAGATGCAAGCCAAGAAAAGCCTGCACTCTAGGAAAACATTCCCAAAGCATGGGTGGCCTGAACAGAGCCTGACCACATGGGGATACCCCTGGCCAAGAAAAGCTGTGCTTGTAGGACTTCAAAACCCAGTTAGAAGCCCTGGCTTGCTAGTCCTGGTATGTATATACAGTGTGAGCTTTGCAAGGATGCAGTGGCCAAGAGATGATGATTATCTTGTGACACAGCTCAGATCTGGTTCACCACATTCTGTGGCTCTAGCTCATTGCAAACTCCAAATGTCTGACAATTCCTTTCCTGATTTTATGGTGTTGCTTTCATGAAGGCTTTGCCACCTATCTTGAGCAAAGCAACAAGGCACAGAAATTTGTCTAACATGCAGCTGTTGGTCACACAAGTGTTTGCGCTATCTCCTTGGCTATTCTTTGATGATGTCAACTAAACCTCCAGGTTAATTGTACTTTCCTGGCAAATGCTGTGGGATTATGATCAGATGCAAGCCATGGCTTGTCCCACTTCCAGGCTATACCTTTCAGCCTGCCCTTCAAGTAATAGCACTATTTCAAATAGCTCCACCTGCATCCATAGATGCTCAGGAACATTTGTGGTGTTGAGGTGTTGGGTCACCTACAGGCACCATCTTCCTCACCACCCAATCAACTTGTCTTTGCAAGGTCATCACATGGCCCACTGTGGTCCACTATGCTTTCACCATTCCAGTGGTAGTTAGGAACACAGGATGTTGGCTTATACTGAGATGAACCATTGGACTGTCTAGTTCATTATTGTTTAGGTCTTAGACTGGGATCTTTCCCAGCCCTTCCTGAAAATGCCATGGATTGGACCTGGGGCCTTCTGCATCCCAAGCATGTGCTCTACCACTAAGCTATGGCTTTTCTCCCTCCGTAAACACCACCTCTTGGGTAGTCCTGGCTACCCTAATGAAAATGCCTTTACTATTGAGTTGCCCCTTGCCCCTAAATCTGTCCCTGCCCCAAGTTATATTTCCCCAAGTAAGCACGTGAACTTTATTACTTGGCTTGACCAGGGATGCAGTTGTCCAGGATCTCGCGGGGTCTTAGACCCTTTAATTTTTTTGGAAGCAGGGTCCAGCAGAGTCCTTATGTCTCCAGTGTCCTACGGGCCAATCAGCATTAGGGGAATGTGTTAGCCACTGAGAAGAATCTTCAAAGTTGCTTCCTTATCTTTTCCTGATGATTGGAGTCAATTAGAGTGAAAGGAGGTGACTCAGCCATGGAGAAGACACTTTTCTGTAGCTAACAGTCTCCCCTTTCATGCTGATTAGCTCCTATGGACATCTGTTGTTGTGAGGGAAGGTATTAACAAGGATTTCATTCTCAACACAGCAGCAAAAGAAAAGGGGGGAGGGGTGTGGTGGTGACTATCATGAAGGGACCCTGCACTTCTGAATTTGCCACTACATTACTGGACTTGACACTGCCAGTATGCTTGCCTGTCCTCTCCACCATTCTCCCATACCACACTATCATTTTTGTTTGCTTGTTTTGAAGTTATTAATCTATCCCAAGGCTCCCCAAAAACTGCCAGCGAAAAGCCACTCCCCTCTAGCAGCTTGGAAAGAACTCATCATTGTTGCCGAGCGATGGTGCCCAACTTCATTGGCACTGATTTAAGCAAAAAAGCATTTCTTGAAGAGACTGGGTAACCAAGTCAGCCAAAATCTGGCTTTCTTACTGCTTCTTGCAACAGCTGTCCAGCCTCCATCCAAATAGTGAGTCACTGAAATCCCACACCCTTTCACCTACTACTAGTAGAAAAACTGGAACATGCTTATATAATCAGAAAACCAACCATGCCACATGCAAAACCATTACTTTTAATGAATGATATGATACAATTTCTTCTTTCTTCACCAGTTCACTGAGAATGGCTTTAAGATGTTGTACAAAAGTAAAGGAACAGAAGTACACATAACTTCTGCCTCTTCTTCCCAACGCTTCTAGAATAATGCACAAAAATGGGCATACAGATTTTTAAGTGCACATACTTTTCCCACAGAATGCTGATGGGAGCATGTGGTCGACGACATGTGACACCACTTTTAAAACATCTGCACTGGCTGCTCATCTGCTACCGAGCCAGGTTCAAGGTCCTTATATTAATTTACAAAGGCCTAAACAACGTAGGTCCAGGGTATCATAGGGACCACCTGAACTCTTATATCCCAGTTCCATCACTGAGATCTTCTGCAGGAGCAGCACTGGTTGCTCCCAGAGTTAGCAAGGCTCATTTAACATTGACACAAAATCATAGAATAGTAGAGTTGGAAGGGGCCTATAAGGCCATCTTGTCCAACCCCCTACTCAATGCAGGAATCCAAATCAAAGCATTCCTGACAGATGGCTGTCCAGCTGCCTCTTGAATGCCTCCAGTGTCGGAGAGCCCACTACCTCTCTAAGTCATTGGTTCCATTGTCATATGGCTCTAACAGTTAGGAAGTTTTTCCTGATGTTCAACTGAAATCTGGCTTCCTGCAACTTGAGCCCATTATTCCATGTCCTGCACTCTGGCCTTCAGCGGCTTCAGCTCAGTTCTCTGGAATGCTCTGCCAACAGAGATTCAGCAGATGCCTTCTGTGTTAATTTTTAAGCACCTGCTGAAAACCTTTCTGTTTCACCAGCATTATGCAGGCAATTGAGAACATGCTTTTCCCCCCACAACAATTGACTTTTGTTTTTATTGTATTTTTAATATTTTTTGTATAAATTCTATGGTGGTGGTGGTTTTTTTAAACATATTGTAAACCACTTTGATGTTTTTAATGAAATAACAGTATACAAATATTTTAATAAATAAATAAATATTCTTAGGAGCAGACTATGTCCATATATTAAGGTAAGGGGATAGAGCTGAGTGGTAAATGCCATGGTTTGCAAGCCAAAGGTCCTAAATTTAATCCCTGGCAACTCCAGTTAAAAAGATCAGATGGCTGGTGGTGCGAAAGACTGCTCCTAGAGACCCTGGTGGAGAATCACTGACCTTTGAGATCCACTGCTACATGGCCAACAAGACAGACAGCTTCCTACAGTCTGAATTTCCCTGCATGTGAAGAATTAATACATCTGAGCAGGCTAAGCTAGAATATTTCTTGTTAATGTGCTAGCTTTCCACATGCAAGGATCTTTGTATTGACAGGGGGGTACTATATCAACATGTGATTCCCTCTCCTTTCTGAGGTGGCATGATCCCATGAGGACCATACGGTGTGCCTTTCCTGAGCCTTTGAATTGGCTCTCAGACTTACCATTCTCCCTTTGTTGTTGCAACACAGTTTTTTCCCAGCCCTTACTTGACACATGAGAGTTTTATTCATTGACATATTTGTTCAATGAAGGATACAAAACCAAATCTGATATACTTGTGATGGAAACAATGGCACACTTTTCTCCACAATAAGTCACAATAACAACTCCCAGGAAACTAATGTAAATTTAGCTGAAGTTCTAACAATGGAGAATAACTCAAATCTGACCTTCATACTTGTTTTGGCTGGGCATCGGCTAAACCTGGAACAATTATTGCTAAGGGTATTGCATGGACCCAGCAAGAGGAGAGTGTCAAATGAGGGACATGCCCTACATTTTTACCTCTGCAAAACAACAACTTTCTGTTACTCTCTGGAGCTGGAATGGCAACAACATCCATATTTCCAAATACCGAAAGGAATCAGCTAGCCTTTCACGTTTAGCCCAGAGGTAATCTAGACAGACAGACCACACATGGATAAAAAGGAGTCTTTTGCTGCTTCCCAGTGTTCTGAGAAGATTATGAAGATCGTTGTTGGTTTCAGCAGCAGAAATGGAAAACTACCTTCATTTCCTGTCTGACATGTTAAACATTAGAACAACTTAGTAACCCAATGACTACATAGCCATTAAACATGTTAATACCTAGGCAGAAGGTATACAAACAGTTACCATTTTATCACATCTTGGAAGCTCCTGCTGATAAGAACATTGCTGGTAAATGTTGAATGGTGGGGGGCCAACTTCTTTTGGGGTGGAGTTTGAAACAAAACTGTTTGAGAACTTCCTCCAGCCTGCTGTGGAACTAGCCTGGCTCCCTCTGGGATAACAGCCGTGCCTCAAAATATATCCTCTGTTCATTTCTTGCTTATTTATCAAATCTTTACATGACCAATAGGTAAATCAGCAGGTTATGCAAGTTATGTATATTCTGAAGGGCAATATTCAACTACCTAACTGTGCTAGCAGAAGCCGCCGCAAGGATTCCTGCTAGTATGATGGGACTGCTCTGGAAAGAGCCCCCAGAACAGCACACAGGGGAAGAAGGGGGGGGATCTTTCTGTCAGGCAAGCAGAAATTATTTCACTCATAGACGATCTCCTTAGCGCTACACTGAATTCAACTCTGAATATTCAGAATTAGGAACACAGGAAGCTGCTTTATACTGAGTCAGACCAATGGTCTATCTAGTTCAGTATTGTCTACACTGACTGGCAGCAGCTCTCCAATGTTTCAGGGAGGGAGACTCTTCCAGCCCTACCTGGGGATGTCAGGGATTGAACCAGGGACCTTTTGCATGCAAAGGAGATGTTCTGCCACTAAGCTATGGCCCTTCCGCAAGGAGGAAAAGCCTACAGCACCCAGTATTTCCAGGCGGTCTCCCATCCAAGTACTAAGCAGGCCTAACCCTGCTTAGTGTCCGAGATCAGATGAGATCAGGCAAGTTCAGGGTAGTATGAACATAGACAAATGTTCTATCCTCATTTAACTATTTTATGTTTATAGCTTGTGCACTGTTTTAATACAGCAAAAATAAAATACAAAAACCAAAGTGTATCCTCTGTTATGGTCCTTTATTACCATTCCACATTTCGCCATCTGTAAATTTATCCAAGGAGAAGTATGGGTGACTTGTGGCACCACCTAGGTCCCTGATTAGGATCTAGATAAGGGTGGCTAGATGCAAAAACAGCAGAGCACCTGCACCTTTATTAGTTGTGCAGTAGAAGGAATTTCAGCAGGAGTAATTTAATTAAAGGTGCAGGAACCTGTCCTCTTTTGTATCTGGCCATTAATCTATGAGCATGATTTTCATTTGCCTGAATAATAGAGTTAAAGACTTGCAAGGGTCTTGGAGATCATCCACTCCAATCCCCTGTGTGACAAAGGGCCTGCATCTCTGATAGACAGTCTCTGCTTAAATAATCATTAAAGACTGCTGAACTTCCTATGCATTGTGCGGTCATTGAATTTATTTATGTAGAACTACTGTGATCAAGCCAGCATTCACTGCAACTAATATGAGTTGCATTGAATTTGATAGAGTTGCAAGTAAGTCCCATTTCATTGCTTTCACTGCTTTGAATTAAGGCAAATCCACACCTCCTGCTTCTAATGCATTGTGTTACTGTGTATTTTAATTATTTTAATTGTTTACAGCTGTATTTTTTTATCACTGATGTTCTTGTCATTTTGCTCTTGGCTTTTGTCTGTAAATTGCCTTGGTATTTCTTCTTGAAATGAAAGGAGGTATATAAATATTCTAAATATAATAATAATGGGGGGGGGTAAATCATGGCTGCTCCTTCTCCTTTGCCAAGCAGTATTTGGGAAGGGCTGATTTGCAGAAGCAAAGGGGGGGGGAGATACGCTTAACTCTTCCTCTTGCTTAGCAAGTTTTCCCCTGCAACTTCCCCCAGCTGTTTTTCTCTCAGCTAGAGTTCCAAATAGGGTTGCCAGGGTCAGGACCTGCGAATGATTCTGTATCTTTAAGAGAAGAGAAAATTCAGCCAAGTGCACTATATGGCCTCATCTGCACTATACATTTAAAGCACTGTCATACCATTTTAAACAATCATGGCTTTCCCCAAAGAATCCTGGGAATTGTAGTTTGTCAAGGGTGCTAAAAGTTGTTAGGAGACCCCTTTTTCCTCCACAGAGCTACAGTTGCCAGAATGGTTTAACAATCAATCCCTCTTCCAGGGGAGCGCTGAGAACTGTAGCTCTGTGAGGAGAATAGGGGTCTCCTAGCAACTCTCAGCACTCTTAACAAACTACAGTTCCCAGAATAATTTGGAGAAGCCATGACTGTTTAAAGTGGCATGATACTGCTTTATAGTGTAGAAGGGACCTATAATTTCTAGCACCACCACTATCCCGCAGTTTATTTGGCATGTTATTCTGTTTTTCTCAGGTTTTTATTTTGTGTTGTTGCCACTCAGAGAACATGGGGTGACGCAGACTAGAAATCAAGAGAATTATGAAACTTTCTTCAAGAACTCACAAACTCCCACCCAATATGCTAGACATTTCCTAATTATTTTTGTTGTGAAGAAGTTCCCTGTTTCTGTATTGAGCAAGAGTAACCGTCTTCCTTTAACTCCTCACACACACCCTTCCAAAAAGGCAACTTGTACAAACGTTCTGTATGTTCTTCCGAGAGACTTTCCTGGAATGAAAGTCAGTGATTATGCAGCAAGTTCAAGAGCAAACAGCAGGCCGTGAAGGTCTCTTGCCACATCAGAATCCATCCTTGCCATTTGGAAATATACTTCATAATATGTCCTAAACAACAAGTAATTTGTGCATGATGTGGGGTGGGAGGAGGGAAAAGAGTTACTGCCAGTTATTCATAATCTACGTGCCATAAAAATGATTTCTAGGCAGAAAGGAAGGAACACACCATCTGTCATGTGTCAAGAGGGACTATCCTCAATTCCTGAAAAGTCAAAGAAAAAGAGGTTTATAGGCCTATAAAACAAACAGAGGAAGTCTTTGTACGAATTTTCTTAAGCGTATGTAGAGGCGGAGGGCTGATGCTGAGGGATGGAGCTATGATACCTCCCAGGATAGTTTGGGTAAACAAAACAAAACACACATGATGTGGGGAGAAAGAAGGAATAACAGAATTTCACCTTGTATGAAAACCAAACTACACACAACATTCGGTTGTGTAGTTTCTTCCTGATGATTTTATGTTTATGCTATTTACAAACTGCAGCCTTGGAGGCTGCAAGCTACAGAAGGAAAAGCGTACGGGAATTAGGGCATTCTTAATGTCCCCCCCCCACTTCAATATTTCTGTTCCCAATGTTCCCATGTTAATGTTTATGTCTACGCTTTATTTTAATATTGTTGTTGATATATGTGATTGATTTTATTATAATATTGTATTTTTAATCTGTTTTGTACACTGCCCAGAGAGCTACTAGCTATGGGCAGTCTAAAAATGAAACAAATAAATAAATAAATAAATAAATGGGGAAAAATAGATGGGTAGCTATATGTTTTCCAGCAATTGAAGGGAGGGGAGCAGCTTTAAGGGGGCATATTTTGCAGAAAAATTTCAGGTGGTGAAAGGGTATAAATTATTATTATTTATTACATACATATCTCACCTTTTCTCCCAAATGGAGCCCTTTAAAAGAGGATTAGACAAATTCATGGAGGATAAGGCTATCAATGGCTACTCATGATAGATATGCTCTTCCTCCATGGTCAGAGGCAATATGCTTCCAAATATCAGTTGCTGGAAACTGCAGGAGGAGAGAGTGCTGTTGCGCTCAGGTCCTGCTTGTGGGCTTCCCACAAGCATCTGGTTGGGCCGCTGTGAGAACAGGGTGCTGGACTAGGTGAGCCATCAGCCTGATCCAGCAGGCTCTTCTTATGTTCTTAGAAGTCCCTTCTTCTGCAGATTGCTACCTCCGTAGTTCCAGATAGGCAAATCTGCCAATTTCTGTTTCTCTCAGTTTCTCATTTTTCCTGTCCTATGTTCAGTTGTCCATATTTCCACAACAATTGGCATTTATTTTTCTTAAAAAGTCCTTCTGAAAATTCATCAGCATTTTAGTTTGAATTTCTTCTTATGTACACATTTTTGTATGCAATTTTGCCTAATGCACACAGTTTTGGCAAAGCAGTATTCCCTAATGTAATGCATTTCTGTATGTTATTTTCAAATATGCATTTATATACATACTTTACCCTAGCGTATGTGTTTTTTGTACACATTGCATGACTGGAGAACTGCACTGCAAAATTCGGAGAAGTGCAAATTTGGAAGGATGGGTACATTTCGGTTTGCGTATTATTTTGTAAAGTGCAAATGAGGTAAGTTTATCTTTCAATTTGAACTGAAGCAAATTGTTTCCCCATCCTTACTCATGGGAAGAAATTCATAAATGAAATAAATAATAATGTGACTTGAAGAGCAATCCTACCCATGTCTACTTAGAAGTTAGTCCTATTGAATTTAATGGGGCTTACTCCCAGGTGGGTTAGGATCACAGTCTTAGTTCCAGGCAAAAGTTTGGAGCAGGGAGAGGGGGCCCATGGTTCCCCAGATGTTTCTGGACTACAACTTCCACCATCTCTGACCCTTGGCCATGTTGGTTGAGGCTGATGGTGACAGGAGGCCAATATCATCTGAATGGGCACAGATTCCTCAGCTCTGGTTTAGAGCCCACATGTTGCATGTAGCATGGCTGTTAAGCTGCAATCCTGTGCACTGCTGCCTAGGAGCAAGCCACAATGAATTCAGTAGGGTTTACCCCTAATTAAACTTGTGTAAGATGAAGCCACAGCTTGGAAAAGTTACTTTTTCTAAACTACAACTCCCATCAGCCCCAGCCAGCATGGCCACTGGATTGGGCTGATGGGAGTTGTAGTTCCAAAATGTAACTTTGCCAAGCTCTGGATGAAGTTGTATGTGGTGTTATTACACAATGTCCCTATTTTCTACTGTGAAATGTTGGAGGGTGCAGGGTGGCTGTGCAAGTCCATATAATCGACATTGAAGCAGGATGGTGAGGCAGCAATGGTTTGCTGAGGGTAAGCTCCAGCACACTATGTAAAAACAAGAAAAATATAACTCTGAGAGTATATGATGTTGATGTTGGCAGAGGCTGCTGCTGAACAGCAGAGAAATACAGGATGCTCCTGCTGTTTCCTTTTCTTTGCAAAATACATTTTCTCCAGATCACTTGGATGCATTCCTTTAAGGCCATCTCTGCAAACACAAATAGCCCAATGTAAATTAGGGTGGCTTCCCACCCCCAATGACTGTTTTGGCTTTTTATTTTATTATAATTCATTTATTTCATTTATACCCTGCCTTTGTTTTCATGATAGAAACCCAAGGTGGCTTACATATGGTTCCCAAGAGGTCTCCCATCCAGGCACTGACCAGACCTAACCCTGCTTAGCTTCAGCAGGGTGCTGGCCTCATGTGCCTTCAGACCATAGCCTGGGACTTTTGCTGAATGAGGAGCAAATCACTCTGACAAAGCACGTGTTTGAGATGCTAAAGTGATACCAAGGAAAGTGCAGCATTTTGGAATCATTGGAAAGTGTATCTCTTAATAATAAAGGATAATAGTAGCAAGAAATCAGAAGAAGGCTGGGGCTGGGGAGGGCAGCTGGGAGAGAACTGGAAAAGGTCCTCAAATGCAAAGATGTATCACTGAACACTAAAGTCAGGATCATTCAGACCATGGTATTCCCGATCTCTATGTATGGATGTGAAAGTTGGACAGTGAAAAAAGCAGATAAGAGAAAAATCAACTCATTTGAAATGTGGTGTTGGAGAGCTTTGCGTATACCATGAATCATGAAACAGACAAATAATTGGGTGTTAGAACAAATTAAACCAGAACTATCACTAGAAGCTAAAATGACGAAACTAAGGTTATCATACTTTGGACACATCATGAGAAGACCTGATTCACTAGAAAAGACCATAATGCTGAGAAAAACAGAAGGGAGTAGAAAAAGAGGAAGGCCAAAGAAGAGATGGATTGATTCCATAAAGGAAGCCACAGACCTGAGCTTACAAGATCTGAACAGGGTGGTTCACGACAGATGCTGCTGAAGGTCGCTGATTCATAGGGTCTCCATAAGTCGTAGTCGACTTGAAGGCACAAAACAACAAAGTATTTGGCAAAGAGTGACTTGGAACCTTAAATGACTGCATTGCCTTACTATAAGAACAATGGAACTGAGATAGTCCAAGATGGAAAAGGCAGAGCAGCCAAGTCACTCAGACTACAGCTCAATTTAGGATGATTGGATTTGTCCCAACATAAATAAATCATGTTCTAGTTAAGAACCATCTTCGCTAGGGGAAAAAAGGAATTATATCACATGATGCATGTCCTGAGTCAGGCCATTCAAGATAGTGACAAAAAAACTGCACACTAAAAATGGAATGAGTAGAAGGAGAATAGGGATGGTTGAGAATATCAATTCAGTTCGCATTTCAAGCAGAATTTATCAAATTTGCATGTTCTGAAACAATATGAGAACTGAAACACAGCCATCCTCTGAAATTCACATTTATTAGAATTTTGGGATGCAGTTCACCAACTAAACAACATTTACAAAAATGCATATATTAGGGGAAACTGTGCCTAAAAATGAATATATGAGTGAAAATAACATGCAAAGAGGCATGAAATGATGAGAAATGGCTTGCAAAACTGTGTACCTTTGTCAAAACTGCCTACAAAGATGTGTTTATTTGGAGAAATTCACACAAAAATGGTGGAGAATTTTCATGAGGATTGTTTTTAAAAAAAAATCCAGATTGCTGCAGAAATGTAGAGAACTTCATTTAACATTAGAAAAGTGAGAACCGAAATTGACAGATCTTTCCATCTGTAAAAGAGAAACAGCAAAAAATCTGAAACAGAAATGAATGATACTATAAGGGCAGGGGTCAGTCGTGCACCCACAGAGGCCTTCCCTGACATTCACAGGATCCCCCCTCCTCATGCCCTATTAAAAGTATGCTTGAAAGAAGTGTCATGTTGTAGGCAATAGAATAGGGGTGTGCGAAAGCCCATGACAGTTTCCCCAGTTTGCAAATGTGCCCTCAGGCCCCAAAAGATGGGCAACTCTTTTATTAGGAATAATTGGGAGTTGCAACAAAATATTGCCATGTGGAATGCTCCTATTCAGTGTTCCATGATGCTCCATTTCATTTCCCCTCCCACGTGGTTTCCCAGTCCCCCTTCCAACTGTTAGTATTCTGTGGCTAATGAGCATACTTAGTCTTCACTGGGCTCTTTTGGGGTGTTTTTTTTTCCTGTAACCATTTTTTTCCTAAAGATATTTGTACTTCTGCAAACCTGGGGCTCCCCCAAGCTTGGTGATGCCTCCCTCTTGTGCATGGGTGACATCATTTTGGCTTCATGAGCACTGCCACTCACAGCCTGAACATTGGAAACTGAAGGAATGATGCTTCAGGAGATCTCACCTGAATTTCTCACTGGGTTTTTGCAGTTCAAAAATCACTTAGTCTTGTTTCAGAAATGGAACTGATGCACTGATAATCCTTCGTTGTTCCATTTTTTTAAAAAAATGTTTAAATCTCCAACTTTAGTGCTTCTCTAGAGGTTCGTTAAAGCCTGAGAATGCCTGCTTTAACAGATGTGTTTTTAACAAGTGGTGAAACATGGTAAGTGCCTGCCACACCTCTAAAGAAAGCTCCATCCATAAGGTGGATCCTTCAACCTCACTATAATCCCCATTAAATCATCACCCATTGTCCACTCCCCTGCAAAAAATCCTCATGCCCCGGGAGCTAAACTGGCCTAAATCCCCTTTCACATTCATTATCACTGAAATTTGGTGCAGCCCAGTAGTTGAGCGCACTTCTTTATGTTTTCAAATGATGCTCTCCTGATCTAATTGGCTGCAACAGCAGCTGGGGAAAGCTAGCCAGGGCTATACATTTAGGGCAAGCATTGGGAATGTTTGGCACTCCAGATGCTCTTGGACTCCAACTCCCATCAGCCCCAGCAAGCATGCCCAATGGCCAGGAATTATGTGAGTTGTAGTTCAGCAACACCTTGAGGGTTCCCCACCTGATTTAGGGCAATCTAGTGAGGAATCCCACCCCATGATTAAGAGAGGCCATAGTGACAAAATGTCAAAGTAACGAGTGAGGTAAGAAGGGCAAACTATGTTCCCTCAATCCCACTTTTTGGCCTAACACACCCAAAAGTCCAGAATAAATTAACTCAGCAAACAGCAACAGCAGGTAGAAAGCCAGCAGAGCTGTGGAGCCTATCCAGAGCATTTCACAGAGTGGCAGATGCAGGGCCAAAGAGTGGCCAGGTCGGGCCCTGGCTGAGGGCCCCTCCTTAGGGTATGGGGGTAGCCCACCTCTTTCATGATCCTAGGCAGGGTCGATTCATGACCCTGCCACAGATCACAGAGACAGAGTCCCAGTGGCCCCCCACAGACAGTGCAGGCCTGCAGCACCTGCCCACTCTCCACCTAACTCTCCTCTCTTTTTGTGAATGCCCTGCGTGCGCAGCTGCCATCAACCAAGATGGCAGCAGAGGCTTCTATAAGGGGCTGATGCCCCTACTGCCATCTTGATTGATGTAAAGCATGTGAGCACACGCAGTGTGGCATGCATGCATGCCATCAACGAAGATAGCATGGGGATCAGCCCCTTAGAGAAGCCTCGTGGTTGATGGCAGTGCCCTGCATGCCCAGCAAGCAGGGCATTCACAGACAGAGAGAAGAAATAGGTGGAGCGGTCCTGCACAGTCTGGGAGCAAGGGACCCGAGGAAGGGTGGTGCCCAAGGGTGCAGTTACACCTAGCACCAGCCCTGGTCAGATGTACCACTTGTTAGGAGATCCCTGTTTCCCTCAGAAAGCTACAGTTCCCATAATGGTTTAGCAATCAATTCCTCTTCCTAGGGAACTCTGGGAACTGCAGCTCTATGAGGAAAATAGGATTGGACTTTTCAATGACAAGGGAGTCAACAATGTGCTAAAAGAGAATAAGGAGATTGCAGAGGAAATGAATTAATTATGTGCATCTCCCTTCACAGTGAAGATATGGGGCAGATCCCAGTCTCTGAACTAACTTTCTCAGGAAGGTAATCTGAGGACCTGAGGCAAACAGTGGTGACAAGAGATGGTGGTCTAGGCCAGGAGTGTGGAATCTTTGGCCCTCCAGATGTTCCTGAACTACAATTCCCACCAGCTCTAGCAAGCATGGCCAATGGGAGTTGGGGTTCAGCAACATATTGAGGGCCAAACCTTTCCCACAACTATTCTAGACCTTATTGACAAATTAAAAATGAACAAAACACTGAGGGCAGGAGGCATTCACCCAAGTGAGAAGCTGCTGATCTTTTAACAAAAATATGTGATTTGGATTGGAAGTGACCAATGTAACATCAATTTTTGTTTAAAAAGGAGGAGGGAACTAAGAGGGATCTGGGAAATTACAGTGATCTATACCGTGGTCATAATCAGACTAAACTGCTGCAATGCACTACATATGGGGATGCCTTTAAAGACAATTCTGAAACTTCAGCCGGTTCAGAATATGGCTGCCAGAGTTCTACTGGGGACATGGTGATCAGCAGTGGTATCACTTTTGTTATACTTGTTGCACCAATTGCCGGTGCATTTCTGGGCTCCATTTAAAGTGCTGGTTCTAACGTCTAAAGACCTAAATGGTTTTGGCCCATGCTATTTGCTGGATAACCTGTACATTTCCCATCCTACCACCATAATGAGATCTGATTCAAACATCCTCCTGCTGTGCCTGTCCCTAGTGGGAGACCAGGAAGGACAGGCCTCCCTTCTGATCGCCCTGTGGCTTTGGAGTTGCCCTCCTTCAGACTTGCATTGGGTCACCGTGTTGCAAGGATTTTGAAAGACCTTGAATAATAATAATAATAATAATAATAATAATAATAATAATAAACAACTTTATTTCTACCCCGCCCTTTTTCCAATAGGACTCAGAGCAGCTTACAACTAAAAACAACACCATTAAAACATACAGAGTATATTATTAAAAAAGAATTAAACTATGAGAAAAATTAAAACCATAAAAATAGGTTAAAAACAGCGGACAATTTAAAATAATAAAATCATATAATGTAATCACCAAACCTATAACACTTAATCCTGGTCGTTCTCTATCCCAAATGACCGTTGAAATAAAACAGTCTTTACTTGTCGCCGGAAAGACGGCAAGGAGGGAGCTGATCGCACCTCACTCGGAAGGGAGTTCCACAGCCTAGGGGCAGCCACCGAAAAGGCCCTATCTCGTGTCCGCGTCATATGTGCTTGCGAAGATGTGGGGAACACAAGAAGGGCCTCACCTGAAGATCTCAAATCCCAGACAGGTTCATGTAGGGAGATACGATCTGTCAAATAGTCTGGACCTGAGCCGTATAGGGCTTTGTAGGTCAAAACCAGCACTTTGAATTGTGACCGGAAACAAACTGGCAGCCAGTGGAGCTGTTGTAACAGGGGAGTTGTATGGTCCCTGTAACCAGCCCCGGTTAGCACTCTGGCTGCAGCTCTTTGTACCAATTTAAGTTTCCGAACAGTCTTCAAAGGCAGCCCCACGTAGAGCGCGTTACAGTAGTCTAAGCGGGATGTAACCAAGGCATGCATCACCCTAGTCAGATCAGGCAGCTCCAGGAATGGGCGCAGCTGGCGCACCAGTTTTAATTGGGCAAATGCGCTCCTGGATACAGCAGCAATCTGGGCCTCCAAATTCAAAGCTGAGTCCAGGAGTACACCCAAACTGCGAACCTGAGACTTCAGGGGGAGTGCGACCCCATCCAGCACCGGTTGAATCCCTATTCCCTGATCTGCCCTCCGGCTGACCAGGAGTACCTCTGTTTTGTCAGGATTTAATCTCAACTTGTTTGCCCTCATCCAGTCCATCACTGATGCCAGACACTGGTTTAGGACCTGTACGGCTTCCTTGGCTTCAGGTGGAAAAGAGAAATAGAGTTGAGTGTCATCAGCATACTGATGGCACTGAACCCCAAAACCCCGGACAACCTCTGAACACTTCTCCTTATCAATTGGCCTTCCAGAGATGATGGTTATTGGTTGGATTGCGGCTACATTTAATGATGTTTTCATGGCTTTTTAAAAAAAATCTTGTGAGGAAACTGGGTGTGTTCTTTTGGTTGTAAAACTTTTATGTTTTCTTTTTTGTTTGGTTTTAAGACTATAAGCTGCTTTGGGTGGGCATTGCCCCCCAAAGCAGTCTAAAAATGTCGTTGGTGGTGGTCACTTGTTTCTCAAAGGTGTCCAAATGACTTACAACACATTAAAAACATACATATAAATGCATATTACCATAAAAGCAGAACAATCAATCCCCATGATTAAATATGTAAATAAAAATAGAGCTAGAAAATAATCGATAATGATCACAAGACTAGAACAATTCCCTTATGAGAACAGGTTTGGGGCTTCTTTTAGTTTAGAATAAAGGCAAGTAAAAGGAAACATGATAGAGATGTAAATATTTTGCATGGTATGGAGAGAGAGAGAGAGAGAGAGAGAGAGAGAGAGAGAGAGAGAGAGGTTTTTCTCCCTTTCTCATAATACTAAAATCCAATGAAGCTGAATGTTGGAAGAGTTAGCACAGACAAAAAGGAAGTTAAAGCACATAGTTAAACTGAATGTCACTATCGCAGGATGGCCACCAATCTGTATCACTTTAAAAGGGTATTATTTGTATTATTATTTACTGAATGCATACTCTGCTCTCTGTCCCAAAGGAGGCCAGGTTGGCAAACATGAACAAAACAATTTAACAAGCAAAAGGAAAAACATACTAAAAACAGTTTAAAACATTCCAAAACACAACCCTTCCCCCTTCACAACTTTTAATGATACAGAAAACCTCTTTGAGGCTGGGCCTGGCAACCAAGAGGTTTTCTGTGTCTTTAAAAGTTGTGCAGGGGGAAGGGAGAATTCCACCGTGTGGTTTTTCTCATTACAGAGTTGCAGGAACACCTGCACTTGGCTGAATTTCTCTTCTCCTAAAGATACAGAAACAATCTCAGGGACTGAACCTGGCAACCCTAGACTCCCAAACCATTTAGGGCTTTCTATGCTAGTAGTAGCACCTGGAATTCGGCTTGGTAACTCACTGGCAGCCAGTGGATCACTTTCACGACAGGTGACACTTGATCTATCCAGTGGCAGCTGGTGCCCACTAGACTGGTGGGGCTGCTAGGAGGTCATGGGGGCATGACTAATGAGTGGTTACAGCGGTGTTGTCAAGTTGTTCTGCTTTTCTCTCCAGTCTCTGTCCTTGCAAAGCTACATGGACACTTGAGCATTGCAATTTTACAAATAGTTAGCACCAAACTAACCTGAAAAGCATTTTACTACTGTCACTATTTCTAGTGTGGGTTCATGCCAAAGAAGCTGTATGTTACTCGGAAGCAAGCCCCTGAATTCCATGGGGTTTCTCCCTGATAAGTATGTACAGGATTGCAGCCTGAATTGGTTAGTCTTAAAGATGCCACCCAGGACTGTAATCAAGGTCCCCCATGAATTTCTAGATATATGGGAAAAGGTTATTCCTTTCCCCAGACTTTTCTATATTTTTTCCAGAATATGGAAAAAGGTGGAAGTATATTAAGTGGACTAGGATCTGGGAGACCAGGGTTAAAATCAGCCATGCAACTCACTATGTGACCTTGGGGCAGTCTCTCACCTACCTCACAGGGTTGATGTGAGGATGACATGGGGAAAGGAGACCCGTGAATGCCACCTTGACCTCCTTGGAGGAAAGGTGGGATGGATATAACAAATGTCATACTGATAAATAAGGAACAAACAAAATAAAAAGTTTCTCTCCAACAGCCTGCCTGCCCCTGGGTTTGAATTGGTGTAAGAGAGCCAGGTTTGGAACTATGAAAAAAACCATAACCTTAAAAGAAAAAAAAAAAGAATCTGGGGCACAGCCAGGATATTCAAGCCAACAAACATTGGACTTTACATGTAAGTCTTGGCAAATCTGATGTCGGGCTGTCTGCTAGGACAAGCTTGTCTGGGTGGGGTGCACAGGCAGGGTGCAATCCATGATCTCATATGACATGTAGGCTCTGCACACTAAGCTGTCGTCTGAACATCCTCTGCACAACCGTTCTTTTTGCAATAGCATTTTATTATCCTCACGACAATATACCTGTAAAGTGCAGACCGCAAGGTGTTTTGCCTGCCTGGTGCGAAGGTTGCGGACATCGCCCGTCGTTTAGATAGTTTGGTAGACAGTGCTGGGGAGGAGTCAGTGGTCGTGGTGCACGTTGGCACCAACGACATGGGGAAATGCAGCCGTGAGGTCCTGGAAGCAAAATTTAGGTTGCTAGGTAGGATGCTGAAAGCCAGGACCTCCAAGGTGGCTTTCTCTGAAATACTACCGGTTCCACGCGCAGGACCAGCCAGACAGGCCCAGCTTCGCAGTCTCAATGCGTGGATGAGACGATGGTGTCGGGTGGAAGGGTTTGGATTTGTTAGGCACTGGGGAACATTTTGGGACAAGCCGGGCCTGTACAAAAGGGACGGGCTCCACTTGAACCAGAATGGAACCAGACTGCTGGCACTTAAAATTAAAAAGGTAGCAGAGCAGCTTTTAAACTGACTGAGGGGGGAAACCCGACAGGAGCTGAGAAAGGTCCGGTTCGGAATAAACCTCCCCCCTGGAATAAAAACCAAAGAAATGATGAAATTTTAAAAGGGGTAGGCCTAGAAGTAGGCATTGTGAGAGCAGGGGCACAGGATATAAATTCAGAAGAGCAAAATTACCACAGGCCAAACCACAAGTGCCAAAGACACTTGAAGAGAGACACTGCTTACAAGTGCCTGTACGCTAATGCTAGGAGCCTACGAACCAAGATGGGAGAACTGGAGTGCTTGGTCTTAGAGGAGAGCATTGATATAGTGAGCATAACCGAGACCTGGTGGAATGGAGAAAACCAGTGGGATACGGTTATTCCTGGATATAAACTATATCGGAAGGACAGGGAAGGACGTATTGGTGGCGGAGTCGCTCTATACGTGAAAGAAGGCATTGAATCCAGCAAGCTCGAAACCCCAAAAGAGGCAGACTCCTCCACAGAATCGTTGTGGGTGGTGATACCATGCCCCAAGAGGGACTTAATACTGGGAACGATCTATCGTCCCCCTGATCAAAATGCTCAGGGAGACCTTGAGATGAGATATGAAATTGAGGAAGCATCCAAACTAGGAAATATGGTAGTAATGGGTGACTTCAACTACCCAGACATAGACTGGCTGCATATGTGTTCCAGTCATGACAAAGAAGCAAAGTTTCTAGATATTCTAAATGACTATTCCCTAGATCAGTTGGTCATGGAACCAACCAGAGGGACGGCAACCCTGGACTTAATCCTCAGTGGGGACCAGGACCTGGTGCGAGATGTAAGTGTTGTTGAACCGATTGGGAGCAGTGACCACAGTGCTATTAAATTAAACATACATGTAACTGGCCAATTGCCAAGAAAATCCAACACGGTCACATTTGACTTCAAAAGAGGAAACTTCACAAAAATGAGGGGATTGGTAAAAAGAAAGCTGAAAAACAAAGTCCAGAGGGTCACATCACTCGAAAATGCTTGGAAGTTCTTTAAAAACACTATATTAGAAGCTCAACTGGAGTGCATACCGCAGATCAGAAAAGGTACCGCCAGGGCCAAGAAGATGCCAGCATGGTTAACGAGCAAAGTCAAGGAAGCTCTTAGAGGCAAAAAGTCTTCCTTCAGAAAATGGAAGTCTTGTCCGAATGAAGAAAATAAAAAAGAACACAAACTCTGGCAAAAGAAATGCAAGAAGACAATAAGGGATGCTAAAAAAGAATTTGAGGAGCACATTGCTAAGAACATAAAAACCAACAAAAAAAAATTCTATAAATACATTCAAAGCAGGAGACCATCTAGGGAGACAATTGGACCCTTGGATGATAAGGGAGTCAAAGGTGTACTAAAGAACAATAAGGAGATTGCAGAGAAGCTAAATGAATTCTTTGCATCTGTCTTCACAGTGGAAGATATAGGGCAGATCCCTGAACCTGAACTAACATTTGCTGGAAGGGATTCTGAGGAACTGAGACAAATAGTGGTAACGAGAGAGGAAGTTCTAAGCTTAATGGACAATATAAAAACTGACAAATCGCCGGGCCTGGATGGCATCCACCCGAGAGTTCTCAAAGAACTCAAATGTGAAATTGCTGATCTGCTAACTAAAATATGTAACTTGTCCCTCGGGTCCTCCTCCGTGCCTGAGGACTGGAAAGTGGCAAATGTAACGCCAATCTTCAAAAAGGGATCCAGAGGGGATCCCGGAAATTACAGGCCAGTTAGCTTAACTTCTGTCCCTGGAAAACTGGTAGAAAGTATTATTAAAGCTAGATTAACTAAGCACATAGAAGAACAAGCCTTGCTGAAGCAGAGCCAGCATGGCTTCTGCAAGGGAAAGTCCTGTCTCAGTAACCTATTAGAATTCTTTGAGAGTGTCAACAAGCATATAGATAGAGGTGATCCAGTGGACATAGTGTACTTAGACTTTCAAAAAGCGTTTGACAAGGTACCTCACCAAAGGCTTCTGAGGAAGCTTAGCAGTCATGGAATAAGAGGAGAGGTCCTCTTGTGGATAAGAAATTGGTTAAGCAGCAGAAAGCAGAGAGTAGGAATCAACGGACAGTTCTCCCAATGGAGGGCTGTAGAAAGTGGAGTCCCTCAAGGATCGGTATTGGGACCTGTACTTTTCAACTTGTTCATTAATGACCTAGAATTAGGAGTGAGCAGTGAAGTGGCCAAGTTTGCTGACGACACTAAATTGTTCAGGGTTGTTAAAACAAAAAGGGATTGCGAAGAGCTCCAAAAAGACCTCTCCAAACTGAGTGAATGGGCGGAAAAATGGCAAATGGAATTCAATATAAACAAGTGTAAAATTATGCATATTGGAGCAAAAAATCTGAATTTCACATATACGCTCATGGGGTCTGAACTGGCGGTGACCGACCAGGAGAGAGACCTCGGGGTTGTAGTGGACAGCACGATGAAAATGTCGACCCAGTGTGCGGCAGCTGTGAAAAAGGCAAATTCCATGCTAGGGATAATTAGGAAAGGTATTGAAAATAAAACAGCCGATATCATAATGCCGTTGTATAAATCTATGGTGCGGCCGCATTTGGAATACTGTGTACAGTTCTGGTCGCCTCATCTCAAAAAAGATATTATAGAGTTGGAAAAGGTTCAGAAGAGGGCAACCAGAATGATCAAGGGGATGGAGCGACTCCCTTACGAGGAAAGGTTGCAGCATTTGGGGCTTTTTAGTTTAGAGAAAAGGCGGGTCAGAGGAGACATGATAGAAGTGTATAAAATTATGCATGGCATTGAGAAAGTGGACAGAGAAAAGTTCTTCTCCCTCTCTCATAATACTAGAACTCGTGGACATTCAAAGAAGCTGAATGTTGGAAGATTCAGGACAGACAAAAGGAAGTACTTCTTTACTCAGCACATAGTTAAACTATGGAATTTGCTCCCACAAGATGCAGTAATGGCCACCAGCTTGGATGGCTTTAAAAGAAGATTAGACAAATTCATGGAGGACAGGGCTATCAATGGCTACTAGCCATGATGGCTGTGGTCTGCCACCCTAGTCAGAGGCAGCATGCTTCTGAAAACCAGTTGCTGGAAGCCTCAGGAGGGGAGAGTGTTCCTGCACTTGGGTCCTGCTTGCGGGCTTCCCCCAGGCACCTGGTTGGCCACTGTGAGAACAGGATGCTGGACTAGATGGGCCACTGGCCTGATCCAGCAGGCTCTTCTTATGTTCTTATGTTCTTATGTTAAAGTATATCATAGTGCAATTTTAGCAATCAACAAGAAGAACAGTACTAGAACCTTAAAGACTAACAAATGTATTGTGGCACAAACATTTAGGGACTAAACTCCACTTCATCAGATGCATCATTCATGGCAATATATGAAAGCTTTTTGGAATATATTTGCTAGCATCTAAAGTGCTACTTGACTATTTTTTCATTTCTGCTGCAAGCCACGGCTAGTTGGCCACCCTTTGATTGAAAGGATACCAGAGTAATGTATCCAATGAGTCAGTGACAGAGATTAGGATTTTTAGGTTAAGTCTCCAGTTCCTCTGATGTGCTTGTTTTTTAAAGATATAGAGACAAAAGGTTCTTTCAATTGGCTTATTGAGAATGAAAATATGCATGCAATATTCTACCCAAAGTGCAATGATGCATCCTAAGGGGTTTAATAATTAGCACCACTAACTCCTCCCCACAGACCACAGCTTCCTCTCATAGACTTGAGCAGAGAAGACATGATTAGGAACTATAAGCCTCAGAAATAAGTGGCATGAGTACATACAGAGTGCGCCTGCCTCACTAGTGAAGAACCTCTGTATTTGATATGGTGATTCCACAACAGTTATTTTTGTATAAACAGTACATCTTATAATCACCACAGTAGAAGATGCTGCTAGATCAGGCCAAAGGCCAATCTAGTACAGCATCCTGTTGTCACAGTAGCCAACCAATCAACCAAACTCATACACAGAGCATTTTTAAACATAAATAAAAACAGGAATACAAAACTTCCATACTTCTCCCAGATCTGGACACACACACAGTTGCAATAACACAATTGTTGAAAGTTGCAACACACACAGAAGCCACCCACCATTTCTCCTCCCAATCTTCTTCCCCAGTTTTCTCCCCCAAATAAATGCAAATGATTAAGTAAAAAAAAGATATTATAGCAAAATACCCACATACTCTGCCCACCATTGCTCTCTCTTAACAGATATTAATTTGGGGGGGAAAACCCAAATTCCTCAAAGTAGTAATCACACCTCTTCTCCTATTACAAAGAATGTGCTCTGAAGGAAGCAGCTCTGGGCATGCTCGGACTGCCTTTGAGGCAGCCTTTGTAAGCTTATACTGAGGCAGGTCTCACAGCAACAGGAGGGAGGGGGAACCTTCACGACTGGACTGGAAACCTGGCAGCCCCACTACTAAATTTTTACATTTTTTCCCCTGCCCAGGGACACATGGGAGGGACCTCTGTTATAGCTATACTTCTGGATTAGGATTGGCTGCGTTCTACAGAGACCTGATTGGGCAGAGAACAGTAGATTGACAGAAACGTTTGCAGAGATTCTCTGAGTTCATATAGAAGTATAAAATAAGCATAGGACAGGAAAGAGTGTGTGGCTTTGAGATTGGGAAGAGGTTTAAAATTACTTGACATCCTCTTTGGGAGGGTTGAGCCCCAGTAACCACAGTGGATCAGCCACCACTGGTCCTGTTGAGCTAGCCTAGCATTCTGCACTGGCTGCAGCCTCTACATTGCCTTTAAGAGCAGCCCCACATACAGTGCATTACAATAGTCCAGTTGTAAAGTCACCAGAGTATAGACAACTGAAGCCATGCTGTCCCGGTCCAGGAACAGCTGTAGCTGGTGAATCAGCCTCAGCTGGCATAAGCACTCCTAGCCACAGTAGCCATTTGGGAATCTATTTGTTATTTTATTTACTTATTATTTGATTTATATTCCGCCCTTCCTCTAGCAGGAGCCCAGGGCGGCAACCAAAAGCACTAAAAACACTTTAAAACATCAGAAAAACACACTTTAAAATACATTTAAACAAAATATCTTTAAAAACATTTTTAAAAAGCTTTCAAGACATCTTTTTTTAAAAAAGGTTAAAAACATTTTTTAAAAGGTTTTAAAACATATTGAAAAGCAATTCCAACACAGACGCAGACTGGGATAAGGCTCAACTTAAAAGGCTTGTTGAAAGAGGAAGGTCTTCAGTAGGCACCTTCAGCGATGCCACGTATCTAATATTTAAGGGGAGGGAATTCCAAAGGAAAGGTGCAACTACACTAAAGATCCGTTTCCTATGTTATGCGGAAGGGACCTCCTGATAAGATGGTATCTGCAGGAGACCCTCACCTGCAGACCATAGTGATCGACTGGGTATATAAGGGATAAAATGGTCTTTCAGGTATCCTGGTCCCAAGCCGTATAGGGCTTTGTACACCAAAACTAGAACCTTGAACTTGGCCCAGTAGCAAATGGGCAGCCAGTGCAATTCTTTCAGCAGTGGGGTGACATGTTGGTGATACCCTGCCCTAGTGAGCAGTCTCACCACTGCATTTTGCACCAGCTGCAGCTTCTGGACCAACCTCAAGGGCAGCCCCACATAGAGCGTATTACAGTAATCCACCCTGGAGGTTACCAGTGCGTGGACAACAGTGGTCAGGCTAACCCTGTCCAGAAACAGCCACAGCTGTCTTACCAGCCGAAGCTGGTAAATGGCGTTCCTAGCCACTGAGGTCATCTGGGCTACTAGTGACAAAAATGGATCCAGGAGCATCCCAAGACAACAGGCCTGCTCTTTCAGAGGGAGTACGACCCCATCCAAAGCAGGCAACTGAACAATTATCTGAACTTGGGAACCACCAACCCACAGTGCTTCCATCTTGCTAGGATTCAGACTCAGTTTATTGGCCCTCATCCAGCCCACCCCTGAGTCCAAGCAGCGGTCCAGGGCTTGCACAGCCTCTCCCGATTCAGATGTTACAGAGAAATAGAGCTGGGTATCATCAGTGTACCACAAATCGACACCTCACCACAAATCGACTGATGACTGCTCCCAAGGGTTTCATATAGATGTTAAACAGCATGGGGGACAAGATGGTACCCTGTGGCACTCTACAGCACAGCTGCCAGGGGGCCAAAAGTCAATCACCCAATGCTGTTCTCTGAAAACGACCTTGGAGATAGGATGGGAACCACTGTAAAACAGTGCCTCCAATACCCATCTCACCCAGTCAGCCTAGAAGGATACCATGGTCAATGGTATCAAAAGCCACTGAGAGATCAAGTAAGAGTAACAGGGTCGTATTCCCCGTGACCTACTCCTGATAAAGGTCATCCATCAGGGCAATCAAGACCGATTCAGTCCCATAGCCAGGCCTGAAACCAGACTGGAATGGGTCAAGATAATCTGTTTTATCCAAGAGTACTTGCAATTGCAGCGCCACAACCTTCTCAATCACCTTTCCTAAGAAAGGGGTATTTGTGACCGGTCGGTAATTGTCACAGACCAATGGGTCCAGGGTGGGCTTTTTCAGGAGCGGTCAAATCACCACCTGTTTCAGGTATCTAGTGACAAGTTGGAATCCAGGAGTGCCCCCAGACTACAAACCTGTTCTTTAAGGGGGAATACTACTAATTCCTGGACACGGGAACCACCCACCCATAGCACTTCTGTTTTATCAGGATTCAGCCTCAGTTTGTCGCCCCCCACCCAGGCCATTTCTGCCTCCAGACACCTGTCCCACCTCCTTCACAGCCACTCCTGATTCAGATGGAATAGAAAGATACAGCTGGATGCCATGATCCAGACCCCAGATGATAGCTTCCAACACTTTCATATCGATGGTTAAACAGTATAGGAGACAGAATGAGGTTGGAATCCCACAGCAGAGAAGCCATGGAGTCGAATGACAATATCCCAGTACTACTTTATGATAGTGGTCCTGCAGGTAGGAGTGGAACTCTCCCAATACAATACCCTCCAACTCCCACCTCCATTTAAATAAATGTAAACAATTTCATGGAGGATAAGGCTACAGTTGTGTACTACCTCCAGTACTGGAGGTGGTGTGCCTCTGAATACCAGTTGCTGGGAAGCACAATTGAGGAGAGTGCTGTTGGGTTCATGTCCTGCTTGCAAGTTTCCCATAGGCACTTGATTGGCCACTGTGAGAACAGGACTAGATGGGATTTTGATCCTAGATGGGGCTAGATTGATCCAGCAGAGCCCTTCTCATGTTCTTAAGTGTCACTAAGTCTACATCCAACCCAGTACATATAAAGTAGGCAGAACTTAATATTCTCTTCTGTTTTTTAGGAATTTGGTCCTGCAGCTTGTTCGAAGATAAAAAGAAAACACTGCCATAATCTTTGAGCACTGTAAAGTAAAAACATGGTGGGTTAACATTATTACAGTGTCAAAGGTTGGTTCCTGCTGCTACGTGAATTCCAGTCAGCCAGAGCCGAGGCATTTATAGAATATGAATCTTGAAGCAAAGCTGACAAGTTTATTTTTTCAAAGCAGGAGGCAGCTGTCCCAAAGCAACATTCTGCATTAATGACTTCATCATCTCCACAATGGCAAAGGAGCAATGCCAAGTTCATTTATCTTAGGCTGACAGCACTTAAGAATTCATACCCTAGATTAGACTAAAGCAAATGGATTCAATTAGAGATGAGCGGAATCCCCTTCTGTCTTTCAAAGTTCATTTTTGGTTTTCCAAAAAATATTATTTCCTCTTTGTGGGCATTGTTCTCTGTCCTATCTTCAATTTTCATTCATTTTGCAGAATATTTGAATTGTGCACTCCTGCACTTAACCTTCTGATAGCATCATGTAATCCATTAATACATAATAGGTTACATTCCATTTTTAAGCGATATCTGATACCTGGCTCTGTATAACAATGGGATTTAATTCACGGTGATGTCATTAAGTCATCATGTATCATGGGACACAATTGCTTTGCAGTCTTACATCATCATACACTCTCTTGACAAATTCTTACCATGTGATACCTGTGATCAAAATGTGCTGATATATAGCACAGATCATCATGGGGCTTGAGAAGGGGGAATGATGTGAAATGGTTTCAAAGTAGCATCAGTTTGGGGAGGAGGGGAAACAGGAACATAGGAATCTGCCTTATGCTGAATCAGATCATTGGTATATCTAGCTCAGTATGGTCTAGACAGAGTGGCAGCGGCTCTCCAGGGTTTTAGGCAGGGATCTCTCCCAGCCCTACCTCAAGATGCTGGGAACTGAACCTGGGACCTTCTGCGTGCCAGGCAGATGCTCAGCCACTGAGCTGTGGCCCTTTCCTTAATATGAATAATATGGCTGCTTATTCAACAAACAAATCCATAGCTTTGCCTGGACTGCAGTGGTCTCTGCAATTTTGTAGCTCCATTTATTGGGGCAGAAATTAGGGGGACATTTTGGTGATTTTCAGGAGTGGCACACAGTTTTCAGGGCAGTGAAACTCACTGGAGGTCTCTAACAATTCTGACCAGTTGGTGGCCACCAGGAATTTACCCCAGAAATCCTAATGAAGGGAGCCCCTGTGTGTCCCCCCACTGCTAAATGCAACCACTCTCCCCCCCAATAAAAAAAATCCAAAAGAGGTGGGATAAACATCCCCTCTTTCACTCCCAAGCCTCCCAAATTTAGGCTGAACTTCTGACAATTTGAAAGTTCAGCCCGGCTGTCATTGTGATACAGAAACAGCTGTCTGGAAAAATTCAACATATATCTGGTTTCACGAGATTCGGCATGCCAGAACTGTCTCATACCAGGGAATTTCAGGAAGCTGAAATGAAGCCTCAATTCTGGTGCCACTGCTTTTGCTTTGAAATGTTTTCCTAAATTGATTGTTTCCAAACCTCCATGGGGTAGATTGTATATACCACTCATCCACTATACCGGAGCAGTGGTAGCTGGTGCCCATTGGGACTCATGAGGTGGAAGGCAGAGAGACCAACAATAGGCAGAGGCAGAGCTGATGAGAGGAGGAAAGAGAGCCAATGACAGGCAGACCCAGCTACTTCTAGTTTTGCCCCCATCCTCCCTACTGAGTTCTGCAAGGCACACACTGAGACTATGGAGGAAGGTGCAGATCTTGGAAAAGTTACTTTTTTGAACTACAACTCCCATCAGCCCCAGCCAGTATGGCCACTGGATTAGGCTGATGGGAGTTGTAGTTAAAAAAAAAGTATCTTTTCCAAGCTCTGGGAAGGTGACAGTGTCACACCTGGAACTGGATATAGGCAAGAAGGGAAGTAGGTAGAGGCTGGCTGAGGTTGGTAGTTCAGTGCCCTATTCACCCTAATGGACCAGCCCCTATTGCACTATAGCCAATTTCATGCTTTCGCTGAATGATAAAGACTGTGGTATTGCAAGGGAGGGCAAGCATTTCTTTTATAGAGTTCTTCAGTGTATAGCTTCCATCTTCCTTTTATTTCATCTCGGTCAGTCAGTGTGTTTCCCTGTGGATTATTCAACATCCCTACTCGTGGTTTAAATTTCCCTTTCTTTTCTCTAATCTTTTGGAATAGGGCTCTTGTTCTTCCCTTTTTGTTGTCCTCTTTTATTTCTATACAATAACTATTGTAATAGTTTTCTTTGTCTCTACGTACTAGTCACTGTATTGTTGCATTTAGGGTTCTGACCGTGTTTCTATCTCCTTTTGCTTTTGGTTTCCTTCTCTCTTTAACCATTTTAAGAGTTTCTTCCATCATCCGTTGAGGTCTTTCTCTCTTTTTAACTAGAAGTATTGTCTTTCTGCATTCTTCCTTGATAATGTCTCTGACTTCATTCCATAGTTCTTCTGGTTCTCTGTTAACCAAGTTTAAAGCCTCAAATCTGTTCCTTATTTGATCTTTATATTCCTCTGGGATGTTATTAAAATTGTATTTTGGCATTAAGATTGCTTTGTTGTTCTTCTTTAGCTTTAGTCTGATTTTCGATATGACCAGTTCATGATCTGAACCACAGTCTGCTCCTGGTCTTGTTTTCATAGAAAGTATGGAACTTCTCCATCTTCTGCTACCAATTATATAATCAATTTGATTCCTATATTGACCATTGGTGATGTCCACGTGTACAGTCTTCTTTTCGGTTGTTCAAAAACTGTGTTTGCAAGAAACAAATTATTGGCTTCACAGAGTTCAGTAAGACTTTCTCCTTGTCTTAGGGATATAGTTAATCTTGCAGCAGCTTTTAGTAGCATTTTGAAATGAACTGGATGCTTTAAATGGTTATAAAATGACATGTAATTGATTACATACGTGTGTATGTGTGTGTGTGTGTGTCTGATGTAAAGCAGGTTATAAATCTACAAAATAAATTAATAATATTCATCCGCTTCCATTCTTGTTCTCTCTCTCTCTCTTTCTGTCTGTCTATACAATCCCACAGACATTTTCTCAACATTTGTCCTGCTTCAGGTGGCACACAGGGAAGTTAACAAGGGCAATCCTTGAATCAGCCTTAGAGCAGTTCAGAATCTCATCACAGGGACAGTACAAGAAGCAAGGTCCAGTAGCAGTCTGATGTCAAAACTCAGGGGCAATATGGGAGGCAAGGTCCAGAAACAGTTCAGCTGGTCTACTAAAAAAAAAAAGCTAAATAGCTAATGCAAAGACTTTCCAGCACTGTGGGCCTGGAAATGAAGACTTTAAAACTTGAGTTTTAGCGCAGCCTTTCTCAGTCTTTGTGTCCCAAGATGTTGCTGGATGCCAGGGACAAGCCCACATCCCAACCTTCCTGATTGGCTTCCTGTCTCCCATTTTGAAGTTATAGAATTCATTGCAGCCTTGCCACCTGGAAAAAGCACCCAGGGAGGACATGATCTGCCCCCAGATGTTTTTATTGTAGATGGCAACTGGTGGGCACCAATTTTAGTAAAATTGTTTACATATATTAACTATACTATCCCAGTCTGCATCTGTGTTGGAATTGCTTTTTAATATTTTTTAAAAAACCTTTTTTTAAAACAATATGTTTTTAACCCTTTTTTAAGATGTCTGTAAAGCTTTTAAAAGTGTTTCTAAAGTTGTTTTGTTTTAATGTATTTTAAGGTCTGTTTTTATGATGCTTTAAAGTGTTTTTAGTGCTTTTGTTTACCGCCCTGGGCTCCTGCTGGGAGGAAGGGTGGGATATAAATCAAATAATAAATAAATAAATAATACTGGCAAGCTTCCAGTAGGTTGGCAGACCAGCACTGTTGTGCCAATTTTTAAGGATGGTGATCCTTTGGACCCTAATAACTATAGACCTATCAACTATAGACCTATCAACTATCATCCTTTTAAATGTGGCATCCAGACTTTATGCAAGGTATCTTTTGCTTAAACTCCAGAAATGGTAGGACCACTCCTTTATTTATGACTGGCAAGTGGGCTTCAGGAAGGGTAGGAGTACAATCGATCAGGGGTATGTACACCATCATTTAATTAGAAAATATATCAAGAGTCCAAACAAGTTTATTTTTTCCGCTTTTATTGATTTTTCATCAGCTTTTGATTTGATAGACAGGAAACGATTATGGCAAAAACTGGCCATGACTATCATCAACAAAAGGCTACTTTGGCTTGTCCAATTACTACACCAGGACAACCTAATGCAGGTAAATGTTGGTCCCCAGGTGTCTTAACACAACCAATCTCTATCAACCAAGGTGTATTTTGGCCACTTTTCTGTTTAACCTGTATATTATAATGATTTAATTCCTGGCATGGCCTCTCTGTCTTTCTTTCCTCCTTCAATTAATAATCAGAAAGTATCAATATTGCTTTATGCTGATGATTTGGTCTTGGTTTCCTTAAACAAAATAGACTCCAAAGTATGTTGGTTAAATTTGGTCAGCTTTGTAAAGAGCAACACTTGAAGGTCAACTATTCCAAATCCAAGATTATGGTTTTTGGGGAAAGAGCTCCAGTGCATAAATGGTCCTTTGACGGGCATAACATTGAACAGGTTCAATCATTTAAATATTTAGGACTTCATTTTAATAAGTACTTATCATGGAAGCACCATTTAGCTGCAGTTAAATTAGCAAGTTCTAGTTCTATTGGACAGCTTAGGAAGTTTTTCTTTTCCAGGGGAGGTCAGCTGGTGAATCCTGCCCTGAAGATCTCTACAGCTAAAATTATTGCCCAAATGCTATATGGGGCTGAAATCGGGGAGGAGAACACATCAAATCCGTGTTTTAGGTTCTCCAAAATATATTTATGAAACAGCTTTGAGGACTTCCCTCTGGAACACCATCAGCCCATCTGAGAGCTGGGCTAGGTCTTCCTTCAATTGCAGCCAGAATTGACCTATCCTTTTTTAGATATTGGCGCAGATTAAATGGGATGGAAGACCAATCTCTGACTAAGCTTTGTGTGCCAGGCAAAGCTTGAAGAGTACAACCTTACTATGGACAGGTTTTTATCCCTCAGTTCATGTGCCCTTAAAAATTGGATTTTTGATCATGATGCAAATCAGGACAGGACAGCTATCATTGGTGCTCAATTTTCCATGTAGTTTCCTAAGTTTAAGTTAAATCATTTAAGGGCACACCATCTCGAGATTCTGACACACTCTAATCTCTGCAGGGCTTTTACTGGACATAGGTTTCAGCTGATGCCCTCAGCTTATCTTGATAGGAGCAGAGCTTGGAAAAGTTACTTTTTTGGACTACAGCTCCCATCAGCCCAATCCAGTGGCTATGCTGACTGGGGCTGATGGGAGTTGTAGTTTAAAAAAGTAACTTTTCCAGGCTCTGGATAGGAGATATCATGGGATCCCACATGAGGAGTGGAGATGTGTATATGGATGCAGCCAGCTTGAGGACATCATACATTACTTGTTGTTCTGCCCACTTTTTGAGAGAGAACCCCAGAGAGAAGTTCCTGTCTCCCATTATGCAGTTATCTTCAAATCGATCTCCACAGAATGTTGTACTTTCTTTATTAGAGGACAAAAATGTATGTATCACATATAAAGTGGCTCAGTTTGCTCTAGTGGCGAAGAGGTTGTGTTCTTGTTACTTGAAAAACTTAGAACTTTTAATATGATTGTTTCAACAGTTATAATGATATATTAAGTGGGATATTTAATGCTAATTTCCTGACCTGTTTTAAATCTTACATTTCTTTCTTTTGGTATTTTAGTATTTTTAATGAGTTTAATAATATTGTAAAGGTCTATGTCCAATGTAAAATAAATGATTGATTGATGTTGCTAGCTACAGTTCCCACCATTCTTGACCATTGGCCATGCTGGCTGGGTCTGATGGGAGTTGTAGTTCAGCAACATCTGGGGACCCAAAGGTTGGGAATGGCCACTTTAGGGCAAAATTGAAGGACCATCTGGTTGCCTGGGGATTTGGTCTACTCATGAGGAGTGATTTATGCCCAAGTAGGGATGGAAGGATCTGTCTGTTTTGGTTCTCTCACTTTTTTATTTTTTTTTATCTTAAATTCAGTTCTCTGCAGCAATCTTTTTTTAAAAAAAAAAATCCTCATGAAAATTCATCAGCATTTTAGTGTGACTTTCTCCTAACAAACACATTTTTGCAGGCAGATTTGACTAGGGGAGCAAGTTTCCCTATGATAATGCATTTTGTATGTTCTTTTCACTGAGACACTCATTTTATGCACACATTCCCCAAATATATGCATTTAAAAACATTGTTTGATTGGTGAACTGCATGGGATGGGGGGATCTGCCTTGTACATAGAGAAATAACATGTCTTAGCCAAAACCCTTCTCCTAGCCAAGGGGAACATTCATACGCAGGCACCTAAAAGGCAAAACTTTACCACTTTATTTTTTGCTGACTGGCCTGGTTCCTGTGCAAAGTGTGTGCCTGAATGCTGCTCGATTTTGCCATTCATCCTTCTCATGCATTTTGCAACCTGCTGCCTCCTCAGTCATTTCTGGTCTATCAGCTCTGACTTTATGCAGACAAGCTTACAAAGTTATTCCTTTACTGCAGTGATGAATGAGAAACAAATAGTTAACAAGTGACTAGAAGTCTCTGTATCCTTCAGCAGTCTATATAATGTAATTTCAGGCCACTGAGTAATAAATAGGCTGGCGTAATATTTACAGACATGTCTGGAATGCCGTAAGTTACTCGCTGTCTTACGGGAAAGTCATTAATGATCGTGTGTGGAGATTGACGATTACATGTTTGCCCAGGAGTCCTTCTGTGTCTCCTGACACTAGTTTAACTTATGCTTTTCTATCTTGCATTGGCTTGGCTTTCTTCAGGTTGTTTCCCAACTGGGGTTTGTTCCTAATGGGTTCCACAGTGCTAGCAAACCCTCTTCCAACAGAGCCCTCATCCAACCAACAGAAAAAGGATATAGCAACAGTCTCTCTTACTCACACCACTTGGACTGAAAAAAGTACAAGTTCTTCATATGAATGGAATTTTTCTCCCCTGTTGAAAGTACAAACTGAATCATTTTCTCTCCTTCTGGCAAGCAGATTTCACTGCTTTGAAACATGAAGATGTTTGGGGTGAAAAGGGAAAATATGGGAAATCTGTTGAAGGGTCAAAACACAAGGGAGCTCTCTCTCTCTCTCATATATTCCCTTTTAAAACATGAATAAAAAATACCAAATCTACTCCTGAAAACTTTATTGAGTGATTTAAAAGCTTCATCATTGGCCCACAGTGAATTTTGAATGCTGAGTTCTGCTGAGGATTTACTTGGTTAAGAAAAAACAAGACAAGAAAAGATCGTTTTAAAAAAAAAAAACACCATTCCAGATCAAATGCATAATATTTTGCAGTTCCATGAAAATGCTTGGTAACACTTTGAAGCTGCCCTGCGGCAGTTTTCTTGAAATTCCATAATATCATTGAAGGCGGAAAGAAAGAGGCGGAGTGCCAGTATTCGCTGATCATGGCGCTGATTGAAAACCGCTCTGCTGTGGTCTCCAAAGCTATTTTGATTCTTACTGCCTTGTTTCTGTCTTGATGCCAACTCTAGGAAAATACAGAAATCTGCTTCCTATTTAGAAGTGGGATTCAATAACAAAACAATCCCATAAGATTATAATAGAATATCTAGCTAAAAATATTTCCAAGAGACAGAAAGCAACCATTGTGGTATGGACCACTAACCCACTTTTTCAATGAGGTTTTCAGCAACTGAGAGCCTCCCAAAATCCAGGCATCAACAGGAGGAAACCTCCCTCTAAAACAACAGAATTGGACAGCACACAACTAACGAGTGGGCAACCTTCTTTCTGTTGAGGACCACATTCCCTTGGGAGTAATCTGACAGGGGTTGCATGCCCATGGCAGAGCTAATGAAAGGCAAGCAAACGAGAAACGTGTTCTGGATGAACTGATCTAGAATAAAATCACCTTGTTTCAGTTTTCACCATGGTTACCTCAGATCAGAATTCCCAATCACAACTAGGCTGGATTACTGTAATGCGTTCTATGTGGAGCTGCCCTTAAGGTTGGTCCGGAAGCTGCAGCTGGTGCAAAATGCAGTGGTGAGACTGCTCACTAGGGCAGGGTATCGCCAACATGTCACCCCACTGCTGAAAGAATTGCACTGGCTTCCCATTTGCTACCAGGCCAAGTTCAACGTTCTAGTTTTGGTGTACAAAGCCCTATACAGCCGTTGACATGCCCGTTCAAAGAGAGAAGCTCTTTGCATTAATGCTCTGTTGAGAATACACACATTATTATTTATTTATTATTATTATTTATTGAATTTATTAGTCGCCCATCTGGCTGGCTGTCCAGCCACTCTGGGTAACGTACAAAATAGGCATACAATACCTAGACATTAAAAAATCTAAAAACAATGAAGATAAAATCTAGCCCACCCCAAAAGCCTGCCTGAAGAGCCAGGTCTTCAAGGCCCAGCGGAAACTCATCATAGAAGGGGTATGGCAGAGATCATTTGGGAGGGAGTTCCACAGGGTGGGAGCCACAACTGAAAAAGCCCTCTCTCATTAGAGCAAAATGTCCATAAAATGCATCTGTTGATGAAAATGATATAAAAATGCATTATATTAGGGGAGATTGCCTTGCAAAAATGTGCATATTAGGCAGAAGTGCATACAAAAATGTGTACATTAGGAGAAATTTGCATTAAAATGCTGAGGAATGTTCATGAGGACCTTTTAAACATTTTTTTCCTCAAATTGGTGTGGAAATGTGGAGAACTGAGTTTCAGTCTGGAAAAATGAGAAACAAGAAACCAAAACTGGCAGATTCACCTACCCCTGATCGATGCTATATGGATTCAAAAAGATGAGTTAATTGAACAGTGTGTGTGTGTGTTTGATTTTTATGATGTGTTACAAGAAAATGGAAAAATCTAGACTTCTAGTCTTCTACCTGATAGCACTGGCCATCTGCCCTGCCCCCCAAGAATTCTTCCCTGATATAGTAGATATCATCATTTGATAACAGGCTGATCCTCTTGATTTTACCTTCTGGATTCATGCTCAAATGGATGTTTATCATCTGCCACTGAAGAAGACTGAATAGCTGAAATCCATCTGGCTATAGATACTGGCTCTGGAAAATATTTGTTTCATGCAAGTGCGCATGTCATTTCATTTAAATTGATTTGTATAGTCGCATAATTCAGTTTGTCAGTATATCTATATGGAGGTGAATCTATTGGCCATTGGGCAATGATATGGTTCTTATAAAGTTATCATTTCCAATTTGTTTCATATATGTAATAGATTTATATTTAACTCATAGCATACCTTGACTTTTTTTCCCCGCATTCTTATCCTTAGTCAAGTATGAACCAGCTTCAACTGTGAGGACTACTTTGGTGGTGCAGGCTCAGTGCTTAAAGCACAGCTTTCCAGGGTCTCAGGCAAGGCTATTTCCTGGCCTTGCCATTGGTGTTGCTACGGCTGGACTAGCAGGTACAGATGCGGGCCCCATGAGCCCCAGGGGCCCCCCCAGAGGTGCCACAGCAGAAAGTGGCAAAATGCCCCATAAAGAAGTGAATGGCTACATTGGCTGCTGAGGCTCCAGCTTCCCACTACTTTAACATTAAACAATTCTGATCTCAAGGTGAGGGTGGCAACAAGCTCTGCCAATATGATGCCACTTTAGTTGTGGAGCCAGTGAAAGAGCAGCAAGGGGGCAGGCTGAGAAGGCTTGGCCAATCCCCCCTTGCTACTACAGTGCGCTCCACTCCAGGTGCCATTTTCTCCCTAGAGTTAGGATAACTTCACATGGCAAGTAGCTGGAACCTAGCTGGAGAAGCTGGTCGGTGCAGCAATTTGCTTTGCAGTCCCCACTGATGCACTTGCCTGCCACCCACTTACTTGACTCCTAGGGTTACCAGGTCTATGGTTTTTGCCCAGAGATTCTGGGTTTGGGGGTTCCTCTCCAGGTCTCCAGGTGACTCACCTTAACCTCTGGACTCTCAGCTTTCATTTTTTCTAAAAACGTAAGTTTCTAGGTGGTCTGGTTCTTGAGATATACACCAAAATGTCAGCTACTCCCATTCCACAACTTCTGTTCAGTCAGCTCGAGGCAGGCTGCCCTAACCCCACACTTTCAAGTTTGTAGCCAGTAAGTGAAATCAGGGTTGTGATTTGTTGACCTCCAGGCAGTGCCTAGACCCCAGTGCAATGCCAGAAAATGATGGAAGGTTTCCTGCTTCTTTGAAAATCTCATAAATTAAGCATATAGCTGTCAGTTTTCTCTCTCTATTGTGTTCAGGAGTCAAACAAGTTTAAATTTTCCTAGGCTGTTGAAGAGGGCAGTGTTTTGAAAACCTTCCCAATATGAACCTTTAATCCAATACTCGCTTTTCTGGGAATAAAGCTGCGATGTTAATCCCACATACCCAGAGTAAACCTTATTGAATTCAATAGGACATGGTTAGGATTGTGCTATAAATTAATAGGACTTTTGAGTTAACATAGCAAAGAATTGTGTTTGTGTTGTAAATCTTTCTCTCCTCTCCAATCCTATTTTTTAAAGCAATTAGTCAGGGCTTACTTAGGTATCAGTTTTTATTATCTAGGAAACTAATACTGCTTTTTAAAAAATGTTCTGCAATGACCAACTGATTTGACAATAAACTATTATATGGGGTACATGTATTTTTACATCTACAGTTTGTGTATATATGGAGTCTTTCCAACAACCCTGTGAGGTAGGGTGGTAATTGGAAACCAAGGCAGCTCACAATAAGAAATAAATCCCTTGAAAATCCAATAACCATGAAAACAAGTATAAACAGTTGCACAACAGTTTAAAGTGCCATGATTCTGAATTTTGGGTTGGGTGAATGAAGTTCCTTATCACTTGAGGTTGCAGTTCTCTGCAAAGGGAAATGGACTGCCTTCAAGTCAATCCTGACTTATGGTGACCCTATGAATAGGGTGTTCATGGTAAGCGGTATTCAGAGGGGGGTTACCATTGCCTTCCTCTCAGGCTAGTCCTTGCCAGCTGGCTAGGGCCTGCTCAGCTTGCCACAGCTGCACAAGCCAGCCCCTTCCTTATCCGCAACTGCCAGCTGGGAGGCAACTGGGCTCCTTGGGACTATGCAGCTTGCCCACGGCTGCACAGGTAGCAGGGCACATAACCCCTTGAGCCACTCACTGTGGGAGTGATCTTTAGCTGGCCCTTGACACCCAGGAGACACGAGCAGGGATTTGAACTCACAGATCCTGGACTCCCAGCCAGGGTCTCCTCCCCACTGTGCTATACCAGCTGCCTGCAGTTCTCTGCACACTTCCCTATTTGACTAAGCCCCATTGAATACACTGGGACTTGCTTCTGAGTAAACAAACAGGATTGCACTATAAAGATCTTTACAGGTTGTATAAATAATAAACATCTTTGACGGTCATGATTATATAAATATTTCTTCATACTGTGTCCCAATAAGTATTTGATTTCACACTATGGTTGTAGTTTATTATTTCATCTACATTTTAAGTGTGCCCTTCTTTTGGGGGGAGGTCATGATTCCCTTCTGTTGCATTTGGGCAGATAGGCTGAGAGATGGTGAGTAGCTCATGGTCACTCAGTACACTTTATAGCTCATTGCCATTTTGAAAAAATTAATTAAAATGATTCACATGCAGGCAAAGTTTATGAAGTAGGTCCACACAATACATTTAAAGCACATCCAACTCACATTTAAAGTGCATGGCTTCCCCTAAAGAATCCTGGGAAGTGTAGTTTTCTCCTCAGATTTATAATTCTCACCACCCTTAACAAACTACAGTTCCCATGATTCTGTAGTGAGATTCATGTGCTTCAAATGTTTGTTGAATGTGCTTTAAATGAATGGTGTGGATCTGTCCTAATGTGCATTCATTAGTGAATTGAAAAGAACAATTTTAAAAGATACTTTTTTAAACAGGGGAAGGGTTGTAGCTCAGTGGTAGGGCATATGCTTTGCATGCAATGATCTAGAATTCAATTTCTGGAAAAGACTATTGCCTGGAATCCTGGAGACCCAATGCTAATCCATGTCATCAGTACTGAGCTAGATGATAGCCAATGGCCTGAGTCAGTACAAGGCAGTCCTCTGTTCCTAAAAGTGGAAAGAGACCCAAGGGCCACAGTGACTCAGAAATTTATTTATGTATTTTATTTACAATATTTATATGATGCTTTATTGAAAAAAATCTCAAAGTGGTTTGCAGAAGGAATTAAAACAATAAAATTATTGGCAAAAACAGTTAAAGACAGGTATTAAAAACTTTCAAAATAATAAAACCAACAATGAGTTAAAAACAGATAAAAACCATAATAGCTTCTACATTCTGGGATAGGCTTGCCTAAACAAAAATGCTTTTAGCAGGTGCTGAAAAGAGTACAATGAAGGCGTCTGCCTAATGTCAATAGGCAGGGAGTTCCAAAGCGTAGCTGCTGCCACACTAAAGGACTGATTTCTTACAAGAGCAGAACAAGTACTATACGGCAGCCATAACATGGAAAGCACACCTTGAACTTTGCCTGGTAGCAAATGAGCAACCAGTGCAGATTTCAGAGAAGAGATATTATGTGCTGATAGGGTCTCACTCATGTCAGCAATCGTGCCACAGCATTCTGAACTACAGCCCCCGGGTCAGATTGTGCTGCATGAGGATTTCTGTGAATTTGGCTGACTGGCTGCCAGGATTCTTTTTGGTTTTTGGTTAGGAACCCTGACTGGTTGTGGGATGCTGAGTTTTCTGCTTCACTCATTGGAATCTTGTTGTGGTTGGTATGGTATTGCATTTAGGAAATTGTCACTGTCTTTTGCTTTGCTTTTCTAATTGCATTTCATTTATCTTTAACCTCATTCCCTTACATTCATAGAAGTAACTATAGTGGTTCTATGCACTCAGCTGAACCCCCTTAAAGCGAATTATGATGCACCTTATTGGTTGCATGACGGTTTGTTTCTTGCCCAATAGTGGTAAAAAAGAATTCATATATTTGGAAGTGTAGCTGCAATTGTTGTTGTTCCCATGCTGCTGCCTGTGAAGGTAGACCAATGATGTGTGTTTTCTCTCTGTCAATTATTACTCACTGGAATTGGTTTGGCTATCAAAGTGAATTTATAGCAGCCCACAGGGTAGACAGAAAAGGGTAGAGAATCTTCTTATTTTTACTCATTTCTCAAACCTGTTTCTGAAGTGAAAGGTCAAATCTGTAAAGAAGTTTGGAGCAGCCATGTTAAAAGATAGGGGGAGGGCATTCCAAGCAGGAGGTTGCCAACCCTACTTGGATATGGATATCTTTGCAGGGGATCCCTAGTCAAGCTTTACCAACAGCACAGTCTAAACTATATCTACTCAGAGGTACGTCCTGTTGAGTTCTATGGGGCTTAATCCCTCAGTAAGTGTGTTTAGAATTCAGGGACATCCATCTTTACTCCTGAGTGCTCCCATCTAACATCTTCACAACACTAGGCTCCTTTCGTCCTACAATGGCCTTCTGGTGACTGGCCTGGCCTGAGGGCACTTAAACCCTTCTTGTCAGAAGCAAGTAGGCTAGATTAAATGTTCCTTACCTGGGCTCCATCTTTTAGCTAAGATGTCTATCTTAATTTCCAATGTTTTTGTTGGAATTGTATGCTCCAAGCAACTGTGGTTGATACTTAATATTTCATGATTAATGAAATCACTCGGGCTCACCACTGTGACATTACTTGGGCCTGCCCCATGACATCACTCAGGCCTGCCCCTATGACATCACTAGGGCCAGCCCCCTAAATCTCACGGTTTGGGATGCTTCTGACCTGGCAACCCTAATCAGGAGGTCTGTTCTGCACAACATAAAAGGCAGACCTTTAGTGTTGTGGTACTGACACTGGAATTCCCTCCCCTTAAATGTTAGACAGGCACCATCTCTGTTATCTTTTTGGCACCTACTGAAGACCTTCCTCTTTCAACAAGCCTTTTAAGTAGAGACCTTATCCCTGTGGTGGAACTGCTCTTTAAGATGTTTTTTAAAACTTTTTAAGAAGATATGTTTTTAAAGATGTTTTTGTTGTAATATGTTTTTAAAGATTTTTTTTACTATCTTTTAGAGTGCTTTTAGTGTTTTTGTTTGCCACCCTAGGTTCCTTCTGGGAGGAAGGGCAAGATATAAAAATTTATTAATTAATATGTATTAGAACTTTCCAGCTGAAGTCTGCAGGTTGCAACCTGGCAACTCTATGGTGCTTATTTGTTTTCCTCTATCTTATAATTTTATAAATGCATCAAAATAGTCCAAATGTTATCATTCCCTTACATCAGTTGTAGTCAATATGGTGTCCTCCAAATGTTTTGAGCTCCCATAATTCCTGACCATTGGCTATGGTGTCTGAGGCTTATGGCAGTTATAGTCCACCACAATGTCTAACCAATCCCAGTCTTGCCCATGTGCTTGTGGAATACCATAACATCATAGCAGGGAGAGGCAGACTTTGGACTTGTTCCCTTTATCCTAAGAACTACCAACCAGAGCCAGGTACAAAAGACCTATTCTGTATTAAAGAACATGGTGAACATTTGAGCACACTCTGAGCCTAGGATTTTGCTTTTTATACCCGTACTGAGCTGGGCTCACAGACGTTTTATACAAATGTCCACTCCTGCTTAGCTCTCTTCATTTCAGCACCCTAATTTAGGTGAAAATCAGTCATTTTGTTGCTGCTATTGTTCAACAATTGGGAGTCAGAAATCTTTGCCCATCTACTACAAATCACCTAGAGATCTACCAGTATAAGGGTAGCAATGATGGTTCCCTTTAGATGCTGTTGGACTCCAGCTCCCATCAGCCCCAGCTCCCATGGCCAATCATCAGGGATGATGGGAGTCATAGTCCAACAACATCTGAAGGGCACCCAGTTGGCTACCCCTGTACTAGTAGGTCCCAGTCTACCTTCTGCCTACCCATGCATTACCTCATTCCAAATGGAGTGGGGCATGGTTCTAAAGGGGCCTGGCTTGACTATAAGCTTGTTGTTGTTGTTGTTATGTGCCTTCAAGTTGATTACGACTTATGGCGACCCTATGAATCAGCGACCTCCAACAGCATCTGTTCTGAACCACCCTGTTCAGGTCTTGTAAATTCAGGTCTGTGGCTTCCTTTATGGAATCAATCCATCTCTTGTTTGGCCTTCCTCTTTTTCTACTCCCTTCTGTTTTTCCCAGCATTACTGTCTTTTCTAGTGAATCATGCAATTCAACAATGTCCAGCCAAAAAAATGCTGCTACTGTTGTAAGCAATATCTTAAGCTGACACAACATCCTCTGCTTCATTTTATATTCAAGGGACAGAATCTTGAATTTAAAAGAATTTACCCTAGATTAAATACCGTTTTTCATTTTAATGTGAAAGCTTATGGGAGAAATCTTCACTCATGCTTTCGAAAGGATGTACTTAGTTTTTCTGCTACAGGAAAACAGTACTTTCAGATAAAATAAAAGCCTTGGGCTATTGGAGCAAAACGCCAAGATATTTGATCCGAACAAACAACACATCTGTCTGCTAGTTAAACATTGTGGAATGATGATCTACTGGATACTTATCTTTTCTAGACTAAAACTGAGATAATATCAAGCATAGCTGTCTTTGAAGAAAGAGAAAATATGGAAATGTGAGAAATCTATTCTTTATTAAAAGTACAGTAATTATCCATTCTGTATCCATTTGTGTTCTGCACAGTAGAGCGACACATGTCTCTTGCCTTGTAACCATGTGATCCCAGTTTGTAGGTACATAAACAAATTTGCACAGGTTATACTCCTCCTGGTAGGAAGAGCTTTGTGAATGAAGGTATGATAGCAGTATACCAGCACAATAAAATCTTGTTATTTAAACTGATGAACCAGTTGGATCAGGCCAAAGGGCCCATCAAATGCAGCATCCTGTTCTCACAGTGGCCAACCAGATGCCTATGGAGAGTCTGCAAGCAGAACATGAGTGCAAGAGCACTTTCCCCTCCTGTGGTTTCTAGCAACTGCTGTTCAGAAGCATATTGCCTCTGTCCATGGTGAAAGAGCATAGCCATCATGGCTAGTAGCCATTGATGGAGCCAAGCTTTCTTTCATGTTCATCTCTAAGGCGTTGCCTTATACTAAATCAGTCCATCTAGCTCAGTGGCATCTGCACTGACAGGCAGCAGCTCTCCAGGGTTTCAGACAGAGAGGCTTTTCCAGCCGTACTTGGAGATGCCAAGGATTGAACTTGGGACCTCCTGCATGCAAAACAGGTGCTCTACCACTCAACTGTGGCCCCCTCCCCAATCTCTCGGACTTTTATTTCACATAGAATATGTTGTATTTGTTAACGTATGTTTCATTTGTCATTTTATTGCAAATTACACACACTTGCAAATTACATATTTTTGGCTATTTTTTACACAACTAAGGTATTTTCTCAGTGAAAGCTACTCATTACTGACCGCCATGAGCAGAGCTTGGAAAAGTTACTTTTTTAAACTACAACTCCCATCAGCCTCAGCCAGCATGGCCACTGGATTGGGCTGATGGGAGTTGTAGTTCAAAAAAGTAACTTTTCCAAGCTCTGCCGCCATCATGGGTAATAATTTTACTAAGGTCATATGTTGCTTTTTAAAAAGCAGAATGTAGTTTAATCCCTCAAGATAGCAATAACACAGAGACACTATTTTAAATCCTATGTAATTGGACTGACAAAGGAGGGGAGAGTACTGGTTTATCCAGTAACGTTATCTTATTAGTGCCACAATCAATTACTGATCAGTGTCAGATAGCAGGCTTAATGAGGAAAATGTTGGTGCATCATATGCAAAAGAGGGACCACTTCTAATCCTTGATCTTTAAGAAATAAGGTGTTTTTTGGCATGGTTTATAGGTTTTGCATTGTCTTTTCTGAATCTTTTCAGTGATGCTTCCAAAAATTATTTCAATACATTTTATGGATGTTTTCTGGTCAGTTTGAGCTCTCTTGGGCCCAAACTGGGCAAAAGGTGTCAAATGTATGTCCCAAACTATTTGGTTAAAAAAGAAAAACCTAATGAAGATGGTCTGTTTATTGAAAGCTACTTATTAACTATGGCCAACAAGGCTGACCATTTAAACCCTGAGCTCCTTCAGGAGGAAGGGCAGGATATAGATCCAATAACCAAATTTCACTGGTGTCTTGGGCTATTTAAAAAAGGCTACTTAATTTATTCACTGTAGATGGTCACAACTACTCCTGGACCATAGACAAAACAAAAAGCAGATGTTCAGCATGGTTCAGTATGATCAACAGCAGTCTTCCCTGACCTAGTGCCTTACATATGTTTTGGACTACAACTGCCAACAGCTCCAGCCAATATGGCTAATAATCATGGATGATGAGACTTTTAGTTCAAAGCATCTGCAGGGTGCCAGGCTGAGGAAGGCTGGTCTGGGGAAAACAGCTGTTATGAGTGTTTATTGCCTAGCACCCACCATAAGCAATGGAACACACATACACTAACCATGGAGCAAATTTGCAACTGTTTTTTAAAGGTTAGTGATTAGGAGAATAGGATAAGGTAAAGGATGAATATTCACAAATGCATATGTGATACAGAGAGAGAGAGAGAGTCCCTGATGCATGAAGGAAGGCAAGGCTGAGATTAATCCATCCCTTTGAAAGCAACTTGCCAACTAAATAACTTGCTGCTATGCATGTGTGTAACATGAACTCTGAAGAATCATCGCTGAAGAACCTGGTGAGACAATTCTTAGAATGCCAAATCTGACTTCATCCTCAAACTCCTCTAGAATTGGCTATGTATGGAACTTGACCCAATTTTCAATTGTTTGCATCACCCTACTTTTTTTTACAAGGTGGGTGGTATAAGCAAAACTCTTAGTAGATGCCATCTTTTTCTCTCTCTTAATTGTAACCCCATTAATATATAATTAGCCCATCATTTATGCTTTCTTAAGGCAGGATAGTGCATTGTTTGTTTCAAAATCCCCTGCAAGAATTTCAATTAACTCTTCTTTTGTGCAGCTAAGTAAGCGCTGATTAAACATGCATTAGCATACAAATGAAAAGTTCGTGCCAGAAGAACAGCACCAAGCCTAGATCATGGCTTGTAGCTAACAGCTTAATTCTGAAAGGCCAAATTAAAAACCATAAATGCAACCAATAATGCAATTTCAAGGAAAACAGGGTTGGTTCTGGCTTGTCCCAGCCTCTAACACGGGTGATTCATCTACTTCATCTCCCTAGATGTTTCTTTGCAATAGCTGGCTCCAATTCTGAAGCAGAATTTTGCCAATATGTAAATGGAATATCCCTATTTTTAGATCTACAATCCTTATTTAACTCTCTCCATTCCTGAAGGAAGAAGCCTCCTATTTTGCCTGCTCTCTCCGCTTCTTTCTCCCTCAGTGAATTCATCCCAGCTTTTGAACAAACCCTTGAGTAATTCCACACCCTCTATTTAAGACACTCCCTTGTCTGGATGGCTTCCATATCGAATGATTCGGTAATGCTAATGGAAACTGTGTTATAATGAAATGGTTTTTAAAAATCCATACAACTCCAATCAATTTTATCTGTGTCTATCCTTCTGGAAGAAATTCAAAGGCTCATTCATTCAAGAGAGCCACTTGGCACAAATCCCAGGATTATCATGATGCAGATGGTAAATCATTAACACACTATATACTGTTATGTATTTTGCTAAGGATCATCCTGGTCTTCCAGACCAATGCTGTGCTAGAAATGCACAGTAGGAAGGAAGGAAGGAAGGAAGGAAGGAAGGAAGGCAGGCTACTAAACTCAAGCATCCAAACAGATTTGGGCAACATTCCCCAGTTTTGAGAAGAGGAGCAGTACAAGGTGGCATCCTGTTCTAAATATGTATGTCAGGGATGAGAGTACGGTTCACTGGTCTGTACCTGATAGTCTTTTAATTGTGTTATCGTTACTCAAACTCAGTCTGTAGCACTTCACATTTAGTTCAGTTTGTATGATCTCAGACCAATGAGATTATACAAACTTTCCAGTTGGCCATTTGTGAAAATAACATTAATGTTGTCTATTCTCCTGGTGATGATCACCTCTTACACCATAGATATCATTATATTGCTCTATCTTTTGCTATTTACAGTGCTGCTGTTGTTATTGATTGCCCATCATCAAGCAACCATCTTCCCCTAGGGGCAGGAAACTATACAAAAGGTTTAAAATCATTGTGTGTGTATGAATGACACAGATCATCAGCAAGACATCTCCATGGGATTTTTTTTAACACAACAACAAATCCTCTCTCACACCCTCTCTTCAGAAGTTGGCCAAGGCAATAACTGTTAAAAGTGATTGTCAAATTCACTTTATTTACTTTTCCTTTGGAAAAAACAATTCACTTTGGCTATTATTGCATGGATTAATATTATAGCAGAAGCCAACAGAAAGATGATTGAAAACATAAAAAAGAGGGAAATGTAATCAGTAAATCTTTTATTTAAAGTATGCATTAATAATGTGTGTTGCATTCAGATTTTTCAAATAAAACCATTTGTTTGTAAAAATCTTTTTCTTTTAATAAAATTCTATTCAGTTTAAACCTATTAATATAAACAAGCAACATTAAGATAAATAAATGAAAACATGATGTTAATATATGATGAACTGATGATGAAAGATGAGACTACAGAAAATCTGTGTACTTCACAATGACCTCAGTTTTGTACTGTAATGTATGTGACTGTGACTCTGAGCAGCTGAGAGAATCATCCTTTTAAAATATAGCTGCTTATGTACAGTATTTGCAAAGCTGTTTTTACTATTAAGCATTACTGCCTTATTCTCCCACCCCACCACTCACGCATGTAAGGGAGAGCTATATCAGTAGGGAGACAGAATAAGAAACATAACAGGGAATGTTAATGGTACCATCATCACCTCGATAAAACAGTGTAAAATGGAATATGGATTTCAGCAGGATACCGCCAAAAATATGACAACAGCATAACGTTAATATAAGAAATCATTGTAAAATATTCCTAGGTTCAAAAACACTGTTGTTAAGTTCATCACAGTTTTGTTTTGTTTTTTAAAAAAAAAATAGGTATCATTAAAGATCTCTAGTGCTTGTATGGAAAGCAACTGATTTTCTTGGTAGGCCAAAGATGAACAACTTTGGAGCTCACAGTCACATTCAACTATTATGAAATTCTCCACCATTTCCTAGTCAAGGGTGGGACGCCTCAGGCTCAGGGACTGAATGCAGTTCCCCAGGCCTCTCTTTCTGGCCTTTGGGACTCTACCCAGGCTACACATCTCATTGGCTGTGCTCTACACCCTCCTTGAATACTTCTGCTGTGATAATGCCTTCTTCTTGCCTGGATGGAGGATGGAGAGATCTGAGGGGGACGCACAGAAAACCTCTGAATTTTGTGTGACTGGAATACAGCATACCATACAAAGGGGTCACATCCACTCTGCCCACTTTGCCCTCTGGTCCACCCACTACTGGCATATGGGCCCTGGAAGGCTGCCCGCAAGAGAACGTGGCCCTTGGACTGAAAAAGTTTCCGCAGCCCTTAAGTATGTCTTTGATACAGCTGTGACATCCTTATAGTGCCAATGTACTCTGCAAGAAAAAAGCTGACAGTGGAGCCTTCCACACAACAATGAAGCAGCAGACTTGATGCTGCTTATACATGCACGGCTGGCAAAATGTACACGTGACATCACCTTCACTGAAATGAGCGGTTTCCCTATTTAATCTGGATTTACTGTTCCCATGGAAAACCCAGTAAGTTAAAAAAAAAAAAAAACCACAGAAACAGTGAATCTGGATTAAATCGGAGAGGACATTTTGATTAGGACAGTGTTGTGTGGATGCTGTGCAAAACTTGCATTCGTGAGCAGGACACAGTCCACAACAAACTACCATGTAGAAGCTCTATGATGGCTGATTGATGGAACAATCTCTTTGCATCTGCCCTCTCCGGGGAAAAAATCTGAAATGGCAACTCCTGCTGACTTCAAGTCCAAAAGATTCAGATCCTGCCACAGGCTTAAGATGAGCTTTGATATTCATGTTGTCAACAGAGGGGGAGGAAAGCAGCCTTGCAGACTCCTAAAATATAAGCTAAACGCTCAGAATATGCTGAAGCAGGAATTTTGGTTTCTTACAAAATTAGAATGTATTATTTTCCCATTGCTGGAATTCAACTATCTATCTAGGATGTCAAGGATTTTATTTTTTTTAAGAAAACCTCCGAATCCTGGTGTTCACAGTGGGAGCTACATATTATGGCAGTGTTGTTGCATGTCTTGCTCCAAAGGAGAGAAATGTTTTTGCAAGGTCAGCTTCCAAGTCATCATTAATGTTTACAGTTTCACTAGCAGCCTGCATTGCTATAGTAACCCTGAAAAGCACATTCCTCCACAAGACCAGATTGGAAGGAAAACAAATCCTTGTAATCTCTCTATTCCCCCCCCCCAAGGAGAAAATGGGTCTCTTGTTTAAAGAGTACATCAGTTTTGTACATTGTTAGCTAACAGTACTCTACAGTACTTGGCCAAAAGTCTCTATCTCTTTTAGAAACACAGCTTTTATTCTGGGGTAGACAGCCATTTTCAGCCTGAGGGCTGCATTCCTTTCCAGGCAACATTCTGAGGGCCACATGCCAGAGGTGGGCAGGGCCAGTGTCAAAAGTGGGTGGAGCAATAAATGGAAATTTTACAGCAGGCCGGTGTTCCACAGGCACCCCCACCCCAGCTCTCCACCCAGAAAAGCAAGAGACATTACCAGAATCTGACACATTCCAACCAACCAAAAACAGTGTATGTGAAGGGTGTGAAGCAGAGCCAATGAAGGGTGTGGCCTAGGATGGTTCTGAGAGCCAGACAGAGAGGCCTGGAGAGCTGCATTTGGCCCCTGGGTCTGAGGTTCCCCATCCCTATTTTGCCCCAAAGTAAAAGGAGTGCAAAAAAGGCTGATGGGAGGCTGATGATATGTTCCTTGCCTAGCAAAAGTTTTTTGGGGGGAATTTGGTGGCTATTAGTGGTACTAGCGGTTGGCGTTAGGTCACTTTAGACTCTGGACTGAATACTCCTCTTCACCACTACCCCTTGAACTTCATGGTCTTATTATGTTCCCTTCTTCTACCATCTCTAAATGGGATCAATAGCTACTAGCCCTGATGGCCATGTTTGACCTCCTCTATTGGAGACAATTTGCTTCTGAATACCAGTTATGGAAAGTGGAGGACGGGAGAGTGCTGTTGAGCTCAGGTCTTGCTTATGGGTTTCCCATAGGCACCTGGTTGGCCACTGTGAGAACAGGATGCTGGAACAGATGGGTGACTAGCATGGTTCAGCAGGCTCTTCTCATGTACTTATTTCAAATGGTCTGATGGGGTGGGAACCTCTTTATGGTCATGTCTATTGCTTCACTGTCTCTGAATGTGGTAAGCCAGCCTTGCTACATTTGATACCCCCAACCAGAGGTGCCGTCAGGGCAGGGCTTCCAATTAATGGCCATTTAGCTCCTCTATAAAACTCAGCCAGTTGCTCCAGGATTTTGCTGAGTCAACATGGATATTTGGCCTCAGCAGCAGGAGCAGTATCCATGGTCCTGAACCCACACCCTGATCTCCCTCCAAGGTGCTGCCTTCGCCTCCCCTTGTCTCACCATCCTTCATGGAGAACCAGAACCTACCAACTTTTCCTTGCTAGGACTATCATCTCTCCTTGGTGGTGAACATCTCCGAAGATCACAAAACAGACCAACAAATACAATGTCCATTATATTTGGGGAAGCAAAATGGGGAGTGGCTACAAAATTGTGGCCGCCAGAGCCCAATCCAAACATTGGTACAATGGGCTCTGCTGGGGCACTAGCGAGTGACCAAGGGTGTTTCACATTGAGGTCCAGCCTCTGAGGAACCTTAAGGTTCAAGTCTCCCCTTAGCCAAGAATTTCATTTGGTAACCTTGGGCTTGCATTATCTTTCAATCAAATCTACCTCACTGGCTTGTTATGTAAATAAAATGGGAAGGTAACCATGTATGCTGCCTTGAGCTCCTTAGGGGAAAGGTAGAGTACAAATGTAATAAATAAAAACAGTACCAGTTTAAGGGAGCAAATTGATTATATAAATTTACCATTAGAAATAGTTTCTGCTTAAGTTCAGCCTCCAGAAGCAAATACAACCATGTGTGGGGAAAGAGAAGCTCAATACAACAAAAGTGACATGTTAAATGACTATATTGCTGTCTAACTCTCTATCCAGCAAAGAAATGTTAGCAACTTTATCGTGAATTCAGTGAATATATGGATTGTAGTTGCAGGCTCCACCCTGGCTACCATACATTCATCTGAAGGTGAGCACAGGTGAGCATGTACAAATGTAGGTCATAGACTCTGGGTTGTATCCACCCTTAGTCCTACTCAGAGTAGACCCTTTAAAAACAACGGCCATAACTAACAGGTCCATCAGTTTCACTAGGTCTGATCTGAGACAAACTTAGTTGGATACAACCCTCTATCTCTGTGAACAGGAATCTTGCCACATTTAAAACTCTATGCACAGGCAAACATGGACAGATCAGGAGCACAAACAGCAGATGCAGTCTCCTTCCATGTGTTTACTGAATGTGTGGAGGACCTTATAGGGAAAACACCAAAGACTGTAGGTACTTCGTTCATTGCTGATAAAATCTAAAGAGGACAAAGTAGGGAATCAGGCAGAAGTTTGTTCTAAATGGAAAAAAATACATTCACTCCAGCTAATCTGTGAGAGATACCATAAGATAATAAGCACAATCTATCAGAAATGTCTCCTGTGCAATCTCCCATGACATGCTCTCTGTCTTAACTCCATTGCAAATTGAGATACTGAAGCAGTTGGACAACTTGCTTGGGTGTAGCTATGGGGAAACTGTGGCTCTCCAGACATCGTTGGATTGGCACGTCCATCATCCTCAGCCATCATGGTCAGTGGTCAGAGATGATGGGATTTGTTGTCCAACAGCATCTGTCCACAGTCTCCCATCCTTGGTATATACTTCAACAAGTCATTATCCCCTAATCACAATTGTAACTATCATTCAAAGTATTGTGTCATCTTCTGTAAAATGAAAGCCAAGATGTCGCTCAGTGGAGAAGACATGCTTTGCACACAGAAGGGCCCAGGTTCAATCCCCAGCATCTCCAGACAGGGCTGGGAAATATTCCTGTCTGAAACCCTGGCAAATTGCTGTCAGTCAGTGTAGACAGTTCTGACTTTGATGGGCCAGTGGTGTGATTCAGTATAAGGAAGCTTCGTATAGTTCCTCCTTTGCTGACAATAATTTTAAAAGGTGGGGAAATGCAGGCATCTGCAAGAAAAAGTAGCTTAGCTCATGCTGCTTTATTCTAGAAAAAAAATGAGTGTACTAACAGTGAAATGATTCATCAGAGAAAAACAAGAGTGTGGTTTACCGAAGAAGTCTTGAACTGTCTCATGAACAAGAAAGTTAAGGCACTGGATGGTGATTTCTTCTTTTAAGATTTTCAGCCTAATATAACGAGTGCTTCCAATAACCCTACTCATAGGGTCACCATAAGTCGGAATTGACTTGAAGGCAGTCCATTTCCATTTTTCCAATACAACAATCCAGGTTTTCTTGGGCCAGGAGCCTAATCAGCAGAGAGGCAGGGGGCAGAGAAGGCTAGCTTACGAATTCACCGGCTGGCCTAAACAGCACAGAAGACAGGGACTGAGCTGTACAGATTGCCAGGCCCAAATATTGGAGTCGCTGGCTCTCATGATCATCTTCTGCTTAGACCAATGATATCGAATCTCAGGCTTGAGGACCAAATGTGCCCTCCTCAAGTGTTTTTGCCTGGCTGGAACATGTCCTTGAACTGTGATAATGTCTCTTGTTTACCTAGATGGAGAGATGTGTGCTTGTGCAGAGACCTCTGAATTTTGTGTGGCTGGAAAGCTGCCCACTGTGCAAGAGTCAGTGAGACATCCACAGCTCCACCCACTTTTTGCCTTTCATCCTGCCCACCACTAGCATGTAGCCCCTGGAACGTTGCCCCAAAGGGAAAATAGCCCTCAGGCTGAAAAAGTCCCCCACATCTGCTTTAATGCATCAGGGGGTTCATCGGAACCCTCGGGGTTGTTCTTTCAAAGCATTCACTTTTGCAGGGGTCAATCTCATTCCTGCAAAGTTGCGTTTTTCAACATGTCAGTCTTTGTGGCTGACGAGTGGCACCACTGGTAATTTTCTTTGTTGCTTTCTGAATGTTAATACTGTCTAAACCAGTGATTATTCTACTCATTGGGATTTCATTGTGAATGAAGATTAGACATGGGTGGGCAAGGCAGGAGAGGATTACATTTAAGCACTTGTCGGCAACAAGAGTGCTTCGCATGGCAGCACTTTTAGCTCTAAAACATAAATACTTTGGAATAATAACAGCAGCCATAGTTTGCAAAAAAAAAAACACAACCCTACTTAAAATAAAACAACACAGCAACTAATTCCGAGAAAGTTTCCCCACCCTATAGTTCTCTCCCCCAAGAATTTTCTACACATTATAAGTGCTATGAGTCTGGAAAGGTCTCTGCTTGGATAAAGAGGCACAGGGGGGAATCCTGGGATGCCACTAGTGGCAGGGTCATTGGCAAGGGGAGGTGTGGTGCAAGGGGTCAACCATGCCATTGTCGGAGAGGAGGTGACAGCGGTCTGAAAGCCATGGCCCTCACTGGGCCATGCCTCAACCAACTTGCCCTCCCACCTGGTGATGCTCTTGGTGATAGTTCGTAATAAAACTACTCTCATCCACCATATGATTGTGGAAGAAGTAGCTGACCTGGTATATGTATTACCAAGACATTGGGGTGTGAGGTGGGGGACCAGATCTGACCCAACTTTACTATCTGGGTACTCAGTGTAGTACCATCATTGGTTGGAGGGTCCAGTGAGCGGGGGGGGGTTTGCAGTTATTCATAGGACATGTCCAGTCAGTCTGCATTAAGTTTATATTAGCAACATCCTTGAAATTTGAAGATGTTCATGCACTTTTAAATTATATTCCTGTTGTATGGGGATTAATGGCAGGGCATCAAGAATGGCCTTTGCATGCCCTAATGGTCGCTAAGAGACTTATACTTCGAGCCTGGAAGATCAAATACCCACCAACTGTAATGCAATGGTTTGATCACTTAAATGCCCTTGCCACATTTGAGCCTACTTTCTATAAACACCAAGTTCAATTGGATACATATTTAAACATTTGGATGAAATATATTGAGCTATATGCATAAACTAAAATGGATGGATTGATGTTTAAATGTACAGATGTGAATTGATGGTTCTTTAATGAAACTGCAATTTAAAAATCAATAAAAATTGATAAGGATTCCATGTCCCTCACCAGGAAACCAATCCACCTCAGAGCTAGGTGTGAAGGTTTGTACCTGGTGTTAGGCCAGAGAGAGACAGGAGGTGGATTTTGTTGGTGTACCACCTACCCTGCTGCTCAGTAATCTCCCTGCCTGAGCTGACAGAGGCTGTCTCAGATGTTGCATTAGAGAACCTGTGGGCAGTGGTCTTGGGGGACTTCAATGTTCACACCAGGTCCACCTTGTCTGATTTAGCTCGGGGCTTCATGGCCATCATGGCAAGCTTGGGACTTCCTCAATACATCACTGGCCCAATACATATTCACTAATAGGCAAAACAACCCCTGTGGTTTAAGAATGTACCTATAGCCCACAGATATTTCTATCAAACTTTAAAAAGCAGGGAAATTGAGCAGCTATAGTGAATGCACCAGGGGAGCAGGAGACCTGACTTCTTCTCTGAGATATTGGACTGCCCTACAAATTGGTCAAAATGCAAACACAATTTGGGTTGGTCTTTCACAGTCCAAACCACTTGCTGTGTAGCTTGGAAGAATTTGGTAACGTGCCAAATATGGTAACATTGTGGGATGGTCTGCCACCAGAAACTTATGGAATTTGAGGGATTCCTAAATGCTCTGGAGGATTTTCCTGTTGGTATGGCTGGTGCTTCCCCCAAGGTCCTGGTCTCACTGTGGTATTTTATCATGGAAACTGGTTGACTGACCAATAAAAATCTCTTTTTTTAGATATATTGTTATAAATCAGAGTTGGGAAACCTGGGGGCCTATTGGGGCCCTTCAGGCCTCTATCCGGCCCTTGGACCTCTCCCCAGACCACACCTCTCACTGATCCTACTTCACATCTGTATGTTTTTGACTGGCTGGAATGTGCCCTTAAACTCTGATAATGGCTCTTGCTTGTCTAGATGGAGGATAGACCGGGGTGCATGTATAAACTAGCCTACTTTACAAAATTTACACTGATTTTGCGTCTGGCCCTGGCCACCTCCGACATGGCTCCCCCAGAAGATTAGCCAGAAGGGAATGCAACTCTCAGGCTGGAAAAGGTTTTCCATTCCTGTTGTATGTATTTTCACCATTAACTGCGCTGATTTATGCTTTGTTACAGTTATGCTGTATATCACCTTGACCTCCTTTGGGAGAAAGGATGCTACTTAAATGTAATTAAATAAGTACAAAAATAATCAAGAATTTGCAGTCCAGTATTCAAGCAATATATTAAGATTGCACTGGAGTTTTCATTCACAGCTGCTGGTCCTTTTGTGGGGATTATTAGAATTTCCATGGTTCTGCCATCGGAATTCACAGGAATGGATGGCAATCATGCAACTGTGAGTAATCTCTAACTTGATGGAGTAGCAGACATTCACATCCTGGATTACAGTTTCTGCCTTTTCTTCATATTCACTTGCATTACTTCCTTTTTCTCTGCTTGCTCTTTATAGTCTCCTGGCTCTCTGGCAGGGCTGAATTGGAGCCAGGAAAAACTGCTTCAAGTGCCATAGCCCAGCCCTTAACATTTTGCTGAATATGTGTGGGATGAGGGGCATAGGGTGGCCTCTTCTGCAATCCTGAAAAAGAGTAAATGCATCACCATAAATAAGACAAATAGGATTTCATAAATATTTGTGTAGCCAAATTTAAATGCATAGATTCAAATTTAGAAACTGTGTCTATAATTTAAATAGAAAACATCTCCCCATACTGAGGAAGACAGTGGCCAGGTGACCTGTGTGCTTGCTCAGTACACTGGCCACATCCGCATTATGCATTTAAAGCACATGGAGAAGGGCTGTAGCTTAGTAGTACAGCATCAGACTTGCATGCAGAAGGTCCCAGGTTCAATCTCTGGCACCTCCAGGTAGGGCTGAGAGAGACTCCTGCCTGAAACCCCAGAGAGCCACTGTCAGTCAATGTAGACCTTGGTGTACAACACAGTTGCCATTTGCCATAAGTGGCAAAATGGCTACTGACCTGTGGCAAATTGGTGCTTTACTTCCAACACCTACATTTTAAAAATAATTTATAAAATAATTTTATATGTGTATTAGTTTAAAAACGTGTCTACCCTCCCACCTTAACAATCACAGATTTGTCCTTGGGTCCTATACACTTTTCTGACTTTGAGAAGTACAATATTGTTTTTTAATTCATGCAAGATCCATTTCAGTTTGACATCAACAGTTCTCAACTATCTCAAGAACTTGTGAGGCTTCTTTCCTTGGAGAAGCACCTTTTCAAGACAGATGTGATTTTAATTCAGAGCACTGAACATCTGAAAGATGAGTCCATTGTTATGATGTGGCCTCATATTTTAAATCAACATGAGGTTGTGGTTCTAACTACAGTTATTTCAAAACAGTTTTCGATTTTCGGTTCAACATAGCTCTGCGAATCCACTTTTTCTGTGGTAAAAATTGTGAAATCAAAATATAGATTGTAGGTATTGGATTAAAATTTGGAGGCAGCATTGCAATGTAGTCTAACTGATTTTATGCCTGATTTCCCTGCACTACCAAATGAAAAGATACGTTAGATTTCTCACTGATTCTATCAATAAATAATTCAAAACATTACTGTGCACTTTTTTACCCTCAAAACACAGTTAATTTTTTTTCTTGTCGTGTGGTGAAAATGTTGACACATATTTGGCAAAAAAAACTGTTGGCCACCCCTGGTGTACCGAGCTAGATGGACCAACGGTCTGATTTGGTATAAGGCAACTTCCTATGTTCCTAAGATATCACTTGAACAATCGTGGCCTTCCCCAAAGAATCCTGGAAACTGTTGTTTGTTAAGGGTGCTGAGGGTTGTTAAGAGACCCCTATTACCCTCACAGAGCTACAGTTCCCAGAGTGGTTTAACAATCAGTCCTTCTAGCCCTGTGAGAATAGGGAGCTCCTATCAACTCTCAGCACCCTTATCAAACTACAATGCTCAAGATTCTTTGGAAAAGGCCATGACTGTTAAGGTGGTATCACAGTGTAGATGTGGCTGCTGTCCAAGTGCTAACCATTGATGGACAACCTCAATGCCCCTGCAGGTCTCCCTTCTTCTTTATCTTTATGCACCAGACTTGGACTTCAAAGTGTCCTCTGATAAATCTTCAGGTAGAAGACTGTCCACCATAACATGTGTCATGAAAAAGCAGTAAACTGTTAGCCAGTGACTTAACTATTGTTGTATTTTTACTGCCAAGGAGGGGGAGAGATCTTGGAGGGCTTTCTGCCACAGGCATCAAAATTATTTGGCTGGACTTGGGTACTCTCTGCAGTTTGACTGTTCTGGCCCAAGACATTTTGGGGGCGGTACTGGGGCCTCTCTTTGTACTTTGTCTTATGGGAACTGGTGTATTTGCTCCATATACCTGCTTCAAAATGTGGTAAGCCAGCCCTGTTGCGTCTTGGGGTCCTCTTTTTTATTCCGATGGGCGAGACCCGTGACTTCTCTCCCAAAGTCCTACCCTGAGTGTGCCACTGTACACATGTCCATTATGACATCGGCCGAGAGCCACCCATACATAGGGCTGTCTGTGGACATGATAATGAACATGCATTAGTTGGAGACAAGCCGCTCACGCACATTCAGCAAACTGTATGAAAGTACTACAGTTGCACATGAGCATGTGCAGAGTGTCTTTCTCTCACAGAGATTGGCTGCAACTGTCCTACCCCCAATCTCTTTTATTGGTTGTGCTGTTCTACATCATTATGTGCCTGTGTCTCCACTTTGCAAATAATAATGGGAAAGAAAGCAGTTGTGGTGGGTGACTCTTGGCTTCAGCTGAGTTCCCTGCCACCAGCAACCCATCTATGTCCCCCAAAATAAATTATTTATTCCTGCACTCACCTCAGTGGAGCTTTGAGGAGCTCTCAGAGACAAGCATCCCTGATTAAATTAACTCAGCATCCATACTTCCTTTTCTACCCACAACATAATTGTAAGGGTTGTGGGCATATCACTTTGTTTAAAATCTTACCAGATATTTTTATACTCCTGTAACCTCACTGCTGTGAGCCAAGATGACTCAGCTGAGGAGTTCCATAGCTCAGTCCAGGGGTCTGTGGGCACTCCCCATTACGTACACACTATATCTCATTTTTATGACATTAAACATGCCTCCTCCTTTCTTAAAAATCCCCCATACACTAATTTTCTATAATTATCTTATCTGCATTAAATGTTCTTTAATTGTTTGAAATGCATGTATCTTTAAAAACCACCCATACCACTGAAGAATGTTCATCCAGCATCAGATATCCTCCAGTTAATAACAGACAAGGAGCACAATCCTGCACCCAATCATGCAAACAGAATTCAACAGCTGCATAACTGAGAAGTATTGAGTCCGTGGCTTGTTTATATTTCCTTGGTTTTAATGACAATTCTACAAGTGTTCCAAATCTCTAAGTCATTTCCAAAGGAGTTATCCCACTAATCTTGCTGAGATAATTCTGTAGTGATTAGCTTGAGGTTTCTAGTCAAATACTGTACACAAAGATGCATATTTTACAGGGGGGAAATGCAGGATTATGCTTTCATTGCTGCTTTATGGAGACTGGGAAAAGCTGTTTTTAACAGAGACAGAGTTGTAGCCAACTAAGTCTTACTCAGAGTAGACCCACTGAAATTACTGAACCTAAGTCAGCCATGTCCATTAACTTTAATAAGTCTACTTTCAGTAGGATACCACCCTGGTATAATAAACTATGGGAGAGGGATGGATTTATATATGCAAATTATCCAGGTACACTAAAGACAAGTATGAGAGAGAGGTGTTTGAATTTGCTAGTTTTCCTCTGCCTTCTTCACCCCTGTTTCCTTTTGTGATGCATTTCTTAGACCGTAAGTTTGTGAACAAGAACTGCCTTGTTGTTATTGAACTTATACTTTGAGCCTTTCCAGCTGAATAGCAGGGCAAGAATTATTTTTTAAGAAATAAATTGTGAATCAAGTAATGTTCTTAACCATTAAAGTGATGATTTGATGCTAGATTTTTTTTAACACATCTACTACAAATAAGCTAATAAAGAAACCGAAGCACAATCCTACCCCCCTACCCCACCCCCTCTCCAGCTTGCCTGGAAGAGTTAAGATGGCACATAGGTTTCTCTCTGCTGGCCAGAAGAGCACCGCTTTGTGGGGTGGGGGGCTCTGCTGTGGTGGAGCCCCTAGTTCCACTCTGACAGGCAAGAAACTACTGGTGGTGGTTCCCTTGCTGGCAGCAGCCAGCAGAAAGCTCTGAAATGGGACACTGCAGGGTAGGGGTGGGATATCAGCACCTTTGCAACCACTAAATCCAAAGCAGATCCTCAGGCTCCTCAAATGGGCCAGCCTGGACGTGGGACCAACAAAAAATGTGCAAAACACAGGACCCTCCCTCAACTTCCACCTTGGCCGATATGAGCAGCAGGGCTTTGGGTGTGGCAGTAGAGCCACTCCTTCACTCTGTGCCCTTGCTCCCAGCCAGGGGTTAGGATTGCACTGCCCCTCACTTGGGATGTCTAGCACAATTCATGTGAAAGCCAATATCACCCAGCCATTATCAGCTTGAATATGGAAGGGTCACATCCACAGTCACCATACTTTTAAAGCACATTGCATTCCTCCAAGAATCCTGGGAACTGTAGTTTGATATGGGTGCTGGGAATTGTAGCTCTGTGAGGGGCAAACTACTTTCCCAGGATTCTCTGGGTGAACCCATGACTGTTAAATGTGCTTCAAGCGTATGGTGTGGATGTGTTCCAGGGTTTCAAATTCCTGCTCTGCCACTTGCTTCCTTGAGGGTCTTGAACAAACCATCTCCCACTACAAGTATACAATACGGGCAATACTTCACTGGGTCTTTTAATGTGTAAACAGATATATACACACACACAGCATTCTACTATTTTTGTATTTTTGGTACTGCTTTTTATTTTTGTTTGATATTCTGTTACTTTTCTACTTTTAGATTGTTCTCGGATCTGTTGTGAGGGATCTTGAGGGTCTCATACTGAAGCAGGATCAAAAGGATTTTAATAATACATATACAGACAAATAGATAGATCTGAGTTTTGACTTCCATCCATCTCTGACTTTCCCAGCTTCATCTGAACACCCATGAAGCAGCAACCTTGCCAAAGCTAAGCCAACCCTGGATCTTGTCAGTGTCTGGACCGTTTGGACAACCCATCAATGCCACATTGAGTTTGTTTGTGAGAGCTTTTACAAGAGAGGTCTGAAGGGGGAGGGGACTGATCTCACTGATAATATTACATAAGAAAAGCCTCCCTACTGGGAGGAAGGGTGGGAGATTAGATAGATGATAGATGATAGATAGAAGCCCTGCTACATCCAACCAATAGTCCATCTTCTCTAGCATCCCATTTCCTGCAGTGGCTGGCCACATGCCTCTGGGAAGCCCCAAAACAGAACTTGGGGGCAATAGCCCTCTCCTGCTATTGTTCCCTTGCAATTGCTATCATAGGAACATTGGAAGCTGCCTTATATCGAGTCAGACCATTGGTCCATCGAGCTCAGTATTGTCTACCCTGACTGGTAGTGGCTCTCCAGGGTTTCAGGCAGGAGTATCTCCCAGCCCTACCTGGAGATGTCGGGAATTGGACCTGGGACCGAGATGCTCTTCTACTGAACTACAACCCTTCCCCAAACGATGTGACTCCCAGAAGGACTAGATATTTCAATTAACATCTGTTCCATATTGCTTTTGAGAAAGCTCCACTCTACTCCAAAGGATAGAGACATAGGAAACTGTCTTACACTCCGTATTGTCCACAGTGACTGTTAGCAGCTCTTTAGGATTTCAGACAGGATCTTTCACTGCCCTTTCTGGAGATGCCATCAGGGATGGAACGTGGGACCTGCTGCATGCAAAGTGGATGATCTACCACTGAGCTACAGACTTTCCACTACATATCCATGCAACATCCTTAAGTATGTTAAGAACACGAGAAGAGTCTGCTGGATCAGGCCAGTGGCCCATCTGGTCCCCCATCCTGTTCTCATAGTAGCCAAGCAGATGTCCGTGGGAATCCTGCAAGGACTTCAGTGCAACAGCACACTCCCCACTTGCAATTCCCAGCAACTAGTATTCAGAAGCAACCAACAGAAGAGGTAGAACACATCCATCGATAGCCTTTACCTCCATGAGTTTGTAATTGTGTTTTAGAATGTTTTAAACTGTTTTCATTATGCTTTTCTTTTTCTTGTTACATAGTTTTATTTTTATTTATTTATTTATTTATTTATTGTACTTTTAGACCGCCCTTTAGCGACAAGCTCTCAGGGCGGTATACAACAGAATAAAACCACATTAAAATACAGGTGAGTGTGGGTACAATACAACTATAAAAACATTTTAAAAGCAAGTGAAGACAAAGATTAAAATAAGATTACAATTAAAATTAAGATTAAAATTAAAATGCCTGGGCAAAGAGGTAGGTCTTTACCTGGCGCCGAAAAGATAACAAAGAAGACGCCAGGCGTATCTCATCAGGGAGGGCGTTCCATAATTCGGGGGCCACCACTGAGAAGGCCCTAGATCTAGTTATTGCTCTCCGGGCCTCCCTATGAGTTGGAACCCGGAGAAGGGCCTTCGACGTCGAGCGTAGCGAACAGGTAGGTACATAGCGGGAGAGGCGTTCCACCAGGTATTGCGGTCCGATGCCGTTAAGGGCTTTATAGGTAAGAACCAACACTTTGAATCTAGCCCGGAAACATATTGGTAGCCAGTGCAGTTGGGCCAGGACAGGTGTTATATGGTCAGATTTTTTAGTCCAAGTAAGAACTCTGGTAACTCTGGTAAACATAAACTCTTGTTTATGTTTACCGCTCTGGGCTCCTTCGGAAGGAAGTGCGGGACATCAATTCAAATCCTCATCATCTTCTTGTAAATCCATGCATGTTAGTGGTCATCACTGCCTCTTGTGGGAGTGAATTCCATAGTTTAACTATGCACTGTGTGAGGAAGTACTTTTTCATCTGCCGTGAATCTTCCAACATTCAGCTTCATCAGATGTCCCCGTGTTCTGGTGTTATGAGATGGTCATAGCACAATATTATGAGAAAGATGTTTCTTCTGATCCTGGAGATGTCATATCGACTTCATGATTAGGAGCCATTGATAGCCTGAATTTGTCCAGTCCCTTTTAAAATAATCTAATTTGGTGCCCATCACCACATCCTGAGGCAGTGACTTTCACAATTACACACACAGCATGAAGAACAACTTCCTCTTATTTGTCCTGTTCACTGGATGAACCTAAGTCCTGGCACTGTGAAAGAGGGATATAGGCTGCTCTCCAAAGGATAATGTAGGGTTGTGGGATTGTGGGGTCTGTAGCCCTTCAGAGGCTGTTTGGCTACAACTTTTTATCTGCCCAGCCAGCATGACCAACAGTCAGGGATGATGGAAGTTGTAGTCCAACAATGGTCACATCCATGCCATACATTTAAAACACAATTAAAACACATGGCCTTCCCCCCAAAGAATCCTGGGAATTGTAGTGTGTTCAGGGCAATAGGGAATTGTAGCTCTGTGATGGGTAAACTACAGTTCCCAGGATCGCAAGGGAAGGGAAGCCATCTGCTTTAAATGAATGGTGTGGATGTGACCAGTATCTGGAGGGCTACAGGTTCCTCATCCCAGGATAAAGGATCCTGAACCTGGAATGGGGGCTTACCAGGGCTTAGCATCAGAAGTTTTAGTACAAGGGCTCAGAAAAGTGCCTCTTAGCAAGTGTAAAATGCCTGTCCAGGAGTGGGGAATTTGTCATTGTCCCCATTTTACTGGACTTCAACTTCCATCATCCTGATGATTGGCTATGCTAGCTGGGGCTGATGGGAACTGGAGTTCAGCAGCATCTGAAGGGCCACAGCTTCCCCACCCCTGCTTTTGAATAACAACCCTCAGGGCCGGTGCCAGGGGGGCAGCCAGGTTGGGCCCTGGCTGAGGGCCCCTGAGGCCAAGAGGGCGCCCACCTTAGGATGGGAGGGTAGCAATCCGTTCTGCAATCCATGGCAGTGTTGGCTCCTGAACCTGCCGTGGATAGCAGAGAGGGAGCTCCGAGGCACCTCCCCCCATATAGTCAGTGCAGGCTTCAATAAGCCTGCATGCATGACCCACCTACCTCTCTCATCCAGTGAATGCAGCATGCACGCCTGCCATAAACCAAGATGACAGTGGAGGCTTCCTTAAGGGGCTGCTGCCACTGCCGCCATCTTGGTTAATGGCCAGCATCCGCACACAGTGCACACATACCTGCCATCAATTAAGATGGCAGTGAAGGATTCCCTAAGGGGCTGCCACTGCTGCCACCATCAGTGCGCATGTCATTGACAGGGCTGATAAAGGTAGGTGGGGCACCATGGGCCCGGGACAGACTGGTGCTCAAGGGCCCAGGCATGCCTGGTGCCAGACCTGACAACCTGCACCCCACACCTATGTCTAGGGTTGGGACAGAGCAAGAGCTTATGTTTCAGCCCTGGCTCAGCTCTGGGGCACATGAGGTTTAGCCTGAAAACTATTGTTTGGGCTGCTTTGTTACTGGGTAATAGGCCAGAAATGCTTGTTAATGTTTCATCAATGAGAGCAAATGGTTGGGAGATTATGTCCGGATAGCTGGAAATCTCTGTGGAAATCTCATCTAAAGATACTCACCAGAGTTTGAAGGAGGTGACAGTGGGGAAGCAAGGGGTGAGAGGGAGGAGTTGGAAGTTGGACGTCAGATGCAGAGAGACAAAAAGAGAAACTCACTTTTCCAGCTGGAGAAATTAGAAAAATTAGAATTAAGTAGAAGTGAGGGTGCAGTCTTGGAGGACTGCCCAGGTTGCTCTCTGGGGGATCTCCTGCCTGGAAGGAATGCCTGTTTGCCTCCACTTATGATCAGCTTGTAGATTTGTTAGTAAGACAAATATTACCAAGATGTTCTCTCATCCCAAGAATCCTGAACCCTGTCCTACTCACTGCTCTGCGAAGTGGGGAGTATATAACACTACTACTAACAGTAGTAATAATTATTATAATAACTCCGCCTGGAGCCTGCTGAGTGACCTTGGGCCTAACCTACCTCACAGGGTTGTTGTGAGGATAAAATGGAGAGGGAGGAGAGCCGTGTATGCCACCTTAAACTCCTTGGAGGAAAAGTGGGATATAAAGGAATAATAAATAAATACTTAACATTTGTATAGGGCTTTCAAGTGTTCAAAGTGCTTCACATGCATTTTCTAACAATCCTTAAATATGCACAGAAAAGCATAGTTGAGAAGTGCATTGAAATGCATACAAAATGTGTACAAAATGCAAGCTTAGGGAAATGTGCATGAAATTTAAATGCATTTTCAAGTAAGTTTTCCCCTTTAAAAATCTGCAAAAATACAGGATGGAATGGACATATGACTGAGCACATGACTGACCCAGAATGGAAGTAAAGCTGATTTGTCCATTCCTAAAGACAACCCTGTAGGGTTAGTCAGTGTTATTCCTTTATTTTTAAATTTATATCCAGTCCATCTTCCCAAAAGGAGCCCAGAGTGGCAAAAAGCAAGTAATAAAACATTTAAAACATCTTAAAAGCAGTTGTAATACTAATGCAGACTGGGATAAAGGTTATTATTATCTCCCACACTGCAGATGGGGATGGAGGGAAGAGATTGAGAAACAATGACTTGCTTAAGGCCACTTAGTAAGTCCATGGCAGTGATGAGATTCAAAGTGGGGATTTTCTGGCTCATAGCCATTAGCCACTATATTATGCCAGTTCTCTGGTTTTAGCATCCTTAGCTCTGGAATGTGTGAAGAGCTAACAACAAAGAGAGTGTATCTAAAGATGCACAGAGGTGTATTTTCCTTCTTTCTGAATAACTGCAATCCACTTCGTACAACTGGGGTTTAAGTGCAATCGTATGTACACATACTTGGGGGAAGGGCTCATTGAGCTCATATGGGGCTTTTGAGCAGTAGCATAGAGGCAAATTCAGAAGTGCAGGGTGCCTTCATGATTGTCACATCACACCCCCTCACAGCCATGCCCCCACACAGCCACACCCCCTTCTAAGATTAAACAATAAAATTAACGTTCAGTCTCTTACTTTGTTTGGAGTACTTTCCCTTAGGGATGCATTGCAACGATCAATTGAGATCTCCATGTGTTGCCTTTCAGCTAGATCTACTATTCTCTGTGTCCGTACATGGGCAAGTGTACTAAGATGCTGTAAGGACTTCCTTTGCCGAGTTTCCCTTCTGGTTGTCATACTAAGACTCAGAGTAACTGCATTTGGGCAGAGCTTATAAGTTTTAGCAGGAAACTTAAGCATGGAAATTCCTGATCCTAACCTCAGGTATTGGCTGCAACACACACACATTTCACCTTACCATGCATGACAAATATATATAGAACATCATTAAAAGCTGAAACACATCACACACAGATGTTCTTCTCCCCACCCCACCCCACCCCAAATGTATTTTTTCTCTCCTTCCTTTTTCCCTGGCTTTAGGCTGGAACAAAACCACATATCTTCACCCTTCCCCCCCCCTTTGCTGCTTGGTTGAGAATAAGTTCCTTGTTTGGAAATTAACTCAAAAAGACATGCTTCAACACAGGATTGAGCTCTACTATTTTTCATTCAGACTCAAAGTTTTATCTGCCCCAATTGCAAAGGATTGGGGGCAGGAGCCATGGAGGTTTTCACAATAGTAGCCTGATCGCATCCATGTTTCTTGGTCCTACTCTGTAATCCAGGATATTGAACTCAATAGGTCAAGGCAGTGAATCTGTAGCCTTCCAGATGCCATTGGACTCCAACTCTCATCAGCACCAGCTAGGATGGCCAATGAGTGAGGAATGATGGGAATTATACTCCAGCAACAACTGGAGGACCATAGGTCACCCACATCTGCCGTAGGACTTACTTTGTAGGAAACATTCTATTTATGCTCATGTGAACATAGTTAATGCAAGACAAAAAGCTGAAGAAGGGCTTTTTAAAATCAAATGTGCCTTCTGGCCAATATAGGGCTTACAGTTCAGATCATATACGCATGGAATACAATGCTAAATGTAGGCATCATTTGCACAATTGTGCATGCACAGCACACCCACAGAAACTCAACCCCCTCTCCTCACAAATATATATATATCCCAAACTGTCAGTGACTGTATGCATATTGTATTTTAAAGAGTCCTCAATCTTTTTAGGCAACAGTCCTATACTCACTTACCTAGGACTATGAGACACTGAACTCATCTGAGAAGATATAAATACTCTGTTACTCACCATCATCAACAAGCCTTTTAAATAGAGACCTTATCGCAGTCTGTGTTGGAATTGCTTTTTAATACATTTTAAAGCTTTTTTTTAAAGATATTTTTCAAGATGTTTTGTTTTAATGTTTTTGAGGATGTTTTGTTTTAATATGTTTTAAAGTTTGTTTTTATGATGTTTCAGAGTGTTTTTAGTGCTTTTGCCGCCCTGGGCTCCTACTGGGAGGAAGGGTGGGATATAGCAATAACAATAAAAATAACAATAGCAAACAGTCCCTGCTAAATCCCATTGAATTTCATGGCAGCCGCCCTGGAACACTGGGAACTGATGAGTTGAGGAGTGGGTGGGGGGAGAGAGAAAGTATTTTGGTCCTGATCCTGAACACATGCACTAAAATCTCTCAGAAACCCATATGGGAGGTATATTTTCATCATCTTTTCAAATGCCTAGTCTAAGTCCACCGCTCAGTGGCAGAGCATCTGCTTTGCATGCAGAAGGCCCCAGTTCAATCCCAGGCGTCTCCAGATAGGGCTGGGAGAGACCCCAATCTGAAATCCTGGAGAGCTGCTGCCAGTCAGTGTAGACAAAACTGAGCTAGATGTCACTCAGTATAAGCCAGCTGTGTTCCTATGAGTTTGTCCCATTCATATCTTTAAGCATCCCTTCCTTCCTTCCTGATCCTAAATTCCGTTGCAGTTCTTCCCCACAACCCCCTCCACCTGCTGCCCCCGCCTGAACACAGCAGCAAGTGTGATTGTTGCCATATTACCAGCATCTCTTCTTCCTCTCCGGGGCGGAAGGAGTTAAGTTTGGGAGCACAAGACACGTTGAGGGGGAGTAGCCAAAGCCGAGGCAGCAAAAACATCACAGCACATTCCTGGGTAGTCCTCAGCTGCCAGCATCTGATTAAAACCATATCTCTCGCTGTGAGTGGCTAACTAAACAGAAGGGTCGAGTAGGACTGAATATTTAAGAGGACACGTCGTGGCAGCTTATTTGCCGGTGATAGGATCATGTACCGAGCGGCTCAGATCTAGCCTTGTAAGTAACGCGATTTTTGGGGAGAGGTTGGTGGTTTTAGGGCTTCCTCCAGGCAGGTAAGCTCCGCTTTCCAAAGCCTAAATGGTTTTAAGGGTTGTGTTGGCTGCTGTTCGAATGCATTCAAGCGATGTGTGTGTGTGTGTGATTACGATGAAGTATCGTTAAGGGCGATATTGACTAAGCTGTAGAATGAAACTGACTAGCTGCTTTATTAAGGCTTTTCAGTCTTGAAGCCTCCTGTGACTTGATGTTTGTGAGTTCGAGAGGATTTCAAGAAACCCCCACTCTCCTATAGCTGTTTTTCGATGGGTTCGCTAGGGAATTGCGTCTGCAAAGTTTCCCGGGTGACCCTGCCCAACGAGGAAAAGGAAAACAGCTAGCACACTTGGTGCTTTGAACCTTTAATGCATCCTCTAATGTTGAGTAACCCACTGGAATGGATGATATGGGCTATCGATAACTATACAGCCTCCTTAGTTTGCTTTTTAAAAAACTCTCCTTGTCACCAAAAGAGCCCTTTTTATTTTTTAAAAAAGGTTCTTTTCTTTTTTTAAGGAGTTTAGTAATCTTTCCAACCTTGGATGATAAAGAGAAGACTAAGAGAATGGGAGGAGGGAAGGGAAGCAGCTAGGTAGCTAGCTAGCTGTAAATATCATGGAGTCTTGCCTGTACTGTAAGCTTTAGAAACTTGGCTTGGGGATAATGTCCTTGCAAAAACTGGGTGGAAACTACCTCTCTGTGGGACCAGGATTCTGCCAATTCCTCTGGAGAATACAGGCTAGGAAGAGTGAAGGAAGTTGAAGGAAAATAAACAAGTATTGGAAGGGGCTAGGCCAAGGTGGTCAAATATATCCAAAATAATAAATCTTGCCATTGAATTGGCTATGAAAAAGAGCTTGGTCTGAGCAAGCGAAATAAAACAAGGTAGCAATTAAGCTATGAAAGGCCAGATCAAGAACCCCTTGTTAGAGACATGATGCAGTGCAGTTAAGTTGGCACATGGTTAGTCAGTGTGGTGCTATCTGCCCCAGCCAGCACAACCGCTGGCTGTGGATTATGGGAACTATAGTCCAGCATCCTGTGGAGGTCCCACATTGGCTATCCCTGGGTGAGCACCTGAAATACATACAGAATGGTTAGACTTAACTGGGCCCAGAAAAATGTCAAGGCAGTGGACTTGATAGTCCCTGACTAATGTCTTCAACTTTGTGTCGCTCGGCCTGGAGCAGGACTACTACCCAGGAGTAAATTGCTCCGGTAACTCCTTCATTGCCCAGGTGGAAACCATAGCACACTTAAAAACAAGTGATGAGGCACTAGAAAGTAATTCTTCCACTTAAGCTAGCTGAATGGGATTTAGTGTGTGACTAACCGTTAGCCAAGGAGGCAGGCCTATTTTAGGAGCTTGTCACACAGGGTGGTGAGGCTTAATGTTTAAAAGCCTCTGCAGTACTCCTGGAATTCTGTTGACTTCCTTCTCCACCCCCTGGTAGCTGAGGAAGGAGGAAAAAATATTTCCTACAGGATAAAATCTTGTAGATTTAATGCATGTGCATCTGGAAGGGGGATGTCTTTAGAATGAGAAAATATACCCAGCTTTCTGGCAAGTTACACGAAACAATATTTTAAGTCATTGTGGTTTCAGGAACGGGATTTGATTTTGGTTTACTATGGTTGGGGGAGGGGGTCTGAAAGGTACCTGGAGAATGCTGGATTGGCATGGTTAACAGGAACAGTTCTTGCTCGCTTAGAAAGTAGGCTTGCCACTTTCTTAGCCTCTGTGAGCAGCTGAACACATATAAACGGAGCTCCTTACCAGAAGACTTCACCAGGAGTGGTTGAAGACTTGCCAGGCTCTCCTGTTGAGCAGAAAGCCAGTAAAACAAGGTAACCCCGGAGACATGCAGTCTCAGATCCCTATTTATCAATCCAGATTTGTTAGACTCCTCCCTCAAATCTCATCAGTCATTTTCATCAGGCTACAGAAGAAGCAAAAAGATGGAACTGCAGAGCTCTCTATCTGATCTGTGGAAAAAACAGCAACTTTTGGCAGTTCGTCCCTTTGAAGTCTTTCTGTTCCAGCTGGTCATTAGAACTCTGTAACTATGAAATAGTGCCCAAGATTGTGTTTTTTCTTCCTTCTTTCCAATCCCTTTTCCTCTTGTGCTGTGTCTAAAGGCAGGGACTTATTGTTGGCATTTGACTGAAGAGCTGAATAAAAACGCTTTAAATAAAAATCAATGGACATAGAAAGCCACTAATATTTTAGAATGCTGTCCATATCAGCATGCTGATGTCTTGGAATCCCCTTCAAGCATCTAGTCTGAAGCAGGGTGGTGCTGGTGGAGCCAAATAATGATTACCCTAAAATAAAAATGTATCCTTCTGCAAAAAAGGAACAAAATGAAGATGAAGGGCAGGTGAGTTCTGCTCACAGGTGTAATGAGGTGTGGTAGGCTAATCACCAAATAGCCAAGAGCCATGACTTCTGTTAATGGAATCAAAGGTAGATGGGCTAAAAGGAAGGCTTCATGTCCTACTACTACTACAACTAATCAGCTTAAACCTTTTTTTGTTACGCCTGCTTGTTTGAATTAATGGTAAAACCTGATGCTGTAGAGTTGGTAGCTGCAGGGCTGAGAGAACATGTTCAGACAAAGCTGCTGTGCCTTGCTCCCCCTCCCTTCCTCTCAGTCCCATTTTCTGTTGTGCTGAGTCATTTTAAATGGTAGAACTCTTGTCCTGGCGACTTCCAAAAATGTCCTTGCAAGCAGAAAAATATGAGAGTGCCTACACAGTCTTCTTTGTGCAGGTATAATGCATAACTGTGGTTAAACATTGTTTGTAACAGGGCCATAGAACTTGGGAACAAGCCTCTGATCTTGGAGACCAGCTTGACTTAAGTCCAAAACTTGTATTATGGTTGAGTCAGCTTAAAATTGGTGTGGAAGATAAGGCAAAGTCCTTTTGTTAATCAGCTGGCCCTTTATAGAAGGCATGAGATCTTGTAGAGTCATGGCGTTTATTAAGTCAGGTAAATGCCAAGTCATTCTTCTGATCACAGCAAGGGATGAAATAGCAAATAAGATAACTTGCTAACTTAAGTGTTTGTATCCTACCCTGTGCAACCCAGAATTCAATCCAAGGGCAGCCTCTGTAAAATAACTCCTGAATGCATGGATGGATGGGAATATATGTATTAATCAATTTGGACCTTCTCAGAGCAAAAGATTTGTGGCTGGTAGTACACATACCACTGAATTGCTTACTACAATAGCCTCTGGGAGTGTGGAATTAGTTGGTTACAATGGAAGGTGCTCCCTGAGTGGAGTAATGGTCCAAATTAAAATTCCTGAATCATTCTTGCTTGAGGTCAATTGCTCCAAGTGGGGCATGTCGCTCAGCAGTGTTTAAAGAGAACGGTTTCCAGTGGTTGAAGCAGAAGTGCTGTGATGGCACTTTGCAAGTACTTGAAAGGTTGCCACACAGAGGAGGGCCAGGATCTCTTCTCAGTCGTCCCAGAGTGCAGGACATGGAATAATGGGCTCAAGTTCCAGGAAGCCAGATTTCTACTGAACATCAGGAAAAACTTCCTGTTAGAGTGGCACAACAATGGAACCAATCACCTAGGGAGGTGGAGGGCTCTGTGACACTGGAGGCCTTCAAGAGGCAGCTGGATAGCCACTTGTCGGGTATGTTTTTATTTGAATTCCTGCATTGAGCAGGGGGTTAGACTCAATGGCCTTATAGGCCCCTTCCAGCTCTATGATTCTATGATAAGTCATCTTTGGCAGGACTCTACTCTTCATAAAGAGTAAGGGGACCTCTGTAATGTGGCACATTACTCAGTCTTTTGGAGAAGTTTCCTCAAGTGGAAATAAAGGGTTTGATTAGATGGCAGCCTGATTAAGGATGAGGATGAGAAACCAAGACTTCAGTTGGGCTGCTTCTCAGAAAGTAATGAACAGCCCTGCATTAATGATCTATTAGCTAACTGCAAGGTAATAAAAGTGTGGATTTAACAAGTAGCTTTGCTGAAATAGTGATGCTTAATTGGAGAGGACAGCAGGTGGCTTGCAGTAGGTCTTGTGCATCTCTTTTAAGATTTTTAATAGAATTTTGAGAGAACCTGAATTTTTCAGAAATATGCTACTTTTAACCATGTGGCACGACAGGGCCACCTAAGGACAGTGTATTGGCAGTGATCTAGCATTCCCTGCTGGCTCAGCAGATCATCACAACTGAGTAATAGGATAGGAGGGACTATTGAAGTGTAGGGCTTAATCATAGGACAGTGCTAACTACCCTGTCTAGTGGAAAAGGCATTCATGTTTGGCTCTGTGCTCCAGGATGCACCAGCTGATAACGCCAGATGTTCCATAACCTGCCTGGTGGTCACAGAAGTAGTCTGTGGAAGGAACTGTATGTGTGTGAGAGAATACACCAATTAGAGCGGCTTCCTTTGAAGTTTGCAACTACCAGCAGCCAGTTCCTCTTGCATGGCAGGATGATTACTTAAATCAGAGATTTCCAACGTGGGCGGTAGCGCACCCCTGGGGGATATTACAGCCTTTCAAGGGGGTGTTGGCATGACTACAAACTTTAGGGGGGCATTGACATTTGGCGGTCTGATGTGACAGTTGAAGTATTTAAGTTTAATTTTATTTAATACACAAATCATTAATTTTTAAACTGTCTTGTCCCCAGTTAGAATGCATTTAATAGTCTCAGTTCATGGAAATAACACTATAAATAGTGTGTGTTCTTTAGTAAAGAAATTCTGGATAGCGGCCAGTGTCATATCAAGAAATGGGGATATTAGCCACACCCCGGCACTAGGTAATGTTCCGATGCTGTCTTGAGGGATGTTGGAACCAATCACGAGAGAGTGTTTGATAAGCTGGATGTATTGGTGGAGGGCGCATTCTTCCAACGGATGAGTGCCGTGTGCAAACAGGTGACGCAGACAGTCAGTTATTCACTGGTTTTCTTCAGGAATGGGACACACTCGCTACCCGTTGTTTCTGTGATGTTTAAATGAACTTGTTTAATGAAACAATGCCAGTAAACTGAATGAGTTTGTTGTTAAGTAACACAGTATGACTATTACTGTGGGCTTTCTCAGTGGTGGCCCCTGAATTATGGAACAATCTCCTTGTGGAGGTACACCTGGCGTCAACATTACTATCTTTTCGACGCCAGGTTAAAACATTCCTTTTCTCCCAGGCATTTCAATAAATTTAATAAATTTAATAATTTAATAATTTTAATTTTAACATTTTAGTATCTCAACTTATTTTTAGCATCTTATTATGCTAGTATATTTGTATTTTAGTATGTTTAAATTGTTTTATAAATGGTTTTAATTGTATTTTGCTGTCTTGCTTGTTGTGAACCGCCCAGAGAGCTTTGGCTATGGGGCGGTATAGAAATTTAATAAATAAATAAATATTACTATCCAAGTATACTCCAGATATTGTGAAGTTAGCCAAGACTCATCAAGCTCAATGATCACACTAGTATTTTATAATAAATCTCATTTTATTTACTTTTCTATAACTATGTATGTATATTAATAAATCATATTAAGAATTCAATGTATAATCTAAGTGCAATAAAAAGGCATGATAAAAACAATCAGTAATAATCATTGAAAATACCTTTTATGCATTACTCATATTTTAAGGGAAGAATAGGAAGCATTGGCACATACTTAATTTGAGGGGGGCGTTGGGCACAAAAAGATTTTGCAAAGGGGCATTGGGTCAAAAAAGGATGGGTAACGCTGACTTAAATGAAAGCAAACCCCCAGTACCTACAAATTTTACTTAACAGTGTAGTTAACTATGGGTGTGCTAATGTGCTCTTGCTTGGCTGCTACTGCCATAATCAACATGAGACTGCATATACTACAGTATATTTCATTCCTATGACAGTGGTGTAGATCTGGGGATTTAGGCCCACATGTAGGCACTGAGGAGCCCTTGCATTATTTGACTGATTTGATGCCAAAGCCAAGAACTTGGTTTTTTGACTGTGATGCTCACCAGGACCGGGCATCCATAATGTCAGCTCCCTTTTCGCCCTGGTATCCCCATTTCAAACTCAACCACTCTCTGACAAACTACGTGAGCACGCTCGATAGAACTAATATTAGAAGGGCTTTTACTGCCCTCCGTTTTCAGGCCATGCCAACAACTTACTTAGAAGGCCGTTATAGTGGCATACCTGTGGCTCAACGCCTTTGTATATACAGCTGCAAGGCCATAGAGGATTTAGCTCACTATTTACTTTATTGCCCACTCTATGAAAATCCTAGATGGAAGTTCTTATCGCCTTTTTTAGAGGTTTTAGTACCCTGTCCAGATAAGGAATTGGTCAGTATGCTTTTATGCGATAATTTTAACCCAGTGATTATTGCAGTAGCCAATTTTGCTCTGGCCGCTCAAAAACTAAGAGAATCTTTCGTCATAAATTCTCCAAGCTCAATATAGCCACTTATTATTTTACAAAATGTAATAATTTTTTAACGGAAAGCATGTATGTATTTCTACCTGTATCTGTATTTGTGCATAAGGCCTATGGTTCAAAGTCACAATAAAATTAACTACTACTACAGTATATTTCATTCCTATGACAGTGGTGTAGATCTGGGGATTTAGGCCCACATGTAGGCACTGAGGAGCCCTTGCATTATTTGACTGATTTGATGCCAAAGCCAAGAACTTTCTACCATCAGTATAGTAGGCCTTGTGATTAATGCATAGCAATGGTCTAAGGGTACATTCCTTCTGGATTAATATAGGTAATTCCTGCTGTTCGGTCAAACTATGTTATGACATTTTAAACTTCACTGCTCACCCCAGACTGGAAACCACCTAGGGTATATTCCCTGGCCCATCCATTAGTTTGGCATAACTGGGCCTGCAACAAGTAGGGACTTGGGCCCTGGGATCACTGGGAAGAATAATCCCAATTAGGGTATATAGGAAGCTGCTTATACTGAATCAGACCATTGGTCCATCTAGCTTGGTGTTGTCCACATGGGCTGGTGAAAGCTCTCCAGAGTTTCAGGCAGGGCTCTTTCCTAGCCCCATCGGGAGTTGCCCAGAATTGAACGCGAGACCTTCTGCATGCAAGGCATATGCTCTACTGCTGAGCTACGGCCCATTTCCCTCATGGATGGCTATGTGTCCTCCTTTAGAGGTCAGTGCTTTATTTGAAGGGCTGTGGTCAAAGTCTAAAAGATGAAGAATCACTGGAAGGGAGGACAGGGTCTTGATGTTCACTATCAATGGTTAGTACCTGGCCAGCAAACTGAGCAGGTATGCTGATCAATCTTCCTACTATGATTAGGTGTATTGTGTTTCCATCCAAATGATTTCTAAGTCTGTATCTAGATATAAACTAACATATGCATATCTATTCTTTTTGGGGGGGATGATGTAAATGGCCATTCTCTGGCACCCCAGAATCTGAATTGCCCCTAAACCTTGACTGTCTTGTAAGTGCCTCCTGAACTAAATGTCCTAGCTACTATTCTTTCTCACCTTTTTATTCTAGAAGATGCTAGTCCCTAAACACTAGGCCAATACTCTGAGAATCCTCATGTAAGGAGGAAAATAGATGCAGCTGCATTCTTACATGGGTATATGTAGGCTTCCTCATGAGCTGAAACTCTTGAGTAGGGATGAAAATATCTGTCAGTTTCATTTCTCATTTTTCCAATCTGGAATTCAGTTCTCCACATTTCTAGCAATTTTCATTATTTTTTTAAAAATCCTCATGAAAATTATTATCTAGGATATCATCGTGAATTTCTCCTAATAAATCCATTTTGTATGCAGTTGTGAATAATTTCCACTTATCCCAATATAATGCATTTTGTATGTTTTCATGAAGATATTCATTTCTATGCACATTTCCCCCTAATATATGAATTTTTGTAAACATTAGTTGGCTAGAGAACTGCATCCTCAAATTGCAGGTAACTTTGAGTTTTGAAGGATTGGCTGTGTTTTCTTCTTGTGTTTCAGAATGTGTGAATTTGATAGATTTGGTTTTAAATGTGAACTAAATAGAATTTCTCCCCTATGCCTACTCCTGAGCATTCAAGGACTCCAGTTCACAGGGACAGCCTTTGTGCATTTGTCAGACTGTCCTATTGCAGACATGCTTAAAACCAGAGTTACTACAATATTTTCTGCTTCATTCCTAAATATTCTTTTTGGGGGTGGAGGGGGTGTTGGCGATCTAAGGTTTGCTTGTAATTTGGTGGTAAGGGGAAGATGTGGCTATCTGCATTTGAGAAACCCCAGTTGTTGAGCTTTTTCCAATTATAATATAATCTGGCAGGTTTGTCAAATCAATACAGCAATGTGACAGCTAAAAATGTAAAACATTTGATAGGAAGCCTTGGTGTCACAATCACTCCAGGATCTAAGAGCAAGAAACAGGAGGTGACCCAAATGAGATCCATCAATGTGGTTGGCTAGTTCTTCATGTTCATATAATACAGGAAAGGTCTCTTGGTGTCAGACAGATTTTACAGCCAAATATGTCACAACTGTTTAGCTTTTTATTACAAAATGAAATTCTTCTAAAGCGAATTGGCTCTCATCCACTGGAGTCCGTACTTGGTGAAATACTTTCTAGGCAGCTCTGCTTCCAGAAATGTCTTCCCCATAATTTGCTTCTTGCCTGTGATGCTTGGCTTAGTGTCTAGCCATCCAAGTCACCCAAGTATCTTGCTCATGGAAGGGTGGTTGCAATTATTCTGGGTTTGATGGGCCTTCTAGGCTTCAAATTACAACCTCTTTTGTTTAAAGGCAGTTGCCATTGAGTGCAAAAACCAATGCTGTCTACATGGGCCAATTGTGATTGCCTTTGCTTGGGGTGGTTCAGTGAAATTGGTATAGGGATGACTAAACAGTATCTTATAAACATGAGACAACCTAGAAAAGTAGCATGTGGGCTTCAGTTGCACAGGTTTGCATGTAATATGTAGCTGGGTTTTAATTCAGCCTTTTCTAGCACAGAGGAGAAATATGATGTTCCCACCTGTACCATTGTTGCTCATGCCTATCACCCAAGTTTCCCTGCTAACATTTCAGGTGAAAACATGGGCCTGCTTTAGTACCACTGTCCAGGGCTCCATCCAGAATGAGCAGGAGGGCCACCAAATGAGGAGCAAGGCTGGCTTGTATCTCACTGTGAAGTAATACACAATTTCATCTAAAGAGGGGTCCCCCAAAAGACCTGGAAAGCCAGGGTGACCAAAACTCGACTAAGGTGCTGTTTATAGCATGTTGCTGAAAGCTCTTGTTTGCACACTCAACCTTGGACTGTCCACTACCTTGTCTTGCACTAGTTCCTGAAGCAAAGAGTGGTGCATGATGTACCCATAAACCTAATTTCACAATGGATCTGGTTCTACAGAGAAGCTGCACCTTGGGTAATGCTGCTGAATTTGAATAGGCTGTTGAAGGAGTAAGTGGGTGGGAAGCACCTATCCATAAACTGATGCTGTCTGTAATGTACATACATAAAAACAAACATATCAAGATGCATTCACTGGGGTGGGGATTGTCAAACAATAATACTGAAACGGCCCTCAACTTCTGTGCAATAGGAACAGCATTTCCCGAATAGACAGTTATTGGAAAATAAGAATTTGGAGCATGTAGTATACCCGGACTACAGACCTAAACTAACTTTCTCTTCCCCAGGGATCCCCAGGAGCTGTAGTTTCACAGCATAGGGAAGAAGTAGAGGATCCCTTGCATTAACTTTGAGGCATATGGTGAGGTGATGAAGAAGTCATAGCAGTCAAACTGGTATAAAAGCACACATTCGGCTCTATTTTATTCTACTTTATGTATGGCTTGTTTTTATGTACACTGCTTAGAAAGGCATATGATTAAGCAGTATATTAGTGTGCTGAACAAAAAATAAAAAAATAAAAGTGTATGCTACTACATGTAGGTTGCATTTGGTAATGAACATAGCATAATCTGGCAGATGACTTAAACCACTTTTAGAGAAATCTTCCTCTACTTTATCTGGAAAGAACAAAGATGAGAGCAGGAAAAGTTGCCTGAATGATCCTGGTTTTATATGGATTCTGAGTATTCGCTGTACCAAAGAAGCTGGCAAAATTGCACCCACAGATGCACATGGGCCTGCAGAGACCTTCCCTGGCACTTGCAACAATGAAGACTGGTGGGTCTGATGTCAGTAGGACATTGAATCTGCTTTGGATTTTAAGGTGCTTTCAGCACCTTGGACAGCTCCTTGAAAGTCCGCATTAAAACCCGCAGTGGATTCACTGCCCCACTAACATCAGACCCACAAGACTCCACTGACTTGCAAGAAGCATTCTTTTGTAGCCGATAGACTAGGTTATGGTGTGAGTGCCCTCACCTGTTTCTCCCATTTGTAAATGTGCCCCAAAAGGTTGGCAACCCCTGCTATATTAGATTCAGGTGTAACTTTACTTTGATGGTCTTTTGTAAGCAGCTTTGAGAGCCTCTCTTCTATAAAGTGAAACACGAGTATTCTAAATTCTGTGTTTGAGCTGAAACTTGCCAGGTTCATCAACTTCAGAACTTGCTACCTCTCCTTGAAATAGGTAAAGCTTCATAAATGACTCTCCTGTTGGCTTGCCTGGACTAATGCATACCATGACACTTGGTACAAGTTATAATATTTGTGCTGGCCTTGCAAATGTTTGACATAATTGCTAGTATGATATTCTACTCCTGAGGAATGCAACCAAGTAATGATGAATTCATGTGCCTGGCTAAGCAAAGAAGGAAAAACTTTCCAGTGGAAGGGGTACTTCTTCCTTGTCATTTCTAGATTACAACAGGCCAGGTAAATAACTTTTTACAGTACTATCAACACAGATGTACCTTAACATTGAAAACAAAGCCCTGTGTGGGCATGTGATCAGAGGAAATGCAGTCACCCCTTGCTGCATGATGCAGGAAAAGCATAAATGGCTTCAAGAACTGGAGGAAAACGGAAGACCCAGGAAATCTCTTGTTTTTAGAGGTCTTTTGAATAGGTACCCCAGAAAGTCAGACAACTTGGGAAGTTTCCATGAAATAAGAACTGACTGAACAGCATGTGGTAACTAAAAAGAGGTGGCATGCTCTTTAAGTTGTGGCTCATTGCCATCTCTTTCTTGTGACTACTCTGCTTAATAGATGGAAGAAGGCAGAGATGTGTACTTAAAAACATGGCTTGTGTATCTTGGATACGCTTCTTGCATGTAGGAAGGAATTGCCAGCCACAAGTGTCCAAAATAGCAACACTTTAATGTCTTCCCCTTTAAAAGGTCTGTTATGCTTTAGATGTAGCAATACAAAGGTTCTTAAGATTCTGTTTAGGATAAATGTATGGACAGCATATGCGTTTCTGAAAGGACTTCAGGTTTTTTTTAACTTAAAACCTCCTACCAGGAAGCTCTTCATGAATTATGAGTGAGGTCTAGGAAAAGGATAACTCTGCTGGGGACCTTATAAATTTCTGTCAAATTCAAGCATGTTGAATTTGGGGCCAGCACTACCATTGGGCACAGTGAGATAGTCTCCTTGGGTAGAAGATGGCTGGGGGCTGGGAAGCTGCAGCAAGGGGTTCGACCACATGGCCTACCTTGCACTTGTATGCTAGAGCCTGCTGTCCTCTAGTGCAGTGGAGGAGCTGTCCCATTGCCATCATTGAAGTAAGGCAGGTGTAGGGAACCTTTTTTCCTGAATTATGAGTGAGGTCTAGGAAAAGGATAACTCTGCTGGGGACCTTATAAATTTCTGTCAAATTCAAGCATGTTGAATTTGGGGCCAGCACTACCATTGGGCACAGTGAGATAGTCTCCTTGGGTAGAAGATGGCTGGGGGCTGGGAAGCTGCAGCAAGGGGTTCGACCACATGGCCTACCTTGCACTTGTATGCTAGAGCCTGCTGTCCTCTAGTGCAGTGGAGGAGCTGTCCCATTGCCATCATTGAAGTAAGGCAGGTGTAGGGAACCTTTTTTCCTCTTGGGTGCTGCTGAACTACAGCTCCCATCATCCACAGCAAGCATGGCCAGTGTCTAGGAATGATGGCAGTTGTAGTTCAGCAGCAACTGGAGGGACAAAAGTTCCCCACACCTGAAGTCAGGGTAACAACGGTTAGTCTGACTAGCTTCTCTTTGTAAAAAAAAATGTTTGTTTAAAAAATGGGGGGAATCTTATCCTTCACCTTAGGCAGAGGAAGATATTGGGCTGGCCAAGCCTGGACTGCATGCAGGTCACAGAAGAGAAAGACAACATGCCGAATAAGGCACTTTTCCATCTGTCTGGCTATGTAGTAATAGAACGTGATAGTAAATAACAAATGGTAAGTGCCGGTAGCAAAGCAGTGGGCAGATGGCCCATAGGGCTGTTGCTCAGTTAAAGGATGCTTGGGCCACATCTGCATTATACTTTCAAAGCAGTATTGTACCACTTGAAATAGTCATGGCTTGCCCCAAAGGGTCCTGAGAGCTGTAGTTTTTTAATGGTGCTGAGAGTTATTAAAAATGTAAATGTAGTACCTTCAAGTTGATTCCGACTTATAGCGACCCTATGAATAGGGTTCTCATGAGGCTGAGAGGCAGTGACTGGCCCAAGGTCACCCAGTGAGCGTCATGGCTGTGTGGGGATTTGAACCCTGGTCTCCCAGGTCATAGTCCAACACCTTAACCACTGCACCACACTGGTTCTCCTGTTTTCCTTTCAGAGCCACAATTCCCAGAGTGATTTAATGATCAATGTCTCTTGCAGGACCCTTTGGGGGAAGCCATCGCTTTTTAAAGTGGTACAATACTGCTTTGAAAGTGTAATGCAGATGGGGCTTTAATTGGTTGGCAAATTTTTCATTGGAATTGGAGCAGGGTGGCCCTCTCTTCTACTCTAGAGGAGAGATCGCTGTTTGAAGGGTGACCTGGTCCAAGTCAACTGTAAAGTAAACCATATGAAGGGAGATCAGGGTTCTTCAAGCTGCCCATCAACAGTTAGCACCAGGAGAGCAGATTGAATAGGCGTATCAGTCACTTGGTCAGACTTGTTCTGTGCACGGTAGTCTTTCTAAATGTGCATCTGTACTTGACATATTTGTTTATACTAACTTTCTTCTTTTTGCAATAAGGGGCTGCCTTAGAAGGGGGTCTGTTGGAAGAGCCAAAAAAATCCTTAGATCAGGGTTGGGGAGCCTGTGGCCCTCCAGATACTGGGCAACAATTCCCATCATCCTTGACCATGTGGCTGGGGCTGATGGGAGGTAGGAATCCAACAGGTTCCCTGTCCTAGACAGTGTAGGACAGGGTTGCTTTTAGCATCTGGACTCGAACCTCCATAGAAAGTGAGTTGGAGTGTGGTAAATGGTAGGAAAACTTAGATGAGGGGGGAATGAGCCCATGGCCTTCTGAGGGTGAGGGAGAGTTGGGGGGCTAGTCTGCTCTGGGGAACTCCAACACTGAGTTTAGACAGTTGTACACTGACTAAAAACAGTCGAGCCTGAAAGCCCAGGAAGCGGACAGGATGTCGAGAGCACGAATGATGTTCCAAGTTTTGGAGCTCAAGATGCTCACAAAGATTTTTTTTTAAAGCTACTTCAGAGTTCTTTGCATCTTTCAGAAAAACTTCTGAGAGATAATGTCATGGGTAGGAGGTAGAAAAAAGCATGACTAGTCAAAGGTAGTTAAACTCCAGCCTAGGAAGTCTGACACCTCCCAGTCACAGAAGCAGAACTAGAGTGGCTTATGTTAGCTCTGCTACTGGAAGCAACAAATGACTAGGAATGTATCACTGAACACTAAAGTCAGGATCATTCAGACCATGGTACTCGATCTCTGTGTGGATGTGAAAGTTGGACAGTGAAAAAGGCGGATAAGAGAAAAATCAACATTTGAAATGTGGTTTTGGAGGAGAGCTTTGCACATACCATGGACTGCGAAAAAGAGAAATAGTTGGGTGTTAGAACAAATTAAACCAGAACTATATTAGAAGCTGCAATGATGAAAGTGAGGTTATCATACTTTGGACACGTAATGAGAAGTCATGATTCACTAGAAAAGACAATAGATGTAGATGTACTGCCCTCAAGTTGATGCCAACTTATGGCGACCCTATGAATAGGGTTTTCATGAGGCCAAGAGGCAGTGACTGGCCCAAGGTCACCCAGTGAGCTTCATGGCAATGTGGGGATTTGAATCCTGGTCTCCCAGGTTGTAGTCCTTAACCGCTACACCACACTGGCTCTCAGAAAAGACAATAATACTGGGAAAAACAGGAGGGAGTAGAAGAAGAGGAAGGCCAAACAAGAGATGGATTGATTCCATAAAGGAAGCCACAGACTTGAATGTACAAGATCTAAACAGAGTGGTTTACAACAGATGCTGTTGGAGGTTGCTGATTTATAGGGTTGTCATAAGTCAAAATCGACTTGAAGGCATATAACACACATAGGGCAGGAGGGGCTGGTGACAGAGAAAGAAAATTGGCATGGTAAAGGAGGCATTGGGGTGTGGGAAAATGGAGAGGTAGGGGACAGGAGGGATGAGGGGTTGATGAGAGAGATAACCTATGTATAAGTATGATAACCTCAGTTTCATCATTTTAGCTTCTAGTGATAGTTCTGGTTTAATTTGTTCTAACACCCAATTATTTGTCTTTTTCACAGTCCCTCTAGGGCTCTTCTTCACTGCATGTTCCTCCCTGGTAGGGTTGCTGCCACCACTGCTCTTACTGAGCTTGCTGTGTTGCAGGTCTCTGAGGCGGGAAAAGAGGGGTGAGAAGGAGGGAGGCTTTCGTTGCACACCAAAGGAGGAGGCACTGCGACAGCCTGGCATAACTCGAGTGAGTGATGCTAGGGAGGAAGGTGGGCAGTCACTCATGTTGTGTGAGGCAGCAGCAGCAACAGATGTGCCTCTTCTTTCTCCTCAGGTGTTCAAGTGAAAGCCTCCCTTCTTCTCACCCATCCTTTCCCCCCTCTCCTGCCGGCAACTCCTGCAAAAAAAGGAAGAGGTGCCACAGCTGCTTTTTTTTCCTGGTGTGAGCAAGCAAGCACCCATCCCTTCTGCCTTGCATCACTCTCTCAAGTCGCACCAGGCAGCACTGGCAGGCCCCCACCGCAAGTGGTGAGGGCCTCTTCCGAGTTACTGGGTCCTTGGCAAGTGCCCAGTCTGGCCATCTGCTGGCACTAGGCAGGGTTCAGAGGCATCTGAATGTATAGGTGCTGAGAACAAATGAGAAAAGGCTGTTGTCTTCATGTCCTGCTTAAAAAGCTTCCTGGAAGCATCTTTCTGGAAATTACCATGAATGGGATACGAAGTTGGGTGGATTTTTATTCTGAGCCCCCAAGGCTCTTGGTGCTATTGGAGGATGGTTTCAGTGAGCACTGGTGGATCAGAATAAAGACTGTTATACTCTGTTCACAGCTTTGTATTTTGTTCATAGTAGAGGCCAGCAGAACACTCTATTTAAGGTGTATACTGCGCATTGGGGCAGCTTAACAATAAAATAGCAACACTGCCACATACAAAACCATTGGTTTGTCTAGCTTGCTATCTTCAATAGTTAGTGAAGTAGCTCTCTGTTGCGTGAGTGAGGACCTCAGGCTCAGGGGGCCAAATGGGTGCTGGCCTTTTTATTTAGCCCTTTGAGTTTTCTCCAGACCATACACACTCCTGAGTTCTTTTGCCTTCTTGGAATGTGCCCTTGAATTGTGGTGATGCCCCTTGCATGCCTGGAAGGGAGGATGGAGAGATGTGGTGTGTGTAGTAACCCCTTGACTTCTTGCAAGGTCAGAGTCTAACCTGCTGTTCAAAAGTAGAAGTTGCTCCTCTGCCTTGGCTTCCTTGAGAACTGCCCTGTTGGTTTTGATTTCGAGGGGCCTGTTGTCCTGCCCCTCTCTTTCTTGGAGTTGCTGGAGGATGCTTTACATTTTGCAGATGAGCTATTGCCACACTGGTTCGATGCTTACACCAGGAACCTCCATCTGTAGTTACACTTCCGGAGCATACAGGAGAGAAGCCCTATTACTATTGAAAGTAGATCCTATTACTATTGGAACTTGTTGCTTTTACGTTATTGTTAGTTTTTATTGTTAGTCTCTTAATGTTTTGATGTTTACATGTTCTGCTTTGTACATTGCTTAGAGTGGCTGACAATTCAGCCAGATAAGCGACTAATAAGTCAAATAAATAAAATAAAACATAGAATGAGGTTCCATCTGGCCACATCCACCACTGGGAGCATGCAGCTCCTGGAAGATTGCCCAGGATCAAATGTGGCCCTCAGGTTAAAAAAGATTTGCAACCTCTGCTCTGGTGGTCCAGGCTGGAGTCTTCCCCAGTCATATCAGTAATTGCACCTGGCACCTTCTGCCTGCAAAGCATGTGCCCTATTGCTGATCCTTTCCATAACTGCAGCTGATCCTGGATGAGAGATTTACACGGTTTGGACAATGTCTTATGTCTCCTGTTACTTTAGGCAGGGCTTATGTTTCCTTGGCATCTCTCTGACAACCAGGCTACTGTAAGTTCCCTAGCAGAATGAGTGCCAGCCATGAGTGAGGCGGATGATGGCAAGAAGAGATGACTAAGTCATGAATCTCTCTTCACTCTCATTATTGGGCTTCTCAGCTGCATGAGCCCAGCCAGCAAAACATCCATGGATGACAGAACATGGCTGGGGAGCAGAGGGGAAATGCCACCCTTAATGCAGTTCGGAGCATCCAATAAAAGCTTGTTCCAGACCCTGAACCTCTTTTACCATACGGTCAAGGTGAAAACACTGTTGCAACAAGGGATGGGTGGATCTATTAACTCTAGTTTCTCACTTTTCCATTCTTCAGTTCAGTTTTTCACCTTTCCACATCAGTTTGACGTTTCTTCACAAATCCTCTCACAAAAATACCTTAGTATTTTAGTACTGATTTCTGTTGCTATGCATATCTTTGTGTGCAATCTTTCCTAAAACACATTTTTGCAAAGCAATTTTCCCTGACATAATATATCTTTGTCTGTTTTCACTAATATATGTACACTTTACCCTAGTATATGCATTTTTGTACCCCTTAGTTGAATGGAGAACTGCATTGCAAACCTCAGAAGTGCAAATTTCACAGGATGGCTTTGTTTTGTTTCATACATTATTCCAGAAAGTACAAATTGGGAAAGTTCACTTTCCTGATGCAAACTGAATCGAACTGCTCCCACATCCCTAGGTACATAAGAAGAATGTGCTGGATCAGGCTAATGGCCCCTCTAGACCGCCATCCTGTTCACACAGTGGCCAACCAGATACCTATGGGAAGCCTGCAAGCAGGACCTAAGAACAAGAGCATTCTAACCTCCTGTGGTTTCCAGCAACTTGTATCCATAGGCATAGTGCCTCCGACTTTGGAAAAATAATAGGGTGGTCTCCTTTCTCCAAAAGGGGTGTGGGGACAAATGTGTTGAAAAATGTGGGGTTTGCTTATGACGGCATCCAAATTCCTATGTGCTGGGGCCTGTGCCCCAGGCGGAAGAGGCTATTTAGCACATAGAAAGCTAGTTGTCCTGCAGTCAGATGGCTTTGACTTCTGGAAACTGGCAAGAAACTCCCTCAAAGCTGTTGACTGACCTGCCCAGATAGAATTGGAAAAATATACTTTAGGCCCTCGGCTATTTGGTCAACACTGGTGTATTCTCTGGATCTACTTTCAAAGGGAGCTGCCAAGGGAAATTCTGTTTGTCTTTCCTTACCAACACTGGCACTTGAGATTCATTGGGAGGCTCCAAAGACCTCTTGTGCTATTTCTGAAAGCACAGCAAACTTGCAAGGGGCTGGGAGAACTTGGAGCATACAGGCTATAAACATGAGCAGGCCTGCTGACTGTAATTGTGCAAGTCGGAGGAAACAAAACATACAGACCTAGCAATCGTGGCTTTAATGCTACCTTTGGGGTGATGGGTGGCTGAATCTATAGAATGTAGACCTGAAAGATCAGACTTGGCGTGTTCTGCATCATTAATCCAATCCAGAGCTTGGAAAAGTTACTTTTTTGAACTACCATCAGCTCAATCCAGTGGCCATGCTGGCTGGGGCTGATGGGAGTTGTAGTTCAAAAAAGTAACTTTTCCAAGCTCTGTTCCAGTCACAGGAGCCTTTGCTTAAATGGCTGTGGGCATGCCTTAGGAGATCCTTCAAATCCTCAAGGGGTGTGTTGAGGGAGAACTTCAAACAGCATTGACTTTTGGTCCCTTATCTATGTAACAGTGGCCATTCAAAACAGGTGATGATGATGTCATACTTAACCTGAGTGTACCTATTCTGGAGAGAAAGCAGTTATAAGGCCCTGATCCAGAACATGTTCCTAGTCCAGGCCAGGGACCCATGTGTAGAGTTGCCAGGTATCCAGTTTTTGCCCTGATACTCCGGTTTGGGGAGTCCTTTCCAGATTTCCGGGTGATAAATAAATAAAATAATAAATAAATAATTCATCTTAATCTCCAGACTCCTAGCTTTCATTAAAAAAAGAAAAAAGGTTCTAGCTGGTGTGTTTCAAAAAATATAAACCAAAATGTCAGCCACCTGCTCTGCCTCCCCAACTTCTGTTACTACTGGCTGCTCTAATCCCTGTCTTTTCAGGGATAGCCAATAAGTCTGGGTTGTGATTGACAAGATTTCTTGACCCCAGCAATAGTTAAACTCAGTTTCCTTTTCCTGCTTGTCTCGCATCAAGAATTCAGTATATATATAGCTTTCAGCAGTATAAAGAGTATTTTTTCTATATAGGATTGGGACTTGCTTCTGAGTAAACATGCATAGGATTGCACTACAACAGAAGATCACAGAAGGATCTTGGTAGTCATAAAAGTGTATGTGCAGGGTTTTTTTAATTACTTGCAAAAATGGCATATTATACATTTTGTCTTTCAAATAATTTTTGAACAGAAGTTTAAAAAACTGTACATACTGCAGTGTTATACTTTTCTAATTAAGGAGTCAAGTTTAAATTTTACTGGAAGAGGGTAATTTATTTGTCATTCATAACCTGTTTTGAAACCTTTCCAATATGAAGCTTTTCTGGGAGTAATGCTAATTCCACAGATCTGGGAGCTAACCCTATTGAATTCAGTAGGACTTACTTTTGAGTAGATGTGGTTAGGATTGTGCTGAAAATCAGTGGGACTTTTGAGTGAACATAGAAAAGGATTGTGTTTTAAATCTTTCTTTCCCCCTCTGATCCTTTTTTTTAAAGCAGTTAGGCAGGATTTACTTAGGTGTCATTGCTTTTATTTAGCAGGAAACTAATACTTATTTTTTTTTAAAAAATGTTCTGCAATGGCCAGCTGGTTTTGACAATAAAGTATTATATGGGTTGTATGTATTTTAACATCTCCAGTGTATGTGTAAATATAGTCTTTCCAACAACCCTGTGAGGTAGGGTTGGAAACCAAGACAGCTCACAACAAGAAATAAAGCCATTTAAAATCCAATAACTATAAAACAAGTATAAAACAGTTGCAAAACAGCTTAACTTGGCACAATTCTGAATTGTGGATTGGGTGAGTGAAGTTGCTTATCACTGAATTGCAGACCTGTGCATGCTCCCCTGTCTGAGTAAGCCCCATTGAATACATTGGGACTTTCTTCTGAGTATACACACACAGGATTGTACTGTGGGGTGGTTATGGTCCCTCTCTGTTGTTTTTACCCTGAGGGGCAGTTTAGGCTGAGAGATGATGCGTAGCCCATGGTCACCCAGTAAACTTTGTAGCTCATTTCCATTTTGAAAAAAAAAATTAAAATGATTTACATGCAGGCAAAGTTTATGAAGTAATGCAGATCCACATAATACATTTAAAGCACACCCAACCCACATATAAAGTGCATGACTTCCCCCAAAGAATCTGGAAAGTGTTGTTTCCCCCTTACAATTATAGTTCCCACCACCCTTAAACTACAATTCCCAGGATTCTGTGGTGGGTTTCATGTGCTTTAAATGCACAGTGTGGATCTGCCCTAGGTATGCTGTGCATTCGTTAGTGAAATTAAAAGAACAATTTTAAAAGATCCTTTTTTAAACAGGGCTGTAGCTCAGTGGTAGGGCACGTGCTTTGCATGCAAAGGTCCAAAATTCAATCCCTGGAAGACACTATTGCCTGGAATCCTGGAGAGCCAGCGCTAGTCCCTGTCAGCAGTACTGAGCTAGATGGTACCAAATGGCCTGACTCAGTATAGAAGAAGAGACCCAAGGGCCGCAGTGACTCAGAAATTGATTTATATATTTTATTTACAACATTTATGTACTGCTTTATTGTAAAAAAAAACTCTTCAAAGTGGTTTATAGAAGAAATTAAAACATTATTGGCAAAAACAGTTAAAGACAGGTATTTAAAAACATTCAAAATAATAAAACCAACAATGAGTTAAAAACAGATAAAAAACATAATAGCTTCTACGTGCCTGGGTAGGCTTGCCTAAACGAAAATGCTTTTAGCAGGTGCTGAAAAGAGTGCAATGAAGGTACCTGCCTAATGTCAATAGGCAGGGAGTTCCAAAGTGTAAGTACTGCCATACTAAAGGACTGATTTCTTACAAGAACAAAACAAATACAATGTGTCATCCGTAACATGGACAGCACACCTTGAGCTTGGCCTGGTAGCAAATCAGCAACCAGTTCAGATTTTAGAGCAGAGATATTATGTGCTGATAGAATCTTACTCATGTCAGCAATTGTGCTGCAGCATTCTGCATTAACTGCAGCCCTGGAGTCAGGTTGTGCTGCATGGTGATTTCTGTGACCTTGGCTGACGGGCTGCCAGGATTTTGTTAGTTCTGGTTAAGAACCCTGACTGGCTGTGGGATGCTGAGTTTTCTGCCTTATTCATAGGAATCTTCTTGTGGTTGGTGTGGTATTGCATTTAGGAAATCATCACTGTCTTTTGTTTTTCTTTTTGCATTTCATTTAACTCTGACCTTACTCCCTTACAAACATAGAAGAAACAACAGTGGTTCCATGTGGTCAGTTCAACTCCCTTAAACCCACTGAAAATGCACCTTGTTATTTGCATGATGGTTTGTTTCTTGCACAATAGTGGTAAAAGAGAATTCACATAATGGGAAGTGTGGCTTCAATTGCTGTTGTTCCCAATCTACTGCCCGTGAAGGTAGACCAAACCATGTGTTTTTTCTCTGTCAATTATTACTCGCTGGAATTGGGTTGGCTGTCAAAGTGAGTGTATAGCAGCACACAGAGTAAGCAGGAAAGAGTAGAGAATCTTCTTAACTCTAGCTCCTTTCTCAAACCTCTCTCTGCAGTGAAGGGTCAAATCTGTAAAGTTTGGAGGAACCATGTTAAAAGGCAGGCAGAGCATTCCAGGCAGGAGGTTGCCAACCCTGCTTTGATATGGATATCGTTGCAGAGGATTTCTAATCAAGCCTTACCAACAGCACAATCATAATCATATCTACTCAGAAGTAAGTCCCCTTGAGTTCTATGGGGCTTAGTCCTTTAGTAAGTGTGTTTAGAATTACAGCCTTCAGGGGCATCCATCTTTATTCCTGAGTACTGCTATCTAACATCTCCACAGCACTAGGCTTTCTTCCTACCATGGCCTTCTGGTGACCGGCCTGGCCTGAGGGCACTTAAACCCTTCTTTCTAGAAGCAAGTAGGCTAGATTAAATGTTCCTTACCCAGGATCTCTAAGTAGGTGAGAAGGAATGAGCCTGTCACTTCAGCTGGACCTGGAAGCACCATCATTTAGCTAAGATTTCTATCTTAATTTCCAATTGGATAATTTTTTTTTAGTGGTATGCTCCAAGCAAGTCTGGTTGATGCTTAATGTATCATACTTAATGACATCACTAGGATCCGCCTCTGAAATCTCAGGGTTTGGGATGCTTCTGACCTGGCAACACTACCCATGCAGCTTCCTTCTATGGAAAATAGCTCCCCCCTGGCTGTTTTCCCCAGGGCAGTTGGCTGCAACCACTATCTTAAGAAACAATTTCAAGAGAGAAAAAGGTGTGGGGCCCTACACCTGAGTTTCCTCCAAATTTGAGAGCAACCAGGTTAAGTATGGTGTTTAAACACATTAATAACATCACCTGAAGCCTTTCCATGACTCATACTGCCACTGGCATGCATGTGGTGATGACACAGAAGATCATGATTTGTGCTTGGTTAAAAAAATGGGGAGTCACAGGATTGGGAACTTGCTTAGTTGCAACTACACAAATGGTCACATTGAATCACCTTTTGAACTTCTTGGCTGTGACTTGTGCCATGCTAACACATGGCCCAAAGCAGAGAACTGTTTTAATTTTGTTAAAAAAAACACTATGAAGGTATGTCACAAATGGATTTAAGCCCAGTTGGTGAATTCCATACCTTAAAAACCGGGCTCTTTCACCTCGGCAATTCATAGTATTTACAAAGGTGTTGTGCCAGATTCCCTGCAGCGCTTCACTTTGCAAAGATGAAGAGGGGCGGGGGGAGCCCTGATAAATATTTTGATACCCAAATGGATACAATGGTGTGGAGCTTCTGTGTGTCCCAGTGCACAGGTCTTCAAGCTGCCTGACCTTGGAACATTTCTCAAGGTGCCTCCTGGAGTAAGGAGTTCCTCTAGTTGAAATTAAGTTGAGCATGCGCTCTTCCTAAGAGGAAAATTGTGTTTCTTGGCCTGCATCTTCTTAGCTGAAGATGAGCATTGAAGGATCAAAGGAATCTCAATCCCTAAAATATTAACTCTATAAACCTGTAGCCTTTGTACCCTTAAGCAACCAGGTCAGCATTCCGCTAGCTTCAGTTGAGCGCTAATAAGCACCAAGTAAGAAGTAAAGAATTCAATCTTGGAGAAAGCAGGTCTCTAGAAAAATAAATGCTGCTATATCTTTTAATTTATAATAGACCACCCCTCGCATAAAATATCAGGGCAGTTCACAACAAAATGTACAATAAGACATAAAATACAAAATGGTAAAAATGTCTGGCTCACCTTGGGGGGGAGGAAGCTTAAAACAACCTGAATAGGCCAGTCAGCCTGATTTGCTAGAAAAAAGCATGGGAAACAGGCTGCACTTCCTTCTGTCCCACTGTGGCATTCCAAGGGGGGCTTGTACACATCCAGCTTCGCCCTAGACAAATCCAAAATCCTTCCACAAAGCACACACTTTGGTTTGGGATTGATACAAAGTTCCTGCACATCCCTGTGCAAAAGCAGGGGGATGGCACTGCTCCTGCTGTTGTCTGTTCTAACTTGACTATGAGGTCCTCTGATGCTTAAAACAATGGTGTCCCTTAGTCAGTGTAGCTAAATTAATAGGGTGCCTTTGTCACATCTTACTTCCAGCACCATGTTATAAGCATATACTGCATAGTAAAACTATGAATTATATTCTCTCTAATGCCTGGGTCTTGAGATGCTGGGCTTGAAGTGGCGTGCACAGGTTTCTGGATTGTTTGAAGAGAGACTTATATTTATTTATTTATTTATTTATTTATTTATTCGACTTATTAGTCGCTTATCTGGCTGAATTGTCAGCCACTCTAAGCGATGTACAAAGCAGAACATGTAAACATCAAAACATTAAGCGACTAACAATAAAAACTAACAATAACGTAAAAGCAACAAGTTCCAAAAATAATAGGGCTTCTCTCCTGTATAGTCTGGAGGTGTAACTACCGGTGGAGGTTCCTGGCGTAAGCATCGAACCAGTGTGGCAATAGTTCATTTGCAAGATGTAAAGCAACATCCTCCCCGATCTTAACATCCAGCAACTCCAAGAAAGAGAGGGGTGGGACAACAGGCCCCTCGAAATCAAAACCAACAGGGCAGTTCTCAAGGAAGCCAAGGTAGAGGAGCCAGGGTGTAAACGCGACTGATAGCAGGCAAAACAAACAGAGGCTGCATGGCAAAACGACAGCCTTAGCAGGGGCACCTCCCACTCCTCAGAAGCCGAAAGATTATCACAGCAATGTCGTCTTCCAAGGTCAGGCCGCAACACCCGACCCGCCAGTCTCCGGCTCCTGCCTGCCTCTGCGTCCAGCCCAGCTCGGCGCTCTCCACCATGAGAGGCGGCGGTGGCGGCGGCGGCCTGATGTAGGTAAAGTCTCTGGGACATGCCGGTAGCTAGTGTCCAATTCAGGTCAAATAACAAGGGAGGCAGTATGGAAAGAAGGGGGGGCTCCCCCATCTTTCCCATGCACTCCAAACGTTGCAGCTTCCAGTGGGGGGGGAGAATTACTCCGTAAAAGCCATCTGTAGAAGAGCTCCGTTGACCATAGCTCCCTCGCCCGTAGCCATCTTCCACCTCCATATGGCTCCAAAGTGTGTGATGTTTGTTGAAGCCTCATCTTGTGCAAGTGGCTGAATGGTGACCGCCACTGGTACAGTGGAGCAACTGTATGGTACCTTCAAGAGTGCAAAACGGAGTACTCAAAAGCAAGCATGTGACATCTGCATCCTATGTCCTAAATACTTTGAAATCCAGCCTCAACTAGAATTTCCAGATTAGGCTCAGGAAAAGCGACTCTGCCAAAATCAGTCAGCATTTACTTAAGGGCTTAACAAATACCTGCCACTGGAATGAAGGCCAGGTCTGGTGTATAGGAACGCTGAATAGCTAGTAGTGACCTGTTTGGCTTGGAAGTTGTAGAATTCCAAATACTTGCAGCTGAGCAGGGCATGCAGGCAAGTAGTATGGCAGAGCCTTCCTAGGGCTTCACCACTGAAAGATCTGCCCATCTACCACATTCAAGTAACACTCCCATAGTGTAAACACCAAGCCTGTGGGGGCAAGTGGAGTTAGCATCTGGGGGAAGGAGTTCTTGCACAAAGTTCCAGCCCCCTTGATGAAAGGGTGGGGAAAACAGACAAGAGATTATACATAGCAGCATTTCCAGCTGCAACTGAGCCACAACATTTGGAAGGTTATGAAGTATTTTCATTTATGAATCACTTCCCATGAAACATTATGAAGCATATGATACTTGAAAGACCATCTTACCTCTTACATACCAAGTCGATCACCATGCTCTGTGGCGGAGGGCCTGCTGCAGATACTATCTTATCAGGAGATACTTTGGAGTCCAGTTTCGATCAGGCACAGACAGGATGACCAAGGGGGATACCACATCAGTGAAGGCTGACCTAAAGTAATTTTCTTTAGTTAGAAGAAGGATGGGGAATGTGTGGTCACCTAGATGTTGTTGCTCTCCACTTCCCATCACCCCATGGCGTGAGACAGAAAAGTTTCTATACTTTTTATACTCCCAGGCATTTTAAAGTGTATTTTAACAGTATTTCACTATTATTTTGTATTTTGGACGTTGTTTAGTTCTTTTATTGTTTGTTTGTTTTTGTTTCTTGATTTATTGTATTTATACACTGTGCTTGTTTTATCTTTTTGTACACCGCCCAGAGAGCCTTTGGGCTTTGGGCGGTATATAAATTAAATAAAATAAATAAATAAATAAAAGTGTAAATGTCAATTCCATGTTTTGAAGTGGTGCAGCTATGCTAGGGTTGTGTGATATTTCTCCATCTCCATGACTTCTGAGGAACTGGGATCTGGTGCCTAAGTGTATCATAACTTTATCCCAATAATTTATTAACGCTTTGTAAGTTAACATTTTGAAGAGCCTTGTAGAGGCTTAAAGAACTCCTTGGAGTAAAACTGGAATGAAGGCCCTATAGTGCAGAAGCGTGCAGCCTCTGTAGCCACTTAATAACCATCCTTAATGTTTGATAACTGGTTTATTGGTGTTCAATCTACTTTGCAACAGTCCTTGATTCACTGAAACGAAAGACCCTTGGAAACCAGTGGTGCTTCAAAGTGACTAAAATATGAGATTATAGCTTTCAGTGTTTGTGCTTGGATAGGTTAGTTGTCAGCCAGGGAACTATGCTAACAGATGGCATTGAACAGGAGATGGAAGGGTCAACATCACTGGTCCCACCCACACTCATTCCTATGCAAGCTAAAACTAGGCAAAGGGACATATCCTGTGTATGCAGCCCGATGCCTGGAGTTCTTTCCTTAAGCATCTCAGTGTGCATCATGAGGGAATGGCTTTAAAAGCCTCTGTTCATGCTGGGATGTGGAGTGTGAAAGAGCCTTCTGCCTGGGACTTGGAGTGATTGGCTAGGAAATCCCCTTTAAGATCTGGGTGGATGTGAGGACTGTGGTGAAATCCAGATTGAGCGAGCACCCCAGGCTTCACAGGTGTCCCCGCATAATCTGAATTCTATGGTAAACTCTGAGTTGGGCCTGCTAAACTTAACGTTACCCATACTTGTGTCCATCACGGATGCAACCACTGTTCTGTAAAGCAGATGCATTCAGAGGAGTTGGTTTTATAGCAATGGTTCCCCACAGACCACTTGAACATTGCTGAGGGTCTCTAGAGACCGCTTCGTGATTTTTCTGCTGTTGTTGCAATTGTAATGTACTGTGCTAGAGGCAGTATGCCTTTTGTTTCTTGTTGCTTCTTTTTCTTACATGTTGCATTTTATTGTATTGCAATTTGAATTCCATAGAATGCAAATTGTAATGCAATAAAATACAATTAAGAAATAAAAGCAATGGAAATGCAGTTCAATATGACCACTTAATGCAATGGGTGTGCCATCTCCTATCTTCAGCCACAAATCCACAGATGCCGTGGACCACCTGAATTAAGCTTGTGGCCCCTGGTGGTCCACAGACCACAGTTTGGGAACCCCTGTTTTATAGTATGCTAAGAACCTTGTAAATGAATTGCATCAATTCTTCATGCATCTGCATGAGTAATCTTTACACCCTTAGGTTATTGATGAAGGAGCATAGCGCAGTAGTAGAGCATGTGCTGTGCATAAAAAAGGTTCAGGTTCAGTCACTGCTCACCTCCAGTTTCAAAGCATCTAGCAGCAGAGGATTGGAAGGATCCCCTTCTACAGACAATACTGTGCTAGATGGACAAATAGTCTGACCTCATAAAAAGCATCATTTATCATCTTCCTGTTTCTAGAACTATATATTGTATCGCCTAAATTCAACACAGTGGCAACACTGACTGAATCTAGATTTTTCTCTCCTGAAGGTCAAAATAGTATGCCTATCCACTGAGGATTGCTAACTGGATTCCAGTCGCATTATCAAGTGCAGCATTTGCTCCTGGAGTTGAGGCTGGCCTCTCACCATGTCGAATGAAGCAGAAACAACTAGTGTAAACAATCAGCCTGCCCAGCAACAGGCACCACCAAAAGCACAGCCTTCCAAAAAGGAGAAAAAGAAAGGTAAGGCATAAATAGATCAGGAGGCAGGACAATGCTGCTGCTCCTAAAGAGTTGCTGTACTCAAGAGTTGGTAGGCAGTTAGTCCAAGAATTTTAAATAAGTTCTTAACACTGCAACCTTTTGATAGGAATGCCTGTCCATCCTTGAGTTTTCTAATGGGTTGCTAAAGTACACACAAGACTCGGACTGTCCTACATGCCCAACTGGTTTTTGATTTAAAGGGGTCATAAACCAGTGCTTTGAAAGAAGCAGATGAGCAGGAATTTGGCAGAAGGCTGCCACCTTGGGGCTTTGGCTTGGATTGCATGGTCACAAACAGACCTGTGTCCAAGCAGACATTGGAGAGGAATCTGCAGCAAGCCCTGGCTCTTGACACTTAACATTTTCATGAGTGAATTGTCCCTGCTCTTGCTCAAGTGCATTCCACTGCCAGTACAGAGATGAAACAGTTGTTACCCATTGAATCTCAGTATATCTGGAGAACATACTTACAGGCTACATACATAGAGGGGGGCAATTGGCATCATTATGAAATGCATAATTAAGAACAAACAGATACAGATTCTGATTATTTATAGCTTCAACATACCACAGGCAAATGCACATGACTAGAAACTGGTTTTTCAGGACCGGAAAAGACAGAAGAATTCCTCTTGGCCAGATTTCAAGGTGATGGTGTAAGATACAAGGCCAAACTGATTGGCATTGATGATGTTCCAGAAGCAAGGGGAGACAAGATGAGTCAAGATTCAATGATGAAGCTAAAGGTGGGTCTGTCTTGTTTCCTCCTTTTTTTAAAGTAAAGGCAGTAGATAAGGATTGCAACTCTCTTAGGGCCAGGGATTGTAAATGACATCCTCGCAAAACTACAGTTCCTGGAGGCTCTTGTAGCGATGGCAGTTATACCACCCGTTTTCAATGGGCTTAAACTAATGGAAATGGAAGTGACAAACTTGCAAGTTTCTTATGGTGTGGATTCAGATTACCATGTCTAAGATGTTGCATAGCAGAAAAATCCAGAGTAAGATGGAACATTGCTAGAAGGTTATATAGTTGGAACTTATCTGATGCCTTGTGGATTCAGGTGTGTTCCATGATGAATTTCATTTCATGGGTGGAATGTCACCATCTTGTGTCGGTGCCAGAACTCTGTTCTTTGGGGAAATGGAGATGAGGAATAACCATTCTTATGACAAATGTGTACTTGCTAATGTATTGAAATAGCAATGGTAAACTCCTGTATTTGAAAAGTTACTGTGCACAACACTGTTCTCCTGTGTCATGATGCAACAAATGACCCTCTGAATAGCCTCCAGATGTGGAGTTCATGGTGGCTACTTGTCAACAACTGCATTTGAGTCTCTTAAATATTACTGACCTGACTGACACTGGCCTGGAATGCAAGGGAACTCTTGCAAGAGTATCCACCCAATCCATCCAATCCTAAAGTTGAGATTGTGAGGCAACTAGACAAGTGTGTGGCTGTCACTAAGAGTTGGAGCTTCTCTAAGAAAGAGATGGGAAGCTGGCAGCCCTCCAGATACCACTAGACTTGTTACTACCATCATTCACTGACCATCCTGGGAACTGGAATACAACATCTGGTGGGCCTCAGGTTCCCCACCCCTGGCCTAAGTGATAATCCTAAACCATACTTAACTAAGTTTACATTGTCAGGAGTACACCTTGAATACTGAAGCATTTCCCCTTTATGTTGGTTTTGCCTTTGTAGGGAATGGCAGTAGCAGCTCGTTCTCAAGGACAGCACAAACAGAAAATATGGGTGAACATCTCTCTTACTGGGATCAAAATCATAGATGAGAAGACAGGGGTAAGTTCCAGGAAGGCCAGGCCAACCCTATTGTGAGATCTATCCATTCTCTATAATGTGACACCAGTCTAACCTCAACCTTGTTGGGGTGAAGAAACTTCTAAAGATGTGCTTAACCAAACAGCAGCTTTCCTACTGGATACACTTCAAAAGAAATTCTGTAACTGGTCCAGGCCAGTTAGTTATTCATATAGTTAATTATCTATGTAGTTAATTTTCCATCTAGGTAAAGTATCTTTTAGTGGACCTGAACCAAACCCTAGTGTGGGGATGGCTGTTGCTTTGCTAGCAAACCTTAGCTCATCACATAAGACACATAAACCCTTGATAAGAAATTCTGGTTTATGAATGCCAAGCGAAGATTTTAATTGTGGCATTTTAATTTTGTTGGACCAAAGGGTAAGCAACAGACATGCTATCTTCCAATCGCTACTGGGTTTATGTAGGTATATAAATAACCTCTCCTTTGTAGTCCCTTCTAAGCTGAAGAGTGAAACTTCCCTGACACAAACTACTCTTGACAATGTTTTGGCCATCTCTATAATGTTTTGAGGCATGGCCCAGAGCTACTTGTGGTCAGGGTTTGTGTGCACATGCTGGCATGACTTATGCAGCGAGCCTGAAAAGTTCCAGCTCTGTTGACGCTGACAACTTTGTCTACGGTATCCTTTGTTGGATGGTGGATGCTGAAATTAAAGGAAGCTGGGCTAGCAGCAGTCCTTACGGGAAAGTCAAACTTCCAGTGCATGATTAAGACTGTAAATTGTTGTCGTTGAAATAAATGATATACCGCCTTTCATTTCAAGGACATATTACAAGGCGGTTCACAAACGAGTGAAAACCAATAGCAAAATAACAAGAATAAAACCCAATGACAAAAATACAGCTGCCTGTAATTAAAATACAGAGTGAAAGAACTACATTAAAGCATCCATCACTAAAATAGAGAATAAACCTATCAAAAGAAAATGGTGTCAATGATTGCCAGCTGATTATGCCAAACTAGGTCTTCATCTGCCACCTTATTGTGACTAGCTTCATCCCTGCATTCTGTGACTGAGGCCCACCGGTAAAGCCTCAGCACGTTGGCCTTGTGGGGAGAAAGTATGAGAATGCATCCTGCATAGACAGTTAAGTACAGGTGATATGCAAGAAATTCTGAAATCGATGTTCCATACTGCCTCAGAGAACAGGACTAGATTTATGGGCTTAAAAACTTTTATAAGAAGGCTGATTTTGGTTGGACACTGGGGTGAGGTTGGGGAATTATTGGCTATTTAAGAGCAGTTCAACGATGGGACCAATTGCATAGAAGTGTGGTAGACTCTTCACTGAAGAGCTTCAAACAGAAGCTAGATAGCCATTTGTTAGGGGTGCTATAGCTCTGTTTGCACCACTCTGAGTAATGAGTTTTATTTATTGAATTTGAATTTCTTAGTCGCCCATCTGGCTGGCTATCCAGCCACTCTGGGCGGCGTACAAAATAAGCATACAGATAAAATAAAAATTAAAAATCTGGACACAATATAATAAAATCTAGTTGGACAAGATTGCCTCCAAGATCTCCTCTAACTCGATGATTCATCAAGGCTCAAAGTAGTACACCTTTTCAAGAGTTAAAGTCCGGTCTTGTGTCATCCGCTTTGATTCCAGGTCATTGAGCATGAGCACCCAGTCAACAAAATCTCCTTTATAGCTCGGGATGTGACTGACAACCGTGCCTTTGGCTATGTTTGTGGAGGAGAAGGGCAGCACCAGTTTTTTGCCATTAAAACAGCACAGCAGGTAAAAGTTTAAATTGCGGGCTATTGAGATGCGGGATGCTAATATACAATTGTTCAAAATAACTAGCGCTCTGGTTGCATAGAAGCAACTAGCGTTGTAGATACGTGGATCTACGTAGGTTCCATGCTGAACAGAGCAAAAATACAAATAGTGCTCTAATTAAATTCCAAGACAGACAAAATAAATTACTTCACACAATGCATAGTTAAAATATCTGCTCTCACAAGGAATAGTAATGGACACAAATTGGATGACTTTAAGAGAGGATCAGACAAATTCATGGAGGATGAGGCTATCAACTAGTCATGATCATTATTTATCAGATTTATACCCTGCTCTTCCTCTGAAAGGGAGCTTAGGGAAGCAAACAGACGGCTTAATGTTCTACCTCTGCTATTGCAGGTAGTATGCTCTGAATGCAAGTTGCTAGGAATTGCAATTGGGGAGAGTGCTGGTGTACTTCGGTCCTGCTTGCTGGCTTCCCATAGGCATCTGGTTGGCCAGTAAGAACAGGATGCTGGACTAAATGGTCCTTTGGTGTGATCTAGTAGGCTTAGGTAATCTCCAAATCTTGGAATTTGCTGCTGGATTATAGGGGTTGGCGTGCAAGTCCCACTCATGATGCCTTACATTGTCTATACTACTTTCTCTTATGGAACAAGTCATGTACAAGACCCTAAAAGACACATAACTTACAATATAAAAAAACTTGGAGCAGGATTCATAATGAATGATAAACTCTGTAACTAAATTGTCTTTTAAGCTAACACCTGTTAGAGCCAATAGTAATAGGAACAGATAACCTTGATTTCACAATGTGTTCCACAGTGGGGAACTGATACAGAGAAGGCATAGTCTGTCTTGTTCTTGAGAGACACAGTTCAATGCATCTTGTGCTGATTTTCTTTTAAAAAGGGCAGTAGAACATATGGGAACACGATGAGAAAATGTGTATCATGTGGCTGTAATGCAACCCCAGTTTTATCTTCCACAACGGACTTAGTGACATACATTCTCTGCCCATCTTTAGACTAGTCCACAGTGGTGACTTGGAACTAATGAAACAAGGCTGCTTTTGGCTCTATGTTCACATTTAACTTGTATCAGTTGCAAGTTTCCCCCCCCCATGTGCTTTATCCACAATGAATAAACAAATACATCATGTTGAATCCAGATTAAGTAGCTCATGGCTAAGTCCAATGGATAGTGATGGGACATAACCATCTTTGTCTGGATCAAACCCATTATTAAGAGTTGGCATTTTTATGCTTCTTTAACATTATGCTCAAGGACACATTTAAACTGGTTCCATGCTTCCTCAAAAGCAGGGGTTGGCAGCCTTTTCGGACCTGTGGGCACATTTGGAATTGTGCCAGCACCACCCCTCTAGTGTCTTCTTTCCCCCTTGCCTGGGTCTCTTCACTTCTACAACAGAAAGAGTGCATGTTCACATGCATATACTCTCCTGACTTTTCTGTGAGATCTGGGTAAAGTTGGATCCAGTAGAATAACGATAGATCTTCATGAATGTACATGATTTTACATGGTCTCCCTCCCTCAAAAAAATCGCATCAAATTAAAGCAGAGGTCACCAGACTTTAGAGGCCTGTGGGCACATTTGCAAACGAGATAAACTTTCATGGTCAACCTGCATGTGGCTACAAGAGAATGCTTCTGTTAAAGCTGAACTCCAGTGAGAGGAGAGACCCCTGTGGGTATCAGGGAAGCCCCTGTGGGCACATGTGTGCCAGCAGATGCCACGTTGACAACTGTGCTAGAAAGTATCTAAGGTTGCACAAAGACTCTATCCTTGAGTTCTACAGTACGCATCACAGCAGGTCTGTAGTCACGATCCTGTATACATTGGCTAACTAGTGGTTAAAGGTAGGAATCCAGGGAAACAGTTCAGCGGGTCTGTGCAGATGAGTCATAGAATCCTAGAACAGTGGAGTTGGAAGGGGCCTATAAGGCCATTGAGTGCAACCCCCTGCTCAGTGCAGGAATCCAACTTAAAGCATACCTGACAGGTGACTTCCCGCTGCGTCTTGAGTGCTTCCAGTGTTGGACAGCCCACCACCTCCCTAGGTAATCAGTTCCCTTGTAGTACCACTCTAATAGTTAGGAAGTTTTTCTTGATGTTGTCAAGTCAGTTTGGGTCCTTGGAGAAAAATGTTGCTAAAGCCCTATTTGGACATTATGAAACTCAAAGCATGGCAAAAAAATGGTACTTTGGCCAACTATTATTATTATTGCATTTATATACCGCCCCATAGCCGAAGCTCCCTGGGTGGTTTACAACATTAAAGGTAGAAATGCTGGGAGAAATTTCCACTAGGCTAGACCTGAATTAGGGCTCAAATTCAATTCTACTTCAATTGAAAATAAACTAAACTGTGATAGATTGCCACTTCATGGTAGCAAACCCCTGTCCATTCAGTCACTTGTGGCACTCCTGCTTAAAGATATGGCCTGTTTCTGTCTTCTAGGCTGAACCTCTAGTTGTAGATCTGAAGGATCTCTTCCAAGTAATCTATAACATCAAGAAAAAAGAAGAGGGTGACAAGCGAAAGGTAATGCCGCCTACTGTTAAGCTTTTCAGTTTTTTAAGCTACCAAGTAGCTGTTCGTAAGCGACAAATGAAGCTTGCTATTGATCCAAAGCTGCATTGGGTAAATGTCATTTGGACTTTGAACTTGATTGACCTAAGATAAATTGAACAGGGCTGAAATTTAGTGGTACCACTTAATACCAGGGAAGTCTAGTTCAAAGGCAGTGAAGATAGATCAACAAGATCTGAGAACGTAAGCCTATACCCATCCCATTGAGGGCAGGGACCATAGCTTGATAGGAGAGAACATACCTTGCTTGCAAAAGGTCCCATATGTAACTTGTCCATGCTCTAGGTGAGGTAGCAGGTGATGGGGAAAGACTCTGGCTTCTGAGAGTGGTTGGGGAGCTGCTGCCTGTTAATGCAGAGAGATGGACAAATAGCATGATCTGGCATAAGGCCTTTCCATATATGCTGACGAAATGACTTCTCTTTCAGAATGAAGAGGCCAATAAACCTGCTGAGGTAAGAAATGAGTAAACAGTCTTTAGGCATGAAAAGCCAAATGTGATCCCTAACAGACATCAAATACAGCTGCTACTTGCAAACAATATGAGATGTGGGAAGCTTGTTCTTTCTCTGTATTCATATAGCAGAGACCAAAACACTGCCTTTTTTATTTTTTTGCTTTGTTCTAGAATGGTGGTGATGAAACAACTATGGATCAAGTTGGCAAAATAAAGCTGGTATGTTATCTGTGTTCTTGATTTTATATCATGTTTTGTCATGGGACCCAAAGAGATACATGTGGTTCCCAAGTGGCTACCCTACAGGGTTGTCATCTAGGGTTGCAGGGGGGGCATAGAACCCTTACTTTTTTGGGAGGTGGGTCAGCCATTGAGAAGACTCTTCTCAGTAGCCAACTCACAGGCTCCCCTTTCATGCTGCTCGGCTCCTAGGGACATCTGTTGTAGTGGAGTACGGCTCGCGAGATTGCTGGAACAGCAAGAGAAATGAGGAAAAGTGGAAAGGGGTGTGGCTGTGAGAGGGTGTAGCTGTGACTATCGTGAAGGAATCCTACACTTCTGAATTTGCCACTACACTATTGACCACCCATCCAGGCCTGCTTAGCTCCAGCAAGACAATGGTCTCTCTTCGAGGTGGTCTAAGTACCATTTTGAAAAATGTGATTGATTGTCAGTTAAGCCGTATAAATGAAGCTCTCATAACAACCGTCTTACATCTTCTCAATCATCCAAAAACTCGACAGTATGTGCGAGCAGATGTAGAATTAGAGGTAGGAGCATCACTTTCTTCTATAGTCTTAGTATACCGTTTAGATCCGTACCGTTTAGTACATCCCGTTTAGATTCCTGTAACGCGCTCTACATGGGGCTACCTTTGAAGATTGTTCAGAAACTTCAATTGGTACAGCGAGTTGCAGCCGGAATGCTTACTGGGGCTGGCTATGGGGAGCATACAACCCCCCTGTTACAACAGCTCCACTGGCTGCCAGTTTGTTTCTGGGCACAATTCAAAGCGTTGGTTGTGACCTATAAAGCCCTATACGGCCTAGGTCCAGGCTGTCTTGTAGATCGTATCTCCCTATATGAGCCTGCCCGGGCCCTGAGATCTTTGGGAGAGGCCTTTCTCACAGTCCCAACACCCTCACAAGCACAATTGGTGGGGATGCGAGAGAGGGCCTTTTCGGTGGCTGCCCCTAGGCTTTGGAATTCCCTTCCTAAGGAGGCAAGGATGGCCTCCTCTTTATTGTCCTTCTGTCGGCAGGCAAAGACTTTTTTATTCCAACAGGCTTTTAGAATAAAAGGTGGTTAGGACAGTTTGTTGAGAGGTTGCTGCATTGTTTATTGCTTAATCGCACTATTTTTAATGTGTTTTTATTTATTTTAAGTGGATGTTAAATTTTAATCGTGCTAATGGTTTAATCTTATTTTAATGTAGAATTTTGAATGTTTTAATCATATGTATTTATGTTTGTTGTAAGCCGCCCTGAGTTCCACTTGGAAAAAGGGCGGGGTATAAATAAATAAAGATAATAAATAAATAAATAAATTGTGCCTTCAGGCCACTGCCAGGGTCCCTATAGAAGCTTATCTGAATAGCCGATTGATTGATTTCTCTTGAGTAGCCGTTTTCTTGAGTAGCAAGTACGTTTCTTGAGCAAACTGGACTAACAGAGCAAGATAATCTGTTCCAGCTCAAGGCTGCAGAGGTTAATAAGCATTTTAAACTCAAAAGACCTTGTAGGCTGCAGTGTATGATTTTAATTTTTGTAAACTTTACTTGCAGGGTGTTGACCAGATGGATCTGTTTGGAGACATGTCTACTCCTCCTGACCTGAACAGCCCCTCAGTGAGTAGTAAAGACTTGGCCTTGTGGACTTCATCACTGGGAAAGCCTTTAAATGAATCAACAATAGGAATCTTCCCTGTATTTGATGCTTAGGGAGGATTCAGATGACCAGAGTTGATGCAGATGACCAGTTGACTACTGGCCTGACTGAATCCTCTCATATGTACACATGAAGCCAGTACCACCCCCAAGCTAAGGTGCATAGGACTGGGTCCTTTGCCTTTTCATGCCTCATAGGAGTTGCCATGTTGGAAGGATGGCAATGGCTTAGTGCAGGGGTAGCTGCCATGGTGCCCTCTGGATGATGTTTGACTGAAACTCCCATCTTCCCTGACCATTGGCCATGCTGACTGGGGCTGGTGAAAGTTGGAATCCAGCAGTATCAGGAGACCACCATGTTGGTTACCCCAGCTTAGTGGAAGAGCATATGCTTTAGGGATTGATTCTGACATCTGCGGTGGCAGTGCCTGAATCCCAAAGTGTTCTATCCAGATAAGCCAAAGGTTGTGAATTGTTGTTGTTTAAAAAAATCCATACACATGTGACTGGGTCAACAAATTTGCATTAGGATTGGAAATGTATGCAGAAGTACCATACGCTTCTATCAAACATCTTAAGTAAGGTAGCCTACTGAGAATCCTGGCTGGATTCATGTAAACATATTGCCTCCATGTTCAGGCTTGCTACTTGGAAGCCTTTGGGGAAATTTACGACTGTTGGGCAAATACCTGTGCATGTGTTTTTTCCAAACCGGCCACCATGTCATTAGGGGTCCTATCCATGGGTATCATAGTGGCCAGTGGAGGATAGAGCCCGTTGGGACTGGAAGGGCAGAGAGACCAATGGGAGGTGGAGCCAGAGCCAGAGAGTTCTAGTTCTGCCTCTATTCTCCTCTCTGCTGAGTTCTATCATGGCAACACTGAGATCAAGGAGGAAGCAGCTGATAGCTAGGGCCACCCCCTGGACAGGCTGTAAATAAGAAGGTGGGAGCAGGCCAAGGGCATGTTAAGGTTGGTGGGGCAGTGCTCCATTTGCCCTAATGGAACAGACTCCACAGCCAGCATAAACATTCTCTCTTTACCATGGCTTCAGAACTGTCTAATTGATGCTCCTAATCTACAGAACTCCCAACTTGAAGATTGAACAGCTAGTGCAATCAGGGCACAAACGTCGCTATAGGGACGGCTGTCAAATAGCAAAAGTGTATAGGTCATAGATCTCTTGCTTGAAGAATCGCTGGAATTCATTGCCAATCTGCTTGCTCTGTGGTTTTTTCTTTTATAAACACATCAGACTCTTGCACATATCTAAAATGACTCTTCTGCTAATCCGTCTTCTCTCTCGAACCTACTAGGAGGAGGATAAAGAGATCCTGTTAGTGGATTTAAACTCTGAAATTGAGGCCCCTCCAGCTTCTCTCAAAGAGGAGGATCTTTTCTTGAATGACATCACGCCTCCCCTACCACTGTCCAAGCCGCAGCCACCTTTCTTGCCTGACAATGCTTTTTCTGCAAACCTCAGTTTCTTCCCTACCCCCAATCCTGACCCTTTCAGAGATGACCCTTTCACGCAGCCTGACCAATTGGCACGCCCCCCACTTGATTCTTCTCTGAAGCCTCCCGGTCAGAAGATGGGAACCCTTGTGACTAGCCCCACGGGGAGTGGTGGTATGAATGGGGATGTAGACTATTTTGGGCAACAGTTTGACCAGATTTCCAACCGAACTGGCAAGCAGGAAATGCAGGCCAGCCAGTGGCTGCTTGAGAGTAAGCCGACCCAGCTAGCCACGAGGACTCCAAATGGGGTGCCGGAGAGAGAACAGAACGGCTTCCCTGCCGCATCCCCAGTCAATGTCTTCCTGGAGAGTTCTTCCAAAGGATTACCTGTGCAAAATGGATTACGGCTAGACTCGGATAGCAACATCCCATTGACGTCACATGACTCTATAACGATTAACCCACCTCCCCAAAGCACCAAGCCGGGAAGAGGAAGGAGGACTGTTAAGGTGAACGTTGGTGCATGTGCAAAGTGGTGACATGCATGTTTTCCTACTTAGACTAGGTGAAGGAATTTCCCTCCCTCTCCTTGGCAAAGCCTCTGCTGGCAGAGAAATAACTTGCCTTCAGTCCTATTAAGCTGTTGTCGGCCGTAGTCACTGTAAACCTTAAACTCTGTGGCTTGGCTTTCTGTGCACATCAATCATTCTTTCTAATCCTAACTCTGTCTCTCTTCCTAATGCTGCCATGTTTCTGTAACTCTGGTAAGTAAGATGCTTAAAAGCTCGTACTGCATGTGTTGAGTATAGCTCTGGGAAATGGAAAGCAAGCCATTTGGTGTAGTTCAGTAATGCAGAACTAGAAATGGAGCATGTAAGGGATGAATGGGAACTGTTTTTTGTTTGCAGCATGCTGAGATTGCAGAAGCTCAAACACAAGATCAAGGAGAAGTTTGCAAAATGTCATGGTGTAACATCGCCCTTGCTATCTAAAACTTCTCTATCTAAATGTACCTTGTCTTGGCTACTATTCTACAGAACTGACAAGAAAACTGCAGATTGGAGATGGACAGCCTGTGGCCCTCTAGGTGTTGCTGAACTACAGTTCCCATTGTCCCTGCTGGCCATGCAGGCTGGGGTTGCTAGGAACTGGAGTCTAAAGCATCTACAGCAGGAGTGGGGAATCTATGGTCCTCCAGATGTAGGGGCCAAACTTCTATCAGCCCTAGCAAGCATGGCCATTGGCCAGGGATGATGGGAATTGTAGTTCAGCAACATCTGGAGGGCTAAAGATTCCCCACATCTGATCTAGAGGGCCACAGATTCTCCATCCCTGTTGTAACTGGAAGCCCACAATCCAGTTTTAATGAGCCAGGACTTAACTGCATCCTTAAATGCAATCCATAGAGATTCTTCAAGAAGACAAATCCATGCTTATCACAACTGGAGAAGAGCTGTAATCATTATTACAACCTACAGGGCAGTTTCAGGGGGTTATTATAGTAATCCTGGATACTGCTGAACTTCCTATATACACCTAGCATTATGCTCAATGCATTTTTTCCCTCTTCAGAGTACAGCCAATGACTTGTTTGGCTCAGACATCTTTGCTCCTGGACTTTCTGCAACAAGCACTCTGACAACTGCAGCACAGCCTTCACCTGCACAGACCAGCCCTCTAGACATCTTCCAAACAAGTGCCCCTACAGCAGCAACCATGCCTGTACTAGGTTAGCAAAGACTATTCTTTTTTTTATGGCAGGGATGGAAAACCTGTGGCCTTCCAGATGTTGTGCTAAAACGTCTGTCACCATCAGTCAGTTGACCATGGTATCCTCCTGGATAGTTGGGAATGATGGAAGTTGTAGACCATCATCTAGAGGGCCATAGGTTCCCCATCCATGGTTTAAGGTCCTCCTGTGATCAACTTTATAAGCTTGGGATGCAGGACTTTGTGGCATGTCTTTTTCTAACATAAAAATAAAACACAACTCTAGGGCATGATTTAAATCCTGCAGAGGCAAGCCTAGACATTTGAGGGCAGAACTGCCTATGTGTTCCCAATCTCACTATACTTCATTAAAGCTTCCTAGACCATCTTTTCAGGGTATAATACCCCCACAAGGTGATATACAATTCTGGAATAAAACTTCATATATGGAATCATCCATATTATGCCCCTTACAGGAACAGCACAAATTAATCTGAGCACAGCCATTTAAATTAAATGCACATGGTGGAAGGAGTGATGGAGGAGCAACTGCAAGTGCTCCTTGATGGCACTGATTATCTGGGTCCACTTCATTCTGAGTTTAGGCCTGGTTTCAGGACTGAATCGGCCTTGGTTGCCCTGATGGGATGACCTGTAGTTGGATAGGGAGTGCGACCTTGTTGCTGCTACTTGATTTCTCAGTGGCTTTTGTTACCGTTGGCCATGGTATCCTCCCAGATCAACTATGTGGGATGGATATTGGGGGCATGGTATTAAGGTGGTTCCATTCCTATCTGCATGGTGGAGTCCAGAGTAGCATTGGGAGTGCTCTTCAACCCACTGGCACTTGTGCTTTGGGGTTCTACAGGGCACTGTTTTTCTCCAATGCTATTTAACATCTATACAAAGCCACTGGGAGAGGTCATTAGTTTTGGAGCACAGTGCCATCTGTTTACTGACGATATGTAGCTCTATTTTTCCATAACATCTGAATCAGAAGAGGCTGTGCAAGCTTTGGACCAGTGTCCTAATGCAATGGAGGACTGGATGAAGGCCAGTAGACTGAGTTTGAATCCTGGGAAGATGGAGCTTCTGAGGGTTGGTGGTTCCCATGCCTGGAAGATAGGCCAGTAGCCTGTTCTGGTTGTACTCCCTCTGAAGAAAGAGGTACATAGCTTGGGAGTATTCCTGGTTTACATCTTTGCTATTAGAGGCCCAAGTGACCTCAGTGGCTAGGACTACCTTCTACCAGCCTCTGCTGTAGCAGCTGCTAAAGGTCTCTGGCATGGGTCTTGGGAAAGCAAAGATTAATGGGTGGTAAAGGGAACTTATTTGGGAGCAGGGAAAAATGTCCTGCTTTAGGAACATATATGCCACTAAGAACCACATTGCTATAGTAATACAGCTCCTCCAGCTGACCTATTTATTGAGCATTCATTGTGACTTGCTTGCACAAAATTTATGTAGAGGTTAGATTATGTCTGCTCTTTACTGAGCATTCATCATCCTGATTTGTTTGCTGGGTGTTCATACATCTTCCCTTCGATCATACATCTGGCTTTCAACTTTCAATGCTTTTTCCCATTACTTTCCTAACAAAGTCTGTTTTTTTAGATTGGTTGCGCTAAGGTGACACTTTAAGTTGATCCACTTTAATTGTGTAAACATAAATTTCCTGATATGTGCTTGAACCATTTCTGCAAAATAGTGATAGTCTGGAGGCCCCAATAATTGTACACTTGTCCTTTTTAAGATGGAGAAATGTGGACTGGGAAATACATATCTTATAGGAAAAATGACTTTGCAAGGCTTGTGCACGAAAGGTGGTGTCAAGCCCAGTGCTGCCAGATGAAGGGTTTTGCCTAAAAGGTTCTCCTTCTACCGTCACAGGCACTATGCCTGTGAATACCAGTTGCTGGGAATTGCAAGTGGGAAGAGTGCTCTTGTGCTGAGGTTCTGCTTCCCATAAACATCTGATTGGCCTTTGAGACCTGTGCATTGAGCAGGAGGTTGGACTTGATGGCCTTGTAGGCCCCTTCCAACTCTATGATTCTGATTCTAGGAGGTTGGATTAAATGGGCCTGATCCAGCAGGGTTCATATATCCTTAATGCAGGTGGATGGTACACAACATACCAATGTTCATTTTTGGTTTGTTGGTTTGTTTGTGGAGTTCTCCAATGACAGAATAGTGTAATCTTTCAATGTATGGGCTTTTTTTCCCCAGGTGGCCTGCCTACAACGGCTTCCCCAACACCAGGGTGGGGTCCCCAATCTGCAGTCTTCAGCCAGCCATCTGCAGCCTTTCCTGGTTCTGTTTTGAGTGCTCAGCCAGCCAGCTTTATTCCACCTCTTGGTTTTGGTGCCACTCCACAAGTTCCTAGCTGGAATCAGCCCACGTCGTCCTTGGGAGCCCCAATCCAGCCTCCAGCTCCTGATCTCTGGGGTCAGCCTGTACGAGTTTCTCCTAATGCGTGGGTGCAGCCCTCCACCACTGGAAACCCTTTCCAGCCCAACATATTCCCACCTACACTAGCAGCCCAGAACCCATCTATGTTGTCTTCTATAAGTCCTCCTCCTCAGCTGCCTCCCAGAACTGCACCTCAAAAGGAGTTGCCCAAGAAGGAAAGTGATGCCTTCACTGCTCTGGATCCCCTTGGTGATAAAGAAATAAAGGATGTAAAAGCAATGTTCAAAGACTTCCAGCTGACAAAGCCACCCGCTGTTCCTGCAAGAAGGGCAGAGCAGCAACAACAACAACAAGGTCTGTTGGGGGCTTCTGCGACCTTTGCCAGTTACTTCAGTAACAAAGTGGGGATTCCTCAAGACTTGGCTGACCATGATGACTTTGAAGCTAGTTGGTTGTCACTAAAGCTGGTGGTAAATCTGCTATTATTCCTTGAGGAATCTTAATCAAAGCAGTGGCCTGCCTTCCTCCACCCCTGCTGATTATTTTTGAGTGGTCTTTGAGTTTGCCTTAATCTGGGATGGGCAGAAGGTGCCCATCTATTAAAACAGGAACCATGAACCTTTTGGGGCCTGTGGCCACACTTGTAAGCCAGAGAAACTGTTATGGTCATGCCACATTTGCAAACAATTCTGTTGGATTCAAGCACTAATTTCAGTGGGAGGAAGGGTGGAAAGGGAACCCTGTGGGCACCAGGGAAGGCATCTGTCTTTACATGCATACCATAGCTGCCATATTGGTGACCTGTGTACTTCTAGATTTGCAATATATCACCAAGGATTTGACTCCCAGTTTAACAATAGCATCAACTCCTCCCCCTCCCAATAAAAGTAGGCTGCTGTAATGAAAAGATGGGGGGGATGGGTTTTTTGTGAAAGGCCTGTGGACTCTGTTCTGGTACTGCAAACAAATTCCTGGGCTGAGAAACACTCAAACATCTTATTCTTTAACTCTGTGTCCATCCCTCTCACCCACTATTTTGCCCTTGGCTCTACCTAGTGGACCTCGGGGTTCTAGGGAAAACACAGACCCCAGAAGCTAGGAAAACCAAGTGTTTGACTTGATATAAGGCAAATTCCATGTATCGTTCCTAAGTCTGCCCACCCCTACCTTAAACCATCTTAGCTGGAAGGCTTCTTGGCCGCCATTGGTACAGTGTAATGATGGGAGTCCCCAGTCAAACTTCACACATTTGCAAATTCACTGGGTGGCCTTGGGCGAGCTATCCCTCTGCTCCCCAAAATCTGTAAAATGGGGATAACATCCTAATTAGATATGAATACACAACATGACTAGAAAACTTGAAGATTTTTCTGAGAGCCTTCTTCACAATTGCTCCCATGCTAGTAACAGAAGATGGAAAGACTGCATCCCGTGTGCATGTTAGATTATGAGTTAGCAGCTATGCAAGTGACATGTGACCCTCGAATGAAAAAAGGTTGTCACTACCGATCAGGAAGATGAGGGCTGGCTCCCTAAAGAGTGGCAGGGAGTTGTTGCCCTGGGCTCCTGCTGGGAGGAAGGGTGGGATACAAATCACATAATAAATAAATAAATAAAGCACCACCCCACACACAGTAAAGTGCTTCCTTGGCTTCAGTATGCTTTTGGGATACCCAGCTTTACAAAGAAACAGAACACAGCAAGCTGCCCTGTACCAGGGTCAGGCCAATGGTCCATTAGCTCAGTACTGACTTCACAGACCGGCAGTGGCCCTCCAGGATTTCGTGCAAGGGTCTTTTCCAGCCCTACCTGGAGATGTCAGCGATTTAACCTGGGACTCCCTACATGCAAAGCAGATGCTCTACCACTGAGCCTTGGCCCTTCAACTAAATTGTATTTAGCTTTGCTCAATAAAAGGCAAGAGGCGATTGTTGGAGTAAGACCCCTTAATCGATGGTGGATTTTTTACACTGCGACACCAAGTCTGCCATCTTGGCAGAAAAAGTTGTGCCAGTGTATAGAAGTGATGATTTACTTACGTAAGGGCTTTCCTGACTTAATTAGCATTGTGCTGTCTGAGGAAGTGGCTGAAGATTTGCAACTACTAAATGTGGAAACGTTGGGTTGCATTCAACTAAAGCCTACTTGGAGTAGACTTAGTGAAATTAATGAGCCTATGTTAGTTGTGTCTATTAACTTCCTTGGGTCTAGTCTGAGTACAACTAGCATGGAATACCACCCACTGTAGCAAAGTGGTCTTTGAAGAAAAGTCTTGTCCAAAAATTGCTGTTTGCATGAGTCTGCAGTAACTGCAAGCATGTTTTTAGGGCTGCAGACACTGGCTCTTGTCAGAGATGATACCCAGTATGAACCATTTCATATTTGGTCCTTGACTTCAGGGAGCAAATGCCTACCTGCATCTGTCAATGACACTTGGGCTCCCTGTGTACACACATGCAGAGTACACTGTCTGAATTTCTAAGTGTACACAAATGAGGCACCACTTTGCCAGAGTTCCCTGGGAAGAGGGATTGATTGATAAACCACTTTGAACTGTAGCTGCATGAGGGGAATAGGAGCCTCCTGACAATTTTTGAAATGACAGTTCCCAGGATCCTTTGGGGGAAGCCACACCTGCTTAAATTGGTAGGACGCTACTTTAAATACTTAGTGCAGATGGGGCCTAAGATAGGTTTAGGTTCAAAAACTGCAACTTGTTGCACTTTTCTGTTGTGAGTGTGCTTGGTGCCAAGTGTGGCTCTGTTAGCTGTGCTATTGTGAAGCAGGTTGCTTATGGTAGTCTAAAATAAGTGTTCTGTACTGTAGTGCCACCAAAGCCTGTTCCCAGGCAAAATGCTGTGCCACCTGTCAAGCCTCCTGAAGACCTATTTGAAAACCCTTTCAAGGTGGATCCTTTTGCTGTCCCATCACAAAATTCAGTAAGTATCCAAACAAGCACCACTTCTCTCTCTCTCTGGCTTTTTGTGTGTGTGATAGAACTCACTTATATGGAGTACCGGCACACACCCACACCCCTTTTATTTTGCTGCCCATAGCAACTATTTTGTGCTCGCACTCACAGCACTTGCATCAAGGTATGAGTGCCAGCAACACCTCATTTTTTACAAACAAAAAAGAAAAGTTATGTGCATATGACTGCAAATGTGTTTGGTGTGGGAAAACATATGCCAGTGCTTTCTTTCTAGAGTTGAAACACTAAAGAGGTCATACTACCCTGTAAAACATCATTCCTATTGAAACTGAACTACCTGAGTTAACACTCTGTGTGCAGGTGGAGTATAAAAATGATGGATCTTGGCCCATGCTGTTGAAATGTGATTGCATGGTCAAAAGTGATGGGCAGCTGAGCCCTGCAGGGCAGGCTGTGAAATGAGTCTGTTGGTAAAATGGTCATATGTTGAAAACAGGATGCTAGATTAGATGAACCGTTTGATCCAGCAGGGCTCCTAACTACTAACATGCAGTGCCTCTTTAATTTTTTTTTAAAAAAAACACTAGCTTATTTTAATGCTGCTGTTTTAATGCCGACAAATCAAGTGTGCTTGTATGAATGCTAATCCCTGTGACTGATTCAGTGAAGGCTCCATGCAGTCTGTGCAGATAATTCGTGACCAAATGAATTGACAGGGGTTATACGCATGCATCATTTGTTGCCATGAACAACACTCCACTGGTAGGACTGAACTGCCATAGTAGATGGTCTTAAAAGCACTCTGCTTTCTTCTCCCTCATCCTACCCCTGCCCCCAGTATACCCAACCAGGCCCTTTACCATAAAGAGAGCATGGGAGAACAGTTGCCAAAAGTGCCTTGAGAAATGAATTGTGCAGTTGTTGCTTGCATCCTCCTTCACCTGCAGGAGATCTTTACTCTAGAGCAGCCTTTCCCAACCAGTGTGCCTCCAGATGTTGTTGGACCACAACTCCCATCAGCCTCAGCCAGCATTGCCAACGGTCAGGAAAGATGGGAGTTGTGGTCCAACAACATCTGGAGACACACTGGTTGGGAAAGGCTGCTCTAGATATTGCAGTTGGTGATCAGGGGTTGATATCCCAACCACAAGTTCCACTTAACCACCATGAGCTACAACTGCCTCTGTACTAGTTGCTGAAATCTTACTAGATGTGTTTAGCTTAGATCTGTCAACCACACACTGTCTTTGTAAACTCAGCAGTTAGGGAGTTGCTAGTGTTCATATAGTACTCTCATCGTATGATGGGACACTGCTGAGAGTACCATATGCCCCAGAAGTGCAAGTAGCCTGTACTAGAAACCAGCTCCAGCTCTCGGGAATCAACTACCAGGAATCTGGCATGGGGGTTAGGTGCACCTAATCTACTGAAAACATTCTTGTTTAGAAGACTTTCCCTGAGGTGTAACCCAGTCATCTGTAGGATATCAATTTTATATCTGGCAAAATTGTTTTGTGTTTGGAGTTTGTATGGATGGCTTTCATTGTTTTTGGAGTTTGCTGAGTAGATTTTATTTTTGGAGTTCATGTGATTTATTCTGTTACCTTGTTTCGGTGGCTTTAGAGTGTGAAGCAGTCTGTATAATAAAGTACTTGCAACAATATTTCCAGATTATGCAGAAATAAAATAATCTCTCTTCTCTAGACTGCAGTTCAGCTTCAGCTGGCTTCTGCTCCATTTGATGATCCTTTTGGAAATCCGTTTGCATAAGCAAGGTAAGTGGTTCTTAATGTGGTGAGGTGGCAGTCAACTCTCATTCTGACTAGACCTAAAAAACCAAATTGGGGAAGTGTTCTCAAAATTAGCTGGGTCCATGTTCTACGAGATAACACATTACATGAATGCAGCCTTGCTTATCCTGGCATGCTCCAGAGGTGTTGGGCTACAACTTGCCACCCTGGGCTCCTGCTGGAAATGAAGGGTGGGATTTTCTCTCCCCCTCCCCCTCCCCTCCCCCTCCCCCTCTCCCCCCCCCCCATGAACCCTGACCAGCATAGATGGGTGTTGTAGTTTAAAACATCTTGAGGGTGCCAGGAAGGCTGCATTAAATCATATTGTGCACAAACTTTTTCTTGCAAATAGGTGTGAGGAAGTGGCTTTAAGTCTCTGTCCCCATAATGTGATCACAATCTAGATTGTGGCCCCCATGCCTGGGGGGATTCTCCCGTTGGAGCAAATTATAGCTTCCCCCTGCAAAAGCAGGCGCAGGGGTCCCACTCCAGATTGGGACCACAGAGGGGTGGCAAACCAATCAAAGTCCCCTATTCCTATAACAGTCTAGGCTAGAATTCTCATGGTGGCTGTTTATGATATAAACATTTTGCACTCAAGGGCAAGCCACATCTTTATTTAGATTTTGTTGTTGTTAACTGCCCTTCAAGGGACTTCCAGAGTGGTGTACAAAAGCATGACTGAATGAATTGATAATGTACTAAAACCAGCAAACTTCAATGTGGCAAAATACAGATTAAAACCTGAACAACTATAGCAAAACCAGAAACAACCAAAAGCAATCTAAACCCCTGAAATCCTAAAATACCAAAATGGCGGGGCAAATAGATACCACTTTGGAAAAGGCCCTCTCCATTGTAGAAACCTAAGCATACATCTACTGAAAAAGTGTACTTGAAGTAGGACAACTTCAGAAGATCTTAAGACACAAGCAGGCTGGTATGAAGAAATGTTCCTTCAGGAACTTGGTCTCCTGTTACTTAGGGTTTTTATAAAGGTAAGTACCACCACTTTACATTGAAGTTGGTTGTGAATGCAGATCTTTCAAAATGTAATATGAACAATGCTGCCTTATACTGATTGGAATTCAAGTTGCTGAGCTCAGCACTAAATGAAGCTTCTGGTTGTCTTTTAAGGGCAGTCTCCTATATAAAGTATTATAGTAAATCAGCGGTGAGGTTACCAGAACATGGAACACCACGGCTAAGACTATCCCTGTCCGCTCTTGAGCCGCTGACCTTCAAGCAATAATGCTGGATCAAGTATCTCCCCCCCTTAAAAAAAAACTCGGGGGCTGTCCACCATTTTCCTGATTTAACATAACATTGTTAATGTTGCTAAGTTAAGAGATGGCTGTTGGTCCAGAGCATCTGCTTTGCTTATAAAGGGTCTCGGGTTCAGTCCCCAGTACCTCCAGGTAGGGCAGAGAAAGACTCCTGACTGAAACCCTGGGGAGCCACTGCCGGTCAGTGTAGACCAGGTGTGGAGGGCCTTTGTGCCCTCTGGATGTTGCTGAACTACGAGTCCTGTCATCCTTTGCCGTTGGCCATGCTTGCTGGGGCTGGTGGGATTTGTAGTTCAGTATCTGGAGGACCAAAGGTTCCCCATGTGAAGACAACATTATGCTAGGTTGACTAATGTTTAAGTATAAAGGACCTTCCTGTGTACCAGGTACAGTCATAATAGTATTCAATGTTATCTCTCTTCCAGCTTCTTGAAGGTTGAAAGGACTGTTATATTGCATACCATACAATCTAAAAAGTATCCCAGCAGAAAATGAAAGTTGAAAGACTGGATGTTTGCATGATGCTGTTGTTGAATCAATTATTACCTCCTGTCTGCACACTTTCAATAGTCCCATGCAGTGAGCTCCAAGAGAAGAAGGTTAGTGTGGCCCAGCCCTGGGATGCTAACCATCTCTGTCTCATATTTCTCTTGACCAGAAGCGAGTGTAAAATCAGCAAAGGAATAACTGGATTGCTGCGGTGCAAGAATGTGATGAATAACTGGATACCCAGCTGTATTGCTGTCTTCATTCTTCAAGCATTATCTGCCTCATTCTTCATCATCCACTTTTGGATCACAGTTCGTTCCACTCAGTCCTTGGATCATAACCATCAGAAGCCAAGGAAGGAATCTGCTAGAGACCAAACTGGAACTGATGGTGAACTTCAGCCCTATGTGGATTTAAGTAACTGAACACTAATGGTGTCTCCTAGTCCTTTAACCACCTTCACGTTTTTGTCAAGGCTTGGATGCACTTAATTATAAATTGGATGAGAAACTGCACAGACTAGTATTCACCTCCACTCAAGGGAAGAGAAGCATGATCGTAATTTGCAGCACTGCGTCAACTAGAACATGAAATGGTCACAAGTTCTCCTCCCAGGCTTAACTGCAAGCTTTAATAACTGAACAGAACTCAATTTCACACCCTTCCTGCCCCCCCCCCCAGTAATGTAAAGGTGAAGCCATGTTTGTATAGTTAAGAAAATGATTGAATACTTTGGCTTGTAACGGGAGAGTTGTAAAAGTGTAATGAGTTATTGTAATGTTCATGCAGTCTGGCTGTGATTATCGTTGAGAGCCATGCACTCACAACGTCTTGTCCAGGATGGTTTGAAGTGAATTGGGTTTTTTCTAAAGCATCTGGTGTGTGAGAGTATTGACCTCTAGCAAGATTCCGTTTCCATACTTGAGCCATTATTGAGAAAAGGATGGATACAGAAATAGAAGGGTATCCTTTTTAAAAAAATTAAAAAGCCAGTGAATGTACTATCACTTGTAAAATTGAAAAGCAATTAGACTTGGAACAAGTAAAAATTGCAGTCATGGCAATGAAGATATGGTATAGCTAGAACTTGATGCAGAGAGATAATGCATTAAAACAAGAGGCTTCATAACAAATTGGGCAGAACCAATGCAGGAGCAGTGTATATGTGTCTCTCCATTACAGCATTTATCAATATAAACTTGAAAATGGTATCCATGTTTAAATGGTAAGGTAAATGCACAATTGGAGATCTGCTTACTAGTAAATACTATGTCTGTAGTGACCTGTTCTGCCAGTAAGTTATGCAATCTGCTCTGTACATACTCTACTGCACTTTCCTGTAATGCAAAAAAGCTATCGATTTATGTTGTTTTTTTTCTCCGACTGGAAATGTAGGAATTCTTGGATTGTGTTACATTGTAAAAAGTAGTAAAATATTCTGACAATTAAATGTAACTTCATTTCAAATGTGGCTTGTGGCTTGGAATAATACAATGAAACTTTTTAACATGGTTTTACAGAACCTTGATACTTGTTGCTCTCATATTTGGGTGGCCTGAGCAAAGTATCCCAGATATGCAAAAGACTAGCATTGATAGTAGTACTTTCCCCAATGGGGTTGGTAAGCAACTTGGGCCTGGGTTCAAAGCACAACCTTTTGGGACCAGAGGGTACATTTTGAAAGGGCCATGGGTGCCTATCATAAAACGTCTCCCAGAAAGACATGGCATAATACAAAATGACTGCCACATGTAAAAGGCCAGAAAGACAGGACTATAAAATGGGGCAAGCATTCTCCCACCAATCAGCTGTCCTATCCAATGGGGGGAGGCACCTATATTGGCCACGGTCACACCTGCTCACATAGAGAAGCTCTTTGCATCTCTCCTGTGTTCAGAATGGATGGGAGAACGAGTGTCCAATCTTGGTGTCCAATAAGGTGTAGGCATGTTTAAGACAGTGTGCTCAACATAGGAGAGGCTTCCTCAATGCAAATAGTCTGTCAAGCACTGTGGAGGGGATATATACCTGAGACCTTCTGCAAGTGCCATAGGAGGTACTGACAGGCACACTGGCACCTGTGGGTGCCACACTGGGGATTGCTTATGCCAGGTAGTAAAACAGGTCCTTGCTCTTGAGCAATGGAGGACAAATGGACTCGGAATCATAGAGCTGGAAGGGGCCTATAAGGCCATCAAGTCTAACCCCCTGCTCAATGCAGGAATCCAATGCAGGATGAGCATCCTATATGAGCAATACGTGCCTTTCCAGAATGCTGTACAATATGCAAGGTTCTATAGTTGATGAATCTAGTTAAAGACTAAAGCCACTGTTGGGGAAGCCATGTGGACATACATGACCAGCCACTCACCAACAGTATTGTGGTTGTGGCCTTAGTGAAATGCCTTAAATGTTAGTCCCCCACAACAGTGTAGACTTCCTGCACATTAAAAGCATTCCTAAGCTTACTGTCAACTTTTTGCAGGAGAGTTTTAGTTGAAATAACATGGTGTGTAGCCCATGGGACTTAAAAGTCCATTTGTAGGTGGATGTAAACAGGGCCGGCACCAGGCATTACTGGGCCATTGGGCACCAGCCTGCCCGGCGATGAGGCTCCTGCCTGTTCTATCTACCTCTCTCTGGTCTACTACTGTGTGCACTGTATGTGCAGGGTTGCCATCAACCAAGATGGTGGTGGAGACTTCTCTAAGGGACTGACACCCCTACTGCCATCTTGGTTGATGGCACATGTGCACGCAGCACCAGAAGACAGGAGGGAAAGGTAGATGGGGCGAGCAAATAGGGAAATGGCCTAGAAGCTCCCTCCCTACAATCTGCGCCAGGGGAGCGCTACTCTCCTACTCATACTAAGGGCCACTCTGGGCCACAGGGGCTCTCAGCCAGGGCCCGACCTGGCTGCCCTTTGGCGCTGGCTCTGGCTCTGGCTCTGGATGTAAGAGACAGGAGCAGCAATGTGTAATCAAAAATATGGCTCTGAAATGGTTCAGTATGGCCTCAAACTGAGTGAAAGCATAGTTAATAGTTGACTCTGATTTCAGTTTGTGATGTGTGTGTGAAAGGCTTCTATGAAACTTAGGTAGTGACAGTGGGTATGTGGCAAAGAACAGACTAAACTGATTTGCAGTATTTTCAAGACCTTGGACCAAACATGAGCCTTAATCAAGTTTTAACTTGGGACTGCTTCAACGTTAGTGTCTGCTACTGGAAAATACACATCCCCGGAAACATGGTTTGTGCTGAGGAGTCTTATGGGCAGGAGTGCAGATGTCTGGGGTTGCAGACCCCTTACTTTCTTGGGAGCAGAGTCCAAGCTAGATCTTTGTACAAGCCAATCAACATGAAAGGGAAGCATGTCAGCCACTAAGAAGAATCCTTGTCCTTTTGTGCTCATTGGAGCCGATCAGAGTGAAAGGAAGTGATTCAGTCACAGATTTGATTTTTCTCATTAGCTAACACACAGGCTCCCCTTTCATGCTGATCGGCTCCTAAGGTGGAGGACAGCAAGGGAGACAAGGGAAAGTGGGAAAGGGTGTGTGTCTGTGAGGGGGCCTGATTATCAGGAAGAGACCCTGCACTTCTGAATTTGCCACTACACTACTGCTTATGGGGTGTGGCTCCCTGGTGCATGAGTATTCTCAGTGGGTTGTAGTCAATGCTAGTCCTACTGAGAGTAGACCCACTGAAATTAATGAACCTAAGCAAGCCGTGTCTATTGAGTAGGACTAGCACTGAATACCACCCAGTATATTTGGAAAAGCAGTTCCAATACCCACACTGGTGTCAAGAAGGGAAAGGAAACAAAATAATACACAATTGCTTGTGCATAAAGTGTTGTACCTGTCCCAAGACTGTATTTTTTGTTGCAGTTTTGCACACTGAGTGCCTGAGTAGTGGTTAGTGATGGACTTAGACTGTAGAGACCTGGGTCTAAACAGCTCCATTTGTGAGGCTAGTGTGAGTAGAAAGGAGGGTAGGTGTGTGCATGCATGTGCTGTTTTCAGGGATGGTCCCACCCACTCTGACAATTATCAGAGTTGGCATAATGCCCCCGAAGGACAGGCCAAAAGGGAGCATCGCCCTTGAGACAAAAAAGGTTCCTAGTCCTTCAAACAAGGGTGAGAGGCATGCAGGAAACGAGGATGGCTCTGCACAAAGGAAGATGCAATGGCTTTCAGCAACACCTTTATTGTCAGCTCTTGTTGCTTTTATTTAAAAACTGAACACAGGCCTGGAGCGAGACACTGATTTCATCCTTGATCTGCCAGTCTGAAATCTTGTTATAATTGCTGACTAAGATGACTGTTGCTGCATCATATGCTCATTGCCACATACCGAGTTAGTTTATTAAAGCCTAGTATCTGTGAAGGGCAGTAGCTCAGTGGCAGCGCACGTGCTTTTTACATACAAAGGTCCCTGGCATCTGCTGGGGAGAGGGGATTCCTGCCAAACCCTAGAGAGCTGCTCCTAGCCAGCATAGAACAAGGAAGGGGAACCTTTTTCAGTGGAAAGGCCGCATACCCTTCTAGGCAATCTTCCAAGTGCCCCTTGCCAGTGGGGGGTGGGGCCACAGGCAAAAGTGGGTGGAGCAATGAATGTAAATGTTGCCTTTGTAGAGTAGGCTAGCTTCTACATGCACTCGCACACCTCTCTCTGTCCTCCACGCAGGTGAGCAAGAGGCATTATCAGACTGATTTATTTATTTCTGGATTTATATCCCGTCCTCCTTCCCAGTAGAAGCCCAGGGTGGCAAGGACACATTCCGGCAAGGCAAAACCACTTGGGGTGTGAAGTAGAGCCAGTGAAGGGTCTGGCCTAGGGAGAGTCCCTATCCCTGGTGTGACAAAGTGGGGTTAGATAGATTTAATGGTCTGGCTTGGTAGAAGGTAGATAAGGGTCTGATCCTTTTAAGGATTGCTATTTGAAGTTTCTGTATATAAACCATATACTCCATGGCTGAGCTAAAGCCCTTTCCCGCTATGGCTGTTGGTGTACACAAGGCTCCTTTCTGATGCATGCTTCCTAAAAAAGTCTGAAAATCTTGCAGTGAGGGGAATTCCCCCAGCAAACCCTCCCCCAAACCCCACTTTGCTCTAGCCTGCAAAAACATGGGTTTGATGTTCTTTCCCCAGCTACCAGGTTCAGGATTAAGCAAGTGCCGCATACAAACTGCTAGTAAATGTTTAATTTTTGTTTTATTGGACATGGATTGTTAAAGAATCAAACATCACAGCAGCATCTCTGGAAAGTAAATAATCTGATTCCAAGCAACAGTTTAGTTACAATGGGCCCTGCCAAACCTTCTGTATAACCAAGTTACACTTATTTATTTATTTGTTTGTTTGTTTGTTTATTACATTTATATACCGCCCCATAGCCAAAGCTCTCTGGGCGGTTTACAGCAATTAAAAATAATAAAAACTAACAGAAACAAAAACTTATGATTACCACAGGGCTACTCTGCAGCTGGTGTGGAATCAACGTTGGAGCAGATGCATCCAGATATTTTCTCTTTGAAGCATCTTACAAGCATAGCCCAATGAGCATTGCAGGCATGACACAATGATCCAGAAGGGAAGCCAGATCTTTCACAGCTTTGACCTGTTCCAAAGCTCCACTGACTGAGACTATGCGGGCACAGTGGTGGTGGTGAAGTGCAATCATTTTGTTGACAGCCGTTCCATGGCGAAGACTTTAACATGAACTCTAGCTCAGGTTTACTTAGATCTGTCCTGATTAGGGTTGCCAGGTTCATGGCCTGAGACTGATCCTGTATCTTTAGGAGAAGAGAAGGTCAGCCCAGTGCAGGTGTTCTTGCAACAGTGTAATGGGAAAAACCACAAGGTGGAATTCTCCCTTCCCCCTGCACAACTTTTAAAGGTACAGAAGACCTCTTGGTTGCCAGGCCCGGCCTCCAAGAGGTGCAAGAACACCTGCACTTGGCTGACCTTCTCTTCTCCTAAAGGTACAGGATCAGTCTCAGGCCATGGACCTGGCAACCCTAGTCCTGATAGCTTTTCCCATGTGTTCTCATTGACCTCCATACCTTTTTATCACCCATAGCTGCCTGTTTCTCCAAACAACTGTGCAGATGGTGCCCTAAGCCCTGGCCACTGAACCTGCCCTGTGCATCTTAAGATTTGGTGGGTGGATTTTTCATCCATTCATAAGACACTAATTGAAGCTCATTCTTGGGCCTGATCTGTGCATGCAGCATGAGGCGACAAAAAGGGACTCTATCATTTCAGGATGCAGGCAGAAGATACAATAAGATCTCCCTCGTCCATGATTTAATTGTTGACAAGGGTGCCGACCTGGCTTGTGTAACCAAGACCTGGGTGGGCGATCAGGGAGGAGTTGCTCTTTCCCAGCTTTGCCCACCTGGCTATACGGTTCAACACTGTGGTAGATCCGAGGGTCGGGGAGGTGGGGTAGCTGTGGCCTATAGGAGTTCTCTCTCGCTCATCAAGCACCCTGTCCAGTTGACGACTGGTCTGGAGTGCCTCCACCTTGTGCTGGGTCAAGGAGACAGACTGGGAATTCTGTTGGTGTACCGCCCACCCTGCTGCCCAACAGCTTCCCTAACTGAGCTGACTGAGATAGTCTCGGAGGTACTGTTGAGGTCTCCCAGACTATTGGTACTGGGAGACTTCAACATCCATGCCGAGACTGCTGTAACTGGGGCAGCTCAGGACTTCATGGCCTCCATGGCAACCATGGGGCTGTCTCAATTCGTTAGTGGCCCAACACATGTGTCAGGGCACACTCTTGATTTGATCTTCACCACTGGACACGGAGATGGTGATCTGGAGGTGGGGAGTCTTTCAACGACCCCATTGTCATGGACAGATCACTGCTTGCTGAAGTTTAGGCTTACAGCATCCCTTTCCCTCCGCAAGGGTGGGGGACCTATTAAGTTGGTCCGACCTCGGAGACTAATGGATCCACAGGGCTTCCAAAGGGCTCTGGGGGATTTTCCGGCTGAGAAGACTGGCGCTCCTGTCAAAGCCCTGGTTGAACTATGGAACACCGAAATGACCCGGGCTGTGGACACGATCGCTCCTGCGTGCCCTCTCCCTTGCAGAGCTCATGCAGCTCCGTGGTATACCCCGGAGCTGAGAGCGATGAAGCAAGAGAGGAGGAGGCTCGAGTGCAGATGGAGGCGGACTCCCGACGGATGCAATCATGCCTTGGTAAGTGCTTCCACTAAATGGTATACAGAAGCGGTGAGGGCAGCAAAAAAGCGATATTTTGCTGCCACTATTAAATCATCTCTCAACCGCCCAGCGGAGCTCTTTAAAGTTGTCCGAGGGCTTCTTCATCCTAACCCTCCGGATAACTTAGAACCATCTCAAACCCGCTGTAATGAGTTTGCTGGGCACTTCCAAGATAAAATCTCATGCATCCGCCAGGACTTAGACTCCAATATTATGGCAGTTGAACCTAATGAGGTATCCGGAGCACTGTCTTGTCCTCATTTATTGGATGAATTTCAGTTGGTACAGCTTGAGAACGTTGATAAGATACTTGGACTGGTGCGTGCAACCACTTCCGTACTGGATCCTTGCCCCTCTTGGCTAGTGAAAGCTGCCAGGGTTGGAACTGCCGGCTGGGCCAGGGAAGTGATAAATGCCTCCTTGAGAGAGGGAGTGGTCCCCTGCTGTCTGAAAGAGGCGGTGGTGACACCACTCCTGAAGAAACCTTCTTTGGACCCAGATAATCTGAACAACTATAGACCGGTTGCGAACATCCCATTTTTGGGCAAGGTTCTACAGCGTGTGGTTGCCGGACTTCCCAGAAGGATTGCTCCGCCTGTGGCTGCCTCTGAGATGAGCTCTGTCTCAGAGGAAGCTTTTTTCAGTTTAAAATCAGTCAAAAGGGAACTTTGACTGGTATAAATGTTCTCCCAGGCAAGGGTGAACCGAAGATTATCCACAGAAACTTCGTTAGGCTGTAGGTGGCTGGAATCGATCAGGAATTCCCTGGGAAAAGAAGGCATACCTAGCAGCCGAGGACGGAGTTAGGACTTCCAGCAAGCTGGGCTGAAAAAAGCGAGACCTTTTTTCTTTTAAACGATCCACAACGGGCAAGCTTTCTTCTGTCTAATCTTATCATTTGGCTTAAATTACTACAGTAAAAGAGATTTGTTTAAGAATCAGAAATCAAGATACCTGGGTGAGTTACACTTCTCTCTTTTATACAAGGAATTAAGGAGGAGGAAAGAAAATTTAAAAAGCTTATCTTATTTTTTATGGCAAAAAGCTGGCCTGAATTTGGAAACTATAAAGATTAAAATGGATGAGGGGCAATTTACCCGAAGAGAAAATCTGATCTAGATGATTATTTGATTGATATATGTCTGGGACTACTTTTTCTTGGACTACTTTCTTTAGACGAATCTGCTGTTTGTGTATGTTACTAATTGTTCGGCACTGTGAATGCAAATTTGTTTTGCATTCTTGGACGTGCGGGAGATAAGAACTGTGCTGGCCAGATGATGTCAACAGGCCTGGAATATTAACTCCCTTATTGCTGGAAAAAGAAGCAAATTACTCTTTGCTTGGGAATTGTGGCTATATTGGAAATTTGAAGGGTTCTTTCTTCGGCTTTAAGAATGACAATCAAAGAAGTGACAGAGACCCTGGATGTATCCCTGGAAGGGTTTTCCCCTCTGGATATGTTTCAGAAGATAATGGATGAGATTAAGATAACGAAACAAGAACTGGGACAGAGTAGACAAGAGATGGCAACTGAATTTGGTAAAGTGAAACAGGAGCTGAAAGAAATAAAGGATTATATGAGAAAAGGAGCAGATGGACAAGCAATAGAAGATGAAAAAAATTAAAGGGAAGGAGCAAATTCTGGAGATTGGATCAGATATAAAATGTGGAATTGGAAAAAGATTTGGACTTTATGGCAAAAATTAAAGGGAGGATGCAAGTCCTGGAGATTGGAACAGATATATCAAGTGTGGAACTGGAAAAATATTTGGAGTTTGTGGATCCTGGAGATAAAGATTACTGTTTGGAATTCGGCGTTGTCCCTGGAGAAATTGATGAAGATATCAGAGATAAAGTTATCAATGTTTCGATGGAATTTCTGGACTGGAATGATTTGATGGAACTTGAAAAAGAGAAAATTTATAGAATTAATTCCAGATATGTGACAATGGAAAAACTCTCAAGAGATGTGCTAGTGCATTTCGTAAAAAAGAGGAACAGAGATATGACTTTACAACAATATTTCAGCAACACATTCAGAATTGACGGCAAGGAAATATTTGTGATGAAAGAAATTCCCATCAGACTCTTACTATATGACTATGACAGCAAGATTATTATGGGTGCAAGGATGGAAGTTGGAAGATGGAATTAACACTGATAATGGGAAAATGGCTATTGAAATTACTGGGCCTAGCAGACTTGATGAGATGGATTAATTGACATGTTTATTTGGAGAAAAATCGATGGATATATTTCTCAAGGAGTGGAAACCTCTCTTTGACTTTTTGCGGAAAGAATAAAGTGATGTTAATGAGATTTGATGATTAATTAAGATAACTACTGGAGGAAAGTGATTTTGTAATATATTAAGAGACAGGTTTGTTATATATCATAGACCTATAACTGATCTGCGACAAATAAGAAGTCAACATTTTATTTTATTGTTTAATCTGTTTCTTTTTTGTTTTGTTTTGTTTTGTGTTTGAAAATTTGAATAAAATTAATGATAAAAAAATAGAGCGTGTGGTTGCCAACCAGCTCCAAGTACTCTTATGAAACCGATTATCTTGATCCATTTCAATCCGGTTTTAGACCTGGTTTCGGCACTGAAACAGCCTTGGTCGCCCTGTATGATGACCTATGTCGGGAGAGGGACGGGGGGAGTGTAACCCTGTTGATTCTGCTTGACCTCTCAGCTGCTTTTGATACCATCGACCATGATATCCTTCTGGAGAGACTCACAGAATTGGGAGTTGGAGGTACCACTTGGCAGTGGCTCCGCTCCTATTTGGTGGATCGTCTCCAGAAGGTAGGGCTTGGGGAACATTACTCGATGCCCTGGACTCTCCATTGTGGAGTCCCGCAGGGATCGGTTCTGTCCCCTATGCTCTTTAACATCTATATGCCGATCTGGCATGCATTACCGAAACCTGGGTGAGCGATCTGGGAGGTATTAATCTCTCCCAGTTGTGCCCACCTGGGTATTCGGTTCAGCATCTAGGTAGATCCGAGAGTCGGGGAGGGGGAATCGCTGTGGTCTATAGAAGTTCCATCTCTCTTGTTAGGCACCCCATCCAAGTGGCTAATGGCCTGGAGTGTCTGCACATTATGTTGGGCCAGCGAGACAGACTGGGAATACTGTTGGTGTACCGTCCACCCTGCTGCCCAACAGCTTCCCTAACTGAGCTGACAGAGGTGGTCTCGGACTTGGTGTTGCGATCTCCCAAACTTTTGGTATTGGGGGATCTCAACATTCATGCCGAGACCGCCTTGTCTGGAGCAGCTCAGGACTTCATGACCTCCATGACAGCCATGGGGCTGTCTCAATTTGTTACTGGCCCGACGCATGTGTCAGGACATACTCTAGACTTGATTTTTGCCACTGAAATGGGGGAAGGTGATCTGGGAGTGAGGAATCTTACATCTATTCCTTTGTCATGGACAGATCATCGCCTCTTGAGATTTAGACTCACATCGTCTTCTCCCCTCTGCAAGGGTGGAGGACCAATTAAGATGGTCCGTCCCTGGAGACTAATGAATCCTGAAGGATTTCAGAGGGCTCTGGGGGATTTCCCGGCTGATAAAACTGACGATCCTGTCGAAACCCTGGTCACTCTGTGGAATACGGAAATGACCCGGGCAGTTGACACAATTGCCCCGGTGCGCCCTCTCCATTGCAGAGCTCAATTGGCTCCTTGGTTTACCGAGGAGCTAGGAGTGATGAAGCAAGAAAGGAGATGGTTGGAGGGTAAATGGAGATGAACTCCCGACGGCTGTAATTATGCACTTGTGAAGGCCTCCACGAAACGCTATGTGAAGGCGGTGAGGATGGCGAAGAAGCAATACTTCACTACCTCCATTCAGTCATCTTGTAACCGCCCAGCGGAACTTTATAAGGTTGTCCGGAGACTTTTACACTCTGGTTCTCCGGACGCAATATTACCATCAATGGCCTGCTGTGAGGGGTTTGCGAGGCATTTTCAAGACAAGATCATAAACATCCGTCGGGACCTTGACTCCAATATTGTAACAGTTGAATCTAATGAGGTGTCCAGAACACAGTCTTGTCCTGTTTTATTGGATGAGTTTCAGTTGGTACAGCTCGAGGATGTGGACAAGGTGCTTGGACAGATACGGGCGACCACTTCCGCTCTGGACCCTTGCCCCTCGTGGCTAATAAAAGCTAGCAGAAATGGAACGGCCGGCTGGGCCAAGGAGGTGATTAATGCCTCGTTACGAGAGGTAGTGGTCCCACCTTGCCTGAAACAGGCGATAGTGAGACCGCTCCTAAAAAAGCCCTCCTTGGACCCTGATAACTTTAACAACTATAGGCCGGTAGCAAATGTTCCATTTCTGGGCAAGGTTCTAGAGTGTGTGGTCGCTCGCCAACTCCAGGCTCTCTTGGATGAAACTGATTATCTGGATCCATTTCAATCCGGCTTTCGGCCGGGGTTTGGTACAGAAACAGCCTTGGTCGCCCTGTATGATGACCTCTGTCGGGAGAAAGACAGAGGGAGTGTAACTCTGTTGGTTCTCCTTGATCTCTCAGCAGCTTTTGATACCATCGACCATGGTATCCTTCTGGGGCGACTCGCGGATTTAGGAGTTGGAGGCACTGCTTGGCGGTGGCTGTGCTCCTATCTTGGGAATCGTCTCCAGAAGGTGATGCTTGGGGAGCACTACTCGAGTCCCTGGGTGCTCCAGTATGGGGTCCCGCAGGGCTCAGTTCTGTCCCCCATGCTTTTTAATATCTATATGAAGCCGCTGGGTGAGGTCATCAGGAGTTATGGAGTGCGTTTCCAGCAATATGCTGATGATACGCAGCTCTATTTCTCCTTTTCATCTTCCTCAGGTGAGGCTGTTGCTGTACTGAACCGCTGCCTAGCCGCGATAATGGACTGGATGAGAGCGAACAAACTAAAACTCAATCCTGACAAGACTGAGATGCTGTTGGTTGGGGGGCCCTCTGCTCAGATGGTTGATATCAGACCTGCCCTAGATGGGGTTACACTCCCCCTAAAGGAACAGGTCCGTAGTTTGGGGATCTTATTAGATCCGCTTCTGTCACTTGAGGCTCAGGTAGCCTCGGTGGCATGAAATGCGTTTTACCAGCTTCGGCTGGTAGCCCAACTATGACCCTATCTGGACAGGGAGAACCTAGCCTCAGTTATTCACGCTCTGGTAACCTTCAGATTGGATTACTGTAATGCTCTCTACGTAGGGTTACCTTTGAAAACGATTCGGAAACTTCAGCTAGTGCAGAATGCTGCGGCCAGAGTTCTTACTGGGACGAGGAAATTCGACCACATAACACCTATTCTGGCCCAACTGCGCTGGCTTCCAATATGTTTCCGGGCCAGATTCAAAGTGTTGGTCCTTACCTATAAAGCCCTTAACGGCACTGGACCGCAATATCTGATGGAACGCCTCTCTCGCTATGTTCCTACCCGTTCACTCTGCTCGACGTCTAAGGCCCTTCTCTGGGTCCCAACCCATACAGAGGCCCGGAGAACAGTAATAAGATCTAGGGCCTTTTCGGTGGTGGCCCCCGAATTATGGAATGCCCTCCCAGATGAGATACGCCTGGCGCCTTCCCTGTCATCTTTCCGGCGCCAGGTAAAAACCCACCTCTTCACCCAGGCATTTTAATGTATTTTATGCTTTTAATTTTATTTATTTTATTTCTTGTTTTCTTTTACTTTGTTTATATAATGTTTTATATTGTCTGTGCAATACACACTTGCTGTATTTTAAATATTGTGGTTTTATCATGTTGTACACTGCCCTGGGAGCTGCCAGCTATAGGGCGGTTTAGAAATGCAACTAAATAAAAATAAATAAAATATATGAAGCCGCTGGGAGCGGTCATCAGGAGCTTTGGAGTGCGTTGTCACCAGTATGCTGATGACACGCAACTCTATTTCTCCTTTTCATCTTCTTCAGGTGAGGCTGTTAATGTGCTGTACTGTTGCCTTGCTGTGATAATGGACTGGATGAGAGCTAACAAACTGAAGCTCAATCCTGACAAGACTGAGACGCTGTTGGTGGGTGCCTTCTCGACCCAGGTGGTGGATGTTCAACCTGTTCTGGATGGGGTTACACTCCCCCTGAAGAAACAGGTTCGTAGCTTGGGGGTCCTTTTCAATCCATTCCTGTCACTTGAGGCTCAGGTGGCCTCAGTGGCACGGAATGCGTTCTACCATCTTCGGTTGGTAGCCCAGCTACGCCCCTATCTGGATAGTGATGACCTCGCCTCAGTCGTCCATGCTCTGGTAACCTCGAGATTGGACTACTGCAATGCACTCTACATAGGGCTGCCTTTGAAGACAATTCGGAAACTACAGCTAGTGCAAAACGCAGCAGCCAGACTGCTGACGAGGACCAGACGGTCCGCACATATAACACCTGTTCTGGCGCATTTGCACTGGCTACCTATTTGTTTCCGGGCTAAATTCAAAGTGCTAATTTTGACTTATAAAGCCTTACATGGTGCGGGACCACAATACCTTGCGGAACGCCTCTCCCGCTATGAACCTACCCGCTCACTACGTTCAACATCTAAGGCCCTCCTCCGAGTCCCGTCCTATAGGGAAGCTCGGAGGGCTGTTACTAGATCCAGGGCCTTTTCAGTGGTTGCCCCCGAATTATGGAACAGTCTCCCCGATGAGGTGCGCCGGGCGCCTACCCTTCTATCTTTTCGGTGCCAGGTTAAAACCTTTTTATTCTCCCAGGCATTTTAATGTTTAATGTTTATTGTTAAGTTAATTTTATTCCAAGTGGTTAAATGCTCAAGCTGTATGTTTTTAGTGATTTTACCTGATTTTTATTTTTACTGTATTGTATTTTATTCCTTGCTGTGAACCGCCCAGAGAGCCATTGGCTAAGGGCGGTAGAGAAATGGAATGAAATAAATAAATAAATAAATAAATTTGTAAATGCTCTTCTACACTGAAAACAAATCCCTAGAAAGAGAAAAAATGATATCACAGGAGCAGGGCTTGCTTAGAAACATTTCCCTTCATCTTGTTTTTCTGTCTGCTGGGATTTGCTGTCTCTCATCTGTGCTCTGAAGTGATACAGCCTATTCGGCCACTTCCATCTGTTACCTTGTGGAGGTGCAGTCTCAGTTCAGGCCTGCCTGAGCTTCCTTCTGGCTATACGAACTTGAAATGCACTCAGTGTCAGATCCACAATGTAAGAGGGGCAATGGTGAATGAGAAGTCTCCCAGTCGGGGCTGGCCCTACCATTATGCCAGGAAAGGGAAACATGTGGCCCTCTGGATGTCGGATTCCATCTCCCATCATCTCCAGCCAGCATAGCCAATGATCAGGGATGATGTCAGCTGTAATCTGGAAGGCCACAGACGCCCCATTCCTGCAGTGAGGCGGCCACATCAGGTAGCTGAGGCTGGGCAGAGGCAAAGCCCTCCCCAATTATCCCCCTAAGCTGAACTGTCTTGCACCTCCGAAGCTCATCAGCTGCCTTTAGATGAAGCGGAAGGTCCTGTTCTGTTGCCGGAGTTGAAATAAGATGCGGCGGCCTGTCTGCCCATGGAATGAGGATTCTCTTTGCTACCTTTGCTTGAGATAGCAAAATGTCCTGGGCTAGCCCTGCTTCCAGACAGTTTATCAGCTATTATATTCTTCTCCCTGAGGATCCCGATCCTCGTGCTCTCCTTGGGGTGCAGCATGAACACCACTTAATGGCAACTGATAATGCTGAAGCAAAACTAGGAACAGCTTTTCAGTGATGTGGCTTTTTGACCCTCTAGAGGTGATCTAGCTTGTTTTCGGGTGTGCCTACTGCATTCCTATCTCCACATTCTTGTAAAGGTTCCTGCCACGCTTGGCATCGCTGTGGAGTGTGCGCCTGATCTTTTCTTGCCCGCCTGATACCAAGTGAGACCGTTAGTACATCCTGCTCAGTGATCTCTACACTGACTGGCAGTGGCTCTCTAGGGTTTCAGACAAGAGTCTTTCCCAGCCCTACCTGAGATGCCAGGGATTGAACCTGGAACTTCCTGCATGCAAAGCAGATGCTCTGCCACTGAACTACGAGCCCTTCTGCACGATTTGTGGAATTGGAGAGAGGAAGTGCAAATACCTACGCTTTCCCTTCTGCCTTTCTCTCTGTCTGGGGAATGCCCCAGGCAATAAACTTTCCAAATTCTGCAATGAACACCTGAGCACTTCCCGAAAGTCCACACCAGACCAGACCTCCCTTTGGCAGGGTTTTTGTTTGTTGTTCTGCTAATCTATAACAAAAAGGGACAAAAAAAGCCTCCAGTTTGCTTTCGGGCATTGCTATCCAGGACAGCACCATGAACATCTTCTTGCCTCTTATAGGGGTGCTGTGCATTTTAGGAGCAAATAGCTTTGTCTCAGCAGGGAGGAAAAGGTAAGTCAACTTTAAAAAAAATAAAACTCTGCCCTCCTCTGCACGAAAGCTCCTTTGCAGGAGAATTAGCTCTGATTTCTCTTTCTGGAGTCTGACAAAGTTTGATCATAATGCGTCCAGCATCAAGATAGTAGGTGAGGCTGCAGTTCTTTGTATGCAATGTGTACAATTGCCATCAGCACTGTTGAATTCAGTGGGATGTACTTCCAGCTCAAACATGAATCAGCTCAGGTTTAGGAACGCAGGAAGCTGCCTTTTAGTGAGTCAGACCATTGGTCCATCTGGCATAGCAGTGTCTACATGGATTGCTCTTTCTTCTTCTGCATGTGAGGCAGATGCTCTACATTCAGCTAGACTTTTTTTTATAAAACCAACCTGGAATTTTGAGCAAAATATGTCAACGCAACTATCCATGTTACAGAATTCCTAAAATAAAATCATTGTCAGACTTGCTGTGTTTGGGAAAGAGAGTCCCTGCCTTCTATTAGTTGTGTGTTGGATCCTAATTCAAAAAATACGGCAGCGCAGGCTTCCCTTATGCTCCAGCTCTCAAGGCAGAAATTTATGTAGCCTCTAGCAGCCCTACCAAATCTAAACTGAAGTATGGCAACAAATTTGTCATCCTTAGTTTTGCTTCAGCTTCTGATACTGAGGTCATATATTGGTCATCATTACCATCGAGAACCCTTTTCTCCACGAATGTGTCTAATGCCCTTATTCAAGATGGTGGCCATTAGTACATTTTGCGGGAACAAATTCCGTAGTTTTAACTATGTTGTGTGTGAAGAAATACTTTTGTCTGTCCTGTCCTGAGACTTCCACTGTTCAGTTTCATTGGCTGATCCAAGGTTCTAGTATTTTTAGAGATGGAGGAAATCCTCTTCTCTCTCTCTCTCTCTCTCTCTCTCTCTCTCTCCACCTTTATACACCTCTATCATATCCCCTCTTAATTTGCATTTTCCCCTCCCCCAAAGCTCCCCTTTCCTCATATGGGCATTACTCTGGCTCTTTCATCATTTGGTTGCCCTTTTCTCACTTTTTCCAGCTGTACCACACACAATATGTAAATTTACATATGTCTATGCGATGCCTGAGCACTTGTGGTCCATATTGGAGAACTCCCTTGCTGCTAATCAAGGTGGCATCACCTTAATTGTGGATCATTCTGAGCAGGCCTGATGGTGTTGCTCTGTTTGGCAAAATATCACTTCTAGCTAGGGGTGCCAGGCTCAGGGCCTGAGACTGATCCTGTAGCTTTAGGAGAAGAGAAAGTCAGTCAAGTGCAGGTGTTCTTGCAATGCTGTAATGGGAAAAACCACAAGGTGGAATTCTCCTTTCCCTCTCCCTTTCCCCACCTCTGGCAACCAAGAGGTCTTCTGTACCTTTAAAAGTTGTGCAGGGGGAAGGGAAAATTCCACCTTGTGTTTTTTCCCATTACAGCGTTGCAAGAACACCAGCACTTGGCTGATTTTCTCTTCTCCTAAAGATACAGGATCAGTATCAGGCCCTGAACCTGGCAACCCTACTAGCCCTGAATGCTGTCTGAATATAAAGTGACCTTTGAGAAGAGAAAAGTTTGCTGCCTCCTCTCTCTGTCAACCAAGAGATCATACTTGGCTGCTTTGTATGACTACCAGGTCAAAGGGAAAGTCACAGCCACGTCTCTTTCCTCAAACCCATGTGGGTGCCGCTCCTCTGCGCCTGCCAACATTTGAAAAGCCAAGGTCCAAGCTGCACAATACAGCAGGCATATGATTTGGCCTTTTGGATTTATTTATTTTTAATGTTGATCATGTGTTGAGTCCAAGAATCAAGGCAGAAGTAAATCACAAACACTTTGTTCTAAAATGAGAAGTAACAACTACGGTAAAAATAACAAGTATGCCTAGGCCTAAAAGTTCCCCGTTGTTGCTTCCTGTCAAAATTGGAACCACAGCTGCAGTCCCAGAAAAAATCCTCAACCCCAACCATGGGCAGCTGTTTTTTGCATCAGGATGAAAGCTCCCATCGGTTACAGTGTTGGGATGCATGGCTTACAAATCTACTTGTACCATAATTCCAGTTTTTATTTAGTTATTTATTTAGACCATTTATATACCACTTATATTTAAGTAAAACTCTAAGCAGTGTACAACAAGTCAAAACATCTTAAAACAGCAACTGCAAAAAACAATCAATAAAATACAATTAACTGAACAAAACACCCTCTTTAGTATCAACATAATATAAACAGTGCATACAAAATTAAGTACAAGATATACAAGGGAAAAAATCGTAATAGACTGAACAGAATATTCTCTAAGTTTCAAGGGAAAAAAAGTTTAAACGCTTATTTTTAAACATAATAGATTAAACAAATCAGTTCATTTCTTAATCACAGTATCATAAACAACAAAACAATTAAAACAGCCGCCCCCCTTTATAACAGAATTTTCTCTAACTACAGTTGGGGGGCGGGAAATCGTTTAGTTTTATCTCCCCCAGCCCTTGTAGCTGCTATTTAAAAGGCAAAGGAAATGCAAGACCCACTCATGCATTTAACAATAAGATGTAGGCTAGCCCCAAAAGTTCCTCTCCCTGACCTCAAAGTCTCCACCTTCTATCTAGGCTAGCCACATGCCCTATTTTGCAGAGGACAGTCCTTTGTTCACAGGGCTGTCAGGGCACAGTCCCCAGTTTGAAGGCATCATCCATTTGAAGGGACTTCATTTTAAATATACAGAAAGGTAAAGCAGTGGCCTTCCAGTTGCCCATCAACAGTTAGCACCTGGATAGCAGACTGAGTAAGCTCACAGGTCACCTGGTCACTGTTTTGCTCTCTGTTTCGTGGTGAGATGTATTGGACTACGACCTGGGAGACCAGGGTTCGAATCCCCACACAGCCATGAAGCTCACTGGGTGACCTTGGGCCAGTCACTGCCTCTCAGCCTCAGAGGAAGGCAATGGTAAACCCCTTCTGAATACCAATTACCATGAAAATCCTGTTCATAGGGTTGCCATAAGTCGGGATCAACTTGAAGGCAGTCCATTCTTTTCCAATTATTTATACATTTGCATCTGTACGTGCATAAATTAGCACAGTAGCTTTTTCCATTTCCCAGTGTGTGCATGTATGCGCTCGCACACACAACAATTAGAAAGAAGCCAAAAGTAGAAGAAAGTAAGTGCAAGATGCAAGGAGGTGTTCTTGCAGAGTGCCTCCTCAGAATGACATGTGGAAATCTGGATCAAATACTCACCAAGCCCTTTTAAAGGGTGTAAGGCAGGTGTGGAGTACCGTTGGCCCTCCAGATTTTGCTGAGCTATAATAATAATAATAACAATAACAATAATAATAATAACAATAATAATAATAAAATTTAATTTATGTGTCGCCTATCTGGCCGATGGCCACTCTAGGCGACGTACATGTAAACAGTTAAAACACAATGCGATAAAATACATTAATACAATATATAAACAATACAGCAGCAACAACAATACTAGTGCTGGGTAAGAGGCATTTCAGTCATAGAAGTTAACCCTCCCCGGAAATCCCAAAGGCTTGTTGAAAGAGCCAGGTCTTTAAGGCTTTACGAAATACATTTAGGGAAGAGGCGTGCCGTAGATCTTGTGGGAGGGAGTTCCAGAGGGTGGGGGCCGCCACTGAGAATGCCCTCTCTCTAGTTCCCGCCAATCTAGCTGTTTTTGTCGGCGGGATTGAGAGAAGGCCCTGTGTGGCTGATCTTGTCAGGCGGCATAATTGGTGGTGTTGAAGGCGCTCCTTTAGATAAACTGGGCCGAGACCGTATAGGGATTTAAAGGTTAATACCAACACCTTGAATTGGGCCCGGAAGACAACTGGAAGCCAGTGTAGATCGAACAACACTGGTGTGATGTGATCCCAGCGGCGACTATTCATAAGTAGTCGAGCCACCGCGTTTTGTATAAGTTGTAGTTTCCGGACCGTTTTCAAGGGTAACCCCATGTAGAGCGCATTACAGTAATCCCATCGAGAGGTGACCAGGGCGTGTACTACCAGTGGGAGCTGATGAACAGGAAGGTAGGGTTGCAGCCTTCGTATGAGGTGTAGTTGATACCAGGCTGCCCGGCTCACTGCCGAAATCTGAGCCTCCATGGACAGCCTGGAATCAAGCACAACCCCAAGGCTGCGGACCTGGTCCTTCAGGGGTAGACTCACCCCATTGTACTTCAGGTCAACATCTCCCAACCTTCTCTTGTCCCCCACGAGTAGCACCTCGGTCTTATTGGGGTTCAACTTCAGCTTGTTCCTTCCCATCCATCCACTCACGGATTCCAGGCACTTGGACAAGGTCTCCACAGCCAACTCTGGTGAAGATTTAAACGAGAGATAGAGCTGAGTGTCATCCGCATATTGGTGACACTGCAGCCCAAATCTCCTAATGATTGTCCCCAGCGGCTTCATATAAATGTTAAATAGCATGGGAGAGAGAATAGAGCCCTGTGGCACACCACAATTGAGAGGCCAAGGGTCTGAAACCTCCTCCCCCAATGCTACCTGTTGGTACCTATCGGAGAGAAAGGAACGGAACCACTGTAATACAGTGCCTCCAATTCCCAATCCCTCCAGGCGATGTAAAAGGATACTGTGGTCGACAGTATCAAAAGCCGCTGAGAGATCGAGGAGGACAAGAAAGGTGAATTCTCCCCTATCTAATGCCCTCCTCATATCATCTACCAGAGCGACCAAGGCTGTTTCAGTTCCATGACCAGTCCTGAAACCTGATTGGTATGGATCCAAGTAATCCGTTTCATCCAAGTGTGTCGACAACTGGTTGGCCACCACTCGCTCAATGACCTTGCCCAAGAATGGTAGGTTCGAAATTGGGTGAAAGTTATTGAAAACTTGGGGATCCAAGGAGGGCTTCTTCAAGATGGGCTTTACAATTGCCTCCTTGAAGGCTCATGGCATCACACCATCTTTCAAGGATGCGTTTACCACCGCTTTAATCCCCTTGCCCAATTTCTCTCTGCAGCTCATAAGGAGCCACGATGGGCAAGGATCAGTTAGGCAAGTGGTAGGCTTCACAGTCGAAAGCACCTTGTCCACATCCTCAGAAAGGAGAAGCTGAAACCGATCCCAACTTACCGGCATGCAACTGGCCAACTCTGGTTCACTTACTGTATCCACGGTGCACGGGATCGAGCTCCGTAAGTGTTCAATTTTATCGACGAAGTGCTTTGCCAATATGTCACAGGAGGCCTTTGACTGTTCCAAGGGTTCCTGGGCAACTGGACCGACCAGGCTTCGGACCACCTGGAACAGCCTCCTGGGACAGCACTCTGCAGACGCAATAGAGGCAGCAAAGAAAGCCTTCTTTCCTGCCTTTATTGCTACTTGGTAGGCAGCTACTGCTGCTCTAACCTGTGTCCGGACATCTTCGGAGCGGGATTTCCGCCACCGGCATTCTAGTCGTCTCACCTCCTGTCTCAGACTACGCAACCGCGGTGTATACCATGGTGGTAGCTGAGTTTTATTCAGGGGGAGAGGACATTTCGGAGCCACCCGGTCTAATGCCCTGGTGATCCCATCATTCCACTCCCTCACCAGGGTTTCAACCGGGTGACCTTCAGCAGGTTCCAGTTCCCCTAGCGCAGTCAGGAATCCATCCGGATGCATCAGGCGCCTGGGGCGGACCATTCTAATAGGTCCTTCGCCCCTGCAGAGGGGGCGTGGCATTGAGAAGTCTGTGTTTACCAGGTAGTGATCTGACCATGACACAGGGGTGGAATAAACCACTCCCAACTTCAGAGCACTTCTCTCCTCTCCCAGGACAAACACAAGGTCGAGAGCATGACCGGCTACATGGGTGGGCCCAATATTACTAAGGTCCAGTTCCCAGGAAGCCATGGTTTCCAGGAAATCCCGAGGGGCTCCAGTGAGAGTGGTCTCAGCATGCACGTTGAAGTCACCCAGCACTAGCAATTCTGAGGACAACGCCCGTACAGCCGAGACCACCTCCAGCACCTCGGCCAGGGAGTCTGCTGTGCAGCGGGGTGGGCGGTACACTAGCAGGATCCCCAAACTGCCCTTCGGGCCCAATCTCCAGTACATACAATCAACAAATTGAGTCCTATGGAGAGGAGGTCTGGCAAAAATCAAAGTCTCTCGATAGATGACTGCCACGCCACCTCCCCACCTTCCCACCCTCAGCTGCTGTGCGTAACGGAAACCTGGTGGACACATGGCCTCAAGAATGGGAGCAGAGGCCTTGTCCAACCAAGTCCCCGTAATACATGCCAGGTCTGCCCGCTCATCAAAGATCATATCATGGATGAGCGAAGTTTTTTGTGCCACAGACCTAGCATTACATAACAGCAGTCGAAGGTCGGTAGGAACCTTGCGTCCCCCAGTTTTCGTCTGGTTCTGGGCCGACCCGGAACAGGGGATGGGTATAATGCATCTATCCCCTGTTCCCCTATTCTGGCGTAGTCTGCCAGCAGCACCCTTCCAGCGCCTGCCGCCCAATCTTCCAATAACTTGGCCCCTCACCTCCCTCCCTGGCTTGCACATGCCTCTATCCCTATCTGCCAGTCAACAGGCCACCCACCCTAAAACAATATTGGTCCGGAGACCCGCCTCCGTACCCTATAACAACTGTAAATTGATTAAATTAAATTAAATTAAACTAAATCAATATAAACACACACTCACACACGACTAACACAACCACACAAATACAAATAATAATAATAAAAAAGCAGCAGCACAGCAGCACAGCAGCACAGCAGCACAGCAGCACAGCAGCACAGCAGCACAGCAGCACAGCAGCACAGCAGCACAGCAGCACAGCAGCACAGCAGCACAGCAGCACAGCAGCACAGCAGCACAGCAGCACAGCAGCACAGCAGCACAGCAGCACAGCAGCACAGCAGCACAGCAGCACAGCAGCACAGCAGCACAGCAGCACAGCAGCACAGCAGCACAGCAGCACAGCAGCCTCTCCTTCCCTTGGGCAATGGTCTCTTCTTCCTGCAGGCACTGGGTCTCCCAGGCCACCTCAGCCAGCCGGTTTATGTATCCCTCCAAAGAGGGACAGGTGGTAGAATCAGTCCTGGCTGGCTGGGTACCTGGGGCCTGGTCCTGCCAGGCAGAAGTCCCTCAGGGAAGGGTGGTGGAGGTGGTGGTTCCCATAGAACTCAGTTAGCACCCTATAACTCCCATCAGCCCCAGCAAGCATGGCCAATGGTCAGGGATGATGGGAGCTGTTGTTCAGCAACATCTGGATAGCCAAAGGTTCCCCCACTCCTGCTGTAAGGGTTTATTTAATATACCATTTTGAAAATAAAGGTGATTTCCCCTCCTCCCCACATTAGGGTTGCCAGGCTCGGGGCCTGAGACTGATTCTGTATCTTTAGGAGAAGGGAAAGTCAGCCAAGTGCAGGTGTTTTTGCAACCCTGTAATGGGAAAAACCACAAGGTGGAATTCTCCCTTTTCCCTGCACAACTTTTAAAGATACAGAAGACCTCTTGGTTGCCAGGTCCGGCCTCCAAGAGGTCTTCCGTATCTTTAAAAGTTGTACAGGGGGAAGGGAGAATTCCACCTTGTGGTTTTTCCCATTATGGTGTTGCAAGAACACCTGCACTTGGCTGACTTTCTCTTCTCCTAAAGATACAGGATCAGTCTCAGGCCCTGAACCTGGCAACCCTACCCCACATGCACACAACTTCCACCCCCACCCCTTAAATGTCTTTGTTTTAAAAAAAAAAACAGTTTGTTGTCTTTCACATTCTGGCAGCACGCAAACCACTTCCTTTAAACTCCCTACCTGCGGGTTTATGAATTTTCCTGATGCAAACTTTACCAGCCATAGCTCAGAGCAGAGCACATGCTTTGCACGCAAAAGGTCCCAGGTTCAATTTCCCGCATGTCCAAGGAGGGCTGGGAAAGACCTTTGTCTCAAACCTTGGAGAGCTTCTGCCCTTCACTGTACATCAGGGGTAGCCAGTGAAACACCCTCCAGATTAGCACTGTTCTGAACTTTTCTCTGCCTTTATTTTGCATAATTCAAGGGATGCCTGGGGAGAAAAAAAAACCCTCAATGAGAATAGAGAGGACAAGAACTCTGGAGATTATTCTCTGTAGGGTGGGCTGAGGGAGTGAATGGGGAATCCTACAATTCCCATGCAACTCCATGGCATTTAATGCTAGTTTGACTTTTTTTTTTAATTTGTTTTGGCAGCAGCATGAGGCTCTTCACATACAGGAGGGGGGGAAAGAACCAAATATTTTTGCTTGGCTGGAATGCCTACTTCAGTTTTGATAATGCCTCGATTCCCTGAATGGAGGACAGAGAGGGGTGTGGAAGTCTGTGTAGAAACCAAGGGTGTAGTCAGGGCCATGAGGAGTCGTAAACCTGTTACTTTTTTGGGAGCAAGGTCCCAGCCAGGTCCCTACATCTGAGTCAATCAGCATGAAAAGGGAGCATGTTAGCCACTGAGAAGAGTTCTTGTCCTTTTGTGCTGATTGAAGCCAATCAGAGTGAAAAGAGGCAAGTCAGCCACTGAGAAGACTGTTCTCAGTAGCTAACACACAGTCTCCCCTTTCATGCTGATCGGCTCCTAGGGATGTCTGTTGTAGTGGAGTGTGGACTTGCAAGATAACAGGGAGAGCAAGGGAGATGAGGAAGATGAGGGAAAGTGGGAAAGGGGGTATGGCTATGAGGAGGTGTGGTGTGGCTGTCATGAAGGGACCCTGCACTTCTGAATTTGCCAGTACACTACTGGTAGAAACTAGCTTAATGTACAGAGGTAACAGTTATATACATAGCTCCTCCCACTTCTGCCGTTGGCTCCACCTATTGCGTCCAGAGGCCTAGGACCCTTAGAAATAAGAACCTGGGCTAAGGCTATGTTTGTTAAATGCAGAGGTTTATTTCAGAGGACCTTCCTTGCTCACAGTTACATACAGACCGCTGTTCTTCCAGAATTCTTTGTAAGTCCTGGGGTGGACTAGCCTATGTCTGGCCCAGAGCATTCTGGAATCCTGGTCTGGATCAAGTAATGCCTCTGCCATAGATATTTACACCACCCACCAGTGGTGTGCTGGAAATTAAGGGAAAGCAGGCTGAAAAAAATCCCCACGCCTGCTCTATGGGTTGTCGCAAGAGGGTTGTCTGAAAACTGACTTGGCCCAGTGGTAAACCATAATTTTGCATGCCCCCACAAATAACACTCTTGTGTGTGTTGAGAGAGGTGGTATTCAAAAGATCTGAGGGTTTGCTCAGGAAGGAGCAATCAGCTGAGACAGTCACCACAAGCGTGATGTAACCAGGGCAGGAAAGGAAAGTTGGTTGGTTGGTTGGTCCCATGCAGAATTCTCATGTCAGCTGACTTACGCTTTATATCAGGGATTGCCAACCTTTTTGGACCAGGGGGCTCATTTCAAATGTTGAGAAAGGGCTGTGGGTGCCAGTCACAAAATAGCTGCCGTGGGAGTGTGGCATAACACAACATGGCTGCCCTGGGGGACAGATCATAATACAAAATTAGAGAGAGTGCCGTCGTTGCTGCCTCTCCCTCCCCTCCCACCCATGCTTTCCATTGAAAGTCAGCTATGTCCTGCTCATCCTGATTGTGGAGATATAGCTATTAAAGGCACAAGAACCCTGTTTTCCCCAATGCCAATCCTAAACCAAAGCCCAGGCTGCCACCCACTTACCTGGGAGCAAGCCCCACTGAACACAAAGAGACTTACTGCTGAGTGGACATGTCTACCATCTGCACTGTGAGTTAACTGTACAGTGAATTCTTAGGGTTGTGCCATCCTGAAGCCGGCCTTATACTTACGTATGAGAGTAGCCACATACTTTACTTGGCAGAGGAGAGTCCTCCTCTGGGCCAAGTCCAGTTTTAGAGATAAAGCATCATAAGAACGGACAGCAGGGAGCTTAAAGTGGGCCATCAACAGTCAGCACACAGGTCACCTTGCCTTGCCCCCTATGGTATTGTATTTATATTTAAAGTATAAGAAGTATTCTAAATTAGCATATGCAAACATTATGCAGAGATGTGTCCTCTTTTTTGGTGATGCCTTTTTTCTCTCTTTTTTCCCCCACTGTGTAAGGGGCCATCCTAGAGCAGGAAGGTTATGTAACTACACTGGCATGCGTGTGTGCGTGCGCAGACACACACTGTTGATTTTCGTTTACTGAATAATCCTGAATAAAAACATGTTGTTGTTCTATATTAAGGGTGACAAGAGAAACAGATGCCCCACCACCCATTGATTGCTTGCTGAGCCGCTGGAGTGAATGGGGACCATGCAATTCATGTGCAAAAGAAAGAGTAAGTCATGGGTATGTGATGGATCTTCAGATTAGGTTAGGGAGCCTTTGTTGAAAAACTCACCTTTTTGAGTTCCATTTTATATTGTGGTCTATCATAATTTGTGATGGCTCTGATATGCTCAATTCAGAACTGGCTCAGTAACTCCAAGCTCTCACAGCAGACATTTGTGGTGGTGTGTGGGCGAGTGTGTCTGTTTTCAGCGAATGTGCTGACTTGACGGCAGTCAGAATCAGAACAGTAAAGGACAAACTATTAGGGCTAGAGAATTTTATCTCAGGGCTGAGGGTTAGACACCATGATACATGAGCCTCTTCCAGACCTTACATTCTGTTCCTACAAATCCCCACCACGGGCTAAGGTTGGATTGCTAAATGAAGGGAATGGCAGGACCAAAGTGTAGTCAGGATATATTTGGTGGATGTTAAGAGTGCCACCTACTGGTGCATTGCAGGTTTTAGAAGGTTTCTCTGTACAATGATGGATGAAAAAAAACAAGCAAACAATCCCCCCCATCCCAATCTGAAATAATATATCATATGGTAGGGTCGACCAGAGCAAAAGAATAATAATGGGTGCCTCTAATGACCCTGGCCCTACCATTAGGCCAGGCATGGTAAATCTGTGGCCCTTTAAATATTGTTGGAGTCCAACTTTCATCAACCCCAGCCAGTGTGGCCAATGGTCAGGGATGATGGGATTTGTAGTGCAGGAACATCTGGAGGGCCGCATGTCCCCATCCCTGCTGTACACTGACTGGCAGCAGCTCTCCAGGCTTTCAAGCAGGGGGCATTCCCAGCCCTATCTGCATTATCCCTATCTGCTAGGGATTAAACCTGGGACCTTCTGCATGCAAAACAGGTGCTCTACCACTGAGCTATTGTCCTTTTATTGTCAAAGCCCATTCATACAATAAAACCTAAAATGAATTGAGAAAGACATATCCACAGGAAGCCATATGTATTTGGCATTTTGAATTGCATTTAGGTTAGTGTTTCCTTCCTCTCTTGGACATGTCATTGTAGGCCCATCTCCAAACATTGGGCCTCAAGAGGACCAGGCAGTCATGATCCACTCACCTTCCCCAACCCAGGAAATGCCCATCAAAGAGGAAGTGCAATTGTATTGGTGGAATGACCACGCTTCAGGGCCAACCCTACCATGCAGGAGGGTGAAGCAACATGCTTCAGGCTGCACCATAGACCAGTGCAGTTGGGGAAGAGATTCTGGCTGGAATTAGTATCTGATTGGTGCAGCAAGACTTTTGCAAATGTTGGTCCTACCAAGGAGGAGCTCACCATTTGGTCTCCACTTCAGGCAACAAGATGTCTGGTTCCTGTGCACTATTCACTAGGCTCCTCAGGACATGCTCTCTAGACCAAGGGTGAGCTAGACTAGTTTGTGGCTGGCTAGTAAGTTAACATACACCCACCACAAAGCATATATATGATAAGGGCCGGCCCAACTATTAGACAATGTGAGGTGGCCACGTCAGGCAGCAAATACTGGGTGGCAGGGAATGACAGCAAAGTGTTGGAGGACACAGCTTGCCCTGTGCCCCCTGAGCTAGCCTGCGGCCATCAGATCATTCTCCTTTATATCTTGTCAGAAGTATTGCTCGAGAAGTGTCCTGAATTACAGGCAGTTCAGAGGGAACTGGTGCAGAAATAAATTCAGTCAGCTTCTGCATGTGGAATTGGTGTGTCCATCTTGTCCTTCGTCTCAGGCAACAAAATATTTTCAGGCATTTAACACTGTAGAAATAGTAATCATCAGTATTTTCTAACCAGGTGTGCATTTTTGTCAAAACACAACAGACATCTTTAACATAAAAACTGTTTTGGAAAAGCAAAGGCATGCATCTACCGCGCACCTCCTCCTGCGTTTGCTCACATTTTCAACTTAAAAAAAAAAAAAATCAATGTCTGAGAGCTCATCATGCAAAATAATTGAAACTATTGTGGAGACACAACACATATGCATCCCTGTAATTTTGCTCACAAACCTCCCCCACCTGGCTTTCATCACCATTTCAAAGAATGTACATGATTTCACAGCCATTCCCCTCCCCATCGCTTTTGAGCCCCTGTAAATCCTTCTTTATGTCTTCTCAAAAGTATCGCTCGAGGAGTGTCCTGAAGTATGGACAGTTTGGAGGGAAGCCCTGTTCTGAAGCTCTGGGAGACAGACAGGTCTGTGAACCAGACAGCCCTTGTCCTGAAGAGCAAGTTGATTGCGGCAATGATTTCAAGTGTGAAAATGGTAGGCGCTGCCTTTATATTATTCTTTGAAATTAAATGATTGATTCAAATCAACACAATGAATACTGTAGAGTTTGTTTGTTTGTTTAGCTGCCGAACACAGGGCTGTCCCCAGGCAACTTACAATCAAGTTTAGAAACATTGCAAAATAGTTAACAGCCATCCAAATTTAACAAGAAATCAATATATAAAATAAAACCAACCTCCACGGATAACAATAAACATCAGCAACCCAGCCTGACAATACCATAAAGTCTTGTATTCCATCAAAAGTCGAGGAGAGGAAAGTCTTAATCTAGTACTTAAGTGCTGTCATTGTCAGCAAGATCACTGTCTCCTACAAAAACTCCCTAAATAAATACTTGATAGAGCACCTCTCTTGCATGTAACAGCCCAGCCACTGAGATAATTGAAGGGGGACCTTCATAGGGTGCCACCACAGGGGAAGGTCTGAGGACCAGTGACCCAGGTAGGGCCTTCTGTCTTGTGGCACCCACCTTGTGGAACTCCCTGTCTCTGGAGGTTCATCAGTTACCTTCTCTGCATCAGTTTCACTGGGTATTGAAAACATACCTCTCCACCCAGGCTTTTGGACTCTCTTGAGGTTATTGCCAGTTTAAGCTCAAAAGAACTTTTTTCACTCCTTCATTTGCTTCAGCATCTCCCTCTGGGTCAGCCAGCACTGAAATGTCATCGCTGTTCCCTTATATCAGAGGACAGACAATTCCACAGGTAGGGTGCCACAACAAAAAAAGGCTTTCTCCTGGTTACCACAAGATGTACACAAACAGGTTGTGGCACAACCAGGAGGCTTGGTTCAGCCAAAATATAGAGAACAATAAGATGTGCCTTTAACGACACAGCAGAATAGGGAAGAGGTAACCTATAAACAATGCATCATTAAACTATGGCATTTGCTCCCACAGGAGGCAGTGATGGCCACCAACTTGGATGGCTTTAAAGGAAGATTAGAGAGATTCAAGGAGGATAAGGCTAACACTGGTGACTAATCACAATGGCTATGTTCTACCTCCACTGCTGGAGACAGTATGCCTCTGGCTGCCAACTGCTAGAAAACACAAATGGGGAGAGTGCTGTTGTACTCAGAAACTGCTTGCAGGCTTCTCATGGGCATCTGGTTGGTCACAGAATGCTGGACTAGATGAGCCTCTGGCCTGATCCAGCAGCCTCTTCTTATGTTCTTATAATTCAAGCAACATAACTAATCACCTGTTCCCACTCTCTTCCCCCAAACAAATTAACCCTGCACAAACTGGAAAGTTAATGAAATGGCCCAGATTGCTTATAAGCTAGATATGTTCTATGCTTTGTTCTGTACCTAGGACACTGTATAAAGAAAAGACTGGTGTGTAACACAGAAGACGACTGTGGAGACTTCTCTGATGAAGATAACTGTGATGACAATCTCCGACCACCCTGTCGCGACCGTATAATTGACGTATCAGAGATTGGAAGAACAGCTGGCCGTGGGTAAATACTGGAAAGTTGTTAGGAGGAGAATAGAAGATATACCAAAGCTGTTCACAGGGCCAGTCCTACCACTGGGCAAAGTGAGATGGCAGATGCTCCGGTGGTTGATGCTAGAAACTTATAAGAGGCTGTGGTGGCAGCCTCCCGGGCCTTTTCTAATGAGCCCCATGCTCATTCCCCTCTGCTAGATGACATATCTCTGTGTATAACGGGGCCTGCCCAGTGCATCCTGTGCTAACTTGGTTGTGGTAAAGATGTTATTTCATTGTCAGTGATGAAGTAAAATTGCATTGCCAAAGTGGTTGGCTTTTTACATGGAACAGAAAGGGAGTCATCTTGTCTATCACCTCAGGGAGCAAAAATGTCTTGGACCAGGCTTGTACAGCACAATCATATGCATGTTTACTTGAAAGGAAATCCCAGTGATATCAATTGGACTTACTCCCTAGTAAGCATACATAGGATTGCAGCTCCCTAACCAAGGAAAAATATAGCTGAGCCAGTCGGGTAACCTGATCAGTAAAGATGCAATGTTCTGATCCAATCCATCAACACCGAAACAATTACAATTACAAAAAACCTTGAAAATATAATTATTTAAATGAGCTGTATTACATGGGTTGGTGTAATACAGGAATGGGACCCTGTGGCCCTCCAGAGATTGTTATTACTATATTTCTGCTTGTATGCAGCATGTAGATGTTCTGTTGGACTACAACTCCCATCATCCCTGGCCATTGGCCATGCTGGCTAGGGCTGATGGGAACTGGAGTCAAACATCATCAGGAGAGTTGCTGGTATGATGCAGAACATAACACAACAAAACATTGGCGACTGATTAGAAAAGGCAACCAGGATTATCAATCAGGAGCACAGAGACAAATTTACAAATATCTAAAAGGAAACAAGTAGTTGAATAAATATATCAAAAGAACAGTTTGTATAACATTCAATGCTTTCTGCCTTATATTTTCAAAAGGATTTTTGCTGTTCTAATACATGAGAAATAGGTATCAGCTTTCTAAGAAGCCTTTGTAAAAGCTTCGTTCCACCCTACCCTACCCCACCCTACCCTACCCTGTAATAACTTATCTTGAGCATAAGTGCCCACTGCCACAGCTTTTGTTGTCATTCCTTTATTGACAGATGGGATCGCTGTTGATAAATAACTGAAAACAGTTGCACCAGGCACAGCTGTTCATGTGACCAAGATCTCATGGATCAGCCATTAGCATCAGCATTATTTGGTTGATTAGCTAACCCCTACTGTCCTATCTACTTCCTTACAACCAGTCTAGGGGGGTGGCACTAGCTGTCAGCTCCTCTGCATCCTTAGTCTCAGTGCTGCCCTTGGAGACAAGGCTGGCCTAGGGGTGGGCGACCTGCGTGGTCGCCCGAGGTGCCAAGCTGAGGAGGGTGCAAAGTTGAGCTCGTGGCTGTGTTTTTTGAATATTCTCTCTGCAGTGAGCTAGGATGGCAAAATGCAAGTGTCTGTAACCTTTTTTTCAAGGTTCTACAGGTTGTTTGGGTAGCACTAACGACAAAAATGATCTCAGTATGTTTCTCAGTTTCCATGCTGATGTCATTTGTGCTAGGTAAAAATCAATGAAGCACAGCTTTACTTTGAGGCAACATTACCAAGCACTTAGTACTTCAAACATTATAAGCACTATATAAATTATAGTAAAATAAAGCCATAAGCTGTAATAAGTCAGCAGGATATCTTTTTTATTGATAAATTTTCTTTATTATTTTAATGATAGAAATAATGGATGTTCTAAAATAAAGATTGTTTACCAAAAGATAAGAACTGCTACAAAACAAAAAATATTGAAAGGTAAAACCTGTTATAGTTCTGCTGTGTTGCATACTGCATTTCCACTGCTCAGAATGTGGCTTTTCGAGCTTTGGCTTGTGTGAATTGTAGCACAGTGGCTGAAAGATCAAGGTTCTCAGCAACATTTTTCTCGATGAATAGGCAGTCACCACAGGGAAAGGCATAGGAGTGTTGTCAGGCCAGGCCTTGAAGGAGGACTCCTTCCTGAGTGAGTAACTGAGAAGGCCAGAAGCAGGCCAGAACCAGAAGACCTGTGAGACTCACTGAGCCCCAGGAAGCAGAAAGAAGCTCTTACAGAAGGGGTTTGGAATCTGGAGGAGGTATTCAGGAGAAGCACAATCTGATCCCTATTCCCTTGTACCCATGTAGGAGAAAATGAAGCACATCTATCATTCTGCTTGATCCCAGGGCACGGAGGAGCTGCAGGCGAGAATTCTGATGTGTAGCCCATGCATGAAATAATTCTCACATAGGGTTGCCAGGTCCATGGCCTGAGACTGATCCTGTATCTTTAGGAGAAGAGAAGGTCAGCCAAGTGCAGGTGTTCTTGCAACACCGTAATGGGAAAAACCACAAGGTGGAATTCTCCCTTCCCCCTGCACAATTTTTAAAGATACAGAAGACCTCTTGGAGGCCGGGCCTGGCAACCAAGAGGTCTTCTGTATCTTTAAAAGTTGGGCAGGGGGAAGGGAGAATTCCACCTTGTGGTTTTTCTCATTATAGAGTTGCAAGAACACCTGCACTTGACTGACCTTCTCTTCTCCTAAATATACAGGATCAGGATCAGGCCAAGAACCTTGCAACACTATTCTCACATGTTGCCACCAGCTCTGTACACACATGCATGGATCCTTGTAGAAAGAGCAACAGGGCCTCCAATATCACACCTGCACCAGACCAGGGGCCCTGCAAAGCTGACCATGGGGGAAAGGGGCACCAAAAGCACTCTACGCACATGGCACTATTTATCCTAGGGCCAGCCCTGCTTGAAGAACTAAGCTAAGAGAATGGAGACCAAACCAGAATTAGTTGGCTCTGCCTGTCATCGGCTGTAGCTCCACCCACCTTTGAGCTCCTTGATTTCTGTCTCACCAGTCCCAGTGGGCACCAGCCACCACTGGATAGTAGAAAGTTGCATTTTGTCACCATAACCAACAGAACCAAAAGTTGTCAACCATAGGTGTTGAGGAATACCAGCGATGACAATGAAAAAAGCTTCGATGGCTACAATTTGGAAATGGAGAAGAATGTTAAATGGCTGTTATTTCAGGCCTATATCTGTACATGCACTGATGAGTATGAGTACCCTGATATTTACAGTTTATGGGTTGTATCCCACTCCAAGTAGACTCACTGAAAATAATAGACATGACTAATTTAATTAATTTCTGCGATCTAATTTGAGTATAACCTAGCTGGATACAGCTATTTATTTATTTATTTGCTTGCTTGCTTGCTTGCTGTTGGTGTTTCTACCAAATATGTCCCTGTTTGAGAATGAATTATATTTGAATGGTATGTTAGGATACGTAAATAGCATTGTTTTATTACGTTCATAATATTGAAAAGTTGTTTTTGCTTAGTGTTATATTTATTTATTTTATTATTTGTTGTTATGTTACTGTTTTATTATTTTTTGTTATTAGGAAATGTTTTTTGCAATTGTTTTTGAGATGTATTTCTGTTCACCTTGTTGTAAGCCGCCTTGAGCATATTTTATGAGTAAAGGCAGCATACATATAAAATGATGAATGATTGCATGCATGAATACTATTTTTGAGTAGACAAGATCCTGGAAGATACTCTTTTGTTGATGTTCTTGCAGTATCAACATTCTCGGAATGGAACCAAAGGAAAGCCCATTTTACAATGAGTTTTACAACGGGATCTGTGACAGAGTTCGCGATGGGAATACTGGCACATACTATCGCAAGCCGTGGAATGTTGCTGTGCTCAATTATGACGTAAGCCCCTTAGTGTAAAGGCGGAGTTTCTTTTTGTACAGCATCCAGAAGTTGCAAGAGCTTTAGGGAAGAACTACACATTGCAAGGAATGCAGGACTGTCACTGAAAACAGCAGATCTGTACATCAGATTCTCTTGTCAGAAGAGTCCTGTTGGATCAGACCAAAAGCCTGTCTATCTTTCCAGGTGCTTCTGGGAAGCCCACAAGCTGGACATGAGCACAATAATCCCCTCCCATTCATGTATCCAGCAAATGGTATTTAGAGACATGCTCGGTAAATTCCTGAAACAAATGATACTGGGGGTGGCCAAATGTGTTTTTTTGCAGCAAAGCAAAAATCAAGCTCAGCATATACAAGATTATGTGGTGTCCTGTGTTCGTGACCATTTTAGTTGATATTTAAGATTCCAGACAAGGGTGTTTGCAGGAATGTTTCCAGGGGCAGGGTCAACGTAAATATTCCAAATAAATAAACCTACATACATAACTATTATCGGAGAACAGGTCTACAATTTCTGGTATAGATCTGGTGACTGAGTGGCAGTACAATCTGAGGAGACCTCTGAGAACTTGTGTTCCAGTCTCTCCCTTTGCTGTTTCTCAATATATAGGGGCCCTGCTCTCTATCTATGGGTAGGCCTGACATTCAGGCATCATATTTCCATCTGCCTTCTGAAACCCTCAATTCCTTCTCTGCCCCCCTTCACTTGCTTCACACCTTAATTCTTCTCATTGCTACTACAGGGAGCTCCACAGCCGCCCCAGGCCATTTCCTGGGGACAAACCGCAACATACGAGGGCTGGGCAAGAATTTTGATTCAGTTCCCATTTAAAGCCAAATTTATCAAATTTGCGCTTCCTGAAACAACATGAGAACCGAAACACAGGCGCTTTTCAAAATTCGTTTTTATTCGAATTTCGTGATGCAGTTTGCCAACCAGACAGTGTTTTCAAAAATGCATATGTCAGGGGAAAATGTGCATAAAAATGAATATATGAGTGAAAATAACATGCAAGAATGTATTATATGAGGAGAAAATGCTTGAAAAAAATGAGTACATTAGGGAAAACTGCTAACAAAAAATGTGTTTATTAGGAGAAATTTGCCCTTTAAAGTGCTGGAGAATTTTCCTGTGGATTTTTTAAAAAATGCAATGTGGAGAACTGAATTTAAGATTGAAAAATGAGAACCGGTGAGAACTGAAATTGAGAGATTTGCCCATCTCTACAACACACTAGAACAATAACACTAGACTACACATTAGTCATATCATATACTCCTCTATCTCCCCTCTGTGAAAATAGGCATTGCAACACTATTTGCAGCGTTGGTGTGAACCACATTCTGTCAGCCATAGCTCTGCCCCCTGCAGTATGGGTAGAATAATAATGGACTTCATATGGATTGGCATTAAAAGGGTTTAAAGGGGGGAAAATCTCTTTTGCATGAAATAAGACTTGAGAAATATCGTGAGCACCTATCTTTGCAACTAACTTTTGTTTTTTAGTTGACACAATCACAGCTGTACTTAAATCCTGGATATATGAATTGTTTTTTATTGAGGCAGCAATCACTTCCCTGCCAGGGAAAATCAACGTAAAGGGCTTAAAAACAAACCAAGAAGTTCCTTCTCTAGAGTCTAGATCAGCCTTTCCCAACTAGTGGGCCACCAGATGTTGTTGGACCACAATTCCCATCTTTCCTGACCATTGGCAATGCTGGCTGAGGCTGATGGGAGTTGTGGTCCAACAACATCTGGTGGCCCACTAGTTGGGAAAGGCTGGTCTAGATAATGGGTATTTAATTTGAGTCTTCTCTTTGACTGATTGGCTAAATGCCAGTCATTGCTATGATTTCAATCATTGTCTAAAAACATAAGACACTGAAAGGTGGGAGAAAGCTAGTTTCTCACAAAGTATTTGTTACAACTCTTTTAAAGACCAGCCATTTTTTTAAAAAAAAATTGCTCTTAACTTGTCAGGGGCAGGTATTGATAATTTATTTATTTATTGTATTTCCTTCCATTTCTATACCAACTTTCTTCCATCATGAAACCCAAGGTGGCCTACATGCAGTTCTTAAATGGTCTCCCATCCAGATACTGACCATACCGAAACCTATTGAGCTTCATCAAGGCAACGGCCTCCTGTGCCTTCAGACCATATCCTGTTATAACATATTAACCTATTCTCTTTAGGATGTTCTGCTGCTTTTGCTTTGGGAATGTGGTGGCCGTTGGCAATATAAGCAATACAGTTTGTATGGAATTATTAAATATATATGTACTTTGGGAGGAAAGGAAGGATTCATGAAATAATTAAAAGAAAATAAAAATGTACTTTTCTCTCTGTCCCAAATGTGCTGCCAGACATTTTCAATGACTGGCTCTGAGTTTCTAGCAATGTAAGATAGTGAAAACCACTCCTACCATTTGGTTGCATGTATTTCAGGCTATAGTCTATTAAACACCAGCTGAATTATCTGCTATATCTTTTTTTCCCGTAAGACAAAAGGAGACAAAAGAATGAGAAGTGAATTCTATGAGGACCAGGTGACAGCGATAAAAGAAATGTTCAGTGAGAGGCATAGGTCTGCTGAAAGAAGCTTTTCTCTAAAACTGTACCCTACAGAGATAGGGGACGTGAACTGGTCACTAAATGTCAGCAGAAGTATGAAAGGCTTCAGTAATGAAAGTCTAAGTCAGTTCTTGAAGAATTCTAAAGGAAAGGTACGTTATCAAAAAATGGAGAGCTCTGTGTTATTCTGGGGACTTGATATTAGCATGCCTTTAAGAATATTTTATGCATTTATTTAGCAAAATGTGTATAATGCTTAACAATAATAAAAATATCCAAACGTTTTACAAAATAGTATAAAATACTCATTAAAAAAGGAATGAAAACAGGCTTTTTAAAAAAGAGGAGACATAATGAAGTAATCGAAATAGAGATAAAATCAACACTTTTATTATGTGAAACTGGCACGGACAGATTCATTCTTAGTTAAAAGGTTTTAGGAAACAGAGCTGGAAGAGGCCTTGGAGAGCCACTGCTAGGCTAGTGCTGGGCTGGATGGACCAGTGGTCTGACTCAGTGATAAAGGGCATGTTCGTATGTACACCAATGAATAACGAGTGGAGAATATTATGAAAAATGTAGAGGTTTCCATCAACCACAATAAAACATCTAATTAAAACAATTTCACTGGACTTCCACTTTTTAAAAAATGGGCAGAAAGTTTGAGCTTTTACCAGCTGTAGAAGAGGCAGGACTTCAGTGGTGAAGCTTCACCAGGTATAGAGAGACAGTGATGGGAGGGATCATAGAATAGTAGAGGTGGAAGGGACCTATAAGGTAGGTGTGGATTTTCATGCATGTTGCTGATGATCAACCTGAACTGCTATACTTATTGAGCACTGTGGATTTTAATTTTGACAAGGAGTCCAGACCATGACAAGTTAACCTCCATGCAGAACAACAGATCATAGAATCCTTTGTTGTAAACTTTGACCATTACATTGATATTAGTCTGTAATATAGACAAGCCTGCAACTCTCCTATCAGCTAGGCAGTGATCAGTGCAAGGGGTGAGTAGGTTGATGGCTTAAAAGACGGTAAAGAAGACACAGATTTGCATAAACAAATTATTAATTATTTATTAATTATTAATAACTAATAATTAATTATTATTAATTATCAGTTATTAATATCAGCAGACAAGTAATGTCCTTTTTCCTTTGACTTTAATGTTTGATATGTTGTTATATTCTTGTTTGTATACATTTTTATTCTGCATATTTCTATACTGATAATGTAGTTCTATAAGATTAAATTGCACATTCTACTTTATTTGGACAGATGTGAATGTAGAAATAATTACTATAATTTAAATAGAAAAACCAATCACCATAATGGGCAAGACCGGGGCCAGATAACCTGTGTACCTGCTCAGTCTGCTGAGCCCAGGTACTAACTGTTAATGGGCCACCTCAAGGCCAGGGATGGGGAACCTGTTATCATCCAGAAGTTGTTTGACTCCAACTCCCATCCGCCCCAGCCAGGATGGCCAGTTGTCAGGGATGATGGAAGATGTAGTCAACAACATCTAGAGGGCCACAGGTTCCTCATCCCTGTTCAAGACCCTGCTCTCCCTTCTTATGGGTCTTTGTCTTTATGGTGGGAAGATGTAAAAGAGGATAGGCATTCTGAGTAGTTGTGTAGAAGAGGGAATGTCAGCAGTTGTAGCTTGCATGACAAACTACAGCTCTTGTGATGTCCTCTTCTGCGTAACTGTTAAAGGTACAGGAATCCTGTCCTCTTGTATCTGCCCACTCTATTTTAAACTGGAGTGGACTCAGAGACCTTCAAAGAGAGGATTCCTTCAAATAGAGGACTTTTCTCTATAACGAAGGACCATAGACACAGAAGAACATCTGGCCCCCTGTTTTCCTCTTGGCAGACGCGCAGAACATTAACCTCTTCATTCTGCATTACAGCAACAAACGTTTTTTCATGTCAAATCAAACATTGAACTTGGATCGTTCCAAATGCGGAGGCGTGACCTCCGCCTGACTGACACATTCCTTGATGATTTAAAATATCTGCCCAGCACCTATGACGGAGGAGAGTATTTTAAATTTTTGGAAACACATGGAACTCATTTTGCACAGAAGGGAACCGCTGGAGGAAAATATGAACTACTGTATGTATTGGACAACCAGACGATGAGAGAAGAAGGTATGCACTTCTCCATTGATTTCAATGGGTATACTCTGAGTACAACCCAGGTTGGATATCACCCTATATAGTTATAATACTGAACCATGGATTTTTAAAAAAAATGCAAACATACTTTTACATAACCATTATCAATGGCAATAAAATAAACGATGGGCCCCTCCAGACTGATGTTTCATTGCAGGTGTATTCTGCAACATGCTTATGACACAATAACAATGCATTTGTTGTGGATTTATTCTGCTTTATTAATTGTTCTGTGAGGCTTCCCCAATACTAACACATGACTGCTGTCCAGAGAGGTTATAGTGCAACAATAGTGGGACAAAAACACCCCGGAACATATGTGCTGTAAAAAGTTATGGGATTTTAGCAGGAAGTTCCAGGAGATGCATTAATTCGAAATGACTGCCCCAAAATGTTTCCAGGCATAAACAGTACTGAAAGAGGGATAAAGTATGACTGCCTCCAGATAGTATCATAAGCACAAATCATCATGGATGTATAACACAAAGAACTTCTGGAGGGGCACTATGAAAAAGGAGCAATCTAAAAGCAGTCAATATTGACCTGATTTGTTATTGTTATATGCCTTCAAGTCGCTTCTGTCTTATGGTGACCCTATGAATCCTTTTTTTGTTGTTGTATTTATGCAGCCCAAAATGAAGCCACTGCTTGCAAGAGACACCAGTTCTCAACTTTATATAATCATATGGCCAAAAAAAACCCCAAACCATTTATCCTTTGCAGTAAAGTATATGTGCATAACAAATAAATGATCTAGCTTCTTGCACAAGCAATTTCACTCTTGTCTCTTCACACCGTTGTAAGTTAATCTTGAAAGCTGTAACCAGCTTTTGTATATTGCTGGGGAAATGCCTGAAGCTTGTTCAATTCTGTGGGTGGAATCCAATGTAGCACTAAGTGAGCATTCCATCAGTGCAATGATTTCTGCTTGTGCAATGGAATATTCTGCCTCTCTCCTCCCCCCACCTGCCCCCTAATCTGTTCTAGAGGTTCCACCAACTGGAGCAAATTTGGGGAGCGCATGGGGTGTGCACAAGGAGAGGGGGGAAAGTCCCATTGCACAAGCCGAAATCCTTCCACTGACTGGATGTAGTAGTTGAATACTGGCTGCCCTGTGCTTCCAGGGAAGTGACCTAAGCTTAGCTCAAAAATGCCCCCCTTGTGTACTTGAAGACTCCTTTCTTCCATTTTCTCTTCCCTGTATGATATCTGTCAGCTGATTAAAAATTGATGGATGGATGGGTTGATCAGCTGGTGTTACATCTGATGTATTGGTGAAGCTGGAATTTTCATTACAAGAAATGAACATTGATATTTTAGACTCGTTCTCAATTGCAAAATTGTGACTAATTGTGGATAACAGGAGGAAAGCACCTAAGTATGACATTAGTCATCAAGTAGGACTTAGATGGATATCACCCAGAAATGAAAACTAACATGCCCTTATAAATACAATTTAATTACATTTCCAAATATAATTTAATGGTTCAAGAAATTTGTTAATGCACCTTTCCCTCCACCTGTCTCTAATAAATTTATTTTTAAACTCTTTTTGCAGGACTCACTGTAGTGGATGTAAAAGCCTGTCTGGGTTCTAGTACAGAATTTGGTTTAACAACTGACATGTTTAATGTCAAGGATCATTCTAAAAAATCTGAATGTAAAAGTGACAAGATTAGAAGTGGTAAATATATATATATATTATAGTTTCAAATGCAAAAAAAAATGTAAACAGGTGTTTGGCCACATCTTCTTCTGAAGTATTTTATGTTCAAGTTGGCACTGGAGATAGCAAATATACCACTGGTGCAAGGATCTGCAGCTGTGCTTTCAGCAAAAGCAAATTTCTATTCATCTATCTTCACATTTGGCCAGTAACACAGATTTGCATGATCTACAGTCCAGATTAAAAAATAATTGTGATGAATTTGGCAAAAAGGGGGTTTGCTTATCTCTCTAGACCTTTCCAGACTGAATGTTTGCAGGTTAAAAGTGAAGGAGGGGGACATGCAAGCCCTCCCCTGCCCAATGTCCTTAGGTGTACCTGTGGACTTTGAGCACAAATATCTGAAGGCAGCTTCTGTAGATTTGTCTGAACAAACTCAAAAGCCTCTGCAGGATTGGGAGTTTTAGTAAGGCAGGGTTCCTGATCTCATTGAGTCTTCTGTGTATCCCCAGTTGAATGCAGCTAGAAGCCCCCTTCAGATCTTCACAGTCTAAGAGCAGCCTGTGCACTTGGAAACACTGGGATCAGGCTTTGCATGCATGCTCCCCACTGCTCTTCACACTTTTAACCCTCACATGATTCGGCAAATGCCTGAAGAGAGATTATGAATACAACGTATAGTCTGTCTATGGGTCTTTTATGGGGAAAACTGTGCTCACCTGTGCATTAGGCTGAAGACAGACACATTTTCAGTGTGATGAAATTGAACTGAACACATGGGAGCTGCTCTGAAAATAAATTATTATTTCTTAGATTTGTTAGTTTCTTGCTATCCGAAGGTCTCTGAGTGACTTACAATACTCCACTGCTTGGGAGGGCAGCACATGTGTGTTCATATCTTTCTTTCTTTTTCAGCACTTTGAAATGGTCACTGTCTTCAGTCTTATTTGGCCAAACACTCTATCCTTTTGCATTTATTTGAGAGTATTTATTTCTCACTTAGCAAAATGGCTGTCATTACAGCAGAGAATGTTTCTGGAGAAAAAGGGATTCATAATGAAAAGACCCCTTGGGAAATGCATTGCACCCTGGGCAGAATGGGATGCCTGTCACTGAAGACCATCAGGCCCCTGTCAGGTGCCATGGTGCTCAAATCAGGAACTCTGTGGAACAGGCACTGGCTGGCTCCATGATTCACTGTGGGCGATGGTTGAAGGAGGGAACTACCAGCCAATCCAATGGGAAGATTGTCAGAGTAGGCTGCAATCCTCCTAACTTGGAAAGTCAGGTGATGCTAAAGGGTCAATCAGCTACTACCAAGGGATATAAAGATTAGGAGGCCTGTTAAATTCCCTCAATCTGGGTTGCATCCCTGAGAGAGGCTGCCTGATTTTCTCTGTATCTCTACCCAACTTGAGGAAATCAATTTCTGTGAATGCTACCAGGAACTGACCTGATCCCCACCTTCCAGACTAACGTGCAGCTTGGAACATAATCACTCGATATAGCTCAAACTTCTCCAAATTTTTGTGATACAGTTCTTAACTCAAGAAACATACCAAAAATGCATTGAAATTCATATTTAAGGATAAAATATGTGTGTTTTATGTTGATAAAATTGTTCTACCTCCCTGTCAGAGGCAGTGTGCCATTGATTAGCAGTTGCTATTCAGTCACAAGTGGGCTGAGAGCTGTTGCACTCAAGTCCTGCTTGCAGGTTCTCTATAGGCATCTGTTGGGCCACTACAAGAACAGGATGCTGGACTAGATGGGCCTTTGGTCTGGTCCAGTAGAACTCTTTTTATGGTCTTATGAACTGGAGACCAGTAACCCTTTGGAAGGCCCCATGTTGCTTGTTGTTGGCCTATCATCCTGCTGGGGAAATTGACCTCAAGATTACAAGAGTACATAATTGTATATAATATACTGAGCCCAGTTGGATCCAGCAGGGCTTTTCTTATGTCCCTAAAATACAATTATAATAAAATACATATTTAAATACATTTTAAAATGCACATGTAAAAATGAATTGTCCCTGATGAACTGACGTATGAATAAATACATTAAGTGATATGGACCAGAAATACATTGATCCCTTCATCCATGGTTTCCATTAATAACAACAGAAAACTTTCTCCCAAGTGAAGGTGAAATAGGAAAATCAAATGATCCTTCACTTGATCTACCAGTAATTTCCCCCCCCCATTGTCCCACTGACAAAAGGAAATCAGAGTTGCGGTGAGGATGGGGGAGAAATTTGATTCAGTTCACATTTAAAGGCACACTTACCAAAGGCTGTGAGCACACTAGTTGCCTACGGCAAAGTAATTCCATTGGCCACACCTGGAGGGGCAACGGGTTGATCTACCGATCAGTTGGGAAATCTGTTTGAAGCTGAATTTTTAAAAAATGCACTGAAGCTGAGCCCACCAAGTTTTACAGTAAAAAAGGGGCGAGGTTAGATTAGCATCATGTGCCCCCATTTTCAGAAGAGAGATGTGGAGATGCACTGGAACCAGCAGAACAGTAAGTGTCTCTCCTAACTCACATTTTCTGAAATAGTGTGTGAAAGGAACACAGCCATCTTCTGAATTTGGAAATACAGAAAGCCAAGTAACATGTACAAAAATGCATATACCAGGGTAAAGTGTGCATATAAATGTATATATTAGTGAAAATTATATACAAAATGCATTTTATTTGGGCAAATTGCTTTTCAAAAATGTGTATATTAGGAGAAATTCACACTAAAATTCTGAAGAAAAAGAATCACAAATTGATGTAGAGGTGTGGAGAAGTGAACTTTAGACTGGAAAAATGAGAAACCGGGAGAAACTGGAACAGACGTATTTGCCCATCCCTAGTGGTGAGACAACTTCCCGAGAATCCACAGTCCATTCATCTCCTGTTTCTTTCCTCTGCAGCTGTCAACTCTAGCCGCCATGGAATTATCCATGATGTGATCTCTCTAGTGCAAGGAGGAAAGAGCGTCGTTTTAGCTAGGCTGAAGGAACAGCTGTCGCAAGGTGACGTTATTGACATAGACTATGTCCAGTGGGCAGCTACGCTACCTGATGCCCCCACAGTGATAAAATATGAAGTAAGAGGATTTCCTTCCAAAATTGATATGCATATTGATATGTTGGAAAGGCTTTGGTAATCATGAACTCGAAGACTAAAGAGGGTTCCCCCCCTCTCTCTCCAAGAAAGATCTAAAGCAACCTGTGGTGCTCCAGATGATTGTGGACTGCATCCCTCATTATCTCTGATTATTGGCCATACCACAATCAGAGCTTTCACAATCACTATTACAGTACATAGAAAGGCAGATACAGTAACTCAGGGAAGTGAGCCAAGTCACATATCTGGATCAAGTTATACACAAGTTAACAAGCTAAGTGTATAGACAACATTCTAGGAAATATTTACTCACTTAGGGATCACTGAGGCTAAGACTAGTCCCAAGCTCAGTCCAGGCAGGGAACCCATCAGTGTGTCAAGCAGCCTAATGCTGTATTTTAAATCACAAATATACGGTGAAAAGTCAAGGAACTAAGAATAGCCATTTAGAAGGGGAGGAAATTCATGATAGAGAACATAAATGCCAAGTGTTATGTTTTAAAGATGAGTGCAATATTTACTTGGAGAGGAGAGTACAGTAATACCTCAGTTAACGAAGTACATGCATTCCTGGACATGACTTCTTTAACAGAAACTTTGATACCAGAAGTAGAAATAACATGGAAAGAATAGAGATGGGTTCCTACACCACAAAAAAGAAGAGCAGTTCAACATATTTAAGCAAACTTTTTATTCAAAACTAACAATACACGTGTCTGAAATGAAACAACCAATTCAGGAAAGTCTTGCATACAGATCACTTAAAGGCTTCTTCTAAAATGCATCCAGGGATGCCTGTCTTGCCTTTTTTCTTTTATCATGTAGCATTTTGCTATAGCAGTCTAAAGCTTTGAGCAGTTCTCCGCTTTGTACACTTGAGTAGGCAGGCAAGGGGCAGCCACCACCACCACCCTGTGCTTGGTCTCTCTCCCTCACTCACTCACTCTCTCTCTGCCATCCTCCCCTACACTCGAGCAGACATGTCTGCAGTAAACAATACTTACAGGGCACCCAAAGCACTGTTTACTGTGGAGGTACCTGTGCCACCTGGCAAGGAGCACCGTTCCAGCCTTGCATGAGAGAGCCGCCTGCAGCAGCCGCAGTCTAATAGACAAGGAGCCACATTCTGACTCTATCAGAGTGTGCACCCCACCCACCCACCCACCCACACATCACACCCAAAAAAGACTTTGTTAAAAGAAACTTCTTTCCTGGAGGATTTGTTAACTGAGGTATTACTGTATAAGAGAAGGGAATGTTAGGTGCTTTCCATGTTAGCAAGTCAAGGAAGCTTAGTTCGTGCTTATGCACAGAGAACTGTTGAATCCTCAAATTTAAAGCTTAAATATGGAAATCTCTGGGAAATCTGAATTTGGCTGTCAGGAACAGAAATGTCTACAAGTTGGCAACAGCAGAAAAGCTAGCATGAAGTCAAATTGTTAAGAGGTAGTATGGCATATTTCTGTTTCTTAGATTAATAATATAGAAAGGCAATATCCTCTGTCAAAGGCTGTAATAAATAAATAATAAATGGAACCTAAAGAAAATGGAAATACTGTCTTTTTAGTAAATGTATATTATCCATTTTTTCCTTTCTCTGTCAGATAACAGCTAAGAAATGTAACCTTTTTTCCTTTTGTGACTTCTCCATTGGTATTTACAAAAATTTGGAAAACTGTAATTCACCCACAACATATGTGAAATTACAAATATGATTTAATATATATGCTATGTAATTGTTGGTTATATTGAAAATTGATATATTTTAAAAACACCATCATCACGATGTTATGTGCATTTGTTCCTGCCTGTGATTTAACTCAGCCGGCTCTGGTCTCCTCTGCATGCCTGGAATGAAACATGTTAGACTGGTATGCATGCAGGACAGAGCCTTTTCAGCCATAGCCCCCAAGCTCTGGAATACCCTACCTATCCCAAGAAGCCCACACTGCTTCCTCCCTGATGGTGTTTCAGAGACTTCTGAAAACCATCTTGTTCTGGAGAGTCTTTGGGAGGGACTGAAGGTTTAGCCTGAAACTGATTTTATTTTCCCCCTTTTAAATTTTACCTCTTTAGTCCCCTTTTAATATCACTCCTCTAGAATTGTTAACTGTATTTTATGTATTTTTTATCTATTTTAATGTTGTGGGTTTTTTTTACTGTGTGTGATCTCATTGTGAGCCACCTTAAGTGCCCTGCTGTGGGGAGAAGGGCGGGATAGAAATATTTTAAATACATAGATACATAATAAATCATCATTGGCAAGACAGTAGCAACAAACTGCATTAAGGTGTTTACATTTCTCTGCAGACATATCCAATTTCTACTCTCGTACCACTGACGATACACGACTCCAGCATAAAGAAACAGAATCTGGACAGAGCTGTGGAGGACTATGTTGCTGAATACAATGTGTGCAAATGCCAGCCTTGTCAAAATGGTGGGACCGTCATACTGCTGAATGGAAGGTGTGAATGTGGCTGTTCCCCTTACTTCAGGGGAGAAGCCTGCCAGATACCCACACCAATTTCTGGCCCAGGTTAGCTCAAGAATTTAGAGTTCACTTCCATATTCTGTTCAGACCAAGTGGGTTTTGAAGAATATATAAAACTGTCTTACTGGCCCATCTAGCTCTATATTATCTACTCTGGCCTTGCTCAAGCAAACAGTGATTGCTGGACTACACCACTTAAGTGGAGGGAGATTGCTTGCTTAATACTCTGACATAACTCCCTGCACCTAGAAAATCAGAAGTTATGGAGAAAAGTTAAAGCATAGCTTTCTCCACGATGTCCCTCAACCATAGTCTCGAATGGTACAATCAAGGAACATGCTTTTTTATTTGTTTTTTTTAATTATTTTTACTTGCTGTCTTCTGTTTCCTTTGGAAATTAGGCCAGTAATCTCACTGGCAGCAGCTCTCCAAGGTTAAAAATATGCAAGGTATTTGAGCCATCATGAAGTTTGAATTTCCAGAGAGCCTTGCACTTTAAATTGTTTTTTGCTTCTTGAAATGTTACCCATTGTCCTTAGCTAAGAATCAAAACAGTGACAATCCATCATCCCACCCCACCCCCAAACAAAGCCATCTATCCCTCAGAGCAAGACTACTCGTTCATCTATTGCATGGAGATTGGATGTGGTACCACTGCCACTAACGCAAAGCAAGGGTCACTGTAACATTCATCAGGATGCGCCAGTTCCCCCCCCATCTCCCATCACTCATGCTAGGTCTGTAGCTCAGTGGTAGGGCATCTGCTTTGCACGCAGAAAGTCCCAGGTTCAATCCCTGGCATGTATAAGTAGGACTGGGAGAGATCCCGGTCTGAAATTCTGGAGAACTGCTGCTAGTCAGTGCAGAAAATACTGAGCTATATCGAATCACTATAAGGCATCTTATGTCTGGGAAGCCCCCTTGTTCCATCATGTTAAAGACAGGGGAGTGCCAGGCACTAAAAATGCAGTTGCTCTTAGATTAAAGCACCTATTCATTTCTTTATTTAAAAAATGTTTCACTTGGTATTAAGATGAAGCCATCTCCTTGTTTCTTGACATATTATTTATTTATTACATTTATATCCCATTTTTCCTCCAAGGAACTCAAGGTGGCATGTATGGTTCTCCCCCTCCTGATTTCATGCCCACAGCACCCGTCAGGTAGATTAGGCTGAGAGGCAGTGACTGGCCCAGGGTCACCCAGTGAGCTTCATGGCCAAACAGAGATTACAACCCTGGTCTGCCAGGTCCCAGTCCAATACTCTAACCACCACACCACACTGGCTGTCAGATCCCCGAGTCAGGGCTGGCACCAGCCCGCTGCAAGCCCTGCCTCCCCTGTGTGCGTGTGCACACACTCTCTTAAATATGCCCAGTTGTGCCATCTCATGTGTCAGCATGCATGCATGCCATCACCCAAGATGGTGGCGGGAGGCTGATGCATGAGGTGAAGCGACTGGGCATGTTTAAGCGCTTGCCAGCTGTGTGCTCATGGACAGGTGTTGTTGGCTGGGAGAGCAGAGCTCCTGCTCTGTAATCTACACCACCGTCCTGCAATCCACTGGTGCCAGGCCTGTCCTGAGTGCTTATAAAATGCATAGATCTTAAGGGCTGAAGTACAAGTTTGGTACAGACCTGGTACCAGGGACCTACAGCTCTGCCACACAGCTATCAAACGGCAGGGTGGAAGCACAATCTGTAGCAGAGAATTTGGGATTCCAGGTGTGTGTTTGTCACTGTGCATCACAAAAAGCGGCTGGCAAGGGGACAGCAAGTGTGGGAAGGGTTAAGCATGCCACCCCTTCACTTGAAAAGACACCCTCTTCCTTCTGTTTTGCAGCTGGTTCTGCAATACCCCTATCCATCTAAGAGACATTCCCATCCCAAATTGCATCTTGCCTAACCATCTGGGCTTACAGACTTGAAGACTTATTGTAATAACCGCAATGCAAGTGTTCTTAATGTTTTGATGTTAGACTCTTAAGAGATTTGCACTCCAATCTTAATTCAGTCCAGGCCGTCACTGATGGGAGCTGGAGCTGCTGGTCTAGCTGGTCTGCATGTGTGCAAGGAGAACGCACTCGAACGAGACAGTGTAATAATCCTGCACCCGGAGCTGGGGGCAAGCAATGTGCAGGAGATGCCTCCAACTTGGGCTATTGCCCTTAAATAATGGTGCAGAAGACCAAAAACAGGTTTGTAGCTATTTGATGTGTGCAATGAATACAGTGCAGCTCCCCGAAAAGGGACACCACAGCATATGGTCATAGAAGGGTAAAATAACTACTTCCAGGTCTTACTGGCTCAGGAACATTAAGAAGAGCCTGCTGAACCAGGCCAGTGGCCCACCTAGTCCAGAATCCTGTTCTCACAGTGGCCAACCAGATCACCATGTTAAGCCTTTAAGCAGGACCTGAGTACAACACCACTCTCCCATCCTGTGGTTTCCAGCAACTGGTATTCAGAAGCATGCTGCCTCTGACTGTGGAGGCAGAGCATAGGAAAGAAGGGGGTGACACCGGTCCCCATATAAACATCACTACTTTGTCTCCAAGTCCTGAGGTAGGAATGGCCTAAGGTCCCATGCAAGTGGACTGAATTGAATAAAGTCTTGTGGTTCAAGGCTGGCTAAAAATCCTTCTTTTAAAATGGCTAGTAGTAGTAGTAGTAGTAGAAAAATCGATCGTCTAAAGAGTGCGATTCCGCACGCCATGGATACAGTGAGCGAGCCAGAGTCGGCCAGTGGTTCTCCGATGGTGTGGGATCAGTTCCAGCTGCTTCCTTCTAATGAAGTGGACAAGGTGCTTTCAACTTTAAGGCCAACCACCTGCTTACTCGACCCTTGCCCGTCGTGGCTCATTATGAGCTGCAAGGACAGACTGGGCGAGGGGATCAAGGCGGTGGTAAATGCATCCTTAGAAGAGGGCGTAATGCCATCAGCCCTCAAGGAGGTAGTGATAAAACCAATTTTAAGGAAGCCCTCCTTGGATCCCCAAGATTTGAACAACTTTCGCCCAATCTCAAACTTACCATTCTTGGGCAAGGCGGTTGAGCGGGTGGTGGCGAAGCAGTTGCAAGTGCATTTGGAGGAAGCAGATTATCTGGATCCATTTCAGTCGGGCTTCAGGCCTGGATATGGGACTGAAACAGCCTTGGTTGCCTTGGTGGATGATATGAGGAGAGCGTTGGATAGGGGTGAGTGCACCTTCCTCGTCCTCCTGGACCTCTCAGCAGCTTTTGATACCGTTGAGCACGGTATCCTTCTGGATCGCCTGGAGGGGTTAGGCATAGGGAGCACTGTATTGCAGTGGTTCCATTCCTTCCTCTCTGATAGGTACCAAAGAGTAGCATTGAGGGATGAGGTCTCGGACCCTTGGCCTCTCACTTGTGGGTTGCCACAGGGCTCCATCCTCTCCCCAATGCTATTTAACATCTATATAAAGCTGCTGGGGACTATCATCAGGAGATTTGGGCTGCAGTGTCACCAATATGCGGATGACATGCAGCTCTATCTCTCATTTAAATCTTCACCGAGGTTGGTTGTAGAAACCCTATCCAAGTGCCTGGAATCGGTGAGTGGCTGGATGGGAAGGAATAAGCTGAAGCTGAATCCTGACAAAACCGAGGTACTGTTCATGGGAGACAAGGGAAGGTTAAGGGATTTGGACCTGGTGCTCAATGGAGTACAACTGCCCCTAAAAGACCAGGTCTGTAGCCTCGGGGTCATTCTTGACTCCCAATTGTCCATGGAAGCTCAAGTCTCGGCTGTGAGCCAGGCAGCGCTGTATCAACTCCATCTGATACAGAGGCTACGCCCCTACCTTCCCAATCATCTGCTCCCATCGGTGCTACATGCCCTGGTCTCCTCTCGCCTAGACTACTGTAATGCGCTGTACGTGGGGCTACCCTTGATAACACTCCGGAAGCTGCAACTGGTACAGAATGCGGCGGCATGCCTGAATAAAGGCAGCCGCCGGCGAGATCATATCACTCCAGCGCTAAAAGAGCTGCACTGGTTACCAGTTGCTTACCAGGCCCAATTCAAGGTGTTGGTTTTGACCTTTAAAACCCTACACGGTTTCGACCCAGTCTATCTAAAGGAGCGCCTCCAGCATCATCAGCTATGCCGCCCAACACGATCAGTCTCAAAAGACCTTCTCTCCATCCCATCAGTCAAAACAGCCAAACTGGTGAGGACGAGAGAGAGGGCTTTTTCAATTGTGGCCCCCACCCTGTGGAACTCCCTCCCAAATCATCTCCGCCATGCCCCTTCTATGATGAATTTCCGCCGGGCCTTGAAGACCTGGCTCTTCAGGCAGGCTTTTGGGGTGGGCTAGATTTTATCTTCATTGTTTTTAGATTCTCAATGTCTAGGTATTATATGCCTATGTTGTACGTCGCCCAGAGTGGCTGGACAGCCAGCCAGATGGGCGACTAATAAATTCTATAAATAAATAAATAAAATAGTAGTAGTAGTAGTAATAGAAGAATAAGAAGAATAAGAAAGACCTGCAACAACATGTGGCAGTGTGTCCTCCTTCCTAATAGGAATGTTCCTGTTCATTCCAACCAGCCATTCCCTTCAAGCAGGGCATTCCATTCTCTCTCCCCCCCAAACCCTTTTCTTTTCCAACTTACATTCAGCATTCTGTGATTACTGAGCACAGTAAGGTTTAGCTTATATGGTTTTGTTTTGTTTAAATTCTCCCGAGTATGCTGATATCTCCCTCTTGTTTCCCAGCGGCCCCATTTTGGTTCTGTTTCTGTTGTCACTCACCAGCTGTGTTCGCTGTTAGAAGGAGCTGTTCTTATTATCTGTGGTCCTGGGCTCTAATATCCCAAACTTCTTTCTCTCTGTACTGTCAGTAGTTATTTAGGAATTTCCCAGGCATGTGGCAATCATTGTCTTCATTTATGTCCCCATCAGTTTGACACAAGTTTCGGGCAGCAGTATGCAGTCATCATGAACTTGACAGTGTAATCATTTATCTTAAACCATTTTTAACAAATGCTTAAAAATTCAGATTCTCAATGCAAATATTTCACTGACTCGTAGAAAATGCCTGTCAAAAGAAAGAAACAAAGCACATTTTCTCTTTTTTTTTTACAATAATTTTTATTCAAATTTTCATAAAACATACAAAACAAAATCATAAAACATTCAAAGACAAAAAACAAACAAAACAAAAATGATTAAACAAAAAAATAAAATGTTGACTTCCCATTTGTCGCAGATCAAATCAGTTATAGGTCTACAATATATAACAATCCTGTCTCTTAAATTATATTATAAGATCACTTTCCTCCAGTAGTTATCTTAATTAATCATCAAATCTCATAAACATTACTTTATTCTTTCCACAAAAAGTCAGAGAGGTTTCAATTCTTTAAGAAATATATCTATCAATTTTTCTCCAAATAAACATGTCGATTAATCCATCTCGTTAATAATAATAATAATCTTATTGTCATAACCATAGTCCAAATAAACATATCGATTAATCCATCTCATCAAAATCTGTTAGGTCCAATAATTTCAATAGCCATTATTTCATTATCCATATTAATTCCATCTTCCATCTTCAATAGTCCTGTTAAGTCCAGTAATTTCAATGTCCAATCTTCCATTATCAGTATTCCATAATAATCTTGCTGTCATAGCCATAGTCATATAATAAGAGTCTGATGGGAATTTCCTCTATCCCAAATATTTTCTTGCCATCAATTCTGAATAAGTTGCTGAAATATTGTTGTAAAGTCATATCTCTGTTCTTCTTTTTTACAAAATGCACTGGCTCATCTCTTGAGAGTTTTTCCATTGTCACATGGCTGCAGTTAATTCCATAGATTTTCTCTATATCAAGCTCCATCACGTCATTCCAGTCCAGAAGATTATCCAAGCCATTGATAACTTTATCTCTAATATCTTCATTAATTTCTTCAGAGATAACGTTAAATTCCAAACAGTAGATTTTATTTCTAATATCCATGAACTCCAGATCTTTTTCCAATTCCACATTTGTTCCAATCTCCAGGGCTTGTATCTTCCCTTTATTTTTTCTTTTCTCATCTCTGATCTCATTCTCCTCTCTCACAGGATCCCCTATTTCTTTAAGCTCCTGCGTCATTTTGCTCAGTTCAATTTTCAGCTCCTTACTGCCCTGTCGCAGGGTTTGTTTCGTTATCTCAATCTCATCCATTATTTTCTGAAACATAATTACTTCCAGATTCTCAGCCACTTTCTTGATTGCCATTTTTAAAACCACGAAAACAAAACAAAACAAAAATAAAGAAGAACCACTTCTTATTTCAGCAACAATTGAGTTAATATTCCAGGCTTGATGACATCACAGTATAAACAGAGCAGCCTGCCTTATCTCTCTATGTTCAAGAATACAAAACAAATTTAGTTCCCAGCATCAAAACAGTTAGTGGCGTCGTGAAGAAGCAGATTCGTCAAAATAAAATAGACCAAAAAGAGAATAGTCCCAGACAATATAATGTTCCTCGGAATAGAAATCCCTCTTCTGTTTATATCTTTAGAATGCACTTCCAGGACAGCTTTTTGCAATAGAAACAGAGATAAGCTGTTAATTTCGTGAATAACAGAGAAGAGTTATAGCTCACCCAGAAGTTCTTTAAAGCTGATTCATTTGACAAATCTCTTTTTGCTGCAACAATTTAAACCAAGTAAAAAAAATAATAGAAAGAAGGGTGCTTGCCTGTTAGTCCATTTTCTCTTTGAAGAAAAGATAAACGTATCGCATTAATCAGATAGAGCTTGTTCGGAAGTCCGTCCGGCATTGCTGGCTGGACCTTTTCTCATAAATTAATGAAATCCAGTCCTCCCAACAAAAACAGGCTTTTGAGGTTGATCTCTACGTTTCTCCCTGCCCGGGAGAAATTTCATCAGTCAAAAAAAAAATGTTCTGACTGATTTATATCTGAATAAGCTTCTTTTGAGGCGGGAGCCCATCTCAAAAGCAGGCACAAGCGAAGTCACCCTTCCCGGAAGTCCCAACAAAGCACATTTTCTCAGGGTCTTGCTTTGGTCTATGGCTGGGGTTGCCTCAGATAACATTGTGCACTGAAGACGTTTGGATGGCAGTGGAAATATTAAAGAGAGTACTGCACAGAGAGACCTGCATGATACCACCCTAAGGACATGTGCAGAATTTAGACTATGGTGTGTAACCCAAGAAATCTCAAGTTTAGTTTTGCAGATCTCACTTTTTGGGAAGCCATCAGCATTCTTTGAAAATGCAAATGTAGAGAAGCAAGGATGTCTGCATTGCACCAGCCTCGCTTACATTGTGGATTCTTTGGTTAGTTGATCTGTCTGACTGTGTGTCTTTTGGCAGGTGTCTGGTAGGAAAGTGACACAACTTGAATGACCCTCAGATTGGCACACAAACCTCCTGCCATCAAAGAGTTTTAGAAGATATGCCAGATGATCCCTAAATTTTGGAGTTCCTGCTCTTGTTATTGTTTTTTTAAAATGTTGAGAATAAATTGCTGGGCTAGACACTGCTGTGTTATTTATTGGTGTCATTTTTTTTGTTAAGTTTGTATTCCACTCTTTCTCCATGGAGCTCAGCTCAGGGTTTTATGGCTTGTTTGCTTAATCGATTTGTAAAATTATTTATATGCTACTTTTTGGGCCCAAAAAGGACCCTCAAAACAGCTTGCATGAAAACACAAAACTAATACATTCAAAACCAATTAAAATACTACAAAACTGAGAACAGAATAAAATAGTTAAGTCACCAAAGATTTTATAAAAAATACTGACTAAAGCTAGGTGGAAGTCTTAACAGCTTGTTTAAAAGCTTAAAAGAGGAGGGAGCCAGACAAGCTCTTTAGCAGGGGTGGGAAACCTTTTTTAGCCTGAGGGCCGCATTCCATTCTGGGCAACCTTCCAGGGGCCACATGCCAGTGGTGGGCGGGGCCAGAGTAAAATGTGGGTGGAGCAATGAATGTAAATTTTAAATTTGTACAGTAGACTAGTTTCTACATACACTCACATGGTCCTTTCCAATCTCCATCCAGACAAGCGAGAGTCATTATCAGAGTTCAAAGACATTCCAGCCAGGCAAAAACATTTAGGGCATAAAGCAAGGCCAGTGAGAGGCATGGCCTCAGGGGAGTTCCAAGGGCCAGACAGAGAGTTCTCACTCCCAGGCCTGAGGTTCCCCACCCATGCTCTTTAGGGACTTCTATAATATGAGTGCCACAATAAAATAGGTGTTATGTCCAACAAAGCAGGGCTCCAAAGTAGGGATGGAGGAGAAATTCAATTTGCTTTGCATTTAAAGCAGAATAGATCAAGTCCGTGCTTTCCAAAACAATATGAGAACCGGAACACAACCGTCCTTCATGATTTGCACTCCGTCCAGTTTTGTAATGCAGTTCTCCAACCAGTGTTTACAACATGCATATTGTAGGGGAAAACGTGCATAAAAACGAATATATTAGTGAAAACAACATGCACAAATGCATTGCATTAGGAGAAATTGCTTGCAAAAATGTGTACATCCAGCAAAGCTGAATACAAAATGTGTTTATTAGGAGAAATTCACAAGAAGATGCTGAAGATTTATAATGAATGTGCAGAGCTGAATTTAGGATTGGAAAAAACGAGAAACTGAGAGAACCAGAACTGACAGATCTTTTCATTCCTACTCCAAAGGATGCCCCCCCCCTTGAGGGTTCTCTCAACTGTTGCCTTGGTCTTGTGTATGGATGTTGCATTTTCGGTCATATAAGGGCAGGCACTCAAATAATAAATTTGCTATTGGTATATTGAATGCTGCCTAGGTTGATCTTTAAAAAGTTTGGAAGGAAGAGGACATAAGAATCCATAAGCTAGAAAAGAACCTCTCAGCTTTTCTGAAAGAGCACAGAGGAGGGTGTCTTGGAGCAAAGCTTTAAGACAGGGAGGAAGGGAAAGAGGGAGGGTAAACCTGTGGCCCTCCAGATGTTGCTAAACTAGAGTTAACAAATACATAAACAAATACAAATTAAACTCCCATCATCCCTGACCATTGGGCATGCTGGCTGCAGCTGATCAGAGATGGAGTCCAGCAGTAAACGGACAGTCACAGATTCCCTATTCCTGCTGTAGGATAACAAAAGTCAAGTTTAATTTTTTTTTTAAAAGCTATCCTCTGTGCTTTTCCCACCACTAAGGTTAGGCAGGCGTTTTTTGCCAGTATGGAGGATGTTTTATGTCTACTGCCTGGTGCCATACAGGCTGCAACACACACACACACACACACAAATTCCCACCACCAGTGAAACCTCACTCAAAAATGGGCTTGTGAATTGCCACCTTACTGAACAGTTCTAACAGCATTGGGCAAGGGGGAGGGGGGAAGTTGAGCACAAAGGGAAGTGTCCCAGTCCTGTAAGAGAACTGTAACATCAGCATCAGACGTCTGACACTCTGAGTCATGCTTCCTGACATGTTTGCCGAATGTCTTTCTTACTTTATTTGGCTTTTGTTTCTTTTATATATATATAAAAAGCCTTTGGGACCAGAATGGGGATTATTGTCCAGCGGGGATGAAAAATCTGGTCTCTTCTTTCTCTTAACAAAGTAGTGCTTTGTTTTTCTAACATAGTTGGGAGGGGTGTCTCTTAGGACGAGCCAGTGAGTTGGATGACTTTGCAGAGTTAGAATTTAAATTAAAAGTTGGCTACCTATGAACAAACATTGACAGGTTTTCTTGGGTTGCTGCCTGCTGCCAACTTCTCAGAGTGGCATAAACGTTCCAGAGATGGTGCTGGCCAGGTGTGGCTTCCAGTGGAGAAGAGAGCGCTGAAGATTTAAGGCTTTTTTAAAAGTACTTTATTTGCAAATTTATAGATGGCGCATAAATGGAAACATAGGAAGCTGTATTATATTAAGACTACTGGCCTCTCTAGCTCAGTATTGTCTATACTAGCAGTTCCCAAACTCACCCCCCCTAAGACTACTTGAAAATTGCTGGAAGACTTGGCAGACTACTTAATGATTTTTCTGCCTGTTGTAGCAATTGCAGTGCACTGTATGAGATGTTGTGTGATTTTGTATTTTTATTGTATTTTATATTGCTTCTTTTATTTCTTATGTAAAATGATTTAAAAAATTAATCTATAAAATAGATCTTATAAAATTAATCTTACCTTTTCATGTAGTTCAGTCTGAATTCCATAGACTTTGAGCCAATAAATAAATACATCACAGCAATGTGCATAGGTTTGAATTTAGTGCAATGCACTGTGAGGTTTTTGCTCCACTGCAGGCACAAAGACTTTGATCTTTGTGAAATCTGATATGAAATCATCTGATCCAAACCTCATGGACTAATATACAGGACTTAGCTGTTGACCAACTTTCACACTTCTTGAATGCTTTGACAGTCCTAGGCTCCAAAAACATATTAAAAACATTTAAAATCTGTATGTTGAAATGTGTATTTTGAGAGCAAATAGTTGAGAAATACATATTTCAATATGTATTTCAATGTGAAGCTTTGTGTGCATTTTATTTTTCAAATGTAGATTGAAGCAGGACATGAGTGGACACATATGTAGGTGTCAAGACCCAGAAATAAACTGATTTGCCCATTTCCCAAGGTTTGCATCCATTCTCTCTAGATCTTCCATCCCCAACATTAGTAAGAACTTGGGCAGCAAAGGGATCAGAAAATACTGCCATTGGAGGTGGGAGATGCTAGAACTGCTGAATTGGAAAAGCAGAAGCTTTCAGAAAGAACCACACAGACACAAATGCACACACACACTCTAGGAGGTATTTGAGATGTGGTTGTGGTCCAGGGAGGAAGAGGGCGGTGAAAGGGAGCTAGAAGCAGCAACTCTGGTACAGGCTTTGTGTCTGATTTTTTTCTTTCTCTCAGATTTTGAGAGTGTGTAGCTTATTAGCGTTTATTTCTAGGCTGCCTTTTCACCAAAAAGGCCCGCAAGGCGGTTCACACACAAATAGAAAAACATAAATACAAATCAAAACAACACAATCTACAAGAATTCAAACCAACAAAATTATAACATTTCTAAAAAGCATTGATCCAGTGTGCACACTATGTATATTTTTAAAACTTAGTACGGAAAGGATACATAAGAACATAGGAAAGTGACTTAAGGCTGATCCAAATCATTGGTCCATCTAGTACTGTCTTCACTGACTTGACAGTGACTCTCCAGGGTTTCAGAGAGTGGATACCTGGGGTTGAACCTGGGACCTTCTGCACGCAAAGCAGATGCTCTGCCACTGAGCTACGGCCCTTCCCCCTAAAATGGTTGCATGGCAGCAGTCAGCCATGCAGAAGGAAGGACATTTATTAATGCTACAAAAGTTGCAGGGAGCCATGTTGGATATATATTAAACAAATCCAAAAATAGCAATAGGGTTATGAGGTAATGAACAAGCTTTGAAGTTCTCCAGAACTCTTTGTCAGGCTAGATGTCTTGTTCTGGGCCTGACACACTGGACACAACAAGGCAGGCCTGTTGTTGCAGCACTACAGAGAACCCAAGATAGCAACTAGGCTTTGCCTCCAGTCCACCCCTTCTATGCTCCTCCCATCCCCCTTTGTTGGACAATTGCAGATTCTCAAAGGCCAAAGCTCTGGCTTGAAGTTTCTCCTTTGCATCATGGCTTTCTGCCTGGTGCACTCCCTGCACTATTGGACTAGTGAGATGGGAAGGGGCTTGGTTCCCCAAAGCCATGAACCTCTTCCAACTCCTCAACAAGTTGACCTGTAGCTTCTGATTCAGTGTCTTGGTCACTGCTAGTCTCCAAGGTTGTGACATTACAAGTTAGGCAAAACAAGAGAAAAGTGTAGGGGTTTGGAAAGACTAGGTATGGAAAAATCTGACTATTCTGATTGATCTCCCTTTCCCAGCCTTATGTTAGTTCACCCCATTTCTCCATCAGTTTGTGAAATTTTCTTTAAATAATCCACCCCAAATCCATAGGCATTTCTGTGTACATTTCTATTAATATATGCATCTTTTTACACCATTTTGCAAAAGAAATACATAAGAACAAAAGAAGAGCCTATTGGATCAGGCCACGAGCTAGAGGGAGCCCCAGCTGACAAAGCGTCAAGGCCCCAGCTGACAAAGCGTCAAGGCGAGTTAAGCAGCAGAGCGAAAAGAGGGTAAGTAGCTCCCATTTATTCCATTATTTAATTGAAGTAAAACAGCTCAGAGCAATAAGTAATAAGGGCAGCCCAAGGTCACCCTGAGCTAGGATCCAAATCCTGAAAGAACCTATATCTTAGGAGACAGATCCTAGGAGAAGGAAGCCTATAGAAAGCTAGTTTTCAACACCACCCTAGCAGGAAAGCTTCAGGGGACACTGTAAACAAGGCTAAATTCCAGTCAGAGAGAAGGGGGAAAAGGAAACTCCACCGACACATACAGGGAGAGAGTCAGCTCAGTCCTTGCTAAAAAGGGCAGCTTCAGCCTTCCTGAAACACAACCACAAGCTCTGTTTCCCTAGGTTAAAGAAAGGTCAGGCTGTTCTAGGTGGGAAAACAACAAACACAAAAGACTTGCCTGGAAGGCGCAGCCCCTTGATTAGATTAAAAGCAGCCAAAAGCTTAAACAGCCCCACCCCTCGCTCAGGAAGGAAGGAAGCCTGCCTTCCTGCCTTCAAAGGAAGGAAGCCTGAGAGAATACTAAAGAGTTAAGCCCCAGCTGATAGCCATCAGCCTCAAGTAACACATCATTGGCTGGCAGCAGTAGCTGGGAGGAACCAGCCACACATATAAAGTCAGAGCACCCTAGCGAGGAAGCCTGCTCCATGAGCTAGAGAGAGCCCCAGCTGACAAAGCGTCAAGGCGAGTTAAGCAGCAGAGCGAGTTCGGCAGCAGGGCAAGGAGGCCAGGGCCCCCCACTCTGCCCGTCTGTTCCCTGACCTCAACTAAACCGCAGTCTCCAACCCATTGATGTAATAAACCTTAAACAAAACTATGCAGGTAAGAAGCCAGCAGGGGTGTGGGGGCTTTCCAGTGTTTTGCACCGCCTGCAGCATGTATGACTATCTGCCTGTTGGACAGAAGTCGTGGGTGTGCTCTCGGTGCAATGAGCTCCTGGCTCTCCGGGAACGACTTCATTTCCTTGAGGCCAAGGTGGCGGACCTGGAAAAGCTGAGAGAGGCAGAGAGGTGTGTGGAGGAGGCCTTCAGGGACGTTATAGCTGTGTCCCACTCCAACGATGATAGCTCTCCTGCTATCATGGACAATGATGGTCTCGGGGAAGGAGAGCATCCAGCTGAGGAAGAGGGAAACGATCCCTTAGAAGGGACCCATTCCTTGGGGGATGAGCAGCTATCCTCTCGTGCCGAGGATATATCTCCAGGGGGTGGAGGGATCCTTGTAGTGGGTGATTCGATCATTAGGAACATAGACAGTGGGGTGTGTGATGGGCGTGTAGACCGCAAGGTGTTTTGCCTGCCTGGTGCGAAGGTTGCGGATATCGCCCATCGTTTAGATAGTTTGGTAGACAGTGCTGGGAAGGAGTCAGTGGTCGTGGTGCACGTTGGCACCAACGACATGGGGAAATGCAGCCGTGAGGTCCTGGAAGCAAAATTTAGGTTGCTAGGTAGGATGCTGAAAGCCAGGACCTCCAAGGTGGCTTTCTCTGAAATGCTACGGGTTCCATGCGCAGGACCAGCCAGACAGGCCCAGCTTTGCAGTCTCAATGCGTGGATGAGACGATGGTGTCGGGTGGAAGGGTTTGGATTTGTTAGGCACTGGGGAACATTTTGGGACAAGCCGGGCCTGTACAAAAGGGACGGGCTCCACTTGAACCAGAATGGAACCAGACTGCTGGCACTTAAAATTAAAAAGGTAGCAGAGCAGCTTTTAAACTGACTGAGGGGGGAAACCCGACAGGAGCTGAGAAAGGTCCGGTTCGGAATAAACCTCCCCCCTGGGATAAAAACCAAAGAAATGATGAAATTTTAAAAGGGGTAGTCCTAGAAGTAGGCATTGTGAGAGCAGGGGCACAGGATATCAATTCAGAAGAGCAAAATTACCACAGGCCTAACCACAAGTGCCAAAGACACTTGAAGAGAGACACTGCTTACAAGTGCCTGTACGCTAATGCTAGGAGCCTCCAAACCAAGATGGGAGAACTGGAGTGCTTGGTCTTAGAGGAGAGCATTGATATAGTGAGCATAACTGAGACCTGGTGGAATGGAGAAAACCAGTGGGATACGGTTATCCCTGGATATAAACTATATCGGAAGGACAGGGAAGGACGTATTGGTGGCGGAGTCGCTCTATACGTGAAAGAAGGCATTGAATCCAGCAAGCTCGAAACCCCCAAAGAGGCAGACTCCTCCACAGAATCGTTGTGGGTGGTGATACCATGCCCCAGGAGGGACTTAATACTGGGAACGATCTATCGTCCCCCTGATCAAAATGCTCAGGGAGACCTTGAGATGAGATATGAAATTGAGGAAGCATCCAAACTAGGAAATGTGGTAGTAATGGGTGACTTCAACTACCCGGACATAGACTGGCTGCATATGTGTTCCAGTCATGACAAAGAAGCAAAGTTTCTAGATATTCTAAATGACTATTCCCTAGACCAGTTGGTCATGGAACCGACCAGAGGGACGGCAACCCTGGACTTAATCCTCAGTGGGGACCGGGACCTGGTGCGAGATGTAAGTGTTGTTGAACCGATTGGGAGCAGTGACCACAGTGCTATTAAATTAAACATACATGTAACTGGCCAATTGCCAAGAAAATCCAACACGGTCACATTTGACTTCAAAAGAGGAAACTTCACAAAAATGAGAGAATTGGTAAAAAGAAAGCTGAAAAACAAAGTCCAGAGGGTCACATCACTCGAAAATGCTTGGAAGTTGTTTAAAAACACTATATTAGAAGCTCAACTGGAGTGCATACCACAGATCAGAAAAGGTACCACCAGGGCCAAGAAGATGCCAGCATGGTTAACGAGCAAAGTCAAGGAAGCTCTTAGAGGCAAAAAGTCTTCCTTCAGAAAATGGAAGTCTTGTCCGAATGAAGAAAATAAAAAAGAACACAAACTCTGGCAAAAGAAATGCAAGAAGACAATAAGGGATGCTAAAAAAGAATTTGAGGAGCACATTGCTAAGAACATAAAAACCAACAACAAAAAATTCTATAAATACATTCAAAGCAGGAGAACATCTAGGGAGACGATTGGACCCTTGGATGATAAGGGAGTCAAAGGTGTACTAAAGAACAATAAGGAGATTGCAGAGAAGCTAAATGAATTCTTTGCATCTGTCTTCACAGTGGAAGATATAGGGCAGATCCCTGAACCTGAACTAACATTTGCAGGAAGGGATTCTGAGGAACTGAGACAAATAGTGGTAACGAGAGAGGAAGTTCTAAGCTTAATGGACAATATAAAAACTGACAAATCACCGGGCCCGGATGGCATCCACCCGAGAGTTCTCAAAGAACTCAAAGGTGAAATTGCTGATCTGCTAACTAAAATATGTAACTTGTCCCTTGGGTCCTCCTCCGTGCCTGAGGACTGGAAAGTGGCAAATGTAACGCCAATCTTCAAAAAGGGATCCAGAGGGGACCCCGGAAATTACAGGCCAGTTAGCTTAACTTCTGTCCCTGGAAAACTGGTAGAAAGTATTATTAAAGCTAGATTAACTAAGCACATAGAAGAACAAGCCTTGCTGAAGCAGAGCCAGCATGGCTTCTGCAAGGGAAAGTCCTGTCTCAGTAACCTATTAGAATTCTTTGAGAGTGTCAACAAGCATATAGATAGAGGTGATCCAGTGGACATAGTGTACTTAGACTTTCAAAAAGCGTTTGACAAGGTACCTCACCAAAGCCTTCTGAGGAAGCTTAGCAGTCATGGAATAAGAGGAGAGGTCCTCTTGTGGATAAGGAATTGGTTAAGAAGCAGAAAGCAGAGAGTAGGAATAAACGGACAGTTCTCCCAATGGAGGGCTGTAGAAAGTGGAGTCCCTCAAGGATCGGTATTGGGACCTGTACTTTTCAACTTGTTCATTAATGACCTAGAATTAGGAGTGAGCAGTGAAGTGGCCAAGTTTGCTGACGACACTAAATTGTTCAGGGTTGTTAAAACAAAAAGGGATTGCGAAGAGCTCCAAAAAGACCTCTCCAAACTGAGTGAATGGGCGGAAAAATGGCAAATGCAATTCAATATAAACAAGTGTAAAATTATGCATATTGGAGCAAAAAATCTTTATTTCACATATACGCTGATGGGGTCTGAACTGGCGGTGACTGACCAGGAGAGAGACCTCGGGGTTGTAGTGGACAGCACGATGAAAATGTCGACCCAGTATGCAGCAGCTGTGAAAAAGGCAAATTCCATGCTAGCAATAATTAGGAAAGGTATTGAAAATAAAACAGCCGATATCATAATGCCGTTGTATAAATCTATGGTGAGGCCGCATTTGGAATACTGTGTACAGTTCTGGTGGCCTCATCTCAAAAAGGATATTATAGAGTTGGAAAAGGTTCAGAAGAGGGCAACCAGAATGATCAAGGGGATGGAGTGACTCCCTTACGAGGAAAGGTTGCAGCATTTGGGGCTTTTTAGTTTAGAGAAAAGGCGGGTCAGAGGAGACATGATAGAAGTGTATAAAATTATGCATGGCATTGAGAAAGTGGATAGAGAAAAGTTCTTCTCCCTCTCTCATAATACTAGAACTTGTGGACATTCAAAGAAGCTGAATGTTGGAAGATTCAGGACAGACAAAAGGAAGTACTTCTTTACTCAGCGCATAGTTAAACTATGGAATTTGCTCCCACAAGATGCAGTAATGGCCACCAGCTTGGATGGCTTTAAAAGAAGATTAGACAAATTCATGGAGGACAGGGCTATCAATGGCTACTAGCCATGATGGCTGTGCTGTGCCACCCTAGTCAGAGGCAGCATGCTTCTGAAAACCAGTTGCCGGAAGCCTCAGGAGGGGAGAGTGTTCTTGCACTCGGGTCCTGCTTGCGGGCTTCCCCCAGGCACCTGGTTGGCCACTGTGAGAACAGGATGCTGGACTAGATGGGCCACTGGCCTGATCCAGCAGGCTCTTCTTATGTTCTTATGTTCTTATGTTCTTATGTTCTTATGTTCTTATGTTCTTATGTTCTTATGTTCTTATGCCAGTGGCCCATCTAGTCTAGCATCCTGTTCTCACAGTGGCCAACCAGATGCCCATGAGCAGCATGCAAGCAGGTCTTGAGTGCAACAGTGCTTTCTCCTCCTGTGGTTTCCAGCAACTGGTATTTAGAAGCATGCTGCCTCCCACTGTGGAAACAGATTTTAGCCATCAGGGTTAGTAGCCATTGGTAGCCTTATCCTCCATGTATTTGTCTAATTGCCTTTCCTTCTTCTTCTTTGCATTTTGCAAGCATTTTTTTCTAATATAACACAGTTCTGTACGTTATTTTCACTAATATATATATATTTGTGCACACTTTTTGGTTATAGAACTGCATCATAAAATTCAGAAAGGTGCAGATTTCAAAGGATAGCTGTGTTTTGGTTCACTTACTGGTTCAGGAAATACAAATTAGCCTTATTTATTTATTTATTTCTAAATTTATATTCTGCCCTTCCTCCTAGAAAGAGCCTATAGCAGCAAACAAGTGAAAGACACGAAAAACATCTATAAAACTCTATATAGCATCCTATGTTTGTTTGTTTATTTATTTATTATTTGATTTATATCCCACCATTCCTCCCAACAGGAGCCCAGGGCGGCAAACAGAAGCACTAAAAACACTTTAAAACATCATAGAAACAGACTTCAAAATACATTAAAACAAAACATCTTTAAAAACATTTTTAAAAAAGCTTTCAAGACATCTTAAAAAAATAGGTTAAAAACATATTGTTTTGAAAAAAAGATTTAAAAACATTAAAAAGCAATTCCAACACAGACACAGACTGGGATAAGGCCTATGTTGTATAGAACAGACCTCCTGATGAGATGGTATCTGCAGGAGGCCTTCACCTGCAAGGCAGCCATGATCAACTGGGAATATAGGATGTAAGAGGATCTTTCAGGTTCAGGAAATGTGAGCTGAATTAATTTCCCCTCCATCTGTGGGACAGACAGAGGCAGACAGAACAGGAGATAATGGAAAAACTCCAAAGTTTATAGTCCAAAGCAGTCTTAAGATAAAGCACAGGATTTCTGTAAGATTTTTTTTTTGCTTTTGCAGGGGGCAATGTGATTGCCATACATTAAAACAGGCCTCCACAGAGTTGACAATGTTGGATGTTCCGTTCTTCTTTGGATTTATATTTTCATTTTGTCTGGATTATTTATACTGTTCCTTTGAGGGGGGGATCAATAAAATATTTCAAAAAATATGACGCACAGGAGGCGCTATGTAAACCTAATCGCTAGGAGCACAGAGGCTCTCTTCCTCCCCTTCTTGTTGTCCATCCCAGGTCTTCCACATGTCCTCATTTACACATGTTAGTGACTGCCCATGCATGTGGGTCTTGAACCACAAGTGATGGTGTGCTATGGTAGTAATTGGTGCCAGAGCTTGGAAGTAACTCGTTATTTTTAACGAGTTACTTGTAATTAGTTACAATTTTAAATAACGAGTGGGTAATTCCATTACATTTGGCAAGTAACGGAACGACTAATAATTTTCCTACTTTTCAGCTGCAACTTTAACGTTTCCACGTTAGGTTGGACGTTACTTGGGGGCGGGAACAAGGGGAAGTCAGCTCCTGGCTGTGATTGGTTAACACAAGACATGTGCCTCACACTGATTGGACCTCTGTGCAGACTGTCTCTTCCCTCGTGATCTGTGTTAGGAGGCACGAGGGAAGAGGTGAATAGGCAGGGCCTGCTAGCGTCTGAGAGGAAAAAATGGACGCCAGAGGAAAAAGCCAGGGCAAGGACAACAGAGGAGAAGGCAGCAGCAGAATGGCGAAGAGCTGTGGAGGTGAGTGATGATGATTTGTGTGTGTGTGTGTGTGCCCCCCTGCAGCCCCTTCCGCCCCCCTGTGGCATTTTTGCCCCCCCTGCCCCCCCATGGCCCCTTCTGCCCCTCCCACTGCCTCTCCTTGCCTTTGCTGCCGCCGCCCCCCATCAATCACAAGGCACTTCTGAAACTTCGGCCTACTCAGAGCTTGGAAAAGTTACTTTTTTGAACTACAACTCCCATCAGCCCTAGGCAACATGGCCACTGGATTAGGCTGATGGGAGCTGTAGTTCAAAAAAGTAACTTTTCCAAGCTCCTTACCCCCCTTTTTGAACTCTCCCCCTTGTTCATATGCATACCTGTGTGCTGTATTTATCCAGACAGAACACTCCTGCCTTTTAAAATGCCGGCTAGCTTTTTATTGTATATTTATTTGAACTCCATCTTTCTTTTTATTTGTATTTTTGTCCTGTTTAATCACAAGACTGAATTGTATGTGGGACAAAAACTGTCTCAGTAATAATAATAATAATAATAAATCATTAGGCGTATAATAAATGGCTTAAGGCTGACTTTTTTGTTCTTGGCAGAGATGAGGTGAGAAGTAGGGTCCTTGCAGCTCCTCCTCTCAGTCCCCCAGCTCTCAAACTCATGTTCTGTGAGAAAGAGAGAGATTCCCAGTCCCAGAGAGAGAGAGACTGTTGACAATCTCTGCTAATATCTATACAAATGTACATAACATGCATCACCTGAACTCACATGATCTAGAGTTACCTTAGATCTTGCAAGATTTGCAAATGAGAAGCAATAGGGTTTTATATTAGTTCTGATTGTCTATTGGGCTATCATAGGTTATATGTTTTTTTTCATTTTCTATGGCAAAAACTCCAACTTCAGTGGAATTTATGTGATGTGTTCTAATCATTTGAATTTGGCTAATGAATGCTTTATTCTTTCATCAGAACTTTAGCAGTAGTACTAAAATATTAATAAAAAAGAAAAGGGAAAGAAAAAATACTTTACATACATCATTCAGCTGTATTGCTAATTATTGATATAGATATAAAAGATAAACGGCATTTTGTCAAAAGTATTTTTGTCTACATTTTATACCTCATCCTTGGTTTTCCAAGCTTGGCATGGAATGCTTCTCATACAGAATTAATTTGAAATGCTGCATATTTATTATCATAATCATCATATTCAAAATAAAAAATATATGTACTGCCTTCAAGTTGATTCCAACTTATGGTGACCCTATGAATAGGGTTTTCATGAGGCTGAGAGGCAGTGACTGGCCCAAGGTCACCCAGTGAGCTTCATGGCTATGTGGGGATTTGAACCCTAGCCTCGTTTTGTTCTCACAACAACCCTGTGAGATAGTAGGTTAGACTGGCCCAGGCAGGGTTATTCAGTGAGCAAAAATGATGCAAATAGGATCTCTTTTAATTGTGCTATCGACCTGCTTACTTCCACTCTGACTGGGGCATCTTGCAGCATGGGGTGCCTTCCAAGGATCAAAAATCTGAGATCAGCTGTTTCCTCCTCATCCAATGTGAAGAAACATTTTGAGGTAAGCCTTTGTCATGCTGGTCCTCAAAGAGTGTCTGTCCATTGTCTATTTATGTTTAAATTGTGAAGTTCCTCTTCCATTTTTCTTGGATTTATGCTTTGTTCTTCTTCCTCAGAGGGCACACCCTGAGAAGCTGAGAGCAATTGAAGAAGCAATAAAGGCAAGGAGACGTGGCCTTCCTGAACCAATGCATGACACCCCTCCTCCCAAAATGCTGAAGCAGCAGCAGACAACCCTTGAGAGGTGGGGATCTGGCAGGGAGCCTGTCACCCAGAGCAATCTCGACAGGAGAATCATTGATTTCATTGTAGAGGAGACATTACCACTTCAGACTGTGGACAAACCATCATTCATTAATCTGGTTCACATTGGACTCCCCAAAGATCTCACCATCATATGTGCCAAGACTCTGAGAGACAGAATTGAGAAGAGAGCATGCCACATGAGAGAAACTCTTGCAAACCGAATGGGTGCTGTGGCATATATAGCAACCACTGCAGATTGTTCGACCAATGGCAAGAAGAGTTACTTTGGGGTAACAGCCCACTGGATCAACCCAACTACGCTGAAACGTGAGGTCGGGGCCTTGGCTTGTAAGCGTCTGAAGGGGCGCCATACATATGATGTCCTTTCAAAAGCACTGCATGATGTACATGTGCAGTACAGGATCCACAACAAAGTTATGTGCACTACTACAGACAATGGCTCCAACTTTGTGAAAGCGTTCAGAGTTTTCATGGCCAAAGAACCAGTGGAAGCTGCAGGCACCAGTGACGATGATGGTGATAACCAGGAGGAGGAGGAGGCTGAGGTGGAGTTTGTGCCTATCTGTGAGATCCTGGACACAGGACCTGAGGCAGAGGAAGAAGCTGCAGACCCAGGAGAGGATTTTGTTTTACCACCACACCAGAGATGTGCTAGCCACACCCTCAACCTTGTGGCAACACAAGAAATAGAGGCCATGCTTTCTGACTCCTCCAAAAGTAGTCTTCTTGGTCCTTTCAAGAAACAGTTTCGTTCCTTGATGGGAAAGTGCAGCAAGTTGTGGTCCAAGCAGAACCAGTCAGCCCAGATTGCTGAGTATATCCGTGCGCAATGTGGTGTGTATCTGAAGGTACCGAATAAGACCAGGTGGAATTCCACCTTTGATGCGTTGAAGCAACTACATGAGCTCCTGTCAACTGTGCCACTAAAAATGCATGCCATAATGGACCGCTGCTCCTTGTCCAGGATCACAGCTGCTGAGATTGAAGTGGTACAGGAATACACAGAGATTATGGAGCCACTAGCCCAGTCCCTAGATATCCTGCAACGGGAGAACGGCATGTTCATGGGGTATTTGCTACCAACGCTCTGCAATCTGGACCGCAAGTTAGAAGGACCGGAAAACAAACCTGAGAGGTACACATACTGTTTTCAGCTGCTGAGAGGTGTGCGTGAAGCCCTAAGAAAGCGGTTTGCAGCTATCTGGGAGGACAAGAGGCTTCTTCTGGCAGCCTGCCTACACCCTTGCTTCAAACTAGATTGGCTGGAATCGTGTCAGGCCACCACCCATACCAACAAGTAAGAACATTAGGGAAGCCCTTTGGGTGGATTACTCCAAGGGAAATGTTGTCTCAAGGGAGGCATCAGAGGGCTTAAGGTGGTAGGCAGGGGCTGGGCCTTTTCTTCCTGGGGCTCCTCATCATAACCTTGGGTTGCTGCAGGTAATCCTTAAGGGTCTGCTGTGCTGCCCCATGAGTGTGGTGACTTGGTCACCTTTCTACCTTCCATGTCATCATCCACAGGCTCAGGCTGGACCCTGAACCAGGGGACATGACAAGCATCAGGAAATGAAGAGCAGATGATGGTTTCCTAACATATATGTGTTAACATATCCTCTCTCTTTCTTAGATACACAATGGAAGCCTTGTTGAAAGCTGAAATAAAGATGGGTGTACTTAATGAGGACAGTGATCAGTCTTCAGATAAAGACCAGGAAGGAGATGACTTAGAAGATGACTTCTTTAACTTTCTGCCCCAGGGCAAGTAGTCAGCAGTGGACACTGCTGAGGAGGAACTGGTGAGGTACCTGAGGTCTCCCAGCAGGGAAGTGTCATCACTCCATGGCTTTCCACGTGTGCTGCGGTGTTTTTTGCAGCACAACACAGGCATGCCTTCAAGCGCCGCGGTAGAACGCCTGTTCAGTACTGGTGGCAACGTAATGACTGTAAAAAGACATTCCTTGTCTGACATGCTCTTTGAGCATCTTGTTCTTTTGAGACATAACAGAAACATATTATAAAAGCATTTCAAGTGTAAAATTTGATTTCAAGAGTTGGGGTATCTTCATTGCTTGGGGGGATGTGAGATTCTGTTATGCCATTATGTTAATCTTATGGATAAAATTTTTTATTCTACTACCCCCTGTGTGTGTGTGTGTGTTTATTTTTAATATTGTTTTAGGCTTCTTAGATGTGCAGCAGCCAAGGCCAGCACCTTGTAGGAGTTTTTTTTAAAAAGTAACTGAAATGTAATTGTAGTGATTGCTTTTGAGAAAAAGTAAAGTAATCAGTTACTTTCAGAGCAATTGTAATTGTAACGGTAATTACTACTTTTTTTGGGCCAAGTAATTGTAACTGTAATTTATTACTTTTTAAAAGTAATCTTCCAAGCTCTGGTCTAGACATCAAGCAACTTTCTTCTGATGACAAGTACAGATAGGCAGAAACAAGAGCCGTCCAAGAATTATGATCTGCACTGGCTGAGCTACATTCCAGTATTACCATGTACAACTGAATGTTTACTCCTGTTGCAAACCATTGTTGTTATGTGCCTTCAAGTCGATTACGACTTATGGAGACCCTATGAATCAGAGCCCTCCAATAGCATCTTTCATGAACCACCCAGTTCAGATCTTGTAAGTTCAGGTCTGTGGCTTCCTTTGGAATCAATCCATCTCTTGTTTGGCATTCCTCTTTTTCTACTCCCTTCTGTTTTTCCCAGCATTATTGTATTTTCTAGTGAATCATGTCTTCTCTGTTGCGCTGTGTGTGTTTGTGTGCTTAAATTTAAAACAACACAGCAGCAGCAGCAGCAGCAGAGTAACAGCAGATGTTGAAATGCGAGTGTGCCAGCGTGTGTGTGCGTTTACCTAAGAAAGCAGGCTTTTACCCTGCATCAGCATCACTGAGACTTGAGACTTAGTAAAATAAGAAAAGCTAGTTTATTTATAGAAATACATAGTAGATAGAAAGGCATACCTAGTTCTAACTAACTAGCTAAGTTGGAGGCGTAACACCCAGGTGCAGGAGTTAGCCCCATGCTAGGAGAGAGAGCAGAGACAGAGAAGGAAGGAAGTGGAAAGGGCAGAAGGAGGAGGGGCAGGTAAGCTTCCCTAAAGACTTAACAGTCTAGCGACAGAAGGAAGTCAGTCAGAGCATCACAGGTAAAGATAAACAAGCCTATCCATCTGGAGGACCCTTGCTCTATCTCCCTTCTGGAACACAAACAAAAGAACAAAACAGGAGTTGCTCTTGCCCCACTTCCAACATTCTCATGATGTGTCCAAAGTATGATAACCTCAGTTTCATCATTTTAGCTTCTAGTGACAGTTCTGGTTTAATTTGTTCTGACACCCAATTATTTGTCTTTTTCACAGTCCATGGTATGCACAAAGTTCTCCTCCAACACCACATTTCAAATGAGTTGATTTTTCTCTTATCCACTTTTTTCACTGTCCAACTTTTACATCCATACATAGAGATTGGGAATATCATGGTCTGAATGATCCTGATTTTAGTGTTCAGTGATACATCTTTGCATTTGAGGACCTTTTCTAGTTCTCTCATAGCTGCGCTCCCCAGTCCTAGCCTTCTAATTTCTTGACTATTGTCTCCATTTTGGTTAATGGCTGTGCCGAGGTATTGATAATCCTTGACAAGTTCAAAGTCCTCATTGTCAACTTTAAAGTTACATAAATCTTTTGTTGTCATTATTTTAGTCTTCTTGACGTTCAGCTGTCGTCCTGCTTTTGTGCTTTCCTCTTTAACTTTCATTATTGTCATGATCTGTGGGTGGGTAGGAGGCGACAAGGGAGGAGGTGGAGAGTGAGACGGGGTGGAGTGGAGAAAACAATTTTAAAAAATGGAGTGGAGGGGAAAAGGAGACAGAGGGCAAGAACATGGATAAAGGAGGAGAATGAGGCAGAAGCAGAATGGAGATAAAGAACTGTGGAGGTGAAAGATGACAACGTGTCTGTGTGTGTGTTTGCACTTGGCACATAAAGTGGCCTCCACCACCCTCTCTGGCTACTGTGCTGCATTTGCAGTACTTTAACTTTTTTGCATCTCAGGGGAAAATGTTTGCTTGGGTGAGTGTCCCTTAGTTGGTGGCAGGGCAGGGTCCGGGAGGTGGTTGAGTGAGAGAGATTATGCTGGCTGGCTGAGGGGGGGGAGGGGGGTTGCACTTGGATTGACATGCAAAGATCTGAGTAGTGGCCTCTGCCTCCCTCCCCACCTCCCTTACCAGTGGAGAGACCACCATTGCTATCTTATGGATAAAAAGTATTATTCTACTACCTCTGTATGTGTGTGTTTATTTTTAATGTTGTTTTAGGCTACTTAGATGTACAGCAGCCAAGGCCAGCCCCTTGTAGATTTTTTTTAAAAAAGTAACTGAAATGTAACTGTAGTGATTACTTTTGAGAAAAAGTAAAGTAATCAGTTACTTTCAGAGCCATTGTAATTGTAACTGTAATTACTAATTTTTGGGCCATGTAACTGTAATTTATTACTTTTTAAAAGTAATCTTCCAAGCTCTGTTTGGTGCCCAGATGGGAATATGCTACAGAGTCAACAGTACTCAAATCATACAGTTTATTGAAGAAACACAAAAGATTCTGGAATTAGCCCTTTTCAAGCATTCCAGGAATGTGCAAATAGGTTAGTAGGAGTCCCTCCCGTGGTGATGTTAGGAAATCTTTTATTTCCTAGGCCCCAAGAGTTGTCAAGAGTTGTCAAGAAATATTACATTATGGTCAGAGCTAGTGCCACAATGAATCATGGAACTTAGGGAAGATAGGGAACACGACTCTAACTTTCGTTTCTCCTCCCGTGGGAAACAACATCCAGAGGCGCCTGTAAGGCTGTAACATCCTGGACAAAGAGATAAAATGTATCCCTTTTGATTGTTGCTATTTCTCTCTGTCTTATGTTCCTACACACATTTTGCACGTTATAGCAAAGTCAGCATAAAGCGAGAAGCATTCTCATAATATCTTACTAGAAGATTATCCATAAGATTTACGTCACACTACTGAGTGAAAATAACTTTCATAGGCACTTAGTAACATCTTTATCTCTTTGGGTGTCAATCTGATCTTTTTCCTCGCCTTTTCTTACTTCTAATCTCTTAATAAGTTTCCTTTGATTGACAAGTATATGAACTTTATCAATCTCTCTCTTTGCAGAAATGTAACAAGGATAAAAAGTTGTGCTTGCTTATCTTTGTAAGTCTGTAATACTGTATTCCCTTTGTTATGATTTTAATATTATACTTTGTTTTGCTTATGAATCTTATATAAGCGTGTTGTCAATTAATAAACATTGCTCTCTGCCCTGACAGACTCCTGTCTCTGCAGTTCAGAGATCCCTTCTTGATCAAGCAAGTTTTGTGTGTGTCTATTGTATGTTTTGGTATCTGGCTGGACCACTAACAGGTAAATTGAATTGCTAAAGCTTGCACTCCTATTTAGGGCTGAGGGGTGTGTTAGCTCGCCCTTCCTGAGAAGGGGGCTTAGATTTGAACCCTACAGTGATGCAGTTCACTCCCCAGGATGATTTGCTTTAATACGAGGGGGATACCTTACTGGTGCATACTCACGAGATAACTGCCCCAATACTATCATGAGTACAAATAATGAAGAATGTTTCAGGGTTTTTATAGGGTGTAATGTTATGGACACTTTCCTGGGAGGAAAGCCACATTGGGTGCAATGGGAGTCTCACTTCTGAGTTGCACCCAGAGATTACTGGACGAAAATATGTTTTTAACTGTTAACTGCATTTAGAATGTTTAACTGTAACTGTTTTAGCATGTTTTTAACTGTTTTTTAGAATGCTGTTTGTTGTTGTTAAATTGTTTTATGTGTTTGTCACCTTGGGCTCCCTTGGGAAGAAGTTTGGTATATATTCAATAAATAAATAATGCTGCTGTGTAGGGTTGCATTGTTGAGTTGCTCTGTGGTTTTATTCTTATTAGGAACATAAGAAACTGTCAAAGTTCATGACAGACCATGGATCCACCTAGTTCAGTATTATGTCTAAAATGAGTGGCAGCAGGTCTCTACAGTTTCTGATGGGACTGCCTGCCAGGGATTGAATATGGAACCTTTTGCATGAAAAGTATGCACGGTGCCACTGAGCAGTGGCTTTTATTTTTATTTTAAGCTACCTTGACAGTGTGTTAGAAAGGGAAGGCATCATTGCTGGAGATTAAATATGTATAAAATTAAAATGCAAAAAGCTTTAAATATTCAACATAAAATAAATGTTTTGTTTAATGCCGCTTATCAGATGTTTCTAAAATAGTAAACAAAAAAACTGAATATTACAAGCAAAACACAACAAGGTCATGCACAACATAGGCAATTGTTTTCTCTCTCCATTCATATTGTGAGGTGGTGGTCCTCTTTCATGAAGTTGAGTCAGAAGGCATTGACACATTACCATCATCATATAAATGCAAACCAGGATATCTTCTTGATCATTCCATAGTGCAGGACATGGAATAATGGGTTCAAGTTCCAGGAAGCCAGATTTTAGCAGAATCTCGGGAAAAACTTCCTAACAGTTAGAGCAGTACAACAATGGAACCAATTACCTAGGGAGGTGGTGGGCTCTCCAACACTGGAGGCATTCAAGAGGCACCTGAACAGCCACCTGTCGGGTAGGCTTTAAGTTGGATTCCTGCACTGAGAGGGGGGTTGACTTGATGGCCTTATAGGCCCCTTCCAACTTTACTATCCTGTTCTATTCCAACTTTACTATTCTATTATTCTATACCAAAGCATCATTCCAAAATGACTCCTGCCCTGTGGGAGGACGAATACTTTCCATATCCATGTTTATAAAAGATATAAATGAAAGCCAAACAGAATCAAATGTATCAGGATCAGCTAATTCCCTCAACAGTCTATTATTATGTGTCAGTTTTTGCCAGCTTGGCTTTGCCAGCTTGGCAGTGATAGCTCAGAGGCTCTTTTCTAACACCTGAACATCTTCATTCTGGCTGCTATCAAGAGGAAAATTAATAAATTGACTATTGCAATTCCTAGAAAATCAAAAGAAATATATATGAAAAAGTGTGTATTAATATAGTGCGTTATTTCTGGATATTTTACAGTCATTCATGTACAAATTTCCCAGTTCACCTCCTAGCCTCCCAGTACTATAGGGTGTTTTCAGGTTATTGCTACAAGCTCTGTTAGATGCTGGATCATAATACAGTATGCAAAACATGGATTGCACTGTTAGGTTTTTCCTACGAAGGGTGAATTTTAAAAAAAACCCACCACTTCCTATTTTGAAAGTACCAGGAAAAGGACAAAGAAAATGTTCCTCTTCTAACACTACATTCTTGAGCAGGCTTGCAAGCACACAGAGAATTTCATCAGCCATGGTAAGTGCGGAGTATTATCCTCATTTTCATTAGCTTCACAGAATTTGTTTAAAAACTAAGATGACAGAACAGCCTCTACAGTTTTACAAACTGTTCATGAGTTACTAGCTTTCTGGAAGCGAGACAGAAGCAAATCCCTACAGAACAGCACTTCTGTATTTGTGGAGGTGTGAAAAAAAAACACCCAGCTGTGTGGTGTAGTAAGAAACTATATAAATATTTTTTGCAAGGCCAGGCAATCAGGCTGCCAACACTTGTGAACCACCGAGTCAAATGCTATCCACCAGTCAAATACTGTCACCTTCTAGGTGCTTGACCTAGAGAAAGGCCATGGCTCAATGGTAGACCACCTGCTTTGCATGCAAGAAGGCCCAGAGAGAGACCCTCGTCTGAAATCCTGGAGAGCGGCTGCCATTCAGTGTGGACAATACTGAGCTATATGGAACCATGATCAGACTTGGTATAAGGCAGTTTTCTATGTTCCTATGACAACACTGTGTTTGTTTTTTATTTGCAGTTCTAAGTATGCTGCGCAAACATGTTTCTTGAGACCCTGGTGGTCCACCATACATAGCTGGTGGGCTGGACTGGGCTCAACAGATCACAAGCTGTAGACAGAACCAAGTCACAGAACCCAGGTTGGGATCCCCTGATCTATGTGATGGTCCTTTGGATATATTTAAAGATACATGTACTGATCCAGCAATGATGTACTTAATGTTGCTTTTTGAGATCTTTTTTTCCTGCACTATTTTCAGGGTTATCTTTAATCCTGCTCCAAGCCAATTTCAGCCTGGATTCCTAGAGTTCAGTTAGTTCTCTACTGGGGTGGAATTAGTACTTGCTAGTGTCCAACAGGTCCTAGATCAGTTCTGAAGATAGCTTGCAAGGCCTTGTACAGCCTGGAGAGGCCTGCAGGGTTTTCAGCCTCTGGTTATGTGAATATTGTTAATGCGTTAGAATGCAGAAGTGAAATGGCATGTGTGTTCTAAGTAAAGTGGGTTTTATATTTGGATTGTGGGTGAATTTAAAGAAAAGCCTTGTGTGTGAAAATGCCTGTGGCAAAAAAAAATGGCAGCGGGGTGGGGAGGGAGACACACACACAGAGAGAAATGTTTTTAACTCTTATCAGTGTCCACCATAGTCTGTGGTTAACAGGGCATAATAGAAAATGGCAAACTGCCAAACCCTGAATCAGCATATTGTAAAAATGATTGCAGCAAGGGCATGCATCTTGCTCACGGCCAAAATAGACTTTATATTGGAGATGCATGAACAGTCTCCTAATGGTTATTTTTGAAGCAGTCTGCTTTTTAAAAAGGCTGCAATCATGAGCAAAGAATGTCAGGAGCAGAGACCACTTAACCCTTTCTGCCATTTCGTTATAGGTGCCCCCCTCCCACAGCTGCTTGGGGGAGAGAGACAGTATCTCCATGCCTTTTCTTCTAAATTCTGCAGGTTGAAGAGGGAGGTTTTCAGCAGACAGTATGAGGGGACAAGCTCAAGCATTCCTCAGAGGGCTACAATTCCCTGAGTTCCCAGGGAAGAAGGATCGATTGTTTCACCACTTTGGGAATTGTAGTTCTGTGAGGGGGTCACCTAGCAACTCTCAGCACTCTTAACAAACTATAGTTCCCAGGAATGTTTGGGGTGCAGCCGGGTAGCCATGACTGTTTAAAGTGATATGAAATTGCTTTAAATGTATAGTGCAGATGGGGCCTTAAGACACTACATAATTTTTATTTCTTGAACCAATGCACAAACTGAAACACATCTATCCTTCAAAATTAGCACTTCTCAAATTTCTCCAGTGCAGTTCTTCAACCAAATAATACATACAAAAATTCATATATTAGGGAAGATGTGCATTAAAACATCTATATTAGTGAAAACAACATACAAAAATACATTATATTAGGGGAAATTGCTTGCATAAAATGTGTATATTAGTCAAAACTGCACACAAAATGTGTTTATCAGGAGAAATTCGAACTAAAATGCTGACAAATTTTCATGAGAATTTTTTTTTAATTACCAATTTTCTGTGGAAATGCAGAGAACTGGATTTAAGACTGAAAAAATGAGAAACTGAAATTGACAGATTCTCCCATCCCCACTTACTAGTGGCAATGGGTGAATGTGCCTGCTTCCAGTCTATGTCACTTCCACATTTTTACCCATAATTCCATTCTGTACCCTTTTCCCATTAACTGCAACTTTTAAAGCAGAAATCCTCTAAAAATATTATTTAAATATATATTTTAAAAACATATTTAACTGAGCATTTTCACTTAAGATACTATTTAAATATGAACTCTCCCTCAAAATATGTGATTAAATATTTACTTTCTGTCAAAATACACATTTAAAGGCAATTGTTTTTATATTGTTTTGAATTTTAAAATTGTGTTTTAAATTGTTTTTAAAATATGTTTTTAAATTGTGTATTTGTTTTAATGTTTTTGATTGCTGTAAACCGCCCAGAGAGCTTCAGCTATGGGGCGGTATACAAGTGCAATAAATAAATAAATAAATAATTCATTTGGTACATTTAAACTGCAAAAAATTGTATCACAGTATTCAGAGAAATGCAAAACCTGGTGGTTCTGATTTGCACCTTAATCTGAGAGGTGAGGATGAGGTCATCTCATTTCCTGTAGGAATTCACAGAGATAAAAGTCCTCATGCACCCCTGTGAGCCACTAAATATCAAACATCAGAGGTCAAGCTTTCATATCACATCAGAAATTTTTCCTTTCAATGGGATGGGGATTTTTTATGCTTCTTCAACTTTAAAGCAGAAAGATTTACAACTAAAACCAAACGGAACAACAAAACAATAAATTACAAATGGCAGTACAACTGCACATTGATTGTTCTGCATCACTGGGTAGAATGGATGCACAAAACATTCAGCTCAATGGGTTGTATCCAACTAAGTTATACTCAAAATTAATAACCTTCATTTCAATCATGTCCATTAATTTCAATGGGTTTATTCAGAGTATTATTTTATTTATTTATTTATTGCATTTATATACCGCCCCATAGCCAAAGCTCTCTGGGCAGTTTACAACAATTAAAAACATTAAAAACAAGTATACAAATTTAAACCATTAAAACCCATAAAAACTGATGAGCAAGTAAAAAACACATATTATTCAAATGTTAAAATACCTGGGAGGAGGGGAAAGTCTTGACCTGATGTCATAATTTGGGGGCCACCACTGAGAAGGCCTTCTCCCTTGTTGCCAGACTCCCAGCTTCCCTCAGAGTAGGCACCTGGAGGACCTTGGATGCTGAGCGTAGTGTACGGGTAGATTCGTGTCCGGAGAGGCATTCCATCAGGCATTGTGGTCCCAAGCCATGTAAGGCTTTATAGGTTAAAACCAGCACCTTGAATCGGGCTCAGAAACATACAGGCAGCCAATGCAAGCTATGCAATGAGTAGGAATAATATTGCATACAAATGTTGCAAGCCAATGTGATATTGTGGTTAGAATGTCAGACTAAGTCCTGGGAGACCAGGATTCAAATCCCCGTTCACCATGAAGCTCACTGGATGATGTTGGGCCAGTCACTATCCCTCAGCCTACCTTACCTCACAGGGTTGTTTGTGAGGATAAAACAGAGAGGGAGGATCGTATCTATATATGCTCCCTTGAGTTCCTGGGAGGAAATGTGGGATATAGCCGTAGTACATAAAACAAATAAATTAAAAAATGTAGACCATTGAAGGTGAAGATTTGACAGAAACACAGGGAGAGAACAAAGGGGAAATATTAGATGCTAGCAGCCTCGTACCCAGTGCTTGGGAATTGTAAGAAACAAAAAAAAAGTGCAGTTCAAAATCTGTGGTTTAAATCAGTCTAATTTTGAAAGATTAAGGCAGTGAGCACACTAGTCGCCACAGCAAAGTGTGTCCATTGGCCACACCTGGAGGGGGAATGGACTGATTTGCTGATCAGTTATGAAATCTCTTTGAGTGAATTTAAAAAAAAGTACTCAAGCTGATCCCACAAGATTTTACAGTAAAAAGGGGAGGGGTTTGACTAGCATCATGTGCCCCCCTTTTTTTTTTTAGAAAAGAGAGGTGGAGATCTACTGGAACCAGCAGAACAGTGAGTGTGTCTCTACCCCGTGTCTGCCATTCTGATTCAAAATATCATCCCACTGTATCCAAACAGAGACAAAAACCTGCTCCTTGATCTCAGGAACCATCATGCAAAATTTGGTTGCAATAAAAGGTGTCCAAATGTATAGCAAACAGCCAAATTTCCAAAATATACAGCAGATAATCTCCATCAGAGGGTCTAGGAGACCTTCAGCTCATCCCAATTAGTACAAGGAAGTATGTTTATAGTACTGGGGAACCTTTGCTTTCCCAGATGGGAAATTGATCTATACAAAGAATAGGAACCATGTGTCTAGGCAAAAGGAGTGGTCCACCCCCCAATTTAGCCTCATGAACCTGGCAAGAGCTTTTTCATTCACATAGAACCCCACACTTGCGGCATGCATTCTTTTTGAGTCAGAGCCTTGTGTTTCATCCATTTGCTTGCCCAAGCTACATTAGCTACTAGAGAGAAATTTTAAAAATAGCTCTTTGTGCAGGGTTGGGTATGATCTGATTCACATGCAACAAAACCAGCTTTCAATCAATTTCATTTAGACAGTGTATGTGGCTAGTAGGTATTTCCAAAAAGCTCATGCCATAGGACAGGTGTGGGGAACATTTGGCCTTCCTGATGTTGCTGAACTACAACTCCCATCAGCTCCAGCAAGCACAGCTAATGACCAGGGATGACAGGAGTTGTAGTTCAGCAACATCTGGAAGGCCAAAGGTTCCTGACACCTGCCCTATAATATACAATATAAAATGCCTGAGTTATTAGTACATACAGTTAAATAAATTGATTCCAGGGACTACATCCGAGCTGGAGAACCTGTGAATTCCCAAATGCTGCTGGACTCAAACTCCCATCATTGCTAGCCATGATGCTGGCTGAGGTTAATGGGAGCTAAAGTCTTAACAACATCCAGAGGGCCACAGCTTTCCTATCCTGCCCGGACAGCATCTTTTTCTAAGTCCATTTCCCTTGTATTAGGATATGAGAGACTTTTTGGATAGGATAACTTGTGAAGCTCCTGTAAGGTTGAGGAAATTGTGATGTCCATACGATTGTGTGTGTGTGTGCGCGCGCGCACGTGTGTGTATCTGTGTGTACAGGCACAATCATTCATTGCTCAACAGTATGTTTTTTTTTTTGCAGGGGGGAGTCAGGATTCTACTGAAACATCCTAAGATGTGATCCATTTTGGGAAGGGGAGGGGAAGTCATTTTAAGTATTGCCTTGTTTGTCAGAATGTCTACAGCTGGTCCTCTATGGTTTGGTTCTCAATAACTGTGCTGTGCCTATTTCTCAAGTTCAGTTGTGGAGGTCTGCATGATCCTGCAAATGATTAATTTAAATCTGCTTTGCATTTGTTCAGGGCAGGAAGTGGATTAGTTAGGTGCATTCATGATAATAGACAAATGAGTCAGACATACACATGTACAAGTGTTTTACATATGCAAACTTAAGGTGGAAAAGAAGGTAGAGCCTTCTTGTTCTGCTGGGACAAATGGACTTAATAACAACTGGAGGGCACTGGAGATGATAGCACTTAATATCTATGTAGCAATTCTTTTCCTGAGTGATGAAAACAATTCACAGGCATAATCTCAGGAATTGTTACAAATGTTCACCAGCACTATTTCCCCCTGGATTATAGATGGGGAACTGAGGCTAAGAGCATCATAGGTTGTCTAAGGTCACCTGGTGAATTTATGGCTGAAGACAGATTTGAACGGGATATTTCATAAACACCTACAATATGTACATTAGCTCATCCTGTATAAGGCTTTCTGCTTAATATTATCCTGAATTTCTTTTACATCTTGAATCGGCCTTGGTTGCCCTGATGGATGACCTTTATTGGGAGAAGGACAGGGGGAGTGCAACCCTGTTATTCTTACTTGATCTCTCTGCAGCTTTTGATACCATTGACCATGGTATCCTTCTGGGCCGACTTGGAGATATGGGTATTGGAGGAACTGTTTTACAGTGGTTCTGATCCTATCTCCAAGGTCGCTCTCAAAGAATAGCATTGGGTGACTGTCTTTTGGCCCCCTGGCAGTTGTGCTGTGGGGTGCCACAGGGTACCATCTTGTCCCCCATGCTGTTTAACATCTATATGAAGCCCTTGGAAGCAGTCATCAGGAGATTTGGGGCGAGGTGTCAGCAGTATGCTGACAATACCCAGCTCTATGTCTCCATAACATCTGTAGTGGGAGAGGCCGTGCAAGCTCTGGACCGCTGCCTGGACTCGGTAGTGGGCTGGATGAGGGCCAATAAACTGAGTTTGAATCCTAGCAAGATGGAGGTGCTGTGGGTTGGTGGTTCCCGAGTTCAGATAATTGTTCAGTTGCCTGCTTTGGATGGGGTCGTACTCCCTCTGAAAGAGCAGGTCTGTCGTCTGGGGGTGCTCCTGGATCCATCTTTGTTGCTAGAGGCCCAGGTAACTTCCGTGACTAGGAGTGCCTTTTACCAGCTTCGGCTGATAAGACAGCTGTGGCCATTTCTGGACCGGGATAGCCTGACCACTGTTGTCCATGCACTGGTAACCTCCAGGCTGGATTACTGTAATGCGCTCTATGTGGGGCTGCCCTTGAGGTTGGTCCAGAAGCTGCAGCTGGTGCAAAATGCAGCGTCGAGACTGCTCTCTGGGGCAGGGAGGTTTGTTCTGCACAATATAGGAGTCGGACCTTCAGTGTGGTAGCACCTACCCTGTGGAATTCCCTCCCCTTAAATATTAGGCAGGCGCCATCTCTGCTATCTTTTCGGCGCCTTTTGAAGACTTTCAACAAGCCTCTTAAGTTGAGACTTATCCCAGTCTGTGTCTGTGTTAGAATTGCTTGTAATATGTTTTCTTTAATAATATGTTTTTAGCCCCTTTTTTAAAAAGATGTTTTTAAAGCTTTAAAAAAAAATGTTTTTAACGTTGTTTTGTTTTAATGTATTTTAAGGTCTTTTTATTATGTTTTAAAGTGTTTTAGCATTTCCGTTTGCCACCCTAGGCTCCTGCTGGGAGAAAGGGCGGGATATAAATCAAATAATAAATAAATATAGCTAAATAAAAGGTGGTTAAAAAAGAAAGTGCTTATATCTCATTAGTACTTGCTATCCAGCTATCTTTATTTAGCAGGAACAAGCCCAATTTTCTGGGAGCTCTTTCTGATAAATCATAGCTCCAGGGTTTGCCTTTGGTGGAGGATGCTTTGTTAACCTTTTGTTAGTGCAAGTGATGAAGTGTGGTGCAAAGTGTCAGACATAGAGATGTGAAGGTCTGGGAAAATAGGGGGAGTGTGTTTTTTTAGATCCCTCCCTCCAATTTTCCCAATTTAAACGATGGAATTCACTCCCACAAGAAGTAGTGATGGCCACCAACTTGGATAGCTTTAAAAGACAATTAGACATGGAGAAATGAGGCTCAGTGGCTACTAGCCACAATGGCTATGTTCTACCTCCACTGTCAGAGGCCGGATGCCTCTGGATACAAGTTTCTAGGAACTACAAGTCAGGAGAGTGCCGTTGCGCTCAAGTCCTGCTTGTGGGCTTTCCACTGGGGCATTTGGCTGGCCACTGTGAGAACAGGATACTGGTCGAGATGGGCCTTTAGCATGATCCAGCAGGGCTTTTCTCGTGCTGTTATCCTTTCCTTCATCAGGGTACACAGGTTTAAAGAAGTCCCAAGGAAGGAGGAGAGGAAGTTGCTCCAACGGTTCTCTCAGGCCATTCAGGACCCCTTCAGGAGCTGATGGTTAAGTGCTCCCTGGTCTGGGAATCCTCGCTTCTGCCTTCCTTCAGGGGACACAGGCCTTATGTAGCCCCAGGGAAGGTGTGGATGGGGGGCTGCCCCAACAGTTGTTTCATGACGAGCAGACATGGTTGCAAAAGCAGATGTGCTGCAGCCAAGCGTTATCAGATTGTGTCTGAAAGCTACCAGGGAGTGGGCTTCGGATGGCCCCCTTGAAAGAACGGAGGCCAGAATCACACATTTGCAGGGTCCTTGACAAGGTTTAGCCCCAGAGCTTTGGCTAGTGTAAATCAATGTAGCTGTAGTAATGCCGGCCAGACAGCTGCATGGCTTGTGTAATTGTTGGCACACAACACGCACTGAATATTTTTGCATGTTCTCCTTCTGTGACAGAGGCTGAGAAGAAAAGAGAGAGAAGTTCAGCAGTGTTAGCTAATCCTCCACCTTCCTCTTTCCTTGCCCTTCCTTCCCTCTTCTTCACGTCAGCTGACGAGGGGACTCAGCGGTGTGAAAAGCCTTCATTTGATACGGAGGGACAAAGGAAAGTTTCAGTGTGGCAACAGATACTTCAACAGCTTCACATTCTCTGGCGCACGGAATAATCTAGTGTAGCCAGCCTGGTGCCCTCCAGCTGTGTTGGATTACAACTCCCATCAGCCCCAGGCAGCACTGGCTGGGGCTGATGGGAGTTGTAGTCCAATACTGCTGGAGGGTACCAGGTAGATGAAGGTTGATCTAGTGATTCCGAGGTGCTCTAACAAGAAAATGTTGCCTTGTCCTTTAATCAACAGCACCATAATAATGGATCCTGATGATGACCTTCATGGGGTGAAGGACGCGACCCTGTTATTCTTACTTGATCTCTCAGTGGCTTTTGATACCATCGTGTCCCCAGTGCTGTTTAACATCTATATGAAGCCATTGGGAGCGGTCATCAGGAGATTCGGAGCGAGGTGTCAGCAGTACGCTGATAATACCCAGCTCTATTTCTCTGTAACTTCTGAATTGGGAGAGGCTGCGCAAGCCCTGGAACAGTGCCTGGGCTTGGTGGCTGGATGATGGCCAATAAACCAAGTCTGAATCCTAGCAAGATGGAGGCACTGTGAGTTGGTGGTTCCTCAGTTCAGATAATTGGTCAGTTGCCTGCTTTTCTAGATCATGTCTTCTCATTATTTGTCCAAAGTATGATAACCTCAGTTTCATCATTTTAGCTTCTAATGACAGTTGTGGTTTAATTTGTTCTGACACGCAATTATTTGTCTTTTTCGCAGTCCATGGTATCTGCAAAGCTCTCCTCCAACACCACGTTTCAAATGAGTTGATTTTTCTCTTATCTGCTTTTTTCATTGTCCAACTTTCACATCCATACATAGAGATTGGGAATACCATAGTCTGAATGATCCTGACTTTAAATAAATAAATAAGATTATAGTCTTCTCTCTTCCAAATAAAATCAAACATGTGCTGGAAAGGCTACACTGAACTTCCCGTTTCTCAAGGAAGTGGGAGTGGGAAATAGTACAGTTTTACTTTAAAAATGTCCAAATTAGTTGCAGGTTGCAGACTTCAAATATTAACTACTTAATGTGCCTCTGTAGGGCCAAAACACATGCTAACTAGATCAATGATGATTATTTATTAATGTATATACCGCTTACATGCCAAATTCTAAGCAGTTTACAACTATAAATAAAATTATAACATACATACATACTTAAAATACACAATTACAATTCAGTGAGAACATTATAACATCCTGAATTAAAATATACAATAAAACAAACCAGTTAAAACGCATGATATGCATGCAGCTAACATAGTTGTTTTCTCTTTAACAATAGCAGCTATGGGGAGGGGGAAGCAGGATTGGCCCATGGCATGTGGGGAGGTGGACTAATCTTCCCCCCCAATGCTGTGGTCTTGCCAGAAATACCCCCAAGCTGTTTTTATCTCTAGAAGGTATGTTTCTGTTGAAGCCAATGGAAATGTCTATCCTGTGGCTAACAGCAGGTTCTAGAGTCAGTTTTATGTAAGGCTGAAGCCTGGAGGAAAAAGGATAGCCGCCACCCCCTTGCCCCACATGTCATGGTCCCTATTCTGCCCAGCCCCACGGCTCCTATTGTAACCAGATACGTTAAATGTATTCACACATTTAACATCGCATTTTTGGGGCCCTTAGCCAGAGGACCCCTGGTTTCAACACACACACACCTGTGTCACAAAGCTTCCAGATGACCTGGAGACAACCACTTATTTCAGCCTTCCCTACCTCATAGCACTGTTGTGAGGATAAAGAAAGAGATAATATATGTCACACTGAGCTCCTTGGAGAAAGGGTAGGATAAAGATGGGATTAAGAATAATCATTTTCCATAAAACAAAACATTGCACCCCCACTGTCAACCAGCATAGTTGTAACCCATGCTTTTCATATTGCCTTTGGACTGCAGAGCCCAAGGGATGCATGCTCTGGCCTGATTAATCAGCTAGAGCAGTGACCTTCAACCTTGGCTCTCCAGACATTGTTGAGCTACAACTCCCATCATCCCCAGTCAGCTTAGCCAAATGTCAGGGATGATTGGAGTTGCAGTGCAGCAACATATGGGGACCCAAGGTTGAAGAACACTGAACTAGAAGACAAAAGGTTGCTCAGTTGTGTGTGTATGTCTGAGAGGTTTTTTTTTTTTTTTTGGAGGGGTAGGTTATTACAGCCTTCTATAAGCTGCCGTGGGAATCATCTTATTAGAAGGCTGGATATAAATCTTCAAAAGAAAAATAATAAATCCAGTGTGAAACTAATGACATTCATTTATTTGGCAGGGTGGAAGAGCCAGATGGAGCTGATGTCTAAGTAACCAGCAAATCCAATAGAGTGGGCCCCATCTCTCCCTCTGCTCCTTATGCTCCTGTAAACAAGCCCACATTTCACTGGATGTCAAAATTGGACACCCATCCTCCTATCAGTTCTGAACAGAGGAGAGGTGTAAAAGTCTCCATCTCTGAACAAATGTGGTGGTGGTTGATGTAGGTGCCTC